>NC_136385.1:6509907-7924856 GCF_965140285.1 Lepidochelys kempii
AGTCCCATTTTCGATGAGGGGCTCAGACACTGTGGGCACGGATTGTGCCAGAGTGAGGGAAGGGACCCAGAGTTTGCTCCCTAGATCCAGGGGAGGAAGATGTTATCAGAAGGTCAGCAAAGGGGATGGGTCAGGAACTGCTGCCACGGCCAGGGCTTAGGGATTTGGTCAGTGCCAGGGACTTTGTACCTCCCTTCAGCAAATGGCTTCCCTCTTGTTATCAGCAGCCCGTACACTATCTGAACTCCTTCCTATTGTCCTGAAGGGGCTGCCTTCATTCTTGTTGCATGTGATGGATTCGTTGACCCAGGTCGATAGCTGGAATTTCGAAGAAGTCATTTGTAGCATGACATGAAATCAGTGGGAAATCTACATTTAGCAAAATAAAGGTTTCATTGGCCCTTGCAAATTTGAAACTGATCCGTCCTCTCAATTGACGGTACATGTTCAGAAGAGGATGAAGCGCGCCATCGTGGTCAGGTGATCTATGAGAGTCAGTTCCATCATGTGGCCATTTGATTCGGTAAAATTCCTGGCAGTGGTTGCCCATGGTCAGGGCAGGGTCTCCAGAGGCCTGAAATGCTAAGGAGTTTGGTGCGTGGTGCCTTGGTGAAAGCGCAGAAGTCACATCAGTCAAGCTAAGTCTGAATTTCAGCACACATCTGGCACCAGCAAATGAAGCAGGCCCTGGTGGTCATAGTAGATGCGTCTACTTCCAGGATGAGTGCTGAGCCTCCGAATAGGTGCAGAGATGAAGGCAGTTGTGAGCTGTTTGCGAGCTTGTTGGAACTTTGCCAACCAAACGAACATGGCCATTATGTGGAGGAGAGCTCTCGTGGGGGTTATTGGCTCTGAGAACCCTGGGCCGAAGCAGCAGTAAAGCGGGTGAAATCTAGGAAGTGCTGGTCTTCTTGAGGACTTCAAACTTTGTCCCATCTATGGATGGCTTCCACCTTATTTGGATCAATCGTAACATCTTCTGAGGAGAGGACATACCCCAAAAACTCTGTGGAGAGTTGGCCGGAGGTACGCTTTTCCAATTCTGTGCTGAGACCATGCTGCCGAAACCTCTCCAGGTTCAGGTGCGGTGCGCATGCTGCTCTCGGTTCTCCAAAAAAAGAAGTCTGTCACCTGAATAAGTGACACTGTGTGGATCCACAATGTCCCCAAATACATCACTGATGAAGTGTTTCAAAGGCAGGGGACCATTAGTTAGCTCAAATGGTATATCGGACAGTTAAAATGTCCATAGTGTGCTTTGAAATCTGTCTTCTTATTTGTGCCCTGCCCAAATGAGCGTTAGATTGGAAATCCTTGCAGATGAAGTTTGATGAACAACTTTGCAGATTTCCTGCGAGCAAACAATTGTAGAATTCCCAGCAGGGGGTTATGGTTCCAAGCGATCATTTTTTTCAGGGGCTGATTGTCTAGAGAGGTATAGTAGAGTCCCACATTTCTTCTTCCCCAAAAAGCCTGGGCACCCATGGAAAACGCTTATTTGCTCATAAATGCTTAAGGCCGGTTTTCTGGCCTGTACACAGGGAGAGCCACTAATTCTGGTTCCACCAATGTGTAAATACTAGTGAAGGCAACTTTCAACCAAGATTGCAGGTCAAGAGAGCAGTCATCGTCCCGGTGCAGGGGCAACGAGTCCCCTTTTCTTTCAAAGGTATCCATGTAATCCGGGTATTGATCAGGAATGCCGGGTGTCCGAGTCGAGAAGGTGGAGTAGGTCCAGGGGCGGAAGCTGGTTCAAGGAACCTCCGACTTTTTCAGTCATTTCCATTGCGCAACTCCAAGAGGGACATCATCGGGCTAGGCTCATGTAGTGAGGTCATTGTTCACACCTGGTGTGGTGTGTCCCTGTTGCATATGGGCCACTTACTTGCAGACAGCCTGCTTTTCTCCAAAAAGTTGCACCACCTAATGTCACATGCTGCATCCGATAATTAGGCCCAGGGGTTGGAGTGCAGGTCGCAGTGAGGAGCAGGATTGCACCTAGGCTGAGAGTGGTGCTAGAATCAAGGTCCAGGGACACACCACGGTCCAAACCAAGATCAGAGTCCATCAAAAAAGCAGAAGGAGAACCAGAGCCAGAGTCTAAATCCCTGCAAAAGGTCGTAGCCGGATAGTCAGAGAGCAAAGATCAGCCAAGTCAATGTCAAGCCAGAGTCCAGATAGAGGCCGAGGGTTAAAGCCGGGTAGCCAATGTCCGAGTGCTTGAGGAAAATCAGGAGGAGAAGGCAATGCTGGAGTGAGTTGGTGGAGGGCCTGGAGCGGGGCTAGAGAAGGGCAAGGAGTACATGGAACCAGGATGGGTAGCCAACATCTGGAGGTAAGAAGGGTCACGCCAAAGTCATAATCAGAGACCAGAGCCAACGGTCAAGCCAGAGTCAACAGTGAAGAACAGGAGGGCAGGGCAGGACAGGGTGATGCATGCAGGCGGGAACCAGGATGACTTACAGTTTCTCCTAGGCCCTGCCCAGCTGGATCCCTAGAGACCCCTCATCAAGGGGGGGGGTCTCTCTTTCTAGGAATAAAAGAAGGAGAGCAAAATGACAAAGATGTCTCTGACCCTGGGATCCAAGCTTTGGGCACCTGACGCAAGCACTGGATATAGAAGAGGTGGGCCATTATCATCACTGTAACCTCCTCCTGCTGCAAGAGAACAAGAATCAGTCAAAGATTCTGATATGCATGGCAACAAAGGGCATTAACGGCAAAGGGAACCAGCAAAATTTCCACCCCAACCTTCCCCACGTCTGAGGGACGGATTCCCTCACCCAACCCCCAAGATGAAATCTTGTCTCCTCCCTAGTGACGTCCAACCCCTCTCCGACCGTTGTGGAATGAACTCCTGTCCCATTCCTCTCAGCCCCACTGGGAGAGCTGTTCTACCTTCCAAACCAGCCGGGGATTAAACTCCGCTCCCCAGAATCCCCTCAGCCTCCCTCTCCCCATCCAGCTGAGGGGCTGGAAGGCTCTGGGCAGTAGTGCTGTGGGGTGAGAGGACACTTTTCCCAAGGGCCCCACCCCTGTTGTTAAGATGACGCCTTTGACAGTAGCTGAGGGGAATGGGAAACTTCAGCAGCCTCTGCTGACTGACTCCTCCAGTTCTCCCAGAACAGGTGGTGGCTGGGATAACATGATACTAGGGCCTGGAGGTGAAAGGCCCTGGGGGTCCCTCCCCAATTGATCCTTCTTTGATTACCTCATTCCCTATCAGCTGGCCAACTTCCCACTGGATGGAATCTGTCAGCACCAGCCCAGACTGGAAACACGGAGCTGGGCGTCATGGATGGCCAGAAGCATCGCCTGGAGGAAAGATCTTTTCTGGCCTTCCATGAAGATCTCTCCAAAGACCTAAAACCAACAGCACCAGAGCCCTTGTCAATTGCCCAGAACCAGGCTCCAAATCCCTTTAGCATCTCACAAGGTGGATAAGAGTCCTGGGGCAGCCAACCTTTGGAGCAGGATTCACCATAGGTGCCATGACAGGCTGGGAACATGTCTGCGTGCTCCGGATCCCAGCTCAAAATGACAACAAAGGTCCCCAACTGCTCCCAACAGTGCTATCTCCTGTAGCTCATCCGCTAGATGTTAGGGGACTTTTCGATCTGCTTCCACTCCTGCTCCTCACCAACAATCCCAGGAGCATGACATATGGTGCTGTAATAAATATAAAGGGAAGAGTAAACCCCTTTAAAATCCCTCCTCGCCGGAGGAAAAATCCTCTCACCTGTAAAGGGTTAAGAAGCTAAAGGTAACCTCGGTGGCACCTGACCAAAATGAACAATGAGGAGACAAGAATCTTTCAAAAGCTGGGAGGAGGGAAAAAAACAAAGGGTCTGTGTCTGTCTGTGTGATGCGTTTGCTGGGGACAGAACAGGAATGGAGTCTTAGAATTTAGTAAGTAATCTAGCTAGGTATGTGTTAGATTATGATTTCTTTAAATGGCTGAGAAAATAGCCGTGCTGAATAGAATGACTATTCTTCTCTGTGTGTCTTTTTTGTAACTTAAGGTTTTGCCTAGAGGGATTCTCTATGTTTTGAATCTAATTACCCTGTAAGGTATTTACCATCCTGATTTTACAGAGGTGATTCCTTTTTGCTTCTATTAAAAGTCTTCTTGTAAGAAAACTGAATCCTTTTTCATTGTTCTAAGATCCAAGGGTTTGGGTCTGTGGTCACCTATGCAGATTGGTGAGGATATTTACCAAACCTTCCCCAAGAAGTGGGGTGCAAGGGTTGGGAGGATTTTTGGGGGAAAGACGTGTCCAAACTACGTTTTTTCAGGAACCCAGATAAGGTTTGGTGGTGGCAGTGGAAGTCCTGGGGATAAGGGTAAAATAATTTGTACCTTGGGAAAGTTTTAACCTAAGCTGGTAAAAGTAAGCTTAGGAGGTTTTCATGCAGGTCCCCACATCTGTACCCTAGAGTTCAGAGTGGGGAAGGAACGTTGGCAGGTGCCGTGATTCAGCCGAGGAAAGGAGCTCAGTGTCCCTCACCCGATGCCCAGGGCAGGGGCAGGTCAGGTTTTGTTCCCTGACTCTCTTTTATGCTTCGTAACAATGGATCCATGCAACACAGACAAGTCTGGACAGTTAGCAAGGCTCCAACCCAACCCAGGGTTCTCAGCCTCTTGCAGCTGAACACTCTCTGCTGGAAATAAGTAACTAAGAATATCCGGGTTGGAAGGGACCTCAGGAGTTGATCTAGTCCAACCCCCTGCTCAAAGCAGGACCAATCCCCGACTAAATCATCCAATGAATTTTTGCCCCAGATCCCTAAATGGCCCAATCAAGGATTGAACTTATAACCCTAGGTTTAGCAGGCAATGTTCAAACCACTGAGCTATCCCTCCCCCTATAGAACACACTCACTGCAGCGGGAGACAGCTCCACACCTGAGCTAATGAAATGCACCGACAGAGAGACCTTACCTCCCCCACCCTGGCCATGTTCCTGTATGCCAGGCGCTCGGTGTCTTGGAGCCCGTCCCGACACCACAGATCGCTTGCCGCTCTGTTGTTCAGCCCTGGGGGAGAAAGACACACCCATTGGGGAGGTTTGGCATCCGGCTTTAGTGCATGTTTCCTTCTGTTCCCTTTGCTGGGTGAACACTGGCCGGGGTCCTCGTGGCATCCACGGCCCAATGGACTCGCAGGGTCCCCACCAGGTGGTTTAGTACCTGAAGGGGGATTTGTCTCATTAATCACAGTAATCATGTGACCCTTATGGTCACTGTGCTCTGGGGGTGGGTGTCTGTTAACGGTAGCGTCTAATATTGAGAACCTCCCACACCCACTGACATCAGGATCTGACCCTAGCTACTGAACTGGTGACATCCTACAAGCTTTGTGTCCATCCCCTGCCCTCATGATGGCTCTTTCCCTCCATGTGTCTCAATAGGTCCGTTCCTGTCCCCTCACCAGCTGGCAGCCCCCTGGGGGGGCTGATTTCCCTGGACTGAGGGATAGAGCCAGGCTCTGAGGTAAAGCAGCCAATTTCCTTGGCATGTTCACCCCCTTCCTTTCTCCCTGAATTAGGGAGATGAGTGTGAGTCATCATCTAAGCTGGGGTCAGTCTCAGAGGAGGGAGCTTCTTTCTGCAGGGTCCCTAGGCCAGTAAGTGGAGGGCCCAAAGCAGGAGCCTTCTTTCCACTGGGGTCCCTCTGCCCTGCTGCAGTTGGTCTAAGAGAAGAGACCTTAGTTCTATTGGTGTCCCAATGGCCAGCTGGAGCTAGTCTCCAAGGGACTCACTTCTACGGGGTCCCATTGCCCAGCTGGGTTTCTGACCCCTCCTCTGCAGCAGGAGCCTCTGCAGCCAATATATCCCATCCCTGGCTTGCCCACTGATGTCGTTGGCTGGGTCAGAGATGTAGAGACCCAGCTGCAGCACAAAATTGTCTGCCTTGGTGAAATCGGAGGAGGTCTGGCCGAAGGAGGAGAAGGGGGGAATCCATCAACATTCTGCATTCAGCTCCCCAGCTCCCCTGGGCCAGAGCTCTGCTCCCATCCATCTGCAGGAGGCGCTGGGGGAGAGGAACTAGAGCCCTCTTTCTCTCTTCCCCCAAGGGAGCTTTGAGCAAAGGGACCCACGGCCTGGGCCCTCTATGAGCACTAGCTGCCAGGCTTCTCCAGAGTAACAAGGGCACTGAGGCCAGGCACGACCCTGCCAGCCAGTGGCCTATGGAATGTCGCAGTCCCTTACGGAGCCAGGGGGGACCACTTAACCAGGGGATGAGGAATTTGACTCAAGCCCTGGCTCTGCAGGATGCTGGGGTCAAAGGTCACTTACGTCAAATCCGGAAAGGGAGGTGGCGAATCGGAGCAGGGCAGCGTTGCTCCTTATGGCCCTGGCTCTCTCCTTGGTATTCCCAGAGTTGAGCGAGAAATGGACATGCTGGATGCCTGCTGGCTCTTCAATCCTTGCCCTTAGCAGTTCTCTGTGCAGGGCCTGGTACCCAGCAGAGTTTGGAACAGCCGAACTGCAATGGGTTGGAGGTAGGATACCCGGGAGAGTCCAGGCAGCAAAGCAGAGCATGAGGAGAAGAGGGAAGGCTGGTATCAGCCACAGAGGGGTAACGCAATCCCCTCTGGAGGGGAAGGAGTCCTCCCTGAGAGTTTGTGGTGTTCCCCCCCTACCCCACCCTGACCGGGCCTGTTCCCAGCTCTGCTCACCCCTCCCCTACTCTCAGCAGCTCCATCAAACCGAGGGAGCAGGTACCAGAGGCCACTCCTGCTCCTGGGACAGAGAAGTAGGATCATGACCTACCCGAAAGTGGGTGGTGTCCGGCCCAATGCCCATGGTGAAGATGGTGTAGAGTAGAGCCCGCAGGATGCGTGACTCCAGCTCCAGGGCAAGTGGTGACTTCAGTTTGCTGGAGGGAGAGAGGAGCCCGTGTTATGTTATGCTTGGCACATGACCCTCCTCCCCTGCAATGATCCCCTCCCTATGGCCACTGTAACGTTACAGGAGTGAAATCACCCCCCAGCCAGGGAAGAGGGGATGTTCCCACCTCCTCTGCTGGGGGATGACAACAGCCACGGCTGGGGGTAATCTAGGCTGGAGAGGATCAGCACCAGGGTTAGGGAAGCTGCATGGGAGGGTCCTGGTATCTGAGGCTGCAAACCGCAGCCATGAAGCTGGAGATGATGGAGCTCAGCTCAGACTCCATGGGCAGATTTTCAATCAGCTCCTGACAGACGCCAAAAAGATAAAATCCCATGTGAGACTCAGCGCAGACCCTCAGGTGCTTCCCCGGGAGGAGGCCACAGTGCTCTGCAGAAACAGTCAGTGTCACCCCCACCCGCAACCAGCTGGGCCCCTCATTCCTCCCATCCATCAAACTTACCCCTTCCTTCCCCCTCTCCCATCCAATTCCTCCCTCCCCTCAGCCTCAGCTGCCCCTCCGGCCTTACAATTCCCCTAGTGCCACCTCCCCATCAGCGTCAGAGTCAGAATTTCACCCTTCCCTGCTCCCCAGAGCTCAGTCCCAGGAACCCCTGTGCTCTGCTCCCCACTCCAGCCCCACTAACTCTTCCTCCCATGTCTGGCTTCCTCACCCCAGGGGCCAGGGACAGGATCCTACTCACCGCAATGCTCTCCACAAGGGCAGCTTTGGAGAACTGTGGCTCCAGAGTGTCCCGCCTCTGCTTCTGTGCCAAGAAGCACAGACATGGGACAGCATGGAGGAAGTGGAGCTGTTTGGCCCTGTCCTCCACCCACTAAGAGTGGGATTGGTAGAGACAGAGAGAGAGACGGTCAGGTAGGGCCCTCCCCACCCCACCTACACCAGCTCCAGGGCTCAGGAACCCCATGGAGTTGGAAAGGGAAAGCCACCCTGCTTCCCCAAACCAGTGTCGCCCTGCACAGACGGGGTTGTAACTGGGACAGTGTCTGCGGGGAGCGGACACCTTGGCCTGTGAGAGACAAACACCCCCACTTCGGGGTACCAGATAACAGGGGAGAAGTTCCCCCCGTTGAGGGTCACGGATTCTCTGGGACAAACCCCCCCAGTGTGGGTGGGGATGGAACAAGGGGAAAGACAAACTCGGGGGCAGTGCAGCTTGAAGGTTTTTCTACCTCAGCTCTGTCCTGGAGGTGCTGCTGGATGACCCTGATGGTATCTTGTTCAGGGGACACATCCTCCTCCTCCTCATCTCCATCTCCTCCAGCTGGGCACTGAGGGTCTCTGCACCGGGGAGAGAAGGAGAAAGGGTCATTTGTGCTGATGCTGTGGGAATGCAGAGTAGAGAAATGGCTCAATGTCCCCCATCCTCTTCAAGGAACCCCACGGCATAGAGGGCCCCGCCCTGCCCCTCTCAGAGATGCCCTCAGCCCCATCAGCCTCAGGGCCCCGTGGCCATCAGCCCCCCATCCCAACATCATCAGGGGAGGCTGGAGCTCCCCTGACACTGCCCAGCATCCCCTGCCACTGGATGTGGCTGGGCCACTTCCACTGGTGTCAGTGGGGCTCCTGTGGCTCAGTCCTGGCACCTTGGTGAGCCAAAGGGCACAGGGTGGTACTAGGGTGGCATGACCTTGGTGCGTGACCAAAGGGAGGTCACTTCTTTTCACTCTCCCTCTGTATCATGGGGATGGAGAAAATTCTCTAAGTCCTAGCAAGCAAGAGATTTAATGACGTCAGATGTGTTAGAGCCCTTGTGCTCGAAAGGACAATGAGTGATGGTTGTTCGGGGCAAGAATCCTGGTGGATTTGATACTTGTCCCCCATCCAAAGCCAATAACACATCTCTGTATCTGCAATCATGAGTTAGACATTCTCAGCACCCCCCTGTCTCCCGCAGCCCTCAAGTGTGCCTTGGATTATGGAGGCTTGATTCCTAAGTGGACTTGAATTTTTCTACTGGCTTCCTGGGTGTCCCTAGCCAATGAGGGTCTCAGTCTGGCCTCTGAGGCCCACACCATGAGATACTAAAGATCAGGATGGACTGATTTCACTCCAAGTTTTTTGTATTTGTATTTTTGAATTATTTTCCTAATGAAAGTTTGATTCTCATGAAATTCGTAGAGCTGGCAGACGACAGAACAAGGAGCAATGATCTCAAGTTGCAGTGTGGAAGGCTTGGATATTAGGAAAAACTTTTTCACTGGGAGGGTGGGGATGCCTTTGAATCTGCTAGGATAGAGTTCCCCATCTTCTACTTAGAGCCTATATTTTTTCTTACCTTCTACACAGATGATGATTGCTTTCCACAAAATCAACACAGTAATGAAAACAATCCCGGAGAATCTCCTCCACACCAATTGTCTCTTGGTCCTCCCCAACAGACCGCGAGATGGAGGCTTGCTGCAGCAAGGCTACAGTGGTCTCCGAGGTTCCCCCTGCCCTGCATCCCTGTCCTGCCGGTCTATTGTCAAGGGAGCTCTGTGGGGTCACATCCGCCTCATCATCTTTGCCCAATAGGCTGAGTTCCTGCCAAAGGCCTTTGTGAAGTCACTGCCACACTCACCTTTCCCTTGCAGGCCTGATGTCTGCCCCTGGCCAGCCTGGATGGATGTTTGAGCTGCACCCTGGATCTCCCCAGTTGCTCATTATTGATTCTGGGGAGCAAGCAGGCCACCCAGTAAAACAGCAGAGTCTATTCCTCACCCCACACTGGGTTTTCCATACAGACATAGATTGTGAAACTATTTGATCTCTTAATCCGGCCTCTATTTCACCGGCTATGACATTTCACACGCTTACCACAATATTAAGCCCAATTGCTTGTAATTCACGAAAAGGTGCCATGGCACCTTCCAGAACGATAACCAGTTGTGATGCGAGTATACCAGGAAACAGAGAATCCACCTCTTCCCTGCGTAATTTGTTCCAGGGTTTAGTCTCCCTCACTGCCAAAAATGTGTGCCTTACATCTCATTTGAATTTCTCTGGCTTCAACTGACAGCCGTTGGTTCCTGTTGTGCCTTTCTTGGCTAGATCGAAGTAGCCCTGCCCCATGAAATCCGATCTCTCCTGGAATCCCCCAAGCCAGGAGAAACCAGCAGGGTCCTCCTAGCTGTTTGTCTGCTGGGCTGGGGATATCAGACGCACCAGAGGCATGCAGAAGAGAGTGCACTGCATCAGCCCTGCGTTGGGCTCAGGGGTTTGGCCTTGGGAACTTTTGCTCCAGTCACATCTCTGGGTGCCTGGGCTCAGGGCTTCTGACCCCCGTGGTTGCAGCCAGGGCTGGGGTGCTGAACTCAGGACTTTCATGCCCCTACCCACTTCTGCTCACACTCTGGGTGCCTGGGCTCAGGGCTTCTGCCCGGCATCTGCAGCTGGGGCTCAGGGCTTCCCTTGCACTTCCTTCTGGGGCTCAGGGATCCATTTTTAAGGATGCCACCAAATTGGCCCTTGTCTTAATTTGCCAGGGGACTAGTAAGTAGGAGCCCCCAGCTGAGCTGCTCTCAGAAGCAGGGACCCACTCGCACATTTTAGAACCTCCTCTAACTTCAGAAAGATTCTTGGCTGCTGCCCTCAGAGCCCAGGTCTGAAGGCAGCACAGAAGTGAGCGTGGCAATGCTGTGACCCCCCCACAACAACCTCTGAACTCCCCCACAATCCCATTTTGGTTGGGACCCCCACCAAAGAAAATGTCATTGAGATGGACGTGTTCCCAAGGAATGTATCAATTTCAAGGAATCAACATTTCCCAGCTGGAAACAAATGTTCTCCTGGAAAACTTTCAATTTTTTTCAGAGTGGTGGCCATGTTAGTCTGTATCAGCAAAACCAATGAGGAGTCCTTGTGGCACCTTAGAGACTAACAAGTTTATTTGGTCATAAGCTTTCGTGGACTAGAACCCACTTCATCACATGCATGGAGTGAAAAATACAGTAGCAGGTGTAAATACACAGCACATGAAAGGATGGGCATTGCCTTATCAAGTGGGAGGTCAGTCTAACAAGACAATTGAATTAAGAGTAGGATACCAAGGGAGGAAAAATCACTTTTGTTGTGGTAATGAGGGTGGCCCATTTCAAACAGTTGATAAGAAGGTGTGAGTAAGAGTAGGCGGAAATTAGTCTGGGGGAAGTTAGGACTTTTGGCTGCAGAATTTTATTTCATTTTTTAATGAGAGATTGCGTCTCTTAGGTTTTGTGGCACACAAGCAGAGAAGTTTGTAAGACATTGCAAACTTCCAGCAAGAACAATAACACACAAGAGCCCCAAAATCATAGGGAGAGAATATAAGCTACTGTCTATAACAGAGAGGCACAATTCACTGGGTACCGGCTGACTGACTGCTGCTAAGCCCCCACTGAGCTGTCTAGCATACAAGTAGGTCCAGGAACCGTGCCCAAAATGTAAAGTCGCAGTATTCAATTTTAACACAACCACAAATACACCAGAGCCTCCAAATTTTCTGTTTTACAAGGTCTCTCCTTGTTTTGGAACACTGAGTTCTAAACATGCCATGGGGAATTTGAATCAAATTTCAGCTACTAATTAGTATGTGTTTGGAACAATCACTGCTGTGCATTCGGTGTTATGTTGTAGGTTTCTTTAGTAAATCTGGGGAAACAGGAGCACTGGGAAAGCCTGCCCACCCCCCCCCCCCAGACACACACACACTGCACATTCGCTGCCCACTGGTGCTGCCTGAGCAGTAGCATTGTGACATCAGAGATAATCCACCACTCAGCGCTCCCTGCCTCCAGCTCCTTGTCACACCTGGGGAGAATGACTAGCCCCTGGCTGCCATGGCAACAGCTACCTTTGACAACTGCTTGTCCCCTTATGACCAGAACATCATCACAGAAAGGAAGTTTGTAATGAAACAGGTACAGATTTGCATAAGCAGGGCAGCCGCCTGCTGCACTCATTTGGGTTTGTACTGTGGTACGGTACAGTGTTTCTTCTCAAAGGGCCAGTGTGTGTTACTTTCCTTTGTAAGGGCTAGGTGAAAGTGATATGCAAAGATCCAGCTCTTTTTCTTGGATATTGTTTATCTGCTTCTTACAAATTGAGGATTGGAGCTTAGAACTTTCACTGAAACTCAAGTTGCATTAAGTGAGTTTTGTTTTAATATAGTTTAATTATTTTCAATACTGTGTTCAACACAGCACTGAGTGGTGAAAAGGGACCTTCACAAAGATAAGAATGGCAATAAAATATATACTGAAAACAACAGATGATTAAGAGGTTCATTGTTTAAACAGCACTTAGATAATAGTTTTTCTTTCTACTAAAAAAACTATGGAAATTAACAAACCAAAACCCCTTCATTTAATGTTTCTTAGTTTAGCTTTCAATTATAAATTAAGCTGTCAAATAATTCGGATATACAAAGTCAAGGTTTTAAAACGGATTAAAAGGTTACAACCTTTAGCATTCTCAGGTTAGCAAATGTCCAAATAAGTGTTGCCCTGGCACCCTTAATTCAGTCATCTTGTGCCTTTGCGTGATGATGCAGATTTTAGTTACATCATCCCATGTTGTTTTTTTCCCGTCAGGACCCTGCCTTATTCAGTGCACAAGATTTTCTGCTCTGGGGCTGTGTATTGAAAGAGTCTGTTGTCTGTAGGATCCCTGCCTTATTTATTGCAGACTTAATGTTGCGTGGGCAACGCTCATTCTGGTATTTCCTAACTTGAAAGTGCCTGACTTTGAAACCTTTTAATCCTTTGTAAAAAGAAAAGGAGTACTTGTGGCACCTTAGAGACTAACCAATTTATTTGAGCATGAGCTTTCGTGAGCTACAGCTCACTACATCAGATGTATACATCTGAGGAAGCGAGCTGTAGCTCACGAAAGCTCATGCTCAAATAAATTGGTTAGTCTCTAATGTGCCACAAGTACTCCTTTTCTTTTTGTGAATACAGACTAACACGGCTGTTCCTCTTAATCCTTTGTGTATTTTCTATTTTTTAAGGCTTACAACACTGATGAGACCAACCTTTATGACAAAGGGTATTTTTTTTTTGTGACATATCTATTATTTGTCTGTTTAGTGTCAATAGTGTGTACTTTACAAGACAGAAAAACTAAAGACACTCCCTAATACAAAGACCTCATGATCTAAGGAAGACGGACACATACAGAGAAACCAGCATGTGTAAGGACTGGGAATTTCTTTTTCTCTCTTTCTTTTGAAGTCATTTATACTTAATTATTATTATTTATTAGTAAAGAAAGGGTGGTGCATTGGGGAAGTTGTGTGGTGAGGATGTTCCATGCAGAGGGAACAATATGGAAAGACACGAAGAATGGAATGGGAGAAAGAAACACCCATGGTATTGGTGCTAGCTGTACTGGTAAAGCAGAAAGGGAGGGAGGTGATGTCGAAAAGGACAAGATTGCTGATTATGGCCTGTCTCTGTGAATAGTCCTGTACTGGGGTGGTTTGGCATTTTAAGGACTGGAGGCCTTAGCTCAGCCAACCCTAGCTGCTAAGAAGGCCCACCTGAACACAGATCAGCTGATTCTCTTACTGATCATCTGGGAGCAGAAGAGGAAGTGGCTGAGAGAATTGCAGGAGCTGCAGAGAAAGGAAGGAGCAGCAAGGAGGGCTAGAGACAGAGTCTGGCAATAACCTTGGAGGAAAGACCCCGAGAGCAGAGACTAAGGCCAGCAGCAAATTTGCCTTATGCTGTTCTTCTCCTTTAGGTTCGTTGTCTCTTGGAAAATAAATAAAACCCAGCTGGAAGGGGCAGTGAGACTGATCTGTTGTGAGTGCAGCTGTGTAGTCTGGAGGAGGTTGAGATGGATTACAGGGTGCTACAGATAGACTCAGGCCACCAGGGGATGCTTGGGAGGAGGTCATGAGCAGGGGAGGAGTGGGGTTTGGGAGGAGACTGCTCTACAACAGGGCCAAACAGGAACCCTGAATTTGTGCACCCACCTTCTTTCCTTATGTTTCAAGTTCTAAACTCCAACCTGGTCAGAAGGCGGTTGTTCAGAACCATTCATAAGTCACATTTAATTGGGTGCAAAGTTACACAGGCACAAGGTCATGCCCCCAGAGTTCAAATAAATTGGAAAACCAGCATTGTACGTTGCATGTAGCACCCTGGGCCGGCAAACAGGATGGAACATGGCAGGTACCATTGCTGGACCAGGCTTGCTGCATACCGGGGAACAAGTCATGCTCTCCGCCACACTGTTAGAGCCCCTTGGGAATCAATGATGAGAATGATGTCAAACCTACTCAGGACCAGCACAGTATAAACACATAATAATGCAAGGCTGGCCATACCTTGACCTTCCCCTGGATTGCTCCAACCTGCCTCGTATGACAGGTGCTGGGTCAGGGAGCCAGGGGATGGGTTTTACATCAGCCACAGAGCCCATAGCTCCTCAGTGGCAGAAAACTTTGCAAAACTTTTAAAGATAATGCATCTATATGTGATTATCCCCTATCCCCAAGAGAAATATGGTATATTTTAATGAGTCTGCCCATGCTTGTCTTGATGATCAGAGCTAAAAAGTGCAACAGGGATTCTCTCTCAAAACGATGCTATGCCAAACATTAAAACATACTTCCATCCTATACTTTGAAATCATGAAAGACAACATCTCTCAGAAGGTAGGAGTGAACATTATTACCATTACAATAGAACTGAAATCTCCTTTTGTTTTTACATCATGAAAAACTCTCTTCAAGTTACCTTGCCCAAGGTAGAAATTTGCAGAAGTCAACTTGTTGATTATTGGAATCTGAAATGCAGCCATATTTTTCTTTCAGGATAAAATTATACTCTGGAAGGGGCACTGCTCTCCGGTGAGGACATCAGAAGATGTGAGAACAGAAAGGAGATTGTTCTGAGTCTTTCACATGACTTCTCTCTCGTAGTCCATACCTTGGGTGACTTTCTGAGTGGATTATTGACATGTTCTCTGTCATGAGAAACTCAGCCCAAGCACAGATATTGCCCAATGCAGCTATCCACTAAATTGAGGGGATATTACACCTAAGAAGAAATCCTGGGTCACTGAAACTAATGTGAATTTTGCCATAGACTTCAGTGAGGCCAAGA
This sequence comes from Lepidochelys kempii, assembly GCF_965140285.1. Classification (NCBI taxonomy): domain Eukaryota; kingdom Metazoa; phylum Chordata; order Testudines; family Cheloniidae; genus Lepidochelys; species Lepidochelys kempii. The sequence continues at coordinate 6,524,898 of NC_136385.1, forward strand.
TTAAATATGTGGGGAGTGATGGTTGAGCATTCTCACTGGGGACTCTTCTAAACCTGGACGTCATTTCCCTGGGTACGCAGGTCAGAACTCTGCGTTTTCAGGGCACAGTGTAAGGCTCAGCTCTTTTTCTGACTGCTGTGTGGAGGTTTGGTTGTGGTGAGCTGAGTCCAATGAAAATAAATCATTTCCGTGAATTGAATGGGCTTTCAGTGATATGGCCAGCTCAGTTGCTCTACTGAGCATTATGTAGAATGTGTTTACATTTGTCTTTTCCCTGATGTTTTTAACTCCATCTTTCCTTGAATTATATAAAGGGGAATTCGACAGCCTCTTTTGAGAGAACTTTTTGCTTGCAGATAGATAGATAGATCTGAGCTGTATGAACAGACAGAAGAGCTCTTTTAGCATCAATCCTGCTCTTCCTTTAAAAGTGGGGGTAGGAAATAGTCACATTATAGCAAATTTCTATTAAGCTATCTGATCTCTGGTTCAGAGTCTCTCTTGAGAAGGAATTTGGTCTGCAGGGGCATTTGGCTTCACTGGTCTTTTTATGAAACACTGAATAAACACACAGTAATTGCCAGATTGGATCAGACCTGAACTCTATCTAGTGTCTTGTCTCTGAAAGTGGCTAGTACTAGATGTTTCAAAAGAAGGTTTAATGACCTTTAATAGTGAGACGTGGAATAATCAGCCCTTCCCCGCATCTCGCCCTGAACTCGAATAGTTAGAGATTCATTTAAGCCCTAAAGCATCATGTTAGTATCCCTTAAGCATCTGGATCTATACACTATGTTATATAAAGCTGTCAAATCCCTCCAGTTTCTTTGTAGTTCTGCTTAACAGCACTCCTAGGATCTACAGACATTTCCCAACTTCTCAGCTCACCCATAATACAAGCTCAAACCAGCAAGGTACTGAACATGCTACCCGCAATCCAAAGAAACATATAAGCACATGCTTAACTTGAAGCAACTTTAAGAATGTAAGAAGCCCCATTGAAATCAACATGCTTAAAATTCTGGGTGCTCCACTACATGAAAGATGGAGATAGATTGGAGACAGCTCAGAGGACAGCAACAAAAATGATGAAAGGTTTAGAAGTGGTAGGGGATGGGCTAGATGACCTCTTCAGGCCCTACGTTTCTATGATTGTATGAAAAGATAATGCAGCTGCCTAAATGTTCTGCTAGACTGAGGCAAGATCCACACAGGATTAAGGCTTAAATGACCTATTGTTCTTTGCTTGGACTCATTTGATGAAAGAAGTCAAGTCCTTCTTCCTTGGTACCTTCTGTAGAACTGCACATTAACCAAGCTGCTTTTGAAGTTAAATAATCATTTTCTTTGTAATATTTGTCTGAATGCCGACTGACCTACATGCTATTTGGCCACAACCAAAGAGTGGGTAAAGAAATAAATGACACATGTGTGTATGTACGGCATGTGTATGAATATGTACACACACACACACTTTTTCTTCGTCTTTGGCCACAATAAACATACCACACATACATACCTTCTGATCATACTCGATGTTCTCTACCTTTTACCTTGCCAGGGGTGTTATGAATGAGACCCACGACATTCTCATAATTTCACAAACTGGAATGTGTGACATGAGCTAAATACAATTAACGATTTCATGATTTGGCAATCACTATTGTGACATGGGCTGAGGAAAGAGGTTCAGTGAGGATATTGACATAGGATGAAACAGGTTTACAGGCAGTTTGATCCCAACTCACTAATCATAATAGAATATTATTATTCTTATCTCTATAAAGACAGGTTAAAAGGTAAATCTATTCAGACAACATTTTTTTCTTATCATTATAAATATATGTTTCTGAAAATATGTTCACTGTGGTTAATTTTCTCACAAATATTCACGCCTGGCTACACACTTTTAGTCTGATCATTAGAAGTGTATGTGTGGTAATTTTTCAGCAGCCAAAGAACAAGAAGCTGTAGGACTTAGTCAGCATGGCTGTAGTGTCCAGAAGGGATACATTTAGAAGTTTCATTTTTGAATTATTTCCTCAATGAATGTATGTGCATCCTCTGTACTGCCTGGTAGCCAATGATTTAAAAACACGAAGGCAAATTTAGGTGCTGGAAACTGTCACCCAATAACCAGACAGTGTGATGCAAACTGTGTCTTCCTCCTACCCATGTTATTGTTCCCAGGTATAATGGAGATCCACGGATCCTAAGCCTACACTGATCAGTGAAATTAAAATATGAGCTGAATCAGGGTCAAAATGTGTAAATCAGACTAAATGGCAGGGTAATGCACTTTCGTAGAGATAAAGGAATTTTTTTCCCTCAGAAGAAGTGAAGGAGTTCTGGGTTTTCCCATCAGTTGTTACAGGTTCCATTAAACGACTCAAAGGGTCTCTGTGCATATGACCACAGTTCTTTATATTAGCATACACCATTCGCATAAGAACTAATGCCTTCCTTTATGGTTGATCCCGCAGCGAGCACCCAAGGCTGAATGGATGGCTGGAGGAAATTGTTCGGCAGTGACCGAGTTCATTCTCACAGGACTGACAGACCATCCAGAGCTGCAGGTCCCGCTCTTCACGATGTTCCTAGTGATCTATGGTATCACCCTGGTGTGGAATCTGGAGATGATGGTTTTAATCAGGATCAACCCCCGACTTCACACCCCCATGTACTTCTTCCTCAAGAATTTGTCCCTCATGGATGCCTGTTACTCCACAGTCATTGCTCCCAAGATGCTAATGAGCTTCTTAGCCAAGAGGAAAGCTATTTCCTGCACAGCTTGCATCATCCAATATTTTAGCTTCATATTGTTTGTCATCTCTGAGTGCCTTCTGCTGGCAGTAATGGCGTATGACCGTTATGTAGCCATCTGTAACCCGCTGCTGTACACAGTCATCATGTCACCAAAGCACTGCCTATGGCTGGCAGCTGGTTCATATCTATGGGCCTTCCTGACCTCTGTGATACACGCGAGCGGTTTGCTAAGATTATCCTACTGCCACTCCAATCTCCTGAATCATTTTTTCTGTGATATCAACCCACTTCTAAAGCTCTCCACTTCTGGCACCTATGTCAACAAGCTACTTGTTTTCCTCTTTGGCAGTCTGATAGAGGTGATCAGCATTGGGACCATCCTCATCTCATACATCTTAATTATTGCAACTGTGCTGCAGATCCGCTCCATCAACGGCAGGTGCAAAGCCTTCTCCACCTGCACCTCCCACCTGACGGCCGTCTCCATGTTCCATGGGAAAATTCTCTTCATGTACTTCCGACCCAGTGCCAGCTACACGCTGGACACAGACAAAATGGCCTCAGTGTTCTACGCAGTGCTGATCCCCATGCTGAATCCCCTCGTCTACAGCTTGAGGAACAAGGATGTGATGGATGCCCTGAGGAGAGCAATAGAGACAAAATTGAGGGCCCATTTTCCCCCAAAGGGTGTCTTAATAGGAAAACCAAATCCTTTAATGGCTGCTCTGCACACATAGGGCTTTTCTCCACTATGGGGTGGATCAATGCTGTGACCATCGATCCACTGGGGGACAATTTAGCAGGTCTAGTGAAGACTCACTGGATCGACCCCGATTGCTTTCCCATTGACTCTGGTACTCCACCAGAATGAGATGAGTAAGGGGAATGAAAGGGAGAGTTTCTTCTGTAGACTCAGCAAAGTGTGGACCCCGCAGTAAGTAGATCTAAGCTACATCTATATGAGTTACACTACTAACAAAACTCCAATTATGTAGCTTAGATTGACCTGTTCCCTTAGTGTAAACTAGGCCATGTGCTCTGATTCAGAAAGTCCATAAGCACATGTTTAAGTATGTCTCCCTTTGACTTCAATGGGACCTAACCATATGTTTAAAGTTGAACTTGTATTTAAGTGCTGCCTCAGACAGAGATGGTTTTCTGAGTAGACACCTTATGTGCATAAAAAGGCCATGTCAGTTATTAAATGATGGTTTGGCTCCCCTGTACCGATAGTAAAATACTTTGAAATTGATTTTTCAGTGTAAAATGTAAGAGTGCGATTTGAATACTGTTTAGAATTACTGAATAAAAGGGAAAGTTGACACTGCAACAATGGATTCATGAGCAATAACCAGAACTGGTTTGATACTCCAAAAATATTGACAGATATTTGTTCAAATACATTTTGTGATTTTGCTTCAATCAGATCCACAGCCCAATTCATCTGTTTTCCTGGAGACACTTGTGTGCATGTAATTATATTGAAAACTGTGTCTGTTGAAAGGGAGAATGTCATGAATGCTCACTCAGATATAATATTTTGTCAGTACTCACACCACCCCCACCCCACACACACGCACACAACTCTTTGGTCACCTAAACTACCTGATCTTTAAATGCGACTCCTAAACTCACAACTTTTACAGACACATTTTCAAGGATAGTCATTGTTGGTGAATGCCACGGTTATTGGGATCTCAATGTAAAAATCCTTGGGCCCTATTTTCCTAAGTGCTGAGTACTTGCAGCTCCCCTTGACTTCAGCTGGAGTGATGGATCTTTTATCTCTGGAAATGAGGGATCGAGGGGACTGAAGTTGGGCACCAAAATCACTGGCCATTTCTGAACCTTTTCAGCACGGCGAATTACAACAGTGAATACCTGAAGCACCAGTCACCTCAGGGTAAGTCCACACTGCAACGTAAGCCCAGGGTTTGAACTCATGCTCAAGTCAACTCAAGCCCCCTTCCATCTCCACATAAATTGCACGAACCAAGGGCTCAAAGACCGGGTCTGAGGACCCACAGTGATAGAAGGCCTGAGCCTGAGTCAAGCTAAGACCCAGGGTTTATGTTTTTTATTGGTGTGCAGTGTAGATGCAGCCCCTCTGGACTCCTGCTTTGGGATTCAGCCAAAAGTATCCCAAAGGCTGGGTTTCTTTGTCCTCTGGACAATAAAGTGTTCCCACACTGCACCACGAACAAAGAGCTAGACTGGTCACATTTTGGAAGCGTGCTGGGAACTCTGGGATCTGGGTGGTTGAAATGGGGATCACATAATGCCGTGTGGATGCTGGAGCCCCAGTTTGGGATCCAGGGTACAACAATCCCTAACCTGGGGTTACAAATGAGTGTAGATTCTCAAACCCGATGTTAACAAACTCAGGCTCTGCAAATGTGAGTTCTACTGGCCCAGGGCTTACACTGCAGTGTAGACATGTCCTCAGAGAGCTAGTGAGTCACTGTGGTGTGGCTGTGTGTTCAGCACAATGGGGCTCTGGTCTCGGTTTGCACCTCCAGTCACGACTGTAAAAGTGAGAACATTGAACTACGGGCACGTTTCAACCACCTGCCAGGCTCCTGCTAAGATCCTTTGATTTCATACGTTTGACACAGCAGAGCTCCCCTCAGGAAATGGAGAGATTGAACTAATCTGTGGAATCCCAGCCTAACCCCTAGGCCCACTGCCTTTCAGACCCAGTCAAACATTTCCCCACTTTTTCCTGTAATTTGCTCTCTTCTGCCTCTGGCTGCTGTCACCCCCTTGTGCCCTCACCCATACACCGTTTGGTTTTATCTGAGCCCAAAACACAGCTCAGACCCAGAGCAGGGGACAGAGCAATTTTAAAGGCTGGGGAGCCTCCTGCATGGCCTACAGAAGCCGCGGAATCCTAGAGCTGTGCAGGCAGAGGAAGGGGGCAAAGAACAGAGCCACACCCAGCTACCAGCACCAGCCATCTTAACAGAAAGCATCACCCAGCCCATCACATAGAACCATAAGACTACTCATACGGCATCAGACCAATGGTCCATCTAGGCAAGTGACCTGTCTTCCACAATGGCCAATGTCAGATGTTTCAGCGAGAATGAACAGAACAGGGCAATTATCCAGTGATCCATCCCCTGTCATCCACTCCCAGCTTCTGTCAGTCAGAAGTTTAGGAACATCTATAGCATGGGATTGCATCCCTGACCATCCTGGCTAATAGCAATTGATGGACCGATCTTCCAAGAACTTATCTAATTCTTTTAAAAACCCAGTTATATTTTTGGCCTTCACAACATCCCCTGGCAATGACTGTCCTCTTCACAGCTCTACTGCTGATGGCTGAAATTCTTCTTATACACCTCAAATATTGGCTTGTGTTTTAGGGACTGAGTTCCAGACCCTACGTTATTGTATACTTTCATTGAAGTCACTTGAAGTCAAAGGAGCTGCACAAATGACAGCAAATGTGGATCTGGCCCTGAAAATAAGGAGTTGTACTGATACATCTTATTTTTATTACTTAGTTTATCCAAGGGAAGGTCAAGAAGTTCCTTAAGCATGCTATATATGTGCCTGTGTGGGACAAAGATTTCCAATAGGGTAAAGATCTTCAATTCTGCAGACAGAGGCATAAAATTCAGTGACTGGAAGCTAAATAAACTCAGTCAAGATATGAGGTGCACCTTTTCTTCCTGAGGGTAATTAATTATTGGAACAAATTACTTATTACTGTGGCGGATGTTCCATCACGTAATGTCTTAAAATCAAGGCGATATATCTTTCTATATCATATACTATAGTTCGAAGAGAATTCATGGGCTCAATGGATAACTTAAGGGGTGAGGGACTTGTGCCTGTCTTATAAAGGAAGTTCAACTAGATGAAGGTATTGTTCCTTTCAGCATGTTTAAGTCACTTTAAAAAAATCTAGGAATCTATGAGTCTCTTTATGTCATCCCAACACAACTTGATCTCTGACCTATAATGATACAGAACAATAACCCTGTTATCTCTGTTCAGAATATGACATTTCTTGCAGCAGCTATTCACACATCCCATAACAGTGTGGAAGTGGAAACACTGAGCGAAATCCTGCGCTTAACAAGGCACGTATAAATCTGGAATAACTTCCTAATTTCACTGGCTTAACGATGGCATAAGAGCCTGAGCCAAAGGTGCTGAACTCAATGACAGCTTTCCATTGACTTCAGATCAAGGCATAGAATTTGATGCACTACTTAACTCTTCCTTGTTGGGAAGAGTCATCTCTGCCTATATCTCCTCCCATCCTGAGCCAGGAACTGGGGGTCTTGCCAAGATGCTCCAATACAATGCAAGGCTCTCTCAGTCTCAGTAGCTGCAAGAAAAGAGAGTTCCCAAAGAACAGCAGCAAAAGGGTTAAGGAGCATAAAGTTTAATTCTACAGACACAAAACTATACTCGTCTGCTAACTATGCCCATTGCAACTGATGTTCAAGAGATGTCTTCAGATGCTGGTATTTACATATTCCCAATATATTTGATTATCGTCATTATGTTTATACCCAAGAGCATATCTAGTGTTGCAGTGGGTGAACGAATACTTTGATCAATACTGAGAGCAAAAGGCCAACCAGGAAGGAAGGGCTGGCAGTCTGGGTGCTAGCCTGGAATTTAGAAGTTGAGTTACATTCCTATCTCTGCCACAGATTTGCTGTGTGACCTTGGACAAGTCACTTAGCCCCTCATTTGAAATTCTGTAAAATGGGGTTAATAGCACTTCCTTATTTCACAGAGGTGTTCTGAGGACACAGTCATGAGAAGGTTGTGAGATACTCAATCGTTGCAGTATCTGGAGCCATATATGTCCTTTAAACACATCGCAAATACCTTACTTATGTTGGGGAATGCTGATCCACATGAGCTGTCCCATTCACTACTGCAGGAATAAGATGTCACCCATCAGTAAGGGTCCAGTGATGTGGCTCAGACAGATGTAGAAAATGGTTACCATTATCAATAAGAACATTCCTATAACCGAGCTATCGGGACGCCTTTGGTGTGGTGTGTGTGTGTCCTTTCTGATAGATATCACGCCTGACATTCATAGCACAGGGCATTTTTGCATGAAAAGGAGATAGAAGGTAGGGGAGTTGAATTAGTAAAAGAATTGTTTCATATGAATTCCCAAAGGCCTGCCCCTTCCTTTCCTCTTCTGTGGCAAATATCCTAAACTGTGGATTGAGACATGAAAGATTCCATAGGCCAGATGCTTTGAAAATGATCCACTAGCTGATTCAGAAATGACCATTAAAAGGAAGAGAGACAAGCTATGGAATAAAGCTGTGGATAGAGGTGGAAGCATTTGAAGAAAATTAGGGTCCAGTTGTGACAGGGTGTGGCCAGACTGCAGTATTTTGTGGCTATACTGTGCTGGTGTAATGGCCCTGAGTACTTTTAACATCATTACATAAGAACATAAGAACGGACATACTGGGTCAGACTAAAAGTCCATCTAGCCCAGTGTCCTGTCTTCCAACAGTAGCCAGTGCCAGGTGCCCCAGAGGGAATGAACGGAAGAGGTAATCATCTAGTGATCCGTCCTTTGTTGCTCATTCCCAGCTTCTGGCAAACAGAGGCAAGGGACACCATCCCTGGCCAGCCTGGCTAATAGCCATTGATGGACCAATCCTCCATGAATGTATCTAGTTCTTTTTTGAACCCTATAATAGTCTTGGCTTTCACAATATCTTCTGGCAAGGAGTTCCACAGGTTGACTGTGCATTGTGTGAAGAAATACTTCCTTTTATTTATGTTAAACCTGCTGCCTATTCATTTCATTTGGTGACCCCTAGTTCTTGTGTTATGAGAAGTAGTAAACAACACTTCTTTATCTACTTTCTCTACACCAGTCATGATTTTATAGACCTCAATCATTTCTCCCCTTAGCTGTCTCTTTTTCAAGCTGAAAATCTCCAGTCTTATTAATTTCTCTTCATATGGAAGCCGTTCCATACCCCTAATCATTTTTGTTGCCCTTTTCTGAATCTTTTTCAATTCCAATATGTCTTTTTTGAGATGGGGCGACCACATCTGCACACAGTATTCAAGATGTGGGCGTACCATGGACTAATAGAGAGGCAAGATGATATTTTCTGTCCTATTATCTATCCCTTTTTTAATTATTCCCACCAGTCTGTCCTGTTTTTGGCCTGCCACTTCACATTGAGTGGATGTTTTCAGAGAACTGTCCACAATGACTCCGAGATCACTTCCTTGAGTGGTAACAGCTAACTTAGACCCCATCATTCTCATCACTGATTCTCAAGGGTCTGTAACAGTGTGGCGGAGAGCATGACTTGGTCCCCGGCATGCAGCATCCCTGCTCCCACAGTGGTACCTGCCATGTTCCATTCTCTTTGCCAGCCCAGGATGCCATTTGCAATGTACAATGTTGGTTTTCCAATTTATTTGAACTCTGGGGACATGACCTTGTGTCTGTGAAACTTCGCAGCCCAATTAAATGTGTCTTATGGATGGTTCTGAACAGTCACCTTCCGACCGGTTGGAGTCTAGAACTTGAAACATCAGGAAAGCTGGTGGGTGCACAAATTCAGGGTTCCCATTCAGCCCTGTTGTGGAGCAGTCTCCTCCCAAACCCCACTCCTCCCCTGCTCATGACCTCCTCCCAAGCACCCCCTGGTGGCCTGAGTGGTCCTGCAGAACTCTGCCTCCATCTCTCCCGCCTCCAGGCTTCACAGCTGCACTTACAACAGATCGGTCTCGCCGGCCCTTCCAGCCAGGTTTTATTTATTTTCCAGAGACAACAAGCCAAAAGGAGAAGAACAGCATAAGGCAAATTTGCTGCTGGCCTTAGTCTCTGCTCTCGGGGTCTTTCCTCCAAGGTTATTGCCAGACTCTGTCTCTAGCCCTCCTTGCTGCTCCTTCCTTTCTCTGCAGCTCCTGCAATTCTCTCAGCCACTTCCTCTTCTGCTCCCAGATGATCAGTTAGAGAATCAGCAGATCTGTGTTCAGGTGGGCGTTCTTAGCCGCTAGGGTTGGCTGAGCTCAGGCCTCCAGTCCTTAAAATGCCAAACCACCCCAGTACAGGGCTATTCACAGAGACAGGCCATAATCAGCAATCTTGTCCTTTTCCACATCACCTCCCTCCCTTTCTGCTTTACCAGTACAGCTAGCACCAATACCATGGGTGTTTCTTTCTCCCATTCCATTCTTCGTGTGTTTCCACATTGTTCCCTCTGCATGGAACATCCTCACGACACAACTTCCCCAATGCACCACCCTTTCTTTACTAATAAATAATAATAATTAAGTATAAATGACTTCAAAAGAAAGAGAGAAAAAGAAATTCCCAGTCCTTACACATGCCGGTTTCTCTGTATGTGTCTGTCTTCCTTAGGTCATGAGGTCTTTGTATTAGGGAGTGTCTTTAGTTTTTCTGTCTTGTAAAGTACACACTATTGACAGTAAACAGACAAATAATATGTCACAAACAAAAAAAATACCCTTTGTCATAAAGGTTGGTCTCATCAGTGTTGTAAGCCTTAAAAAATAGAAAATACAAAAAGGATTAAAAGGTTTCAAAGTCAAGCACTTTCAATTTAGGAAATATCAGAATGAGCGATGCCCACACAACATTAACTCTGCAATAAATGAGGCAGGGATCCTACAGACAACAGACTCCTGCAATACACAGCCCCAGAGCAGAAAATCTTTTGCACTGAATAAGGCAGGGTCCTGACGGAAAAAAACCAACATGGGATGATGTAACTAAAATCTGCATCATCACGCAAAGGCACAAGATGACAGACTTAAGGGTGCCAGGGCAAGACGTATTTGGACGTTTGCTAACCTGAGAATGCTAAAAGTTGTAACCTTTTAATCCTTTTTAAAACCTTGACTTTGTATATCTGAATTATTTGACAACTTAATTTATTATTGAAAGCTAAACTAAGAAACATTAAATGAAGGGGTTTTGGTTTGTTAATTTCCTTAGTTTTTTTAATAGAAAGAAAAACTATTATATAAGTGCTGTTTAAACAATGAACCTCTTAATCATCTGTTGTTTTCAGTATATATTTTATTGCTATTCTTATCTTTGTGAAGGTCCCTTTTCACCACTCAGTGCTGTGTTGAACACAGTATTGAAAATAATTAAATTAAACTATATTAAAACAAAACTCATTTTATGCAACTTGAGTTTCCGTGAAAGTTCTAAGCTCCAATCCTCAATTTGTAAGAAGCAGATAAACAATATCCAAGAAAAAGAGCTGGATCTTTGCATATCACTTTCACCTAGCCCTTACTAAGGAAAGTAACAAACACTGGCCCTTTGAGAAGAAACACTGTACCGTACCGCAGGACAAACCCAAATGAGCGCAGCAGGCGGCTGCCCTGCTTATGCAAATCTGGTCCTGTTTCATTACAAACTTCCTTTCTGTGATGATGTTCTGGTCATAAGGGGACAAGCAGTTGTCAAAGGTAGCTGTTGCCGTGGCAGCCAGGGGCTAGTCATTCTCCCCAGGTGTGACAAGGAGCTGGAGGCAGGGAGCGCTGAGTGGTGGATTATCTCTGATGTCACAATGCTACTGCTCAGGCAGCACCAGTGGGCAGCAAATGTGCAGTGTGTGTGTCTGGGGCGGGGGGCTTTCCCAGTGCTCCCGTTTCCCCAAATTTCCTAAAGAAACCAACAACATAACACCGAATGCACAGTAGTGATTGTTCCAAACACATACTAATTAGTAGCTGAAATTTGATTCAAATTCCCCATGGCATGTTTAGAACTCAGTGTTCCAAAACAAGGAGAGACCTTGTAAAACAGAAAATTTGGAGGCTCTGGTGTATTTGTGGTTGTGTTAAAATTGAATACTGCGACTTTAAATTTTGGGCACGGTTCCTGGACCTACTTGCATGCTAGACAGCTCAATGGGGGCTTAGCAGCAGTCAGTCAGCAGGTACCCAGTGAATTGTGCCTCTCTGTTATAGGTAGTAACTTACATTCTCTCCCTCTGATTTTGGGGCTCTTGTGTGTTATTGTTCTTGCTGGAAGTTTGCAATGTCTTGCAAACTTCTCTGCTTGTGTGCCACAAAACCTAAAAGATGCAATCTCATTAAAGAATGAAATAAAATTCTGCAGCCAAAAGTCCTAACTTCCCCCATACTAATTTTCCCCTACTCTTACTCACACCTTCTTATCAACTGTTTGAAATGGGCCACCCTCATTACCACAACAAAAGTGATTTTTCCTCCCTTGGTATTCTACTCTTAATTCAATTGTCTCGTTAGACTGACCTCCCACTTGGTAAGGCAATGCCCATCCTTTCATGTGCTGTGTATTTATACCTGCTACTGTATTTTTCACTCCATGCATGTGATGAAGTGGGTTCTAGTCCACGAAAGCTTATGACCAAATAAACTTGTTAGTCTCTAAGGTGCCACAGGGACTCCTCATTGTTTTTGCTGATACGGACTAACATGGCCACCACTCTGAAAAAAATGGAAAGTTTTCCAGAAGAACATTTGTTTTCAGCTGGGAAATGTTGATTCCTTGAAATTGACTCATTCCTTGGGAATACGAGCATCTCAATGACATTTTCTTTGGTCGGGGTCCCGACCAAAATGGGATCATGGGGGAGTTCAGAGGTTGTTGTGGGGGGGTCACAGCATTGCCACACTCACTTCTGTACTGCCTTCAGACCTGGGCTCTGAGGGCAGCAGCCAAGAATCTTTCTGAAGTTAGAGGAGGTTCTAAGATGTGCGAGTGGGTCCCTGCTTCTGAGAGCAGCTCAGCTTGGGGCTCCTACTTACTAGTCCCCTGGCAAATTAAGAAAAGGGCCAATTTGGGGGCATCCTTAAAAATGGACCCCTGAGCCCCAGAAGGAAGTGCAAGGGAAGCCCTGAGCCCCAGCTGCAGATGCCGGGCAGAAGCCCTGAGCCCAGGCACCCAGAGTGCGAGCAGGAGTGGGTAGGGGCATGAAAGTCCTGAGTTCAGCACCCCAGCCCTAGCTGCAACCACGGGGGTCAGAAGCCCTGAGCCCAGGCACCCAGAGATGTGACTGGAGCAGAAGTTACCAAGGCCAAACCACTGAGCCCAACGCAGGGCTGATGCAGTACACTGTCTTCTGCATGCCTCTGGTGCGTCTGATATCTCCAGCCCAGCAGACAAACAGCTAGGAGGACCCTACTGGGTTCTCCTGGCTTGGGGGATTCCAGGAGATATCGGATTCAATGGGGCAGGGCTACTTGGATCTAGCCAAGAAAGGCAGAACAGGAACCAACGGCTGTCAGTTGAAGCCAGATAAATTCAAATGAGATTTAAGGCACACATTTTTGACAGTGAGGGAGACTAAACCCTGGAACAAATTACCCAGGGAAGAGGTGGATTCTCTGTTTCCTGGTATACTCGCATCACAACTGGTTATCATTCCGGAAGGTGCCATGGCACCTTTTCGTGAATTACAAGTATTGGGCTTAATATGGTGTTAAGCGTGTGAAATTTCATAGCCGGTGAAATAGAGGCCGGATTAGGACATCAAATAGTTTCATAATCTATGTCTGTATGGAAAACCCAGTGTGGGGTGAAGAATAGCCTCTGCTGTTTTACTGGGTGGCCTGCTTGCTCCCTAGAATCAATCATGAGCAAGTGGGGAGATCCAGGGTGCAGCTCAAACATGCATCCGGGCAGGCCAGGGGGCAGACATCAGGCCTGCAAGGGAAAGGTGAGTGTGGCAGTGACTTCACAAAGGCCTTTGGCAGGAACTCAGCCTATTGGGCAAAGATGATGAGGCGGGTGTGACCCCACAGAGCTCCCTTGACAACAGCCAGGCAGGACAGGGATATGGGGCAGGGGGAACCTCGGAGACCCCTGTAGCCTTGCTGCAGCAAGCCTCCATCTCGCGGTCTCTCGGTGAGGACCAAGAGACGGTTGGTGTGGAGGAGATTCTCGGGATTGTTTTCATTACTGTGTTGATTTTGTGGAAAGAAATCATCATCTGTGTAGAAGGTAAGAAAAAATATAGTCTCTAAGTAGAAGATGGGGGACTCTATCCTATCAGATTCAAAGGCATTCCCACCCTCCCAGTGAAAAAGTTTTTCCTAATATCCAAGCCTTCCACACTGCAACTTGAGATCATTGCTCCTTGTTCTGTCGTCTGCCAGCTCTACGAATTTAGGGTTTAGCTCTACGAATCTAGGGTTGGCTGAGCTCAGGCCTCCAGTCCTTAAAATGCCAAACCACCCCAGTTCAGGGCTATTTACAGGGACAGGCCATAATCAAAAATCTAGGTCTTTTCTACATCACCTCCCACCCTCTCTGCTTTACCAGCTAGCACCAATACCATGTGTTTCTTTCTCCCATTCCATTCCCTGTGTGTTTTCAAATTGCTTCCTCTGCATGGAACATCCTCACCATGCAAGTTCCCCAATGCACCACCCTTTCTTTAATAATACTAATGATTATTCATCAAAAGAAAAAGAAATTGCTAGTTCTTATATACCCTGCTTTCTTTGTATTTTTCAGTCTTCCTTTGACCATAGGGTGTTTGAATTAGGGAGTGTCCTTACTTTTTCTGCCTTGTAAAGCACACACTGTTGATACTGGACAGATAAATAATGGATACATCATGCACACACCAAAACAAAAAAAACACCTTTGTCATAAAGGTTGGTCTCATCAGTAAAGTAAGCCATAAAAATTAGGAAAGGCACAAAGAACCAAAAAGCTGCAAACTCAGGTTAGGAAATACCAGAATGAGCATTGCCCATGCAACATTAACTCTGCAATAAATGAGGCAGGGATCCTACAGACAACAGACTCCTTCAATACACAGCCTGAGAGCCAAAAATCATGTGTACTGAATAAGGAAGGGGTCCAGAGGGAAAAAAATAATATAGGATCATGTAATTAGTCTGCATCATCATGCAAAGGCACAAGAGGACTAAATTAAGGGTGCCAGGGCAACATTTATTTGGATATTTGCTAACCTGAGCATGCTAAACTTTGTAACCTTTTAATCCTTTTTGAAACCTTGACTTTGTATTTCTTAATTATGTATGGTTTCAGTTATTGATGAAAACCAACTTAAGTAACGTTAAATGAAGGGGGTTTTGTTTGTTATTTTTTTTTTAATAGAAAGAAAATATTTTATATATGTGCTATTTAAACAATGAAGCTCTTACTCCAGTGTTGTTTTCAGTATATATTTTATTGCCATTCTTATCTTTGTGAAAATCCCTGTTTCACCACTCAGTGCTGTGTTGATCACAGTATAGACAGTGAGTAAATTAAACTGTATTAAAAAAACCCCCCTCATTTTATGCAACTTCAGTTTCAGTGAAAATTCTAAGCTATAATCGTCAATTTGTAAGAAGCAGATAAACAATATCCAAGAAAAAGAGCTGGAATTTTGCATCTTATTTTCACTGAGCCCTTACTAAGTAAAGTAGCAAACAATTGTCCTTTGAGAAGAAACACTGTACCATACCACAGTACAAACCCAAATGAGCACAGCAGGAGGCTGTCCTGCTTACCCAAATCTGGTCCTGTTTCATTACAAACTTCCTTTCTGTGATGATGTTCTGGTCATAAGGGGGCAATCAGTTGCCAAAGGTAGCTGTTGCCATGGCAGCCAGGGGCTAGTCATTCTCCCCAGGTGTGACAAGGAGCTGGAGGCAGGGAGCGCTGAGTGGTGGATTATCTCTGATGTCACAATGCTACTGCTCAGGCAGCACCAGTGCGCAGCAAATGTGCATGGGGGGAGGGGCGGGGAAACAGGTTTTCCCAGTGCTCCTGGTTTCGCTAATTTCTTAAAGAAACCAACAACACAGAAAACACGTTAATGGTGATTCCACACACATGCTAATTAGTAGCTGAAATTTGATTCAAATTCCCCATGGCATGTTTCAAAACCAGTGTTCCAAAACAAGGAGAGACCTTGTAAAACAGATGTTAATGTTCTGGTGTATTTGTGATTGTGTTGAAATTGTGAGTTTAAATTTGGGGCATGGTTCCTGGACCTGCTTGCATGTTGAAGAGCTCAGTAGGGCAGCACGCAATCAGGGCGTAGTAGCAGTCAGTCAGCAGGTACCCAGTGAGTTGTGCCTCTCTGTTATAGTCAGCAGCCTACATTCTCTCTCTCTGATTTTTGGGTTCTTACATGTTATTGTTCTGGCTCCTGAGAAACAAATTAGAGAGACATTGTGAACTTCCAGCAAGAGTATTTTATGTTTTCTCTAACTTCTCCGCTTGTGTGCCACATAACATAAAAGACACAATCCTGTAAAAAATGAAATAAAATTCTGAAGCCAAATGTAGTTTTGAAACAAAAAAATTGAACCATTTCATTCTGAAAATATTGATCTTCCTGAAGCACTTCACTTTTCCTTTCCCTTTCACAGGGAGGAGCCTAAATTAGATTCCCCTAAATCCATGATTGGAATAGTCAAACATTTCCCCTCTTTTTCATGCAATTTGTTCCTTCTGCCTCTGGCTGCTGCTACCCCTTTTCTGCCCTCACCCAAACACAGTGGAGATTTTATCTTGCTCCCTTGCCACAGTACAGCTCAGACCCAGGGCAGGGGAGCCAGCTGCCTACAGAGGCAGCGGTATCCTAGAGCTGAGAACTGTGCAGGCAGAGGAAGAGGGCAAAAAATAGAGCCACCCCCAGCTACCAGCACCAGCCATCTTAAGGAAAAAAGCATCACCCAGGCCATGATAGAATCACAGAATTGGAAGGGACCTTGAGATGTCATCGAGTCCAGCTCCCTGAGCTCATAGCAGGAGCAAGCACCACCAAGAACATCCCTGACAGGTGTTTGTCTAACCTGCTCTGAAAAATCTCCAACGATGGAGATTCCAGAACCCCCCAGGCAGTTTATTCCAGGGCTTAACCACCCTGACCATTAGGAATTATTTTCTAACGTCCAACCTAAACCTCCCTTGCTGAAATTTAAACCCACTGTTTCTTGTCCTATCATCAGAGGTTAAGGAGAATAATTTCTTCTCCTTCCTCCTTGTAACAACCTTTTAAGTATTTGAAAACTGTTAACATGTCCCCTATCAGTCTTCTCTTTTCCAGATTAAACAAACCGAATTCTTTCAATCTTCCCTCATAGGTCATGTTTTCTTGACCTTTAATCATTTTTGTTGCTCTTCTCTGGACTCTCTCCAATTTGTCCCCATGTTTCCTGGAATGTAGTGCCCAGAACTGGACATGATACTCCAGCTGAGGTCTTATCAGAGCTTTGTAGAGTGGAAGCATTACTTCTTGTGGCTTGCTTACAACACTCCTGCTAATGGTGGATTGTCTGTCACTTGAAGTCTTCCCAACTGGATACCGAGCTAAATGATGTGTTAGAGCTAAAATAATAATAATAAATAATAATAATAATTAATAATAATAATAATAATAATAATAATAATAATAAAAAAATTGAGCTTGATACAGAATTTATTGGACAAGATTTTGTTATGCGGGAGGTCAGATTAGATGATCATATTGTCCTCTTCTGGACTTAAAATGTATGAAAAATCAATTTTACCCCATGAGGAGTGGTAAACTCTGCTCTGTGTGGATGCCAAGCCTTACAATTAGTGTTTTACAAAGTTAAAGTTGTTTGATTGCTGTAACTGTGCTCTTTCAATAGTTTAACATGTCTGGATTTCTTTTAAGCTTAACTTTGACACTGAATTCACCGACTCCTCCATACGGAAAGACAGACTTAGCCATTCATTTTCAGTTACACTGCCCCTGAGACCTCTTTTGTGGCTTAGCAAAACAGTGAGAGCTTTCTGTAAAACTAAGCAAAGACTAATAAAGAAAGCTACTTAGCACGTGCATCGTTTGGAGGTAAGATAGGGCACCACGGAGGGCATTGTAATGAGCCCTTCTGTGCCTGGCTTGAGACTATAATTGAAGGTGTAACGTACTTCGGAGACTTGATCCCTAAATGCCACAGAAATGAATATATAAGGTTTGTGGTGCCTTAACATGTTCCTTAGGGACGAAGAGTGAGTGAACACTTTCATCCACCAGCAGCTATGGTTCAATACCTCTTTCCTTCTCTTTTCTGTCTCAGGATAAATAACAGTGAAAACGGACATGGTTCATGAAAAAGAGCCTGAAAGGTCCAGGTGGATACTAGGTAAGAATCCAGTATTGTACATAGAGATGCATCTGAGTTACACACTTCAGAGATCTGGAATCAGATTCAGATCCAACTTCTGTAACCTTTGATGATTTTCAGATTCTGGGCTTTGGTTACAGCCAATTATAGAGATAAGTCAGGGTTGTAAAACTTGTATTTATTGTCGTTGTGTTGTCAGTTAGAGATCAGTGCCCCCACTGTACTGGGTTCACCGAAGACACATAGTAAGAGACAGTTCCTGCCCTCAAGAGCTTATAGGCTAACAAACAAGACAGAAGAGGGTGGGTGAAAGGAAGGTTTATTATCCAAATTTAATAAAGAGGGAATTGAGGCAAAGAGGAAATCTTTGTCCGAAATCACACAGGTATTCTGTAGCAGAGCCAGGACTTAAAAGGCCGATCTCAGTCTAATGCCCCTAGCGCCAGTCTGACCATTATCCAGTGTTGTGTATGGATGTGAGTGGGGGTGGGGGAGGGGGAGGACAGACACTTGGATCCAGTGGGTTGTGGTGTGGCCGATCTCTCACCATAAGGGGGAAATAACAATAATTATTTGCACTGCAGCAGCTCCAGACATCTTTGTGTTTGTTTGAAAAATGTGACCAGTGGGTAGCATTGGAAAGGCGGAGGTGGTAGATGACATTGCAATAGCAGAGGATCCTCAAGGTGTTGAGAGCCTGTGAAGGGCCTTGAATTGAAAACAAGCTGTTTGTGTGTGATGAAATGGGGAAGGGGGAGCCAGAAGAAGGAAGCAAATGGAGAAAGCCTCACTTTTGAGGTGTTACATAGTTTTAGCTTCATGTCTCTTCAGCCTTCTTTCTTCGTTCTTTCTCTCTTCCTCCCCATCCTTCTCACACTCCTTGTCTACACAGCAACTTCTCCATTTATCTTATTCTCTCACCTGTGGCTTCCGGCATTCCCTGTATGCTACCTTTTCCAGGCATCCTGCCTCCCTCCTTCAGAGCCTTGCTTTGCACACAGCTTCCCATCGTCGCTTCTGTGCCAACATTATTCCTTCACCTTTTCCTGTCTACCTCAAACTCCTGTGTCATGGCGAATGGCCCAGAGAGATGAAGGACCTGGCACTGTGTACCATTAGTAGGTGTAAGCAGTTGGGACTGCAGACAAGTGGCCAGACCAGTTGCTGGTGGCTGCTGCAGCCTGGTGAGTCTTCCTCTGGAAGGGATCGAGTTAACTTAAAAGTGAAAAAGCCTCCAGCCTGCCAGACTTATGTGATATTAGTCTGGCAATATTACAGTGATGCACAATATTACAGTTGTGCATCACTGTAATATTTACTCAGAACATGTTAGTCTACCGGAGCTACATTTAAAATCTGCTTTAAAAATATTTCATCAGTATGTTGCTGAAGATTATAAAATCACAACTCTAAAAAAATTGCTGTCATCCCCCTAAGGCTGCCATTGGCCACAGGGTTTAAAAATACTTCTTAGGACCCCATATATCCTAAAGATGGATCTACCCTTTCTAAACCCTTTCTGTATTATTTTAAAATGATCTCAAGATTTTAAGCCAATCACATGATTTTTGGAAGCCTGGTTCCTGGTTTTCAAATGCTTGGGATTAGCAACAGGGGATATGTTATGAAGCAGCAGTAACCAAGTGACTGGGACACAACTGAGATGCTGTAGTCATCTAAAAGGGATATCTGGGAGGAGTCTGAACCCAGAGAATAGGATCCCAAGTACAAGAGCTTTCTAACTTACCCTTAGTGAGCAGACAATATAAAGTGAACTCATAACTCATGCAGGTATATTTCATTGGGGAAAATTTGTAAGAATGTGCTTGGATTTAGAAATTCCCCAAGGGGAACTGGATGCCTAATTCCAGTCAATTTTATGGAGACTGGGATGTCAAAATCTCCTAGAGAGCTTTAAAAATCCCAGTCCTCATGAAAAGGGAGTGTAAATCAAAAAGTCCATCTCAACTTTTCCCAGACATCAGGGTGGCTGGTTTCCTGTAAGATATTCACTACCCACTCTCAAGCCCGGTGGTGTCATTCAGATTTAATTCATGCCATGAAATTTCCTTCTTCAACGCTGCTTTCTCTTGTTATCCCGGCAGGTATGGTTTCATGTACCCCTGTATAAATGGCTGAGGGCAATCACAGCATGGTGACCCAGTTCATCCTCCTGGGGTTGACGGATCGTGAGGAGCTGCAGATACCCCTCTTTGCGGTGTTTCTGGTGATCTATATTCTTACGCTGGTGGGGAATCTCGGGATGATCATGTTGATCAGGGTTGATCCCCGACTCCATACCCCCATGTACTTCTTCCTCAGTAACCTGTCTGTCATTGACCTTTGCTATTCCTCAGTCTTCGCTCCGAGGATGCTGGTGAATTTCTTAGTGGGGAGTAAAAGAATTTCTTACTCTGCCTGTATTGCCCAACACTTCTCCTTCGTTGTTTTTGTGACCACAGAAGGGTTCCTGCTGGCCGTGATGGCATACGACCGCTATGTAGCCATCTGTAACCCTCTGCTGTATACTGCTGTTATGTCTAAGAGAGTCTGTTTTCGTCTAGTGGCCGGCTCATATGTAGGGGGGCTCGTGAACTCACTGACCCACACATGTGGCTTGCTGAGGTTGTCGTTCTGTGGGCCAAAATCATCAATGATCATCAATCATTACTTTTGTGACACTAACCCATTGCTGAAGCTCGCCTGCTCTGATAACCACATCAATGAGATTTTGCTCGTAATGTTCTCCGGGGTTATTGTGATGTCCACCCTCCTGACTGTCATCATCTCTTATCTGTACATCCTCTTCTCTATCCTGAGGATCCGCTCCGCCACGGGCAGGCGGAAAGCCTTCTCCACCTGTGCCTCTCATCTGACAGCTGTCACCATGTTCTATGGACCTGTAAGCTTAAGCCACATGCAACCCAGTTCCACCTACTCGCTGGAACAGGAGAAAATCTCTGCTGTGTTTTATACCCTGGTGGTCCCCATGCTGAACCCCCTTATTTACAGCCTGAGGAACAAGGAGGTTAAGGATGCTCTTAAGAGGGTGATAGACTGGAAAAACATTCTCAGCTAATTTGTTCACCATGACGATCCCAGTCAATTGAGAAAAACAATTGGAAGAAGGAGAGGAGTATCGTCTATGTGTCACTGCCTTCATTTGTGTATCTCAAATGTTGTACAGGAATTAAATGAAACTCAAAGAACTGATGTAGCATGTGGAAATTATGTTGAGAGGAACAATGTTACCTAATATCCTGTCATTATGTGACTGTTGCAACAGACACCCTTCCTTGTTTCTTGACCATGAATCTATTTGAAATGCTGCCCTGCAAGGTTATCTGAGATTTAAAATAAAATAAAACTTGCCTCTAACTTTAATTTCTTCATGTGTTGCTTTGATTAATGCTCAGTATGTAACTTGCACTATGAACATTCAATACTTTTGCTCTCTTTAGCGTCTGGGCCTCATAAGCGCTTTGTGAGCCTGACACAATTAATCTCCTACCCCCTTATAACAGCCCTTAAAGTAGTTGAAGCCTATCAGGACCCTCCTCAGTCGTCTTGTCTCAAAAGAAGACATGTCCGTTTTTTTTTAAACCTTTCCTAATAAATCAGATTTTGTAAACCCTTTTTGTCATTTTTCTTGGTCCCCTCTGGACTCTCTCCTATTTGCCCACATCTTTTCTAAAGTGTGACTCCCAAACCTAGACACAGAACTTCAACTGCAGCCTCACCAGTGCCAAGTACAGCCAAACAGTTACTGCCCTGGTCTTACATACAACACTCATGGTAATACACCCCAGACAGCCTTTTTCACAACTGCATCTCATTGTTGGCTGATACTCAACTTGTGATCCGCTTGAACTCTCAGATCCATCTCAGCGGCGCTTCTCCCTAGCTGGTTATTCCCCACATTGTATTTGTGCATTTGATTTTTCCTTCTAGAGTGAAGTACTTTGCACTTGTCTTTATATTGATCACATCTATACTCAGACCAGTCCTATATACATCTATTCTCAACAGTGTTATCATATATACTTAGGCTTGGAAGGAATAGACTTTTCTCAATAAATGTTCGTAAATGTTGATTTCCCCACAAGCACACAAACCAATGAAAAAAATATTGCCTTCAATAATTGAAATGTACAGCTAGGCAAGAGGAAGAAAAATTGCTGCTTGAGAATGTATTTAAGGATATTTATTTTGACATGTGATGTTGTTGACAATTTGTGTTTTAACAGTTATAAAGCTTTAACTTTTTGAATCTCAGTGTTGGCTGTCATTAAAAAAAATATGTCTGACCTCCCATTGCCTGATCCCCCATAATTTCCTGTGACTGTGAACGTTTGAATATTTAAAACAAAAAGACTTAAAAATAAACATTGATATTATCAATTAAAATTATAAAAAATATTTCAAAAAACAAATTCTGAACAAGGCTATCTATACTTGTTACACAGCTTTATTCTCAATCATCTTTCTGTCACCTTATTCTGTTCTCCATCTGTACCTCTTGTCTCTTATTTTAAGCTTACATTACAAGCTCCTTTGGCCAGAGATTGTCTTTTTGTTATATGTTTGAATAGCACCTAACAGAATGGGGTTCAGATTAATAATAAATAATAAAATAATAATAATAATAATAATGCTCATGTAATGTTACTCCCACCAATGCCGTATATTTCAGAGGGGTAGCTGGGTTAGTCTGTTTCAGCAAAGACAATGAGGAGTCCTGTGGAACCTTAAAGACTAACACATTTATTTGGGCAGAAGCTATCGTGGGCTATAACCCACTTCTGGGTTCCAGCTCATGATAGCTTATGCCCAAATAAATTTGTTAGTCTTTAAGGTGCCACAGGGCTCCTCGTTATCAATGCCATATAGTGATTTTATAGGTTTACTAACAGCAATGCTATAAATTGATTGTACATTTTAAGAACTAGACGGGACAATGAGATAATTTAATCCGACCGTATAACTCAGGTCACACTTTGATACGGTTACCCTCTGTATTAAGCCCATTAACTTGTGTTTTATTAAGTGTGTCTTCCAGAGAGCCATCGGGTCTTGACTTCACAGCATCTCTAGCTGGAGAATCCACCACTTCCCATGGTAGTTCATTCCAGCGGTTAACCACCCTCACTGTTGGAAATGTGAGCCTCATGACTAAATTGAATTGGGATAGTTTTACTCTGAGCAACATGACATATTGTTCAGTAGAACTGGGGGTGAGGGGAAATTGGGCTAAAATACTTGTTTTTCTGAGCAACGCAGATTTGGGTTTTCTGAAATATTTTATGAATTTGTATCAAATGAGCTGAATTATTTTGCTTTGAACTAAAACCTCAGAAAAATCAAAAAGGTCTAAATAGTTTAAGTTTCCCATTTAAAAGACTGTTTCAAAATTTACTTTCATTTTATGAAAAAATATAACAATTGGAAAAACAGCAACTGATCAAACAAAACATTTCATTCAACTTGTCAGTCAGCCAAAAATTTGGAAAAAAAATCAATTAGGTTCAATCAGAAACTAAATTTTTCATTTATGTTTCAGAAGAGCCAGCAAACCAAGAAGTCAGGTATTCACACAACTCTTTTGATCATACATTTTGTTTCTCATCATTGCTATCTACTGATTAGCCCTATTCTCACCAGTGATACAATTCTACTGCTTTAGGGCTGGTCAACATGGGAAACTGACTCTGCAGTAACTGACTCTAATGTAACTCCCTATGTGGCCACTTTTCTTTGTCTGGTTTAGTTTAATCCAGTGGATTAAGAGGGTCCATACCAGGAGCTATTCCAGAATAGCTCTAGTACCTAACATTCACCTATTACCTTGCTCAGGAATAAATTCCCAGTGCAGACAAGACCCTGTTCTCAGCAACACTGATTTGGAGCTCTCCTTTCACCCCCCCATGCAGAGGTGGGACACTGAACAGCAAGGTTTATCAGTGGGGAAATGAATTTAATTGATGTTTTTCCCATCCCGAAGAACCCAATGCAATTTTGCAAACATTCTGGTGTAGCTGAATCCGCATTTTTCTCTGAAAAAAAAGTTTCAGCCAAAGAATTTTACCCAGCTGTCGTTAGGATCCTTTCTACCTCATGGAAATGCCTTACATTTAAGCTCTGCTAGGTAGACTTGAGCCAAGGGATAATAGGGTTTAGACCATGGTGAGTAATAGTGAGAGGACAGAAACCACAGAAGAACACTCAAATGCAGCTTCCTCCAGGATTCAAGAGTTGACCCGCTACCCAAGCTCATTCATGGGGGTTCTTTTTTATCTTGTATTAATACAGTTTCAATGAAAAATATCAGAGCACAATATTTGATCAATGCTACCATACAAAGGTGATTTTATCTTTCTCAGCTGATAAATGTCTACCTTCTTCACACCTCAACATCAGAAAAAAAAAAACTTTAAATAAATCTTCAGCTAGTACAAGTCCTTCTGCACTAGTGTGATTCTGTGGTCACAAAGTTTGCCATGGAATTCACCCTGTTGCTTCCAGAATGGTGGCCCAGAATCTCCACTTTCATTAAATAGGCCTCAGGTGTCCAGCCCTTTGTGGAATTGACCTTCAATGCATAGCCAATGCAGTGCCATGTGCTTGTGTCTGCAGGTTGCCTAAAACAATAGCTCTGAGAAGTATTAACAGTCCCATTCATCTTAATCAGAGCTCTGGGGTGTCCTTGTGTGTGGGGTTTCCCCTTCCAGGATGCCATAGAGCAGCTAGGCACTTCACATTTTGTTTCCTGTCACCTTGCCCAGCTAGTACAAGGAGGAGTTAATTGGACCAGGCAGCCTGAGTTGCTCCAGGTAGGAGGGAGCCTGGGCCCATGTCCAACTTGCAGCTAGGGAGCATAGGGAATGACAAGTACATTGCGGCGGCTCAGGCCGAGGAGAGTCAGAATGCGTGTGAAGAATTCGCTCTTGGTCCTTTCTTGGTTCCTGTTTAATTGTACGTTTCACTTTTCCCCTGTAAAGGAGGAGATCATGGGTGGAAGAAATGGCGGAGGGAAATCACACCGTGGTTACAGACTTCCTTTTCCAGGGGTTCATGGATCTTCCGGAGCTTCAGGTCCCCCTCTTTGTGTTGTTCCCAATGATCTATGTTATCACCCTGGCGGGGAATCTAGGGTTGATAGTCTTGGTCAGGTTCAACTCCGGACTCCACACCTCCAGGTACTATTTCCTCAGCAGTTTGTCTCTTGCCGACGTCGGTAATGCCTCGGTTGCTGATGACTTTTGGGGTTCAGGGCAAACCCATTTCTCTCGCCGCATGCACAGCACAGATTTCCTTTGTCTGTAACTTTCTGACCAAGGAAGCTTTGCCTGGTGGCAGTAATGGCATCTGATCACTTCCTAGCCATCGGTAGCCCCTTGCTCTAGAGCCTCGTCATGTCAACGATACTGTGTGTGTTACTAGTGGTTGCTTCCTACATATGTGGCTTTGTGAACGCGGTTCTTCAGACTCCATTTATAATTTGCCCTGTCCTTCTGTGACTCCAATGTCATCCACCATTTCTTCTGTGACATTCCCCCAATCCTTAAGCTGTCCTGCTCCGACACCCACAACGCTAACACAGTGTATTTCACCTTGTCCACTATAGTGGTCATGACTACGATTCTCATTGTACTATTCTCCTACATGTACAGCCTCATTGCCATCCTGAAGATCCACTCTGCCAAGGGCAAAGGCAAAACCTTCTCCACCTGCACCTCCCACCTGATGGCCGTAACAATTTTCTACGGGACTTTGATCTTCATGTATTTACAACCCAGTTCCGACTACACCACAGACCCAAACAAGATCATCTCTGTGTTTTATATACTCATAATTATCATGCTTTTGCATATATGCTTTTATATACTCATAATTATCATGCTTTTTCATTTGCATTTGTCACAGTTCCCCTCTGACTTCCTTTGCTGGATATGCACCGACTTGTGTTGAGGGGATCCGCAGTTGTTTTATGGTGCCAGAGATTGAATGGAGCTAGTCACTGCTGCCGTCTCGGGGTTCCTAGGCACACTATAGGGTGCAAGCCCTCTGCCCAGCTCCCTTTCTGGAGAGCTAGAACCTGCTATCTAGCTGCCTAGTCCCTGGGCTCAGGGATGACTTTTCGGACTCTGCCATAGCTTAAACATCTCCTGTCCTAGAATGCCACCAAACAGTGTGAGCCTTCTGGGTTACAGCTGAACTCTCCCATAGGGCCACACAGCATGTGTAAAGAATATAACACACAGAGAGAGACACTCTGAACAGGAATCTAACACGGCAGAGCGAACACTTCACCAGTAAAGCACAAGCTCATTTAGAAAAGGACACACATCCTAACTTCAATGGGCCTCACTAGCTCATCCTTTCCTTGGGAGTCCCCTTGTGTATTCATCTATGTTCAGAAAGACTGCTCCTCTCCCTCCTCATCTAGCTCCTACACGCAGCTCCTCTCAGTTTGAGCTGGCCAGACATGGCCAGGTAGAGCCCAAATTGAGCAGCTTTTGCCCTTTTATAAGCATCTTACTCTCTGTCAGGTGACCTCATGATCAGCCTCTGCGGATGGCCAGATACCCCTACCAGGCAACCACTGCTTCCCCGTCCCCAGCCCGCCCGCATCAAGTTTTGACTGTCAAACAGAAAGTTTAGATGGGAAATTTTCAACCACCTCCAGCCAGAAACAGATCCAAAGCTCATTGAAGCCAATGAAAAGACTCCGATTGACTTCAGTCAATATTTGGCTCAGTCTGCAGGAGTCTAAGTAGGGATATTCAAAAGGCACCAAACTCCCATTCCAGGGAGTTGTCCAGGGAACTGGATGTCTAACTGCTCATTGAAAATGTGTATTTGCTCACGGGCAGTTGTTGATTGCACTATGGGGTTCCAATCCTGGACCGGTATTAAAGTGTTGAAAGGAAAATAGCATTGGCAGCCAAATGACTTTGGCCCACACACGTATTGCCAGTTTAAGAACATCATGATGTTAATCAACAGAGTAACTTTGATGTCTTTTTATGTTATGACACTATAGCTTCATTCCATTTTGCACATATATGGAAAAATCAGAAGTAGTATTCCTAGGAGCACAAGAAGTGGATTTAAGTGATTGATGATTCAGAGAAAACTTCCCTGGACTAACCAGAGCAGATGAATATTCAAATATCAGTGTGTGAGCAAGCTTGCTAGTGCTATGAATATTGGTAGCCCCATCACACTAGTACTTCATAACGGGTACTAGGACATCACAATCGTACATCTTTATAAATTGATTGGACTACATGTACCCTTTATCTGTCCCCACATCATACCCGCAAGTCAGTGGAGTTACTTCTGGGATGAATCTGTCTCAGGGTTTACAAAGTCCAAAGAAAGCCAAACAAAGCAGACCCTTGACATAATTTCATGATCACCAGAGAAACTCTTTCATAGGTTGGAGAGAAGATAAAGAAGTAAATTGAAGCACTCCCATAAAAATGTCCAGGACTGAGATCTATGGTGCTGAACTAATATGCACTGGAGAGACTCCATTGAGTCCAATGGCCAATGGCTCTGGTCCTTAATGAATGACAAGGGGGCTGGTATAGTTTTTTCAGATTGATCTGAATGAGAAGGGACAGCTCTTTTTTTTATACACAGCTGTTCTCTGGGAGAAGGTGCCACTGTACAAATTGTCTTGGCAAATTGTCTTAACTTCAGTTACACTACAAATAGGTTTACTTATTCATTACTCTGGCAGAGCAAGCGTTAATATTGACATTATTTCTGTATCATGACTCATATGTTGTTTTCCTAACCATTCCCAATACGTTTGCTTGCCTAATTAGATAATGACAGAACTGCTCAAAAAACAATGTTTTAATGAGGCCCACAGCAGCTTATTAGAATCCATAATAATGGATGCCATCTACATAGTTCTCCAAACTTTGGAGAATTCTGTCAATATGAACATTACTGGCATGACCAATGCTGGAAAATAGCATTTACTCTTTCCCTTTTTTCCCCCTTTCAATATCTTCGCTTTCGGGCCAAATTAATCTCTGGCATCATTCTTTTATGCCAGGGCTATATTTGGCCCATTGTGTCCAAAGCCATGACCAATCAAACCAGGTCACTGCGGGCATGAGTCTACGATCCTTGCTCAATTTGACTAGCACTTACTCAGAGCAGGAGCCCCAATGAGATCAAGTTCTACTCAGTGCAAGTAAAGCAAGATCGACTTAGGTTCCAAATAAACTAAAAATGTTAATGTGCACAAGAGAGACAAGAAGGGGCTTTATCCCATACATAACAATATGTTAGAGCATCTCGAAACTATAGGCTCGATTCTGATGTCCTTACACTGAATAGCCCCTTACTGTGAGAGTGGTCTCATGGACTTTCACCTGCTGAAAAAGTGTGGGTAAGGGCAAAAAATCTGCCATAAAAAAACCAAAAACTATTTTAGGGAAATAAGCAGAATATCTTATTTAATCTGGAAGAAACAGTGCAATCCTCAGAGTGTTTTCTGTCAATGCAACATTAATACAAATCAGTATTGAAACTGATGGTTAAGTGAAATCCCATTAGCCATATTCTAAGCTAGTGTAAATGAGCATCACCACATTGATGCCAAAGGGGCAGAAAGCCCAGGTAATGTAACTTGATGGAGTGCCACTTAAATTAATGTGGCTATATCTCCAGTGGGTGTAAATCATCTTTGCCCCATTGAAATCAATTCCATATGGCTAAATTGAGTGGAAATCCATCAACCTCAACAAAAACCTCACAGATACAGACTGAAATCAATGGCGCTCCAGCTCCAGTTGGTGTAAGCTAGCGTCATTACATTGCAATCAATGGGGTCAGATCCCCAGCAGGTGAAAATCAGCATTAGCTCCATTGGTGCTAATGTGTGAGACCCCAAAGTAAATAGGTGGAGTGCTACTGAACGCATTGGGCCAGAACCATAACTAGTCAAAATTGGTGTCATTCCATTGAAGTCAGTGGGGCTACACACATTTACACAAGAAGAAGATCTGGTCCTTATGACCATAGGATTTCCCAAGGCACATAAATGACTTACGGGCAAAAGCCCCTTATTGGGGCAGCAGTCTGGCTTGTTCTATCCAGTTGGCAGATCATCTCCTTAACTTGTAACCTGGTGTAGATATGTAACCCACACACCGCCTGGGTGTGGTGCTCTGTCCCATCTGCTGGCACTGAGACCACTCAGAGAGAGTTTAATGAGTCTACCGTACATCCTTAGTCAAGAGCCATGTGGCTTTTAGCTCATGTGGTAGAGGCTCATGTACTAAGCTGCAGAGGTCCCAAATTCCATCCCGACCGCCGAAGACTGGGGGTCTGTCGGTGTTACAGATGCACATCAAATTATCCACCCACAGGGGCAAGTGTGAATTGTCTGATGTTCATAGCTTTCCAACATTAACCTTAATCCTAACCATACCCCTGCAGAGTTTGGGGAAGTTCTGGGGCAGACTCTTGTTCCATAACTGAGCTAACCTGTAGAAGCTACCAGTTCCCCTCGGTCTCATAGAAACTTGGGGATTGCCAGAGAGGATCAGACACAAGGTCTATCTAGTCCAATAGCCTGTCTATGACAATGACTTATACCAGATGCTTCTAAGGAAAGCGGAAGAAGCTCATAGTAGGCAGATGTGTGATAATCTTCCCCCAACATTAGGTCATTGGAGAATGAAAATAGTGGTATATTAGGTGATGGTCTGTTTCAATCTTGGCATTTTGTCAGAGGCCCATGCAGTGGTTATTCCGATGTTGTTTAATCAGTTCTCCCTAAGAATCATCTGCATTGTCAGCTTTGTCCACAACCCTCCCTGACTTTTTATAGGTCCATATCTGAGTGTGCACTGGGATCAGAGTGAACTTCACATGCTCTATGAGTTTGATGGAAATATTTTCCACATACCGGGCCCTGAGTTCTCTCTCTGATCCCACATGATTGACATGTACTGTTCTCTGCAGTCCTGGCCTCCTTAAAATTCTGTCATGGTAGTGCTGGAATTGAGATTGCGTGATCTTAGCACACCAGGAGTTGAGCACAGTCTAACAAAAGAGAATATAAAATAGATGGGCCTGTATATTTAACAGCATCCTCTATTGAGATGCAATTTCAGAACAGCTCAGGTATTTGTATGATTTCAGCATCCTTTTACCTGAGTTTCAATCTACAGAGGGCACCCAACCTAAAGCACTAATGGTAACTGCAATTCACCTTTAAATCAAGGATAAGAGGCCTGTGATTTACAAACAGAATCTCTTGAGGTCTAGCCTTACTGAGTACAACAAACTGCAGACACCCTGTAAGTAGAATGCTGGAAGTGTGCTACTCCCATAATAACCCAGTGGTCAGTGGATTGAAACCAGGGTCAGCTAGCCCTGGCCTTTTTATTATTTACGGGTATAAAATGCCCATGACTAAAGTTAGTCTGGAAAGTGGAAGAAAGATTCTAACCATCAGAGGAGGGAGGTTCAGGAACAGCCTCCCACTAGAATTAGTGGAGTTATACAACCTAACTCAATTTAAAGTGGAGCTGAATAAGTTTATGAATGGGATTATATCATTTTGCTGCCTGCAACAGCAGTAGACTGGACTCAATGACCTCGCTGGGGGGGTCACTTCCTGTCCTATGTTGCTCTTGGGATTGCCAATATTAACGAGCCTGCATTACGAACAATCATTTTTGTGCAATGCAAAGACATGGTGCAATCCGAGAAATCAGGATGGTGACCCAGAGAACTTGCACCCTCTCTCACAGCTGTTTATTGATTTTTTTAAAAAATCAGGAACTACATTTATTGAGAAAATATCTTCCTGTATATCATCCTTCTAAAGGCATCCTTCTCTCCTTGTTTCTAAGGCTATATATCAGGGGGGTCAGCATAGGGAACACAGAGATGACATTGTCTTGGTCCAAGGTGTAGCCAGAACTGGGTCGTAAATACATAAAATGAGAGTACTGTAGAAGGTAGTGACAGCTGTCAGGTGAGAGGCACAGGTACAGAAAGGTTTGAGTGGATCTTCAGGATGGTGTATTAGGAAGACGGCCTGAAACATAAGGCCATGTATCAGAGTCCTGGTGTGAGGCCTAAAGCCTGAGCTAAAGTAACCAAAACTTTGCAGATCTAAAGCAAAGCCAAGCTGTGAGCAAGAGGCAGGCCCTGTTCACAGAATCTAGCAAGAACAGGGTTGATATTGCAGAATCACACGTGCTTAAGTAGAGCTAGGCACAAGTATATATACGCCAGCACATTCCAGAAAGGCGGTACCAGAACACCTCGATACCAAACACATGCCCCAGAAATAACAGGAGCACGCTGACCCATCCTAAGGATAAGGTCAGGATGACAGCATGATGGATAGAGATGTTTTAATCAAACCAACATGTACAAGTTAATGGGCAGCCCTTGGATCCGTCAATGGGTGGCACCCTAATACGTCAGAGAGTGTCACTCTGATACGTCAGGGGCAATATGTCACTTGTTTGTATTTGTGTAAAAAGATGTATCTCAGAGGAAGTGTCTTTGGCCAGCCTAGCAAGCAGTGGAGAGTCCCACCAATGACTGAGTTGCGTCCATTGACACAAGCATACAGGTCTGACTATCCATCCAGATGCTATTACTGTGCTCTATTGACAGTAAACCTGGCCAGGTGCCTTCACTGAACATTGAGTCTGTGGATTTACTGGGCTGTTTAATTGAGGTCTGCTATCTCCACAGAGCTGGGACAGCACACTGAACGAACACACACGCAGCCAACATCTGACCACAGGTGGTGATGAGGCTGTACATATAAGAGACTATCTAGAAGAACTAGCATAGTAATCTTGACAAATATAATCGACAAGGTGAAATGAATAACATCATTGTGTTGTGTATGTCAGAGCAGGACAACTTAAGGATGGGGAGGTATGCCAGAGAAGAAACGATTGCTGACCCTGGGGTGAGAGAAAGACAAGCTGAATATACAAATTGTTCTGGCCGTTGAATTCACAAAGACACAACGACTATCAGCACACAGAGTTTCCTGGACATGATGACCCTCTAGAGCAGTGGGTTACAGATGACTGTGAAGCGGTCAGAGGCCATGGTGGCCAGGAGGCATCATTCATTGGTCACAAAGACACAGACAAAGAAAAATTGCACAGCTCACTCAGTGAATGAAATGATTCTATTACTCTCTGCTGCAGAAGTCATGAGCACCATAGGCGCAATGACAGAGGAATAACCAACACTGACAATGGACAGATTACTGAGGAAGAAGTACATAGGGGTGTGAAGATGGAGTCAATCCTGATTAAAAGTCATCCCAAGATTCCCTACCAGTGCGATAACATAGCTCGGTAGGAACAACATGAAGAGTGGGACCTGCAGCTCTGGGTGGTCCATGAATCTCAGAAAAATCAACTGTGTCACCATGGTATGAGGGGGCATGGGTGGAAAATCTAAATTTGCAAATAAACTGGAGCCAAAAAGGGAGCATGTGTAGATTCCTTGTAACAACTCTGACTGCTCCTGTGAAATAGTGTGTCTCGGGGAATGTATTATGAGTTATGCACACACTTCCCCCTGGAGCTACTGCACTGTCTCCTTACAGAAACAAAACACTGTGCATTGTTGTGCATTCAATTAAATATGTGCAGAGATTCCGCCACAATACGAGAGACTGTCCAAATCTGAATCGTTCCCATGCCAGAAATATCCCTTAGGGCACAGGGCTTTGCCATCTATGTCTCTCCTGCCCACCCTCTCTGTTGTTAAATCAGATTAGTTTGGAAAGGAGGTAAATCATCTCTTGTAAATGTATAGACAATAACGAATGGTGTAGAACGTTTTCATTTACACTGGTTTTCTCTTCTGGCTCCCATCAATGTCAGTGGGAGTTGATGGCACTTGGCACCACTGAAACTCAAAGCAAAAGTCCTACAAAGGATCTGTGTC
The DNA here is from genome assembly GCF_965140285.1 of Lepidochelys kempii. Lineage (NCBI taxonomy): Eukaryota > Metazoa > Chordata > Testudines > Cheloniidae > Lepidochelys > Lepidochelys kempii. The sequence continues at coordinate 6,557,742 of NC_136385.1, forward strand.
TAACATTGGGAATCCCCAGCAGAAAGATGTTGCAGGGCTAATACGTACCTGTAGAGACATTCATGTCATTGAAAGTCTTTTTTTCTTCCTGAAGGCTAGATATTAAATGGAAAGATCTGCTCAATTTTAGAGAGTCACGAGCACCAAAGGGCAATAATACATGTAGATGACCATAAGTGATAGCTAACATAAGGACCATAAGAAGTTCTAAAAATCATCCCCCCACCCCTCATTGGGTATATCTATGCGCCATTCCAAGGTGTGATTTCAGCTTGGGTATTCCTCAATCTCTACAGAAGTGGTGTAGGCCCAAAAATCTAACTTTGACAATTGTTTTAAAGGATAATTATTTTAAGTGGTAATATTATAAGTGGGTACAGAGTAGATATAGGTGGGGAAAGGATTTCCTATCTCCTGATTCCTGATATTCAAGATTTCAAAATATTTTCCCATTCTACATTGGGATGAAACCAGGTCTCCTGGAAAAACTTCACAGAAAGTGAGAGATAGAGAAGCTAGACCCATGAATAACCAGTAGCCCAGTGGTTAGGGTACTCATCTAGGTTAAGGGATGAACTGGTGGATTTTCAACAGTTCCAGGGAGACTCGCTGACAGTCACTAATGTGACTTGGCCCTCCAGATAAGCCCCAGATACTACCACTCAAAATGCCACCCAGCAATTGCCTGGTGGGTCAGGATGACTTGACCACCACAGAAAAGGTTGGGGGAGAAAGGATGCTGGAGAGACTCTAGTAACACTTATAGAAAGGGGTGCATCCGTTTGTCATCATCCATGTCCATCACCTGCAGTATCATTCCCCAAAGCTCTCTTGGCTAGGCAAACCCACAGTTTCTTGTGGATGCTCTTCCCCAGGCCACACCTAACTCTCCCCAAACTCACTAACTCCCCCACCAAGCTGATCACTACTCCTTCTTCCCCATTCCAAATCAGGCACTTGGACTTGGGTCTCTCACATCCCAGATCAGGCTTACAATCACTGGGCTATCAAGATAGACTTTCTCTTTGTGTGTCCCAATGAATCCTTTATTATTCACCCAACAGGAGATATTGAGAGACAGAGATGCACCATAGAATACAAAACAGGGCAGACATTAGGGCACTCCCCTGTGATATTGGAAACATAGATCTATTTCCTTGCTCTTAATTAGGCAGAGAAGTGACTTGAATAGGGGTCTCCCACATCCCAGGTGAGTGCCCTGCGAGCTGGGATTTGGCTATTTTGGAGTTGCTCTCTCTATGTCTCTGGAGTTTAATCACAAATTCCACCCTGAACCTGAGAAATGTTGAATCAAAACTGAGACATTCCAATTAAAAGATTCCTATTTGGCAAATCCATATTTGTGGTGGAAAATCCATTTTATTAAAAAAGTTTCCAGCCAGCTTGAGTGCAGAGAATGGAAAGTGCCCACTTTGTGAGCAGCTGTTCAGTATTTTGTTTTAGCCTCATCATTCAATGTGTGGGCCCAGGTGTGACGGAGAGCTGGGCAAGAGCTGCTGACTCAGCCCTCTGTCAGGCCAGCTCCCATTAAGGGAAGCAAATTGGAGCTGGCTAGAAAAACCTGCACCGAGTTGGTGAATGGGAGACAGTTACCCACCCAATTAGCCTGGGGCTATAGAAAAGGCTGGGAGAACAGCCGTGGAAAGTGTGGGAGAGTAAGGGAGTAGAGGCAGAAATAGTGCATCTTTCCCAGGTTGACATGGAAACCTAAAGCTGTGTATGGTGAAAAGGTGGTGGGAACAGAACCTGTAAATGAATGACACCAGGGATTATTGAACCCCAGGGTCTCCTAGGGACTTTGTCAGCCTGGCAGGAGCTAAGAGGGCCCTGCAGATCCTTTCTACACTAGGCCTAATTTAAACTCTTCCAGCCTTGCTCTGGAGACAGAATTCATAATTTGCTCATACGCTTTTCCAGGGTGTTTATCACTGTAGTGTGTGAATTTATTTTCAAAATGCCCCTGTGAGGTAGGGAAGTGAGGCACAGAGAAATTAAGGTCAAAACTTGCCACTAATTTTGGGTGCCTAATTTGAGACCCTGCAACAGCCCAGAACTGGAATTGCTGGGAAAATCCCCTGCTCAGCCCCTGGAATCCCTGGGATGTTGCCTGCCCAGGGCAGATGGACTCTTGAGGGGATTAAACTGGGAAGCTCTAGCAAATCTCGATTGATCCTGTGTGAGCAGCAATTTTTTAAAGGGTCAAATGTGGGCAGAATTTCATGAGACCGGCATAAGGCAGCGCCCTGTCAAATTTCAAGTCACTGCTGCAAAGCTTGGGGTCACCAGAGCTTTTCAGAGGAAGTCATCTGTGGTGGGGTGTTTTTCTTTTTTTTAATGTGGGTAGAACAATGTCTTTTCCCCTAGCTTTGGTCTCAGAAATGGCAGAACAGGCTGAAACTTTCCAACTAAATACATTTCAATCTGAGGCAGGCAGCAGCCTTTTAAGTCAGGTCAATACACCGACAGGAAGCATTTCAATTTTGGAACGTCCACATGTTTCATGCTGATCAAAAATTTGAAAACCAAAGATTTTGACATTTGCAGATGGACATTTTTCAGAATTTCCATTCTGTTCAAAATGTTAATATTTGAGCTTTTTTCCTTGATTTGTCACCATTTGTTTACATCCCAAGTCAGTTTTTCCTATGGCATGGAAATTCTGAATTTCACTCAGCTCTGCCCTGTAGAATAGACTCAGCTACAGCAGGGTAAAGGTGCGTTGTTCTAGGGTAGCACTAGGGAGAAAGCACTAATGCAATGCGATAGGTAGCTCTGTGGTGCAATGGCTAGTCCATGATCCTTGCTAATGGAGGTGGAGATGTACAGATTGGGGTTTCACCTGAGTTGATCCTTTCAACATTTCCTTTAGGGTCTGTATTACACAGGAGGTCAGACTAGCTTATTACAATGGTCCTGTCTGGCCTATAATCTATGGACCTATTCAGTATATGGCACCTTTATACTGATATAACTTCATCCACACTCATGCTTATACCAGTATATCAGAGGAGAAGCACATCCCTAACAGATATAGCAACACCTGTAAATCGAAATTTCGGCTGTAGGCCAGATCTAAGTGTTGGCATGTGGCAGAGATGCAACCTGAACTCCTAAATCGAATTGCCACTTTGGGCATCTCAGTCTAGAACCATGCCCCATTGCTATTCCTGAAATCCCCTCTCAACTGAGGCCAGACCCCATAGATGCCTAAACTCACTTGGCACCTACATTCTTGCAGTAAATGCACCTTTGTGCCTGTTTCAGCCTCTGAGGATGCACACTGCTACTTCTTTCTGAGCATCCAGATGCCTACCCCTTCCACCTCCAAGGAGAAGAGATTTCACCAGGGGTCTCCCACCTCTCCTCTGGCCACTCTAGTTGCTGAAATATGGGATATTCTGGTGTGGTTCTCCCTCAATCTCTCCTGTTAGAGCTGTTCTATTTTGGAATCTGTGATTTATTATCCCCAGCCTCCAGGAGACATCAAAGACATTTTCATGATCTCTTCTGACATTCTATCAGGGGGTAGCCATGTTTGTCTGTATCCACAAAATCAACCCGGTGTCCGGTGGCACCTTAAAGACTAGCAGATTTATTTGAGCATAAGCTTTTGTGGGTAAAAAAACCACTACTTCAGATGCATGGAGTGAAAATTACAGATGCAGACATTGTTATCCTGACACATGAAGAGAAGGGAGTTCCCTCACAAGTGGAGAGCCAGTGTTGGCAGGGCCTATTCAATCAGGGTGGATGTGGTCCATTCCCAATAATTGATGAGGAGGTGTCTGGTTTGGCCAATGTACATGGTAGAGGGGCATTGCTGGCACATGATGGGATATATCACATTAGTAGACCTGCAGGTGAATGAGCCCCTGATGGTGTGGCTGATGTGGTTGGGTCCTCTGATGGCATCACTGGAGTCGAAAAGGGACTTGGAGTGGCTGGCTCACTACAAAAGCAGCTTTGCCTCTCCTGGAATTGATATCTCCTCATCAATTATTGGGAGCCAAACCAGCCCATCACTTCCTCCACCAAATACAAACCACAATGGAATTTACTGAGTGTACACCTACACCATGACTGGTAAGAAATGTCATTATTATCTTTTGAGCATCTCTTTGTGAATGTGGCAGTGAAATTCCATAGAAACATAACGGCCATACTGGGTCAGACCAAAGGTCCATCTAGCCCAGTCTCCTGTCTTCTGACAGTGGCCAGTGCCAGGTGCCCCAGGGGGAATGAACAGAACAGGGAATCATCAAGTGATCCGTCCCCTGTTGCCCATTCCCAGCTTCTCGCAAACAGAGGCTGGGGACACCATCCCTGCCCATCCTGGCTAATAGCCATTGATGGACCTATCCTCCATGAGCTTATCTTGTTCTTTTTTGAACCCTGCTATAGTCTTGGCCCTCAAAACATCTTCTGGCAAGGAGTTCCACAGGTTGTCTTAGTATTTATCCCTAGGAGATGCATTTTCTCATTTCTAGGCTCTGGGAATCTGAGAGTCAAAAGTAACCATGGAATCAGTTACAGTCCATACCACTTACAAATGTTAGTACCTCTGGGAGGATTTGTAAGAGGGAGGAAAAATAATGCACATGGTGACAAAGAATGTCTGTAAAACATACACTGACTCCAATAGGACTTTGACACTTTAAGGCTACATAGACAGTGATACCAAACTTTTCCGCTGGGGCTGCCTCATAGTAGGCACCTAAATGTCTATTTAGGCACCTATATGAAAGGGGCACTGAGCATCCCTTGTGCCCTTTGAGGTCGTTTGGATTAGGAAGAGAAAATCAATGACCATGAATAAACTCTATGGCATTGATTATTTGCGTACACTGATAGGAGATTTTTTGCCTCCCTTCTAAACTAAACACTCCCAATCTATATATCTCTTATTTTATAGAAGATTTGACCCACTGGATGGTTTCATGCATATTAACACAGAGTACACAATATTTCTGTAGCTGGGTCATATCCTATCTCTAATGGAAAGCATGTGGGTAATACAAAGAGAACATTCCCTAGGAGTGTCCTTTGACGTGTTATGTTTATACACGGTTTCACAGGAACAATCACAGGGATTATGAGGGATCTGTACTCAATACTTTATTGTCCCATGATTAATTGTAATCCTTATTTTTATTTTTCACGAGCAGATGAGAGAGTTTCTGGAATAAATGGCAGAGTGAAATCACACCACGGTGACAGAGTTCATTTTCGTAGGATTCACAGATCATCCAGATCTACAGATCCCCCTCTTTAGGTTGTTCCTAGTGATGTATGTGGTCAGCCTGATGGGGAATCTTGGGATGATAGCGTTAATCATGGTTGAAACCTGACTTCATACCCCCATGTACTTTTTCCTAAGCCAGATGTCCATTGTAGATATTGGATATTCCACAGCCATAGCTCCCAGGCTGCTCATGACCTTGGTAGCAGAGACGAGAACCATTCCTTTCATTGAGTGTGCGGCACAACTATTCTTCGTCTGTTTCTTTGTGACCAGTGAATGTTGCCTCCTGGCTGTGATTGCATATCACCGCTTCAAAGCCCCTCATGCTGAAGCTGTCCTGCTCCGACACCCAGGTCACTGACCTTGTACTTTTCACTTTCTCGACTGTAATTGTCACGACTACTTTCCTGGATGTCCTAATCTCCTACATGTGCATCCTCGTGGCCATTCTCAGAATCCATTCTGCCAAGGGGAGACGCAAAACCTTTTCCATCTGCGCCTCCCACCTGACAGTCGTCACTATGTTTTATGGGACGCTGATATGTATATATTTAAGACCTAGTTCCAGCTATTTGATGGACCAAGACAAGCACATGGTGACAAAGAATGTCTGTAAAACATACACTGACTCCAATAGGACTGTGACACTTTAAGGCTACATAGACAGTGATGCCAAACTTTTCTCTGTGTTTTATGCCCTTGTGATCCCCATGTTGAACCCCCTGATCTACAGCCTGAGAAACAAGGAGGTAAATGATGCCTTTAAAAGGGTGTTATATAGGAAGATTTTTTCTTGGTAATTATAATCATTATTATATTTTAACCAATAAACAGCAGATGGCAAAATGAATTCTCTGTATCATTATCCTTAGTTCTCTGACTCAGCTACTCCATGTGACGTTACATTCTATTGGACTGCGTACAGAAAATATAATGTTAGAAATTGCTGTTTTCAAGATCCACGAATGAGGGTCTGTGACACTACGTAGAATTGGCAAGATGCTCTGGCATTTGGCTTAAAGGACAATTGCTGTTGGTCCCAAAACCGATCCCTGGGGAACTCCACTGGTAACTCCCTCCAGCCTGACAGTTCGCCTTTCAGTATTACCCGCTGTAGTCTCCCCTTTAACCAATTCCTTATTTCTTTCAATTTTCATATTGATCCCCATCTTTTCCAATTAAACTAATAATTCCCCATGTGGCACCATATCAAACGCCTTACTGAAATCTAGGTAAATGATAAATAGCATGGAGGGAGAGGAATTATTTAAACTCAGTACCAATGTGGACACCAGAACAAATGGATATTGTGGAAGAAAACAAGTTCATTCTTTTAGTTTGGATGCAAGAAGTTAGAGACAGTTTTATTTCTAGGCAATTGCAAGAAGGAAGACAGCCGTTTGGACAGAGTGTCTGTTTTTTATGCTAATTTTTAAAGTATAAACAATGTAAAGCAAGTATTAATACTGTTTTATTCACATAAAGCTCTCCTTTGTTTATACATTTTTAAAAATATTTTATTTCTTTTAAACATTTTTTTACTACAATTACATTTTATTATTTTAAGGCAAAGTTAAAAACAGCTTTGCTTTGCAATTTTTGTTTGCTTACACCAGTTTTGCCTTGGTAAGTTTTATGTTATTAGGGGTTAGAGTTAGCCTGACTTTTGCTTTTTTTTTTTTAATGGAACTAAGATGGCTGCCCTTAAATACTCTTTTTTTACTTTGACACTCCCCCCTTTAGTGCTTTTAGCACAACCATCATTTTTAAACTTTTATTTTTTAGACCTTGTATTTTTGATTTTAGATTAAAAGGATCAGGTTTAGTCCCATAACTTTTGGTTGGATGTAACGATAATGCGTAATTAGTATGAACATGAAAGGTAGTTTTGTTCTTTTTTATAACAACATATTTTTAAATTAAACAAAAACATTGCTTTTATTGTAATAGTATGCTGGGGTTATTTTGTAGCCTTAGTTACATAGCACCATACATTATAATTAGTCCATAAGATAAATGCTTTATAAACGGTATGAAAGGCATGTTTTTTAATTTGATATATAATTTGAAGCACATGGATTTGGCCTTGTAATTTAGAGATTTTTCTAAAGCTTTGGTAGGAGAGAGTGTAGGTTTTGGAATTAGTCGGGTATTAAGGTGGCTTAATTAAAGGGTATTTAAAGCCTTAAATTTAATTATAGGCTTTTATTTGCAGGCCAATAGATAATGATTTTTTGCAGCAGTGGTGAAATTAAAATGTATGTTTTGCAAAATGGTGACCTTAACATTTACACAGCTGTAATTAGCTTGGAAGAGCAGGTGTTTTGTTAGGGTCGCTTTTTGTTTTCTACTTTTTTAACAAACGCTGTTATAAACCGTGACAATTTTTTTTGGATTTAGCTTTTGTACGCACTGAGGCTGTGGGGGCTTTAAAGGCCAAAAATGTTTGTTGGCTTTTTATTTTTATTTAAAAACTGGGTGTTATTTTAGGAGCACTGACTATAAATTGGCTCGGCATACCAGGGGAATTAATTTTTTAAATATTACGGTGAATATTTGTTTCATGTTATATGCGTTTTTTTACGGACCTGCAGGATTTGGTATGTGGGAGCCCACACCCCTTTAACCGGCCCGTAGGCTTGGAAGGAGCACTGCGAGTGTTTGCAACTTTATCCTGAACATTTTTAAGTTTGTTTTTATGGCCACAAGTTGGATGGCACTTTTGAAGCACTAGTAAGGGCCGTGGGCCAAGCCTGATGCTTAGGGTTACTTTCAATGGCCGTTAGCTGGTTATTTAGGAAATTTTGAATTTTTGAACATGACAGATTTTACTGCAATTTTTTTTGCCTTAGTGATATTTTATACTATTTTTATTAACAACTTTTGGGTTATTAACCTAAGGGTGGAGATAACATGTAATTTACCCATTCTAGCTTGTGCTTGGGTTAACTGTGCTTTAGTAAAATGACATGTGGCCGTTTTTAAGTTGCCCTGATTTTTTATTATGTTGTTGGCTTTTATAAATTGCTGCTGCACTATTGGCACCATTTGACAGGTTTTTTGACGAGTACATGTCGCAGGCACAAAGAACCCTGAAAGCATAAAGATCTTTGGCCCAGAAACATCGCACAGGTACAGCCATGTAGGCCTCATTCCTAATATTTCTGGGGCTAGCAACCCCACACAGCAACTAGGTCTTAAACGTACAGGAGAATCCATACTGTTGCTAACCTGGAGACCATCAGCTCGAAACCCTTCTGGACAGCCTGTGCTGGTTCCTTCTCTCGTGCCATTTCTTTTGTGTATCCTGAGGCCTAATAATTTTTAAGTGAGCGACACCACACAGGTACTCCCCTACAGGCTTGAAGCTTTACAAACCTTAGGTGCACTTACCGCACAGTGGTGCCGACTCTCAAAATGCTATCAGTGAATAAGATTAATTATTACACAGTAATTATGTGGTGTTAGCAACTGAACAGTTACTAGGCCTTATGCCTCTGTATTACACTGGCTTCGTGTGTGTGTGTGTGTGTGTGTGTATGCACACACATACATGAATGCACGACCTTCCAGCAGCAGGCTTGGGGAGCAGTAGCAGTCAAGCCATGTATTAAAGTTAAAGGGAATCTTATTCAGCTCAGATAGTATGGACCTGAGGATCGGCAGAAATGGTGCCAGGATGGGCAGGAATGGGTCCCTAACCCTCTGTTTGCCAGAAGCTGGGAATGGGTGACAGGAGATGACCTGTTCTCGTCATTCCCTCAGGGGCACCTGGCATTGGCCACTGTTGGAAGACAGGAGACTGGGCTAGATGGACCTTTGGTCTGACCCAGTCTGGCCGTTCTCATATTTTAAGAGGAGACACACACGCTTTGCTCTGCTAACCGAATGGCAGCTTTTTTGGAGCAGTTGGGATAGATATAAGTGACCTGAAAGCTAAACAGGGGCAGAGTCAATTTTATAGTTTTTAATATAGCATTAATTACTATTACTTGGTATTTTAGCACATTTCTTTTAGTAAAGTACCATACCACATTTGTTGTTTAAATAGTTTTATATACTTTTAAGAAGCATCGACATGAATAGCATAGGAAGGGGGATATTGCAATACAGTACAGATTAGGTTATTAATTACTGGGACTATTTTAGTACAGGTAAATTTTTGGTGGCAGAGCACACTTTTCTTAAAATATTAATTTGATTATTTAATATTTGGGTAACCAAAAACAATAAGGACCCCTTTTTATATATATATCTACTAAAGACCACTGGAATGACCATTATATTATTATAAAACCCACTAATTTTAATTTTAAAATTTTTAGGCTTATTTGTAGTAATATGATATACTTTTATTTTTATTGACCAGTTTGTTTTTTATTTAATTGTTTGCTTATATGGGGTATTTTGAACCTTAAAAATATTTTTAAAAGCAATGTTTAAATAGGTTTCAGAGTAACAGCCGTGTTAGTCTGTATTCGCAAAAAGAAAAGGAGTACTTGTGGCACCTTAGAGACTAACCAATTTATTTGAGCATAAGCTTTCATGAGCTACAGCTCACTTCATCGGATGCATACTGTGGAAACTGCAGAAGACATTATATACAAACAGAGACCATGAAACAATACCTCCTCCCACCCCACTCTCCTGCTGGTAATAGCCCATCCAAAGTGACCACTCTCTTTACAATCTGTATGAAAATCAAGGTGGGCCATTTCCAGCACAAATCCAGGTTTTCTCACCGCCCCCCCCCAAAAAAAACACACACACACACACACACACAAACTCACTCTCCTGCTGGTAACAGCTCATCCAAAGTGACCACTCTCCTTACAATGTGTATGATAATCAAGGTGGGCCATTTCCAGCACAAATCCAAGTTTAACCAGAACGTCGGGGGAGGGGGGGTAGGAAAAAACAAGGGGAAATAGGTTACCTTGCATAATGACTTAGCCACTCCCAGTCTCTATTTAAGCCTAAATTAATAGTATCCAATTTGCAAATGAATTTCAATTCAGCAGTTTCTCACTGGAGTCTGGATTTGAAGTTTTTTTGTTGTAAGATAGCGACCTTCATGTCTGTAATTGCGTGACCAGAGAGATTGAAGTGTTCTCCGACTGGTTTATGAATGTTATAATTCTTGACATCTGATTTCTGTCCATTTATTCTTTTACGTAGAGACTGTCCAGTTTGGCCAATGTACAGGGCAAAGGGCCATTGCTAGCACATGATGGCATATATCACATTGGTGGATGTGCAGGTGAACGAGCCTCTGATAGTGTGGCTGATGTTATTAGGCCCTGTGATGGTGTCCCCTGAATAGATATGTGGACACAGTTGGCAAAGGGCTTTGTTGCAAGGATAGGTTCCTGGGTTAGTGGTTCTGTTGTGTGGTATGTGGTTGTTGGTGAGTATTTGCTTCAGGTTGGGGGGCTGTCTGTAGGCAAGGACTGGCCTGTCTCCCAAGATTTGTGAGAGTGTTGGGTCATCCTTCAGGTCAATTAGGTCATCCTTCATGTTTAAATAAGTTACTAAAGTGGGAAGGCCTTGACCATTGGATGTTAGACTATATGGTATTGTCTGTACTTAGATGTGTTATGGGGTGATAGTATAGTGGAGAAAATGGCGGGGGCAGTGGCAACAAGGTGTTTTTGGTATTTGTTATTTAACAGCCAATCAGAAAGGACAATACATGCTGAAGATACTTATTTAAAAATACAGGGCGCAGCCTGTGGAATAAAGCCCCACATTTAATTAATACCACATTTTTAAGCATGGGTTTTACAAGGTTCTTTTGGCCAGTGTATACTTTTTGTTTTTTTACCAGGGTTACTTTTTAATTTTTTTTGTAGTTAGGAATTTTTGGATTTGGGCAGTTTTGGCAGAGCGACCTTTTTTGTTGTTGTTGTTTGTTGTTTTGAAGCAGTTGTGGTTTAGTACCATGCAGGGGAGAGGTTACCAGCACGTTACCCTGCAGTGGGTTGGTTTTTTTAGCAAATGCTGGCTGTATGGTAATTTCATTAGTGGACAAGGGAGAGGTTACTAGCACTTCACCTTGTTGGTTTTGTTTGTTTATTTGTTTGTTTTTTGCTGTCCAGAAGGAGGAAAAGCAATACCAGAAGGAGGAACAGGCTGATTAGTAGTTGAAGTGGAGTTATTTTGAGGCCGAGGGGCTTTTTTGCAGGGATAAGCATGGGTTCAGGCAGTGAGTTCCTGACATAGTTGGTAGTTAGCAGGACTTGCTAAGGTCCTTTTTAGGGTGGAGCCAGGGCAGTTTTGCGTTTGATGGACCTGTACGTAGACCCAGTTACCCAGTTTTTAACCAATGGCAGGTTGTTTGAGGTTTCTTGGAGCAGGACTTTTTTTACCTGTGAATACAGAGACCTAACACATTTTATTAATGCCTGGCAGTGTTCTGCAGATTTTCTGGCTGCTTGGACCCATTTTAAGCTCCCACTTTTTTCTTGGGGCAGTTAGGTTTTAATAAAACCCCTTATGTATTTTAGCTCATTTGACTAAAATGTTTATGGCTAAATGATTTTAATTAAATCGTTTTTTTGCCTGGATTTATTTGCAGACCTTTTTTTGGGAAAGGGCCATTTTTTTTTTTTTTAGACTGGCTGCAAAATAACCAAGAATTTCTTTTTTTTTTCAGCATTTTGTAAAATTTAACTGCTTAATTTTTTTAACAATTATATAGTTAACTTTAGTTTTTTAAAATTACTTATTGTTTAAAATGACACAACTTAGATTTTACGATTTTAATTCTTGTTTTAGGGATTTAAATTTTTGATGAATGTAATTAGCTATGCTTTTAAAGTTTTTAACTTTTTTAAAAACAATTTTGTGTTGCTTGCTTGGGCCCGATTTTGCTTTTTTTGCTGAACCGTTCCTTTTTATGGGCACAAGCCTTGTTTTACAACCACTTTAGCAAGGAGGGTGGACTTTTTAACTAGCCCCCACCTCTTTGGGTTATTTTTTTGGAAACATTTTTATTTCTAAGGGCTACCCGAGTGGTGGCGTGTGAGGCTGGCCACCTGGGCAGAATGCATGGCCAATTGGCGTTGTCACTGTTTCATGTTTTTTACGGCAGACACACGGCCATTGAGGCATATGCTGAGCACACATGGTTAAATTTTCACATATTCCTGAAGGGCTGGTACTTGCTTAGCCAGGGTTTTCAGGTGGGTGCATTCCGCTTTTTTTGCCTGGAAGTTTTGTTTTAAGGCTTGCAACTTGTTTTGGGTGGAGGTTTGAGTTGCTGCTTGGATAGTGATTTATGCTTTTAGTTGCTTCATTTTTTTGAGCTGTTGGGTACACCTTTTTTTATTTTATTTTATTTTTTTATTGCTTAGTTTTGCTATGACTTGGGGTAGACCCACCTGCACCCTTTGTTTGCAGCCTGGGGTGGAGAGAGGAATGCTTAATCTTTTTTTGGTTTTTAGGCATACTACAGTGGAGAGTGGGGCTTATTTTTAATTATGCATTTTTTAACCTGTAATACCAACAGTGCCAAACAAAGCAAACGTGAAATAACAAGGATAAAACAGATAGATGGGGTGCACTGTTCAGGGCTTTTTCCCTTTGCAATTTTTTCTTAAACTGTCTCAGATTTTTTGCTACCAATTTGCTTGTGCCTTAGTTAATTAGGCTAAGACCACAGGATCGCAGGGGCGGAGATGAAGAGCACACACCATGTGACTGAATTTTAAATCTTTAATAATAAAATAACACAGTGGTGAGTGCGGGAACTGCTTTTATGTTACTTAAAGGAAGAAAAAATGGTAATACTTAAACCCTGACCCACTTTTATACGTGTCCACACGCTGCCCGGGCTGGCCAGCCCCAGGGGTAGGAGAGAGAGAGAGAGGTGGATGGTAGGTTGTTTTGTGTATAGATTGTTCAGAAGTACGTTGCAAAATTTTGTAACTTGCTTTTCCTTTTGGGAGGTATTTTTATGCCCTGGGTTTTTGGGGGCATTTCTTTTAGAGATCTTTGCTTGGTATTTTAGTTTAGGCCGGCTGTTTGTCGCCTTTTTAGCGTTTTCAAACCATTCTGGCTTAAGGGTTATAAAGGCAGACTGTTGGGTTTTACCGGGCGACCAATCTTTGCAAATGTAATTTTAGTTTTGTAACTTATTTGCTTTTGTTTTATGAGTGTTTATAATTTTTTTACAGCCAGCTGGGGCTGAAAGCAGTTTTTTGTGCTTGGCTTGGTCTCTGTTTGATTTTTGAATGCAGGGCAGCTTTTTTATATTTTTAGGCCAAACTGAATTTTTAAATTAAGCCTTCCCCGGGCCCCCGCCCCCCGCTTTTTTTTTTTTTTTTTTTTGCATTTAACTTTAACTAATTGGGGATATGAAAGAGCTGAGAGGGTTAACAATATAGTTTGGGTAGGGAGGCATTTGGTTGCATTACATTTAGTTTTTAAATTTTGTACTTGAGTTTTTAATTTGGGGCGGGGAGTTTTTTAGCTTTTGCACTTTGTTACGAATTACACCTGGTAGGACATGCACACAAATGCTGCGAATTATACCTGGTAGGACACGCACACAAATGCTGTTACGAATTATACCTGATACGTCATGCACAGTTCGGCTGAGGCACAGAAAAAAAGTTCACAACTGCAGAGTTCCCAAAAGACACTAAGTTTATTACGCTCGAGCGTGGTGCCCCCCTGCTAGCCAGGAGGGGACCCCGAATACAGATTATACAAAGGTAATATACTTTTTAGCAAAGCATATTGCCCTCATGCATCGGAAACCTTAGCCAATAAACAAACCCTTTTCTTATCTACCACCTATCCCTGCTTGGTGCATTCCTCGTGCTAAACCAGTATGTTAATTACATAGCATGGTCCGAAAGCCATGCATCAGTAACCTTTATTATCAGGATGGGAGGCCTCACATCAAGGCCAAGAGACAGGGAGTTAGGGACTGACAAAAACCAGATACTGGGAGTCAAGGCAGGCTGGAGACAAGGAGGAGGATTTTCACAGGGATTCAGTATCTAAGGATCACTCCTCCTGGTGTATGATATGCTGGCATTTAAACAATGGTGGGCCCCAAACCAAAATGGAGTCACATGTGCTAACTTTTCCTTAACAACTTGAGACTTATGGAGGTTTTTGTAGCTTTTTTGGGGTATATGATTTTATTTAAATTGATGGTACCTTTTAGTGGGAATCGTTTAGAGGGATTATTATGTAAACATTTTAATTTTAATTACACAAGGGAGTATTTTGTTCACTTAGCGGCTTATAAACTGGGGAAACTATTTTATTTTGTTTGCTGCGTTGCGGCTTATAAGCTAAAAAGATTTTTACATACTTTAGGGAAAGGGTTTGCGGGGTAGCAGCCGATAAGAAGGAAAGGCTTTTACTTTTTTGCACTGTTTGCTGGGTCATGAGTTTTGGCTCACCCCCCCCCCCCCACACACACACACATTATGTTTAGAACTTTTTTACTTAGAGAGTGAGGGCCCTGGTCTGCCTGAAGTTAGCTTAAGTCCCAGACCTGGATACCGGCATTTACTTTTTACACATTTATTATTTACTTTCATTTATTTATTTATTTTATATTTAGATGCTATTTTTTAAACTGTAACCTTAATCTTTTAAGTTTGGATGTAATACACCCTTATTGAGGCAGCAAATTTTTTTAGCGTTGATTAGGTTTGACCTCAACCTTATATTGGGGCGCGGAAAAAAGTTTTTCAGCACCACTTTGCATTTGGCCTTGATGCATAATGAATAAATTTGCATGGGGTGAGCCCAAAGGGACAGGCGGCCCCTTGGTTACTTTTTGTTTTGTTTTTGTTTTTATACCCCAGTATAGATTTTTAAAGGTTTTTTACCTTTTGTTTAGCGCTTTGGGGTTTGAAGGGGAACGGTTTGTCATAGTTGCTGCTGTTTTAGCCGGGCATCGTTATCCGAATCACGGCACTAAATTGTGGAAGAAAACAAGTTCTTACTTTTAGTTTGGATGCAACAAGTTAGAGACAGTTTTATGTTTAGGCAATTGCAAGAATGAAGACGGCCGTTTGGACAGAGTGTCTTTAGGCAAATTTTTAAAGTATAAACAATGTAAAGCAAGTATTTATAGCTTTTTATTATTTATGTAATAATAAAGCTTTGTTTTGTTTATACTTTTTTATATTTTATTTGTGGCAAAAATGTTAAATAATTACAGTTTATTGTTATTTTAAAACAAGGTTAAAACCAGCTTTGCTTTGCAATTTTTATACGCTTACACCAGTTTTGCCTTTATAAGTTTTGCGTGAGAGTTAGCCTGACTTTTGCTTTGTTTTCAACAGAACTAAGATGGCTGCACTTAAATCCCTTTTTCTTACTTCCACAGGAAGTTTAGACTTGAAATTAGATGAAGGTTTCTAACCATCAGAGGAGTGAAATTCTGGAACAGCCTTCCAAGGGAAGCAGTGGGGGTGAAAGACCTAGCTGGCTTCAAGATTAAGCTTGGTAAATTTATGGAGGAGATGGTATGATGGGTTAACATGATTTTGGCAATTAATTGATCTTTGACTATTTGTGGTAGATGGGGCCCAGTTGCCTGGGATGGGATGTTGGATGGGATGTGAGTTACCGTGAAAAGAATTCTCCTTAGTATCTGTCTGGTGAGTCTTGGTCACATGCTCAGGGTTCAGCTGATCGCCATATTTGGGGTCAGGAAGGAATTTTCCCCCTGGGCAGATTGGCAGAGGCCCTGGGGGTTTTTCGCCTTCCTCTGCAGCATAGGGCACGGGTCACTTGCTGGAGGCTTCTCTGCACCTTGAAGTCTTTAAACCATGATTTGAGGACTTCAATAGCTCAGACACAGGTGACAGGTTTATTGCAGGAGTAGGTGGGTGAGATTTTGTGGCCTGCACACAACAGTCACCATTAAAGGCGTGTGTTCCGTATGGCTGATGTCAGGTGTGCAGTCCAGAATAACAGGATAATATCTTGCTGAGTTAAGATCTCCCACAATCTCCCATTTGACTTTTGTTGCCAGTAAGTGTATGATCTCATTTTGAATTGTTTTCCAAGGCAGTAGTGTGTGTACATGTCTTGGGTGATGACACTTCTTAGAAGCTCCTGGAGTACAGCACCAAACTCAGCCATCAGCTCCACAATTTTAAGGAAGTTTCCATTGTTTGGCACATACAGCTGATCTGAAATGCCACAAAGTGCTAGGTTTTAGGTAGCAAGCGTTCTCACAATGGCAATGAGCCTTTTCCGAATATTTTGCCAGTAGAGAGAGACTGATGCAATCTTCTCTTGATGCTGATCATCTATGGTGGCCTTTAGCCTTAGTCTCATCTCAAGCTCTTTCCACCAGATTTCTAGCCAGATTTTTCCAGTCCTTTGTTTCTGTAGAACCCAACATGGCTGGAACATTAGACCGGAAGAGTTTGCAACAAAAACAGTGTGCAGCATTCTCGATTTTTGATTACATAAGTCCTGGCCTCTCCACTTTGTCACCATTGGGGATTTCATGCCAGTAATGTGTTCGATGGGAACTACTATTTTCATTGTCTTTTTGGGAACATGAAGTTTTTCACCTGCTGTGGCCCAAGCAGTACAAGGAAGTCCCTCAGGCTACTGCTCAAGTGGGTCCACAGTCTTGGATCATGTAGACTTAAGGAACTCAAATCAGCAGCAGCAGTTTCTTGCGCCTCCACCACATCCCTCTCTGATCTACACTTTTCTTCAGGAACATGCATGGTTACATCCATTGGAGATGCAGATATGGATGCTGCAGTAGCTGCCAGGTCATCTGCACTCTGACTAACTGGAAGATCAGGCATCTCCTCACCACTCACATCCTCACTGGGACTGGAAGGCTCACTGTGAACATTTGTGTCTCCATATCTCAGGAGAGCTCCTTCCTGCTTAGGTAAAGAAAGCAAAAGAAGCATTTCTCTTTTTCTGAATGCTGCCTCAGAGGGACGTTTTCTTCTTTCACTCATGACTGCTGTTCTGTGCCAGCTATAGTGGCTCTCAACACTCAATTGAAGGGGACAAATAAGCGGGCTGGTAGCAGAGCCTGAGTGAGGGAAGATATCAGCATCTTAAGGGCCTAACTGGCTCAAAGCTGACTTCCTGTTCTCCTCAGGTGGGTTCAGGGAAGCAGCAGGAAACAGGAAGCTCCCTGAGAAGCTGGGGTTAATCAGTCCAGGCTCCTGGGGATGCTAGAGAGGCACATAAGAGGCTCCTCCTCCTCTCTCTCCCTGCAGCTCCTGCTGCTTTCTGTCATTCTCTCACCTATTCTCCTGCCTGCCTGTTATGTCTCTTGTGCCCTCCTTCCTCCAGCACAGCACTCCACCCTCTTTGTGCATCTCGAGCAGAGAGAATCCACATGCACCAGCAGCAGACACAGTTTTCTACACTCTGGGTCCTAGTGGCCTTGTGATGTGAGGCACGGGTCTGAGACTTAGGGCTCCTGGGTTCTGTGACTCTGGAAGGGGGTGAGGTCTAGTGGGTGGAGCTGGATTGGTTGACAATGAGTGAGCAGAGTTTGTGCTGAAGGACCCTGGTTCAATCCCCCCCAATTCCTGTGGAGTCTACGTGTGGCCATGACTTTACTTACCTATCAGTGTAGGTTGTTCAGACTATTCCTGGACACAAGTCTTACATCTGCTGCTAGCCATCCCTGAGATGTAGGTCCTTCATCCACACAAGGACATGGCATATCATGGTCAATCCAGCAGCTCCCCTCTGGTCTTCACCTCCACAATGGATGGCGAACCCGAGCCTGACCAGAGAAAGACAAGGTGGTGTTCTTCAGGGGAATCTGCTGGAGCTTCCGTATCGCCCGCTCTATCTCACTCCCCCACACATGAAGGCATTTCCAAAGATACCACTAATCGTGGATAAACAAAGCAGCCAAGATGAGGTCAGTGTGGCTTGATTTACTGAGCAGACTGGTTCTAAGGGAAAAACAGATTTCTCCCCTGCTCTAGGGAGATTCCCATTGGAAAAGTATCTGATGGCGGGGGTAGGGGCAATGCAAGCCCCCAGCCCCTTGAATGGCAGGAAATCAGGACTCGGGGAGTTAAGGGGTGTCTCTGTCCTGCTGCAGGGGGCAGGCCTGGAGAGCAGAAAGGGTACTCGTGGCACTGTAGGAAAGACAGTGACTTCTACCTGTGAAGGTGGCTGAAGCTTCTTGCAGACATTAGAGTCGAAGATCCTCACACCTCCTTTGGGGATCCTTTTCCCTAGGAATAAAATAAGAAGAATGACGTGTGAAGCCCAGGTCTGAGATCCAGGGAAAAGGCAGGATCTCAGCCAGGCTACGCACCAGGAACCTGATCTTTATCCCAAGAACCACAATTACCCGGATGAGGTTTTCTCCCCCATTTGCTTTCAGGTTATTTATTCACAGAATTCATTCGTTTGCTTTGCTGTGTTTCCACTCTCTGCATCTGTTCATTGGTTTAAGTAACATTCTTTCCGTCTTTGCTTCTGTTTCCTCTTATTACAGGGTAGCATCTGCTTAGCTCTTTAAAAAAATAAATTAAACACAAAATCCTGATTCTACATTGAAGAGGAAAGTTTCTGAGAATTTGCCTGCAGAACTTTAGTGTCTGCATATTTCATTCACTATTGTTTATTCCGGTGCAGGTCTGATGCAATCTGCCCACTCAAGAATGCCCCCATGAAGCACGGGGTGCCCTTACAATACCAGTCAAAAGAGAGGAAGAGAGTAGATTAATAGCGGGGGGTGGGGGGGAATCCAGTGCATCAGCACTTTTGTGCATCATTGCAGCACCAGTCCCGGGAGCCATACAGGTTAAAAATCCCCATGGTTCTTTCCCCCTAGAACCACATCTGAGCAGAAAAAGGCCTTCAGACAATTATTTTCTGACTCTCTGAATGGGTGAAATTCAACCCTGTGCAGACAGTCAGTGCATCACAGTGGGTTTAAGTGGCACTTCACTGCACAGGTGCTGAGAGACTTTGGCATAATTTTCATCCTGGATTGAAACAGCCAGTGGGAATCCTTTGAGGTACAGAGCAGAGAGGTTTGGGCCACAGCATTCACCTCAGAGGCTGAGCTTCTGCAGACTTTTGGGATGTTGCTATCTGAGGAGGATGACTTTGGCCAGCCCTAGTTCAGAGCTTTCAGTCACCTCAACCGGTGATTCTCTGGCACAATTGATCTAACGTAGCTGAACTTTTCAGGCCTTGCCCCCACCTCTGACATCCATTACCCTCTAACAGCCCCTGTTCCTTCTCTTGAGCCCTGCCAAGCCCAAATACAGAGCCTAGGTCACTCTTCTCTTCTCTTCGAACTTCTTCTTACACGATCCTTTCCTACCTTTGATAAACTTATCACTGTGCCCTTCCCCAGCTCCTGGAGGAATTGTGGCTCCTCGGGACAACCTGGGAATGGGTGGCTCCTACCTCCGTGTGGGGTGTGTGGTTTTCCATCTAAGCATCCCTGAGATCCATCACTTCCCGCTTCACAGGATAAGGTCGTGGCTCCCCAAGCTAGGCCAGCTGCAGGCTGCATTGCTGTAGGTGACATGGACAGATCCCAGTGCCTGGAAGACAGAGAGGGGAGGAAACCCCTGCTCATTTCCCTTTCAGAGCCCCCTTTGAAGACGGGCCAAGAGGGAAGGAGAGGACGAAGGGCAGAAAGCAAAGCTGCCCCTGTGGGGAGGGCACTCCTGTAGAAACCAGTCCCATTCCCAGCTCTCCCCCACATTGATCGGTGTGACCTTGGAGAGGTCACTTCACAACCTTCATTCCCTGTCTGTAAAATGGGGTACTAGTCCGCCCCCCAGGGAGGAGAGTCCCATTTTCGACGAGGGGCTCAGACACTCTGGGCACGGATTGTGCCAGAGTGAGGGAAGGGACCCAGAGTTTGCTCCCTAGATCCAGGGGAGGAAGATGTTATCAGAAGGTCAGCAAAGGGGATGGGTCAGGAACTGTTGCCATGGACAGAGCTTCGGGATTTGATCAGTGCCAGGGACTTTGTACCTCCCTTCAGCAAATGGCTTCCCTCTTGTTATCAGCATCCCGTACACTATCTGAACTCCTTCCTATTGTCCTGAAGGGGCTGCCTTCATTCTTGTTGCTTGTGATGGATTCGTTGACCCAGCTCGATAACTGGAATTTCAGAGAAGTCATTTGTAGCATGACATGAAATCAGTGGGAAATCTACATTTAGCAAAATAAAGTTTTCATTGGCCCTTGCAAATTTGAAACTGATCCGTCCTCTCAATCGACGGTACATGTTCAGAAGAGGATGAAGCGCGCCATCGTGGTCAGGTGATCTATGAGAGTCAGTTCCATCATGTGGCCATTTGATTCGGTAAAATTCCTGGCAGTGGTTGCCCATGGCCAGGGCAGGGTCTCCAGAGGCCTGAAATGCCAAGGAGTTTGGTGCATGGTGCCTTGGTGAAAGTGCAGAAGTCACATCAGTCAAGCTAAGTCTGAATTTCAGCACACATCTGGCACCAGCTAATGAAGCAGGCCCTGGTGGTCATAGTAGATGTGTCTACTTCCAGGATGAGTGCTGAGCCTCCGAATAGGTGCAGAGATGAAGGCAGTTGTGAGCTGTTTGTGAGCTTGTTGGAACTTTGCCAACCAAACGAACATGGCCATTATGTGGAGGAGAGCTCTCATGGGGGTTATTGGCTCTGAGAACCCTGGGCCGAAGCAGCAGTAAAGCGGGTGAAATCTAGGAAGTGCTGGTCTTCTTGAGGACTTCAAACTTTGTCCCATCTATGGATGGCTTCCACCTTATTTGGATCAATCGTAACATCTTCTGAGGAGAGGGCGTACCCCAAAAACTCTGTGGAGAGTTGGCCGGAGGTACGCTTTTCCAATTCTGTGCTGAGACCATGCTGCTGAAACCTCTCCAGGTTCAGGTGTGGTGCGCATGCTGCTCTCGGTTCTCCAAAAAAAGAAGTCTGTCACCTGAATAAGTGACACTGTGTGGATCCACAATGTCCCCAAATACATCACTGATGAAGTGTTGCAAAGGCAGGGGACCATTAGTTAGCTCAAATGGTATATCAGACAGCTAAAATGTCCATAGTGTGCTTTGAAATCTGTCTTCTTATTTGTGCCCTGCCCAAATGAGTGTTAGATTGGAAATCCTTGCAGATGAAGTTTGATGAACAACTTTGCAGATTTCCTGTGAGCAAACAATTGTAGAATTCCCAGCAGGGGGTTATGGTTCCAAGCGATCATTTTTTTCAGGGGCTGATTGTCTAGAGAGGTGTAGTAGAGTCCCACATTTCTTTGTCCCCAAAAAGCCTGGGCACCCATGGAAAACGCTTATTTGCTCATAAATGCTTAAGGCCGGTTTTCTGGCCTGTACACAGGGAGAGCCACTAATTCTGGTTCCACCAATGTGTAAATACTAGTGAAGGCAACTTTCAACCAAGATTGCAGGTCAAGAGAGCAGTCATAGTCCAGGTGCAGAGGCAACGAGTCCCCTTTTCTTTCAAAGGTATCCATGTAATCCGGGTATTGATCAGGAATGCCGGGTATCCGAGTCAAGAAGGTGGAGTAGGTCCAGGGGCGGAAGCTGGTTCAAGGAACCTCCGACTTTTTCAGTCATTTCCATTGCGTAACTCCAGCAGGGACATCATCGGGCTAGGCTTATGTAGTGAGGTCATTGTTCACACCTGGTGTGGTGTGTCCCTGTTGCATATGGGCCACTTACTTGCGTAGAGCCTGCTTTTCTCCAAAAAGTTGCATCACCTAATGTCACGTGCTGCATCCGATAATTAGGCCCAGGGGTTGGAGTGCAGGTCGCAGAGAGGAGCAGGATTGCACCTAGGCTGAGAGTGGTGCTAGAATCAAGGTCCAGGGACACACCACGGTCCAAACCAAGATCAGAGTCCACCAAAAAAGCAGAAGGAGAACCAGAGCCAGAGTCTAAATCCCTGCAAAAGGTCGTAGCCGTACAGTCAGAGAGCAAAGATCAGCCAAGTCAATGTCAAGCCAGAGTCCAGATACAGGCCGAGGGTTAAAGCCGGGTAGCCAATATTCGAGTGCTTGAGGAAAATCAGGAGGAGAAGGCAATGCTGGAGTGAGTTGGTGGAGGGCCTGGAGCGGGGCTAGAGAAGGGCAAGGAGTATATGGAACCAGGATGGGTAGCCAACATCTGGAGCTAAGAAGGGTCACACCAAAGTCATAATCAGAGACCGGAGCCAAGGGTCAAGCCAGAGTCAACAGTGAAGAACAGGAGGGCAGGGCAGGACAGGGTGATGCATACAGGCGGGAACCAGGATGACTTACAGTTTCTCCAAGGCCCTGCCCAGCTGGATTCCTAGAGATGCCTCATTGGGGGGGGTCTCTCTAGGAATAAAAGAAGGAGAGCAAAATGACAAAGATGTCTCTGACCCTGGGATCCAAGCCAAGGGGAGCAACCACCCAGGCATTGTGCTAGGACCCCATAAACCTCCCTGTTCATTTCACACTCAGAGACCCCCCCAGCAGGAGGGGAGAATAAAGGGCAGAAACTGAAGTTTCCCCTCGGGGAAAGGGACTAGCCTGGGACCCAGTCCAGGTCCCAGATCTACCCCCAGCAGTGTGTGACCAGGATCTCAGCCCTTCCTCTGTGTCTCAGACCCCACCTGCCAGATGGGGAGAATCCTACCTTGCCCCAAGGTGTTAGGGGGCAGTTTCATTTGTGGATGGGAAGGGTTCAGATACCAGGTGAGTGGCTTGGGCCTCAGGTGGGGATAGTCAGACATTCACTGCAACGGGGTGACATGGGCCATGGGGAGGTCTGAGCAGTGATGACAGGATAGAGGCTCCACATCAGGCCACCCCTCCCAGACTGCAATGGTTACTGAGGATAACCCCTGGCCCTGAGGATGCTCTCATTTGTGAGCCAGCCCAACGGCCCTGACAGCTTGATGCTTCTGAAACTGGCCTCTGGGCATGGGGGAGGGACCATATCTGGCCTGGTCCCAGCTCCAGGGATCTGGGTGGGACATAGTGATAAGAGCGAGGTGCTTGCGTGGGTTTCTCTCAGTGCTGTGGGGTTTATGCCCACTCCCCCCAGCTGTTCTCCCCCAGGCCCAGTGAGAAATAGCACTACCTACGGCAGGGAGTGGGAGCTTCTGGACATGGGAAGCGGGGGCTCTTCAAGGCTGTCCCGCTCAGCAAAGCCCCGCCGTGCTTTGGGCACCTGACGCAAGCACTGGATATAGAAGAGGTGGGCCATTATCATCACTGTAACCTCCTCCTGCTGCAAGGGAACAAGAATCAGTCAAAGATTCTGATATGCTTGGCAACGAAGGGCATTAACGGCAAAGGGAACCAGCAAAATTTCCACCCAAACCTTCCCCACGTCTGAGGGACGGATTCCCTTGCCCAACCCCCAAGATGAAATCTTGTCTCCGCCCTAGTGACGTCCAACCCCTCTCCCACCGTTGTGGAATGAACTCCTGTCCCCTTCCTCTCAGCCCCACCGGGAGAGCTGTTCTACCTTCCAAACCAGCCGGGGATTAAACTCCGCTCCCCAGAATCCCCTCAGTCTCCCTCTCCCCATCCAGCTGAGGGGCTGGAAGGCTCTGGGCAGTAGTGCTGTGGGGTGAGAGGACACTTTTCCCAAGGGCCCCACCCCTGTTGTTAAGATGACGCCTTGGACAGTAGCTGAGGGGAATGGGAAACTTCAGCAGCCTCTGCTGACTGACTCCTCCAGTTCTCCCAGAGCAGGTGGTGGCTGGGATAACATGATACTAGGGCCTGGAGGTGAAAGGCCCTGGGGGTCCCTACCCAATTGATCCTTCTTTGGTTACCTCGTTCCCTATCAGCTGGGCAACTTCCCACTGGATGGAATCTGTCAGCACCAGCCCAGACTGGATAACACGGAGCTGGGGGTCATGGATGGCCAGAAGCATCGCCTGGAGGAAAGATCTTTTCTGGCCTTCCATGAAGATCTCTCCAAAGACCTAAAACCAACAGCACCAGAGCCCTTGTCAATTGCCCAGAACCAGGCTCCAAATCCCTTTAGCATCTCACAAGGTGGATAAGAGTCCTGGGGCAGCCAACCTTTGGAGCAGGATTCACCATAGGTGCCATGACAGGCTGGGAACGTGTCTGCACGCTCCGGATCCCAGCTCAAAATGACAACAAAGGTCCCCAACTGCTCCCAGCAGTGCTATCTCCTGTAGCTCACCCGCTAGATGTCAGGGGCCTTTTCGATCTGCTTCCACTCCTGCTCCTCACCAACAATCCCAGGAGCATGACATATGGTGCTGTAATAAATATAAAGGGAAGAGTAAACCCCTTTAAAATCCCTCCTGGCCGGAGGAAAAATCCTCTCACCTGTAAAGGGTTAAGAAGCTAAAGGTAACCTCAGTGGCACCTGACCAAAATGAACAATGAGGAGACAAGATACTTTCAAAAGCTGGGAGGAGGGAGAAAAACAAAGGGTCTGTGTCTGTCTGTGTGATGCGTTTGCTGGGGACAGAACAGGAATGGAGTCTTAGAATTTAGTAAGTAATCTAGCTAGGTATGTGTTAGATTATGATTTCTTTAAATGGCTGAGAAAATAGCCGTGCTGAATAGAATGACTATTCTTCTCTGTGTGTCTTTTTTGTAACTTAAGGTTTTGCCTAGAGGGATTCTCTATGTTTTTAATCTAATTACCCTGTAAGGTATCTACCATCCTGATTTTACAGAGGTGATTCCTTTTTGCTTCTATTAAAAGTCTTCTTGTAAGAAAACTGAATCCTTTTTCATTGTTCTAAGATCCAAGGGTTTGGGTCTGTGGTCACCTATGCAGATTGGTGAGGATATTTACCAAACCTTCCCCAAGAAGTGGGGTGCAAGGGTTGGGAGGATTTTGCGGGGAAAACGTGTCCAAACTACGTTTTTTCAGGAACCCAGATAAAGTTTGGTGGTGGCAGTGGAAGTCCAGGGGCAAAGGGTAAAATAATTTGTACCTTGGGAAAGTTTTAACCTAAGCTGGTAAAAGTAAGCTTAGGACGTTTTCATGCAGGTCCCCACATCTGTACCCTAGAGTTCAGAGTGGGGAAGGAACGTTGGCAGGTGCCGTGATTCAGCCCAGGAAAGGAGCTCAGTGTCCCTCACCCGATGCCCAGGGCAGGGGCAGGTCAGGTTTTGTTCCCTGACTCTCCATGGTGCTTGGCAAACTCCACACCCTGCCTGTGCTTCCAGAGGTGCAGGAAATCCAACAAGGACCTGTTCCAGCAATTGCTGGTGTGAGCTTCCCAACTCACTGACCCAGGGGCTCCCCTCTCAGACACCAGGGTGTCAACCAGGGAGACAGTGAGCAGAGCCAGATTCCTGGAGATACAATTCTGTGTTAACTCAACCCCCCAAGGGATCCCTTTTATGCTACGTAACCATGGATCCATGCAACACACACAAGTCTGGATCATTAGCAAGGCTCCAACCCAACCCAGGATCCTCAGCCTCTTGCAGCTGAACACTCTCTGCTGGAAATAAGTAACTAAGAATATCAGGGTTGGAAGGGACCTCAGGAGTTGATCTAGTCCAACCCCCTGCTCAAAGCAGGACCAATCCCCGACTAAATCATCCAATGAATTTTTGCCCCAGATCCCTAAATGGCCCAATCAAGGATTGAACTTATAACCCTAGGTTTAGCAGGCAATGTTCAAACCACTGAGCTATCCCTCCCCCTAGAGAACACACTCACTGCAGCGGGAGACAGCTCCACAACTGATCTACTGAAATGCACCGGCAGAGAGACCTTACCTCCCCCACCCTGGCCATGTTCCTGTAGGCCAGGCGCTTGGTGTCTTGGAGCCCGTCCCGACACCACAGATCGCTCGCCGCTCTTATGTTCAGCTCTGGGGGAGAAAGACACACCCATTGGGGAGGTTTGGCATCTGGCTTTAATGCCTGTTTCCTTCTCTTCCCTTTGCTGGGTGAACACTGGCCGGGGTCCTCGTGGAATCCATGGCCCAGTGGACTCGCAGGGTCCCCACCAGGTGGTTTAGTACCTGAAGGGGGATTTGTCTCATTCATCACAGTAATCATGTGACCCTTATGGTCACTGTGCTCTGGGAGTGGGTGTCTGTTAATGGTAGCGTCTAATATTGAGAACCCCCCACACCCACTGACATCAGGATCTGACTCTAGCTACCAAACTGGTGACATCCTACAAGCTTTGTGTCCGTCCCCTGCCCTCATGATGGCTTCTTCCCTCCATGTGTCTCAACAGCTCTGTTCCTGTCCCCTCACCAGCTGGCAGCCCCCTGGGTGGGCTGATTTCTCTGGACTGAGGGACAGAGCCAGGCTCTGAGGTAAAGCAGCCAATTTCCTTGGCATGTTCACCCCCTTCCTTTCTCCCTGAATTAGGGAGATGAGTGTGAGTCATCATCTAAGCTGGGGTCAGTCTCAGAGGAGGGAGCTTCTTTCTGTAGGGTCCCTTGGCCAGTAAGTGGAGGGCCCAAAACAGGGGCCTTCTTTCCATCAGGGTCCCTATGCCCTGCTTCAGTTGGTCTAAGAGAAGAGACCTTAGTTCTATTGGTGTCCCAATGGCCAGCTGGAGCTAGTCTCCAAGGGACTCACTTCTACGGGGTCCCATTGCCCAGCTGGGTTTCTGACCCCTCCTCTGCAGCAGGAGTCTCTGCAGCCAATAGATCCCATCCCTGGCTTGCCCACTGAGGTCGTTGGCTGGGTCAGAGATGTAGAGACCCAGCTGCAGCACAAAATTGTCTGCCTTGGTGAAATCGGAGGAGGTCTGGTGGAGGAGGAGAAGGGGGGAATCCATCAACATTCTGCCTTCAGCTCCCCAGCTCCCCTGGGCCAGAGCTCTGCTCCCATCCATCTGTAGGTGGTGCTGGGGGAGAGGAACTAGAGCCCTCTTTCTCTCTGCCCCCAAGGGAGCTTGGAGTAAAGGGACAAGGGCATGGGACCTCTCTGAGCACTCGCTGCCAGGATTTTCCAGAGTAACAAGGGCACTGAGGCCAGGCACGACCCTGCCAGCCAGTGGCCTATGGAATGTCGCAGTCCCTTACGGAGCCAGGGGGGACCACTTAACCAGGGGATGAGGAATTTGACTCAAGCCCTGACTCTGCAGGATGCTGGGGTCAAAGTTCACTTAAGTCAAATCCGGAGAGGGAGGTGGCGAATCGGAGCAGGGCAGCGTTGCTCCTCATGGCCCTGGCTCTCTCCTTGGTATTCCCGGAGTTGAGCGAGAAATGGAGGTGCTGCGGGAGAAGAAGGTGGGGAGGGTCAGCGGGCAGGCATACGTGCTCTACAAACGAGCCTCTCCCACTCCACACGCGGCTGAGACCTTGTCCTCAGGGTGGAACATCTGAATCCTCATGTGGGGGTTCATGACACTGCCCACGTCTTGCTGAGCACAAGCTATCAGTGTCCCTCCAGCCTGGGACAAAGCTTAGCCTTGGGGCTGGTCTATTTGCTCTGAACCCCTGATCCATGACCAGCCCATGAGGATCAAGGCACATGCCCTTGGCCCCCAGACCCCAGCTCCAGAGGCCTTGGTAGGATGGATGGATTTCATGGCTGGATGCCTGCTGGCTCTTCAATCCTTGCCCTTAGCAGTTCTCTGTGCAGGGCCTGGTACCCAGCAGAGTTTGGAACAGCCGAACTGCAATGGGTTGGAGGTAGGATACCCGGGAGAGTCCAGGCAGCAAAGCAGAGCATGAGGAGAAGAGGGAAGGCTGGGATCAGCCACAGAGAGGTAACGCAATCCCCTCTGGAGGGGAAGGAGTCCTCCCTGAGAGTTTGTGGTGTTCCCCCCCCCCAACCCCACCCTGACCAGGCCTGTTCCCAGCTCTGCTCACCCCTCCCCTACGCTCAGAAGCTCCATCAAACCGAGGGAGCAGGAACCAGAGGCCACTCCTGCTCCTGAGACAGAGAAGTAGGATCATGACGTACCCGAAAGTGGGTGGTGTCCGGCCCAATGCCCATGGTGAAGATGGTGTAGAGTAGAGCCCGCAGGAGGCATGACTCCAGCTCCAGGGCAAGTGGTGGCTTCAGTTTGCTGGAGGGAGAGAGGAGCCCGTGTTATGTTATGCTTAGCACATGACCCTCCTCCCCTGCAATGATCCCCTCCCTATCGCCACTGAAACGTTACAGGAGTGAAATTACCCACCAGCCAGGGAAGAGGGGATGTTCCCACCTCCTCTGCTGGGGGATGACAACAGCCACGGCTGGGGGTAATCTAGGCTGGAGAGGATCAGCACCAGGGTTAGGGAAGCTGCATGGGAGGGTCCTGGTATCTGAGGCTGCAAACCGCAGCCATGAAGCTGGAGACGATGGAGCTCAGCTCGGACTCCATGGGCAGATTTTCAATCAGCTCCTGACAGACGCCAAAAAGATAAAATCCCATGTGAGACTCAGCGCAGACCCTCAGGTGCTTCCTCGGGAGGAGGCCACAGTGCTCTGCAGAAACAGTCAGGGTCACCCCCACCCGCAACCAGCTGGGCCCCTCATTCCTCCCATCCATCAAACTTACCCCTTCCTTCCCCCTCTCCCATCCAATTCCTCCCTCCCCTCAGCCTCAGCTGCCCCTCCGGCCTTACAATTCCCCTAGTGCCACCTCCCCATCAGCGTCAGAGTCAGAATTTCACCCTTCCCTGCTCCCCAGAGCTCAGTCCCAGGAACCCCTGTGCTCTGCTCCCCACTCCAGCCCCACTAACTCTTCCTCCCA
Source organism: Lepidochelys kempii (assembly GCF_965140285.1). NCBI lineage: Eukaryota > Metazoa > Chordata > Testudines > Cheloniidae > Lepidochelys > Lepidochelys kempii. The sequence continues at coordinate 6,586,646 of NC_136385.1, forward strand.
TGTCTGGCTTCCTCACCCCAGGGGCCAGGGACAGGATCCCACTCACCGCTATGCTCTCCACAAGGGCCGCTTTGGAGAACTGTGGCTCCAGAGAAGCACAGACATGGGACAGCATGGAGGAAGTGGAGCTGTTTGTCCCTGTCCTCCATCCACTAAGAGTGGGATTGGTGGAGAGAGAGAGAGAGACGGTTAGGTAGGGCCCTCCCCACCCCACCTACACCAGCTCCCGGGCTCAGGAACCCCATGGAGTTGGAAAGGGAAAGCCGCCCTGCTTCCCCAAACCAGTGTCGCCCTGCACAGACTAGGGTTGTAACTGGGACAGTGTCTGCGGGGAGCGGACACCTTGGCCTGCATGAGATGAACACCCCCACTTTGGGGTACAAGATAAGAGGGGAGAATTTCCCTACGTTGAGGGTCATGGATTCTCTGGGACAAGACCCCCCAGTGTGGGTGGGGATGGAACAAGGGGCAGGACAGACTCGGGGGCAGCGCAGATTGAAGATTTTTCTACCTCAGCTCTGTCCTGGAGGTGCTGCTGGATGACCCTGATGGTATCTTGTTCAGGGGACACATCCTCCTCCTCCTCCTCCTCATCTCCACCTCCTCCAGCAGGGTACTGAGGGTCTCTGCACCAGGGAGAGAAGGAGAAAGGGTCATTTGTGCTGATGCTGTGGGAATGCAGGGTAGAGAAATGGCTCAATGTCCCCCCTCCTCTTCAAGGAACCCCATGGCATCGAGGGCCCCACCCTGTCCCTCCCAGAGACGCCCGCAGCCCCATCAGCCTCAGGGCCCCGTGGCCATCAGCCCCCATCCCAACATCATCAGGGGAAGCTGGAGCTCCCCTGACACTGCCCAGCATCTCCTGCCACCGGATGTGGCTGGGCCACTCCCACTGGTGTCAGTGGGGCTCGTGTGGCTCAGTCCTGGCACCTTGGGGAGCCAATGGGCGCAGGGTATTACTAGTCCCCCACCACCACTGTCCTCCCCTGTTCCCCTGGTTTTCCCCTCACCTGCAAAGAGGGAGCCTTGAGCCTCAGGGCTCTCAGACCCCATGGAGGGGCTGCTGGCCCCTCGGGGTTAGTCGGAGCTGCTGGTCCCCATGCCAGAGTCGCCCAGCTCCTGCTCTGGGTTGGCTGGGGGCTCCTCAGTGGCCAGGCTGGTGGATGGCTCTGGCTGGGCACTGGGGTGCGGCTCCTGGCTCCTCTTCTTCCTGTAAACGAAGCCGCAGAGCCGGCTTGCCTAGATCTCGCCCGCTCCTGTGTCCTTCCCGCAGAGCATCACCCTGGGCCACCTCCATTTGGGACCAGAAGGTGCCTCAGGGTATGGTAAGGGAGCTGGTGTCTTCCTCCTCCTCCAGAAAGCCAGGGAGCTCCTCCTCCTCGCCTGGCCACTGGCCTCTTCCCACCTGTGGGGACAGAGGGGCCGCTCTCCTCCTGGGCAAGCCGGCCGCTGCTCCCTACCGGCTTCGGAGCCACCTGCCCGGCCTTCCTCCTCAGCATCCGCCTCAGCCGCTGCATCCTGGGAATGAGTGAGGAGCAGCCATGAGTCTGGGCTCAAGGCAGATGCTCATTAACGTGCCTGCCTGCACCCTGCCAACCTCCGATTGCTGAGGCAATTTCTCCTCACCACACATCCCACCGCAGGGCATGGGGGCGGCCATCCACACCCACTGGCAGCAGCTCACAGAACAGGCTGCTCTCAACGCTCCCCCTCACCACTGGGGCCCTGTGACATCGGGAGAGTCTTGTTCTTTCAGGGCAGTGGGGCTCTCTGTTAGTTTGGAGAAGCAGCTCCCTCCCAGGACAGAGAAAGAGCAGCACCCGGACAGTCCCCAGCGAAAGTTCTCAAGATGCCCATCCTATGAGGCAGGAGTCGCCCTCAGTTCCCACTGATTTCACTGATTGAAGTTGTGGGTGTTCAGCACCCGGCAGGTTCTGCTCTCTCCAAAGACTCTCGACGTGGGGAACAATTTCCTGCAAGGGAAGGGCTGGGAGCCCTCTTGCTGGGCCATTCCCACCGTACTGGGTATGGCTCTGGAGAATTCCACTCCCTTGCTCTAGATGGAAAAGCTCTGGGTGGCAGATACTCACCGATGCTTAGTCTCTTGCCCTCCTCCTCGATGTCTGGCACCCAGGCTGGAAAGGGTGCTGCCCAATGCCCTGCCAGCAGAGCAGGGGGTAGAAGCCTGGAGATCAAAAGTGGCTGTGAAAACAAGATGATGTTTTATTGCCAGGGGATGATTACACCCAGGCTAGCAAGCGGAGGTTCACAATACTGACCTACAACAAGCCGCACACCTCCCATCTCCAGGTCTCCTCATACCTCAAGCAGATTCCTGAAGCGTGATGACCCATGGGCTGTAGGGGAGTGTCCCCAGCCCCACTGATGGAAACAGAGGCCTTGTCAGGAGAAGCCACTGCCTCAGGGTCGTACTGGGAGTCAGGGATAGAGCCAGGGATGGAGCCCAGGAGTCCTTTGTCCAGGCTCCCGCACTAACCACGAGAGGAACACTCCCTTCCAGCACTGGGACGTGCCAGCGGGACTCGATTCCCCGTCTCCCTGACTCTGAGTGTGACCTATGGAGGAGGTGGAATCTTCACCCTTAGAGATTTGTAAGGCCCAGCTTGACAAAAAAAAAATCCTCGCTTTTAAATTAAGGGAGAAATTTATGACAATCTCTTAATGTTATTTTTTTCCTCTTCTTTTTAAATTATTTCATTGGAATATGTTCACTGACAAGTTTTTGAGAAAGTCACACCACTGACGTGATAGCTAAGGCCCTGGAAACAAAGTTAGCTGAAACGCTAACCCAGGTTTAGACAGCAGTAGCTTCCTTGGAAGGTGCAGTTTATTTCAGTTTATTCAAAGAATTCAGTTCAATGACTAGTTCATTGAAATTCAAGAAAGGGAGTTCACAAAACAGGCAAACTTGTTTTCCTCCCTCAATCTATGGATAAAAACTATATGTGAGGGGATGGATCTACTGGTTCATAAATCTAGAAACACGTGGAGACCAGAACTTATCATTTCAGTTCACTAACCACACTTCAAATTTCCTTTGTTTAAGAAATCCATTTTAAATGCAAAACATTTTGATTCAACTTTTTTCTGATGCTTCCTTTTTTAGCTGCAGCATGACCTTGGTGCATGACCAAAGAGAGGTCACTTCTTTTCATTCTCCCTCTGTATCATGGGGATGGAGAAAATTCTCTAAGTCCTAGCAAGCAAGAGATTTGAGCATGTCAGATGTGTTAGAGCCCTTGTACTCGAAAGGACAATGAGTGATCGTTGTTTGGGGCAAGAAGCTAGGTGGATTTGATACTTGTCCCCCATCCAAAGCCAATAACGCATCTCTGTATCTGCAATCATGAGTTAGACATTCTCAGCATCCCTCTGTCTCCCACAGCCCTCAGGTGTTCCTTGGATTATGGAGGCTTGGTTGCTAAGAGGACTTGAATTTTTTTACTGGCTTCCTGGGTGTCCCTAGCCAATGAGGGTCTCAGTCTGGCCTCCAAGGCCCACACCCTGAGATACTAAAGATCAGGATGGACTGATTTCACTCCATGTTTTTTGTATTTGTATTTTTCAATTATTTTCCTAATGAAAGTTGATTCTCATGAAATTCGTAGAGCTGGCAGATGACAGATGATGATTTCTTTCCACACAATCAACACAGTAATGAAAACAATCCCGGAGAATCTCCTCCACACCAACCATCTCTTGGTCCTCACCGAGAGACCGCGAGATGGAGGCTTGCTGCAGCAAGGCTACAGGGGTCTCCGAGCTTCCCCCTGCCCCGCACCCCTGTCCTGCCGGGCTGTTGCCAAGGGAGCTCTGTGGGGTCACACCCGCCTCATCATCTTTGCCCAATAGGCTGAGTTCCTGCCAAAGGCCTGTGTGAAGTCACTGCCACACTCACCTTTCCCTTGCAGGCCTGATGTCTGCCCCTGGCCAGCCCGGATGGATGTTTGAGCTGCACCCTGGATCTCCCCACTTGCTCATTATTGATTCTGGGGAGCAAGCAGGCCACCCAGTAAAACAGCAGAGTCTATGCCTCACCCCACACTGGGTTTTCCATACAGATATAGATTGTGAAACTATTTGATCTCCTAATCCGGCCTCTATTTCACCGGCTATGACATTTCACACGCTTACCACCATATTCAGCCCAATTGCTTGTAGTTCACAAAAAGTTGCCATGGCACCTTCCAGAAAGATAACCAGTTGTGAAGTGAGGATATCAGGAAACAGAGAATCCACCTCTTCCCTGGGTAATTTGTTCCAGGAGTTCGTCTCCCTCACTGTCAAAAATGTGTGCCTTAAGTCTCATTTGAATTTCTCTGGCTTCAACTGACAGCCGTTGGTTCCTGTTGTGCCTTTCTTGGCTAGATCGAAGTAGCCCTGCCCCATGAAATCCGATCTCCCCGTCCTGCTGGAATCCCCCCAGCCAGTAGGGTCCTCCTAGCTGTTTGTCTGCTGGGCTGGGGATATCAGACGCACCAGAGGCATGCAGAAGAGAGTGCACTGCATCAGCCCTGCATTGGGCTCAGGGGTTTGGCCTTGGCAACTTCTGCTCCAGCCACATCTCTGGGTGCCTGGGCTCAGTGCTTCTGACCCCCGTGCTTGCAGCCAGGGCTGGGGTGCTGAACTCAGGACTTTCATGCACCTACCCACTCCTGCTCACATTCTGGGTGCCTGGGCTCGGGGCTTCTGCCCGGCATCTGCAGCTGGGGCTCAGGGCTTCCCTTGCACTTTCTTCTGGGGCTCAGGGGTCCATTTTTAAGGATGCCCCCAAATTGGCCTTTGTCTTAATTTGCCAGGGGACTAGTAGGTAGGAGCCCCCAGCTGAGCTGCTCTCAGAAGCAGGGACCCATTCGCACATCTTAGAACCTCATCTAACTTCAGAAAGATTCTTGGCTGCTGCCCTCAGAGCGCAGGTCTGAAGGCAGCATGGAAGTGAGCGTGGCAATGCTGTGACCACCCTACAACAACCTCTGAACTCCCCCACGATCCCATTTTGGTCAGGACCCCCACCAAACGAAATGTCATTGAGATGGATGTGTTCCCAAGGAATGTGTCAATTTCAAGGAATCAACATTTCCCAGCTGAAAACAAATGCTCTCCTGGAAAACTTTCCATTTTTTTTTTCAGAGTGGTGGCCATGTTACTCTGTGTCAGCAAAAACAATGAGGAGTCCTTGGGGCAGCTTAGAGATGAACACATTGATTTGGCATAAGTTTCATGGGCCAGAACCCACTTCATCAGATGCGTGGAGTGGAAAATACAGTAGCAGGTATAAATACACAGCACATGAAAGGATGGGCGTTGCCTTACCAAGTGGGAGGTCAGTCTTACGAGGTAATTTAATTAAAAGTAGGATACCAAGGGAGGAAAAATCACTTTTGTTGTGGTAATGAGGGTGGCCCATTTCAAACAGTTGATAAGAAGGTGTGAGTAAGAGTAGGGGGAAATTTGTATGGGGGAAGTTAGGACTTTTGGCTGCAGAATTTTATTTCATTTTTTAATGAGATTGTGTCTTTTAGATTTTGTGGCACACAAACAGAGAAGTTTGCAAGACATTGCAAACTTCCAGCAATAACAATAACACATACGAACCCCAAAATCGGAGGGAGAGAATATAAGCTACTGCCTATAACAGAGAGGCACAATTTACTTGGTACCTGCTGACTGACTGCTGCTAAGCCTCCACTGAGCTGTCTAGCATGCAAGTAGGTCCAGGAACCATGCCCAAAATTTTAAGTCGCAGTATTCAATTTTAACACAACCACAAATACACCAGAGCCTCCAAATTTTCTGTTTTACAAGGTCTCTCCTTGTTTTGGAACACTGAGTTCTAAACATGCCATGGGGAATTTGAATCAAATTTCAGCTACTGATTAGTATGTGTTTGGAACAATCACTAGTGTGCATTCGGTGTTATGTTGTAGGTTTCTTTAGGAAATTTGGGGAAACGAGAGCACTGGGAAAGCCTATTTCCCTCCCCACAAACACACACTGCACATTTGCTGCCCACTGGTGCTGCCTGAGCAGTAGCATTGTGACACATCAGAGATAATCCACCACTCAGCGCTCCCTGCCTCCAGCTCCTTGTCACCCCTGGGGAGAATGACTAGCCCCTGGCTGCCATGGCAACAGCTACCTTTGACAACTGATTGTCCCCTTCTTACCAGAACATCATCACAGAAAGGAAGTTCGTAATGAAACAGGACCAGATTTGGATAAGCAGGGCAGCCGCCTGCTGGGCTCATTTGGGTTTGTCCTGTGGTACGGTACAGTGTTTCTTCTCAAAGGGCCAGTGTTTGTTACTTTCCTTAGTAAGGGCTAGGTGAAAGTGATATGCAAAAATCCAACTCTTTTTCTTGGATATTGTTTATCTGCTTCTTACAAATTGAGGATTGGAGCTTAGAACTTTCACTGAAACTCAAGTTGCATAAAATGAGTTTTGTTTTAATACAGTTTAATTTAATTACTTTCAATACTGTGTTCAACACAGCACTGAGTGGTGAAAAGGGACCTTCACAAAGATAAGAATGGCAATAAAATATATACTGAAAACAACAGATGATTAAGAGGTTCATTGTTTAAACAGCACTTATATAATAGTTTTTCTTTCTATTAAAAAAACTAAGGAAATTAACAAACCAAAAGCCCTTCATTTAATGTTTCTAGGTTAGCTCTCATCAATAAATTAATCCGTCAAATAATTAGGAAATACAAAATCAAGATTTTAAAAAGGATTAAAAGGTTACAACTTTTAGCATTCTCAGGTTAGCAAATGTCCAAATAAGTGTTGCCCTGGCACCCTTAATTCAGTCGTCTTGTGCCTTTGCGTGATGATGCAGATTTTAATTATGTGATCCCATGTTATTTTTTTCCCGTCAGGACCCCTACCTTATTCAGTGCACAAGATTTTCTGCTCTTAGGCTGTGTATTGCAGGAGTCTGTTGTCTGTAGGATCCCTGCCTCATTTATTGCAGAGTTAATGTTGCATGGGCAACGCTCATTCTGGTATTTCCTAACTTGAAAGTGCTTGACTTTGAAACCTCTTAATCCATTGCTGGAGCAGGCTTACTGCATACCGGGGAACAAGTCATGCTCTCCACCACACTGTTACAGCCTCTTGGCAATCAATGTTGAGAATGATGTTAAACCTACTCAGGACCAGCACAGTATAACCACATAATAATGCAAGGCTGGCCATACCTTGACCTTCCCCTGGATTGCTCCAACCTGCCTCATATGACAGGCGCTGGGTCAGGGAGCCAGGGGTGGGTTCTACATCAGCCACAGAGCCCATATCTCCTCAGTGGCAGCTATTACCAGCAGGAGAGTGGGGTGGGAGGAGGTATTTTTTCATGCTTTGTGTGTATATAAAAAGATCTTCTACACTTTCCACGGTATGCATCCGATGAAGTGAGCTGTAGCTCATGAAAGCTTATGCTCAAATAAATCGGTTAGTCTCTAAGGTAAACAAAAAGGAGCATAACAGTATAAGACAATTTTACTGCTGTCCTTAGTCTCTGCTCTCGGGGTCTTTCCTCCAAGTTTATTGCCAAACTCTCTGTCCCTATTACTCCTCACCCCCATCCCGATTTTTCACATGTGCTGTCTGCTCACCCTATTTCCAAGAGACAACAAACAAAAAGGAGCATAACAATATAAGACAATTTTACTGCTGGCCTTAGTCTCTGCTCTCGGGGTCTTTCCTCCAGGGTTATTGCCAAACTCTCTGTCTCTAGCCTTCCTTGCTGCTCCTTCCTTTCTCTGCAGCTCCTGCAACTCTCTCAGACACTTTCTCTTGTGCTTCCTGCTGATGAGTAAAGAATCCACTGATCCGTGTTCAGGTGGGCCTTCTTAGCCGCTAGGGTTGGCTGAGCTCAGGCCTCCACTCCTTAAAATGCCAAACCACCCCAGTACAGGGCTATTTACAGAGACAGGCCATAATTAAAAATCTAGGTCTTTTCTACATTATCTCCCTCACTTTTTGCTTTACCAGCTAGCAGCAATACCATGGGTGTTTCTTTCTCCCATTCCATTCCCTGTGTGTTTTCAAATTGCTTCCTCTGCATGGAACATCCTCACCATGCAAGTTCCCCAATGCACCACCCTTTCTTTAATAGTAATAATGATTATTCATCAAAAGAAAAAGAAATTGCTAGTTCTTATATACCCTGCTTTCTTTGTATTTTTCAGTCTTCCTTCGACCATAGGGTCTTTGAATTAGGGAGTGTCCTTACTTTTTCTGCCTTGTAAAGCACACACTGTTGATACTGGACAGATAAATAATGGATACATCATGCACACACCAAAAAAAAAACAAAACCTTTGTCATAAAGGTTGGTCTCGTCAGTAAAGTAAGCCATAAAAATTAGGAAAGGCACAAAGAACCAAAAAGCTGCAAACTCAGGTTAGGAAATACCAGAATGAGCATTGCCCATTCAACATTAACTCTGCAATAAATGAGGCAGGGATCCTACAGACAACAGACTCCTTCAATACACAGCCTCAGAGACAAAAATCCTGCATATTGAATAAGGAAGGGGTCCAGAGGGAAAAAAATAATATAGGATCATGTAATTAAAGTCTGCATCATCATGCAAAGGAACAAGAGGACTAAATTAAGGGTGCCAGGGCAACATTTATTGGGATATTTGCTAACCTGAGCATGCTGAACTTTGTAACCTTTTAATCCTTTTTAAAAACTTGACTTTGTATTTCTTAATTATGTATGGTTTCAGTTATTGAAGAAAGCCAACTTAAGTAACGTTAAATGAAGGGGTTTTTGTTTGTTAATTTCTTTTTTTTTAATAGAAAGAAAATATTTTATATATGTGCTATTTAAACAATGAAGCTCTTACTCAAGTGTTGTTTTCAGTATATATTTTATTGCCATTCTTATCTTTGTGAAAATCCCTGTTTCACCACTCAATGTTTTCTTGATCACAGTATAGAATGTAAGTAAATTAAACTGTATTAAAAAACCCTCATTTTATGCAACTTCAGTTTCAGTGAAAATTCTAAGCTATAATCCTCAATTTGTAAGAAGCAGATAAACAATATCCAAGAAAAAGAGCTGGAATTTTGCATCTTATTTTCACCGAGCTCTTACTAAGGAAAGTAGCAAACAATTGTCCTTTGAGAAGAAACACTGTACCGTACCACAGTACAAACCCAAATGAGCACAGCAGGAGGCTGTCCTGCTTATCCAAATCTGGTCCTGTTTCATTACAAACTTCCTTTCTGTGATGATGTTCTGGTCATAAGGGGAGAAGCAGTTGTCAAAGGTAGCTGTTGCCATGGCAGCCAGGGGCTAGTCACTCTCCCCAGGTGTGACAAGGAGCTGGAGGCAGGGAGCGCTGAGTGGTGGATTATCTCTGATGTCACAATGCTACTGCTCAGGCAGCACCAGTGGGCAGCAAATGTGCATGGGGTAGGGGCGGAGAAACAGGCTTTCCCAGTGCTCCTGGTTTCACCTATTTCCTAAAGAAACCAACAACACAGAATACACATTAATGGTGATTCCACACACACGATAATTAGTAGCTGCAATTTGATTCAAATTCCCCGTGGCATGTTTCGAAACCAGTGTTCCAAAACAAGGAGAGACCTTGTAAAACAGAAAATGTTAATGCTCTGGTGTATTTGTGGTTGTGTTGAAATTGTGAGTTTAAATTTTGGGCATGGTTCCTGTACCTGCTTTCATGCTAGGGAGCTCAGTAGGGCAGCACACAATCAGGGCGTAGTAGCAGTCAGTCAGCAGGTACCCAGTGAGTTGTGCCTCTCTGTTATAGTCAGTAGCCTACATTCTCTCTCTCTGATTTTTGGGTTCTTACATGTTATTGTTCTGGCTCCTAAGAAACAAATTAGCAAGACATTGTGAACTTCCAGCAAGAGTATTTTATGTTTTCTCTAACTTCTCTGCTTGTGTGCCACATAACATAAAAGACACAATCCTGTAAAACATGAAATAAAATTCTGAAGACAAATGTAGTTTTGAAAAAAAAAATGAACCATTTCATTCTGATAAGGTTGATCTTCCTGAAGCACTTCACTTTTCCTTTCCCTTTCACAGGGAGGAGACTAAATTAGGTTTTCCTAAATCCATGATCGGTTAACTCAAACATTTCCCCTCTTTTTCATGCAATTTGCTCCCTTCTCCCTCCAGCTGCTGCCACCCCCTTTCTGCCCTTACCTAAACACAGTGGAGATTTTATCTTGCTCCCTTGCCCGTAATATAGCTCAGACCCAGGGCAGGGGAGCCAGCTGTGTGGCCTACAGAAGCAGCGGTATCCTAGAGCTGAGAACTGTGCAGGCAGAGGAAGAGGGCAAAAAATAGAGCCACCCCCAGCTACCAGCACCAGCCATCTTAAGGAAAAAAGCATCACCCAGGCCATGATAGAATCACAGAATTGGAAGGGACCTTGAGATGTCATCAAGTCCAGGCCCCTGCCCTCATAGCAGGACCAAGCACCATCAAGAACATCCCTGACAGGTGTTTGTCTAACCTGCTCTGAAAAATCTCCAGTGATGGAGATTCCCCCTAGGCAATTTATTCCAGTGTATAACCACCCTGACAGTTAGGAAATTTTTTCTAACATCCAACCTAAACCTCCCTTGCTGAAATTTAAGCCCATTGTTTCTTGTCCTATCATCAGAGGTTAAGGAAAATAATTTTTCTCCTTCCTCCTTGTAACAACCTTTTTAAGTATTTGAAAACTGTTAACATGTCCCCTCTCAGTCTTCTCTTTTCCAGACTAAACAAACCTAATTCTTTCAATCTTCCCTCATAGGTCATGTTTTCTTGACCTTTAATCATTTTTGTTGCTCTTCTCTGGACTCTCTCCAATTTGTCCCCATGTTTCCTGAAATGTGGTGCCCAGAACTGGACATGATACTCCAGCTGAGGTCTTATCAGAGCTTTGTAGAGTGGAAGCATTACTTCTTGTGGCTTGCTTACAACACTCCTGCTAATGGTGGATTGTCTGTCACTTGAAGTCTTCCCAACTGGATACCTAGCTAAATGATGTGTTAGAGCTAAAATAATAATAATAATAATAATTAATAAAAAATTGAGCTTGATACAGAAATTATCGGACAAGGTTTTGTTTTGTGGGAGGTCAGATTAGATGATCATATTGTCCTCTTCTGGCCTTAAAATGTATGAAAAATCAGTTTACCCAAAGAGGAGTGGTAAACTCTGCTCTGTGTAGATGCCAAGCTTTACAATTAGTGCTTTACAAAGTTAAAGTTTTTGATTGCTGTAACTGTGCTCTTTCCATAGTTTAACATAGTTTAACATGTCTGGATTGCTTTTAAGCGTAACTTTGACACTGAATTCACTGACTCCTCCATACGGAAAGACAGACTTAGCCATTCATTTTCAGTTACACTGCCCCTGAGACCTCTTTTGTGGCTTAGCAAAACAGTGAGAGCTTTCTGTAAAACTAAGCAAAGACTAATAAAGAAACCTACTTAGCACGTGCATCGTTTGGAGGTAAGATAGGCCACCGCGGAGGGCATTGTAATGAGCCCCTCTATGCCTGGCTTGAGACTATAATTGAAGGTGCAAGTTACTTCAGAGACTTGATCCCTAAATGCCACAGAAATGAATATATAAGGTTTGTGGTGCCTTAACATGTTCCTTAGGGATGAAGAGTGAGTGAACACTTTCATCCACCAGCAGCTATGATTCAATACCTCTTTCCTTCAGTGAAGGTGGGTTAACTATTTTTCTTCCCTTCTGATTCCTGGACATAATTTTTCATTTTCTCCATTTACTTGGATGTGTGATGTTAGTGTAGTCAACCTTTTGGCAACTTGAGACAGACATTGTTTGTTTGTTCATTTTTTCTGTCTCAGGATAAATAACAGTGAAAACGGACATGGTTCGTGAAAAAGAGCCTGAAAGTTCCAGATGGATACTAGGTAAGAATCCAGTATTGTACATAGAGATGCATCTGAGTTACACACTTCAGAGATCTGGAATCAGATTCAGATCCAACTTCTGTAACCTTTGATGATTTTCAGATTCTGGGCTTTGGTTACAGACAATTATAGAGATAAGTCAGGGTTGTAAAACTTGTATTTATTGTCGTTGTGTTGTCAGTTAGAGATCAGTGCCCCCACTGCACTGGGTTCACCGAAAACACATAGTAAGAGACAGTTCCTGCCCTCAAGAGCTTATAGGCTAACAAACAAGACAGAAGAGAGTGGGTGAAAGGAAGGTTTATTATCCAAATTTAATAAAGAGGGAATTGAGGCAAAGAGGAAATCTTTGTCCGAAATCACACAGGTATTCTGTAGCAGAGCCAGGACTTAAAGGCCGATCTCAGACTAATGCCCCTAGCGCCAGTCTGACCATTATCCAGTGTTGTGTACGGATGTGAGTGGGGGTGGGGGAGGGGGAGGACAGACACTTGGAGCCCATGGGTTGTGGTGTGGCCGATCTCTCACCATAAGGGGGAAATAACAATAATTATTTGCACTGCAGCAGCTCCAGACATCTTTGTGTTTGTTTGAAAAATGTGACCAGTGGGTAGCATTGGAAAGGCGGTAGATGACATTGCAATAGCAGAGGATCCTCAAGGTGTTGAGAGCCTGCGAAGGGCCTTGGATTGAAAACAAGCTGTTTGTGTGTGATGAAATGGGGAAGGGGGAGCCAGAAGAAGGAAGCAAATGGAGAAAGCCTTACTTTTGAGGTGTTACATAGTTTTGGCTTCATGTCTCTTCAGCCTTCTTTCTTCCTTCTTTCTCTCTTCCTCCCCATTCTTCTCACACTCCTTGTCTACACAGCAACATCTCTGTTTATCTTATTCTCTCACCTGTGGCTTCCGGCATTCCCTGTATGCTACCTTTTCCAAGCATTCTCCCTCCCTCCTTCAGAGCCTTGCCTTGCACACAGCTTCCCATCGTCGCTTCTGTGCCAACATTATTCCTTCACCGTTTCCTGCCTACCTCATACTCCTGTGTCATGGCGAATGGCCCAGAGAGATGAAGGACCTGGCAGTGTGTACCATTAGTAGGTGTAAGCAGTTGGGACTGGAGACAAGTGGCCAGAAAGCTCCTAGAGCAAGGAAAGCATAGACCGAAGGCACAGTTGCCAATTCTCATGATATTTGGTGCTTCTCTTAAAGCCCCAGCTCCTTCAGCCATGTGATCACTTAAGAATCTCAGATTTTTTTAAGTATGTTTCTAGCCCTCAGAGTTGCTAAGAAAAGCTTGGAAACGTGACCCCCTTCAGGGCCCAGAAACATTGTTCCATTGCAATTTGCTGACTGAATGAAATTGAAACATTTCTCGAAGACGGGCCAATTTCACTGCAGCACCACGGAATTGGGGAAACTCTGCCTACATGAGAATCCTGCCTGGTTTCTGCTAGTTCACCTGCCCAGCTCCTTGGCAACTTGCCAAGTGATCTGCTAGCAACCAGAGTCCACGGCCTTGGAGCTGCTACACATGCCATTGCCCTGTGGGCTGGGTACACCCAAAATTTCCAGGGTCCATGGCTCCAGGGATCCATTCCCTTTTTCAGAGACTTTTCAAATACTGGGGGTTTGGTCCTAACCTAATAAATTCTGAAATAACAAAATCTTGCACAAAACAAAACCTTTCCCTGCCCCTCTCTCTGGACCACCCTTAGGCATAGGCAGCAAACACAGCTATGTAGGGCACCTGAAAATTTGGGCCACCCCTGAGTCTTAATATCCACCTACCCGCCTCTTCCTATCCCTGTTGCTGGTGGCTGCTGCAGCCTGGTGAGTTTTCCTCTGGAAGGGATCTAGTTAACTTAAAAGTGAAAAAGCCTCCAGCCTGCCAGACCTATTAGCACAACATTGAAATTCTTAAAGAGCCATTAAAATGGTAATGAAACCATTTAATGGGCATTTGCCAGCTCCTGGATATATACTGTCAGTTTCTGAATTTACTGACAAAAACAGTTGTGCATCACTGTGATATTTACTCAGAACATGTTAGTCTACTGGAGCTATGTTTAAAATCTGCTTTAAAAGTATTTCATCAGTATGTTGCTGAAGATTATAAAATCACAACTCTAAACAAATCGCCGTCATCCCCCTCAGGCTGCCATTGGGCACAGGGTTTAAAAATACTTCTTAGGAACCCATATCTCCTAAAGATGGATCTACCCTTTCTAAACCCTTTCTGTATTATTTTAAAAAGATCTCAAGATTTTAAGCCAATCACATGATTTTTGGAAGCCTGGTTCCTGGTTTTCAAGCGCTTGGGATGAGCAACAGGGGATATGTTATGAAGCAGCAATAACCAAGTGACTGGGACACAACTGAGATGCTGTAGTCATCTAAAAGGGTTATCTGGGAGGAGTCTGAACCCAGAGAATAGGATCCCAAGTACGAGAGCTTTCTAACTTACCCTTAGTGAGCAGACAATATAAAGTAAACTCATAACTCATGCAGGTATATTTCATTGGGGAAAATTTGTAAGAATGTGCTTGAATTTGGAAATTCCCCAAGGGGAACTGGATTCCTAATTCCAATCAATTTTATGGAGACTGGGATGACAAAATCTCCTAGACAGCTTTGAAAATCCCAGTCCTCATGAAAAGGGAGTGTAAATCAAAAAGTCCATCTCAACTTTTCCCAGACATCACGGTGGCTGGTTTCCAAGAAGATATTCACTACCCACTCTCAAGCCCAGTGGTGTCATTCAGATTTAATTCATGCCATGAAATTTCCTTCTTCCATGCTGCTCACTCTTGTTATCCTGGCAGGTATGGTTTCATGTAGCCCTGTATACATGGCTGAGGGCAATCACAGCATGGTGACCCAGTTCATCCTCCTGGGGTTGACGGATAATGAGGAGCTGCAAATACCCCTCTTTGCGGTGTTTCTGGTGATCTATATTCTTACGCTGGTGGGGAATCTCGGGATGATCATGTTGATCAGGGTTGATCCCCGACTCCATACCCCTATGTACTTCTTCCTCAGTAACCTGTCTGTCATTGACCTCTGCTACTCCACAGTCTTCGCTCCGAGGATGCTGGTGAATTTCTTAGTGGGGAGTAAAATCATTTCTTACTCTGCCTGCATTGCCCAACACTTCTCCTTCATTGTGTTTGTGACCACAGAAGGGTTTCTGCTGGCCGTGATGGCATGCGACCGCTATGTAGCCATCTGTAACCCTCTGCTCTACACTGCTGTTATGTCTAAGAGAGTCTGTTTTCGTCTAGTGGCCGGCTCATATGTAGGGGGGCTCGTGAACTCACTGACCCACACATGTGGCTTGCTGAGGTTGTCATTCTGCGGGCCCAACGTCATCAATCATTACTTTTGTGACACTAACCCATTGCTGAAGCTCGCCTGCTCTGATAACCGCATCAATGAGATTTTGCTCATAATGTTCTCTGTGGTTCTTGCTACGTCCACCCTCCTGATTATCATCATCTCTTATCTGTACATCTTCCTCTCTATCCTGAGGATCCGCTTCGCTGCGGGCAGGCGGAAAGCCTTCTCCACCTGTGCCTCTCATCTGACAGCTGTCACCATGCTCTATGGACCTGTGAGCTTAAGCCACATACAACCCAGTTCCACCTACTCGCTGGAACAGGAGAAAATCTCTGCTGTGTTTTATACCCTGGTGGTCCCCATGCTGAACCCCCTTATTTACAGCCTGAGGAACAAGGAGATTAAGGATGCTCTTAAGAGGGTGGTAGACTGGAAAAACATTCTCAGCTAATTTGTTCACCAGACAATTCCAGTCAATTGAGAAGAACAATTGGAAGAAGGAGAGGAGTATTGTCTATGTGTCACTGCCTTCATTTGTGTATCTCAAATGTTGTACAGGAATTAAATGAACTTCAAAGAACAGATGTAGCATGTGGAAATTACGTTTTACGATTGCTTGAGAGGAACAATGTTACCTAGGTCCTGTCATTATGTGGTTGTTCCAACAGACACCCTTCCTTGTTTCTTGACCATTAATCTATTTGAAATGCTGCCCTGAAAGGTTATCTGAGATTTAAAATAAAATAAAACTCGTTTCTAACTTTAATTTCTTAATGTGTTGCTCTAATTAATACTCAGTATGTAGCTTGCACTATGAGAATTCAATACTTTTGCTCTCTTTAGTGTCTGGGCCTCATAAGGGCTTTGTGAGCCTGACACAATTAATCTCTATCCCCTTTATAACAGCCCTTAACGGAGTTGAAGACTGTTATTAGGTCCCTTCTCAGTCGTCTTGTCTCAAAACAAGACATGCCCAATTTTTTTTAAACCTTTCCTAATAAATCAGATTTTGCAAACCCCTTTTGTCATTTTTGTTTTTCCCCTCTGGACTCTCTCCTATTTGCCCACATCTTTTCTAAAGTGTGACTCCCAAACCTAGACACAGAACTTCAACTGCAGCCTCACCAGTGCCAAGTACAGCCAAACAGTTACTGCCCTGGTCTTACATACAATACTCGTGGTAATACACCCCAGACAGACTTTTTCACAACTGCATCTCATTGTTGGCTGATACTCAACTTTTGATCCACTTGAACTCTCAGATCCATCTCAGCTGCACTTCTCCCTAGCCGGTTATTCCCCACATTGTATTTGTGCATTTGATTTTTCCTTCCAGAGTGAAGTACTTTGCACTTGTCTTTATATTGATCACATCTATATTCAGACCAGTCCTATATACATCTATTCTCAACAGTGTTATCATATATACTTAGGCTTGGAAGGAATAGACTTTTCTCAAAAAAATGTTGGTAAATGTTGATTTCACCACAAGCACACAAACCAATGAAAAAAAATATTGCCTTCAATAATTGAAATGTACAGCTAGGCAAGAGTAAGAAAAATTGCAGCTTGAGAATGTACTAGAGTTTGATTTAAGGATATTTATTTTGACATGTGATGTTGACAATTTGTGTTTTAACAATTATAAAGCTTTAACTTTTTGAATCTCAGTGTTGGCTGTCATTAAAAAAATTATGTCTGACCTCCCATTGCCTGATCTCCCATAATTTCTTGCGACTGTAAAGGTTTGAACATTTAAAACAAAAAGACTTTAAAATAAACATTGATATTATCAATTAAAATTATAAAAATTATTTTAAAAAATAAAATTCTGAACAAGGCTCTCTGTACTTTTTATACAGCTTTATTCTCAATCATCTTTCTGTCACCTTATTCTGTTCTCCATCTGTACCTCTTGTCTCTTATTTTAAGCTTACATTACGAGCTCCTTTGGCCAGAGGTTGTCTTTTTGTTATATGTTTGTACAGCACCTAACAGAAGGGGGTTGGGATTAAGCCTAATTCTAATGAATTAATTAAGTACTATCAATAATAATGCTCATGTAATGTTACTCCCACCAATGCCGTATATTTCAGAGGGGTAGCTGGGTTAGTCTGTTTCAGCAAAGACAATGAGGAGTCCTGTGGCACCTTAAAGACTAACAAATTTATTTGGGCAGAAGCTATCGTGGGCTATAACCCACTTCTGGGTTCCAGCTCATGATACTTTCTGCCCAAATAAATTTGTTAGTCTTTAAGGTGCCACAGGACTCCTCGTTATCAATGCCATATAGTGATTTTATAGGTTTACTAACAGCAATGCTATAAATTGATCGTATATTTTAAGGACTAGACGGGACAATGAGATCATTTAGTCCAACTGTATAACTCAGGTCACACTTTGATACAGTTACCCTCTGTATTAAGCCCATTAACTTGTCTTTTATTAAGTGTGTCTTCCAGAGAGCCATCGGGTCTTGACTTCACAGCATCTCTAGCTGGAGAATCCACCACTTCCCATGGTAGTTCATTCCAGCGGTTAACCACCCTCACTGTTGGAAATGTGAGCCTCATGACTAAATTGAATTGGGATAGTTTTGCTCTGAGCAACATGACATATTGTTCAGTAGAACTGGGGTTGGGGGAAATTGGGCTAAAATACTTGTTTTTCTGAGCAACGCAGATTTGGGTTTTCTGAAATATTTTATGAATTTGTATCAAATGAGCTGAATTATTTTGCTTTGAACTAAAACCTCAGAAAAATCAAAAAGGTCTAAATAGTTTAAGTTTCCCATTTAAAAGACTGTTTCAAAATTTACTTTCATTTTATGAAAAAATATAACAATTGGAAAAACAGCAATTGATCAAACAAAACATTTCAGTCAACTTGTCAGTCAGCCAAAAACTTGGAAAAAAAATCAGTTAGGTTCAATCAGAAACTAATTTTTTCATTTATGTTTCAGAAGAGCCAGCAAACCAAGAAGTCAGGTATTCACACAGCTCTTTTGATCATACATTTTTTTTCTCATCATTGCTATCTACTGATTAGCCCTATTCTCACCAGTGATACAATTCTACTGCTTTAGGGCTGGTCAACATGGGAAACTGACTCTGCAGTAACTGACTCTAATGTAACTCCCTATGTGGCCACTTTTCTTTTTCCAGGTTAGTTTAATCCAGTGGATTAAGAGGGTCCATACCAGGAGCTATTCCAGAATAGCTCTAGTGCCTTACATTCACCTATTACCTTGCTCAGGAATAACTTCCCAGTGCAGACAAGCCCCTGTTCTCACCAACATTGATTTGGAGCTGTCCTTTTGCCCCTCCATGCAGAGGTGGGACACTGCACAGCAAGGTTTATCAGTGGGGAAATGAATTTATTTGATGTTTTTCCCATCCCGAAGAACCCAATACAATTTTACAAACATTCTGGTATAGCTGAATCGGCATTTTTCTCTGAAAAAAAGTTTCAGCCAAAGAATTTTACCCAGCTGTCGTTAGGATCCTTTCTACCCCCTTGGAAGTGCCTTACATTTAAGCTCTGCTAGGTAGACTTGAGCCAAGGGAAAATAGGGTTTAGCCCATGGTGAGTAATAGTGAGAGGACAGAAACCACAGAAGAACACTCAGATGCAGCTTCCTCCAGGATTCAAGAGTTGACCGGCTACCCAACCTCATTCATGGGGGTTCTTTTTTATCTTGTATTAATACAGTTTGAATGAAAAATATCAGAGCACAATATTTGATCAATGCTACCGTACAAAGGTGATTTTATCTTTCTCAGCTGATAAATGTCTACCTTCTTCACACCTCAACATCAGAAAAAAAAAACAACTTTAAATAAATCTTCAGCTAGTACAAGTCCTTCTGCACTAGTGTGATTCTGTGGTCACAAAGTTTGCCATGGAATTCACCCTGTTGCTTCCAGAATGGTGGCCCAGAATCTCCACTTCCATTAAATAGGCCTCAGGTGTCCAGCGCTTTGTGGAATTGACCTTCAATGCATAGCCAATGCAGTGCCATCTGCTTGTGTCTGCAGGCTTCCTAAAACAATAGCTCTGAGAAGTATTAACACTCCCATTCATCTTAATCAGAGCTCTGGGGTGTCCTTGTGTGTGGGGTTTCCACTTCCAGGATGCCATAGAGCAGCCAGGCACTTCACATTTTGTTTCCTGTCACCTTGCCCAGCTAGTACAAGGAGGAGTTAATTGGACCAGGCAGTCTGAGTTGCTCCAGGTAGGAGGGAGCCTGGGCCCATGTCCAACTTGCAGCTAGGGAGCATAGGGAATGACAAGTACATTGCGGCGGCTCAGGCCGAGGGGAGTCAGAATGCGTGTGAAGGATCCGCTCTTGGTCCTTTCTTGGCTCCTGTTTAATTGTACGTTTCACTTTTCCCCTGTAAAGGAGGAGATCATGGGTGGAAGAAATGGCGGAGGGAAATCACACCGTGGTTACAGACTTCCTTTTCCAGGGGTTCATGGATCTTCCGGAGCTTCAGGTCCCCCTCTTTGTGTTGTTCCCAATGATCTATGTTATCACCCTGGCGGGGAATCTAGGGTTGATAGTCTTGATCAGGTTCAACTCTGGACTCCACACCTCCAGGTACTATTTCCTCAGCAGTTTGTCTCTTGCCGACGTCGGTAATGCCTCGGTTGCTGATGACTTTGGGGGTTCAAGGCAAACCCATTTCTCTCACCGCATGCACAGCACAGGTTTCCTTTGTCTGTAACTTTCTGACCAAGGAAGCTTTGCCTGGTGGCAGTAATGGCATCTGATCACTTCCTAGCCACCGGTAGCACCTTGCTCTAGAGCCTCATCATGTCAACGATACTGTGTGTGTTACTCGCGGTTGCTTCCTACATATGTGGCTTTGTGAATGCGGTTCTTCAGACTCCATTTATAATTTGCCCTGTCCTTCTGTGACTCCAATGTCATTCACCATTTCTTCTGTGACATTCCCCCAATCCTTAAGCTGTCCTGCTCCGACACCCGCAACGCTAACACAGTGTATTTCACCTTGTCCACTATAGTGGTCATGACTACGATTCTCATTGTACTATTCTCCTACATGTACATCCTCATTGCCATCCTGAAGATCCACTCTGCCAAGGGCAGAAGCAAAACCTTCTCCACCTGCGCCTCCCACCTGATGGCCGTAACAATTTTCTACGGGACGGTGATCTTCATGTATTTACAACCCAGTTCCAACTACACCACAGACCCAGACAAGATCATCTCTGTGTTTTATATACTCATAATTATCATGCTGAATCCCCTGATCTACAGCTTGAGGAACAAGGAGATGAAGGACGCCTTTAGAAGGATGATAAACAGGAAGGTTTGCTCTCAGTTAATATAATTATTGGGATTTGTGCTTATCAATAAACAAGTGATGAATTAATAGTGAATTCTCTGTGTCATAGCTCTGATTTCTTTGTTTTAACTGTATTCTGTGGCTTATTAAAAAAAAAAAATGGAATCCAAGACTGTTAATCTTGGAAATTCAGTGTCCCATGTTCAGAAATGACTGCGAGGCTGCAAAGAATACAGACGCTCCCCGACTTATGCAAGCATTCCGTTCCAGAATGCCTCGTGTACCTTGAGTTTTGCGTAAGTTGGAAACGTATCTCCGACCATTACGTGCAAAAAAAAAACCCAAAAACTCCTATTTCTAGTTTACAGAACTTTTTCCATAATCTCGGATTTGCGTAACTCGGGGAGAATCTGTGCACTATTGTAAGGGAGCATTTGTCACAGTTCCTCTCTGACTCCCTTTGCTGGATATGCACCGACTTGTGTTGAGGGGAATCCCATCTTGGATCCCCAGTTGTTTTAAGGTGCCAGAGATTGAATGGAGTTAGTCACTGCTGCAGTCTTGGGGTTCCTAGG
Organism: Lepidochelys kempii; assembly: GCF_965140285.1. NCBI lineage: Eukaryota > Metazoa > Chordata > Testudines > Cheloniidae > Lepidochelys > Lepidochelys kempii. The sequence continues at coordinate 6,607,814 of NC_136385.1, forward strand.
CACACTATAGGGTGCAGGCCCTCTGCCTAGCGCCCTTTCTGGAGAGCTAGAACCTGCTATCTAGCTGCCTAGTCCCTGGGCTCAGGGATGACTTTTCGGACTCTGCCATAGCTTAAACACCCCCTGTCCTAGAATGCCACCAAACAGTGTGAGCCTTCTGGGTTACAGCTGAACTCTCCCATAGGGCCACGCAGTATGTATAAATAACATAACACAGAGAGAGAGACACTCTGAACAGGAATCTAACACGGCAGAGCGAACACTTCACCAGTAAAGCACAAGCTCATTTAGACAAGGACCCACATCCTAACTTCAATGGGCCTCACTAGCTCATCCTTTCCTTGGGAGTCCCCTTGTGTATACATCTATGTTCAGAAAGACTGCTCCTCTCCCTCCTCATAGAGCTCCTACACGCAGCTCCTCTCAGTTTGAGCTGGTCAGGTAGAGCCCAAATTCAGCAGCTTTTGCCCTTTTATAACCATCTTACTCGTGACCTCATGATCATCCGCTGCGGATGGCCAGATACCCCTACCAGGCAACCACTGCTTCCCCCTCCCGCCTCCCGCCCGCATCAACAGAAAGTTTAGATGGAAAATTTTCAACCACCCCCAGCCAGGAACAGATCCAAAGCTCATTGAAGCCAATGAAAAGACTCCGATTGACTTCAGTCAATATTTGGCTCAGTCTGCAGGAGTTTAAGTAGGGATATTCAAAAGGCACCAAACTCTCATTCCAGGGAGTTGTCCAGTGAACTGGATGTCTAACTGCTCATTGAAAATGTGTATTTGCTCACGGGCAGTTGTTGATTGCACTATGGGGTTCCAATCCTGGACCGGTATTAAAGTGTTGAAAGGAAAATAGCATTGGCAGCCAAATGACTTTGGCCCACACACGTATTGCCAGTTTAAGAACATCACGATGTTAATCAATAGAGTAACTTTGATGTCTTTTTAGTTATGGCACTATAGCTTCATTCCATTTTGCACATATATGGAAAAATCAGAAGTAGTATTCCTAGGAGCACAAGAAGTGGATTTAAGTGATTGATGATTCAGAGAAAACTTCCCTGGACTAACCAGAGCAGATGAATATTCATATGTCAGTGTGTGAGCAAGCTTGCTAGTGCTCTGAATATTGATAGCCCCATCACACTAGTACTTCATAACGGGTACTAGTCCATCACAATCGTACATCTTTATAAATTGATTGGACTACATGTATCCTTTATCTGTCCCCACATCATACTCACAAGTCAATGGAGTTACTTCTGGGATGAATCTGTCTCAGGGTTTACAAAGTCCAAAGAAAGCCAAACAAAGCAGACCCTTGACATAATTTCATGATCACCAGAGAAACTCTTTCATAGGTTGGTGAGAAGATAAAGAAGTAAATTGAAGCACTCCCATAAAAATGTCTAGGATTGAGATCTATGGTGCTGAACTAATGTGCACTGGAGAGACTCCATTGAGTCCAATGGCCAATGGCTCTGGTCCTTAATGAATGACAAGGGGGCTGGTATAGTTTTCTTCAGATTGATTTGAATGAGAAGGGACAGCTCTTTTTTTTATACACAGCTGTTCTCTGGGAGAAGGTGTTACTGTACAAATTGTCTTGGCAAATTATCTTAACTTCAGTTACACTACAAATAGGTTTAACTTATTCATTACTCTGGCAGAGCAAGTGTTAATATTGACATTATTTCTGTATCATGACTCATATATTGTTTTCCTAACCATTCCCAATATGTTTTCTTGCCCAATTAGATAACGACAGAATTGCTCAAAAAACAACGTTTTAATGAGGCCCACAGCAGCTTATTATAATCCATAATAATAGATGCCATCTACATAGTTCTCCAAACTTTGGAGAATTATGTCAATATGAACATTACTGGCATAACCAGTGCTGGACAATAGCATTTACTCTTTCCCTTTTTTTCCCCTTTCAATATCTTTGCTTTCGGGCCAAATTAATCTCTGGCATCATTCTTTTATGCCACGGCTATATTTGGCCCATTGTGTCCAAAGCCATGACAAATTAAACCAGGTCACTGCAGGCATGAGTCTATGATCCTTGCTCACATTGTCTAGCACTTACTCATAGCAGGAGCCCCAATGAGATCAAGTTCTACTCAGTGCAAGTAAAGCCAGATCGGTTTAGGTTCCAAATAAACTAAAAATGTTAATGTGCACAAGACAGACAAGAAGGGGCTTTAATCCATATATAACAACATGTTAGAGCATCTCGAAACTATAGGCTCGATTCTGTTGTCCTTACACTCAATAGCCCCTTACTGTGAGAGTGGTCTCATGGACTTCCACCTGCTGAAAAAGTGTGAGTAAGGCCATAAAAATCTGCCATTAAAAAGCCATGAAACTATGTTAGGGAAATAAGCAGAATATCTTATTTAATCTGGAAGAAACAGTGCAATCCTCAGAATGTTTTATGTCAATTCAACATTAATACAAATCAGTACTGAAAATGATGGTGAAGTGAAATACACTCGGCCAGATTCTAAGCTAGTGTAAATCAGCATCACCACATTGATGCCAAAGGGGCGGAAACCCCAGGTAATGTAATGTAACTTGAGGGAGTGCCACTTAAATTAATGTGGCTATATCGCCAGTGGGTGTAAATCATCTTTGCCCCATTGAAATCAATTCCATACGGCTAAATTGAGTGGAAATCCATCAACCTCAACAAAAACCTCACAGATACAGATTGAAATCAATGGCGCTCCAGCTCCAGTTGGTGTAAGCTAGCATCACTACATTGCAATCAATGGGGCCAGATCCCCAGCAGGTGAAAATCAGCATTAGCTCCATTGGTGCTAATGTGTGAGACCCCAAAGTAAATAGGTGGAGTGCTACTGAACGCATTGGGCCAGAACCATAACTAGTTAAAATTGGTGTCATTCCATTGAAGTCAGTGGGGCTACACACATTTACACAGGAAGAAGATCTGGCCCTTATGACCATAGGATTTCCCAAGGCACATAAATGACTTATGGGCAAATGCCCCTTATTGAGGCAGCAGTCTGGCTTGTTCTATCCAATTGGGAGATCATGTCCTTAACTTGTAACCTGGTGTAGATATGTAACCCACACACCGCCTGGGTGTGGTGCTCTGTCCCATCTGCTGGCACTGAGACCACTCAGAGAGAGTTTAATGAGTCTACCCTACATCCTTAGTCAAGAGCCATGTGGCTTTTAGCTCATGTGGTAGAGCCTCATGTACTAAGCTGCAGAGGTCCCAAATTCAATCCCGACCGCCGAAGACTGGGGCCTGTCGGTGTTACAGATGCACATCAAATTATCCACCCACAGGGGCAAGTGTGAATTGTCTGATGTTCATAGCTTCCCAACATTAACCTTTATCCTAACCATACCCCTGCAGAGTTTGGGGAAGTTATGGGGCAGACTCTTGTTCCATGACTGAACTAACCTGTAGAAGCTACCAGTTCCCCTTGGTCTCATAGAAACATGGGGATTGCCAGACAGGTTCAGACACAAGGTCTATCTAGTCCAATAGCCTGTCTATGACAGTGGCTTATACCAGATGCTTCTAAGAAAAGCGGAAGAAGCTCATAGTAGGCAGATGTGGGATAATCTTCCCCCAACATTAGGTCACTGGAGAATGAAAATAGTGATATATTAGGTGATGGTCTGTTTCCATCTTGGCATTTTGTCAGAGGCCCATGCAGTGGTTATTCCGATGTTGTTTAATCTGTTCTCCCTAAGAATCTTCTGCATTGTCAGCTTTGTCCACAACCCTCCCTGACTTTGTATAGGTCCATATCTGAGTCTGCACTGGGATCAGAGTGAACCTCACATGATCTAAGAGTTTGATGGAAATATTTTCCACATACCAGGCCCTGAGTTCTCTCTCTGATCCCACAGGATTGACATATACTTTTCTCTGCAGTCCTAGCCTCCTTTCAATTCTGTCACAGTAGTGTTAGAATTGAGATTGTGTGATCTTAGCACACCAGGAGTTGAGCACAGTCTAACAAAAGAGAATATAAAATAGATGGGCCTGTATATTTAACAGCATTCTCTACTGAGATGCAATTTCAGAACAGCTCAGGTATTTGTATGATTTCAGCATTCTTTTACCTGAGTTTCAATCTACAGAGGACACCCAACCTAAAGCACTAATGGTAACTGCAATTCACCTTTAAATCAAGAATAAGAGGCCTGTGATTTACAAACAGAATCTCATGAGGTCTAGCCTTACTGAGTACAACAAACTGCAGACACCCTGTAAGTAGAATCCTGGAAGTGTGCTACTCCCATAATAACCCAGTGGTCAGTGGATTGAAACCAGGGTCAGCTAGCCCTGGCCTGTTTATTATTTACGGGTATAAAATGCCCATGACTAAAGTTAGTCTGGAAAGTGGAAGAAAGTTTCTAACCATCAGAGGAGGGAGGTTCAGGAACAGCCTCCCACTAGAATTAGTGGAGTTATACAACCTCACTCGATTTAAAGTGGAGTTGAATAAGTTTATGAATGGGATTATATCACGTTGCTGCCTGCAACAGCAGTAGACTGGACTCAGTGACCTCGGGGGGTCACTTCCTTTCCTATGTTGCTCTTGGGATTGCCAATATTAATGAGCCTGCATTATGCACAACCATTTTTGTGCAATTCAAAGAAATGCTGCAACCTGAGAAATCAGGATGGTGACCCAGAGAACTTGCCCCCACTCTCACAGCTGTTTATTGAATTTTTTAAAAATCAGTAACTACATTTATTGAGAAAATATCTTCCTGTATATCATCCTTCTAAAGGAGTCCTTCACTCTTTGTTTCTAAGGCTATAGATCAGGGGGTTCAGCATAGGGAACACAGAGATGACATTGTTTTGGTCCAAGATGTAGCCAAAACTGGGTTGTAAATACATAAAATCAGAGTACTGTAGAAGGCAGTGACAGCTGTCAGGTGAGAGGCACAGGTAAAGAAAGGTACAAACGGGTTTGAGTGGATCTTCAGGATGGTGTATTAAGAAGATGGCCTGAAACATAAGACCGTGTATCAGAGTCCTGGTGTGAGGCCTAAAGCCTGAGCTAAAGTAACCAAAACTTTGCAGATCTAAAGCAAAGCCAAGCTGTGAGCAAGAGGCAGCGCCCGTTCACAGAATCTGGCAAGAACAGGGCTGATATTGCAGAATCACACGTGCTTAAGTAGTGCTTAGGCACAAGTATATACACGCCAGCACATTCCAGAAAGGCGGTACCAGAACACCTCGATACCAACCACATGCCCCAGAGATAACAGGAGCACGCTGACCCATCTTAAGAATAAGGTCAGGATGACAGCATGATGGATAGAGATGTTTTAATCAAACCAACATGTACAAGGTAATGGGCAGCCCTTGGATCCCTCAATGGGAGGCACCCTAATGCAGCAGAGGGTGTTACTCTGATACGTCAGGGGCAATACGTCACTTGTTTGTATTTGTGTATGAAGATGTATCTCAGAGGAAGTGTCTTTGGCCAGCCTAGGGAGCAGTGGAGAGTCTCACCACTGACTGAGTTGCGTCCATTGACACAAGCATACAGGTCTGACAATCCATCCAGATACTATTACTGTGCTCTATTGACAGTAAACCTGGCCAGGTGCCTTCACTGAACATTGAGTCTGTGGATTTATTGGGCTGTTTAATTGAGGTCTGCTATCTCCACAGAGCTGGGACAGCACACTGAACGAACACACACGCAGCCAACATCTAACCACTGATGGCGACAAGGCTGTGCTTATAAGAGACTATCTAGAACAACTAGCATAGTAATCTTGACAAATATAGTCAACAAGGTGAAATGAATAACATCATTGTGTTGTGTATGTCAGAGCAGGACAGCTTAAGGATGGGGAGGGATGTCAGAGAAGAAATGATTGCTGACCCTGGGGTGAGAGAAAGACAAGGTGAATATACAAATTATTCGGGCCGTTGAATTCACAAAGACACAACATCTATCAGCACACAGGGTTTCCTGGACATGATAACCCTCTAGAGCAGTGGGTTACAGATGACTGTGAAGCGGTGAGAGGCCATGGTGGCCAGGAGGCATCATTCATTGGTCACAAAGACACAGACAAAGAAAAATTGCACAGCTCACTCAGTGAATGAAATGATTCTATTACTCTCTGCTACAGAAGTCATGAGCACCCTAGGTGCAATGGCAGAGGAATAACCAACATCGACAATGGACAGATTACTGAGGAAGAAGCACATAGGGGTGTGAAGATGGGAGTTAATCCTGATTAAAAGTCATCCCAAGATTCCCTACCAGTGTGATAACAAAGCTCGGTAGGAACAACATGAAGAGTGGGACGTGTAGCTCTGGGTGGTCCATGAATCCCAGAAAAATCAACTGTGTCACCATGGTACGAGGCGGCATGGGTGGGAAATCTAAATTTGCAAATAAACTGGAGTCAAAAAGGGAGCATGTGTAGATTCCTTGTAACAACTCTGACTGCTCCTGTGAAATAGTGTGTCTTGGGGAATATATTATGGGTTATGCACACACTTCCCCCTGGAGCTAGTGCACTGTCTCCTTACAGAAACACAAAACACTGTGCATTGTTTTGCATTCAATTAAATATGTGAAGAGATTCCACCACAATACGAGAGACTGTCCAAATCTGAATCGTTCCCATGCCAGAAATATCCCTTAGGGCACAGGGCTTTGCCATCTATGTCTCTCCTGCCCACCCTCTCTGTTGTTAAATCAGATTAGTTTGCAAAGGAGGTAAATCATCTCTTGTAAAAGTACAGACAATAATGAATGGTGTAGAACGTTTTCATTTACACTGGTTTTCTCTTCTGGCTCCCATCAATGTCAGTGGGAGTTGATGGCACTTGGCACCACATAAACTCAAAGCAAAGATCCCAGAAAGGATCTGTTTCTAACGTTGGGAATCCCCAGCAGAAAGATGTTGCAGGGCTAATACGTATCAGTAGAGACATTCATGTCATTGAATGTCTTTTTTTCTTCCTGAAGGCTAGATATTAAATGGAAAGATCTGCTCAACTTTAGAGAGTCACGAGCACCAAAGGGCAATAATACATGTAGATGACCATAAGTGATAGCTAACATAAGGACCGTAAGAAGTTCTAAAAATCATCCCCCTCCCCGCCCCCTCATTGGGTATATCTATGCGCCATTCCAAGGTGTGATTTCAGCTTGGGTATTCCTCAATCTCTACAGAAGTGGTGTAGGTCCAAAAATCTAACTTTGACAATTGTTTTAAAGGATAATTATTTTAAGTGGTAATATTATAAGTGGGTACAGAGTAGATATAGGTTGGAAAAGGATTTCCTGTCTCCTGAACATATTCAAGATTTCAAAATATTTTCCCATTCTACATTGGGATGAAACCAGGTCTTCTGCAAAAACTTCCCAGAAAGTGAGAGGTAGAGAAGCTTGACCCATGAATAACCAGTAGCCCAGTGGTTAGGGTACTCATCTAGGTTAAGGGATGAACTGGTGGATTTTCAACAGTTCCAGGGAGACTCGCTGACAGTCACTAATGTGACTTGGCCCTCCAGATAAGCCCCGGATACTACCACTCAAAATGCCACCCAGCAATTGCCTGGTGGGTCAGGATGACTTGACCACCACAGAAAAGGTTGGGGGAGAAAGGGTGCTGGAGAGACTCTAGTAACACTTATAGAAAGGGGTGCATCCGTTTGTCATCATCCATGTCCATCACCTGCAGTATCATTCCCCATAGCTCTCTTGGCTAGGCAAACCCACAGTTTCTTGTGGATGCTCTTCCCCAGGCCACACCTAACTCTCCCCAAACTCACTATCTCTCCCACCAAGCTGATCACAACTCCTTCTTCCCCATTCCAAATCAGGCACTTGGACTTGGGTCTCTCACATCCCAGATCAGGCTTACAATCACTGGGCTATCAAGATAGACTTTCTCTTTGTGTGTCCCAATGAATCCTTTATTGTTCATCCAACAGGAGAGATTGAGAGACAGAGATGCACCACAGAACAGAAAACAGGGCAGGCATTAGGGCACTCCCCTGTGATATTGGAAACATAGTTCTATTTCCCTGCTCTTAATTAGGCAGAGAAGTGACTTGAATAGGGGTCTCCCACATCCCAGGTGCGTGCCCTGCTAGCTGGGATTTGGCTATTTTGGAGTTGCTCTCTCTATGTCTCTGGAGTTTAATCACAAATTCCACCCTGAACCTGAGAAATGTTGAATCAAAACTGAGACATTCCAATTAAAAGATTCCTATTTGGCAAATCCATATTTGTGGTGGAAAATCCATTTTATTAAAAAAGTTCCCAGCCAGCTTGAGTGCAGAGAATGGACAGTGCCCACTTTGTGAGCAGCTGTTCAGTATTTTGTTTAAGCCTCATCATTCAATGTGTGGGCCCAGGTGTGACGAAGAGCTGGGCAAGAGCTGCTGACTCAGCCCTCTGTCAGGCCAGCTCCCATTAAGGGAAGCAAATTGGAGCTGGCTAGAAAAACCTGCACCGAGTTGGTGAATGGGAGACAGTTACCCACCCAATTAGCCTGGGGCTATAGAAAAGGCTGGGAGAACAGCCGCTGAAAGTGGGGGAGAGTAAGGGAGTGGAGGCAGAGGTAGGGAAGTGAGGCACAAAGAAATTACGGTCAAAATTTGCCACTAATTTTGAGTGCCCAATTTGAGACCTTGCAGCAGCCCAGAACTGGAATTGTTGGGAAAATCCCCTGCTCAGCCCCTGGAATCCCTGGGATGTTGCCTGCCCAGGGCAGATGGACTCTTGGGGAGATTAAACTGGGAAGCTCTAGCAAATCTCGATTGATCCTGTGTGAGCAGCAATTTTTTAAAGGGTCAAATTTGGGCAGAATTTCATGAGACCGACATAAGGCACCGCCCTGTCAAATTTCAAGTCACTGCTGCAAAGCTTGGGGTCACCAGAGCTTTTCAGAGGAAAAGTCATCTGAGGTGGGGTGTTGTTTTTTTTTTATTTTTTTTTTAATGTGGGTAGAACAATGTCTTTTCCCCTAGCTTTGGTCTCAGAAATGGCAGAACAGGCTGAATCTTTCCAACTAAACACATTTCAATCTGAGGCAGGCAGCAGCCTTTTAAGTCAGGTCAATAAACCGACAGGAAGCATTTCAGTTTTGGAACGTCCACATGTTTCATGCTGATCAAAAATTTGAAAACCAAAGATTTTGACATTTGCAAATGGACATTTTTCAGAATTTCCATTCTGTTCAAAATGTTAATATTTGAGCTTTTTTCCTTGATTTGTCACCATTTGTTTGCATCCCAAGTCAGTTTTTCCCATGGCATGGAAATTCTGAATTTCACTCAGCTCTGCCCTGTAGAATAGACTCAGCTACAGCAGGGTAAAGCTGTTTTGTTCTAGGGTAGCACTAGGGAGAAAGCACTAATGAAATGTGATAGGTAGCTCTGTGGTGCAATGGCTAGTCCATGATCCCTGCTAATGGAGGTGGTGAGGCACAGATTGGGGTTTCACCTGAGTCAATCATTTCAACATTTCCTTTATGGCCTGTATTATGCAGGAGGTCAGACTAGCTGATTACAATGGTCCTCTCTGGCCTATAATCCATGGACCTATTCAGTATATGACACCTTTATATTGATATAACTTCATCCACACCGATGCTTATACCAGTATATCAGAGGAGAAGCACATCCCTAACAGATATAGCAACACCTGTAAATCTTTTGGTTGTAGGCCAGATCTAAGTGTTGGCACGTGGCAGAGATGAAACCTGTACTCCTAAATTGAATTGCCACTTTGGGCATCTCAATCCAGAACCAGGCCCCATTGCTATTTCTGAAATCCCCTCTCAGCTGAGGCCAAACCCCATAGATGCCTAAACTCACTTGGCACCTACATTCTTGCAGTAAAGCTCCTTTGTGCCTGTTTCAGCCTCTGAGGATGCACACTCCTACTTCTTTCTGAGTATCCAGATGCCTACCTCTTCCACCTCAAAGGAGAAGAGATTTCACCAGGTGTCTCCCACCTCTCCTGTGGGCACTCTAGTTGCTGAAATATGCGATATTCTGGTGTGGTTCTCCCTCCATCTCTCCTGTTAGAGCTGTTCTATTTTGGAATCTGTGATTTATTATCCCCAGGCTCCAGGAGACATCAAAGACATTTTCATGATCTCTTCTGACATTCTATCAGGGGGTAGCCATGTTCGTCTGTATCCACAAAAACAACACGGTGTCTGGTGGCACCTTAAAGGCTAACAGATTTATTTGAGCATAAGCTTTTGTGGGTAAAAAACCCACTACTTCAGATGCATGGAATGAAAATTACAGATGCAGGCATTGTTATCCTGACACATGAAGAGAAAGGAGTTCCCTCACAAGTGGAGAGCCAGTGTTTGCAGGGCCAGTTCAATCAGGGTGGATGTGGTCCACTCCCAATAATTGATGAGGAGGTGTCCGGTTTGGCCAATGTACATGGTAGAGGGGCATTGCTGGCACATGATGGGATATATCACATTAGTAGACCTGCAGGTGAATGAGCCCCTGATGGTGTGGCTGATGTGGTTGGGTCCTCTGATGGCGTCACTGGAGTCGAATAGGGACTGGGAGTGGCTGGCTCACTACAAAAGCAGCTTTGCCTCTCTTGGAATTGACACCTCCTCATCAATTATTGGGAGCTAAACCAGCCCATCACTTCCTCCACCAAATACAAACCACAATGGAATTTACTGAGTGTACACCTACACCATGACTGGTTAGAAATGTCATTATTATTATCTTTTGAGCATCTCTTGGTGAATGTGGCAGTGAAATTCCATAGAAACATAACGACCATACTGGGTCAGACCAAAGGTCCATCTAGCCCAGTCTCCTGTCTTCTGACAGTGGCCAGTGCCAGGTGCCCCAGGGGGAATGAACAGAACAGGGAATCATCAAGTGATCCGTCCCCTGTCGCCCATTCCTAGCTTCTGGCAAACAGAGGCTAGGGACACCATCCCTGCCCATCCTGGCTAATAGCCATTGATGGACCTATCCTCCATGAGCTTATCTAGTTATTTTTTGAACCCTGCTATAGTCTTGGCCCTCAAAACATCTTCTGGCAAGGAGTTCCACAGGTTGTCTTAGTATTTATCCCGAGGAGATGCATTTTCTCATTTCTAGGCTCTGGGAATCTGAGAGTCAAAAGTAACCATGGAATCAGTTACAGTCCATACCACTTACAAATGTTAGTACCTCTGAGAGGATTTGTAAGAGGGAGGAAAAATAATGCACATGGTGACAAAGAATGTTTGTAAAACATACACTGACTTCAATAGGACTGTGACACTTTAAGGCTACATAGACAGTGATACCAAACTTTTCTGCTGGGGCTGCCTCATAGTAGGCACCTAAATTTCTATTTAGGCACCTATATGAAAGGGGCACTGAGCATCCCTTGTGCCCTTTGAGGTCGTTTGGATTAGGAAGAGAAAATCAATGACCATGAATAAACTCTATAGCATTGATTATTTGTGTACATTGATAGGAGATTATTTGCCTCCCTTCTAAACTAAACACTCCCAATCTATATACCTTTTATTTTACAGAAGATTTGACCCACTGGATGGTTTCATGCATATTAACACAGAGTCTACAATATTTCTGTAGCTAGAACATATCCTATCTCTAATGGAAAGCATGTGGGTAATACAAAGAGAACATTCCCTTTGATGTATTATGTTTGTTCTTATGAAATGGTGTATAATCACAGGGATTATGAGGGATCTGTACTCAATACTTTATTGGCCCCTGATTAATTGTAATCCTTATTTTTATTTTTCACCAGCAGAGGAGAGAGTTTCTGAAAGAAATGGCAGAGAGAAATCACACCACAGTGACAGAGTTCATTTTTGTAGGATTCAAATGTTCATCCAGATCTACAGACCCCCTCTTTATGTTGTTCCTTGTGATGTATGTGGTCAGCCTGATGTGGAATCTTGGGATGATAGCGTTAATCATGGCTGAAACCCGACTTCATACCCCCATGTACATTTTCCTAAGCCAGATGTCCATTGTAGATATTGGATATTCCACAGCCATAGCTCCCAGGCTGCTCATGACCTTGGTAGCAGAGACGAGAACCATTCCTTTCACTGAGTGTGCGGCACAACTATTCTTCGTCTGTTTCTTTGACCAGTGAAAGTTGCCTCCTGGCTGTGATTGCGTATGACCGCTTCAAAGCTATCTGTAATCCACTGCTCTACAGAACCATCATGCCCAAGAGACACTGTGTCCTGTTGGTGGCTGGCACATATGTCTGTGGCTCTGTGAATTCAATTGTGCAAACTCTATTTATATTCAGTCTGTCCTCGAGCAGAGGCAACGAGTCCCCATTTCTTTCAAAGGTATCCATGTACTCTGGGTATTGATCAAGATGCTGGGTGTCCGAGTCAAGAAGGTGGAGTCAGTCCAGGGGTGGAAGCTGGTTCAAGGAACCCCTGACTTTTTCAGTCATTTCCATTGCGCAACTCCAGCAGGGATATCATCGGGCTAGGCTCATGTAGTGAGGTCATTGTTCACACCTGGTGTGGTGTGTGCCTGTTGCATACGGGCCACTTACTTGCATAGAGCCTGCTTTTCTCCAAAAAGTTGCACTAGCTAATGTCACGTGCTGCATCCGATAATTAGGCCCAGGGGTTAGAGCGCAGGCTGCAGTGAGGTGCAGGATTGTGCCTAGGCTGATAGTGGTGCTAGAATCAAGGTCCAGGGACACACCACGGTCCAAACCAAGATCAGAGTCCATCAAAAAAGCAGAAGGAGAACCAGAGCCAGAGTCTAAATCCTTGCCAAAGGTCATAGCCGGATAGTCAGAGAGGAAAGATCAGCCAAGTCAATGTCAAGCCAGAGTCCAGATACAGGCCGAGGGTCAAAGCCGGGTAGCCAATGTCTGAGTGTTTGAGGAAGATCAGGAGGAGAAGACAATGCTGGAGTGGGTTGGTGGAGGGCCTGGAGTGGGGCTAGAGAAGGGCAAGGAGAGTATGGAACTAGGATGGGTAGCCAACATCTGGAGCTAAGAAGGGTCACGCCAAAGTCATAATCAGAGACCAGAGCCAAGGGCCAGGCCAGAGTCAACAGTGAAGAACAGGAGGGCAGGGCAGGACAGGGTGATGCATGCAGGCGGGAACCAGGATGACTTACAGGTTCTCCGAGGCCCTGCCCAGCTGGATCCCTAGAGACCCCTCATCGGGGGCGGGGGAGGGGTCTCTCTTTCTAGGAATAAAAGAAGGAGAGCAAAATGACAAAGATGTCTCTCACCCTGGGATCCAAGCCAAGGGGAGCAACCACCCAGGCATTGTGCTAGGACCCCATAAACCTCCCTGTTCATTTCACACTCAGAGACCTCCCCCAGCAGGAGGGGAGAATAAAGGGCAGAAACTGAAGTTGCCCCTCGGGGAAAGGGACTAGCTTGGGACCCAGTCCAGTTCCCAGATCTACCCCCAGGAGTGTGTGACCAGGATCTCAGCCATTCCTCTGTGTCTCATACCCCACCTGCCAGATGGGGAGAATCCTACCTTGCCCGAAGGTGTTAGGGGGGAGTTTCCTTTGTGGATGGGAAGGGTTCAGATACCAGGTGAGTGGCTTGGGCCTCAGGTGGGGGATAGTCAGACATTCACTGCAACGGGGTGACATGGGCCATGGGGAGGTCTGAGCAGTGATGACAGGGGAGGGGCTCTACATTGGGCCAGCCCTTCCAGACTGCAATGGTTACTGAGGATAACCCGTGGCCCTGAGGATGCTCTCATTTCTGGGCCAGCCCCACGGCCCTGATAGCTTGATGCTTCTGAAACTGGCCTCTGGGCATGGGGGAGGGACCGTATCTGGCCTAGCCCCAGCCCCTGGCCCCTGCAGTGCTTTGGGCACCTGGCGCAAGCACCGGATGTAGAAGAGGTGGGCCATTATCATCACTGTAACCTCCTCCTGCTGCAAGGGAGCAAGAATCAGTCAGAGATTCTGACATACATGGCAACGAAGGGCATTAACGGCAAAGGGAACCAGAAAAAATTCTACCCCAACCTTCCCCACATCTGAGGGACAGATTCCCTCACCCAAACCCCAAGATGAAATCTTGTCTCCTCCCTAGTGACCTCCAACCCCTCTCCCACCGTTGTGGAATGAACTCCTGTCCCCTTCCTCTCAGCCCCACCGGGAGAGCTGTTCTACCTTCCAACCCAGCCGGCGATTAAACTCCGCTCCCCAGAATCCCCTCAGCCTCCCTCTCCCCATCCAGCTGAGGGGCTGGAAGGCTCTGGGCAGTAGTGCTGTGGGGTGAGAGGACAGCTTTCCCAAGGGCCCCACCCCTGTTGTTAAGATGACGCCTTGGACAGTAGCTGAGGGGAATGGGGCACTTCAGCAGCCTCTGCTGACTGACTCCTACAGTTCTCCCAGAGCAGGTGGTGGCTGGGATAACATGATACTAGGGCCTGGAGGTGAAAGGCCCTGGGGGTCCCTCCCCAATTGATCCTTCTTTGGTTACCTCATTCCCTATCAGCTGGCCGACTTCCCCCTGAATGGAATCTGTCAGCACCAGCCCAGCCTGGATAACACAGAGCTGGGGGTCATGGATGGCCAGAAGCATCGCCTGGAGGAAAGATCTTTTCTGGCCTTCCATGAAGATCTCTCCAAAGACCTAAAACCAACAGCACCAGAGCCCTTGTCAATTGCCCAGAACCAGGCTCCAAATCCCTTTAGCATCTCAGAAGGTGGATAAGAGTCCTGGGGAAGCCAACCTTTGCGCTCCCATGGACCATGGAACCCCACCTTCAGTAAGAGGTTGCAGGCACTGAGGAATAGCTCTTTCTGGAGCAGGATTCACCACAGGTGCCATGACAGGCTGGGAACGTGTCTGCGCGCTCTGGATCCCAGCTCACAATGACAACAAAGGCCCCCTACTGCTCCCAGCAGCGCTATCTCCTGTGGCTCACCCGCTAGAGGTTAGGGGCTTTTTCGATCTGCTTCCACTCTTGCTCCTCACCAACAATCCCACGAGCATCACATACAGTGCTGAAATAAATATAAAGGGAAGGGTAAACCCCTTTAAAATCCCTCCTGGCCAGAGGAAAAATCCTCTCACCTGTAAAGGATTAAAAAGCTAAAGGTAACCTCGCTGGCACCTGACCAAAAGGACCAATGAGGAGACAAGATACTTTCAAAAGCTAGGAGGAGAGAGAAAAGCAAAGGGTCTGTGTCTGTCTGTGTGATGCGTTGCTGTGGACAGAACAGGAATGGAGTCTCAGAATTTAGTAAGTAATCTAGCTCGGTATGTGTTAGATTATGATTTCTTGACATGGCTGAGAAAAGAACTGTGCTGAATAGAATGACTATTTTTGTTTGTGTGTCTTTTTTGTACCTTAAGGTTTTGCCTAGAGGGATTCTCTATGTTTTGAATTTAATTACCCTGCAAGGTTTCTACCATCCTGATTATACATAGGTGATTTCTTTTTACTTCTATTAAAAGTCTTCTTGTAAGAAAACTGAATCCTTTTTCATTGTTCTGAGATCCAAGGGTTTGGGTCTGTGGTCACCTATGCAAATTGGTGAGGATTTTTACCAAACCTTCCCCAGGAAGTGGGGTACAAGGGTTGGGAGGATTTTGGGGGGAAAGACATGTCCAAACTACTTTTTTTCAGGACCCAGATAAAGTTTGGTGGTGGCAGTGGAAGTCCAGGGGAAAAGGGTAAAATAGTTTGTACCTTGGGAAAGTTTTAACCTAAGCTGGTAAAAGTAAGCTTAGGAGGTTTTCATGCAGGTCCCCACATCTGTACCCTAGAGTTCAGAGTGGGGAAGGAACCTTGACAAGTGCTGTGATTCAACCCAGGAAAGGATCTCAGTGTCCCTCACCCGACGCCCAGGGCAGGAGCAGGTCAGGTTTTGGTCCCTGACTCTCCACGGTGCTTGGCAAACTCCACACCCTGCCTGTGCTTCCAGAGGTGCAGGGAATCCAACAAGGACCTGTTCCAGCAATTGCTGGTTTGAGCTTCCCAACTCACTGACCCAGGGGCTCCCCTCTCAGACACCAGGGTGTCAACCAGGGAGACAGTGAGCAGAGCCAGATCCCTGTAGATACAATCCTCTGTTAACTCAACCCCCCAAGGGGATCCCTTTTATGCTACGTAACAATGGATCCATGCAACGCACACAAGTCTGGACAGTTAGCAAGGCTCCAACCCAACCCAGGGTTCTCAGCCTCTTGCAGCTGAACACTCTCTGCTGGAAATAAGTATCCAAGAATATCAGGGTTGGAAGGGACCTCTGGAGTTGATCTAGTCCAACCCTCTACTCAAAGCAGGACCAATCACCGACTAAACCATCCAATGAATTTTTGCCCCAGGTCCCTAAATGGCCCCCTCAAGGATTGAACTTATAACTCTAGGTTTAGCAGGCAATCCTCAAACCACTGAGCTATTCCTCCCCCTCCATAACACACTCAGTGCAGGGGGAGACAGCTCCACGCCTGATCTACTGAAATGCACTGGCAGAGAGACCTTACCTCTTTGACACTGGCCATGTTCCTGTAGGCCAGGCGCTCGGTTTCTTGGAGCCCGTCCTGACACCACAGATTGCTCTCCTCTCTGATGTTCAGCCCCGGGGGAGAAAGACACACCCATTGGGGAGGTTTGGCATCCGGCTTTAGTGCCTGTTTCCTTCTGTTCCCTTTGCTGGGTGAACACTGGCCGGGGTCCTCGTGGAATCCATGGCCCAGTGGACTGGCAGGGTCCCCACCAGGTGGTTTAGTACCTGAAGGGGGATTTGTCTCATTCATCACAGTAATCAGGTGACCCTTATGTTCACTGTGCTCTGGGCATGGGTGCCTGTTAATGGTGGCTGCTAATGCTGAAAACCCCCCACAGCCACTGACTTCAGGATCTGACTCTAGCTACCAAACTGGTGACATCCTACAAGCTTTGTGTCCGTCCCCTGCCCTCATGATGGGCTCTTTCCCTCCATGTGTCTCAATAGGTCCGTTCCTGTCCCCTCACCAGCTGGCAGCCCCCTGGGGGGGCTGATTTCCCTGGACTGAGGGACAGAGCCAGGCTCTGAGGTAAAGCAACCAATTTCCTTGGCATGTTCACCCCCTTCCTCGCTCCCTGAATTAGGGAAATAAGTGTGAGTCATCA
Source organism: Lepidochelys kempii (assembly GCF_965140285.1). Taxonomy (NCBI): domain Eukaryota; kingdom Metazoa; phylum Chordata; order Testudines; family Cheloniidae; genus Lepidochelys; species Lepidochelys kempii. The sequence goes on from NC_136385.1 coordinate 6,624,943, forward strand.
TCTAAGCTGGGGTCAGTCTCAGAGGAGGGAGCTTCTTTCTGTAGGGTCCCTTGGCCAGTAAGTGGAGGGCCCAAAACAGGGGCCTTCTTTCCACTGGGGTCCCTCTGCCCTGCTGCAGTTGGTCTAAGAGAAGAGACCTTAGTTCTATTGGTGTCCCAATGGCCAGCTGGAGCTAGTCTCCAAGGGACTCATTTCTACGGGGTCCCATTGCCCAGCTGGGTTTCTGACCCCTCCTCTGCAGAAGGAGCCTCTGCAGCCAATAGATCCCATCCCTGGCTTGCCGGCTGATGTCATCGGCTGGGTCAGAGATGTAGAGACCCAGCTGCAGCACAAAGTTGCCTGCCTTGGGGAAATCGGAGGAGGTCTGGTGGAGGAGGAGAAGGGGGGGGGATCCATCAACATTCTGCCTTCAGCTCCCCTTGGCCAGAGCTCTGCTCCCATCCATCTGTAGGAGGCGCTGGGGGAGAGGAACTAGAGCCCTCTTTCTCTCTGCCCCCAAGGGAGCTTGGAGCAAAGGGACCAGGGCATGGGACATCTATGAGCACTCGCTGCCAGGATTCTCCGGAGTAACAAGGGCACTGAGGCCAGGCACGACCCTGCCAGCCAGTGGCCTATGGAACATCGCAGTCCCTTATGGAGCCAGGGGGGACCACTTAACCAGGGGATGAGGAATTTGACTCAAGCCCTGGCTCTGCAGGATGCTGGGATCAAAGGTCACTTACGTCAAATCCGGAGAGGGAGGTGGCGAATCGGAGCAGGGCAGCGTTGCTCCTTATGGCCCTGGCTCTCTCCTTGGTATTCCCGGAGTTGAGCGAGAAATGGACATGCTGCTGGAGAAGAAGGTGGGGAGGGTCAGCGTGCAGGCGTACGTGCTCTACAGACGAGCCTGTCCCACTCCACACGGGGCTGAGGCCTTATGTTCAGGATGGAATATCTGACTTCTCATGTGGGGGTTCATGACACTGCCCACGTCTTGCTGGGCACAAGCTGTCAGTGTCCCTCCAGCCTGGGACAAAGCTCGGCCTTGGGGCTGGTCTATTTGCTCTGAACCACTGATCCATGAACAGCCTTATCAGGATCAAGGCACATACCCTGGGCCCCCAAACTCCGGCTCCAGAGGCCTTGGTAGGATGGATGGATGGACCATGAGGTCAATCCCTTCGGGAACTGCCGTGTCTCTAGGACAGAAGAGCTGATTTCCTGAGGCTCCTCCTGTATCTCAGGGTCTCCCTAGAAAGGAGCCAGTGACTTTTCTCAGAGGCCTGTGTCCCAGATCACTAAGGGGTTTCAGCCTCTGAGTCCCCAGCCAGGACTGGTGATCACTTTTAGTGCTCAATGGAACCATGCAGAGCTCTGGCTGACAGTCCCAGCTACTTCCCTCTGCCCCCCCTTCCCGTCTGCCACTACCCTGGATGGCGGAAGGGCACCAACATTGCACTGCACTGATGGCTCTCGGAAACTCTCTGGCCACTTGGGACCGAGGTGAGAGGACACAATAGAAACATGGTTCTTCCAGTCTCTCCTTTGCAGCCCTCCCACGAGGTTCATGGGAAATTCCCCCCCCCCCGACCCTCCCATTCTGCTCACCTTAAAGAGGTGCTGCAGCTTGTCTGTGGTGGGGGTCTCGGTGAGCAGGCCCCCAAGCATGGTGTCCAAGGCTCTCTGAATAGGTGTTGTGCAGAGCCTGCAAGAAGAGGGAGCACCCATCAGTTAGGGGCATGGGGCTACCCCAGTCAGGGGATCTGGAGGATTCTCTGGGGAGCCCTGGCCAGACCCAAAAGGTACATCCTGGGCTCTGCCATTCACATCACTGCAGGGACACTTAGCAAGAGTTCATGGCCGGAAGCCGGCTGGCTCTTCAATCCTTGCCCTTAGCAGTTCTCTGTGCAGGGCCTGGTACCCAGCAGAGTTTGGAACAGCCAAACTGCAATGGGTGGGAGTTTGGATCCCCGGGAGAGTCCAGGCAGCAGAGCAGAGCTTGAGGAGAAAAGTAAAGGCTGGGATCAGACACAGAGGGGTAACGCAATCCCCTCTGGAGGGGAAGGGGTACTCCCTGAGAGTTTGTGGTGTTGCCCCCTATAACCCCTCCCTGCCCGGACCTGTTCCCAGCTCTGCTCACCCCTCCCTTACTCTCAGCAGCTCCATCAAACCAAGGGAGCAGGGACCAGAAGCCGCTCCTGCTCCAGGGACAGAGAAGTAGGATCATGACCTACCCGGAAGTGGGTGGTGTCCTGCCCCGTGCCCATGGTGAAAATGGTGTAGAGTAGAGCCCGCAGGAGGCGTGACTCCTGCTCCAGGGCAAGTGGTGGCTTCAGTTTACTGGCGGGAGAGAGGAGCCCGTGTTATGCTTGGCAGCACCGGAGTGGCGCAGGCAGTGTCATGCACATGACCCTCGTCCCCTGCAATGATCCCTCCCTATGGCCACTGTCACGTTACGGGAGTGAAATCACCCCCCAGCCAGGGAAGAGGGGATGTTCCCAGCTCCTCTGCTGGGGGACGCAAACAGCCACGGCTGGGGTTAATCTAGGCTGGAGAGGATCTGGGGCTACCGGCTCTGGACCTGATCAGCACCAGGGTTAGGGAAGCTGGATGGGAGCGTCCTGGTACCTGAGTCTGCAAACCGTGGCCACGGAGCTGGAGACGATGGAGCTCAGCTCAGACTCCATGGTCAGATTTTCAATCATCTCCTGACTGACCCCAAGAAGATAAAACCCCATGTGAGACTCAGCGCAGACCCTCAGGTGCTTCCCCGGGAGGAGACCACAGTGCGCTGCACAAACAGTCAGTGTCACCCCCACCCGCAACCAGCTGGGCCCCTCATTCCTCCCATCCATCAAACTTACCCCTTCCTTCCCCCTCTCCCACCCAATTCCTCCCTCCCCTCAGCCTCAGCTGCTCCTCCGGCCTTAGAATTCCCCCACTGCCAGCTCCCCATCAGTGACAGAGTCAGAATTTCCCCCTTCCCTGCTCCCCAGAGCTCAGTCCCAGGAACCCCTTTGCTCTGCTCCCCACTCCAGCCCCACTAACTCTTCCTCCCATGTCTGGCTTCCTCACCCCAGGGGCCAGGGACAGGGTCCCACTCACCGCAATGCTCTGCACGAGGGCCGCTTTGGAGAACTGTGGCTCCAGAGTGTCCCACCCCTGCTTCTGTGCCAAGAAGCACAGACATGGGACAGCATGGAGGAAGTGGAGCTTTTTGTCCCTGTCCTCCACCCACTAAGAGTGGGATTGGTGGAGAGAGAGAGACGGTTAGGTAGGGACCTCCCCACCCCACGTACACCAGCTCCCGGGCTCAGGAACCCCATGGAGTTGGAAAGGGAAAGCCACCCTGCTTCCCCAAACCAGTGTCGCCCTGCACAGACGGGGTTGTAACTGGGACAGTGTCTGCGGGCAGCGGACACCTTGGTCTGCGAGAGACAAACACCCCCACTTTGGGGTACCAGATAACAGGGGAGAAGTTCCCCCCATTGAGGGTCACGGATTCTCTGGGACAAACCCCCCCAGTGTGGGTGGGGATGGAACAAGGGAAAAGACAAACTCAGGGGCAGAGCAGCTTGAAGATTTTTGTACCTCAGCTCTGTCCTGGAGGTGCTGCTGGATGACCCTGATGGTATCTTGTTCAGGGGAAACATCCTCCTCCGCCTCATCTCCACCTCCTCCAGCTGGGCACTGAAGGTCTCTGCACCGGGGAGAGAAGGAGAAAGGGTCATTTGTGCTGATACTGTGGGAATGCAGAGTAGAGAAATGGCTCAATGTCCCCCCTCCTCTTCAAGGAACCCCACGGTATCGAGTGCCCCACCCTGCCCCTCCCAGAGATGCCCCATCAGCCTCAGGGCCCCGTGGCCATCAGCCCCCCATCCCAACATCATCAGGGGAGGCTGGAGCTCCCCTGACACTGCCCAGCATCCCCTGCCACCGGATGTGGCTGGGCCACTCCCAGTGGTGTCAGTGGGGCTCCTATGGCTCAGTCCTGGCACCTTGGTGAGCCAAAGGGCACAGGGTGGTACTAGGGTGGCATGACCTTGGTGCGTGACCAAAGGGAGGTCACTTCTTTTCACTCTCCCTCTGTATCATGGGGATGGAGAAAATTCTCTAAGTCCTAGCAAGCAAGAGACTTAATTACGTCAGATGTATTAGAGCCCTTGTGCTCGAAAGGACAATGAGTGATGGTTGTTTGGGGCAAGAATCCTGGTGGATTTGATACTTGTCCCCCATCCAAAGCCAATAACACATCTCTGTATCTGCAATCATGAGTTAGACATTCTCAGCACCCCTCTGTCTCCCGCAGCCCTCAGGTGTTCCTTGGATTATGGAAGCTTGATTCCTAAGAGGACTTGAATTTTTCTACTGGCTTCCTGGGTGTCCCTAGCCAATGAGGGTCTCAGTCTGGCATCCGAGGCCCACATCTCAAGATACTAAAGATCAGGATGGACTGATTTCACTCCAAGTTTTTTGTATTTGTATTTTTGAATTATTTTCCTAATGAAAGATTGATTCTCATGAAATTCCTGGAGCTGGCAGACGACAGAACAAGGAGCAATGATCTCAAGTTGCAGTGTGGAAGGCTTGGATATTAGGAAAACCTTTTTCACTGGGAGGGTGGGGATGCCTTTGAATCTGCGAGGATAGAGTCCCCGATCTTCTACTTAGAGCCTATATTTTTTCTTACCATCTACACAGCTGACAATTTCTTTCCACACAGTCAATACAGTAATGAAAACAATCCCGGAGAATCTCCTCCACACCAACCGTCTCTTGGTCCCCACCGAGAGACCGCGAGATGGAGGCTTGCTGCAGCAAGGCTACAGGGGTGTCCGAGGTTCCCTCTGCCCCCATCCCTGTCCTGCCGGGCTGTTGTCAAGGGAGCTCTGTGGGGTCACACCCGCCTCATCATCTTTGCCCAATAGGCTGAGTTCCTGCCAAAGGCCTTTGTGAAGTCACTGCCACACTCACCTTTCCCTTGCAGGCCTGATGTCTGCCCCTGGCCAGCCCGGATGGATGTTTGAGCTGAACCCTGGATCTCCCCACTTGATCATTATTGATTCTGGGGAGCAAGCAGGCCACCCAGTAAAACAGCAGAGGCTATTCTTCACCCCACACTGGGTTTTCCATACAGACATAGATTGTGAAACTATTTGATCTCCTAATCCGGCCTCTATTTCACCAGCTATGACATTTCACACGCTTACCATCATATTAAGCCCAATTGCTTGTAATTCACGAAAAGGTGCCTTGGCACCTTCCAGAATGATAACCAGTTGTTTTGCGAGTATACCAGGAAACAGAGAATCCACCTCTTCCCTGGGTAATTTGTTACAGGAGTTCATCTCCCTCACTGTCAAAAATGTGTGCCTTACGTTTCATTTGAATTTCTCTGGCTTCAACTGACAGCCGTTGGTTCCTGTTGTGCCTTTCTTGGCTAGATCAAAGTACCCCTGCCCCATGAAATCCGATCTGTCCTGGAATCCCCCCAGCCAGGAGAACCCCGTGAAAGCCGATTTTCCCATCCTGCTGGAATCCCCCCAGCCAGTAGGGTCCTCCTAGCTGTTTGTCTGCTGAGTTGGGGATATCAGATGCACCAGAGGCATGCAGAAGAGAGTGCACTGCATCAGCCCGGCGTTGGGCTCAGGGGTTTGGCCTTGGCAACTTCTGCTCCAGTCACATCTCTGGGTGCCTGGGCTCAGGGCTTCTGACCCCCATGGTTGCAGCTAGGGCTGGGGTGCTGAACTCAGGACTTTCATGCCCCTGCCCACTTCTGCTCGCACTCTGGGTGCCTGGGCTCGGGGCTTCTGCCCGGCATCTGCAGCTGGGGCTCAGGGCTTCCCTTGCACTTCCTTCAGGGGCTAAGGGGTCCATTTTTAAGGATGCCACCAAATTGGCCCTTGTCTTAATTTGCCAGGGGACTAGTAAGTAGGAGCCCCCAGCTGAGGTGCTCTCAGAAGCAGGGACCCACTCACACATCTTAGAACCTCCTCTAACTGCAGAAAGATTCTTGGCTGCTGCCCTCAGAGCCCAGGTCTGAAGGCAGCACAGAAGTGAGCATGGCAATGCTGTGACCTCCCCACAACAACCTCTGAACTCCCCCACAATCCCATTTTGGTCAGGACCCCCACCAAAAAAAATGTCATTGAGATGGACGTGTTCCCAAGGAATGTGTCAATTTCAAGGAATCAACATTTCCCAGCTGAAAACAAATGTTCTTCTGGAAAACTTTCAATTTTTTTTCAGAGTGGTGGCCATGTTAGTCTGTATCAGCAAAAACAATGAGGAGTCCTTGTGGCACCTTAGAGACTAACAAATGTATTTGGGCATAAGCTTCCATGGATTAGAACCCACTTCATCACATGCATGGAGTGAAAAATACAGTAGCAGATATAAATACACAGCACATGAAAGGATGGGCATTGCCTTACCAAGTGGGATGTCAGTCTAACGAGACAACTGAATTAAGAGTAGGATACCAAGGAATGAGATTGCGTCTTTTAGGTTTTGTGGCACACAAGTAGAGAAGTATGCAAGACATTGCAAACTTCCAGCAAGAACAATAACACACAAGAGCCCCAAAATCAGAAGGAGAGAATGTAAGCTACTGCCTATAACAGAGAGGCACAAGTCTCTGGGTACCTGCTGACTGACTGCTGCTAAGCCCCCACTGAGCTGCTTAGCATGCAAGTAGGTCCAGGAACCGTGCCCAAAATTTAAAGTCGCAGTATTCAATTTTGACACAACCACAAATACACCAGAGCCTCCAAATTTTCTGTTTTACAAGGTCTCTCCTTGTTTTGGAACACAGAGTTTTAAATATGCCATGGGGAATTTGAATCAAATTTCAGCTACTAATTAGTATGTGATTGGAACAATCACTACTGTGCATTCGGTGTTATGTTGTAGGTTTCTTTAGGAAATCTGGGGAAACAGGAGCACTGGGAAAAGCTGTTTCCCCGCCCCTCCCCCCATGCACATTTGCTGCCCACTGGTGCTGCCTGAGCAGTAGCATTGTGACATCAGAGATAATCCACCACTCAGCGCTCCCTGCCTCCAGCTCCTTGTCACACCTGGGGAGAATGACTAGCCCCTGGCTGCCATGGCAACAGCTACCTTTGACAACTGATTGCCCCCTTCTTACCAGAACATCATCACAGAAAGGAAGTTTGTAATGAAAAAGGACCAGATTTGGACAAGCAAGGCAGCCGCCTGCTGCGCTCATTTGGGTTTGTCCTGCGGTACGGTACAGTGTTTCTTCTCAAAGGGCCAGTGTGTGTTACTTTCCTTAGTAAGGGCTAGGTGAAAGTGATATGCAAAGATCCAGCTCTTTTTCTTGGATATTGTTTATCTGCTTCTTACAAATTGAGGATTGGAGCTTAGAACTTTCACGGAAACTCAAGTTGCATAAAATGAGTTTTGTTTTAATATAGTTTAATTTAATTATTTTCAATACTGTGTTCAACACAGCACTGAGTGGTGAAAAGGGACCTTCACAAAGATAAGAATGGCAATAAAATATATACTGAAAACAGCAGATGATTAAGAGGTTCATTGTTTAAACAGCACTTATATAATAGTTTTTCTTTCTATTAAAAAAACTAAGGAAATTAACAAACCAAAACCCCTTCATTTAATGTTTCTTAGTTTAGCTTTCAATAATAAATTAAGCTGTCAAATAATTCGGATATACAAAGTCAAGGTTTTAAAAAGGATTAAAAGGTTACAACTTTTAGCATTCTCAGGTTAGCAAATGTCTAAATAAGTGTTGCCCTGGCACCCTTAATTCAGTCATCTTGTGCCTTTGCGTGATGATGCAGATTTTAGTTACATCATCCCATGTTGTTTTTTTCCTGTCAGGACCCCTGCCTTATTCAGTGCACAAGATTTTCTGCTTTGGGGCTGTGTATTGCAGGAGTCTGTTGTCTGTAGGATTCCTGCCTCATTTATTGCAGAGTTAATGTTGCGTGGGCAACACTCATTCTGGTATTTCCTAACTTGAAAGTGCTTGACTTTGAAACCTTTTAATCCTTTGTGTATTTTCTATTTTGTAAGGCTTACAACACTGATGAGACCAACCTTTATGACAAAGGGTATTTTTTTGTTTGTGACATATCTATTATTTGTCTGTTTAGTGTCAATAGTGTGTACTTTACAAGACAGAAAAACTAAAGACACTCCCTAATACAAAGACCTCATGACCTAATTAAGACAGACACTTACAGAGAAACCAGCATGTGTAAGGACTGGGAATTTCTTTTTCTCTCTTTCTTTTGAAGTCATTTATACTTAATTATTATTATTTATTAGCGGTTGTTCAGAACCATCCATAAGTCTCATTTAATTGGGCTGCAAAGTTACACAGGCACAAGGTCATGCTCCCAGAGTTCAAATAAATTGGAAAACCAGTATAATACGTTGCATGTAGCACCCTGGGCCGGCAAACACGATGGAACATGGCAGGTACCATTGCTGGAGCAGGCGTGCTTCATGCCGGGGACCAAGTCATGCTCTCTGCCACACTGTTAGAGCCCCTTGGCAATCAATGTTGAGAATGATGTTAAACCTACTCAGGACCAGCACAGTATAACCACATAATAATGCACGACTGGCCATACCTTGACCTTCCCCTTGATAGCTCCAACCTGCCTCGTATGACAGGCGCTGGGTCAGGGAGCCAGGGGATGGGTTCTACATCAGCCACAGAGCCCATATCTCCTCAGTGGCAGAAACCTTTGCAAAACTTTTAAAGATAATGCATCTACATGTGATTATCCCCTGTCCCCAAGAGAAATATGGTATATTTTAATGAGTCTGCCCATGCTTGTCTTCATGATCAGAGCTAAAAAGTGCTGCAGGGATTCTCTCTCAAAACGATGCTATGCCAAACAATAAAAACATACTTCCATCCTATACTTTGAAATCATGAAAGACAACATCTCTCAGAAGGTAGGAGTGAACATTATTACCATTACAATAGAACTGAATTCTCCTTTTGTTTTTACATCAGGAAAAAACTCTCTTCAAGTTACCTTGCCCAAGATAGAAATTTGCAGAAGTCAACTTGTTAATTATTGGAATCTGAAATGCAGCCATATTTTTCTTTCAGGATAAAATTATACTCTTGAAGGGGCACTGCTCTCTGGTGAGGACATCAGAAGATGTGAGAACAGAAAGGAGATTGTTCTGAGTCTTTCACATGACTTCCCTCTCGTAGTCCATACCTTGGGTGACTTTCTGAGTGGATTATTGACATGTTCTCTGTCATGAGAAACTCAGCCCAAGCACAGATATTGCCCAATGCAGCTATCCACTAAATTGAGGGGATATTACACCTAAGAAGAAATCCTGGGTCACTGAAACTAATGTGAATTTTGCCATAGACTTCAGTGAGGCCAAGATTAAATATGTGGGGAGTGATGGTTGAGCATTCTCACTGGGGACTCTTCTAAACCTGGACGTCATTTCCCTGGGTACGCAGGTCAAAACTCTGCGTTTTCAAGGCACAGTGTAAGGCTCAGCTCTTTCTCTGACTGCTGTGTGGAGGTTTGGTTGTGGTGAGCTGAGTCCAATGAAAATAAATCATTTCCGTGAATTGAATGGGCTTTCAGTGATATGGCCAGCTGAGTTGCTCTCCTGAGGATTATGTAGACTGTGTTTACATTCGTCTTTTCCCTGATGTTTTTAACTCCATCTTTCCTTCAATTATATAAAGGGGAATTCGACAGCCTCTTTTGAGAGAACTTTTTGCTTGCAGATAGATAGATAGATCTGAGCTGTATGAACAGACAGAAGAGCTCTTTTAGCATCAATCCTGCTCTTCCTTTAAAAGTGGGGGTAGGAAATAGTTACATTATAGCAAATTTCTATTAAGCTATCTGATCTCTGGTTCAGAGTCTCTCTTGAGAAGGAATTTGGTCTGCAGGGGCATTTGGCTTCACTGGTCTTTTTATGAAACACTGAATAAACACACAGTAATTGCCAGATTGGATCAGACCTGAACTCCATCTGGTGTCTTGTCTCTGAAAGTGGCTAGTACTAGATGTTTCAAAAGAAGGTTTAATGACCTTTAATAGTGAGACGTGGAATAATCAGCCCTTCCCCGCATCTCGCCCTGAACTCTAATAGTTAGAGATTCATTTAAGCCCTAAAGCATCATGTTAGTATCCCTTAAGCATCCGGATCCATACACTATGCTATATAAAGCTGTCAAATCCCTCCAGTTTCTTTGTATTTCTGCTTAACAGCACTCCTAGGATCTACAGACATTTCCCAACTTCTCAGCTCACCCATAATACAAGCTCAAACCAGCAAGGTACTGAACATGCTACCCGCAATCCAAAAAAACATATAAGCACATGCTTAACTTGAAGCAACTTTAAGAATGTAAGAAGCCCCATTGAAATCAACATGCTTAAAATTCTGGGTGCTCCACTACATGAAAGATGGAGATAGATTGGAGACAGCTCAGAGGACAGCAACAAAAATGATGAAAGGTTTAGAAGTGGTAGGGGATGGTCTAGATGACCTCTTCAGGCCCTACGTTTCTCTGATTGTATGAAAAGATAATGTAGCTGCCTAAATGTTCTGCTGGACTGAGGCAAGATCCACCCAGGATTAAGGCTTAAATGACCTATTGTTCCTTGCTTGGTCGCATTTGATGAAAGAAGTCAAGTCCTTCTTCCTTGGTACCTTCTGTAGAACTGCACAATAACCAAGCTGCTTTTGAAGTTAAATGATCGTTTTATTTGTAATATTTGTCTGAATGCCGACTGACTGGCATGCTATTTGGCCACAACCAAAGAGTGGGTAAAGAAATAAATGACACGTGTGTGTATGTACAGCATGTGTATGAATATGTACACACACACACACGCACACACACTTTTTCTTCGTCTTTGGCCACAATAAAAATACCACACATACATACCTGCTGATCACACTCGATGTTCTCTACCTTTTACCTTGCCAGGGGTGTTATGAATGAGACCCACGACATTCTCATAATTTCACAAACTGGAATGTGTGACATGAGCTAAATAAAATTAACGATTACATGATTTGGCAATCACTATTGTGACACGGGGTGAGGAAAGAGGTGCAGTGAGGATATTGACATAGGATGAAACAGGTTTACAGGCAGTTTGATCCCAACTCACTAATCATAATAGAATATTATTATTCTTATCTCTATAAAGACTGTCATGGATGGATACAAACTGTTCAGGAAGGACAGGCAGGGCAGAAAAGGTCAGGGAGTAGCACTGTATGTAAGGGAGCAGTATGACTGCTCAGAGCTCCGGTACGAAACTGCAGAAAAACCTGAGCGTCTCTGGATTAAGTGTAAAAGTGTGAGCAACAAGAGTGATGTCGTGGTGGGAGTCTGCTATAGACCACCGGACCAGGGGGATGAGGTGGATGAGGCTTTCTTCCAGCAGCTCGCAGAAGCTACTAGATCGCATGCCCTGATTCTCATGGGTGACTTTAATTTTCCTTTTGTTTGGTGCTTTGGGGTTTGAAGGGGAACGGTTTGTTGTAGTTGCTGCTTTTTTTAGCCGGGCGTTGCTATCCGAATCACGGCACCAAATTGTGGAAGAAAACAAGTTCTTACTTTTAGTTTGGATGCAACAAATTAGAGACAGTTTTATTTTTAGGCAATTGCAAGAAGGAAGACGGCCATTTGGACAGAGTGTCCTTAGGCAAATTTTTAAAGTATAAACAATGTAAAGCAAGTATTTATAGCTTTTTATTATTTATGTAATAATAAAGCTTTGTTTTGTTTATACTTTTTTATAATTTATTTGTGGCAAAAAATGTTAAAGAATGACAGTTTATTGTTATTTTAAGACAAGGTTAAAACCAGCTTTGCTTTGCAATTTTTATACGCTTACACCAGTTTTGCCTTTATAAGTTTTGTGTTAGAGTTAGTCTGACTTTTGCTTTGTTTTCAACAGAACTAAGATGGCTGCACTTAAATCCCTTTTTCTTACTTCCACAGGAAGTTTAGACTTGAAATTAAATGAAGATTTCTGACCATCAGAGGAGTGAAGTTCTGGAACAGCCTTCCAAGGGAAGCAGTGGGGGTGAAAGACCTAGCTGGCTTCAAGATTAAGCTTGATAAATTTATGGAGGAGATGGTATGATGGGTTAATATGATTTTGGCAATTAATTGATCTTTGACTATTTGTGGTAGATGGGGCCCAGTTGCCTGGGATGGGATGTTGGATGGGATGTGAGTTACCCAGAAAAGAATTCTCCTTCGTATCTGTCTGGTGAGTCTTGCCCACATTCTCAGGGTTCAGCTGATCAGCATATTTGGGATCAGGAAGGAATTTTCCCCCTGGGCAGATTGGCGAGGCCCTGGGGGTTTTTCGCCTTCCTCTGCAGCATAGGGCACGGGTCACTTGACGAAGGCTTCTCTGCACCTTGAAGTCTTTAAACTATGATTTGAGGACTTCAATAGCTCAGACGCAGGTGAGAGGTTTATTGCAGGAGTAGGTGGGTGAGATTCTGTGGCCTGCACACAACAGTCACCATTAAAGGCATGTGTTCCATATGGCTGATGTCAGGTGTGCAGTCCAGAATAACAGGGTAATATCTTGCTGACTTAAGATCTCCCACAATCTTCCGTTTGACTTTTGTTGCCAGTAACTGTATGATCTCCTTTTGAATGGTTTTCCAAGGTAGTAGTGTGTGTACATTTCCTGGGTGATGACACTTCTTAGAAGCTCCTGGAGTACAGCACCAAACTCAGCCATCAGCTCCACAATTTTAAGGAAGTTTACATTGTTTGGCACATACAGCTGATCTGAAATGCCACACAGTGCAAGGTTTTAGGTAGCAAGCATTCTCACAATGGCAATGAGACTTTTTTCAACATTTTGCCAGTAGAGAGAAACTGATGCAATCTTCTCTTGATGCTGATCATCTATGGTGGCCTTTAGCCTTAGTCTCATCTCAAGCTCTTTCCACCTATGGGATGCTCTCTGGTGATTTGCTGTCTTCTCATGGCATGCCAGATTTCTAGCCAGATTTTTCCAGTCCTTTGTTTCTGTAGAACCCAACATGGCTGGAACATTAGATCGGAAGAGTTTGCAACAAAAACAGTGTGCAGCATTCTCGATTTTTGAATACATAAGTCCTGGCCTCTCCACTTTGTCACCATTGGGGATTTCATGCCAGTAATGTGTTTGATGGAAACTACTATTTTCATAGTCTTTTTGGGAACATGAAGTTTTTCACTTGCTGTGGCCCATGCGGTACAAGGAAGTCCCTCAGGCTACTGCTCAAGTGAGTCCACAGTCTTGGATCATGAGATGTAAGGAACTCAAATCATCAGCAGCAGTTTCTTGCGCCTCCACCACACTCTTCTCTGATCTACACTTTTCTTCAGGAACGTGCATGGTTACATCCATTGGAGATGGAGATATGGATGCTGCAGTAGCTGCCAGGTCACCTGCACTCTGACTAACTGGAAGATCAGGTATCTCCTCACCACTCACACCCTCACTGGGGCCGGAAGGCTCACCCTGAACATTTGTGTCTACGTATCTCAGGAGAGCTCCTTCCTGCTTAGATAAAGAAAGCAAAAGAAGCATTTCTCTTTTTCTGAATGCTGCCTCAGAGGGACGTTTTCTTCTTTCACTCATGACTGCTGTTCTATGCCAGCTATAGTGGCTCTCAACACTCAGTTGAAGGGGACAAATAAGCAGGCTGGTAGCAGGGCCTGAGTGAGGGAAGAAATCAGCGTCTTAAGGGCCTAACTGGCTCCTACTATTCCGCTGACTTCCTGTTCTCCTCAAGTGGGTTCAGGTAAGCAGCAGGAAACAGGAAGCTCCCTGAGAAGCTGGGATTAATCAGTCCAGACTCCTGGGGATGATAGAGAGGTACATAAGAGGTTCCTCCTCTGTTTTCCTGCAGTTCCTGGTGCACGGTGACTCCTGTGACCCCTCTAGCCCATCAGCACTCAGCTCTCCTGCATTCTGCTGAGTGGCTGAGATCTGGGGGAACAGAAACCCTTTGTTAGAGATGGAAAATCTCTTCACAGGGTCACTCTGTCAATGGCGGCCAGACGCCTTCCCTGTGAAATGCAAAATGCGCAGCCCCTTGAATTTTCACAGGGGAGATCTCTGCTCATTCACTGGTCACCCGTGGCTGCAGTCTCTGGTGGGGGGAATGTAGAGGGGTCTCTGCAGATGGTCCCTTCTACAGTGCCCATAATGGGAGGAGGTTTGGCCTTGTGATGTGAGGCATGGATCTGAGAGTTAGGGCTCCTGGGTTCTGTGACTCTGGAAGGGGGCGAGGTCTAGTAGGTAGAGCTGGATTGTTGACAATGAGTGAGCGGAGCTTGTGCTGAAGGACCCTGGTTCAATCCCCCCCAATTCCTGTTGTGTCTACATGTGGCCATGACTTTACTTACCGATCAGTGTCGGTTTTTCAGACTATTCCTGGACACATGTCTTACATGTGCTGCTGGCCATCCCTGAGATGTAGGTCCTTCATCCACACAAGGACATGGCATATCAAGGTCAATCCAGCAGCTCCCATCTGGTCTTCACCTCCACAATGGATGGCAAGCCCGAGCCTGACCAGAGAAAGACAGGGTGGTGTTATTCAGGGGAAGCTGCTGGAGCTCCTGTATCCCCGCTCTATCTCACTCTCCCGCACATGAAGGAATTTCCAAAGATACCACTAATCATGGATGAACAAAGCAGCCAAGATGAGGTCAGTTTGGCTTGATTTACTGAGGTGACTGGTTCTAAGGGAAGAACAGGTTTCTCCCCTGCTCTAGGGAGATTCCCATCGGAAAAGTATCTGATGGCAGGGGTGGGGGCAATGCAAGCCCCCAGCCCCTTGAATGGCAGGAAATCAGGACTTGGGGAGTTAAGGGGTGTCTCTGTCCTGCTGCAGGGAACAGGTCTGGAGAGCAGAAAGGGCACTAGTGACGTTGTAGGAAAGACAGTGACTTCTACCTGTGAAGGTGTCTGAAGCTTCTTGCAGACACTAGAGTTGAAGATCCTCACACCTCCTTTGGGGATCCTTTTCCCTCGGAATAAAATAAGGAGAATGATGTGTGAAGCCCAGGTCTGGGATCCAGGGAACAGGCAGGATCTCAGCCAGGCTACGCACCAGGAACCTGATCTTTATCCCAAGAACCACAATTACCCGGATGAGGTTTTCTCCCCCATTTGCTTTCAGGTTATTAATTCACAGAATTCATTCGTTTGCTTTGCTGTGTTTCCACTCTCTGCATCTGTTCATTGGTTTAAGTAACATTCTTTCCGTCTTTGCTTTTGTTTCCTCTTATTACAGGGTAGCATCTGCTTAGCACTTTAAAAAAATAAATTAAACACAAAATCCTGATTCTACAAGAGGAAAGTTGCTGAGAATTTGGCTGCAGAACTTTAGTGTCTGCATATTTCATTTACTATTGTTTATTCCGGTGCAGGTCTGATGCAATCTGCCCACCCAAGAATGCCCCCATGTAGCATAGGTGTGCCCTTACAATACCAGTTAAAAGAGAGGAAGAGAGTAGATTAATAGCAGGGAGAAAAAATCCAGTGCATCAGCACTTCTCTGCATCGTTGCAGCACCAGTCCCGGGAGCAATACAGGTTAAAAATCCGCATTGTTCTTTCCTCCTCGAACCACATCCAAGCAGAAAAAGGCCTTCAGACAATTGTTTCCTTACACTCTAAATGGGTGAAATTCAGCCCTGTGCAGACAGCCAGGGAAAGGTCTGTGCATCACAGAGGGTTTAAGTGGTACTTCACTGCACAAGTGCTGTGAGAGGAGAGGACATACCCCAAAAACTCTGTGGAGAGTTGGCCGGAGGTAGGCTTTTCCAATTCTGTGTGGAGACCATGCTGCCGAAACCTCTCCAGGTTCAGGTGTGGTGCGCATGCTGCTCTCGGTTCTCCAAAAAAAGAAGTCTGTCACCTGAATAGATAACACTGTGTGGATCCACAATGTCCCCAAATACATCACTGATGAAGTGTTGCAAAGGCAGGGGACCGTTAGTTAGCTCAAATGGCATATCAGACAGTTAAAATGTCCATAGTGTGCTTTGAAATCTGTCTTCTATTTGTGCCCTGCCTAATGAGTGTTAGATTGTAAATCCTCGCAAATGAAGTTGGATGAACAACTTTGCAGGTTTCCTGCGAGCCAACAATTGTGGGATTCCCAGCAGGGGGTTATGGTTCCAAATGATCATTTTTTTCAGGGGCTGATTGTCTAGAGAGGTGTAGTCGAGTCCCACATTTCTTCTTCCCCAAAGGCCCTGGGCACCCCTGGGAAATGCTTATTTGCTCATAAACTCTGAGGACCAGTTTTCAGGCCTGTACGCAGGGAGAGCCACTAATTCTGGTTCCACCAATGTGTAAATACTGGTGAAGGCAACTTTCAAGCAAGGTTGCAGGTCAAGAGAGCAGTCATAGTCCTGCTACAGAGGCAACGACTCCCCATTTCTTTCAAAGGTATCCATGTAATCTGGGTATTGATCAGGAATGCCGGGTGTCTGAGTCAAGAAGGTGGAGTAGGTCCAGGGGCGGAAGCTGGTTCAATGAACCCCCGACATTTTCAGTCATTTCTGTTGTGCAACTCCAGCAGGGACATCATCAGGCGAGGCTCATGTAGTGAGGTCATTGTTCACACCTGGTGTGGTGTGTCCCTGTTGCATACAGGCCACTTACTTGCGGAGATCCTGCTTTTCTCCAAAAAGTTGCACCACCTAATGTCACGTACTGCACCTGATAATTAGGCACAGGGGTTGGAGCGCAGGTCACAGCGAGGTGCACGATAGGCTGAGAGTGGTGCTAGAATCAAGGTCAAGGGACACACCATGGTCCAAACCAAGATCAGAATCCATTGACAAAGCAGAAGCAGAACCAGAGCCAGAGTCTAAATCCATGCCAAATGTCGTAGCCGGATAGTCAGAGAGCAAAGATCAGCCAAGTCAATGTCAAGCCAGAGTCCAGATATAGGCCAAGGGTCAAAGTCGGGTAGCCAATGTCCAAGTGCTTGAGGAAAATCAGGAGGAGAAGGCAATGCTGGAGTGAGTCGGTGGAGGGCCTGGAGCGGGGCTAGAGAAGGGCAAGGATAATATGGAACCAGGATGGGTAGCCAACATCTGGAGCTAAGAAGGGTTACGCCAAAGTCATAATCAGAGACCGGAGCCAAGGATCAAGCCAGAGTCAACAGTGAAGAACCGGAGGGCAGAGCAGGACAGGGTGGTGCATGCAGGCAGGAACCAGGATGACTTATAGGTTCTCCTAGGCTCTGACCAGCTGGATCCCTAGAGACCCCTCATTGTGGGGGGTCTCCCTTTCTAGGAATAAATGGAGAGCAAGATGTCAAAGATGTCTCTGACCCTAGGATCCAAGCCAAGGGGAGCTACCACCCAGGCATTGTGCTAGGACCCCATCACCCTCCCTGTTCATTTCACACTCAGAGACCCCCCCAGCAGGAGGGCAGAATAAAGGGCAGAACCTGAAGTTGCCCCTCGGGAAAAGGGACTAGCCTGGGACCCAGTCCAGTTCCCAGATCTACCCCCAGGAGTGTGTGACCAGGATCTCAGCCCTTCCTCTGTGTCTCATACCCCACCTGCCAGATGGGGAGAATCCTTCCTTGCCCCAAGGTGCTAGGGGGAGTTTCATTTGTGGATGGGAAGGGTTCAGATACCATGTGAGTGTCTTGGGCCCCAGGTGGGGGATGGTCAGACATTCACTGCAATGGGGTGACATGTTGCATAGGGAGGTCTGAGCAGTGATGACAGGGGAGGGGCTGCACATTGGGCCAGCCCTCCCAGACTGCAATGGTTACTGAGGATAACCCCTGACCCTGAGGATGCTCTCATTTGTGAGCCAGCCCCACGGCCCTGACAGCTTGATGCTTCTGAAACTGGCCTCTGGGCATGGGGGAGGGACCATATCTGGCCTGGTCCCAGCTCCAGGGATCTGGGTGGGACATAGTGACAAGAGCGAGGTGCTCGGCCTGGGTTTCTTTCAGTGCTGTGGGGTTTATGCCCACTCCCCCCAGCTGTTCTCCCCCAGGCCCAGTGAGAAATAGCACTACCTGCGGCAGGGAGTGGGAGCTTCTGGACATGGGAAGCGGGGGCCTTTCAAGTCTGTCCCACGGAGCACAGACCCTGCAGCTCTTTGGAACCTGGTGCAAGCACCGGGTATAGAAGAGATGGGCCATTTTCATCACTGTAACCTCCTACTGCTGCAAGGGAACAAGAATCAGTCAGAGATTCTGACATACATGGCAACGAAGGGCATTAACAGCAAAGGGAAGCAGCAAAATTTCCACCCCAACTTTCCCCACATCTGAGGGATGGATTCTCTCACCCAACCCCCGAGACTACATGTTGTCTCCTCCCTAGTGACCTCCAACCCCTCTCCCACCGTTGCAGAATGAACTTCTGTCCCCTTCCTCTCAGCCCCACCGGGAGAGCTGTTCTACCTCCCAAACCAGCCGGGGATTAAACTCCGCTCCCCAGAATCCCCTCAGCCTCCCTCTCCCATCCAGCTGAGGGGCTGGAAGGCTCTGGGCAGTAGTGCTGTGGGGTGAGAGGACACTTTTCCCAAGGGCCCCACCCCTGTTGTTAAGATGACGCCATGGACAGTAGCTGAGGGGAATGGGAAACTTCAGCAGCCTCTGCTGACTGACTCCTCCAGTTCTCCCAGAGCAGGTGTTGGCTGGGATAACATGATACTAGGGCCCTAGGAACCAACCTGAGGACCGGAGGGGTATGAAAGGCTCACAGGGGGAGTTGGCAGCCCCTAGCATGAGCAATAGCAGCATGTCATGTTGATGTGACACCTGTTTGGAAATAGCCGAGCTGGGTCTGCTCTGCTTTGAGCTGCTCAGGGGAGAAGCTGGCTCCTAGCAATAGCACCTGCCCGGGTTCATCCTCTCCTTGCTCCCAGGTCAGCACATGGGGATGGGATGGGAGTGACTGTCAATGGCCTGGAGGTGAAAGGCCCTGGGGGTCCCTCCCGAATTGATCCTTCTTTGGTTACCTCTTTCCCTATCAGCTGGCCAACTTCCCCCAGGATGGAATATGTCAGCACCAGCCCAGCCCGGGTAACACAGAGCTGGGGGTCATGGATGGCCAGAAGCATCACCTGGAGGAAAGATCTTTTCTGGCCTTCCATGAAGATCTCTCCAAAGACCTAAAACCAACAGCACCAGAGCCCTTGTCAATTGCCCAGAACCAGGCTCCAAATCCCTTTAGCATCTCACAAGGTGGATAAGAGTCCTGGGGCAGCCAACCTTTGCGCTCCCATGGACCATGGAACCCCCCCTTCAGTAAGAGGTTCAGGCACTGAGGAATAGCTCTTTCTGGAGCAGGATTCACCACAGGTGCCATTACAGGCTGGGAATGTGTCTGTGCGCTCTGGATCCCAGTTCACAATGACAACAAAGGCCCCCTACTGCTCCCAGCAGCGCTATTTCCTGCAGCTCACCTGCTAGATGTTAGGGGCCTTTTTGATCTGCTTCCACTCCTGCTCCTCACCAACAATCCCACGAGCGTCACATACAGTGCTGTAATAAATATAAAGGGAAGGGTAAACCCCTTTAAAATCCTTCCTGGCCAGAGGAAAAATCCTCTCACCTGTAAAAGGTTAAGAAGCTAGGATAACCTCGCTGGCACCTGACCAATATGACCAATGAGGAGACAAGATACTTTCAAAAGCTGGGAGGAGGGAGAAAAACAAAGGGTCTGTGTCTGTCTGGGTGATGCTTTTGCCGGGGACAGAACAAGAATGCTTGTGGCACCTTAGAGACTAACCAATTTATTAGTCTCTAATGTGCCACAAATACTCCTTTTCTTTTTGCGAATACTGACTAACAGGGCTGCTACTCTGAAACCAGAACAGGAATGGAGTCTTAGAACTTAGTAAGTAATCTAGCTAGGTATGTGTTAGATTATGATTTCTTTCAATGACTGAGAAAATAGCTGTGCTGAATAGAATGAATATTCCTGTCTGTGTGTCTTTTTTGTAACTTAAGATTTTGCCTAGAGGGATTCTCTATGTTTTGAATCTAATTACCCGGTAAGGTATCTACCATCCTGATTTTACAGAGGTGATTCCTTTTTACTTCTATTAAAATTCTTCTTGTACAAAAACTGAATGCTATTTAATTGTTCTAACATCCAAGGGTTTAGGTCTGTGGTCACCTATGCAAATTTGTGACAATATTTATCAAACCTTCCCCAGGAAGTGTGGTGCAAGGGTTGGGAGAATTTTTTGGGGAAAGACGTGTCCAAACTGCTTTTTTCAGGAACCCAGATAAAGTTTGGTGGTGGCAGTGGAAGTCCAGGGGCAAAGGGTAAAATACTTTGTACCTTGGGGAAATTTTAACCTAAGCTGGTTAAAGTAAGCTTCAGAGGTTTTCATGCAGGTCCCCACATCTGTACCCTACAGTTCAGAGTGGGGAAGGAACCTTGACAGGTGCCATGATTCAGCCCAGAAAAGTAGCTCGGTGTCTCTCACCTGACGCCCAGGGCAGGTGCAGGTCAGGTTCTGCTCCCTGACTCACCATGGTGCCTGGCAAACTCCACACCCTGCCTGTGCTTCCAGAGGTGCAGGGAATCCAACAAGGATCTGTTCCAGCAATTGCTGGTGTGAGCTTCCCAACTCACTGACCCAGGGGCTCCCCTCTCAGACACCAGGGTGTCAACCAGGGAGACAGTGAGCAGAGCCAGATTCCTGGAGATACAATCCTCAGTTAACTCAACCCCCCGAGGGGATCCCTTTTATGCTACATAACCATGGATCCATGCAACACACACAAGTCTGGACTATTAGCAAGGCTCCAACCCAACCCAGGGTCCTCAGCCTCTTGCAGCTGAACACTCTCTGCTGGAAATAAGTATCCAAGAATATCTGGGTTGGAAGAGACCTCAGGAGTTGATCTAGTCCAACACCCTGCTCAAAGCAGGACCAATCCCTGACTAAATCATCCAGTGAATTTTTGCCCCAGGGCCCTAAATGGCCCCCTCAAGGATTGAACTTAGAACCCTCGGTTTAGCAGGCAATGCTCAAACCACTGAGCTATCCCTCCCCCTCCATAACACACTCACTGCAGGGAGAGACAGCTCCACACCTTAGATACTGAAATGCACCGGCAGAGAGACCTTGCCTCTTCGACACTGGCCACGTTCCTGTAGGCCAGGCGCTCGGTGTCTTGAATCCAGTCCCGACACCACAGATCGCTCTCCTCTCTGATGTTCAGCCCCGGGGGATAAAGACACACCCATTGGGGAGGTTTGGCATCCAGCTTTAGTGCCTGTTTCCTTCTGTTCCCTTTGCTGGGTGAACACTGGCTGGGTTCCTCATGGCATCCATGGCCCAATGGACTCGCAGGGTCCCCACCAGGTGGTTAATACCTCAACGGGGGTTGTCTCATTCATCACAGTAAACATGTGACCCTTACGGTCACTGTGCTTTGGGAGTGGGTGCCTGTTAATGGTGGAATCTAATACTGAGAACCCCCCACACTCACTCAGGATCTGGCCCTAGCTACCCAATTGGTGACATCCGACAAGCTTTGTGTCTTTCCCCCGCCCTCACGATGGCTCTTTCCCTCCATGTGTTTCAATAGCTCCGTTCCTGTCTCTGCACCAGCTGGCAGCCCCCTGGTGAGCTCATTTCCCTGGACTGGGTGACAGAGCCAGGCTCTGAGGTAAAGCAGCCATTTTCCCTGGTATGTTCATCCCCTTTCTCTCTTCCTGAATTAGGGAGATGAGTGTGAGTCATCATCTAAGCTGGGGTCAGTCTCAGAGGAAGGGACTTCTTTCTGTAAGGAAAAGAAATGGAGGTAAAAAAGAAAAGAAAAAGAAAGAAATGGAGCCTGCCCATAGGAGAGCGAAGGAGGCTGAAAAAAGAAAAGAAATAGAGGCAAAGGAAAAAGAAATGGAGGTGAGGAAAAAAGAAAGGGAGCATGCTGAGGAGGAGAGGGACAAAGAGAGGAAGCCTGCACTGGAGATGGAGAAGGCAAAGACTCAGCAGAATATACTAAATAACCCTAACAATCCACATATGGCAGCAACTATGTCCACACTATAATGAATCCAGTGATATTGCTGAATATTTTCTCACCTTTGAGAGACTGTGTACACTCCATCAAATTCCGGAACCTCGCAAGATGACCACGTTGGCAGAAAAATTGACTGGAAGAGCTCTGGACATATTCGATAAGATGCTGAATGAGGAGGCTTCAAACTATAATAAATTCAAGGATTTGGTTTTAAAACAATTTCATGTTACACCTGAAACTTACAGAGTAAAATTTAAAGCCCTTAAAAGAGGACCTGGACTAAGAAATGTGGCTTATGTAAGCCAGATAAGAGATCTGTTTGATAAATCATAGCATAGAAGAGTTGGAAGGAACCTTGGGAGATTATCTAGTCCAAGCCCCTACTCAAAGCAGGATGAATCCCTAGTTTTTGCCCCAGATCCCTAAATGGCCCCCTCAAGGATTGAACTCACAACTCTGGGTTTAGCAGACCAATGGTCAAACCACTGAGCTATACCTCCCCCCCAATGGCTCAACGGATGGGATGTAACTAGCTTTGGAGGAATACGGGATTTGATAATACAGGAGCAATTCTTGAATATGTCCAAGGATGATAGAACACAGTGTTTATGGGATTAAAAAATGGACTCAACAGGAAGTCTTGCTTCTTATGCTGATCAATACAAGCAGTCCCAGACTGCCAGACAGGCGGGGCAAACCAACACAAAACAGGTGGAGGGAGGAGAGAGGAACAATCCTGGTCGCAGTTGGAGCGGATACCAGAAGGGACACCATCTGACCACACCCTACTACCGGTGGCAGCCCAAGGCCCCAACTACACCCCAAGGAACACTCCAGACACCTTATCGTCCTGCCACACTGTTCTACAGCAATCCACCTCCACCCAGTGACCAGTCAGCTTGGCGATGTTTTAAATGTAACAAGCCGGGGCATGTAAAGGCCAACTGCCCAAAGAACCCCAACAAATTACAGTTCATTGCACCGAAATCACACCAGAGGTCCTCAGGCAGAGATGCCTCCCAGACACCCTTGGAGCGGAGGGAAACTGTGAGTGTGGGCGGGAAGAAGGTCACTGCGTGGAGGGACACTGGAGCACAAGTGACGGCTATCCATGTTTCCTTAGTGGACCCGAATTTAAATGGCACAGAGGTCCAAGTGACGATTTAACCCTTCAAGTCAAACTCTTTTGACTTGTCTACAGCCAAGTTGCTGGTCCAGTACCAGGGCTGGTCAGGAACGTGGACTTTTGCAATCTATGATAATTATCCCATCCCCATGCTGTTGGGGGAAGACTGGGCCAATCATGTGAAGCAGGCCAAGAGGGAGGGAGTGGTCACCTGCAGCCAGACTAAGCAAGCTCTCATGCCTAGCTCTTTTCCGGAGACTTCTACCAGGACCCGCTCAAAGGTGATGGACCCGCACCCCATACCTAAGTCTGCAGCAGCAGTAGTGAATCCAGTCAGAGAGACCCAGAAGGAGCCAGTCCCAGAACCAGAACCAGGGGAACAACCAGAACCAGACCCATTGCCAGCACTGAATCCAGTACTTGAAACCCCAACGCCAGAGGGCACCACCGAACCTGAACCGGCAGCAGCCCATAATCCCGCACAAGAGGCTCAGCTGGAGCCTGAACCCCAACATAGCGCACCAGTGAAGAGTGGTTCACAGTCAACGAAAACAGCTCCATCACCTGCAGTGCTTCCAGAGGGACAAAGTCCAGGTCCACAATCCAATAAGAAACTGATGTCTCCAGCATCAAGGGAACAGTTCCAGACCAAACAGAAAGCAGATCAAAGCCTCCAGAGAGCTTGGACGGTGGCATGAAGCAACCCACCACCTCTCAGCTCTTCTAATAGATCCAGGTTTGTTGTAAAAAAAGAACTTTTATACAAGGAAACTCTTTCTGGTGGACACCAAGAAAACTGGCATCCTCAGAGACAGTTGGTAGTTCCAACTAAGTCCCGGGTAAAGATATTAAGTGTAGCCCATGATCATCCTAGTGGCCATGCTGGGGTGAACAGAACCAAAAACCATTTGGGAAAGTCATTCCACAAGGAGGGAATGGGCAATAACATTTCTACCTATGTCCGGTGTTGTGACGTATGCCAAAGAGTGGGAAAACCCCAAGACCAGGTCAAAGCCCCTCTTAAGCCACTCCCCATCATTAAGGTTCCATTTCAGCAAGTAGCTGTAAATATTCTGGGTCATTTTCAAAAAAAGACACCCATAGGAAAGCAGTACATACTAATTTCATGGATTTTGCCACCCGATGGCCAGAAGCAGTAGCTCTAACCAAAACCAGGGCTAAAAGTGTGTGCCAGGCACTAACAGACATTTTTGCCAGGGTGACTTGGCCCTCCGACATCCTTACAGATGCAGGAACTAATTTCCTGGCAGGAACTATGGAAAACCTTTGGGAAGCTCATGGGGAGAACCACTTGGTTGCCACTCCTTACCACCATCAAACAAATGGCATGGTGGAGAAGTTTAATGAAACTTTGGAAGCCATAATACATAAATTTGTAAATAAGCACTCAAAGAATTGGGACCTAGTGTTGCAGCAGTTGCTCTTTGCCTACAGAGCTGTACTCCATCCCAGTTTAGGAGTTTTACCATTTGAACTTGTATATGGCCGCAAGGTTAAGGGGCCATTACAGTTGGTGAAGCAGCAATGGGAGGGGTTTACACCTTCTCCAGGAACTAACATTCTGAACTTTATAACCAACCTACAAAACACCCTCCGAACCTCTCTAGCCCTTGCTAAAGAAAACCTACAGGATGCTCAAAAAGAGCAAAAAGCCTGGTATGATAAACATGCCAGAGAGCGTTCCTTTAAAGTAGGGGACCAGGTCATGGTCTTAAAGGCACTCCAGGCCCATAAAATGGAAGCATCGTGGGAAGGGCCATTCACAGTTCAGGAGCACCTGGGAGCTGTTAATTATCTCGTAGCATTCCCCACCTCCAACCAAAAGCCTATAGTGTATCATAGTAATTCTCTAAACCCTTTTATTCCAGAGAATTAGAGGTTTGTCAGTTTACAGCCCAGGGAGAAGATAACGCTGAGTGGCCTGAAGGTGTCTACTACGAAGGGAAAAGTGCTGGTGGTGTGGAAGAGGTGAACCTCTCCATGACCCTTGGGCGTATGAAGCGACAGCAGATCAAGGAGCTGTGCACTAGCTGCGCGCCGACGTTCTCAGCCACCCCATGACTGACTGAATGGGCATACCACTCCATTGACACAGGTAATGCTCACCCAATTAGAGCCCGAGCTAAATTAGAGCCCAAGCTTGGATGTTTCCTCAAGCTAAATCTGCTATAGAACGGGAGATCCAGGATATGCTACAGATGGGGGTAATCCACCCCTCTGGCAGTGCATGGGCATCTCCAGTGGTTCTAATTCCCAAACCAGAAGGGGAGATATGTTTTTGCATGGACTACCGTAAGCTAAATGCTATAACTAGCTGTCAAGGTTCCTTCCCCACTCTGAACTCTAGGGTACAGATGTGGGGACCTGCATCAAAACCTCCTAAGCTTACTTTTATCAGCTTAGGTTAAAACTTCCCCAAGGTACAAACTATTTTACCTTTGCCCTTGATCTTATCGCTGCCACCACCAAACTTCTAACAGGGTTATAATTTGGAAAGAGTCCGTTTGGAAATGTCTTTCCCCCCAAAATCCTCCCAAATGTTACCCTCCCCCACCCCCCCTTTTTGGGGAAGGTTTGATAAAAATCCTCACCAATTTGCATAGGTGACCACAGACCCAAACCCTTCGATCTTAAGAACAATGAAAAAAGCATTCAGATTCTTAAAAGAAAAAAAAATAATAGAAGAAAAGGAAAAAGAATCACCCCTGTAAAATCAGGATTGTAAATACCTTACAGGGTAATTAGATTCAAATTCTAGAGAACCCCTCTAGGCAAAACCTTAAGTTACAAAAAGACACAAAAACAGGAATATCCATTCCATTCAGCACAGCTTATTTTTCTCAGCCATTTAAAGAAATTAGAATCTACTGCATATCTAGCTAGATTACTTACTAAGTTCTAAGACTCCATTCCTGTTCTGTCCCTGGCAAAAGCATCACACAGACCGAGAGAGAGAGAGGCTTTGTTTCTCAATCTCCCCAGCTTTTGAAAGTATCTTGTCTCTGCATTGGTCATTTTGGTCAGGTGCCAGCGAGGTTATCCGAGCTTCTTAACCCTTTACAGGTGAAAAGGTTTTTCCTCTGGCCAGGAGGGATTTTAAAGGTGTTTACCCTTCCCTTTATATTTATGACACTAGCCCAAACAAATATCCAATGCCACACACAAATAAAGAATTGAAGAAACTGGGACGGGCCCAGTTCATCCCTATCTTGGACTTAACCCAGGGGTACTGGCAGGTACCACTAAATAAATCCGCTGAGAAAAGGTCAGCCTTCATCACACATATCGGGCTGTATACATTTAATATGCTCCCTTTCAGGCTACAGAATTCACCCACCACCTTCCAAAGACTTGCAGATGGTCTTCTAGTGGAATTGGAAAGATATGCAGTTGCCTACCATGACAATGTGGCCATATTTTTGGATTCCTGGGCAAAACACCTGGAACAGCTACAAAAAGTCTACGAGTGCATAAGGGAGGCAAAACTAACTGGTAAGGCTAAAAAGTGTCAAATAGGCCTAAACAGAGTAACTTACCTTGAACATCAGGTGGGTCAAGAAAATATCAAACCCTTACAGGCCAAAGTGAATGCTATCCAAAAGTGGCCTGTCCCAAAGTAAAAAAAAAACAGGTCCAATTCTTCTTAGGTTTGGCCGGATATTACAGGCGATTTGTACCACAATACAGCCAAATCGCTAATTTCAAGTTACACCTAAAACTTAAAAAGTAAAATTTCAAGCCATTAAAAAAGGGCCTGAACTAAGTAATGTGGCTTATGTAAACCAAACAACAAATCTGTTTAATAAATGGCTCAACAAATGGGCTGTAACTAACTTTGAAGGAAATGTATATTCCTGTTTTTGTGTCTTTTTGTAACTTAGGTTTTGCCTAAAGAAATTCTCTGTTTTAAATCTAATTACCCTGTAACGCATTTACCATCCTAATTTTCAAAGGTAGTTCTTTTACCTTTCCTTTAATTAAAATTATTCTTTTAAAAACCTAATTAATTTTTCATGGTTCTTAAAATCCAAGGGTTTGGCTCTGTGTTCACCTGTACCAAATGGTAAAAATCATTATCAAGCCTTCCCCAGGAAAGTGGGTGTAGGCTTTGGGGAAACATCTCCAAGTGGTCTCTTTCCCTGTCCTTTGTTTAAAATGCTTGGTGGTGGCAGCAGACTGTTCAAGGACAAGGCAAAGTCTGTATCTTGGGGAAGTTTTTAACCTAAGCTGGTAAAAATAAGCTTAGGGGATCTTTCATGCAGGTCCTCACATCTGTACCCTAAAGTTAAGAGTGGGGAAGAAGCCTTGACAGGCTGTTACTAGTCCCCCACTACCCCTTTCCTTCTCCCCATCCCCTGCATCTCCCCTCACCTGCAAAGAGGGAACCTTCAGCCTCAGGGCTGTCAGACCCTACAGAGGGTCTTCTGGCCCTTCGGGTGTAGATGGAACTGCTGGCCCCCGTGCCAGAGTCACCCAGCTCCTGCTCTGGGCCGGCTGGGGGCTCCTTAGTGGCCAGGCTCGTGGATGGGTCAGGCTGGGCACTGGGGTGCGGCTCCTGGCTCCTCTGCTTCCTGTAAAGGAAGCCAGAGAGCCACCTTGCCCAACTCCCACCCTCTCCTGGGTCCCTCCTTCAGAGCATCACCCTGGGACACCTCCATTTGGGACCAGAAAGTGCCTCAGGTCATGCTAAGGGAGCTGGTCTCTTCATCTTCCTCCAGAAGGCCAGGGAGCTCCTGCTCCTCGCCTGGCCACTGATCTCTTCCCTGCCCGTGGGGACAGAGGGGCCACTCTCCTCCTGGGCAAGCCAGCCACTGCTTCCCATTGGCTACAGAGCCACCAGCCCGGCCTTCCTCCTCAGCATCCCCTTCAGCCTCTGCATCCTGGGACTGAGTGGGGAGCAGCTGTGAGTCTGGGTTCAAGGCAGCCTCTCATTAACATGCCTGCCTGTTCCTCCGTCCACTTCCCCTTCGCTGAGGCACTTTCTCCTCAGCACACACCCCACCCCAGGGCATGGGGGCTGCCGTCCACACCCACTGGCAGCAGCTCACAGCACAGGCTGCTCCTAACGTTCTCCCTCACCAATAAGAAAAGGAGTACTTGTGGCACCTTAGAGACTAACCAATTTATTTGAGCATAAGCTTTCATGAGCTACAGATCACTTCATCGGATGCATACTGTGGAAAATACAGAAGACGTTTCTTTTTATACACACAAATCATGAAAAAATGGGTGTTTATCACTACAAAAGTTTTTCTCTCCCCCACCCCACTCTCCTGTTGGTAATAGCTTATCTAAAGTCATCACTCTCCTTACAATGTGTATGATAATCAAGGTGGGCCATTTCCAGCTCAAATCCAGGGTTTAACAAGAACGTCGGGGGGGGGGGTTAGGAAAACAAGGGGAAATAGGTTACCTTGCATAATGACTTAGCCACTCCCAGGCTCTATTCAAGCCTAAGTTAATTGTATCCAATTTGAAAATGAATTCCAATTCAGCAGTCTCTTGCTGGAGTCTGGATTTGAAGTTTTTCTGTTGTAATTTCGCAACTTTCATGTCTGTAATCGCGTGACCAGAGAGATTGAAGTATTTTCCACAGTATGCATCCGATGAAGTGAGCTGTAGCTCACGAAAGCTTATGCTCAAATAAATTGGTTAGTCTCTAAGGTGCCACAAGTACTCCTTTTCTTTTTGCAAATACAGAGTAACACGGCTGTTACTCTGAAATCCCTCACCAATGGAGCCCTGTGACACCAGGGGAGTCTCGTCCTTTCAGAGCAGTGGGGCTCTCTGTTAGTTTGGAGAAGCATCTTCCTCCACCCCAGTAGGCCCCGCTCCCTCCCAGGCCAGGGAAAGAGCAGCACCCGGACAGTCCCCAGCGAAAGTTCACAAGGTGCCAATGCTGGAAGGGAGCAGTCGCCCTCAGTTCCCACTGATTTCACTGATTGCGGTTGTGCGTGTTCAGCACCTGGCAGGTTCTGCCCTCCCCAAAGACTCTCGACGTGGGGAACAATCTCCTGCAAGGGAAGGCCTGGGAGCCCTCTTGCTGGCCCATTCCCACCACACTGGGGATGGCTCTGGAGAACTCCACTCACTTGCTCTAGATGGGAAAGCGCTGGGTGGCAGATACTCACCGAGGCCTAGTCTCTTGCCCTCCTCCTCAATCTTCTGCACCCAGGTGGGCTGGAAAGGGTGCTGCCCAATGCCCTGCCAGCAGGGCAGGGGGTAGAAGCCTGGAGATCAAAAGTGGCTGTGAAAAGAAGATGATGCTTTATTGCCAGGGGATGGAGAAACCCAGGCTAGCAAGCGGGGGTTCACAACACTGACCTACGGCCAGCAGCACACCTCCCATCTCCAGGTCTCCTCGTACCTCAAGCACATTCCTGAAGCGTGACAACCCAAGGGCTGTAGGGGAGTGTCCCCAGCCCCACTGATGGAAACAGAGGCCTGGGCAGGAGAAGCCACTGCCTCAGGGTCGCAAAGGGAGTCAGGGATAGAGCTGGGGATGGCGCCTTTGTACAGGCTCCCACACTAACCACTAGAGGAACACGCCCTTCTAGAGCTGGGAAGTGCCAGCGGGACTCGATTCCCAGTCTCCCTGGCTCTGAGTGTGACCTGTTGTTGTGACTGAGGCAGGAGTTTGGGAGTCTGGACTCCTGGCTTTCATTGGTAATTTTACTCTATTCCCAGTCTCCCTGGCTCTGAGTGTGACCTATGGAGGTGGTGGAATCTTCATCCTTAGAGATTTGTATGACCCAGCTTGACAAAAAAACCCATCTATTTTAAATTAAGAGAGAAATTTATGACAATCTCTTAAATAGTTTAAATAGAAGAGGAAAAATAACATAAAGTGGAACATGTTCACTGCCAAGTTTTAAAGACAGTCACACCACTGATGTGATAGCTAAGGCCCTGAAAGCAAAGTTAGCTGAAACGCTAACCCAGCTTTGGACAGCAATAGCTTCCTTGGAAGGTGCAGAAAATATTGTCTTCCTTTCAGTTTGTTGAAAGAGTTCAGTTCAATGACTAGTTCGTTGAAATTCAAGAAAGCGATTGGGAGTTCACAAAACAGGCAAACTTCTTTTCCTCCCTCAATCTATGGATAAAAACTAGGTATCAGGGGATGGATCTACGAATTCCTAAATCTAGAAACATGTGGAGACTAGAACGTATCATTTCAGTTCACTCACCACCCTTCAAATTTCCTTTGTTTAAGAAATCCGTTTTAAATGCAAAATATTTTCATACAACTTTTTTTTTCTTATGCTTCTCTTTCTAGCTCTAGCATGACTTTGGTGTATGACCAAAGAAAGGTCACACCTTTTCTCTCTCTGTCTGTATCATGGGGATGGAGAAAATTCTCTAAATCCAATAAGGCAAGAGATTTGAGCATGTCAGGCATATTAGAGTCCTTGTGCGCTAAAGGACAATGAGTGATGGTTGTTTGGGGCAACAACCCGGATGGATTTGATACTTGTCCCCCATTCCAAAGCCAATAACACATCTCTGTATTTTCAGTCATGAATTAGACATTCTCAACACCCCTCTGTCTCCCACAGCCCTCAGGTGTTCCTTGGATTATGGAGGCTTGGTTGCTAAGAGGACTGGAATTTTTCTACTGGCTTCCTGGGTGTTCCTAGCCAATGAGGTTCTCAGTCTGGCCTCTGAGGCCCACACCCCCAGATACAAAAGATCAGGATGGATTGATTTTACTCCAAGTTTTTTGTATTTGTATTTTTGAATTATTTTCCTAATGAAAGATTGATTCTCATGAAATTCATAGAGCTGGCAGACGACAGAACAAGGAGCAATGATCTCAAGTTGCAGTGTGGAAGGCTTGGATATTAGGAAAAACTTTTTCACTGGGAGGGTGGTGATGCCTCTGAATCTGCTTGGATAGAGTCCCCCATCTTCTACTTAGAGCCTATGTTTTTCTTACCTTCTACACAGATAACAATTTTTTTCCACAAAATCCAGATTGAAATTATAAAAAAAATCCCACAGAATCTCCTCCACACCAATTGTCTCTTGGTCCTCACCGAGAGACCACGAGATGGAGGCTTGCTGCAGCAAGGCTACAGGGGTCTCCAAGGTTCCCCCTGACCCGCATCCCTGTCCTGCCAGGCTGCTGTCAAGGGAGCTTTGTGAGGTCACAGCCGCCTCATCATCTTTGCCCAATAGGCTGAGTTCCTGCCAAAGGCCTTTGTGAAGTCACTGCCACACTCACCTTTCCCTTGCAGGCCTGATGTCTGCCCCTGGCCAGCCTGGATGGATGTTTGAGCTGCACCCTGGATCTCCCCACTTGCTCATTATTGATTCTAGGGAGCAAGCAGGCCACCCAGTAAAACAGCAGAGTCTATTCCTCACCCCACACTGGGTTTCCCATACAGATATAGATTGCGAAACTATTTGAACTCCTAATCCGGCCTCTATTTCACTGGCTATGAAATTTCACACACTTACCACCATATTAAGCCCAATTGCTTGTAATTCACGAAAAGGCACCTTCCAGAATGATAACCAGTTGTGATATGAGGACACCAGGAAACAGAGAATCCACCTCTTCCCTGGGTAATTTGTTCCAGTGGTTGGTCTCACTCACTGTCAAAAATGTTTGCCTTACGTCACGTTTGAATTTCTCTGGCTTCAGCTGACAGCCGTTAATTCTTGTTGTGCCTTTCTTGGCTATATTGAATTAGCCCTGCCCTGTGAAATCTGATTTCCTCAGCCAGGAGAACCCAGTAGGGTCCTCCTAGCTGTTTGTCTGCTGGGTTGGGGATATCAGATGCACCAGAGGCATGCAGAAGTGAATGCACTGCATCAGCCGGGTGTTGGGCTCAGGGGTTTGGTCTTGGCAACTTCTGCCCCAGCCATGTCTCTGGGTTCCCGAGCTCAGGGCTTCTGACCCCCCTGGCTGCAGCCAGGGCTGGGGTGTTGAGCTCAGGACTTTCATGCCCCTACCCACTCCTGCCAGCACTCTGGGTGCCTGTGCTCAGGGCTTCTTCCCATCATCTGCAGCTCTAGCTCGGGGCTTCCCTTGCAGTTCCTTCTGGGGCTCAGGGGTCCATTTTTTCTGGATGACCCCAAATTGGCCCTTGCTTTAATTTGCCAGGGGACTAGTAGGTAGGAGCCACCAGCTGAGATGCTCCCAGCAACAGGGATCCACCTCCACATCTGGAAACCTCCTCTAACTTCAAGAACATTGTTGGCTACTGAACTCAGAGCCCAGGTCTGAAGGCAGCACAGAAGTGAGCATGGCAATGCTGTGACCGCCCCCCCCCCCCCCCCCCGCCCACAACAACCTCTGAATTCCCCCACGATCCCATTTTGGTCGGGACCCCCACCAAACGAAATGTCATTGAAAGGAGTATGTTCCCAAGGTATGTGTCCATTTCAAGGAATCAACATTTCCCAGCTGAAAAAAGTGTTCTGCTGGAAAACTTTCAATGTTTTTCAGAGGGGCAGCCCTGTAAGTCTGTATCAGCAAAACAATGAGGAGTCCTTGGGGCAGCTTAGAGATGAACACATTGATTTGGGCATACGTTTCATGGGCCAGAACCCACTTTATCAGATGCATGGAGTGGAAAATACAGTAGCAGGTATAAATACACAGCACATGAAAGGATGGGCATTGTCTTACCAAGTGGGAGGTCAGTCTAACGAGACAATTTAATTAATAGTAGGATACCAAGGGAGGAAAAATCACTTTTGTCATGGTAATGAGGGTGGCACATTTCAAACAGTTGACAAGGAGGTGTGAGTAAGAGTCGAGGGAAATTAGTGGCGGGGGGGGGAGTTAGGACTTTTGGCTGCAGAATTTTATTTCATTTTTTAATGAGATTGTGTCTTTTATGTTTTGTGGCACACAAGCAGAGAAGATAGAGAAACATAAAATATTCTTGCTGGAACTTGCAATGTCTCGCTAATTTGTTTCTTAAGACCAGAACAATAACACATAAGAACTCCAAAATCAGAAGGAGAGAAGCTACCTATAACAGAGAGGCACAACTCTCTGGGTACCTGCTGACTGACTGCTGCTAAGCCCCCACTGAGCTGCCTAGCATGCAAGTAGGTCCAGGAACCGTGACCAAAGTTTAAAGTCACAGTATTCATTTTTAACACAACCACAAATACACCAGAGCATCCAAATTTTCTGTTTTACAAGGTCTCTCCTTGTTTTGGAACATTGAGTTCTAAACATGCCATCGGGAATTTAAATCAAATTTCAGCTACTAATTTGCATGTGTGTGGAACAATCACTCATGCGCATTCAGTGTTATGTTGTTGGTTTCTTTAGAATTTTTGGGGAAACAGGAGCACTGGGAAAGCCTATTTCCCTCCCCACACACACCCACAAACACAGTGCACATTTGCTGCCCACTGGTGCTGCCTGAGCAGTAGCATTGTGACATCAGAGATAATCCACCACTCAGCGCTCCCTGCCTCCAGCTCCTTGTCACACCTGGGGAGAATGACTAGCCCCTGGCTGCCATGGCAACAGCTACCTGTGACAACTGATTGCCCCTTCTTACCAGAACATCATGACAGAAAGGAAGTTTGTAATGAAACAGGACCAGATTTGGATAAGCAGGACAGTCTCCTGCTGTGCTCATTTGGGTTTGTACTGTGGTACTGTACAGTGTTTCTTTTCAAAGATAAATTGTTTGCTACTTTCCTTAGTAAAGGCTAGGTGAAAATAAGATGCAAAATTCCTGCTCTTTTTCTTGGATATTGTTTATCTGCTTCTTACAAATTGAGGACTAGAGCTTAGAACTTTCACTGAAACTGAAGTTGCATAAAATGGGTTTTATTTTAATACAGTTTAATTCAACTACTTTCTATACTCTGATCAACACAGCACTGAGAGGTGAAAAGGGACCTTCACAAAGATAAGGATGGCAATAAAATATATACTGAAAACAACAGATGAGTAAGAGCTTCATTGTTTAAACAACACTTATATAATAGATTTTCTTTCTATTAAAAAACTAAGGAAAATTAACATACCCAAAACCCTTCATTTAACATTTTAGGTTAGCTTTCAACTATAAATTATACCATCAAATAATTAGGAAATAGAAAGTCAAGGTTTTAAGAAGGATTAAAAGGTTATACAGTTTAGGGCATTTTCAGGTTAGCAAATGTCCAAATAAGTGTTGCCCTGGCACCCTTAATTCAGTCATCTTGTGCCTTTGCATGATGATGTAAATTTTAATTATATGATCCCATGTTATTTTTTCCCTCAGAACCCCGAAGTAACTGTTAAGGTTAAAAAGTGTCAAAGAGGCCTAAACAGAGTGACTTACCTTGGACACCAGGTGGGTCAAGGAACTATCAACCCCCGCCAGGCCAAAGTGGGTATTATCCAAAAGTGGCCAGGCCCAAAGTCAAAGGAACAGGTCCAATCCTTCTTAGGCTTGCCCGGATACTACAGGCGATTTTTACCACAATATAGCCAAATCACCGCCCCACTGACAGACCTAACCAAAAAGAAACAGCAAAATGCAGTTCAGTGGACTGAAGAGTGTCAGAAGGCCTTTAACCAGCTTAAAGCGACACTCATGTCTGACCCTGTGCTAAGGGCCCCAGACTTTGACCAACAGTTCCTAGTAACCACTGATGCATCCGAGCGTGCTGTGGGAGCAGTTTTAATGCAGGAAGGACCGGATCAGGCGTTCCATCCTGTCATGTTTCTCAGCAAGAAGCTGTCTAAGGGGGAAAACCACTTGTCAATCAGTGTAAAGGAATGTTACACCATTGTCTACACTCTGGAAAAGCTACACCCATATGTCTGGGGATGGCGTTTCCACCTGCAAACCCGACCATGCTGCGCTACAGTGGCTTCATACCACCATGGGAAATAACAAAAACTTCTTTGGTGGAGTTTAGCTCTCCAGGATTTTGATTTCAACATACAACACATTTCAGGTGCTTCTAACAAAGTGGCTGATGCACTCTCCCATGAAAGTTTCCCAGAATCAACTGGTTAAAATCATCCTTGAGATGTGGAAAATATTGTTAGTCTTTATACTGTTAGTAGTATATTTAGAGGTGCATGTGTCCTATAAACTCTGTTTTCTCCTAGAGCTCCAGGAAGAAATCACAGCCAGTGTTTCTGTGATTTGGGGGCACGTCATAAATATAAAGGGAAGGGTAACCACCTTTCTGTATAGAGCGCTATAAATTCCTCCTGGCCAGAGGCAAAACCCTTTCACCTGTAAAAGGTTAAGAAGCTAAAGTAACCTCGCTGGCACCTGACCCAAAATGACCAATGAGGGGACAAGATACTTTCAAATCTGGAGGGGGTGGGAACAAAGGGTCTGGCTGGCTGTGTGTTGCTTTTGCTGGGAACCAATCAGGAATGCAGCCTTCCAACTCCTGTTAAGTTAGAAAGTAATCTAGCTAGAAAATGCGTTAGATTTCCTTTTATTTAATGGCTGGTAAAATAAGCTGTGCTGGAGGGAATGTATATTCCTGTTTTTGTCTCTTTTGGTAACTTAAGGTTTTGCCTAGAAGGATTCTCTTTGTTTTCAATCTGATTACTCTGTAAGGTGTTCACCATCCTGATTTTATAGAGGTGATTCTTTTACCTTTTCTTTAATTAAAATTCTTCTTTAAAGAACCTGATTAATTTTTCATTCTTCTTAAAATCCAAGAGTTTGGGTCTGTGTTCACCTGTACAAATTGGTGAGGATTTTTAACAAGCCTTCCAAGGAAAGGGGGTGCAGGGTGAATTTTGGGGGAAGACAGCTCCAAGTGGTCTCTTTCTCTGCTCTTTATTTAAAACGCTTGGTGGTGGCAACATACTGTTCAAGGACAATGCAAAGCTTGTACCTTGGGGAAGCTTTTAACTTAAGCTGGTAAGAATAAGCTTAGGGGGGTCTTTCATGCAGGTTCCCACATCTGTACTCTAAAGTTTAGAGTGGGGAAGGAACCTTAACAGGAGCTCTTATAAGAAAAAGACCCCAAAATCAGGACTGTCCCTATAAAATCCGGACATCTGGTCACCCTACTTGGAAAATAAATAAAACCCAGCTGGAAGGGCCGGCGAGACTGATCTGTTGTGAGTGCAGCTGTGGAGTCTGGAGGAGGGAGAGATGGATGGCAAGGTGCTGCAGAACCACTCAGGCCACCAGGGGGTGCTTGGGAGGAGGTCATGAGCAAGGGAGGAGTTGGGTTTGGGAGGAGACTGGTCTACAATAGGGCTAAAAGGGAACCCTGAATTAGTGCACCCACCAGCTTTCCTGGTATTTCAAGTTCTAGACTCCAACTGGTTGGAAGGTGACTGCTCAGAACCATCCATAAGTCGCATTTAATTGGGCTGTGAAGTTTCACAGACACAAGGTCATGTTCCCAGAGTTCAAATAAATTGGAAAACCAGCATCGTAGATTGCAAAGGGCACCCTGGGTCGGCAAACAGCTTGGCTTAACAGTGAAATCCTTGCTGATCTTAAACACAAAAAAGAAGCTTACAAGAAGTGGAAGATTGGACAAATGACCAGGGATGAGTATAAAAATATTGCTCAGGCATGCAGGAGTGAAATCAGGAAGGGCAAATCACACCTGGAGTTGCAGCTAGCAAGAGATATTAAGAGTAACAAGAAGGGTTTCTTCAGGTATGTTGGCAACAAGAAGAAAGTCAAGGAAAGTGTGGGCCCCTTACTGAGTGAGGGAGGCAACATAGTGACAGAGGATGTGGAAAAAGCCAATGTACTCAATGCTTTTTTTTGCCTCTGTCTTCACGAACAAGGTCAGCTCCCAGACTACTGCACTGAGCAGCACAGCATGGGGAGGAGGTGACCAGCTCTCTGTGGAGAAAGAAGTGATTTGGGACTATTTAGAAAAGCTGGACATGAACAAGTCCATGGGGCTGGATGCGTTGCATCTGAGAGTGCTAAAGGAGTTGGCGGATGTGATTGCAGAGCCATTGTCCATTATCTTTGAAAACTCATGGCAATCCGGGGAAGTCCTGGACAACTGGAAAAAGGCTAATGTAGTGCCAATCTTTAAAAAAGGGAAGAACGAGGATCCTGGGAACTACAGGCCAGTCAGCCTCACCTCAGTCTCCAGAAATATCATGGAGCAGGTCCTCAAGGAATCAATTCTGAAGCACTTAGATGAGAGGAATGTGATCAGGAACAGTCAGCATGGATTCACCAAGGGCAAGTCATGCCTGACTAATCTAATTGCCTTCTATGATGAGATAACTGGTTCTGTGGATGAAGGGAAAGCAGTGGACGTGGTGTTCCTTGACTTTAGCAAAGCTTTTGACACTGTCTCCCACAGTATTCTTGTCAGCAAGTTAAAGAAGTATGGGTTGGATGAATGCACTATAAGGTGGGTAGAAGGTTGGCTAGATTGTCTGGCTCAACGGGTAGTGATCAATGGCTCCATGTCTAGTTGGCAGCCAGTATCAAGCGGAGTGCCCCAAGGGTCAGTCCTGGGGCCGATTTTGTTCAATATCTTCATTAATGATCTGGAGGATGGTGTGGATTGCACCCTCAGCAAGTTTGCAGACAACACTAAACTGGGAGGAGTGGTAGATATGCTGGAGGGTAGGGATAGGATACAGAGGGACCTACACAAATTGGAGCATTGGGCCAAAAGAAATCTGATGAGGTTCAACAAGGACAAGTGCAGAGTCCTGCACGTAGTACGGAAGAATCCAATGCACCACTACAGACTAGGGACCGAATGGCTTGGCAGCAGTTCTGCAGAAAAGGACCAAGGGGTTACAGTGGACGAGAAGCTGGATATGAGTCAACAGTGTGCCCTTGTAGTCAAGAAGACCAATGGCATTTTGGGATGTATAAGTTGGGGCATTGCCAGCAGATCGAGGGACGTGATTGTTCCCCTCTATTCGACATTGGTGAGGCCTCATCTGGAGTACTGTGTCCAATTTTGGGCCCCAAACTACAAGAAGGTTGTGGAAAAATTGGAGAGAGTCCAGCGGAGGGCAACAAAAATGATTAGGGGACTGGAACACATGACTTACGAGGAGAGGCTGAGGGAACTGGGATCATTTAGTCTACAGAAGAGAAGAATGAGGGGAGATTTGATAGCTGCTTTCATCTACCTGAAAGGTGGTTCCAAAGAGGATGGATCTAGGCTATTCTCAGTGGTAGCGGATGACAGGACAGGGAGTAATGGTCTCAAGTTGCAGTGGGGGAGATTTAGGTTGGATAGTAGGAAAAACTTTTTCACTCGGAGGGTGGTGAAACACTGGAATGCATTGCCTAGGGAGGTGGTGGAATCTCCTTCCTTAGAAGTTTTTAAGGTCAGGCTTGAGAAAGCCCTGGCTAGGATGATTTCATTGGGGATCGGTCCTGCTTTGAGCAGGGGGTTGGACTAGATGACCTCCTGAGGTCCCTTCCAACCCTGATATTCTATGATTGTATGAACATGGCAGGTACCATTGTGGGAGCAGGGATGCTGCATGCGGGGGACCAATTCATGCTCTCCGCAGCACTGTTACAGCCCCTTGGGAATCAGTGATGAGAATGATGGAGGTCTAAATTATCTGTTACCACTCAAGGAAGTGATCTCAGAGGCATTGTGGACAGTTCTCTGAAAACATCCACTCAATGTGCAGGGGCAGTCAAAGAAGCGAACAGACTGCTGGGAATAATTAAGAAAGGGATAGATAATAGGACAGAAAATATCATCTTGCCTCTATAGTAATCCACGCTACACCCACATCTTGAATACTGTGTGCAGATGTGGTCGTCCCGTCTCAAAAAAGATATATTGGAATTGGAAAAGATTCAGAAAAGGGCAATAAAAATGATTGGGGTTGTGGAATGGCTTCCATATAAGGAGAGATTAATAAGACTGGGGCTTTTCAGCTTGAAAAAGAGATAGCTAAGGGGAGAAATGATTGAGGTCTCTAAAATCATGACTGGTGTAGAGAAAGTAGATAAAGAAGTGTTGTTTACTACTTCTCATAACACAAGAACTAGGGGTCACCAAATGAAAAGTATAGCCAGCAGGTTTAACACAAACAAAAGGAAGTATTTCTTCACATAATGCACAGTCAACCTGTGGAACTTCTTGCCAGAAGATGGTGTGAAAGGCAAGACTATTACAGGGTTCAAAAAAGAACTAGATACATTCATGGAGAATTGGTCCATCAATGGCTATTAGCCAGGCTGGGCAGGGATGGTGTCCCTAGCCTCTGTTTGCCAGCAGCTCGGAATGGGCGACAGGGGATGGATCACTTGATAATTACCTCTTCTGTTCATTCCCTCTGGGCGCCTGGCACTGGCTACCATTGGAAGACAGGACACTGGGCTAGATGGACTTTTGTTCTGACCCAGTATGTCCATTCTTATGTTCTTATGTAACAATGTTAAATTTACTCAGGGCCTACTCAGCACAATATAGCCACAAAATGGTGCAGTCTGGCCACACCCTGTCACAGGTGGTCCCTGATTTTCTTCAAATGCTTTCACCTCTATCCACAGCTTTATTCCATAGCTTGTCTCTCTTCCTTTTAATGGTCATTTCTGAATCAGACAGTGGATTGTTTTCAAAGCAGCTGGCCTATGGAATCCTTCATGTCTCAGTCCAGAGTTTAGGATATTTACCACAGAGGAGGAAAGGAAGGGGCAGGCCTTTGGGAAATCATATGAGACAAATTTCTTATTAATTCAACTCCCCTCCCTTCTATCTCCTTTTCATGCAAAAATGCCCTGTGCTATGAATGTCAGGTGTAGTGTCTACTAGAAAGGACACGCACACACCACACCAAAGGCGTCCTGATGGCTCGGTTATAGGAATGTTCTTATTGATAATGGTAACCATTTTCTACATCTGTCTGAGCCACATCACTGGACACTTATTGAGTGGTGACATCTTATTCCTGCAGTAGTGAATGGGACAGCTCATGTGGATCAGCATTCCCCAACATAAGTAAGGTATTTGCAATGTATCTAAAGCACATAAATGGCTCCAGCTACTGCAACAATTGAGTATCTCACAACCTTTTAATGTATGTGTTCTCAGAATACCTCTGTGAAATAAGGAAGTGCTATTAACCCCATTTTACAGAATTTTAAATGAGGGG
This sequence comes from Lepidochelys kempii, assembly GCF_965140285.1. Taxonomy (NCBI): domain Eukaryota; kingdom Metazoa; phylum Chordata; order Testudines; family Cheloniidae; genus Lepidochelys; species Lepidochelys kempii. Next base: position 6,665,180 of record NC_136385.1, read on the forward strand.
CTAAGTGACTTGTCCAAGGTCACACAGCAAAGCTGTGTCAGAGATAGGAATTTAACTCGACTTCTAAATTCCAGGCTAGCACCCAGACTGCCGGCCCTTCCTTCCTGTTTGGCCTTTTGCTCTCAGTATTGATCAAAGTATTCGTTCACCTGCTGCAACACTAGATATTCTCATGGGTATAAACATAATGATGATAATCAAATATATTGGGAATATGTAAATACCAGCATCTGAAGACATCTCTTGAACATCAGTTGCAATGGGCATTATTAGCAGAGAAGTATAGTTTTGTGTCTGCAGAATTAAACTTTATGCTCCTTAACCCTTTTGCTGCTGTTCTTTGGGAACTCCCTTTTCTTGCAGCTAGTGAGACTGAGACAGCCTTGCATTGTATCGGTGCATCTTGGCAAGACCCCCAGTTCCTGGTTCAGGATGGGAGGAGATATAGGCAGAGATGACTCTTCCCAACAAGGAAGAGTTAAGTAGTGCATCAAATTCTATGCCTTGATCTGAAGTCAATGGAAAGCTGTCATTGAGTTCAGCACCTTTGGCTCAGGCGCTTATGCCATTGTTAAGCCAGTGAAATTATGAAGTTATTCCAGATTTATACGTGCCTTGTTAAGCGCAGGATTTCGCTCAGTGTTTCCACTTCCACACTGTTATGGGATGTGCGAATAGCTGCTGCAAGAAATGTCATATTCTGAACAGAGATAACAGGGTTATTGTTCTGTATCATTATAGGTCAGAGATCAAGATGTGTTGGGAAGACATAAAGAGACTCATAGATTCCTAGATTTTTTTAAAGTGACTTAAACATGCTGAACGGAACAATACCTTCATCTAGTTGAACTTCCTTTATAAGACAGGCACAAGTCCCTCACCCCTTAAGTTATCCATTGAGCCCATGAATTCTCTTCGAGCTATAGTATATGATATAGAAAGATATATCGCCTTGATTTTAAGACATTACGTGATGGAACATCCGCCACAGTAATAAGTAATTTGTTCCAATAATTAATTACCCTCAGGAAGAAAAGGTGCACCTCATATCTTGACTGAGTTTATTTAGCTTCCAGTCACTGAATTTTATGCCTCTGTCTGCAGAATTGAAGATCTTTACCCTATTGGAAATCTTTGTCCCACACAGGCACATATATAGCATGCTTAAGGAACTTCTTGACCTTCCCTTGGATAAACTAAGTAATAAAAATAAGATGTATCAGTACAACTCCTTATTTTCAGGGCCAGATCCTCATTTGCTGTCATTTGTGCAGCTCCTTTGACTTCAAGTGACTTCAATGAAAGTATACAACAACGTAGGGTCTGGAACTCAGTCCCTAAAACACAAGCCAATATTTGAGGTGTATAAGAAGAATTTCAGCTGTCAGCAGTAGAGCTGTGAAGAGGACACTGATTGCCAGGGGATGTTGTGAAGGCCAAAAGTATAACTGGGTTTTTAAAAGAATTAGATAAGTTCTTGGAAGATCGGTCCATCAATTGCTATTAGCCAGGATGGTCAGGGACGCAATCCCATGCTATAGATGTTCCTAAACTTCTGACTGACAGAAGCTGGGAGTGGATGACAGGGGATGGATCACTGGATAATTGCCCTGTTCTGTTCATTCTCGCTGAAACATCTGGCATTGGCCATTGTGGAAGACAGGTCACTTGCCTAGATGGACCATTGGTCTGATGCCGTATGAGTAGTCTTATGGTTCTATGTGATGGGCTGGGTGATGCTTTCTGTTAAGATGGCTGGTGCTGGTAGCTGGGTGTGGCTCTGTTCTTTGCCCCCTTCCTCTGCCTGCACAGCTCTAGGATTCCGCTGCTTCTGTAGGCCATGCAGGAGGCTCCCCAGCCTTTAAAATTGCTCTGTCCCCTGCCCTGGGTCTGAGCTGTGTTTTGGGCTCAGATAAAACCAAACGGTGTATGGGTGAGGGCAGAAAGGGGGTGGCAGCAGCCAGAGGCAGAAGAGAGCAAATTACAGGAAAAAGAGGGGTTTTGACTGGGTGTCATGGGTCTGAAAGGCAGCAGGCCTAGGGGTTAGGCTGGGATTCCACAGATTAGTTCAATCTCTCCATTTCCTGAGGGGAGCTCTGCTGCGTCCTACGTATGAAATCAAAGGATCTTAGCAGGAGCCTGGCAGGTGTTTGAAACTTGCCCGTAGTTCAATGTTCTCACTTTTACAGTCGTGACTGGAGGTGCAAACCGAGACCAGAGCCCCATTGTGCTGAACACACAGCCACACCACAGTGACTCACTAGCTCTCTGAGGACATGTCTACACTGCAGTGTAAGCCCTGGGCTAGAAGAACTCACATTTGCAGAGCCTGAGTTTGTTAACATCGGGTTTGAGAATCTACACTCATTTGGAACCCCAGGTTAGGGATTGTTGTACCCTGGGTCCCAAACTGGGGCTCCAGCATCCACACGGCATTATGTGATCCCCATTTCAACCACCCAGATCCCAGAGTTCCCAGCATGCTTCCAAAATGTGACCACTCTAGCTCTTTGTTCGTGGTGCAGTGTGGGAACACTTTATTGTCCAGAGGACAAAGAAACCCAGCCTTTGGGATACTTTTGGCTGAATCCCAGAGCAGGAGTCCAGAGGGGCTGCATCTACACTGCACACCAATAAAAAATATAAACCCTGGGTCTTAGCTTGACTCAGGCTCAGACCTTCTATCACTGTGGGTCCTCAGACCCGGTCTTTGAGCCCTTGGTTCGTGCAATTTATGTGGAGATGGAAGGGGGCTTGAGTTGACTTGAGCATGAGTTCAAACCCTGGGCTTACGTTGCAGTGTGGACTTACCCTGAGGTGACTGGTGCTTCAGGTATTCACTGTTGTAATTCGCCATGCTGAAAAGGTTCAGAAATGGCCAGTGATTTTGGTGCCCAACTTCAGTCCCCTCGATCCCTCATTTCCAGAAATAAAAGATCCATCACTCCAGCTGAAGTCAAGGGGAGCTGCAAGTACTCAGCACTTAGAAAAATAGGGCCCAAGGATTTTTACATTGAGATCCCAATAACCGTGGCATTCACCAACAATGACTATCCTTGAAAACAGAAAAGGAGGACTTGTGGCACCTTAGAGACACAAGTCCTCCTTTTCTTTTTGCGAATACAGACTAACACGGCTGCTACTCTGAAACCTATCCTTGAAAATGTGTCTGTAAAAGTTGTGAGTTTAGGAGTCGCATTTAAAGATCAGGTAGTTTAGGTGACCAAAGAGTGTGCGTGTGTGTGGGGTGGGGGTGGTGTGAGTACTGACAAAATATTATATCTGAGTGAGCATTCATGACATTCTCCCTTTCAACAGACACAGTTTTCAATATAATTACACGCACACAAGTGTCTCCAGGAAAACAGATGAATTGGGCTGTGGATCTGATTGAAGCAAAATCACAAAATTTATTTGAACAAATATCTGTCAATATTTTTGGAGTATCAAACCAGTTCTGGTTATTGCTCATGAATCCATTGTTGCAGTGTGAACTTTCCCTTTTATTCAATAATTCTAAACAGTATTCAAATCGCACTCTTACATTTTACACTGAAAAATCAATTTCAAAGTATTTTACTATCGGTACAGGGGAGCCAAACCATCATTTAATAACTGACATGGCCTTTTTATGCACATAAGGTGTCTACTCAGAAAACCATCTCTGTCTGAGGCAGCACTTAAATACAAGTTCAACTTTAAACATATGGTTAGGTCCCATTGAAGTCAAAGGGAGACATACTTAAACATGTGCTTATGGACTTTCTGAATCAGAGCACATGGCCTAGTTTACACTAAGGGAACAGGTCAATCTAAGCTACATAATTTGAGTTTTGTTAGTAGTGTAACTCATATAGATGTAGCTTAGATCTACTTACTGCGGGGTCCACACTTTGCTGAGTCTACAGAAGAAACTCTCCCTTTCACTCCCCTTACTCATCTCATTCTGGTGGAGTACCAGAGTCAATGAGAAAGCAATCGGGGTCGATCCAGTGAGTCTTCACTAGACCTGCTAAATTGTCCCCCAGTGGATCGATGGTCACAGCATTGATCCACCCCATAGTGGAGAAAAGCCCTATGTGTGCAGAGCAGCCGTTAAAGGATTTGGTTTTCCTATTAACACACCCTTTGGGGGAAAATGGGCCCTCAATTTTGTCTTTATTGCTCTCCTCAGGGCATCCATCGCATCCTTGTTCCTCAAGCTGTAGACGAGGGGATTCAGCATGGGGATCAGCACTGCGTAGAACACGGAGGCCATTTTGTCTGTGTCCAGCACGTAGCTGGTGCTGGGTCGGAAGAACATGAAGAGAATTGTCCCATGGAACATGGAGACGGCCGTCAGGTGGGAGGTGCAGGTGGAGAAGGCTTTGCACCTGCCGTTGATGGAGAGGATCTGCAGAACAGTTGCAATACGTATGATGTATGAGATGAGGATGGTCCCAATGCTGATCACCTCTATCAGACTGCCAAAGAGCAAAACAAGTAGCTCGTTGACATAGGTGCCAGAAGTGGAGAGCTTTAGAAGTGGGTTGATATCACAGAAAAAATTATTCAGGATATTGGAGTGGCAGTAGGATAATCTTAGCAAACCGCTCGCGTGTATCACAGAGGTCAGGAAGGCCCATAGATATGAACCAGCTGCCAGCCATAGGCAGTGCTTTGGTGACATGATGACTGTGTACAGCAGCGGGTTACAGATGGCTACATAACGGTCGTACGCCATTACTGCCAGCAGAAGGCACTCAGAGATGACAAACAATATGAAGCTAAAACATTGGATGATGCAAGCTGTGTAGGAAATAGCTTTCCTCTTGGCTAAGAAGCTCATTAGCATCTTGGGAGCAATGACTGTGGATTAACAGGCATCCATGAGGGACAAATTCTTGAGGAAGAAGTACATGGGGGTGTGAAGTCGGGGGTTGATCCTGATTAAAACCATCATCTCCAGATTTCACACCAGGGTGATACCATAGATCACTAGGAACATCGCGAAGAGCGGGACCTGCAGCTCTGGATGGTCTGTCAGTCCTGTGAGAATGAACTCGGTCACTGCCGAACAATTTCCTCCAGCCATCCATTCAGCCTTGGGTGCTCGCTGCGGGATCAACCATAAAGGAAGGCATTAGTTCTTATGCGAATGGTGTATGCTAATATAAAGAACTGTGGTCATATGCAGAGAGACCCTTTGAGTCATTTAATGGAACCTGTAACAACTGATGGGAAAACCCAGAACTCCTTCACTTCTTCTGAGGGAAAAAAAATCCTTTATCTCTACGAAAGTGCATTACCCTGCCATTTAGTCTGATTTACACATTTTGACCCTGATTCAGCTCATATTTTAATTTCACTGATCAGTGTAGGCTTAGAAACCGTGGATCTCCATTATACCTGGGAACAATAACATGGGTAGGAGGAAGACACAGTTTGCATCACACTGTCTGGTTATTGGGTGACAGTTTCCAGCACCTAAATTTGCCTTCGTGTTTTTAAATCATTGGCTACCAGGCAGTACACAGGATGCACATACATTCATTGAGGAAATAATTCAAAAATGAAACTTCTAAATGTATCCCTTCTGGACACTACAGCCATGCTGACTAAGTCCTACAGCTTCTTGTTCTTTGGCTGCTGAAAAATTACCACACATACACTTCTAATGATCAGACTAAAAGTGTGTAGCCAGGCGTGAATATTTGTGAGAAAATTAACCACAGTGAACATATTTTCAGAAACATATATTTATAATGATAAGAAAAAATGTTGTCTCAATAGATTTACCTTTTAACCTGTCTTTATAGAGATAAGAATAATAATATTCTATTATGATTAGTGAGTTGGGATCAAACTGCCTGTAAACCTGTTTCATCCTATGTCAATATCCTCACTGCACCTCTTTCCTCAGCCCATGTCACAATAGTGATTGCCAAATCATGAAATCGTTAATTGTATTTAGCTCATGTCACACATTCCAGTTTGTGAAATTATGAGAATGTCGTGGGTCTCATTCATAACACCCCTGGCAAGGAAAAAGGTAGAGAACATTGAGTATGATCAGCAGGTATGTATGTGTGGTATGTTTATTGTGGCCAAAGACGAAGAAAAAGTGTGTGTGCGTGTGTGTGTGTGTACATATTCATACACATGCCGTACATACACACATGTTTCACTTATTTCTTTACCCACTCTTTGTTTGTGGCCAAATAGCATGTAGGTCAGTCGGCATTCAGACAAATATTACAAATAAAATGATTATTTAACTTCAAAAGCAGCTTGGTTAATGTGCAGTTCTACAGAAGGTACCAAGGAAGAAGGACTTGACTTCTTTCATCAAATGCGTCCAAGCAAAGAAGAATAGGTCATTTAAGCCTTAATCCTGTGTGGAGCTTGCCTCAGTCCAGCAGAACATTTAGGCAGCTGCATTATCTTTTCATACAATCACAGAAACGTAGGGCCTGAAGAGGTCATCTAGACCATCCCCTACCACTTCTAAACCTTTCATTATTTTTGTTGCTGTCCTCTGAGCTCTCTCCAATCTATCTCCATCTTTCATGTAGTGGAGCACCCAGAATTTTAAGCATGTTGATTTCAATGGGGCTTCTTACATTCTTAAAGTTGCTTCAAGTTAAGCATGTGCTTATATGTTTCTTTGGATTGCGGGCAGCATGTTCAGTACCTTGCTGGTTTGAGCTTGTATTATGGGTGAGCTGAGAAGTTGGGAAATGTCTGTAGATCCTAGGAGTGCTGTTAAGCAGAACTACAAAGAAACTGGAGGGATTTGACAGCTTTATATAACATAGTGTATAGATCCAGATGCTTAAGGGATACTAACATGATGCTTTAGGGCTTAAATAAATCTCTAACTATTAGAGTTCAGGGCGAGATGCGGGGAAGGGCTGATTATTCCACGTCTCACTATTAAAGGTCATTAAACCTTCTTTTGAAACATCTAGTACTAGCCACTATCAGAGACAAGACACTAGATGGAGTTCAGGTCTGATCCAATCTGGCAATTACTGTGTGTTTATTCAGTGTTTCATAAAAAGACCGGTGAAGCCAAATGCCCCTGCAGACCAAATTCCTTCTCAAGAGAGACTCTGAACCAGCGATCAGATAGCTTAATAGAAATTTGCTATAATGTAACTATTTCCTACCCCCACTTTTAAAGGAAGAGCAGGATTGATGCTAAAAGAGCTCTTCTGTCTGTTCATACAGCTCAGATCTATCTATCTATCTGCAAGCAAAAAGTTCTCTCAAAAGAGGCTGTCGAATTCCCCTTTATATAATTGAAGGAAAGATGGAGTTAAAAACATCAGGGAAAAGACGAATGTAAACACATTCTACATAATGCTCAGTAGAGCAACTGAGCTGGCCATATCACTGAAAGCCCATTCAATTCACGGAAATGATTTATTTTCATTGGACTCAGCTCACCACAACCAAACCTCCACACAGCAGTCAGAGAAAGAGCTGAGCCTTACACTGTGCCTTGAAAACACAGAGTTCTGACCTGCGTACCCAGGGAAATGACCTCCAGGTTTAGAAGAGTCCCCAGTGAGAATGCTCAACCATCACTCCCCACATATTTAATCTTGGCCTCACTGAAGTCTATGGCAAAATTCACATTAGTTTCAGTGACCCAGGATTTCTTCTTAGGTGTAATATCCCCTCAATTTAGTGGATAGCTGCATTGGGCAATATCTGTGCTTGGGCTGAGTTTCTCATGACAGAGAACATGTCAATAATCCACTCAGAAAGTCACCCAAGGTATGGACTACGAGAGAGAAGTCATGTGAAAGACTCAGAACAATCTCCTTTCTGTTCTCACATCTTCTGATGTCCTCACCAGAGAGCAGTGCCCCTTCAAGAGTATAATTTTATCCTGAAAGAAAAATATGGCTGCATTTCAGATTCCAATAATCAACAAGTTGACTTCTGCAAATTTCTATCTTGGGCAAGGTAACTTGAAGAGAGGTTTTCCCGATGTAAAAATAAAAGGAGAATTCAGTTCTATTGTAATGGTAATAATGTTCACTCCTACCTTCTGAGAGATGTTGTCTTTCATGATTTCAAAGTATAGGATGGAAGTATGTTTTAATGTTTGGCATAGCATCGTTTTGAGAGAGAATCCCTGTTGCACTTTTTAGATCTGATCATCAAGACAAGCATGGGCAGACTCATTAAAATATACTATATTTCTCTTGGGGACAGGGGATAATCACATGTAGATGCATTATCTTTAAAAGTTTTGCAAAGTTTTCTGCCACTGAGGAGCTATGGGCTCTGTGGCTGATGTAAAACCCATCCCCTGGCTCCCTGACCCAGCACCTGTCATATGAGGCAGGTTGGAGCAATCCAGGGGAAGGTCAAGGTATGGCCAGCCTTGCATTATTATGTGGTTATACTGTGCTGGTCCTGAGTAGTTTTGACATCATTCTCATCATTGATTCCCAAGGGGCTCTAACAGTGTGGCGGAGAGCATGACTTGTTCCCCGGTATGCAGCAAGCCTGGTCCAGCAATGGTACCTGCCATGTTCCATCCTGTTTGCCGGCCCAGGGTGCTACATGCAACGTATGATGCTGGTTTTCCAATTTATTTGAACTCTGGGGGCATGACCTTGTGCCTGTGTAACTTTGCACCCAATTAAATGTGACTTATGAATGGTTCTGAACAACCGCCTTCTGACCAGGTTGGAGTTTAGAACTTGAAACATAAGGAAAGAAGGTGGGTGCACAAATTCAGGGTTCCCATTTGGCCCTGTTGTAGAGCAGTCTCCTCCCAAACCCCACTCCTCCCCTGCTCATGACCTCCTCCCAAGCATCCCCTGGTGGCCTGAGTCTATCTGTAGCACCCTGCAATCCATCTCTCCCTCCTCCAAACTCCACAGCTGCACTCACAACAGATCAGTCTTACTGGCCCTTCCAGCTGGGTTTTATTTATTTTCCAGAGACAACAAACCAAAAGGAGAAGAACAGCATAAGGCAAATTTGCTGCTGGCCTTAGTCTCTGCTCTCGGGGTCTTTCCTCCAAGGTTATTGCCAGACTCTGTATCTAGCCCTCCTTGCTGCTCCTTCCTTTCTCTGCAGCTCCTGCAATTCTCTCAGCCACTTCCTCTTCTGCTCCCAGATGATCAGTAAGAGAATCAGCTGATCTGTGTTCAGGTGGGCCTTCTTAGCAGCTAGGGTTGGCTGAGCTAAGGCCTCCAGTCCTTAAAATGACAAACCACCCCAGTACAGGACTATTCACAGAGACAGGCCATAATCAGCAATCTTGTCCTTTTCTACATCACCTCCCTTCCTTTCTGCTTTACCAGTACAGCTAGCACCAATACCATGGGTGTTTCTTTCTCCCATTCTATTCTTCGTGTCTTTCCATATTGTTCCCTCTGCATGGAACATCCTCACCACACAACTTCCCCAATGCACCACCCTTTCTTTACTAATAAATAATAATAATTAAGTATAAATGACTTCAAAAGAAAGAGAGAAAAAGAAATTCCCAGTCCTTACACATGCTGGTTTCTCTGTATGTGTCCGTCTTCCTTAGATCATGAGGTCTTTGTATTAGGGAGTGTTTTTAGTTTTTCTGTCTTGTAAAGTACACACTATTGACATTAAACAGAAAAATAATAGATATGTCACAAACAAAAAAAAATACCCTTTGTCATAAAGGTTGGTCTCATCAGTGTTGTAAGCCTTAAAAAATAGAAAATACACAAAGGATTAAAAGGTTTCAAAGTCAAGCACTTTCAAGTTAGGAAATACCAGAATGAGCGTTTCCCACACAACATTAACTCTGCAATAAATAAGGCAGGGATCCTACAGACAACAGACTCCTTCAATACACAGCCCCAGAGCAGAAAATCTTGTGCACTGAATAAGGCAGTGTCCTGACGGGAAAAAAACAACATGGGATGATGTAACTAAAATCTGCATCATCACGCAAAGGCACAAGATGACTGAATTAAGGGTGCCAGGGCAACACTTATTTGGACATTTGCTAACCTGAGAATTCTAAAAGTTGTAACCTTTTAATCCTTTTTAAAACCCTGACTTTGTATATCCGAATTATTTGACAGCTTAATTTATTATTGAAAGCTAAACTAAGAAACATTAAATGAAGGGGTTTTGGTTTGTTAATTTCCTTAGTTTTTTTAATAGAAAGAAAAACTATTGTATAAGTGCTGTTTAAACAATGAACCTCTTAATCATCTGCTGTTTTCAGTATATATTTTATTGCCATTCTTATATTTGTGAAGGTCCCTTTTCACCACTCAGTGCTGTGTTGAACACAGTATTGAAAATAATTAAATTAAACTATATTAAAACAAAACTCACTTCATGCAACTTGAGTTTCCGTGAAAGTTCTAAGCTCCAATCCTCAATTTGTAAGAAGCAGATAAACAATATCCAAGAAAAAGAGCTGGATCTTTGCATATCACTTTCACCTAGCCCTTACTAAGGAAAGTAACACACACTGGCCCTTTGAGAAGAAACACTGTACTGTACCACAGTACAAACCCAAATGAGCGCAGCAGGCGGCTGCCTTGCTTGTCCAAATCTGGTCCTGTTTCATTACAAACTTCCTTTCTGTGATGATGTTCTGGTAAGAAGGGGGCAATCAGTTGTCAAAGGTAGCTGTTGCCGTGGCAGCCAGGGGCTAGTCATTCTCCCCAGGTGTGACAAGGAGCTGGAGGCAGGGAGCGCTGAGTGGTGGATTATCTCTGATGTCACAATGCTACTGCTCAGGCAGCACCAGTGGGCAGCAAATGTGCAGTGTGTGTGGGGTGGAAATAGGCTATCCCAGTGCTCCTGTTTCCCCAAATTTCCTAAAGAAACCAACAACATAACACCGAATGCACAGTAGTGATTGTTCCAAACACATACTAATTAGTAGCTGAAATTTGATTCAAATTCCCCATGGCATGTTTAGAACTCAGTGTTCCAAAACAAGGAGAGACCTTGTAAAACAGAAAATTTGGAGGCTCTGGTGTATTTGTGGTTGTGTTAAAATTGAATACTGCGACTTTAAATTTTGGGCACGGTTCCTGGACCTACTTGTATGCTAGACAGCTCAGTGGGGGCTTAGCAGCAGTCAGTCAGCAGGTACACAGTGAATTGTGCCTCTCTGTTATAGACAGTAGCTTATATTCTCTCCCTCTGATTTTGGGGCTCTTGTGTGTTATTGTTCTTGCTGGAAGTTTGCAATGTCTTGCAAACTTCTCTGCTTGTGTGCCACAAAACCTAAGAGACGCAGTCTCATTAAAAAATGAAATAAAATTCTGCAGCCAAAAGTCCTAACTTCCCCCAGACTAATTTCCGCCTACTCTTACTCACACCTTCTTATCAACTGTTTGAAATGGGCCACCCTCATTACCACAACAAAAGTGATTTTTCCTCTCTTGGTATCCTACTCTTAATTCAATTGTCTCGTTAGACTGACCTCCCACTTGGTAAGGCAATGCACATCCTTTCATGTGCTGTGTATTTATACCTGCTACTGTATTTTTCACTCCATGCATGTGATAAAGTGGGTTCTAGTCCACGAAAGCATATGACCAAATAAACTTGTTAGTCTCTAAGGTTCCACAAGGACTCCTCATTGTTTTTGCTGATACAGACTAACATGGCCACCACTCTGAAAAAAAATGAAAGTTTTCCAGGAGAACATTTGTTTTCAGCTGGGAAATGTTGATTCCTTGAAATTGACACATTCCTTGGGAACACGACCATCTCAATGACATTTTCTTTGGTGGGGGTCCCGACCAAAATGAGATTGTGGGGGAGTTCAGAGGTTGTTGTGGGGCGGTCACAGCATTGCCACACTCACTTCTGTGCTGCCTTCAGACCTGGGCTCTGAGGGCAGCAGCCAAGAATCTTTCTGAAGTTAGAGGAGGTTCTAACATTTGCGAGTGGTCCCTGCTTCTGAGAGCAGCTCAGCTGGGGGCTCCTACTTACTAGTCCCCTGGCAAATTAAGACAAGGGCCAATTTGGTGGCATCCTTAAAAATGGACCCCTTAGCCCCAGAAGGAAGTGCAAGGGAAGCCCTGAGCCCCAGCTGCAGATGCCGGGCAGAAGCCCTGAGCCCAGGCACCCAGAGTGTGAGCAGAAGTGGGTAGGGGCATGAAAGTCCTGAGTTCAGCACCCCAGCCCTAGCTGCAGCCACGGGGGTCAGAAGCCCTGAGCCCAGGCACCCAGAGATGTGACTGGAGCAGAAGTTGCCAAGGCCAAACCCCTGAGCCCAATGCAGGGCTGATGCAGTGCACTCTCTTCTGCATGCCTCTGGTGCATCTGCTATCCCCAGCCCAGCAGACAAACAGCTAGGAGGACCCTGCTGGTTTCTCCTGGCTTGGGGGATTCCAGGAGAGATCGGATTTCATGGGGCAGGGCTACTTCGATCTAGCCAAGAAAGGCACAACAGGAACCAACGGCTGTCAGTTGAAGCCAGAGAAATTCAAATGAGATGTAAGGCACACATTTTTGACAGTGAGGGAGACTAAACCCTGGAACAAATTACCCAGGGAAGAGGTGGATTCTCTGTTTCCTGGTATCCTCACATCACAACTGGTTATCATTCTGGAAGGTGCCATGGGACCTTTTTGTGAATTACAAGCAATTGGGCTTAATATGATGGTAAGTGTGTGAAATGTCATAGCCGGTGAAATAGAGGCCGGATTAGGAGATCAAATAGTTTCACAATCTATGTCTGTATGGAAAACCCAGTGTGGGGTGAGGAATAGACTCTGCTGTTTTACTGGGTGGCCTGCTTGCTCCCCAGAATCAATAATGAGCAAGTGGGGAGATCCAGGGTGCAGCTCAAACATCCAGCCAGGCTGGCCAGGGGCAGACATCAGACCTGCAAGGGAAAGGTGAGTGTGGCAGTGACTTCACAAAGGCCTTTGGCAGGAACTCAGCCTATTGGGCAAAGATGATGAGGCGGGTGTGACCCCACAGAGCTCCCTTGACAACAGACCGGCAGGACAGGGGTGCGGGGCAGGGGGAACCTCGGAGACCCCTGTAGCCTTGCTGCAGCAAGCCTCCATCTCCCGGTCTCTCGGTGAGGACCAAGAGACGGTTGGTGTGGAGGAGATTCTCCGGGATTGTTTTCATTACTGTATTGATTGTGTGGAAAGAAATCATCAGCTGTGTAGAAGGTAAGAAAAAATATAGCCTCTAAGTAGAAGATGGGCGACCCTATCCTCGCAGATTCAAAGGCATCCCCACCCTCCCAGTGAAAAAGGTTTTCCTAATATCCAAGCCTTCCACACTGCAACTTGAGATCATTGCTCCTTGATCTGTCGTCTGCCAGCTCTGTGAATTTCATGAGAATCAATCTTTCATAAGGAAAATAATTCAAAAATACAAATACAAAAAACTTGGAGTGAAATCAGTCCATCCTGATCTTTAATATCTTGAGATGTGGGCCTCGGAGGCCAGACTGAGACGCTCATTGGCTAGGGACACCCAGGAAGGCAGTAGAAAAATTCAAGTCCTCTTAGGAATCAAGCTTCCATAATCCAAGGAACACCTGAGGGCAGCGGGAGACAGAGGGGTGCTGAGAATGTCTAACTCATGATTGCAGATACAGAGATGTGTTATTGGCTTTGGATGGGGGACAAGTATCAAATCCACCAGGATTCTTGCCCCAAACAACCATCACTCATTGTCCTTTCGAGCACAAGGGCTCTAACACGTCTGACGTAATTAAGTCTCTTGCTTCCTAGGACTTAGAGAATTTTCTCCATCCCCATGATACAGAGGGAGAGTGAAAAGAAGTGACCTCCCTTTGGTCACGCACCAAGGTCATGCCACCCTAGTACCACCCTGTGCCCTTTGGCTCACCAAGGTGCCAGGACTGAGCCATAGGAGCCCCACTGACACCACTGGGAGTGGCCCAGCCACATCCGGTGGCAGGGGATGCTGGGCAGTGTCAGGGGAGCTCCAGCCTCCCCTGATGATGTTGGGATGGGGGCTGATGGCCACGGGGCCCTGAGGCTGATGGGGCTGTGGGCATCTCTGAGAGGGGCAGGGTGGGGCCCTCGATGCCGTGGGGTTCCTTGAAGAGGAAGGGGGACATTGAGCCATTTCTCTACTCTGCATTCCCACAGTATCAGCACAAATGACCCTTTCTCCTTCTCTCCCCGGTGCAGAGACCCTCAGTGCCCAGCTGGAGGAGGTGGAGATGAGGCGGAGGAGGATGTTTCCCCTGAACAAGATACCATCAGGGTCATCCAGCAGCACCTCCAGGACAGAGCTGAGGTAAAAAAATCTTCAAGCTGCGCTGCCCCTGAGTTTGTCTTTTCCCTTGTTCCATCCCCACCCACACTGGGGGGTTTTGTCCCAGAGAATCCGTGACCCTCAATGGGGGGAATTTCTCCCCTGTTATCTGGTACCCCAAAGTGGGGGTGTTTGTCTCTCGCAGACCAAGGTGTCCGCTGCCCGCAGACACTGTCCCAGTTACAACCCCGTCTGTGCAGGGCGACACTGGTTTGGGGAAGCAGGGTGGCTTTCCCTTTCCAACTCCATGGGGTTCCTGAGCCCGGGAGCTGGTGTAGGTGGGGTGGGGAGGGCCCTACCTAACCGTCTCTCTCTCTCCACCAATCCCACTCTTAGTGGGTGGAGGACAGGGACAAAAAGCTCCGCTTCCTCCATGCTGTCCCATGTCTGTGCTTCTTGGCACAGAAGCAGGGGTGGGACACTCTGGAGCCGCACTTCTCCAAAGCGGCCCTCGTGCAGAGCATTGCGGTGAGTGGGACCCTGTGCCTGGCCCCTGGGGTGAGGAAGCCAGACATGGGAGGAAGAGTTAGTGGGGCTGGAGTGGGGAGCAGAGCAAAGGGGTTCCTGGGACTGAGCTCTGGGGAGCAGGGAAGGGGGAAATTCTGACTCTGACACTGATGGGGAGCTGGCAGTGGGGGAATTCTAAGGCTGGAGGAGCAGCTGAGGCTGAGGGGAGGGAGGAATTGGGTGGGAGAGGGGGAAGGAAGGGGTAAGTTTGATGGATGGGAGGAATGAGGGGCCCAGCTGGTTGCGGGTGGGGGTGACACTGACTGTTTGTGCAGCGCACTGTGGTCTCCTCCCGGGGAAGCACCTGAGGGTCTGCGCTGAGTCTCACATGGGGTTTTATCTTCTTGGGGTCTGTCAGGAGATGATTGAAAATCTGACCATGGAGTCTGAGCTGAGCTCCATCGTCTCCAGCTCCGTGGCCACGGTTTGCAGACTCAGGTACCAGGACGCTCCCATCCAGCTTCCCTAACCCTGGTGCTGATCAGGTCCAGAGCCGGTAGCCCCAGATCCTCTCCAGCCTAGATTAACCCCAGCCGTGGCTGTTTGCGTCCCCCAGCAGAGGAGCTGGGAACATCCCCTCTTCCCTGGCTGGGGGGTGATTTCACTCCCGTAACGTGACAGTGGCCATAGGGAGGGATCATTGCAGGGGAGGAGGGTCATGTGCATGACACTGCCAGCGCCACTCCGGTGCTGCCAAGCATAACACGGGCTCCTCTCTCCCGCCAGTAAACTGAAGCCACCACTTGCCCTGGAGTGGGGGTCACACCTCCTGCGGGCTCTACTCTACACCATTTTCACCATGGGCACGGGGCAGGACACCACCCACTTCCGGGTAGGTCATGATCCTACTTCTCTGTCCCTGGAGCAGGAGCGGCCTCTGGTCCCTGCTCCCTTGGTTTGATGGAGCTGCTGAGAGTAAGGGAGGGGTGAGCAGAGCTGGGAACAGGCCCGGGCAGGGAGGGGTTGTAGGGGGGAACACCACAAACTCTCAGGGAGTACCCCTTCCCTTCCAGAGGGGATTGCATTACCCCTCTGTGTCTGATCCCAGCCTTTACTTTTCTCCTCAAGCTCTGCTCTGCTGCCTCGACTCTCCCGGGGATCCTACCTCCCACCCATTGCAGTTTGGCTGTTCCAAACTCTGCTGGGTACCAGGCCCTGCACAGAGAACTGCTAAGGGCAAGGATTGAAGAGCCAGCCGGCTTCCAGCCATGAACTCTTGCTAAGTGTCCCTGCAGTGATGTGAATGGCAGAGCCCAGGATGTACCTTTTGGGTCTGGCCAGGGTTCCCCAGAGAATCCTCCAGATCCCCTGACTGGGGTAGCCCCATGCCCCTGACTGATGGGTGCTCCCTCTTCTTGCAGGCTCTGCACAACACCTATTCAGAGAGCCTTGGACACCATGCTTGGGGGCCTGCTCACCGAGACCCCCACCACAGACAAGCTGCAGCACCTCTTTAAGGTGAGCAGAATGGGAGGGTCGGGGGGGGGGGGGGGAATTTCCCATGAACCTCGTGGGAGGGCTGCAAAGGAGAGACTGGAAGAACCATGTTTCTATTGTGTCCTCCCACCTCGGTCCCAAGTGGCCACAGTTTCCGAGAGCCATCAGTGCAGTGCAATGTTGGTGCCCTTCCGCCATCCAGGGTAGTGGCAGACGGGAAAGGGGGGGCAGAGGGAAGTAGCTGGGACTGTCAGCCAGAGCTCTGCATGGTTCCACTGAGCACTAAAAGTGATCACCAGTCCTGGCTGGGGACTCAGAGGCTGAAACCCCTTAGTGATCTGGGACACAGGCCTCTGAGAAAAGTCACTGGCTCCTTTCTAGGGAGACCCTGAGATACAGGAGCCGCCTCAGGAAATCAGCTCTTCTGTCCTAGAGACACGGCAGTTCCCAAAGGGATTGACCTCATGGTCCATCCATCCATCCTACCAAGGCCTCTGGAGCCGGGGTCTGGGGGCCCAGGGCATGTGCCTTAATCCTGATAAGGCTGTTCATGGATCAGTGGTTCAGAGCAAATAGACCAGCCCCAAGGCCGAGCTTTGTCCCAGGCTGGAGGGACACTGACAGCTTGTGCTCAGCAAGACGTGGGCAGTGTCATGAACCCCCACATGAGAAGTCAGATATTCCATCCTGAACATAAGGCCTCAGCCCCGTGTGGAGTGGGACAGGCTCGTCTGTAGAGCACGTACGCCTGCCTGCTGACCCTCCCAACCTTCTTCTCCAGCAGCATGTCCATTTCTCGCTCAACTCCGGGAATACCAAGGAGAGAGCTAGGGCCATACGGAGCAGCGCTGCCCTGCTCCGATTCGCCACCTCCCTCTCCGGATTTGACGTAAGTGACCTTTGATCCCAGCATCCTGCAGAGCCAGGGCTTGAGTCAAATTCCTCATCCCCTGGTTAAGTGGTCCCCCCTGGCTCCATAAGGGACTGCGACATTCCATAGGCCACTGGCTGGCAGGGTCGTGCCTGGCCTCAGTGCCCTTGTTACTCCGGAGAATCCTGGCAGCGAGTGCTCATAGATGTCCCATGCCCTGGTCCCTTTACTCCAAGCTCCCTTGGGGGCAGAGAGAAAGAGGGCTCTAGTTCCTCTCCCCCAGCGCCTCCTACAGATGGATTGGAGCAGAGCTCTGGCCAAGGGGAGCTGGGGAGCTGAAGGCAGAATGTTGATGGATTCCCCCCTTCTTTCAGCATTAGCAGCCACCATTAACAGGCACCCATGCCCAGAGCACAGTGAACATAAGGGTCACCTGATTACTGTGACGAATGAGACAAATCCCCCTTCAGGTACTAAAGCACCTGGTGGGGACCCTGCAAGTCCATTGGGCCGTGGATTCCACGAGGACCCCGGCCAGTGTTCACCCAGCAAAGGGAACAGAAGGAAACAGGCACTAAAGCCAGATGCCAAACCTTCCCAATGGGTGTGTCTTTCTCCCCCGGAGCTGAACATCAGAGAGGAGAGCAATCTGTGGTGTCGGTACGGGCTCCAAGACACCGAGCGCCTGGCCTACAGGAACATGGCCAGTGTCGAAGAGGTAAGGTCTCTCTGCCGGTGCATTTCAGTAGATCAGATGTGGAGCTGTCTCCCCCTGCACTGAGTGTGTTATGGACGGGGAGGAATAGCTCAGTGGTTTGAGCATTGCCTGCTAAACCTAGAGTTATAAGTTCAATCCTTGAGGGGGCCATTTAGGGACCTGGGGCAAAAATTCATTGGATGGTTTAGTCGGTGATTGGTCCTGCTTTGAGTAGAGGGTTGGACTAGATCAACTCCAGAGGTCCCTTCCAACCCTGGTATTCTTGGATACTTATTTCCAGCAGAGAGTGTTCAGCTGCAAGAGGCTGAGAACCCTTGGTTGGGTTGGAGCCTTGCTAACTGTCCAGACTTGTGTGTGTTGCATGGATCCATTGTTACGTAGCATAAAAGGGATCCCCTTGGGGCTTGAGTTAACAGAGGATTGTATCTACAGGGATCTGGCTCTGCTCACTGTCTCCCTGGTTGACACCCTGGTGTCTGAGAGGGGAGCCCCTGGGTCAGTGAGTTGGGAAGCTCAAACCAGCAATTGCTGGAACAGGTCCTTGTTGGATTCCCTGCACCTCTGGAAGCACAGGCAGGATGTTGAGTTTGCCAAGCACCTGACCTGCCCCTGCCCTGGGCGTCGGGTGAGGGACACTGAGATCCTTTCCTGGGCTGAATCACAGCACTTGTCAAGGTTCCTTCCCCACTCTGAACTCTAGGGTACAGATGTGGGGACCTGCATGAAAACCTCCTAAGCTTACTTTTACCAGCTTAGGTTAAAACTTTCCCAAGGTACAAACTATTTTACCCTTTTCCCCTGGACTTCCACTGCCACCACCAAACTTTATCTGGGTCCTGAAAAAACGTAGTTTGGACATGTCTTTCCCCCAAAAATCCTCCCAACCCTTGTACCCCACTTCCTGGGGAAGGTTTGGTAAAAATCCTCACCAATTTGCATAGGTGACCACAGACCCAAACCCTTGGATCTCAGAACAATGAAAAAGGATTCAGTTTTCTTACAAGAAGACTTTTAATAGAAGTAAAAAGAAATCACCTATGTATAATCAGGATGGTAGAAACCTTGCAGGGTAATTAAATTCAAAACATAGAGAATCCCTCTAGGCAAAACCTTAAGTTACAAAAAAGACACACAAACAAAAATAGTCATTCTATTCAGCACAGTTCTTTTCTCAGCCATGTCAAGAAATCATAATCTAACACATACCGAGCTAGATTACTTACTAAATTCTGAGACTCCATTCCTGTTCTGTCCCCAGCAACGCATCACACAGACAGACACAGACCCTTTGTTTTTCTCTCTCCTCCTAGCTTTTGAAAGTATCTTGTCTCCTCATTGGTCCTTTTGGTCAGGTGCCAGCGAGGTTACCTTTAGCTTTTTAATCCTTTACAGGTGAGAGGATTTTTCCTCTGGCCAGGAGGGATTTTAAAGGGGTTTACCCTTCCCTTTATATTTATTTCAGCACTGTATGTGATGCTCGTGGGATTGTTGGTGAGGAGCAAGAGTGGAAGCAGATCAAAAAAGCCCCTAACCTCTAGCGGGTGAGCTACAGGAGATAGCGCTGCTGGGAGCAGTAGGGGGCCTTTGTTGTCATTGTGAGCTGGGATCCGGAGCGCGCAGACACGTTCCCAGCCTGTCATGGCACCTGTGGTGAATTCTGCTCCAGAAAGAGCTATTCCTCAGTGCCTGAACCTCTTACTGAAGGGGGGGTTCCATGGTCCATGGGAGCGTAAAGGTTGGCTGCCCCAGGACTCTTATCCACCTTGTGAGATGCTAAAGGGATTTGGAGCCTGGTTCTGGGCAATTGACAAGGGCTCTGGTGCTGTTGGTTTTAGGTCTTTGGAGAGATCTTCATGGAAGGCCAGAAAAGATCTTTCCTCCAGGTGATGCTTCTGGCCATACATGACCCCCAGCTCTGTGTTATCCAGGCTGGGCTGGTGCTGACAGATTCTATTCAGGGGGAAGTCGGCCAGCTGATAGGGAATGAGGTAACCAAAGAAGGATCAATTGGGGAGGGACCCCCATGGCCTTTCACCTCCAGGCCCTAGTATCATGTTATCCCAGCCACCACCTGCTCTGGGAGAACTGGAGGAGTCAGTCAGCAGAGGCTGCTGAAGTGCCCCATTCCCCTCAGCTACTGTCCAAGGCGTCATCTTAACAACAGGGGTGGGGCCCTTGGGAAAGGTGTCCTCTCACCCCACAGCACTACTGCCCAGAGGCTTCCAGCCCCTCAGCTGGATGGGGAGAGGGAGGCTGAGGGGCTTCTGGGGAGCGGAGTTTAATCCCCGGCTGGTTTGGAAGGTAGAAGAGCTCTCCCAGTGGGGCTGAGAGGAAGGGGACAGGAGTTCATTCCACAACGGTGGGAGAGGGGTTGGAGGTCACTAGGGAGGAGACAAGATTTCATCTTGGGGTTTGGGTGAGGGAATCTGTCCCTCAGATGTGGGGAAGGTTGGGGTAGAAATTTTGCTGGTTCCCTTTGCCGTTAATGCCCTTCGTTGCCATGTATGTCAGAATCTCTGACTGATTCTTGTTCCCTTGCAGCAGGAGGAGGTTACAGTGATGATAATGGCCCACCTCTTCTATATCCAGTGCTTGCGCCAGGTGCCCAAAGCACTGCAGGGGCCAGGCACTGGGGCTAGGCCAGATACGGTCCCTCCCCCATGCCCAGAGGCCAGTTTCAGAAGCATCAAGCTATCAGGGCCGTGGGGCTGGCCCAGAAATGAGAGCATCCTCAGGGCCACGGGTTATCCTCAGTAACCATTGCAGTCTGGAAGGGCTGGCCCAATGTAGAGCCCCTCCCCTGTCATCACTGCTGAGACCTCCCCATGGCCCGTGTCACCCCGTTGCAGTGAATGTCTGACTATCCCCACCTGAGGCCCAACCCACTCACCTGGTATCTGAACCCTTCCCATCCACAAAGAAAACTCCCCCCTAACACCTTGGGGCTAGGTAGGATTCTCCCCATCTGGCAGGTGGGGTCTGAGACACAGAGGAATGGCTGAGATCCTGGTCACACACTCCTGGGGGTAGATCTGGGAACTGGACTGGGTCCCAAGCTAGTCCCTTTCCCCGAGGGGCAACTTCAGGTTCTGCCCTTTATTCTCCCCTCCTGCTGGGGGGGGGTCTCTGAGTGTGAAATGAACAGGGAGGTTTATGGGGTCCTAGCACAATGCCTGGGTGGTTGCTCCCCTTGGCTTGGATCCTAGGGTCAGAGACATCTTTGTCATCTTGCTCTCCTTCTTCTATTCCTAGAAAGAGAGACCCCCCGCGATGAGGGGACTCTAGGGATCCAGCTGGGCAGGGCCTAGGAGAACCTGTAAGTCATCCTGGTTCCCGCCTGCATGCATCACCCTGTCCTGCCCTGCCCTCCTGTTCTTCACTGTTGACTCTGGCTTGACCCTTGGCTCCGGTCTCTGATTATGACTTTGGCGTAACCCTTCTTAGCTCCAGATGTTGGCTACCCATCCTAGTTCCATACTCTCCTTGCCCTTCTCTAGCCCCGCTCCAGGCCCTCCACCAACCCACTCCAGCATTGTCTTCTCCTCCTGATCTTCCTCAAACACTCGGACATTGGCTACCCGGCTTTGACCCTCGGCCTGTATCTGGACTCTGGCTTGACATTGACTTGGCTGATCTTTGCTCTCTGACTATCCGGCTATGACCTTTGGCAGGGATTTAGAGTCTGGCTCTGGTTCTCCTTCTGATTTTTTGATGGACTCTGATCTTGGTTTGGACCGTGGTGTGTCCCTGGACCTTGATTCTAGCACCACTATCAGCCTAGGCACAATCCTGCACCTCACTGCAACCTGCGCTCTAACCCCTGGGCCTAATTATCGGATGCAGCACGTGACATTAGCTAGTGCAACTTTTTGGAGAAAAGCAGGCTCTATGCAAGTAAGTGGCCCGTATGCAACAGGGACACACCACACCAGGTGTGAACAATGACCTCACTACATGAGCCTAGCCCGATGATATCCCTGCTGGAGTTGCGCAATGGAAATGACTGAAAAAGTCAGGGGTTCCTTGAACCAGCTTCCACCCCTGGACTTACACCACCTTCTTGACTCGGACACCCAGCATCCTGATCAATACCCAGAGTACATGGATACCTTTGAAAGAAATGGGGACTCGTTGCCTCTGTTCGAGGACGGACTGAATATAAATAGAGTTTGCACAATTGAATTCACAGAGCCACAGACATATGTGCCAGCCACCAACAGGACACAGTGTCTCTTGGGCATGATGGTTCTGTAGAGCAGTGGATTACAGATAGCTTTGAAGCGGTCATACGCAATCACAGCCAGGAGGCAACTTTCACTGGTCAAAGAAACAGACGAAGAATAGTTGTGCCGCACACTCAGTGAAAGGAATGGTTCTCGTCTCTGCTACCAAGGTCATGAGCAGCCTGGGAGCTATGGCTGTGGAATATCCAATATCTACAATGGACATCTGGCTTAGGAAAATGTACATGGGGGTATGAAGTCGGGTTTCAGCCATGATTAACGCTATCATCCCAAGATTCCCCATCAGGCTGACCACATACATCACAAGGAACAGCATAAAGAGGGGGTCTGTAGATCTGGATGAACATTTGAATCCTACAAAAATGAACTCTGTCACTGTGGTGTGATTTCTCTCTGCCATTTCTTCCAGAAACTCTCTCCTCTGCTGGTGAAAAATAAAAATAAGGATTACAATTAATCAGGGGCAAATAAAGTATTGGGTACAGATCCCTCATAATCCCTGTGATTATACACCATTTCATAAGAACAAACATAATACATCAAAGGGAATGTTCTCTTTGTATTACCCACATGCTTTCCATTAGAGATAGGATATGTTCTAGCTACAGAAATATTGTAGACTCTGTGTTAATATGCATGAAACCATCCAGTGGGTCAAATCTTCTGTAAAATAAGAGGTATATAGATTGGGAGTGTTTAGTTTAGAAGGGAGGCAAATAATCTCCTGTCAATGTACACAAATAATCAATGCTATAGAGTTTATTCATGGTCATTGATTTTCTCTTCCTAATCCAAACGACCTCAAAGGGCACAAGGGATGCTCAGTGCCCCTTTCATATAGGTGCCTAAATAGAAATTTAGGTGCCTACTATGAGGCAGCCCCAGCAGAAAAGTTTGGTATCACTGTCTATGTAGCCTTAAAGTGTCACAGTCCTATTGAAGTCAGTGTATGTTTTACAGACATTCTTTGTCACCATGTGCATTATTTTTCCTCCCTCTTACAAATCCTCCCAGAGGTACTAACATTTGTAAGTGGTATGGACTGTAACTGATTCTATGTTACTTTTGACTCTCAGATTCCCAGAGCCTAGAAATGAGAAAATGCATCTCCTAGGGATAAATACTAAGACAACCTGTGGAACTCCTTGCCAGAAGATGTTTTGAGGGCCAAGACTATAGCAGGGTTCAAAAAAGAACTAGATAAGCTCATGGAGGATAGGTCCATCAATGGCTATTAGCCAGGATGGGCAGGGATGGTGTCCCTAGCCTCTGTTTGCCAGAAGCTGGGAATGGGCGACAGGGGACGGATCACTTGAGGATTCCCTGTTCTGTTCATTCCCCCTGGGGCACCTGGCACTGGTCACTGTCAAAAGTCAGGAGACTGGGCTAGATGGACCTTTGGTCTGACCCAGTATGGCTGTTATGTTTCTATGGAATTTCACTGCCACATTCACCAAGAGATGCTCAAAAGATAATAATAATGACATTTCTAACCAGTCATGGTGTAGGTGTACACTCAGTAAATTCCATTGTGGTTTGTATTTGGTGGAGGAAGTGATGGGCTGGTTTGGCTCCCAATAATTGATGAGGAGGTGTCAATTCCAAGAGAGGCAAAGCTGCTTTTGTAGTGAGCCAGCCACTCCAAGTCCCTATTCGACTCCAGTGATGCCATCAGAGGACCCAGCCACATCAGCCACACCATCAGGGGCTCATTCACCTGCAGGTCTACTAATGTGATATATCCCATCATGTGCCAGCAACGCCCCTCTACCATGTACATTGGCCAAACCGGACACCTCCTCATCAATTATTGGGAGTGGACCACATTCACCCTGATTGAACTGGCCCTGCAAACACTGGCTCTCCACTTGTGAGGGAACTCCCTTCTCTTCATGTGTCAGGATAACAAATGCCTGCATCTGTAATTTTCATTCCATGCATCTGAAGTAGTGGGTTTTTTACCCACAAAAGCTTATGCTCAAATAAATCTGTTAGCCTTTAAGGTGCCACCAGACACCGTGTTGTTTTTGTGGATACAGACGAACATGGCTACCCCCTGATAGAATGTCAGAAGAGATCATGAAAATGTCTTTGATGTCTCCTGGAGGCTGGGGATAATAAATCACAGATTCCAAAATAGAACAGCTCTAACAGGAGAGATGGAGGGAGAACCACACCAGAATATCGCATATTTCAGCAACTAGAGTGCCCACAGGAGAGGTGGGAGACACCTGGTGAAATCTCTTCTCCTTTGAGGTGGAAGAGGTAGGCATCTGGATGCTCAGAAAGAAGTAGCAGTGTGCATCCTCAGAGGCTGAAACAGGCACAAAGGAGCTTTTACTGCAAGAATGTAGGTGCCAAGTGAGTTTAGGCATCTATGGGGTTTGGCCTCAGCTGAGAGGGGATTTCAGAAATAGCAATGGGGCCTGGTTCTGGATTGAGATGCCCAAAGTGGCAATTCAATTTAGGAGTACAGGTTTCATCTCTGCCACGTGCCAACACTTAGATCTGGCCTACAACCAAAAGATTTACAGGTGTTGCTATATCTGTTAGGGATGTGCTTCTCCTCTGATATACTGGTATAAGCATCGGTGTGGATGAAGTTATATCAATATAAAGGTGTCATATACTGAATAGGTCCATAGATTATAGGCCAGAGAGGACCATTGTAATCAGCTAGTCTGACCTCCTGCATAATACAGGCCATAAAGGAAATGTTGAAATGATTGACTCAGGTGAAACCCCAATCTGTGCCTCACCACCTCCATTAGCAGGGATCATGGACTAGCCATTGCACCACAGAGCTACCTATCACATTTCATTAGTGCTTTCTCCCTCGTGCTACCCTAGAACAAAACAGCTTTACCCTGCTGTAGCTGAGTCTATTCTACAGGGCAGAGCTGAGTGAAATTCAGAATTTCCATGCCATGGGAAAAACTGACTTGGGATGCAAACAAATGGTGACAAATCAAGGAAAAAAGCTCAAATATTAACATTTTGAACAGAATGGAAATTCTGAAAAATGTCCATTTGCAAATGTCAAAAATCTTTGGTTTTCAAATTTTTGATCAGCATGAAACATGTGGACGTTCCAAAACTGAAATGCTTCCTGTCGGTTTATTGACCTGACTTAAAAGGCTACTGCCTGCCTCAGATTGAAATGTGTTTAGTTGGAAAGATTCAGCCTGTTCTGCCATTTCTGAGACCAAAGCTAGGGGAAAAGACATTGTTCTACCCACATTAAAAAAAAAATAAAAAAAAAAACACCCCACCACAGATGACTTCCTCTGAAAAGCTCTGGTGACCCCAAGCTTTGCAGCAGTGACTTGAAATTTGACAGGGCGGTGCCTTATGTCGGTCTCATGAAATTCTGCCCAAATTTGACCCTTTAAAAAATTGCTGCTCACACAGGATCAATCGAGATTTGCTAGAGCTTCCCAGTTTAATCTCCCCAAGAGTCCATCTGCCCTGGGCAGGCAACATCCCAGGGATTCCAGGGACTGAGCAGGGGATTTTCCCAACAATTCCAGTTCTGGGCTGCTGCAGGGTTTCAAATTGGGCACCCAAATTTAGTGGCAAATTTTGACCGTAATTTCTTTGTGCTTCACTTCCCTACCTCTGCCTCCACTCCCTTACTCTCCCACACTTTCAGCGGCTGTTCTCCCAGCCTTTTCTATAGCCCCAGGCTAATTGGGTGGGTAATTGTCTCCCGTTCACCAACTCGGTGCAGGTTTTTCTAGCCAGCTCCAATTTGCTTCCCTTAATGGGAGCTGGCCTGACAGAGGGCTGAGTCAGCAGCTCTTGCCCAGATCTCCGTCACACCTGGGCCCACACATTGAATGATGAGGCTTAAACAAAATACTGAACAGCTGCTCACAAAGTGGGCACTGTCCATTCTCTGCACTCAAGCTGGCTGGGAACTTTTTTAATAAAATGGATTTTCCACCACAAATATGGATTTGCCAAATAGGAATCTTTTAATTGGAATGTCTCAGTTTTGATTCAACATTTCTCAGGTTCAGGGTGGAGTTTGTGATTAAACTCCAGAGACATAGAGAGAGCAACTCCAAAATAGCCAAATCCCAGCTTGCAGGGCACGCACCTGGGATGTGGGAGACCCCTATTCAAGTCACTTCTCTGCCTAATTAAGAGCAGGGAAATAGAACTATGTTTCCAATATCACAGGGGAGTGCCCTAATGTCTGCCCTGTTTTGTATTCTGTGGTGCATCTCTGTCTCTCAATCTCTCCTGTTGGGTGAACAATAAAGGATTCATTGGGACACACAAAGAGAAAGTCTATCTTGATAGCCCAGTGATTGTAAGCCTGATCTGGGATGTGAGAGACCCAAGTCCAAGTGCCTGATCTAGAATGGGTTAGAAGGAGTTGAGATCAGCTTGGTGGGGGAGATAGTGAGTTTGGGGAGAGTTAGGTGTGGCTTGGGGAAGAGCATCCACAAGAAACTGTGGGTTTGCCTAGAGGGAAGAGAGCTATGGGGAATGGTACTGCAGGTGATGGACATGGATGATGACAAACGGATGCCCCCCCTTTCTATAAGTGTTACTAGAGTCTCTCCAGCATCCTTTCTCCCCCAACCTTTTCTGTGGTGGTCAAGTCATCCTGACCCACCAGGCAATTGCTTGGTGGCATTTTGAATGGTAGTATCCGGGGCTTATCTGGAGGGCCAAGTCACATTAGTGACTGTCAGCGAGTCTCCCTGGAACTGTTGAAAATCCACCAGTTCATCCCTTAACCTAGATGAGTACCCTAACCACTGGGCTACTGGTTATTCATGGGTCTAGCTTCTCTATCTCTCACTTTCTGGGAAGTTTTTCCAGGAGACCTGGTTTCATCCCAATGTAGAATGGGAAAATATTTTGAAATCTTGAATATGTTCAGGAGACAGGAAATCCTTTTCCCACCTATATCTACTCTGTACCCACTTATAATATTACCACTTAAAATAATTATCCTTTAAAACAATTGTCAAAGTTAGATTTTTGGACCTACACCACTTCTGTAGAGATTGAGGAATACCCAAACTGAAATCACACCTTGGAATGGCGCATAGATATACCCAATGAGGGGGCGGGGAGGGGGATGATTTTTAGAACTTCTTACGGTCCTTATGTTAGCTATCACTTATGGTCATCTACATGTATTATTGCCCTTTGGTGCTCGTGACTCTCTAAAGTTGAGCAGATCTTTCCATTTAATATCTAGCCTTCAGGAAGAAAAAAAGACATTCAATGACATGAATGTCTCTACTGATACATATTAGCCCTGCAACATCTTTCTGCTGGGGATTCCCAACGTTAGAAACAGATCCTTTCTGGGATCTTTGCTTTGAGTTTCTGTGGTGCCAAGTGCCATCAACTCCCACTGACATTGATGGGAGCCAGAAGAGAAAACCAGTGTAAATGAAAACGTTCTACACCATTCATTATTGTCTGTACTTTTACAAGAGATGATTTACCTCCTTTCCAAACTAATCTGATTTAACAACAGAGAGGGTGGGCAGGAGAGACATAGATGGCAAAGCCCTGTGCCCTAAGGGATATTTCTGGCATGGGAACGATTCAGATTTGGACAGTCTCTCGTATTGTGGTGGAATCTCTTCACATATTTAATTGAATGCAAAACAATGCACAGTGTTTTGTGTTTCTGTAAGGAGACAGTGCACTAGCTCCAGGGGGAAGTGTGTGCATAACCCATAATATATTCCCCAAGACACACTATTTCACAGGAGCAGTCAGAGTTGTTACAAGGAATCTACACATGCTCCCTTTTTGACTCCAGTTTATTTGAAAATTTAGATTTCCCACCCATGCCGCCTCATACCATGGTGACACAGTTGATTTTTCTGGGATTCATGGACCACCCAGAGCTACACGTCCCACTCTTCATGTTGTTCCTACCGAGCTTTGTTATCACACTGGTAGGGAATCTTGGGATGACTTTTAATCAGGATTAACTCCCATCTTCACACCCCTATGTGCTTCTTACTCAGTAATCTGTCCATTGTCGATGTTGGTTATTCCTCTGCCATTGCACCTAGGGTGCTCATGACTTCTGTAGCAGAGAGTAATAGAATCATTTCATTCACTGAGTGAGCTGTGCAATTTTTCTTTGTCTGTGTCTTTGTGACCAATGAATGATGCCTCCTGGCCACCATGGCCTCTCACCGCTTCACAGTCATCTGTAACCCACTGCTCTAGAGGGTTATCATGTCCAGGAAACCCTGTGTGCTGATAGATGTTGTGTCTTTGTGAATTCAACGGCCCGAATAATTTGTATATTCAGCTTGTCTTTCTCTCACCCCAGGGTCAGCAATCATTTCTTCTCTGACATCTCTTCCCATCCTTAAGCTGTCCTGCTCTGACATACACAACACAATGATGTTATTCATTTCACCTTGTTGACTATATTTGTCAAGATTACAATGCTAGTTGTTCTAGATAGTCTGTTATATGCACAGCCTTGTCGCCATCAGTGGTTAGATGTTGGCTGCGTGTGTGTTCGTTCAGTGTGCTGTCCCAGCTCTGTGGAGATAGCAGACCTCAATTAAACAGCCCAATAAATCCACAGACTCAATGTTCAGTGAAGGCACCTGGCCAGGTTTACTGTCAATAGAGCACAGTAATAGTATCTGGATGGATTGTCAGACCTGTATGCTTGTGTCAATGGATGCAACTCAGTCAGTGGTGAGACTCTCCACTGCTCCCTAGGCTGGCCAAAGACACTTCCTCTGAGATACATCTTTATACACAAATACAAACAAGTGACGTATTGCCCCTGACGTATCAGAGTGACACCCTCTGCTGCATTAGGGTGCCTCCCATTGAGGGATCCAAGGGCTGCCCATTACCTTGTACATGTTGGTTTGATTAAAACATCTCTATCCATCATGCTGTCATCCTGACCTTATTCTTAAGATGGGTCAGCGTGCTCCTGTTATCTCTGGGGCATGTGGTTGGTATCGAGGTGTTCTGGTACCGCCTTTCTGGAATGTGCTGGCGTGTATATACTTGTGCCTAAGCACTACTTAAGCACGTGTGATTCTGCAATATCAGCCCTGTTCTTGCCAGATTCTGTGAACGGGCGCTGCCTCTTGCTCACAGCTTGGCTTTGCTTTAGATCTGCAAAGTTTTGGTTACTTTAGCTCAGGCTTTAGGCCTCACACCAGGACTCTGATACACGGTCTTATGTTTCAGGCCGTCTTCTTAATACACCATCCTGAAGATCCACTCAAACCCGTTTGTACCTTTCTTTACCTGTGCCTCTCACCTGACAGCTGTCACTGCCTTCTACAGTACTCTGATTTTATGTATTTACAACGCAGTTATGGCTACATCTTGGACCAAAACAAAGTCATCTCTGTGTTCCCTATGCTGAACCCCCTGATCTATAGCCTTAGAAACAAAGAGTGAAGGACGCCTTTAGAAGGATGATATACAGGAAGATATTTTATCAATAAATGTAGTTACTGATTTTTAAAAAAATCAATAAACAGCTGTGAGAGTGGGGGCAAGTTCTCTGGGTCACCATCCTGATTTCTCAGGTTGCAGCATTTCTTTGAATTGCACAAAAATGGTTGTGCATAATGCAGGCTCATTAATATTGGCAATCCCAAGAGCAACATAGGAAAGGAAGTGACCCCCCGAGGTCACTGAGTCCAGTCTGCTGCTGTTGCAGGCAGCAACGTGATATAATCCCATTCTTAAACTTATTCAACTCCACTTTAAATCGAGTTAGGTTGTATAACTCCACTAATTCTAGTGGGAGGCTGTTCCTGAACCTCCCTCCTCTGATGGTTAGAAACTTTCTTCCACTTTCCAGACTAACTTTAGTCATGGGCATTTTATACCCATAAATAATAAACAGGCCAGGGCTAGCTGACCCTGGTTTCAATCCACTGACCACTGGGTTATTATGGGAGTAGCACACTTCCAGCATTCTACTTACAGGGTGTCTGCAGTTTGTTGTACTCAGTAAGGCTAGACCTCATGAGATTCTGTTTGTAAATCACAGGCCTCTTATTCTTGATTTAAAGGTGAATTGCAGTTACCATTAGTGCTTTAGGTTGGGTGCCCTCTGTAGATTGAAACTCAGGTAAAAGGATGCTGAAATCATACAAATACCTGAGCTGTTCTGAAATTGCATCTCAGTAGAGAATGCTGTTAAATATACAGGCCCATCTATTTTATATTCTCTTTTGTTAGACTGTGCTCAACTCCTGGTGTGCTAATATCACACAATCTCAATTCCAGCACTACCGTGACAGAATTTTAAGGAGGCCAGGACTGCAGAGAACAGTACATGTCAATCATGTGGGATCAGAGAGAGAACTCAGGGCCCGGTATGTGGAAAATATTTCCATCAAACTCATAGATCATGTGAAGTTCACTCTGATCCCAGTGCAGACTCAGATATGGACCTATACAAAGTCAGGGAGGGTTGTGGACAAAGCTGACAATGCAGATGATTCTTAGGGAGAACTGATTAAACAACATCAGAATAACCACTGCATGGGCCTCTGACAAAATGCCAAGATGG
Organism: Lepidochelys kempii; assembly: GCF_965140285.1. NCBI lineage: Eukaryota > Metazoa > Chordata > Testudines > Cheloniidae > Lepidochelys > Lepidochelys kempii. The sequence goes on from NC_136385.1 coordinate 6,695,785, forward strand.
AAACCGACCATCACCTAATATATCACTATTTTCATTCTCCAGTGACCTAATGTTGGGGGAAGATTATCTCACATCTGCCTACTATGAGCTTCTTCCGCTTTCCTTAGAAGCATCTGGTATAAGCCACTGTCATAGACAGGCTATTGGACTAGATAGACCTTGTGTCTGATCCTGTCTGGCAATCCCCAAGTTTCTATGAGACCGAGGGGAACTGGTAGCTTCTACAGGTTAGTTCAGTCATGGAACAAGTGTCTGCCCCAGAACTTCCCCAAACTCTGCAGGGGTATGGTTAGGATTAAGGTTAATATTGGGAAGCTATGAACATCAGACAATTCACACTTGCCCCTGTGGGTGGATAATTTGATGTGCATCTGTAACACCGACAGGCCCCAGTCTTCGGCGGTCGGGATTGAATTTGGGACCTCTGCAGCTTAGTACATGAGCCTCTACCACATGAGCTAAAAGCCACATGGCTCTTGACTAAGGATGTAGGGTAGACTCATTAAACTCTCTCTGAGTGGTCTCAGTGCCAGCAGATGGGACAGAGCACCACACCCAGGCGGTGTGTGGGTTACATATCTACACCAGGTTACAAGTTAAGGACATGATCTGCCAATTGGATAGAACAAGCCAGACTGCTGCCCCAATAAGGGGCTTTTGCCCGTAAGTCATTTATGTGCCTTGGGAAATCCTATGGTCATAAGGGCCAGATCTTCTTCTTGTGTAAATGTGTGTAGCCCCACTGACTTCAATGGAATGACACCAATTTTGACTAGTTATGGTTCTGGCCCAATGCGTTCAGTAGCGCTCCACCTATTTACTTTGGGGTCTCACACATTAGCACCAATGGAGCTAATGCTGATTTTAACCTGCTGGGGATCTGGCCCCATTGATTGCAATGTAGTGATGCTAGCTTACACCAACTGGAGCTGGAGCGCCATTGATTTCAATCTGTATCTGTGAGGTTTTTGTTGAGGTTGATGGATTTCCACTCAATTTAGCCGTATGGAATTGATTTCAATGGGGCAAAGATGATTTACACCCACTGGCGATATAGCCACATTAATTTAAGTGGCACTCCCTCAAGTTACATTACATTACCTGGGGTTTTCGTCCCTTTGGCATCAATGTGGTGATGCTGATTTACACTAGCTTAGAATCTGGCCGAGTGTATTTCACTTCACCATCATTTTCAGTACTGATTTGTATTAATGTTGAATTGACATAAAACATTCTGAGGATTGCACTGTTTCTTCCAGATTAAATAAGATATTCTGCTTATTTCCCTAACATAGTTTCGTGGCTTTTTAATGGCAGATTTTTATGGCCTTACTCACACTTTTTCAGCAGGTGGAAGTCCATGAGACCACTCTCACAGTAAGGGGCTATTCAGTGTAAGGACAACAGAATCGAGCCTATAGTTTCGAGATGCTCTAACATGTTGTTATATATGGATTAAAGCCCCTTCTTGTCTGTCTTGTGAACATTAACATTTTTAGTTTATTTGGAACCTAAACCGATCTGGCTTTACTTGCACTGCATAGAACTTGATCTCATTGGGGCTCCTGCTATGAGTAAGTGCTAGTCAATGTGAGCAAGGATCATAGACTCATGCCTGCAGTGACCTGGTTTAATTTGTCATGGTTTTGGACACAATGGGCCAAATATAGCCCTGGCATAAAAGAATGATGCCAGAGATTAATTTGGCCCGAAAGCGAAGATATTGAAAGGGGAAAAAAAGGGAAAGAGTAAATGCTATTGTCCAGCACTGGTTATGCCAGTAATGTTCATATTGACATAATTCTCCAAAGTTTGGAGAACTATGTAGATGGCATCTATTATTATGGATTATAATAAGCTGCTGTGGGCCTCATTAAAACATTGTTTTTTGAGCAGTTCTGTCATTATCTAATTAGGCAAGCAAACGTATTGGGAATGGTTAGGAAAACAACATATGAGTCATGATACAGAAATAATGTCAATATTAACACTTGCTCTGCCAGAGTAATGAATAAGTAAACCTATTTGTAGTGTAACTGAAGTTAAGATAATTTGCCAAGACAATTTGTAGAGTAACATCTTCTCCCAGAGAACAGCTGTGTATTAAAAAAAGAGCTGTCCCTTCTCATTCAAATCAATCTGAAAAAACTATACCAGCCCCCTTGTCATTCATTAAGGACCAGAGCCATTGGCCATTGGCCTCAATGGAGTCTCTCCAGTGCACATTAGTTCAGCACCATAGATCTCAGTCCTGAACATTTTTATGGGAGTGCTTCAATTTACTTCTTTATCTTCTCTCCAACCCATGAAAGAGTTTCTCTGGTGATCATGAAATTATGTCAAGGGTCTGCTTTGTTTGGCTTTCTTTGGACTTTGTAAACCCTGAAACAGATTCATCCCAGAAGTAACTCCATTGACTTGCGAGTATGATGTGGGGACAGATAAAGGATACATGTAGTCCAATCAATTTATAAAGATGTACGATTGTGATGTACTAGTACCCGTTATGAAGTACTAGTGTAATGGGGCTATCAATATTCATAGCACTAGCAACTTGCTCACACACTGACATTTGAATATTCATCTGCTCTGGTTAGTCCAGGGAAGTTTTCTCTGAATCATCAATCACTTAAATCCACTTCTTGTGCTCCTAGGAATACTACTTATGATTTTTCCATATGTGTGAAAAATGGAATGAAGCTATACTGCCATAACATAAAAAGAAATCAAAGTTACTCTATTGATTAACGTCATGATGTTCTTAAACGGGCAATGGGAGTTCCAGTTAATGTTGCATGGGCAATGCTCATTCTGGTATTTCCTAACTTGAGAGTGCCTGACTTTGCAGCTTTTTGGTTCTTTGTGCATTTTCTAATTTTTATGGCTTACTTTACTGACAAGACCAACCTTTATCACAAAGGGTTTTTTTGGTGTGTGCATGATGTATCCATGATTTATCTGTCCAGTATCAATAGTGTGTGCTTTACAAGGCAGAAAAAGTAAGGACACTCCCTAATTCAAAGACCCTATGGTCAAAGGAAGACTGAAAAACACAAAGAAAGCAGGGTATATAAGAACTAGTAATTTCTTTTTCTTTTGATGAATAATCATTATTACTATTAAAGAAAGGGTGGTGCATTGGGGAACTTGCGTGGTGAGGATGTTCCATGCAGAGGAAGCAATTTGAAAACACACAGGGAATGGAATGGGAGAAAGAAACACATGGTATTGGTGCTAGCTGGTAAAGCAGAAAGTGAGGGAGATAATGTAGAAAAGACCTAGATTTTTGATTATGGCCTGTCCCTGTAAATAGCCCTGTACTGGGGTGGTTTGGCATTTTAAGGAGTGGAGGCCTGAGCTCAGCCAACCCTAGCGGCTAAGAAGGCTCACCTGAAAACGGATCAGTGGATTCTCTTACTGATCAGCTGGTAGCACAAGATAAAGTGTCTGAGAGAGTTGCAGGAGCTGCAGAGAAAGGAAGGAGCAGCAAGGAAGGCTAGAGACAGAGAGTTTGGCAATAACCTTGGAGGAAAGACCCCGAGAGCAGAGACTAAGGCCAGCAGTAAAATTGTCTTATACTGTTATGCTCCTTTTTGTTTGTTGTCTCTTGGAAAGAGGGTGACCAGACAGCACGTGTGAAAAATTGGGACAGGGGTGAGGAGTAATAGGAGCTCTTAGAAGAAAAAGACCCAAGAATCGGGACTGTCCCTATAGAATCCAGACATCTGGTCACCCTACTTGAAAAATAAATAAAACCTGGCTGGAAGGGCCGGCGAGACTGATCTGTTGTGAGTACAGCTGTGGAGCCTGGAGGAGGGAGAGATGGATGGCAGAGTTCTGCAGGACCACTCAGGCCACCAGGGGGTGCTTGGGAGGAGGTCATGAGCAGGGGAGGAGTGGGGTTTTGGAGGAGATGCTCTACAACAGGGCCAAACGGGAACCCTGAATTTGTGCACCCACCAGCTTTCCTGGTGTTTCAAGTTCTAGACTCCAACCGGTCGGAAGGTGACTGTTCAGAACCATCCATAAGTCACATTTAATTGGGTTGCGAAGTTTCACAGACACAAGGTCATGTTCCCAGAGTTCAAATACATTGGAAAACCAACATTGTACATTGCAAATGGCACCCTAGGTCGGCAAAGAGAATGGAACATGGCAGGTACCATTGTAGGAGCAGGGATGCTGCATGCCGGGGACCAAGTCATGCTCTCCGCCACACTGTTACAGACCCTTGGGAATCAGTGATGAGAATGATGGGGTCTAAGTTAGCTGTTACCACTCAAGGAAGTGATCTCATAGTCATTGTGGACAGTTCTCTGAAAACATCCACTCAATGTGAAGCTGCAGTCAAAAAAGAGAACAGACTGGTGGGAATAAGTAAAAAAGGGATAGATAATAGGACAGAAAATATCATCTTGCCTCTCTATTAATCCATGGTACGGCCACATCTTGAATACTGTGTTCAAATGTGGTCGCCCCATCTCAAAAAAAGATATATTGGAATTGGAAAAGATTCAGAAAAGGGCAACAAAAATTATTAAGGGTATGGAATGGCTTCCATATGAAGAGAGATTAATAAGACTGGAGCTTTTCAGCTTGAAAAAGAGATGACTAAGGGGGCATATGATTGAGGTCTACACAATCATGACTGGTGTAGAGAAAGTAGTTAAGAAAGTGTTGTTTACTACTTCTCATAACACAAGAACTAGAGGTCACCAAATGAAAAGTATAGCCAGCAGGTTTAACACAAACAAAAGGAAGTATTTCTTCACACAATGCACAGTCAACCTGTGGAACTCATTGCTAGAAGATATTGTGAAAGCCAAGACTATTACAGGGTTCAAAAAAGAACTAGATACATTCATGGAGGATTGGTCCATCAATGGCTATTAGTCAGGCTGGGCAGGGATGGTGTCCCTTGCCTCTGTTTGCCAGAAGCTGGGAATGAGCAACAAAGGACGGATCACTAGATGATTACCTCTTCTGTTCATTCCCTCTGGGCACCTGGCACTGGCTACTGTTGGAAGACAGGACACTGGGCTAGATGGACTTTTAGTCTGACCCAGTATGTCTGTTCTTATGTTCTTATGTAATGATGTTAAATGTACTCAGGGCCATTACACCAGCATAGTATAGCCACAAAATAGTGCAGTCTGGCCACACCCTGTCACAACTGGGCCCTGATTTTCTTCAGATGCTTTCACCTCTATCCACAGCTTTATTCCATAGCTTGTCTCTCTTCCTTTTAATGGTCATTTCTGAATCAGCTAGTGGATCATTTTCAAAGCATCTGGCCTATGGAATCCTTCATGTCTCAATCCAGAGTTTAGGATATTTGCCACAGAAGAGGAAAGGAAGGGGCAGGCCTTTGGGAATTCATATGAAACAAATTTCTTATTAATTCAATCCCCTTCCCTTCTATCTCCTTTTCATGCAAAAATGCCCTGCGCTATGAATGTCAGGCGTGGTATCTATGAGAAAGGACACGCACACACCACAGCAAAGGCGTCCCGATGGCTCGGTTATAGGAATGTTCTTATTGATAATGGTAACCATTTTCTACATCTGTTTGAGCCACATCACTGGACACTTATTGAGTGGTGACATCTTATTCCTGCAGTAGTGAATGGGACAGCTCATGTGGATAAGCATTCCCCAACATAAGTAAGGTATTTGCGATGTGTTTAAAGGACATATATGGCTCCAGCTACTGCAACGATTGAGTATCTCACAACCTTCTCATGACTGTGTCCTCAGAACACCTCTGTGAAATAAGGAAGTGCTATTAACCCCATTTTACAGAATTTCAAATGAGGGGCTAAGTGACTTGTCCAAGGTCACACAGCAAATCTGTGGTAGAGATAGGAATTTAACTTGTCTTCCAAATTACAGGCTAGTGCCCAGACTGCTGGCCCTTCCTGTTTGGCCTTTTGCTCTCAGTATTGATCAAAGTATTCATTCACCTGCTGCAACACTAGATATGCTCTTGGGTATAAACATAATGACGATAATCAAATATATTGGGAATATGTAAATACCAGCATCTGAAGACATCTCTTGAACATCAGTTGCAATGGGCATTATTAGCAGAGAAGTATAGTTTTGTGTCTGTAGAATTAAACTTTATGCTCCTTAACCCTTTTGCTGCTCTTCTTTGGGAACTCTCTTTTCTTGCAGCTAGTGAGACTGAGAGAGCCTTGCATTGTATTGGAGCATCTTGGCAAGACCCCCAGTTCCTGGCTCAGGATGGGAGGAGATATAGGCAGAGATGACTCTTCCCAACAAGGAAGAGTTAAGTAGTGCATCAAATTCTATGCCTTGATCTGAAGTCAATGGAAAGCTGTCATTGAGTTCCGCACCTTTGGCTCAGGCTCTTATGCCATCGTTAAGCCAGTGAAATCTATAAAGTTATTTCAGATTTATACGTATCTTGTTAAGCCCAGGATTTCTCTCAGTGTCTCCACTTCCACACAGCTATGGGATGTGCGAATAGCTGCTGAAAGAAATGTCATATTCTGAACAGAGATAACAGGGTTATTCTGTATCATTATAGGTCAGAAATCAAGATGTGTTGGGAAGACATAAAGAGACTCAGATTCCTGGATTTTTTTAAAGTGACTTAAACATGCTGAAACAATACCTTCATCTAGTTGAACTTCCTTCATAACACAGGCACAAGTCCCTCACCGCTTAATTTATCCATCGAGCCCATGAATTCTCTTCGAGCTATAGTATAAGATTTAGAAAGATGTATCGCCTTGATTTTAAGACATTATGTGATGGAACATCCGCCACAATAATAAATAATTTCTTCCAATAACTAATTACCCTCAGTAAGAAAAGGTGCACCTCATATCTTGACTGAGTTTATTTAGCTTCCAGCCACTTAATCTTATGCCTCTGTCTGCAGAATTGAAGATCTTTACCCTATTGGAAATCTTTGTCCCAGACAGGCACATATATAGCATGTTTAAGGCACTTCTAGACCTTCCCTCGGATAAACTAAGTAATAAAAATAAGATGTATCAGTAGAACTCCTTATTTGCAGGGCCAGATCCTCATTTGCTGTCATTTGTGTAGCTCCTTTCACTTCAGGTGACTTCAATGAAAGTATACAACAACGTAGGGTCTGGAACTCAGTTCCTAAAACACAAGCCAATATTTGAGGTGTATAAGAAGAATTTCAGCTGTCAGCAGTAGAGCTGTGCAGAGGACACTGATTGCCAGAGGATGTTGTGAAGGCCAAAAGCATAACTGGGTTTTTAAAAGAATTAGATAAGTTCTTGGAAGATCGGTCTATCAATAGCTATTAGCCAGGATGGTCAGGGACGCAATCCCATGCTATGGATGTCCCTAAATTTCTGACTGACAGAAGCTGGGAGTGGATGACAGGGGATGGATCACTGGATAGTTGCCCTGTTCTGTTCATTCGCTCTGAAACATCTGGCACTGGCCATTGTGGAAGACAGGTCACTTGGCTAGATGGACCATTGGTCTGATGCCGTATGACTAGTCTTATGGTTCTATGTGTAACCCTTCTGCCCATCAGAGTTGGCAGCAACAAGGGCCGGGTTCAATATCTAGGGGATCCATTCCAATAACACAATGCAAACCGGCTCGAGCCCCCACCCAGTGACCTGGGACAAATATATACCACCCCCGCTGGGCGCCTCCAAGAGGCAATACTTCCCCTCTCGCAAGCACATAGTCTGAGTGTAGCAAAAGTCTTTTAATAACAGAGAGAAACAATGTGGCATTATGTTGGGGAAACACCACCAACCGGATTCATAACACAACCCATGAGCAAAAACAACCCCACCCCAGGCAAATTGGGGCATGCCCTTTTCCCTTTGGTTCTTGAGTCCAGCAACCCCAAAAGTCCAATGCCCCAAAAGTCTCTGTCCCTGGTCAGGGCAGCCCCAGAGTTCGAAAGTTTATCGGCGGAGCTTTACCTCCCAACCTGGGTGGAAATGGGACGGGGGTAAGAGGCACCTTACATGATCTGAAGCTGACCGCCCCATAGCTCCATAGCGGCGCTCCGCTCCGCTCCGCCAGCCGCCCCACAAAACTCCTTCGCGCAGCTGCACTCCGCTCCACTAGCCGCCCCACGAACTCCTTCGCTCAGCTGCGCTCCGCTCCGCCAGCCGCCCCACGAACTCCTTCGCTCAGCTGCGCTCCGCTCCGCCAGCCGCCCCACGAACTCCTTCGCTCAGCTCCACGGCCCACAAGCAGCTCCTGCCATCCACACACTGCTCCGTGTCGAACTGCTTCGCCAGCCGTCCCGCAAACTGCTCCACAATATATCTTCAGGCTCCCCCACTACTTAACACAACACTCAGTGATTTCAGCGCTTAGGTGAATTCAGCTTATAATAGGGGAGCCCCAGTGCTGGTGCACTGTCAGCCCAAAGTGAGCTCAGCAGCCTATAACTAGACTTCTAATGAAATCAAAATTAGCTCTGATATTCCACAGTGGAGAGAGGAGGAAGTGCAATTAGCATGTAAGGCCCTCACCAAGGGGCCCATGCCACCAAGTATTAATACTTGTCCCCAGCCTCTCTCCATTCACGCAGTTTTGGAACCCATGACCCTTGCCTAGCGAGTGCTACTTAGATGATGGTGAATCCCTCCATCGTAACAAAAGGCCACGTACAGTTCCAAGCACAGTTCCCATAATCAGGGTAATAACAATTTATTCTTCCTGCCCCAATAACAGAGACACTGGGGATCCCACAGCAGCCAAAGTGACCATTTGGGCAGCTATGGTCTCATTCTAGGCGTGGTGGGTGTGCCTATGCAAATGAGATCGGCCCCTGAAGTTCTTTTCCACAACTTGCCACACCTCACCACCAGATGTCAGGGTGGAGCTCATCCTGACACTGCTTACATCTGTGATGGGCTGGGTGATGCTTTCTGTTAAGATGGCTGGTGCTGGTAGCTGGGTGTGGCTCTGTTCTTTGCCCCCTTCCTCTGCCTGCACAGCTCTAGGATTCCGCTGCTTCTGTAGGCCATGCAGGAGGCTCCCCAGCCTTTAAAATTGCTCTGTCCCCTGCCCTGGGTCCGAGCTGTGTTTTGGGCTCAGATAAAACCAAACGGTGTATGGGTGAGGGCAGAAAGGGGGTGGCAGCAGCCAGAGGCAGAAGAGAGCAAATTACAGGAAAAAAAGGGGTTTTGACTGGGTGTCATGGGTCTGAAAGGCAGCAGGCCTAGGGGTTAGGCTGGGATTCCACAGATTAGTTCAATCTCTCCATTTCCTGAGGGGAGCTCCGCTGCGTCATACATATAAAATCAAAGGATCTTAGCAGGAGCCTGGCAGGTGGTTGATACGTGCCCGTAGTTCAATGTTCTCACTTTTACAGTCGTGACTGGAGGTGCAAACCAAGACCAGAGCCCCATTGTGCTGAACACACAGCCACACCACAGTGACTCACTAGCTCTCTGAGGACATGTCTACACTGCAGTGTAAGCCCTGGGCCAGTAGAACTCACATTTGCAGAGCCTGAGTTTGTTAACGTCGGGTTTGAGAATCTACACTCATTTGGAACCCCAGGTTAGGGATTGTTGTATCCTGGGTCCCAAACTGGGGCTCCAGCATCTACACGGCATTATGTGATCCCCATTTCAACCACCCAGATCCCAGAGTTCCCAGCACGCTTCCAAAATGTGACCACTCTAGCTCTTTGTTCGTGGTGCAGTGTGGACAAGGAAACTCAGCCTTCGGGATATTTTTGACTCACTCCCAGAGCAGGAGTCCAGAGGGGCTGCGTCTACACTACAAGCCAATACAGAACGTAAACCCTGGGTCTTAGCTTGACTCAGGCTCAGACCTTCTATCACTTTGGGGTCCTTGGACCCAGGCTTTGAGCCCTTGGTTAGTGCAATTTATGTGGAGATGGAAGGGGGCTTGAGTTGACTTGAGCATGAGTTCCATCCGTGGGTTTAGCTTGCAGAGTGGACGTACCCTGAGGTGACTGGTGCTTCAGGTATTCACTGTTGTAATTTGTTATGCCCAAAAGTTTCAGAAATGGCCAGTGATTTTAGTGCCCAACTTCAGTCCCCTCGATCCCTCATTTCCAGAAATAAAAGATCCATCACTCTAGCTGAAGTCAAGGGGAGCTGCAAGTACTCAGCACTTAGGAAAATAGGGCCCAAGGTCTTTTATATTGAGATCCCAATAATGGTTGCATTCACCAGCAATGACTATTCTTGAAAATGTGTCTGTATATGTTTGGTCACCTAAACTACCTGGTCTTTAATTGCGACTCCTAAACTCACAAAGAGTTGTGTGCATGTGTGTGGGGTGGGGGCGGGGGAGATATTTGGTGTGAGTACTGACAAAATATTATATCTGAGGGAGCACTCATGACATTCTCCCTTTCAACAGACATGGTTTTCAATGTAATTACACACACTCAAATGCCTCCCAGAAAACAGATGAGTTGGGCTGTGGATCTGACTGAAGCAAAATCACAAAATTTATTTGAAAAAATACCTGTAAATATTTTTGGAGTATCAAACCAGTCCTGGTTATTGCTTATGAATCCATTGTTGCAGTGTCAACTTTTCCCTTTTATTCAGTAATTCTAAACAATATTCGAATCACACTATTACATCTTACACTGAAAAATCAATTTCAAAATATTTTACTATCGGTACAGGGGAGCCAAACCATCATTTAATAACTGACATGGCCTTTTTATGCACATAAGGTGTCTATTCAGAAAAGCATCTCTGTCTGAGGCAGCACTTAAATACGTTTAACTTTACACATATGGTTACGTCCCACTGAAGTCAAAGAGAGACATACTTAAACATGTGCTTATGGACTTTCTGAATCAGAGCACATGGCCTAGTTTACATTAAGGGAACAGGTCAATCTAAGCTACATAATTTGAGTTTTGTTAGTAGTGTCACTCAAATAGACATAGCTTAGATCTACTTACTGTGAGGTCCACACTTTGCTGAGTCTACAGAAGAAACTCTCCTGTTGACTCTCCTTACTCATCTCGTTCTGGTGGAGTACCAGTGTCAATGGCAGAGTAATCAGGGTCGATCCAGTGAGTCTTCACTAGACCTGCTAAATTGTCCCCCAGTGGATCAATCGCCACAGCATTGATCCACCCCATAGTGGAAACAAGCCCTATGTGTGCAGGGCAGCCATTGAATGATTTGGTTGTCCGATTATGACACCCTTTTGGGGAAAATGGGCCCTCAATTTTGTCTCTATTGCTCTCCTCAGTGCATCCATCACATCCTTGTTCCTCAAGCTGTAGACGAGGGGGTTCAGCATGGGGATCACCACCGTGTAGAACACGGAGGCCATTTTGTCTGTGTCCAGCATGTAGCTGGTGCTAGGTCGGAAGTACATGAAGAGAATTGTCCCGTGAAACATGGAGACAGCCGTCAGGTGGGAGGTGCAGGTGGAGAAGGCTTTGCACCTTCTGTCGATGGGGCGAATCTGCAGCACAGTTGCAATAATTAAGATGTATGAGATGAGGATGGTCCCAATGCTGATCACCTCTATCAGACTGCCAAAGAGGAAAACAAGTAGCTCGTTGACATAGGTGCCAGAAGTGGAGAGCTTTAGAAGCGGGTTGATATCACAGAAAAAATGATTCAGGAGATTGGAGTGGCAGTAGGATAATCTTAGCAAACCGCTTGTGTGTATCACAGAGTTCAGGAAGGCCCATAGATATGAACCAGCTGCCAGCCGTAGGCAGTGCTTTGGTGACATGATGACTGTGTACAGCAGCGGGTTACAGATGGCTACATAACGGTCGTACGCCATTACTGCCAGCAGAAGGCACTCAGAGATGACAAACAATATGAAGCTAAAATATTGGATGATGCAAGCTGTGTAGGAAATAGCTTTCCTCTCAGCTAAGAAGCTCATCAGCATCTTGGGAGTGATGACTGTGGAGTAACAGACATCCACGAGGGACAAATTCTTGAGGAAGAAGTACATGGGGGTGTGAAGTCGGGGGTCGATCCTGATTAAAACCATCATTCCCAGATTCCACACCAGGGTGATACCATAGATCACTAGGAACATCGCGAAGAGGGGGACCTGCAGCTCCAGACGATCTGTCAGTCCTGTGAGAATGAACTCGGTCACTGTCGTACAATTTCCTCCCGCCATTCATTCAGCCTTGGGTGCTCGCTGCGGGATCAACCACAAAGGAAGGCATTAGTTCTTATGAAAATGGTGTATGCTAATATAAAGAACTGTGGTCATATGCACAGAGACCCTTTGAGTCGTGGAATGGAACCTGTAACAACTGATGGGAAAACCCAAAACTCCTTCACTTCTTCTGAGGGAAAAAAAAATCCTTTATCTCTAGGAAAGTGCATAACCCTGCAATTTATTCTGATTTACACATTTTGAGCCTGATTCGGCTGATATTTTAATTTCACTGATCAATGTAGACTTAGGATCCGTGGATCTCCAGTATACCTGGGAACAATAACATGCGTAGGAGGAAGACACAGTTTGCATCACACTGTCTGGTTATTGGGTGACAGTTTCCAGCACCTAAATTTGCCTTCGTGTTTTTAAATCATTGGCTACCAGGCAGTACACAGGATGCACATGCATTCATTGAGGAAATATTTCAAAAATGGAACTTCCAAATGTATCCCTTCTGGACACTACAGCCATGCTGACTAAGTTCTGCAGCTTCTTGTTCTTTGGATGCTGAAACATTACCACTCATACACTTCTAATGATCAGACTAAAAGTGTGTAGCCAGGCGTGAATATTTGTGAGAAAATTAACAACGGTGAACATATTTTCAGAAACATATATTTATAATGATAAGAAAAAAATGGTGTCTGAATAGATTTACCTTTTAACCTGTCTTTATAGAGATAAGAATAATAATATTCTATTGTGATTAGTGAGTTGGGATCAAACTGCCTGTAAACCTGTTTCATCCTATGTCAATATCCTCACTGCACCTCTTTCCTCAGCCCGTGTCACAATAGTGATTGCCAAATCATATAATCGTTAAATTTATTTAGCTCATGTCGCACATTCCAGTTTGTGAAATTTTGAGATTGTTGTGGGTCTCATTCATAACACCCCTGGCAAGGTAAAAGGTAGAGAACATCGAGTGATCAGCAGGTATGTATGTGTGGTATGTTTATTGTGGCCAAAGACGAAGAAAAAGTGTGTGTGTGCGTGTGTACATATTCATACACATGCCGTACATACACACATGTGTCATTTATTTCTTTACCCACTCTTTGGTTGTGGCCAAATAGCATATAGGTCAGTCGGCATTCAGACAAATATTACAAATAAAATGATTATTCAACTTCAAAGGCAGCTTGGTTAATGTGCAGTTCTACAGAAGGTACCAAAGAAGAAGGACTTGACTTCTTTCGTCAAATGTGTCCAAGCAAAGAACAATAGGTCATTTAGGGCTTAATCCTGTGTGGATCTTGCCTCAGTCCAGCAGAACATTTAGGCAGCTGCATTATCTTTTCATACAATCATAGAAACGTAGGGCCTGAAGAGGTCATCTAGCCCATCCCCTACCACTTCTAAACCTTTCATCATTTTTGTTGCTGTCCTCTGAGCTCTCTCTAATCTATCTCCATCTTTCATGTAGTGGAGCACCCAGAATTGTAAACATATTGATTTCAATGAGGCTTCTTACATTCTTAAAGTTGCTTCAAGTTAAGCATGTTCTTACGTTTCTTTGGATTGGGGGCAGCGTGCTCAGTACCTTGCTGGTTTGAGCTTGTATTATGGGTGAGCTGAGAAGTTGGGAAATGTCTGTAGATCCTAGGAGTGCTGTTAAGCAGAATTACAAAGAAACTGGAGGGATTTGACAGCTTTATATAGCATAGTGTATGGATCTGGATGCTTAAGGGATACTAACATCATGCTTCAGGAATTAAATGTTTCTCTAACTATTAGAGTTCAGGGCGAGATGCGGGGAAGGGCTGATTATTCCACGTCTCACTATTGAAGGTCATTAAACCTTCTTTTGAAACATCTGGTACTAGCCACTATCAGAGACAAGACACCAGATGGAGCTCAGCTCTGTTCCAATCTGGCAATGACTGTGTGTTTATTCAGTGTTTCATAAAAAGACCAGTGAAGCCAAATGCCCCTGCAGACCAAATTCCTTCTCAAGAGAGACTCTGAACCAGAGATCAGATAGCTTAATAGAAATTTCCTATAATGTAACTATTTTCTACCCCCACTTTTAAAGGAAGAGCAGGATTGATGCTAAAAGAGCTCTCCTGCCAGTTCACACAGCTCAGATCTATTTATCTATCTGCAAGCAAAAAGTTCTCTCAAAAGAGGCTGTCGAATTCCCCTTTATATAATTGAAGGAAAGATGGAGTTAAAAACATCAGAGAAAAGAGGAATGTAAGCACATTCTACATAATGCTCAGCAGAGCAACTGAGCTGGCCATATCACTGAAAGCCCATTCAATTCACGGAAATGATTTATTTTCATTGGACTCAGCTCACCACAACCAAACCTCCACACAGCAGTCAGAGAAAGAGCTGAGCCTTACACTGTGCCTTGAAAACGCAGAGTTTTGACCTGTGTACCCAGGGAAATGACCTCCAGGTTTAGAAGAGCCCCCAGTGAGAATGCTCGACCATCACTCCCCACATATTTAATCTTGGCCACACTGAAGTCTGTGGCAAAATTCCCATTAGTTTCAATGACCCAGGATTTCTTCTTAGGTGTAATATCCCCTGCAATTTAGTGGACAGCTGCATTGGGAAACATCTGTGCTTGGGCTGAGTTTCTCATGACAGAGAACATGTCAATAATCCATTCAGAATGTCACCCAAGGTACGGACTACGAGAGAGAAGTCGAGTGAAAGACTCAGAACAATCTCCTTTCTGTTCTCACATCTTCTGATGTCCTCACCAGAGAGCAGTGCCCCTTCAAGACAATAATTTTATCCTGAAAGAAAAATATGGCTGCATTTCAGATTCAAATAATCAACAAGTTGACTTCTGCAAATTTCTGTCTTGGGCAATGTGACTTGAAGAGTTATTTCCTGATGTAAAAACAAAAGGAGAATTCAGTTCTATGGTAATGGTAATAATGTTCACTCCTACCTTCTGAGAGATGTTGTCTTTCTTGATTTCAAAGTATAGGATGGAAGTGTGTTTATATTTGGCATAGCATCGTTTTGGGAGAGAATCCCTGCAGCACTTTTTAGCTCTGATCATCAAGACAAGCATGGGCAGACTCATTAAAATATACCATATTTCTCTTGGGGACAGGGGATAATCACATGTAGATGCATTATCTTTAAAAGTTTTGCAAAGGTTTTTGCCACTGAGGAGATATGGGCTCTGTGGCTGATGTAGAACCCATCCCCTGGCTCCCTGACCCAGCGCCTGTGATATGAGGAAGGTTGGAGCAATCCAGGAGAAGGTCAAGGTATGGCCAGCCTGTACTATTATGTGGTTACACTGTGCGAGTGTAATGGTCCTGAGTAGGTTTAACATCATTCTCATCATTGATTGCCAAGGGGCTGTAACAGTGTGGCGGAGAGCATGACTTGTTCCCTGGTATGCAGCAAGCCTGGTCCAGCAATGGTACCTGCCATGTTCCATTCTCTTTGCCGGCCCAGGGTGCTACATGCAACGTATGATGCTGGTTTTCCAATTTATTTTAACTCTGGGAGCATGACCTTGTGCCTGTGAAACTTTGCAGCCCAATTAAATGTGACTTATGGATGGTTCTGAGCAGCCGCCTTCCGACCAGCTTGGAGTTTAGAACTTGAAACATCAGGAACGCTGTTGGGTGCACAAATTCAGGGTTCCCGTTTGGCCCTGTTGTAGAGCATCTCCTCCCAAACCCCACTCCTCCCCTGCTCATGACCTTCTCCCAAGCATCCCCTAGTGGCCTGAGTCTATCTGTACCACGCTACCATCCATCTCTCCCTCCTCCAGTCTCCACAGCTGCACTCACAACAGATCAGTCTCACTGGCCCTTCCAGCCAGGTTTTATTTATTTTCCAAGAGACAACGAACCAAAAGGAGAATAACAGCATATGGCAATTTTGCTGCTGGCCTTAACCTTGAAGGAAAGACCCCAAGAGCAGAGACTATTGCCAGACTCTGTCTCTAGCCTTCCTTGCTGCTCCTTCCTTTCTCTGCAGCTCCTGCAATTCTCTCAGCCACTTCCTCCTCTGCTGCCAGATGATCAGTAAGAGAATCAGCTGATCCGTGTTCAGGTGGGCCTTCTTAGCAGCTAGGGTTGGCTGAGCTAAGGCCTCCAGTCCTTAAAATGCCAAGCCACCTCATTACAGGGCTATTTACAGGGACAGGTCATAATCAACAGTCTAGTCCTTTTCTACATCACCTCCCTCCCTTTCTGCTTTACCAGTACAGATAGCAGCAATACCATGGGTGTTTCTTTCTGTCATTCCATTCTTCGTGTCTTTCCATATTGTTCCCTCTGCATGGAACATCCTCACCACACAAGTTCCCCAATGCACCACCCTTTCTTTACTAATAAATAATAATAATTAAGTATAAATGACTTCAAAAGAAAGAGAGAAAAAGAAATTCCCAGTCCTCACACATGCTGGTTTCTTTGTATGTGTCCGTCTTCCTTAGATCATAAGGTCTTTGTATTAGGGAGTATCTTTAGTTTTTCTGTCTTGTAAAGTACACACTATTGACAATGAAGGGACAAATAACAGATATGTCACAAACAAAAAAATACCCTTTGTCATAAAAGGTTGGTCTCATCAGTGTTGTAAGCCTTAAAAAATAGAAAATACACAAAGGATTAAAAGGTTTCAAAGTCAAGCACTTTCAAGTTAGGAAATACCAGAATGAGCGTTGCCCACACAACATTAACTCTGCAATAAATGAGGCAGGGATCCTACAGACAACAGACTCCTTCAATACACAGCCCCAGAGCAGAAAATCTTGTGCACTGAATAAGGCAGGGGTCCTGACGGGAAAAAAAAACATGGGATCATGTAATTAAAATCTGCATCATCACACAAATGCACAAGACGACTGAATTAAGGGTGCCAGGACAACACTTATTTGGACATTTGCCAACCTGAGAATGCTAAAAGTTGTAACCTTTTAATCCTTTTTAAAATCTTGACTTTGTATACCCAAATTATTTCACGGCTTAATTTATTGATGAAAGCTAAAATAAGAAACATTAAATGAAGGGTTTTTGGTTTGTTAATTTCCTTAGTTTTTTTAATAGAAAGAAAAACTATTATATAAGTGCTGTTTAAACAATGAACCTCTTATTCATCTGTTGTTTTCAGTATATATTTTATTGCCATTCTTATCTTTGTGAAGGTCCCTTTTCACCACTCAGTGCTGTGTTGAACACAGTATTGAAAGTAATTAAATTAAACTGTATTAAAACAAAACTCATTTTATGCAACTTGAGTTTCAGTGAAAGTTCTAAGCTATAATCCTGAATGTGTAAGAAGCAGATAAACAATATCCAAGTAAAAGAGCAGAAATTTTGCATCTTATTTTCACCTAGCCCTTACTAAGGAAAGTAACACACACTGGCCCTTTGAGAAGAAACACTGTACCGTACCGCAGGACAAACCCAAATGAGCCCAGCAGGCGGCTGCCCTGCTTGTCCAAATCTGGTCCTGTTTCATTACAAACTTCCTTTCTGTGATGATGTTCTGGTAAGAAGGGGGCAATCAGTTGTCAAAGGTAGCTGTTGCCATGGCAGCCAGGGGCTAGTCATTCTCCCCAGGTGTGACAAGGAGCTGGAGGCAGGGAGCGCTGAGTGGTGGATTATCTCTGATGTCACAATGCTACTGCTCAGGCAGCACCAGTGGGCAGCAAATGTGCAGTGTGTGTGTGTGTGAGGGGGGCGGGAACAGGCTTTTCCAGTGCTCCTGTTTCCCCAAATTTCCTAAAGAAACCAACAACATAACACCGAATGCACACTAGTGATTGTTCCAAACACATACTAATTAGTAGCTGAAATTTGATTCAAATTCCCCATGGCATGTTTAGAACTCAGTGTTCCAAAACAAGGAGAGACCTTGTAAAACAGAAAATTTGGAGGCTCTGGTGTATTTGTGGTTGTGTTAAAATTGAATACTGCGACTTTAAATTTTGGGCACGGTTCCTGGATCTACTTGTATGCTAGACAGCTCAGTGGGTGCTTAGCAGCAGTCAGACAGCAGGTGCCCAGTGAATTGTGCCTCTCTGTTATAGGCAGTAGCTTACATTCTCTCCCTATGATTTTGGGGCTCTTGTGTGTTATTGTTCTTGCTGGAAGTTGCAATGTCTTGCAAACTTCTCTGCTTGTGTGCCACAAAACGTAAACGACACAATCTCATTAAAAAATGAAATAAAATTCTGCAGCCAAAAGTCCTAATTTCGCCCATACACATTTCCCCCTACTCTTACTCACACCTTCTTATCAACTGTTTGAAATGGGCCACCCTCATTACCACGACAAAAGTGATTTTTCCTTCCTTGGTATCCTACTCTTAATTCAATTGTCTCATTAGACTGACCTCCCACTTGGTAAGGAAATGCCCATCCTTTCATGTGCTGTGTATTTATACCTGCTACTGTATTTTCCACTCCATGCATCTGATGAAGTGGCTTCTAGTCCATGAAAGCTTATGCCCAAATAAACTTGTTAGTCTCTAAGGTGCCCCAAGGACTCCTCATTGTTTTTGCTGATACAGACTAACATGACCACGACACTGAAAAAAATTGAAAGTTTTCCAGGAGAGCATTTGTTTTCAGCTGGGAAATGTTGATTCCTTGAGAACACATTCCTTGGGAACACATCCATCTCAATGACATTTCGTTTGGTGGGGGTCCTGACCAAAATGGGATCGTGGGTGAGTTCAGAGGTTGTTCTAGGGGGGGGGGTCACAACATTGCCACGCTCACTTCCGTGCTTCCTCCAGACCTGGGCTCTGAGGGCAGCAGCGAAGAATCTTTCTGAAGTTAGATGAGGTTCTAAGATGTGCGAGTGGGTCCCTGCTTCTGAGAGCACCTCAGCTGGGGGCTCCTACCTACTAGTCCCCTGGCAAATTAGGACAAGGGCCAATTTGGGGGCATCCTTAAAAATGGACCCCTGAGCCCCAGGAGGAAGTGCAAGGGAAGCCCTCAGCCCCAGCTGCAGATGCCGGGCAGAAGTCCCGAGCCCAGGCACCCAGAGATGTGGCTGAAGCAGAAGTTGCCAAGGACAAACCCCTGAGCCCAACACAGGGCTGATGCAGTGCACTCTCTTCTGCATGCCTCTGGTGCGTCTGATATCCCCAGCCCAGCAGACAAACAGCTAGGAGGACCCTACTGGGTTCTCCTGGCTGGGGGGATTCCAGCAGGACAGGGAGATTGGATTTCATGGGGCAGGGCTAATTCGATCTAGCCAAGAAAGGCACAACAGGAACCAACGGCTGTCAGTTGAAGTCAGAGAAATTCAAATGAGACGTAAGGTACACATTTTTGACAGTGAGGGAGACTAACCCCTGGAACAAATTACCCAGGGAAGAGGTGGATTCTCTGTTTCCTGTTATCATCACATCACAACTGGTTATCATTCTGGAAGGTGCCATGGCACCTTTTCATGAATTACAAGCAATTTGGGCTTAATATGGTGGTAAACGTGTGAAATTTCATAGCCAGTGAAATAGAGGATGGATTAGGAGATGAAATAGTTTCACAATCTATATCTGTATGAAAATCTCAGTGTGGGGTGAGGCATAGACTCTGCTGTTTTACTGGGTGGCCTGCTTGCTCCCCAGAATCAATAATGAGGAAGTGGGGAGATCCAGGGTGCAGCTCAAACATCCATCCGGGCTGGTCAGGGGCAGACATCAGGCCTGCAAGGGAAAGGTGAGTGTGGCAGTGACTTCACAAAGGCCTTTGGCAGGAACTCAGCCTATTGGGCAAAGATGATGAGGCGGGTGTGACCCCACAGAGCTCCCTTGACAACAGCCCGGCAGGACAGGGGTGCGGGGCAGGGGGTACCTCGGAGACCCCTGTAGCCTTCCTGCAGCAAGCCTCCATCTCGCGGTCTCTCGTTGAGGACCAAGAGACGGTTGGTGTGGAGGAGATTCTCTGGGATATTTTCATTACTGTGTTGATTGTGTGGAAAGAAATCATCATCTGTGTAGAAGGTAAGAAAAAATATAGGCTCTAAGTAGAAGATGGGGGACTCTATCCTAGCAGATTCAAAGGCATCCCCACCCTCCCAGTGAAAAAGTTTTTTCCTAATATCCAAGCCTTCCACCCTGCAACTTGAGATCATTGCTCCTTTTTCTGTCATCTGCCAGCTCTACGAATTTCATGAGAATCAATTTTTCATTAGAAAAATAATTCAAAAATACAAATACAAAAAACTTGGAGTGAAATCAGTCCATCCTGATCTTTAGTATCTCGGGGTGTGCGCCTCGGAGGCCAGACTGAGACCCTCATTGGCTCGGGATACCCAAGAAGCCAGTGAAAAAATCCCAGTCCTTTTAGCAATCAAGCCTCCATAATCCAAGGAACACCTGAAGCCTGCGGGAGACAGAGGGGTGCTGAGAATGTCTAACTCATGATTGCAGATACAGAGATGTGTTATTCGCTTTGGATGGGGGAGAAGTATCAAATCCATCGGGATTCTTGCCCCCAAACAACCATCACTCATTGTCCTTTCGAGCACAAGGGCTCTAACACGCCTGACGTGCTCAAATCTCTTGCCTGCTAGGACTTAGAGAATTTTCTCCATCCCCATGATACAGAGGGAGAATGAAAAGAAGTGACCTCTCTTTGGTCACGCACCAAGGTCATGCTGGAGCTAAAAAAGGAAGCATCAGAAAAAAGTTGAATCAAAATGTTTTGCATTTAAAATGGATTTCTTAAACAAAGGAAATTTGAAGTGTGGTTAGTGAACTGAAATGATAAGTTCTGGTCTCCACATGTTTCTAGATTTATGAACCAGTAGATCCATCCCCTCACATATAGTTTTTATCCATAGATTGAGGGAGGAAAACAAATTTGCCTGTTTTGTGAACTCCCTTTCTTGAATTTCAGTGAACTAGTCATTGAACTGAATTCTTTGAATAAACTGAAATAAACTGCACGTTCCAAGGAAGCTACTGCTGTCCAAAGCTGGGTTAGCGTTTCAACTAACTTTGCTTCCAAGGCCTTAGCTATCACGTCAGTGGTGTGACTCTCTGAAAAAACTTGGCACTGAACATGTTCCAATGAAATAATTTAAAAAGAAGAGGAAAAAATAACATTAAGAGATTGTCATAAATGTCTCCCTTAATTTAAAACAGAGGATTTTTTTTTGTCAAGCTGGGCCTTACAAATCTCTAAGGATGAAGATTCCACCTCCTCCATAGGTCACACTCAGAGCCAGGGAGACTGGGAATCGAATCCCTCTGGCACGTCCCAGCGCTGGAAGGGAGTGTTCCTCTTGTGGTTAGTGCAGGAGCCTGGACAAAGAACTCCTGGGCTCTATCCCTGGCTCTATCCCTGACTCCCAGTGTGACCCTGAGGCAGTGGCTTCTCCTGACAAGGCCTCTGTTTCCATCAGTGGGGCTGGGGACACTCCCCTACAGACCATGGGTCGTCATGCTTCAGGAACATGTTTGAGGTATGAGGAGACTTGGAGGAGGTGTCCTGCTGGCCGTCGGTCAGTGTTGTGAACCCCCGGCTGTTGGCTGAGTTTATCCATCCCCTGAGAATAAAACATCATCTTGTTTACACAGCCACTTTTGATCTCCAGGCTTCTACCCCCTGCCCTGCTGGCAGGGCATTGGGCAGCACCCTTTCCATCCCACCTAGGTGTGGGAGATCGAGGAGGAGGGCAAATTACCAACCATCAGTGAGCATTTGCCACCCAGCTCCATCCCATTTAGAGCAAGGGAGTGGAGTGCTCCAGAGGCATCCTCAGTGTGGGGGGAATGGCCCAGCAAGAGGGCTCCCAGCCCTTCCCTTGCAGGAGATTGTTCCCGATGTCGAGAGTCTTTGGGGAGAGCAGAACCTGCCAGGCGCTGAACACCCACCCTTCAATCAGTGAAATCAGTGGGAACTGAGGGCCACTCCTGCCTCCTAGGATTGGCACCTTGAGAACTTTCGCTGGAGACTATCTGGGTGCTGCTCTTTCCCTGGCCTGAGAGGGAGCGGGGCCTGGAGGGGTGGAGGGAGCTGCTTGTCCAAACTAACGGAGAGCCCCACTGATCTGAAAGGACGAGACTCTTCCGGTGTCACTGGGCCACAGTGGTGAGAGGGAACGCTGGGAGCAGCCTGTGCTGTGAGCTGCTGCCAGTGGGTGTGGACGGCAGCCCCCATTCCCTGGGGTGGGGTGTGTGGTGAGGAGAAATTGCCTCAGCAATCGGAGGTTGGCAGGGTGCAGGCAGGCACATTAATGAGAGGCTGCCTTGAGCCCAGACTCATGGCTGCTCCCCACTCATTCCCAGGATGCAGCGGCTGAGGCAGATGCTGAGGAGGAAGGCCGGGCTGGTGGCTCCAGAGCTGGTAGGGAGCAGCGGCCGGCTTTCCCAGGAGGAGAGCGGCCCCTCTGTCCCCGCGGGTGGGGAATAGGCCAGTGGCCAGGTGAGGAGGAGGAGCTCCCTGGCTTTCTGGAGTAGGAGGAAGACACCAGCTCCCTTACCATACCCTGAGGCACCTTCTGGTCCCAAATGGAGGTGGACCAGGATGATGCTCTGCGGGAAGGACACAGGAGCGGGCGGGGTCTGGGCAAGGCAGCTCTGCGGCTTCCTTTACAGGAAGCAGAGGAGTCAGGAGCCGCACCCCAGTGCCCAGCCAGAGCCATCCACCAGCCTGGCCACTGAGGAGCCCCCAGCCAGCCCAGAGCAGGAGCTGGGCGACTCTGGCACGGGGACCAGCAGCTCCGCCTACTCCCGAGGGGCCAGCAGCCCCTCCGTGGGGTCTGAGAGCCCTGAGGCTTAAGGATCCCTCTTTGCACGTGACGGGACACCCAGGTGACAGGGGGGAGGACAGTGGTGGTGGGGGACTAGTAATACCCTGTGCCCATTGGCTCCCCAAGGTGCCAGGACTGAGCCACAGGAGCCCCACTGACACCACTGGGAGTGGCCCAGCCACACCCTGTGGCAGGGGATGCTGGGCAGTGTCAGGGGAGCTCCAGCCTCCCCTGATGATGTTGGGATGGGGGGCTGATGGCCACGGAGCCCTGAGGCTGATGGGGCTGAGGACATCTCTGGGAGGGGCAGGGTGGGGCCCTTGATGCCATGGGGTTCCTTGAAGAGGATGGGGGACATTGAGCCATTTCTCTACCCTGCATTCCCACAGCATCAGCACAAATGACCCTTTCTCCTTCTCTCCCTGGTGCAGAGACCCTCAGTGCCCAGCTGGAGGAGGTGGAGATGAGGCGGAGGAGGATGTGTCCCCTGAACAAGATACCATCAGGGTCATCCAGCAGCACCTCCAGGACAGAGCTGAGGTAGAAAAATCTTCAAGCTGCGCTGCCCCCGAGTCTGTCCTGCCCCTTGTTCCATCCCCACCCACACTGGGGGGTCTTGTCCCAGAGAATTCATGACCCTCAATGGGGGAAACTTCTCCCCTGTTACCTGGCACCACAAAGTGGGGGTATTTGTCTCTCACAGGCCAAGGTGTCCGCTCCCCGCAGACACAGTCCCAGTTACAACCCCGTCTGTGCAGGGCGACACTGGTTTGGGGAAGCAGGGCGGCTTTCCCTGTCCAACTCCATGGGGTTCCTGAGCCCTGGAGCTGGTGTAGGTGGGGTGGGGAGGTCCCTACCTAACCATCTCTCTCTCTCCACCAATCCCACTCTTAGTGGGTGGAGGACAGGGCCAAACAGCTTCACTTCCTCCACGCTGTCCCAAGTCTGTGCTTCTCGGCACAGCAGCAGGGGTGGGACACTCTGGAGCCACAGTTCTCCAAAGCGGCCCTCGTGGGGAGCATTGTGGTGAGTGGCACCCTGTGCCCGGCCCCTGGGGTGAGGAAGCCAGACATGGGAGGAAGAGTTAGTGGGGCTGGAGGGGTAAGGAGAGGAGGAGGGGTTCCTGGGGATGAGGGCAGGGGAGCAGGGAAGGGGAAATTCTGACACTGATGCGGAGCCGGCATTCGGAAAATTGTAAAGCCAGAGGGACAGCTGAGGCTGAGGGGAGGGAGGAATTGGGTTTGAGAGGGGGAAGAAAGGAGTAAGTTGGATGGATGGGAGGAATGGGGGGCCTAGCTGGTTGGGGTGACACTGACTGTTTCTGCAGAGCACTTTGGTCTCCTCCCTGGGAAGCGCCTGAGGGTCTGCAGGCCCTGAATCTCACATGGGATTTTATCTCCTTGGGGTCTCTCAGAAGCTGATTGAAAATCTGCCCATGGTGTCTGAGCCGAGCTCCATCCTCTCCAGCTCCATGGCCACGGTTTGCAGCCTCAGGTAGCAAGACCCTCCCATCCAGCTGCCCTAACCCTGGTGCAGATCCTCTCGGGCCTAGATTAACCCCAGCCGTGGCTGTTTGCATCCCCCAGCAGAGGAGGTGGGAACATCCCCTCTTCCCTGGCTGGGGGGTGATTTCACTCCCGTAACGTGACAGTGGCCATAGGGAGGGGATCACTGCAGGGGAGGAGGGTCGTGTGCATAACATGGGCTCCTCTTTCCCTCCAGCAAACTGAAGCCACCACTTGTCCTGGAGCTGGAGTCACGCCTCCTGCGGGCTCTACTCTACACCATCTTCACCATGGGCATGGGGCAAGACACCACCCGCTTCCGGGTATGTCCTGATCCTACTTCTCTGTCCCAGGAGCAGGAGTGACCTCTGGTCTCTGCTCCCTCGGTTTGATGGAGCTCCTGAGAATAGGGGAGGGGTGAGCGGAGCTGGGAACAGGCCCCATCGGGGTGGGGTTGGGGGGAACAACACAAACTGTCAGGGAGGACCCCTTCCCTCCAGAGGGGATTGCCTTACCCCTCTGTGGCTGATCCCAGCCTTCCCTCTTCTCCTCACTCTCTGCTCTGCTGCCTGGACTCTCCCGGGGATCCTACCTCCCACCCATTGCGGTTTGGCTGTTCCATATTCTGCTGGGTACCAGGCCCTGCACAGAGAACTGCTAAGGGCAAGGATTGAAGAGCCAGCAGGCATCCAGCCATGAACTCCTGCTAAGTGTCCATGGAGTGATGTGAATGGCAGAGGCCAGGATGTGCCTTTTGGGTCTGGCCAGGGCTCCCCAGAGAATCCTCCTGGTCCCCTGACCGATGTAGCCCATGTCCAATGACTGACGGGTGCTCCCTCTTCTTGTAGGCTCTGCACAACACCTATTTAGAGAGCCTTGGACACCATGCTCGGGAGCCTGCTCACTGAGACCCCCACCACAGACAAGCTGCAGCACCTCTTTAAGGTGAGCAGAATGGGAGGGTCGGGGGGGGGGGATTTCCCATGAGCCCCATGGGAGGGCTGCAAAAGAGAGACTAGAAAAATTATGTTTCTATTTTGTCCTCCCAGCTTGGACCCAGGTGGCCACAGTTTCCCAGAGCCGTCAGTGCAGTCCAATGTTGGGGCCCTTCCGCCATCCGGGGTGGCAGCGATGGAGAAGGGGGGGTAGAGGGAAGGAACTGGGACTGTCAGCCAGTGCTCTGCATGGTTCCACTGAGCACTCATAGTGAGCACCAGGCCTGGCTGGAGACTGAGAGACTGAAATCTGTGTGCTATCTGGGACAGAGGCCTCTGAGAAAAGTCACTGGCTCCTTTCTAGGGAGACCCTGAGATACAGAAGGAGCCTCAGGGAATCAGCTCTTCTGTCCTAGGGACACGGCAGTTCCCGGAGGGATTGTCCTCATGGCCCCTCCATCGATCCTACCAAGGCCTCTGGAGCTGGGGTCTGGGAGCCCAGGGCATGTGACTTGATCCTGATGGGCTGTTCATGGATCAGGGGTTCAGAGCAAATAGACCAGCCCCAAGGCCGAGCTTTGTCCCAGGCTGGAGAGACACTGACAGCTTGTGCCCAGCAAGACGTGGGCAGTGTCATGAACCCCCACATGAGGAGTCAGATATTCCACCCTGAGCACAAGGTCTCAGCCCCGTGTGGAGTGGGAGAGGCTCATTTGTAGAGCATGTACGCCTGCCCGCTAAGCCTCCCCTGCCTTCTTCTCCCGCAGCATGTCCATTTCTGGATCGACTCCAGGAACACCAAGGAGAGAGCTAGGGCCATACGGAGCAGCGCTGCCCTGCTCCGATTCGCCACCTCCCTCTCTGGATTTGACGTAAGTGACCATTGACCCCAGCATCCTGCAGAGCCAGGGCTTGAGTCAAATTCCTCATCCCCTGGTTAAGTGGTCCCCCCGTCTCCATAAGGGACTGCTATGTTCCATAGGCCACTGGCTGGCAGGGACATGCCTGGCCTCAGTGCCCTTGTTACTCTGAAGAAGCCTGGCAGTGAGTGCTCATCGACGGCCCATGCCCTGGTCCCTTTGCTCCAAGCTCATCTTGGGGACACTGGGGCATGGCCACTAGGTAACTCGAAGGGATGGAAGACCACAAGAGTTGATGAAGCCCCCTCGCACTAGGCCCAAGTGTCCTTGGCCCCCCTCCTGCCTGGAGGCACTCGCAGCAGCTCTGCATACTAGGCCCAAGTGTCCTTGGCCCTCCGCCTGGAGGCACTCACAGCAGTTATGCTGAGAATCTGCAACAATATGTTGCAGAGTCAGGCTGCCTGAAACTAAGCAAGGCCAAACAGGGCAGATATGGAAGAAAAATGCTGAATAAAGCAGCTTTATGTATAGTTTAACAAATAAAACAGAGAACAAGGGCACTAGCTGGGAACTGGATTGGCTGGCTATATGGATACTTAGGGCAGCTTGCTATTGGATAAGTATGCTGGGGAAAAAAGATGTATAAAAGCCTGTGTAACTTCCTGCTCTGTGTGCAGGATTTGAGATTCTATTCTCCCTGTACCTTTTTGCAGCTGCAAATAAACTTTTCTGCTTCTCCACCCCGTTGTGATTATTGGGTGTAGCACACCGGGTAGCGAACCAATTCCAGCTGTTGTTTAGCCTCTCAGCCCTGGGTGCCGGTAACAGCTTTTGGCATCCCTGTGTGGGCCAGAGGCTGCAATTTAGCCTTGCCCGGATCCCTCCTGGAGTTCGAGGATTGCGGCAAAAACCGATGCCCAGCATGCACCAGTGAGTTCATCGGGGGCCTCAGAGGAGACGCGATTTGATCGACCCCGGAGGGCACAAAGGTGCAAAGCACTCATATAGTGGAGAAGCAGCTGTGGACGACGGTGAGGAACCGGTCCCTGGGACATAGGGGAGGAGCAGCTGCGGACGACGGTGAGGAACCGGTCCCTTGGATAAGGTAGGAACCTTTTGAAATCCAGATTGTATGCTCTGTTGGAACCTGGGGATGCCCAGAGTTACCCTGTAGGTATGGGACAGGGACAGAGCTCGGGGGTTAGCGCACGGTGTACACCCCTAGAGTGCATTCTAGCAAACTGGAAGGTATTTGGTGCGGATCCGATAACTAAGAGCCAATTAAAATGATTCTGTACAGTTGACTGGCCTCAATATCAACTAGAGGACCAGGAGTGGTGGCCACCAGGAGGGTCAATTAATTACAACACGATCCTTCAGTTACTCCTGTTCTGTCAGAGAACAAGGAAATGGAATGAACATATGTATGCACATTTGTTTCTGACTTTATGTACTCGAGCAGATATTTTACAGCGCTGTAATCTGACTCCGACTGGTTCGGTAGCAGCTAATGTTAGTCCCCAAACCCCCACCCCAACTGTAATGGCAGAGCCGGTGTCCCCTTCGGCCCCTACACTCACACCTTCTAAGTCCCCAATGGTTGTCCTATACCCCTTAATCACCTTTTAATCAAAAGTGGAAAGGACCCTTAATCACAGGAAACTTTTAACAACAATTTTCCGACCAGCCCCACTGTCAACCTTTTGGATGCACATGATCATGTTATGTACTCCTTGGCCTTTCTAAAATATACCAAAACCAGACAGAGCACTTATGGAACAATGGGCCAAATGCTTGATTCCTAGTCAAGTGCAGCTGTGTTTCAGCATTGTCAGAACAAATCATCACAAAAGATGGAATCTCCATCTTTTATTTTTACAATCCAGCAGAGCTTCAAAATCCTGGAGGTTGCAGGTTCCTTTAAGAATTTCCTTTGATTGTTGGTAACTTTTAGTAACTTTTGAAGTATGACTCGGGTCTGATGATAACTTTTTTTTTATATATAATCTTGTTCTTATCCCAGATAAACACCAACACAGGGATGCCATGGTAACATCCGGAGATACTTAACGTAGGTCCAGTTGGCATTATTAAAACTTCTTTAGAAAAAAAAAAAGTTCTGTAATGACGCAAGTTGAAAACTAAATTTTCCTGTTACACACACTTAATTACTTAGCTACAAGGTGAGAATATGCCATGCACAATAACAATTAGGGGAATCTCCAGACGCTGAAGTAAACTTGAAACAAAAGAATTACAGACACTGGTTTGCTTCACTCACGTTAGCCCAGCTCCCATGCCTGGCCTAATAATTAAAACAAAGCAAAATAAAAAATGGATTGATGAATATATCTACAACCAAAGCAGGAACTTTGGGTCACTCTGATCTATTGAGTTCTGTTGTTTGTTTTGTGTGGTTTCAACACTGGTGTGTTCATGAAAGTTTTTGCAAACCCCAAACTTTTCACAGATATTATTGCAATTTTTTCTGAAAATTGGTCCCAGAAAGAGTACTTTCCCCCCTTTCATTATTCTCCAGGTGAAAAATGTCATCCCTTCAAGCAGGGAGCAGGAAGTATATTATATGGCTTGGGTGTCTTGTCTCACAAAAGAACAAATAGCAAAGACTAAATAATCAAGATGAGCGGTTTGTGAACAAACCATAAATTAACATCATTAGGCCCAACTACTGTCCAAATACTTAGAAATACCAAATTCATTCAAAGGAAATGAGGTTCATTTAACAAATGATTTGTTAAGCAAAAACGGAGTCTAATTCCCGGTGAATACTGTTTTAAAGGAATAGTTTGGTTTTGCCATGTGCCCGCTCTGAGAGAAGTGTCAGAGTCTTGGTTTTGTGTCATTACAGCTAGGCTAACATCACAGGTCTCTCACTATGGATCAGTGCAGGACTGGTTCCATCGGCCAGTAAGTGAGGGTGTGGGTGTTTATCCCCACTCCCAATACAGATCTTGCACAGGTGAACAAAGGGCAGCCACTTCCGAAATCTGTGTGTCCTTTGATCCAGGTCCCAGTGAAATTAGTGGGAACCTTTCACTGGCTTTCACCCTAGGAACACAGCACCACTGGTAGTGCTAGACTTCCCACCCATGCTGGGTCCTCCCTTCACTCCAGCTGTAGGCCCAGCGCAGGCCTGCAGTGGCATGTCAGCAGCATCTCGTGACAAAATGTAGTAGGACCCATTTGGCCGTGCACTTCCCCAGAGCCCTCACTGGTTGGTTTTGCTATAATGTGTCTGCTGTAAAGCTCGCGGAATCGTCCCTTCCCTTGCATTGTTATGACTGAGGCCTGTAACTTCACTGCATAAGCACGTAGAAC
Organism: Lepidochelys kempii; assembly: GCF_965140285.1. Taxonomy (NCBI): domain Eukaryota; kingdom Metazoa; phylum Chordata; order Testudines; family Cheloniidae; genus Lepidochelys; species Lepidochelys kempii. The sequence continues at coordinate 6,725,310 of NC_136385.1, forward strand.
AGAAATCGGAATATTGTTAAATCTCTTATTTCAGTGATTGTTTAGGACTAGAACAAGGTGACATTTTCCCACTGAAACTTATTTCCCAGCAAAAAATGCAGATTCAGGTAAACTGATATACTTAGTGTTGATTTCACTGAATTGTTTTGGTCGGAGGGGAAGGAAACTTTTAAAAATTTCAGAAAAAAAATTTGTTTTGATTTTCCTTTAATTTTATTTTAAAAAATAAAACATTAAGAATTGCTCAAAACTAAATCAACATGTTTCTTTATAGGTCAAACAAAATGTTTCATTTGACCCAAAATGAAAGTTTTTTTTAAACTTTTCAATTTACCAAAATTTTGGTTTTGGTTCAACCCCAAACAGTTCCTCTCCCCCATCATTTATCTTCGGAATTTCCAGTGAACTGAAAAATCTACTTACACAGCTCTCGTTAGGAGTGATGGCTGTTCACAGCCACCATTTCCTAGAGGGCTAACTCTCCATTGCTACACTTCTCAAGATCCCCCTTCCTGAACATTCGGAGACAACTGAAGATTTGGATACAGGAGTTCCTGCAATGTCTTGTTATATAGGAAGGTGTCAATAGAATGAACTAGATATGAACCCCGTATGACATAGAAAGGCCTCAAACCTCCCTGACTGAACTAACCTCGTTATCCCTAGCCTGATACTTGCTTGCATATTTATACCTGCCTCTTGGAATTTCCACTATATGCATCCGAGAAAGTCGGTATTCACCCATGAAAGCTTATGCTCCAATACGTCCGTTAGTCTATAAGGTGCCACAGGACTCTTTGCCGCTTTTACAGAACACCGAAAGAGACTAAAGACCAGATTTTAAAAGATATTTAGGTGTTGCTCCATTCCGTACTATAAGGCGTGAGTGACTAAGGCTTCTAAGTGTCCAAATCACTTTTGAAAATGGAATTTAGCAATCTAAGTTTCAGTGTGACTCAGGCTGCTTAGTACCTGTCAGTTTTGAAAAGGCAGTGTAGCTAAGTCCCTTAGCTGTTGTAACACCAAGCAGAGAAATGTCTAAAAATCTGTGCTTAACTGTCAAAACGCACCAAAAGATTGCCTGAAAGATGTGTCCAAAGCAATATGGCTTAGCTGCCTCTTCACTGATTGCTTCCAATGAAGACACCCTGAAATGCCTCTGGAAACTCATTATCCCAGGCAATGACATGCTACCACTACATGAAGAAAATGAATACTTGTGGCACCTTAGAGACTAACAAATGTATTAGAGCATAAGCTTTCATTCACTCTCAATATTTCTGCTGTAACTTTACAGCTTGTTGGCTTTTAGCTCATGCTAAGTTGTCAGAAATAAGGGTTTGGGTGGGTTATTCGCTTTGGGGTGCCACAAAGGGACACTCTGAGCCTTGTGTCTATTCAGCGGGAGAGGCAGGAGATTCCTTCACCCTCTCCACCATCTTGGACATACGTATTCTGTGCTCATCTCTTCCATTTGGTGCGGCCACTCTCTGGTTGCACAGTACTTGCAAACACAGACCACCACCAAGGCATGGGTCATCGGGTATCGTACCTCAGGCCCCTTCACCAGCCTCATCCCTGACAGTACTGGGCAAATCCTGTGGGGATATAGCATAGGAGCTAATGCATGGCTGCCCAAAGGAAATTTTGAAGCTAGGCATGCTCCTGCCATAACAATGCCTCAGTCCCCAGTGTTTCTTCAGCCTCTGCGGCTGCCCTAAGACCAGGCTGGGAGCAGGCAGCACCCCTCCACCCTGGGGATACAGTGCCAGGAGGTAGGGCTACCTAGAGGGCAGGAGCAGGGAGAGCAAGGGGGGAAACTGAGTCAGCAATGGGTGAGTTGGAGAGTGAAAGTGATTCACAACTGCTTTTCAGAGGGGGGGAAACCAAGGCACAGCTTTCCTGGATGGTCAGCAAGAGAAGGAGGGCCAGTAGAACCACCAGGCAAGGATAACTGAGGGCTCTGTGCTGTGCTTTGCTCTGCTGAGGCAGGTCATTTAGTGGACCCATTTTGAGGAATTGGCCTCCCTGTGCTATAGGGCAGACACCTTGGAAGTCACAAACAGCAGCTCGGCAGGGTGAGTCAGTCAGGCCCCAGCTAACCTGACAAAGCACCACGGCCGACGGTCAGTGTCTCCAAACAAGTACATGGATAATTTCCTTGCTTAGCTCCTCTGTCCTCTGACCTAAAAGGGGCGTCAAGAGGCTTCTGCAGCCCCTCCATTGTTTCCATTCATGACTGGGACAGCGGGAGTTTACTGAAGCCAGCTGGGATCCCCACTTAGAGTTAGGAAGGGATTGGCAGGCCACCAACCTGCCAAATTCTAGACAAAGAGAGAAGAGTCCAAGCGAACAGTTTGTGAACAACTCAGAAGTGAAATTTACCCATCTGAACATTGTTGTGTACACTTAAGAGTTACGAATACGGTCACAGAAAATCAGTATTGCTTGTATGAATGATTCACTTAGCAAAAAAGGGGACAAATTCCCAATGAATACTATGTCAATGGCATAGTTTGTTTGTCTCAAATGGCTGATCTATCAGCTCAATTTGGCCATATCATTGCAATTGTGGTTTCATGACACAACGTCCTGTTGCCACAGGGAATAATGAACTCTTCTCTTCCGATGGGCCAGTTTGTCTATGGCTGCATAAGTAGAAGAGAGGGCATCAAGCCATGTTCTCTCCCCTCCCCACTCCCATGTACAGATTTTGCAAAAGCATATGAAGTACAAACATATTTGATATCCTTGACTACGTGGTCCCACTACTGTTTTTTGTAGCAGCCTCCATCTGTGACAGCCAGCACACCATGGATATAACTGGGGATCTCTGGAAGTAAAGGCAGGAGTTGGTACAGCTTAAATTAAAGGGCAACAGCTTCAGCACTTTGGCACTGTCATAAATATAAAGGGAAGGGTAACCACCTTTCTGTACACAGTGCTATAAAATCCCTCCTGGCCAGAAGCAAAATCCTTTCACCTGTAAAGGGTTAAGAAGCTTAGGTAGCCTTTGCTGGCACCTGACCCAAAATAACCAATGGGGGACAAGATACTTTCAAATCTGCAGTGGGGGGAACAAAGGATTCTGGCTGTCTGTGTTTTGCTTTTGACAGGAACAGATCAGGAATGCAGCCTTCCAACTCCTGTTAAGTTAGTAAGTATTCTAGCTGAAAATGGAATAGATTTCCTTTTGTTTAATGGCTGGTAAAATAAGCTGTACTGGAGGGAATGTATATTCCTGTTTTTGTGTCTTTTTGTAACTTCAGGTTTTGCCTAGAGGGGTTCTCTATGTTTTGCATCTGATTACCCTGTAAGGTATTTACCATCCTGATTTTGCAGAGGTAATTCTTTTACCTTTTCTTTAATTAAAATTCTTTTTTAAAGAACCTGATTGATTTTTCCTTGTTCTTAAGATCCAAGGGTTTGGGTCTGTGTTCACCTGTACAAATTCATGAGGATTATTATCAAGCCTTCCCCAGAAAAGGGGGTGTAGTGCTTGCGGGGGGGGGGGATATTTTGGGGGAAGACATCTCCAACTGGTCTCTTTCCCTGTTCTTTGTTTAACATGCTTGGTGGTGGCAGCATACTGTTCAAGGACAAGGCAAAGTTTGTACCTTGGGGAAGTTTTTAACCTAAGCTGGTAAGAATAAGCTTAGGGGGTCTTTCATGCAGGTCCCCACATCTGTACCCTGGAGCTCAGAGTGGGGAAGGAACCTTGACAGGCATGTAGGAAGGTCGGATACGCACATTCACGAGTGGGTTACACTTTCACTGTGAATGGTATCAAGTGCCTATATGGGGTGGGAGGTCCCAGCACCAATGATACTGCTAGACTTCCCAAACTTTCCACAGCAGTGGCATCCCGGACTAAGCATAGGGTGGAATACAAGATACCATCCTGGAATGTAAGCAGCAGTGGCCACATCACCAGCCATTTCCTCAGAACTCCCATCATCCTGTGCAGCCAGGGTCTCTTTGAGAACTGACACCACAAGCCCTGGTCCTGTCACAGTTGAGTCACATTATCACGTAGAAGAGAAATCCAAATGTTGTTCGATCCTGTAGATCAGTGATTAAGGCGTGATGCAAATGCCACTGAAGTCAACCCGGTGATTTTCCATTGATTATGCTGGGCATGAGCTCTCTTTGGTTAAGGCCTGATCCAATGGCTGTTCACACACAGCAGGTCCACAGAGCTTGTCGCCTTTTGCCCAAGTTCTCAAGGTCCCCTTTCTAAGCATAGGAGTGAAATGAGAAACTTGACACAGGATTTCCTGTGCCCTCTTGTTATGTAGTTGGGCGTGAGTAGAAGGAACCGGACAATAGCAGGATCTCTAAGGCCATCCCTTGGTGAAAGTATGAGGAGGCGGGGTGGGGGAGGGCGTCCTATTGAAAAATGGGGTTTGAAGACTATGAAAGGGACTAACTCTCAGCAGAACATTGAAAGTTTCCTTCAAATACATGTTTAAAGCTATATAGGGGAGTGCTTCTTCAACAACTATTTCCAGTGGAGAAGCCTTGAAGTGCCTCAGGGAGCTCATTAACCAGGCAATGACGCACTGCCACTACATATTGATTTTAAATATTTCTGCTGTGACTTCACAGCAGAGAGGGAGACAATTTTTCCCAAAGATCTTGTTGGGTCTTAGATTTTGCGGAGCGAGGGATGGAGACGCTCTTAGATCTGAGGCTTTGCGAGTTGGGGAAGTGGTTGATGTGAAAAGATTCCTGAGGGCTGCCTTGAGTAAACCACTTCTCTAGTTGACTAATTTGGTCTTTGCGGAATTGACAGACAGCAAAGGACATCCTAAGACAGGGCTTGTAAAGATGGGTGTGAGGATGAAATGTACAAAGCAAAAAATCTATATAGCAGGGAGTATCTGATCACCCTCATCAACTGCTTACTGTTGTTCAGACCCGAACACCTTTGCTATAGGAGCAGGTTAGAAGCAGAGGAAATAAAGCTCATCACCATCCGTTTTAAGATCCGCAAATACAACCCATGTGAGTTTTCCAGCAAGGGTGAGTATTTTATGCTCTTCTTTCCCTGCTTAGCTCTACCAATGTAAAAGAAAAACAAAACTACTTTATTAGGATTCATTCCAATCTAATTCCCCACTCCATCAATCAGTCTTCAACTAATTCACCTAAAGTACGATGAATGTGTCTAAAATCTTCATTACAAGCTTCTCTCTTGAAAAATCTTCATATTATTTTTATTTGTTATTTTAATTTTAGTTTTGAAATGTATAAAATAGGTTTATTAGATGCTAGTCTGTAAGCAATGACCACCTCCAAACGATATTTAATGCATTCCTGCTTATGATCACTCATAAATACTTTCTTTTGAACACAGAAAATTGAATTCAGTCGCCTCAAATCAAACGATAACCCACAAAGGGTCAAGTTCGCTCATCGGCTTCAGCTGCTTTCCACCCCTCTGGCGACAGAGTTAACTGGTCAATCAAACAGTGTTTGTGGCTGCTTTGCATTTTTGGAACAGCATAAATAATCTAAAGTGTATCCGTGAGTCCTGCTGATAAATTATTGTTTCAATCCTTGTTTCAATTGGGGTTCGTGTAAAGCTGGTCAAAATTCTTCACTGAAATCATTTTTTTTTCAATGAAAATGCCTTTTCAACTAAATGTAAATTTTATGAAATAATTTTGTGATGAAAATAATCAGAGACCAGTTTTCAATCCTTGGTTACTTAACTTGGTAACTCAGTTTCATGTTTGCATGTAGAAATCAATACTTTTGTGAGCATTTATGTGCTCACATTCAAAGGTAAGAGATGTCCTTGGTTGAAAAATGGGACTTCTGAAGGTGTTTAACAATGCAATAAGAATAAAATAGAATTTGTATCATGGAAGAGCTGATTGCAAAGCATAGTTAAGGTTCAGTTTTTCACTTACAATTAAAGCCTTTGATGATTCATTGTAGGGGAAGACTAGAATGAATCATCTTCAGATTTTCCACTCTAATTATTTTGAGTATATACTGTTCATGGCAATATGGAACTCAAGCCAATTTCCTCTAGTTCCTTGTGTTACATATTGCTCATTTTTATTTTTGGACAAAGTCTACCACTTCAGTCAATGCATCTTGATATTCACCTCATCACTGGTCAATATGTGTTGATTCTTCCTATCTTTGTCTTGTGTCATGGCAGGTGGATTAGCGGTATTCCATATACCCATCATTTAAACTGAGTACATGGAGCCCACACACAATGTGACTGAATTCATCCTTTTGGGACTTTGCCACAATGAGAAGTTATGGCCAGTGTGTTTTATATTCTTTTTACTCCTCTATATCGCTACTTTGCTGGGAAATCTTCTCATCATTGTCACTGTAAAGAGCAGCCAGTATCTGAAGTCTCCCATGTATTTCTTCCTCAGCTATCTGTCCTTTGTAGACATGTGCCTTTCCTCTGTCACAGCCCCAAAACTGATTGCAGACTTCTTTGTGGAGAGGAAAACCATCTCCTTTGATGGCTGCATAGCCCAGCTGTTTGTGGCCCATTTCTTTGGGTGCACTGAAATCTTCGTCCTCACAGTGATGGCGTATGATCGTTACATTGCGATCTGCAAACCCCTCCATTACACAACCATCATGACTGGATGTGTTTGTGGCTCCCTTGTGATGGCTTCATGGGTGGGCGGCTTTGTGCATTCCATGGTTCAGACTGTCCTGACCATCCAGTTACCCTTCTGCGGGCCCAATGAGATTGACCACTATTTCTGTGATGTGCACCCTTTGCTGAAACTGGCCTGCACTGACACTTATCTTGTTGGCATCATGACCCTTGCCAATACGGGGTTGATTTCCCTGACCTCTTTTGTTGTGCTGGTTGTGTCCTATGTCATCATCTTAGTCTCCTTGAGAACTCGCTCCACTGAAGGTCGTCGCAAAGCTATTTCCACTTGTGCCTCCCATATTGCTGTAGTGATTATATTTTTTGGGCCATGTATCTTCATGTATTTAAGACCTTCCACCACCTTCTCGGTGGATAAGATGGTCGCGGTGTTCTACACCATTGTCATCCCCTTTCTGAATCCCTTGATCTACACCCTACGCAATAAGGAGGTGAAAAAAGCCATGAGAAAATTAGGGAGCAGAAAAGTGACATTAGGGGTGAAAGGGAAAATGCGATGTGTAGAATGATGGGAGTTCTGCATAGTAATGCTGTTCAGCAGGAATTTTAGAGAAAAGAGAGTTTAATATCGGGGGTTTTTGTTTTTTCTGTGAAAATTCCCAGTGATTTTCTCTGAATCCTCCTATTGCTATTCTAGTTCAATGTGAACGCTTGCAATATTTAAGGCTCAGTGAAAAGTGGAAGCTTTTCCAGTTCTTTGTTCAATTTTATACCTCCTGTCAGTTAGATTATTGATTATCATTATCATAGTCCCAGGAGCACTGGAGCAGTATGACCCAGCGATAGCCCTGGACTGCGGCTCTGAAATCACGGGTCTCGGTTCTGTTACATTATGAATTTGGGTGAGTCACTTACTTTCTTTGAACCTGTGCTTCCCTCCCATGTTTTTGCCATTTGAGACTGTAGCCTCTTCAGGGCAGGGACTGTCTCTTACTTATGTTTGTACAGCACCAAGCACATGGAGTCCCAGTTTCAGTTCAGGCCACTAGGCAATGCTGTAATACTGTGCAAACTCTGAGGATCTATTAAATGAAAATGTATATCTATAAAATAGTATAAAACTGTGTGAATCCCTCTGAGCTTTCATCTGTCCTTGTTTTGCTATGTTCCTTTGCAAACAATTAGCATTATGAGTGAGGGAGAAACAAAGCTTATTGCATCTTAGGAGTAGCATGCAGCATTCCAAACCATCTAGCTTTGCATTTAAGTACAATGCCATTTATGTCATGTCAGTGCCGTACATTTTATTTAAGCTGCCCACAGATGGTTGTGCAATATTGGTCTCTCTGGAATTAGAGCTATTTTGGAGAGAGTCATGGAATGGGGTTCTTTCGACCTATCTGAAAAGAGAATGTTTGTGAGTGGCAATGGTTAAGACATTTGAAATCTGACGCGTGACCCATAATGAACAACTCCACCCTTATTTGAACACCACGATCCAACAAAAAGAACAACAATCCTGGTGATGAGATGCTCGTTCTGTTGAGATTTGTCTCCACTAATTACAATGACACTACTTACCCTCCTAAGGAAGCAACATTCCATTTGAGACATGAATATTTCTCCTCACAATCAACAGATTCCTGCAAACTCTCGGAGTGTGACCACCAGAAATTCAGAACACACAAGGCAGAGCATATCTCCAGTTGTGAGAATACGAGACTCCTCTAAAACAAATGTATATGGTCCCTCCCTATGCTCCCATCTCATACCCGGGCAGAAAGATCATCTTTTTAAACTATGACCCATCAAGGCCACCCAAGAGAGCTACCCCACTTGGATACCATGGCTAACAATCTCCGGAGAAGGAGCAACCCTGAACTTTTTCACCCTTGTGCTTGTCTCTCATGGACAAGGCTAACACGAATAGGCCAAGGAGCAAGGAGCTGTATTGTGATGACTAGGTTATTTCATTCACCCAGCGAAACAATTGGTAGAAGGCAATGGTATTTGGTTAATGTAGACTTGGGATGGTTTGAGATGGGTGGGAAAGGGCCTCCTAGCTTATCACCTCCTCCACTTGTGGTTCCCGCCTCTTGGAATTTGCCCCACAGTAGAAAAGAGTCATGTCCCAGAAGCCCTGATAGTGCATTGTGAGGTCACATCAGCATGTGATGTCATTGTGTCCTAAGAACAGCTTGGTAAAAGACTTGTTGACTCAACATAAAGATAACATGTCATCACACCATGATACTGGTTTTCAATACCCCAAACAAACTTGAGGCTATTTAACTGGACCTCACCCCCAAGAGCCAGGGCAAGCAGAAACCAGACAACCTCAGGAAATTGAATGGAATATATGGGACAGGTGGTAATATCACCTTCTCAGCTATTTATTAAAGTCCCCTTTGGAGATGAATCTTTACATAGATCTTGAGGAAGTTGAGATAAAATACAGTCTTCAGGGGAACTAGTAGGGAGCACACCAGGCCCAATCTGTAACTTGGGAGAAACTATACACGGAATTTCATGGGTGTGTATGGGTGGGGGGTGGGCGGCGGGTGCGGGGGGAGCGATTGCTGTGGAGGTAGCCGAGAGGTTGCAGCTACTGTTCCCCCTTTTCCTTCATCATTCCTCACAATCCTCTTTCCCTAACTACCTCTTGGAAGTCATGGCTGAATCCCCTTCCTCTCCCCATCTCTCTGGATGGTTGGTAAATGGGAGAGGGATGGGTGGGTGAAATGGGGTCTTCCTTACTCCCTGACACATGGCTGGGCGTGAGAGTCTGCTCTCTCTCCCTTCTCTTGGCTTGCTTTGCTCACCAGCTCCTGGACAATGTTCCGGAGAATTACTGTCTTGAGTATCAGTCAGAGCCTGTAAAAAGCCTAAACCCTTGAGTGCTGGCTGCAGATTTGGGTTCAAAATACTAATAACCCAGTGACATCAAGTGTTTGTGTATTTTGAACTCCTAGTTATTGTGACCATAGTGCTTAGTGAGCCGTTACCTTGGCGAACACCTGTAGTGCTGTCCAGAGGAATCAAGCACTGGGCAAGTCCCCAGCAGGTATAAATCAGCATATCTCTGTTGAAGTTAATCAGTGATCCAGATCCCCAGCTGGTGTTTGGAGTCTAGACAGCCATGTCAACTTATACCAGCTCTGGATTTGGTCCTATTAACTTTTAAAGTGACAGGACATTAGTTCCAGAAACAAATGATTTTGCTTCCTGTTCTCACTGCTTGTAACTATGATCACAGACTCTCCACGAAATCTGTAAACAATTCTTAGAGTGGGTTCCCTTGAGTATAATTAAAAGTTGGTTTTAAGGGGGTCCCGGTGTCATGCAACTTTTTAATAAGTCACAGCAGCAAATATAAGTTGAGTTTTTAGCGAAATAAACCTCAAATGTTTGCCACCTAGAACTCGGCTGATGCTATATAAAATTGAATTGCTTTGCAAATGCTGCTGGAATCAGAGTTTGGACCCCAGGTGCATGAATTTTCTGCAGAAAAGGACCGAAGGATTACAGTGGATGAGAAGCTGGATATGAGTCAACAGTGTGCCCTTGTTGGCAAGAAGGTTAATGGCATTTTGGGCTGCATAACTATGGGCATTGCCAGCAGATCGAGGGACATGATCATTCCCCTCTATTCGACATTGGTGAGGTCTCATCTGGAGTACCATATCCAGTTTTGGGCCCCACATTATGAGAAGGATGTGGAAAAATTGGAAAGTGTCCAGTGGAGGGCATCAAAAATGATTAGGGGACCGGAACATATGACTTATGAGAAGAGGCTGAGGGAACTGGGATTGTTTAGTAAGAATGAGGAGGGATTTGATAGCTGCTTTCAACTATCTGAAAGGGGGTTTCAAAGAGGGTGGCTCTAGACTGTTCTCAGTGGTAGCAGATGACACAACAAGGAGTAATGGTCTCAAGTTGCAGTGGGGGAGGTTTAGGTTGGATATTAGGAAAAACTTTTTCACTAGGAGGGTGGTGAAGCACTGGAATGCGTTACCTAGAGAGCTGGGGGAATCTCCTTCCTTAGAGGTTTTTAAGGTCAGGCTTGACAAAGCCCAGGCTGGGATGATTTAGTTGGGGATTAGTCCTGATTTGAGCAGGGGGCTGGACTAGATGACCTCCTGAGGTCCCTTCCAATCTGATATTCTATGATTCTATGATTCTGTGGTTTTCACATAACTTACTTTAATTATTTCTCCTTAAACTTCCTCCCAAGGAGATCAACGACTGCCCGAAGAAGAGAGAGAACTGGACAGAGAGATAGGGAAGGAAGCTACTCGCTTAGGTCAAGGTCTGCCAGCAAGGACAGAAACAGCCATTGGTCCATTCTGAGCTCAGAAGGGCCTTGGTATGAAAATTTAACTCAGTGCTGACAGGATTAAATACCCTCTCGAGATCCTTAGGCACATCATTAGTGACTTCTGGATTGCATAGAGGGACCCTAAGAATGGGTCTCATTTCCGGCCTGGGGGTGAGGTTTAAACATCATCTGGCAACAAACTCTTTACTGATTGGCCAATGCCACACTTTAAATAGCCCTGTAGGAACCAGGCTTTCCTGTAGGTTCTTAAGCTGATTGCCCCTGAAGGACTTTTATTCAGGAGCAAGTTAAAGTAGTAGAAATTAAAAAAAAAAAAAATCTCAGAAAGCTTTGACAATGAAGCCAATGTAACCATCCCAGCTGTCAGTCTGTCCTGTGAATCTCTAATGCATCCTTCATCTAGCACTAAATAGAAGAATTTGCTGAAATATAATTAGTCTTCCACTAGGACTGTAGTCTTTGCTCCTTCCACTGATAAGCCCTATTTCTGAGAGTTTGTTTTCCTTTCCTTTTTCTTTTCTTACAAAGAAATTAAAGCACAAAGGGGTCAGATTTTGAAAGGTACTTAGGTGCCTAAGTCACATTAATTTTAAATATCCTTAAAAATCTGGCCTTACACCCCTTGATGTTAATAGGAACCTTCCAATCGATTTCAGTGGGCATTTGACTGGGACCCTAGCACTGGCTCAGGCCAATTAAACTCTCCCCTTTGAGGAACATGTTTTCCATTTTCCATTCATGTTTTGATGGTTGTTCTGTATTTAAAATGTATCGAGGCTAGAGAGGGGTTGGACTGACAGAGCTGGAGAGTGAATGTTCCACAGTTATTGTGAGACCAGGTGCCCAAAACGCAGACAAAAAAATTCCCCCAAAATGTGTCTCAGCCATGACTATGCAAGAACCCACCCCTGACAGCTGCTATCAGACTGGGGAATTCAGCACCCATGATTCGGGGGGGGGACACCTGGTGCAAGTTGTGATGGTGGCTTTTGCTTAGCTGACACCTGCCCAGTCAGGAACTGTACTGAGACCTCACTAACTCATTACACACGTGCGCCTGAAGAGCCAACAGATTGTAACCGTCTTGGGCAAGTCCTATGGGAATACACTAGAGGAGTTAATGCAGGGCTGAGCAATGGGAGTTTTGGAAGCTCAGCAGATTACTGCTTCTGCTGCCGGCCCGGTGTTGTCGGAGTTCCTGTTATTTCTTCTGCCCCCACGGAAACAGGCTGTGCAATTGCAGCACCTTTCAATCCCAGGGGACGCTGTGCTAGGAGGGAGGGCTAACCAGACGGCTGGGCCAGGGACAGGAATGGGGTGGACGGCGTCAGCAATGGATGAATAGGAGAGCAATGCCAATGATCTACTACTTTTCAGAGAGGGGGACGCCAAGGTTGGGGTTTCTAGGATGGTCCTTATGGGCAGGTCAGTTTGTGAGCCTTGGTGCAAAGCGTAGTCAGGAATTGGCAACCTCAGGCTGTGGTGGAAACATTTTGGGGGCTACAAATGACAATTGAGTAGGATGGCTCAGTCAGGTCCTTAGCTGATTGGACACCCTGGATCTTGGGAAATGACTTCCCCGATCTGTGAAGTCCAAATACAGCAGCAGCTGGTGAGCTAGGTCTCTGAGCCGTTATGTGGATAGGTTCCTCCCTTAGTTCGCCTGGTTTTTGTCTGGAAATGGGGTATAAGGGGCATTGGTTGCAGTCATGACCGGGACAGCGGGACTTTACCTAAGCCTGCCTCTGGGAAGGGATCGTCAGGCCATCAACCTCTTACACTCAATACAACGACGGAAGAGTCCAAGTGAATAGTTTGTGATTATGCCCAAATAACTTTGTTAGTCTCTAAGGTGCCACGAGGACTCCTTGCCGTTTTTGCTGCTACAGACTAACACAGCTGACCCTCTGAAGCTAGAAGTGAAAATTACCCATCTGAACATTTGAATGTATTCTTCAGAATTACCAAATATAGTAAAAAAAAATCAGGATTGCATTCACGAATGATTCGCTTGGCAAAAAAGGGGAAATGTCCCAAGGATCACTGTCACTGATCATGTCGCCTGGCTTCTCTTGTGTGCTATGGTCACAATTGAGCTTTTGTGACCCGCCATCTTGTTGCCGTAGGAGTGGTTAACGTCACTCATCTCTCATAATGGAGAAATATGTGGAATACTGTGTAAGTAGAAGAGAGGGTACCTAGCCTTATTTCCTGCTCCCCACGTACAGAGATTGTAAAGGTATATGAAGGAAAAATACAGTCTATATCCTTGACCACCTGGTTCCAATCCTGCTTTTGTGACAGCTTCCGTCTGGACTGACACATGACGAGTTTAATCAGGGATCTCCATAAGTAAAGGCAGAAGCTGGTACAGCTTGAACTAAAGAGACACTTTGGCACCTAGGAAGGTCAGATATGCACATTGCCCTGTGGGCTACACTTTCACTCTGAATGGTGTCAAGGGGCTGGAGGGGTCCCACACTGAACATGGGGTGGAATACAAGCGGCCTCCTGGAATGTAAGCAGCAGTGGCCATGTCACCAGGCATTTCCTCCCAACTCTAATCATCTAGTGCAGCCAGGGTATCTTTGAGAACTAATACTGGGTGAAATCTCATTGCTCCGGTTTTGTCACAGGCCTGGCCCTGTGTCACAGTTGTCACAATATCATCTGGAGCAAAAATCCAGACACTGGATCAGGTCTTAACTGAAGACAACTAATGGCTGTTGGACACTGGGTCAGGTCTTAACTGAAGACAACTAATGGCTGTTCACGCACAACAGATATTGGCCTTTGAATAATCATTCTAGACAGGACCTCTGTGATTAGTACCAATTTAGGTCAAGTCTTTCTGGCTCTCTAACAATAGAGACCTCACCAGAAGAACTATAAGTGTCATGATGTAGCCTAGATCATACTCTCCTAACCAAGCCATGAACACAGATTTGGAGCTGTGCTAAAGCAATGCTTCAGCCATCTCTTTCTGGCCTCAGGGAAATGGGAGCAGGAATGAGGGGTCGGGCCAGAGACCTCCCAGTCAATGAGCAAGAAACGCAAAGTAGATGCAGACGTAGACAGGCTCCTGTGCTCCAGAAATTTGGGTTGTGATGGAGAAATGAAGGGCCGAGGCGGGCTCCCCAATACAGACAATTAGCACCTCTTCTGCCCTTCACTCTGTTCTTCCAATTTCCCACGTCACTAACAACGCTGATCCATCCATATCTTCAGACATCATAGAAGAAGTCAGGGAACATCTCTGTCCTCCATGTCTGGCCAACACCCTCCTACTATTGCCACATTAAAGAAATCCAGGGAAAATTGTACAAGAAAAAATTTTCAAAGGGTCTTAAGTTAGGTGTGACATCCCCATAATGTTGCCTCTAAAGCAGACACAATATCTGTTTTTCGGACTTGTCATTTCATTTTAACTAATGGGGAGTCTGGTGGCACCTTAAAGACTCACAGATTCATTTGTGCATAAGCTTTCATGGGTAAAAAAATCCCACTTCTTATGCATCTGAAGAAGTGGGAGTTTTTTCCCATGAAAGTGGGGTAAAAAGTGGGGTGAAAAGCAAGATAGAGCCCCAGCTTCACACCCCCATGTGCTTCTTCCTCAGTCACTTGTCCTTCTGTGACCTCTGCTACTCTTCCGCCATCGTTCCCAAGACGTTGCTGAACTTCTTAAGAGAGAACAAGGCCATTTCCTTTGCTGGATATGCGGCACAGTCTTATGTGTTTGCATGAAGGCTCAGACCAGAACAACAGTACTTCTGCAGGCAAGCAAACAAACCCCACCCGAACAGGATAATACAGCAAGAATTATGTTCAGTTTTACATTTTTCCCACTAACTGGTGATAGCACCTTCAACCCTGTTAATATTTTGCAGTATTATTGTAGCCATGTTATTCATAGGGAGGATTGCAGCCGATCTGAAATCATGGCATACACTGTCCGGCGTGGAGACTAAGACTGTAAAGAGTGCCTAGTGCCTTAAATTGTTGGGGTGCTCAGCTTGAGACAGCTTGAGGAGGATCCTGGGAACTACAGGCAGGTCAGCCTCACCTTGGTCCCTGGAAAATCATGGAGCAGGTCCTGAAGGAATCAATTCTGAAGCACTTAGAGGAGAGGAAAGTGATCAGGAACAGTCAGCATGGATTCACCAAGGGCAAGTCATGCCTGACTAATCTAATTGCCTTCTATGATGAGGGAACTGGCTCTGTGGATGAAGGGAAAGCAGTGGACATGTTGTTCCTAGACTTTAGCAAAGCTTTTGACATGGTCTCCCACAGTATTCTTGCCAGCAAGTTCAAGAAGTATGGGCTGGATGAATGGACTATAAGGTGGATAGAAAGCTGGCTAGATTGTCGGGCTCAACAGGTAGTAATCAATGGCTCCATGTCTAGTTGGCAGCCAATATCAAGTGGAGTGCCCCAAGGGTCGGTCCTGGGGCTGGTTTTGTTCAATATCTTCATAAATGATCTGGAGAATGGTGTGTATTGCACCCTCAGCAAGTTTACAGATGACACTAAACTGGGAGGAGAGGGAGATACACTGGAGGGTAGGGATAGGATACAGAGGGACCTAGACAAATTGGAGGATTGGGCCAAAAGAAATCTGATGAGGTTGAACAAGGATAAGTGCAGGGTCCTGCACTTAGGACGGAAGAATCCAATGCACAGCTACAGACTAGGGACCGAATGGCTAGGCAGCAGTTCTGCAGAAAAGGACCTAGGGGTTACAGTGGATGAGAAGCTGGATATGAATCAGCAGTGTGCCCTTGTTGCCAAGAAGGCCAATGGCATTTTGGAATGTATAAGTAGGGGCATAGCGAGCAGATCGAGGGACGTGATCGTCCCCCTCTATTCGACATTGGTGAGGCCTCATCTGGAGTACTGTGTCCAGTTTTGGGCCCCACAGTACAAGAAGGATGTGGAAAAACTGGAAAGAGTCCAGTGGAGGGTAACAAAAATGATTAGGGGACTGGAACACATGAGTTATGAGAAGAGGCTGAGGGAACTGGGGATGTTTCGTCTGCAGAAGAGAAGAACGAGGGGGGATTTGATAGCTGCTTTCAACTACCTGAAAGGGGGTTCCAAAGAGGATGGTTCTAGACTGTTCTCAGTGGTAGCAGATGACAGAAGAAGGAGTAATGGTCTCAAGTTGCAGTGGGGGAGGTTTAGATTGGATATTAGGAAAAACTTTTTCACTAAGAGGGTGGTGAAACACTGGAATGCGTTACCTAGGGAGGTGGTGGAATCTCCTTCCTTAGAAGTTTTTAAGGTCAGGCTTGAGAAAGCCCTGGCTGGGATGATTTAATTGGAGATCGGTCCTGCTTTGAGCAGGGGGTTGGACTAGATGACCTTCTGGGGTCCCTTCCAACCCTGATATTCTATGATTCTATTGTTCTGTGATAAAAGGGCTGATTTTCAGAACATGCTTGACCACTCTCCCAGGCACTGTGAGGGCATCTCATGTTCCATACCCCAAAAGGGAGACATCCAAATGATCTAATTTGAAAATCATTACCAGAGTGTTTAATTACACAAAATGCAGTGGAAACCCTTGGGCTTCTCAGACTTGATTTGCAGCAGCAGTGTAGATGTGCCCAGTCTCATTAGAGCGTGCATTGCATCTAGCAGGTCGTAAATTTTCTAGTGCAGATAAGATCCACGAGTCAAGCTTTCTCAGGCAGACCCCACTGTACAGCCTGATTCGGATATCCCTTATCCTGCTCTAGGTCAGGAGCAACTCCTCTGAAGTCAAAGGAGTAACAAGGGATGCAATAAGAGGTTAGACAAACACCTGTCAAGATGGACCTCTCCCTCCACTCTCATGTTCTTCTTCCTATGTCACCATTGTGAGTGAGGTCCCAATCAGCTAGCTGGACCTGGATGCGCTCTTTACCACTGTGCTCTGTGGCAGGCTTCAACATAGCAAGCCCCCTAGTCCAGCCTAGCAAAGAGCTGCAATTATTTGGTGGCATTGATTCAACACTTACATCCACTGCTCGTAGATGGTGTTATGACTGGCTGGTGATTTTCTACTTACTCCCTATTGTAGCTCGCTAAGGACCCAATGCTGCAAGCAGACATGCTTAATTTGAAGCTCATGCTGATGACTCCAGGGTTTTCTTTAGGCTAGACAATAGGAAGTGATCATTCCTGGCTATGGGGGGTCCTTCCAGGGAGTTCACAATGCAATTAGGCAGCTCTAGTATTTTGGATATCAATCAAGGATTCATTACTAGAACTGGTGTGATAACTGCTAAGCTGGGTGTGTGCAGGCGTAGGTTGATTAACACCTGGAGCAGAGATTCCCCCATGATGCAGTGCTTCCTGCTGATCTGGTCCCAGAGTTCAGTGCGGTTCTTGCCTTGCAATCTCTGTTCTCCATTCCGTGTGCTAATGGAAATGCCTCCCTGTCCCATCTTTGATGCAGATGAGGCTAGGGGAGTTGCCTTAATCCTGTCCCCCTTGTCAGGAGGGGTTTAGGTGTGTCTCCCACTGCCTTTTATTGCTTCCTGTAAGTCTTTCTTCTGATCGGTTTTGGTTCAAGCAGAGGCTGGTGGGAGGGAGTGTCCCTCATGAGTCAGACAGGCTGGATACTGCGCCCCGGTTCCCCAAGAACACAGAGCTGACTGGTATCGGGCAGGGCCATTGTTTAATGCTATTTTTTCTTAAATCTGCTAAATTAATAGGGCTTTAGCCGGGCACCTTGGTGGCCTCCAATCCTGGGGCCGGCCTAGGGCTCAGTTCAGCCCTCCCATTACAACTTAGGGCAGCCTCGGAGCTGCACTGAGTCACAGTGGATCGACAGCCCCTCAACAGCTGGGGATCCCTAGTGGTGCTATCGCCACCTAGAGGGAAAGATGTAAAACTGAATAGAATTCTTGCTCTTTGCCAGAAAAATGAAAATCATCCCATGAGGGCTGGTTGGTTTGTGCATTTAAATACTGTTGTTTTGGGATGAGGCTGTAGTGTGCTGGGCAAAGCTCAAGAGAGCACAAGGCCACTCTGTCCACACCCCCTTTTCTCTGGCCCCACCCCTAAACTGGCAACCGGCTAGAGCTACCCCTACTCTATGTTACCCAGCAACTCACCCATGGCAGGGGACTTCTCAACTTGGTGACTGGGTTGGCTTTGTGCCCCCTTCGTGCTACCAGCCTGGTGCATGGGGGCCGGAAAGGGGGGAAGGATTTGGATCATCCTGGAAGATCATATGAAGTGCAAGGTAACACCCCACAGTGGAAAGGAGGGTGCCTGTCTTTCTGAGAGTACAAGAGACAGAGCTTTCCCCAATTCCACCCTCACCCCACACCTCACATTCATAAGTGGTTGAGGGACTTATTTCTCTTTCCACCATGAGACATTCATTCACCATAACAGGACTTCTCTGAAGACATGCTGCACCATTAGCAAATTCAGACTGAAAATAAGGCACCCATTTTAAGAGTGAAGGTAATTAACCACTGGGACAATTTACCAAGGGTCGCGGTGGATTCTCCATCAAGGACAATTTTTAAATCAAGATTGGTGGTTTTTCTAAAAAAAATCAGCTCTCGGAATGATTTGGGGGCAGTTCTCTGGCCTATGTTGTACAGGTAGTCAGACTAGATGATCACAAAGGTCCCATCTGGCCTGAAAATCTATGAATCTAGGTTCTGACAGAGCCTTGCTCTCCCGTGTGACATCACTATAAGGCAGGGGATCATCCTAGAATCATAGAATATTAAGGTTGGAAGAGACCTCAGGAGGTCATTTATTCCGATCCCCTACTCAAAGCGGGACCAACACCAACTAAATCAAGAATGCACATTCTGTCTTCCTTAGCTTGACCAGGGACAGGGGGCTGCTGCAAGGACATTCTGCATGGCAGTGATTGTTCAGTAAAGGCCCATCTGTACGAAAGAAATAACCAAGTTGTGGGCTCTATAGGAAGATAATTCAACTTTGTCGTGCTCTTGAGCTGATGGTGTAGTAACTGAGTCATGTCACAAGACTAAAGCTCTTGACTTACAAGGAGAGGCTGAGGGAACTGGGGTTATTTAGTCTGCAGAAGAGAAGAATGAGCGGGGATTTGATAGCAGCCTTCAATTACCTGAAGGGGTTTCCAAAGAGGATGGAGCTTGGCTGTTCTCAGTTGTGGCAGATAACAGAACAAGAAGCAATGGCCTCAAGTTGCCGTGGGGGAGGTCTAGGCTGGATGTTAGGAAACTCTGTTTGATTAGGAGGGTGGGGAAGCACTGAAATGGGTTCCCTCGGGAGGTGGTGGAATCTCCATCCTTACAGGTTTTTAAGGCCCAGCTTGACAAAGCCGTGGCTGGGATGGGATGATTTAGTTGGGGTTGGTCCTGCTTTGAGCAGGGGATTGGACTGGATGACCTCCTGAGGTCTCTTCCAACCCTAATCTTCTATGATTCGAAGACACTTATGTTATTGGACAAGAGAGATTCCCTATCCCAAAGGGCACTGACACTGATGAGCGAGAGCTACAGGAGGAGGTCGGAGTGGCTGAGAACCAGAGGCAGAAGAGGAGAGGGGGGCAGGGTGAAGGAGCTGAGAGGAGAACACTGAAGATGGACAAGTTAGAGAAAGAGAGAGGAGTAGGAAGATGGGAAAGGGGATGAATGGAAGGAGATGCAATTCTAGATTTTAAGCTTACAATTTACCCCGAGTATGGGTCAGTGGGTAGCTACACCACCCAAGAAGACCAGAAACAATCACAGTTTCTGTCATGCTTAGTGGGGGAGGTTCCTCCCACTCCTTGTGTTCTCCCCTACCTGCTTGCTTCCAGAGGGGTCTATTGGGTGAGCAGCCCCTGCCATTTCCATCATGGCCAGAATCCATGATTTGAGCATCATTGAGCAAGGGGCAAGGGGAAAGGCCTTATTCTCCCTTGCTGAGGAAGGACTCTGACAATCTAGCCCTGAGAGAGGGGGCAGGAAATCACGCGAGGAGAAAGTCACCATGGAAAGACTTAGGGGAAAGAGATGGGGAGATGTGAAAGGGAGGGGAGAGAAGGGAGAATAAAAAATAAAAAAAAAAGGAGCTGTTGCTGGTTAATATTATTATTCATCAGGGTGCATGGGGGTCAGCATGGGATAGCAGACCGATTCCTAGGTGTGTTTGCTGTAATTAGAATCATGGGGTTGGAAGAAGGATGACAACGTCATTTTGTAGGACAAGAAGGGATTTGGAGACCTGGAGATCTTCCACTGGGGTAACTTCATTGACATCCCATTTTCTCCCTCAATCTCCTTTCCTCCCCACGCCCATGATAGTCATCACACCCACGCCACTCGTCCCCCAGCGCACAGTGAAAGCATCAGAATGAAACGTACCCCTAGCTCTGCCCTGGGTAACTGTGCAGACATGGGACCGTTTAATAACAAAAGGAGCAAAGAGTGCAACAGATTAAACCCCCAGGGTACGAGTTACTTTGGGGTAGCTTTGGCCGACCCAGTGTGTTTTAATTGTGTGTTGTGCGCCTTGGTGAACCCGATTGCTTCAGGGATCAGGTCCCCCAGGTCACCAAGAACAGTGTAAAACCTCCTGAATTCTCCCGCGTAGCAGCTTCTCTTGAGGGGGGAAGCAAAGATATATCTCTCTGTCTTCTGCAGGTCCATGCAGTTGGACTGAATTATGCTTACAAACAAATTCAGACACTGTGGTCATCAGCCGGGATTGAACCAAGATCTTTGGAAGCCAAAGCATCATGTTCCATGCCTTGTGCTAAAGGAAAAAACCCTCATCTTTTGGAGAAAGCAGCAGGTTACAGGTGCCGGGGGCAGGGGTGGTGTAGTGTGTGCATTATGTTATGACTCTGGGATTTCATACCAAGTAATGCAAAGCCCATTTTCATTTTCCTGAACAGGCTTAATGATCACACTAAGTAACCCAGAACTGAAATGGCAGAGCCCACCTTGTATGAATTGGGAAGAGCGCCGCTTGGCACAAACTCTCACCCCTTGTTTTCAGCCCGACTATTTCAGTGCAATAGTCAGAAGTCACTGTTTGCTGCTGTGTGTAGGAACAGCAATGCCCATGTGTGGGGCATAGTTAACGCACTGGTTCTTACATTTCGGCTGTGTGTCCATTTTTTCAGATAACTGGAATGATCGGCTCTGAACATCTGGCTCTGTGGACTAAGGCCTTTTCTTGATTCAGCAGGGGAGTCCCCTAAGAAACTAACCTCCATAATTTCTTCCCTTCCTCTCCTTCTAGGGAGGGGATAGAATTCCTGAGCCACCTGCCTGCCCACGTCACTGCAGCTCCCTGGTCTTGGTTCGGAGGAGATGAAAAAGGGAAATCACTCAACGGTGACCGAGTTCCTTCTCTCAGGACTGACAGATCGCCCGGAGCTTCAGGTCCCTCTCTTTGTGTTGTTCCTAGTGATCTACATTGTTACCTTGGTAGGGAATCTGGGGATGATCGTGTTAATCAAGATTGACTCCCGTCTCCACACCCCCATGTACTTTTTCCTTGGTAATTTGTCTTTCTCTGATCTGTGCTATTCCTCCATAATTTCCCCTAGGATGCTGCTGAACTTCTTAGCCGAGAGTAAAAGGATTTCGTACAATGCCTGTGCTGTGCAAATGTATCTCTTTAGTACTTTTGGTCATGTAGATTGCCTCCTGCTGGCTGTGATGGCATATGACCGTTATGTGGCCATCTGTAACCCGCTGCTCTATACAGTCACCATGTCCCGATGGCTCTGTCATCAGCTGGTGGCTGGGGTGTATGCCGTGGGCTTGCTGGACTCAATGGTACACACCATTTTTACTTTTCGTTTATCATTCTGCAGCTCCAATGCCATCAATCATTTCCTCTGTGATGTTCCTCCGGTATTGTCGCTCTCCTGTTCCGACACACGCGTCAATGAGATTGTGATGTTTGCCTCGACTGGCTGCTTGGTCGTGAGCAGCATTGTGATCATTCTCCTCTCCTACGCATATATCATCATCACCATCCTGCGGATCCGCTCTGCCGAGGGCAGGCGCAAAGCCTTCTCCACCTGCACCTCCCACCTGACGGCCGTGGCCATGTTCCATGGCTCCCTCCTCTTCATGTATTTCCGACCCTCCACCAGTTACTCCCTGGACACTGACAAAATAGCCTCTGTGTTCTACACGGTGGTGATCCCCATGCTGAACCCCTTGATCTACAGCCTGAGGAACAAGGAGGTGAAAGATGCCCACTGGAAAGTGATGCACAAATTGCTCACTTTCTCTTGAGCCTGTTTACTCCATACTGCGTTACTGATTGGGAGGTGGAAGCAGGAGAACTCAGTTCCTGCTCCACTGCAATCTCATTCCTCATCATGCAGGTTACCACTGAGCTTTATTTGGATTGTTTTTTTTTTCTTTTATTGTGTTCCAACAATGTCTGGCAGCCCCAGAAAGGTTTAAGAAGGTTGTGACGCTTTCTGGAGGAATTCAGGATTGTGAGTCACCCTGTCTCTCCCATGTATCAGTGAGCAAGCGACTTGCAGGGGCTAAATTATTTTTGTCAGCTCTCGGACTAGCCAGCTTGTTGACCCTCCTCCATCCCCGCCCTCCAACCATTCTCCTCCAAAGCTCAGCCAGCCTTTACTTTGCCTCGCAGGTCACCTCAGTTGCACTCCAATCCTGAAAGCTCTTTGAAACGTGTTCCCCGGCAGTATCCAGCCCCTATCCCTGGGCTGTCACCGAAATGACTGAGTCCACTGTCTTCAGAGAGATAGTATACAACCCAGCCTGCTAGATCAGCTGAGGATTCGCGCTTTAATATATTACACTGAGATGAACTGAGAGTCAAACCAAGAATACCTTTACTAAAAATGAGCAGAGGTTTAAGCAAAGATAATAGAAACAGAAAATGGTTCCAAATGAAAGAAAAAGTACAATGCATTTTCTCCTGACTAAAACTCAACAGGCTGCAATCCTTATCTGAGGGCTTATCTCCACTACTAGGTGGGTCAACGCTGCAGCGATCGATCCACGCCAAACGCACTCCCGTAGACTCCTGGTACTCCATCAGAACGAGAAGAGTAAGGGGAGTTGACGGGGGAGTTTCTCCCTTTGACCCAGCCTGGTGTGGACCCCATGGTAAGTAGATCTAAACTACTATTCGACATTGGTGAGGCCTCATCTGGAGTACTGTCTATTCGACATTGGTGAGGCCTCATCTGGAGTCCTGTGTCCAGTTTTGGGCCCCACACTTCAAGAAGGATGTGGATAAATTGGAGAGAGTCCAGCGAAGGGCAACAAAAATGATTAGGGGACTGGAACACATGAGTTATGAGGAGAGGCTGAGGGAGCTGGGATTGTTTAGCCTGCAGAAGAGAAGAATGAGGGGGGATTTGATAGCTGCTTTCAACTACCTGAAAGGGGGTTCCAAAGAGGATGGCTCTAGACTGTTCTCAATGGTAGCAGATGACAGAACGAGGAGTAATGGTCTCAAGTTGCAGTGGGGGAGGTTTAGATTGGATATTAGGAAAAACTTTTTCACTAAGAGGGTGGTGAAACACTGGAATGCGTTACCTAGGGAGGTGGTAGAATCTCCTTCCTTAGAGGTTTTTAAGGTCAGGCTTGACAAAGCCCTGGCTGGGATGATTTAACTGGGAATTGGTCCTGCTTTGAGCAGGGGGTTGGACTAGATGACCTCCTGGGGTCCCTTCCAACCCTGATATTCTATGATTCTATGATACTTTCAACTTGAGTCACGCTTCTAACATAACTCAATTTGCGTAGCTAGGCTTGACTTTTCCCCGGAGCGTAGACCTGCCCTGAGACTGTTTCTCACTTAAAGGCACCTCCTCAGTGGTACCAACCTACATGGCTGGGGATCCGCTGTTCATGGACCTCTTTGTCCCCCTCAGTGATGAAGCACAAAATGTCTTTTCCCCTTCTTCTTATAGTCCCGTATACCTTTGAAATGTATTCTTGTACCTCCAGAGTTCCTCTGCCCTGCGGGTGTGTGGATGCCTTGCTGTCTAGCTGGTTTTCTCACCCTGTTGTTAATGGGCTTTTCCAGTTGACTTCAAATGCAAATATAATTCCCATTGTCTCTGGCCTACCCTGTTCCATTTACATTGGAGACCTAGGCAGACCGATATGTCAAGATGTCTGGGAATGGCTGAAAAGTGTAAATACCAACCCAAGGGCAGCCTGTTAACAACCAGGGCACAAACCCCAAATTAGCTGTGAGTTCTAGGCTTAGATTTCACAGACCAATTTGCAAGTGTAAACTCCATGGCCATTACAACAGCCTTAACATGGAATCACAGACAGTCTCCTCGGGTACTTTATCTATCTTGCCACCCATGTAAGGTTACCTTTGTGATAGATGGTTTCCTACACCGAAGAGCACAGCAATCTTAATATTTCTCTTAGTCCTAAAAGTCCAGTGGCTTAGCCCAGGTCAATTGCACCTTCGATCTCACACTGAAGACACTTGTAGTTAATCCTATAAGAAAGTATCTAAAGATTTATGAACTAGGAAAAAAGAAATGAGAGTTCTTTACAAGATTACATCTGGTAAACACACACCCAGATGAGTTAATCAGGTTTCAAAAGGTACAAGAAGCATCTGTAATAAGCAAGCTGCATGTATCTTTCAGGGCTAAACCAGGCCAAGCACTGGGGATCTTATGCTTCGTAATCTTTGCCCCTCAGAGTCCAAGCAGAAGAAAAGACAGTTCTTCCTTTTTAGGGGTTTTTTATTGATTTATTTTTAATGATTATTCTGCTTCTAGTTGCAAGTGGAGCTGTTGGGAGCAAATCACTTGCACATCTCCTCTTCCAGGGGTGGGAGGGAGCCGTCAATGAAGTCTGTTGTGCTCTAATGTTCCACGGTGGTTTGCGGGTGTTGATGGGTCTCTTTTGTTGGATAGAAGATAACATCTCCTGTTAGAAACCAGGAGTCCGGTGGCACCTTAAAAACTAACAGATTTATTAAGGGATAAGCTTACCCTAATAAATCTGCAAAAAGAAAAGGAGGACTTGTGGCACCTTTGAGACTAATAATTTATTAGTCTCTAATGTGCGACAAGTCCTCTTTTTCTTTTTGCAGATACAGACTAACACAGCTGCTACTCTGAAACCTAATAAATCTGTAAGTCTTTAAGGTGCCACCGGACTCTTTGTCATTTTTGTGAATACAGACTAACATGGCTACCCCTCTGATGCATGTTAGAAACTGGTATCTCACACTTGTTCATGATTTTCTCCTGTCTGGTGATTTTCTGTTACAAGCACTTAAATATAACCTAATAACAGACATGGGATAGAGGCACTATAAGTGAGATGAATGCTGGCAGAAACTTACAAGCATTTCATAACCTCTAAACTCTAAACACAGTCCTATAATTTTCATGCCTATTTTAACAATACAAAGACATAGGGGAGCCAGACTGTTTCCAGCTTTGTAGTTGTCTTCGTTCAGCTTTGGCATGAGCTGGCATGTGGTCTGTCAGGGTCACAAGGCAAACTGACATTTCTTTGTCTTGGAGAAACTTGTTTACCATCCCTGCCTGGTTTCATCATTTGAGCATATTGTTAGTACATATCCATAGCTTTCTAATTGTTACATCACACAATGCGTATGAAGACCGGTATGATATCAGTTTTCATTTGATTCCTTACCCAATGTTCTTTATAGAGAAATACCATCACATCAACGTGTTAGGTGTAGTGAATTTGTCAGGGCTGACAGGAGTTGCTTATCATGACATTGGACTCTTTGCCAGTGGGCACTGAGGGGTTGTTAGGGTTACATGTATAAATATACAAATATATGTGATGTGCTTTGCAGGTACGCAATTGTCTGTGTTGGGAGAGAAAAAGGGCACCTAATCCATCTCCCTCTCCTTTGACATGGAGTTAGTTTCATTAGACAGTGGCAAGTGTGGAATGCAGGATTTCTGTGGCTGAACCAAAGGGAAGTTCACACACTGCGCTGGTTCTCTGCTGTCTTTCATGTGTTCTGTGCGGTCCAAATCATAGAATCATAGAATCATAGAATATCAGGGTTGGAAGGGACCCCTGAAGGTCATCTAGTCCAACCCCCTGCTCGAAGCAGGACCAATTCCCAGTTAAATCATCCCAGCCAGGGCTTTGTCAAGCCTGACCTTAAAAACCTCTAAGGAAGGAGATTCTACCACCTCCCTAGGTAACGCATTCCAGTGTTTCACCACCCTCTTAGTGAAAAAGTTTTTCCTAATATCCAATCTAAACCTCCCCCACTGCAACTTGAGACCATTACTCCTCGTTCTGTCATCTGCTACCATTGAGAACAGTCTAGAGCCATCCTCTTTGGAACCCCCTTTCAGGTAGTTGAAAGCAGCTATCAAATCCCCCCTCATTCTTTTCTTCTGCAGGCTAAACAATCCCAGCTCCCTCAGCCTCTCCTCATAACTCATGTGTTCCAGACCCCTAATCATTTTTGTTGCCCTTCGCTGGACTCTCTCCAATTTATCCACATCCTTCTTGTAGTGTGGGGCCCAAAACTGGACACAGTACTCCAGATGAGGCCTCACCAATGTTGAATAGAGGGGAATGATCACGTCCCTCGATCTGCTCGCTATGCCCCTACTTATACATCCCAAAATGCCATTGGCCTTCTTGGCAACAAGGGCACACTGCTGACTCATATCCAGCTTCTCGTCCACTGTCACCCCTAGGTCCTTTTCCGCAGAACTGCTGCCTAGCCATTCGGTCCCTAGTCTGTAGCTGTGCATTGGGTTCTTCCGTCCTAAGTGCAGGACCCTGCACTTATCCTTATTGAACCTCATCAGATTTCTTTTGGCCCAATCCTCCAATTTGTCTAGGTCCTTCTGTATCCTATCCCTCCCCTCCAGCGTATCTACCACTCCTCCCAGTTTAGTATCATCCGCAAATTTGCCGAGAGTGCAATCCACACCATCCTCCAGATCATTTATGAAGATATTGAACAAAACCGGCCCCAGGACTGACCCTTGGGGCACTCCACTTGATACCGGCTGCCAACTAGACATGGAGCCATTGATCACTACCCGTTGAGCCCGACAATCTAGCCAGCTTTCTACCCACCTTATAGTGCATTCATCCAGCCCATACTTCCTTAACTTGCTGACAAGAATACTGTGGGAGACCGTGTCAAAAGCTTTGCTAAAGTCAAGAAACAATACATCCACTGCTTTCCCTTCATCCACAAAACCAGTAATCTCATCATAAAAGGCGATTAGATTAGTCAGGCATGACCTTCCCTTGGTGAATCCATGCTGGCTGTTCCTGATCACTTTCCTCTCATGCAAGTGCTTCAGGATTGATTCTTTGAGGACCTGCTCCATGATTTTTCCAGGGACTGAGGTGAGGCTGACTGGCCTGTAGTTCCCAGGATCCTCCTTCTTCCCTTTTTTAAAGATTGGCACTACATTAGCCTTTTTCCAGTCATCCGGGACTTCCCCGGTTCGCCACGAGTTTTCAAAGATAATGGCCAATGGCTCTGCAATCACAGCCGCCAATTCCTTCAGCACTCTCGGATGCAACTCGTCCAGCCCCATGGACTTGTGCACGTCCAGCTTTTCTAAATAGTCCCTAACCACCTCTATCTCCACAGAGGGCTGGCCATCTCTTCCCCATTTTGTGATGCCCAGCGCAGCAATCTGGGAGCTGACCTTGTTAGTGAAAACAGAGGCAAAAAAAGCATTGAGTACATTAGCTTTTTCCACATCCTCTGTCACTAGGTTGCCTCCCTCATTCAGTAAGGGGCCCACACTTTCCTTGGCTTCCTTCTTGTTGCCAACATACCTGAAGAAACCCTTCTTGTTACTCTTAACATCTCTTGCTAGCTGCAGCTCCAGGTGCGATTTGGCCCTCCTGATATCATTCCTACATGCCTGAGCAATATTTTTATACTCTTCCCCGCTCATATGTCCAACCTTCCACTTCTTGTAAGCTTCTTTTTTATGTTTAAGATCCGCTAGGATTTCACCATTAAGCCAAGCTGGTCGCCTGCCATATTTACTATTCTTTCGACTCATTGGGATGGTTTGTCCCTGTAACCTCAACAGGGATTCCTTGAAATACAGCCAGCTCTCCTGGACTCCTTTCCCCTTCAAGTTAGTCCCCCAGGGGATGCTGGCCATCCGTTCCCTGAGGGAGTCGAAGTCTGCTTTCCTGAAGTCCAGGGTCCGTATCCTGCTGCTTACCTTTCTTCCCTGTGTCAGGATCCTGAACTCAACCAACTCATGGTCACTGCCTCCCAGATTCCCATCCACTTTTGCTTCCCCCACTAATTCTACCCGGTTTGTGAGCAGCAGGTCAAGAAAAGCGCCCCCCGAGTTGGCTCCTCTAGCACTTGCACCAGGAAATTGTCCCCTACGCTTTCCAAAAACTTCCTGGATTGTCTATGCACCGCTGTATTGCTCTCCCAGCAGATATCAGGAAAATTAAAGTCACCCATGAGAATCAGGGCATGCGATATAGTAGCTTCTGTGAGCTGCCGGAAGAAAGCCTCATCTACCTCATCCCCCTGGTCCGGTGGTCTATAGCAGACTCCCACCACTACATCACTCTTGTTGCACACACTTCTAAACTTAATCCAGAGACACTCAGGTTTTTCTGCAGTTTCGTACCGGAGCTCTGAGCAGTCATACTGCTCCCTTACATACAGTGCTACTCCCCCACCTTTTCTGCCCTGCCTGTCCTTCCTGAACAGTTTATAACCATCCATGACAGTACTCCTGTCATGTGAGTTATCCCACCAAGTCTCTGTTATTCCGATCACGTCATAGTTCCTTGACATCACCAAGACCTCCAGTTCTCCCTGCTTGTTTCCAAGGCTTTGTGCATTCGTATATAAGCACTTGAGATAACCTGTTGATCGCCCCTCATTCCCAGTATGAGGCAGGAGCCCTCCCCTCACAGACATTCCTGCCTGTGCTTCCTCCCGGTATCCCGCTTTCCCACTTACCTCAGGGCTTTGGTCTCCTTCCCCCGGTGAACCTAGTTTAAAGCCCTCCTCACTAGGTTAGCCAGCCTGCTGGCAAAGATGCTCTTCCCTCTCTTCGTAAGATGGAGCCCGTCTCTGCCCAGCACTCCTCTTTCATGGAACACCATCCCATGGTCAAAGAATCCAAAGCCTTCTCTCCAACACCACCTGCGTAGCCATTCGTTGACTTCCACGATTCGACAGTCCCTAGCTAGGCCTTTTCCTTCCACGGGGAGGATGGACGAGAACACCACTTGCGCCTCCAACTCCTTTATCCTTCTTCCTAGAGCCACGTAGTCCGCAGTGATCCGCTCAAGGTCATTCTTGGCAGTATCATTGGTGCCCACGTGGAGAAGCAGGAAGGGGTAGCGATCTGAGGGCTTGATGAGTCTCGGCAGTCTCTCCGTCACATCGCGAATCTTAGCCCCTGGCAAGCAACAGACTTCTCGGTTTTCCCGGTCAGGGCGGCAGATAGATGACTCAGTCCCCCGGAGGAGAGAGTCCCCGACCACCACCACCCGCCTTCTCCTCTTGGGAGTGGTGGTCGTGGAACCCCCAACCTCAGGACATCACATCTTATGCCTTCCAACCAGCAGAGTCTCCTTCTGCTTTCTCGCCCCAGACATATCATCTGGTCCACTCTCCGCAACGATACCTGTGGAGAGAACATGAAAGCGGTTAGTTACCTGTGTCTGTGTTACTGGAACCCGGACATTTGTGAAAAAGTGAAATAAACAGGAAAAAAGTCATACCCCACACAACATATTTACACCCCATCACCATGTTTACTGTGAGTTCTTGCTTTTAGGTCTCCTGGAAAATATTCTAGACTCTGAAGAGCAGGGATTCAGGGAACGTTATAGCTCAGGGCATGGTGAATGGGACATGGATAGCTCTGGACCCGGAACTAATTTTTCAGTTTGCTGAAGAAAAAAAAAAAATTCCACTTCACCCAAACTGAAAAACCACCAAAAATATTGGTGAATTCAAAACGTCGGCCAAAGAAATATTCATTTTGGGTTGATTGAATCATTTCAATACCAAGACTTTCAGCGGCGACGTGTGGGAGGGAAAAACTGGGTCAGGTGCCCTTTTTTCACAGTGGCCCACACAAGCCCCCACAGTTTCCTGTTGGTGCCCTCTCCCAGATTCAAAAGTCGCTCCTGACCACCTTACCATCTCCTTCTCCAACATGGTGCCCGATTCCTGGTAAAAAAAAATAATGTCTAAAACTATTCATGGAAAGTTTCAGTTGTAGAGATTGTCACCTGGCTTGTTCTCCATGCACCAAGCATGGAAAGAGGCTTTCAGTCAGATTGGCCTTTCTTTTAGGTTAAGAGAACAACAACACACAGAAGAACAAATGTAAAGTTTCATTATAAAGTGCACTGTTTGTGGACACTGCCAGCAATGCCCCTCTGCCATGTACATTGGCCAAACCGGACAGTCTCTAGGCCAAAGAATAAATGGACACAAATCAGACATCAAGAACTGTAACATTCAAAAACCAGTAGGAGAGCACTTCAATCTCCCTGGACACTCAATAACAGACTTAAAAGTGGCCATTCTTCAAGAAAAAATCGTCAGAAACAGACTTCAGTGAGAAACTCTAGAACTGGAATTATTTTGTAAACTTGACACCATCAAATTAGGCCTGAATAAAGACTGGGAGTGGCTGGGTCACTACAAAACATAATTTTCCCTCTGTTGATACTCACAGCTTCTTGTCAACTGCTGGGGCTGGGCTACATCCACCTTGATTGAATTGGCCTCGTTAGCACCACAAAAAGTAATTTTCCCTCTGTTGATATTCACCCCTTCTTGTCAACTTGTAAATAACTGTTGGGAATGGGCCACATCCACCCTAATTGAATTGGCCTCATTGGCACTGACCACCGCACTCGGTATGGCAACTCCCATCTTTTCATGTGCTGTATAGTTATACCTGCCTACTGTATTTTCCACTGCATGCATCTGATGAAGTGGGTTATAGCCCATGAAAGCTTATGCCCAAATAAATTTGTTAGTCTCGAAGGTGCCACAAGGATTCCTCGTTGTTTTTACTGATACAGACTAACCCGGCTACCCCTCCAAAACCTCTAGGACAGTGAAATGAATAGCAAAATGGCATCTGGGGGTGGGGAGGCGGGATGGCATTTTTTGTAAAAGTGAAATAAACAGGAAAAAAGTCATACCCCACACAACATATTTACACCCCATCACCATGTTTACTGTGAGTTCTTGCTTTTAGGTCTCCTGGAAAATATTCTAGACTCTGAAGAGCAGGGATTCAGGGAACGTTATAGCTCAGGGCATGGTGAATGGGACGTGGATAGCTCTGGACCCGGAACTAATTTTTCAGTTTGCTGAAGAAAAAAAAAAATTCCGCTTCACCCAAACTGAAAAACCACCAAAAATATTGGTGAATTCAAAACTTCGACCAAAGAAATATTCATTTTGGGTTGATTGAATCATTTCAATACTAAGACTTTCAGCGGCGACGTGTGGGAGGGACAAACTGGGTCAGGTGCTCTTTTTTCACAGTGGCCCACACAAGCCCCCACAGTTTCCTGTTGGTGCCCTCTCCCAGATTCAAAAGTCACTCCTGACCACTTTACCATCTCCTTCTCCAACATGGTGCCCGATTCCTGGTTAAAAAAAAAATGTCTAAAACTATTCATGGAAAGTTTCACCCTCTTCTAGATAAATTTTGTGTCTCGGTCACGGTGTGAAGCGATGATGATAAGAAGGGGCGTGCACAATGTGGGACAAGCAGGGGCATGGCCCCCCCAGAATCTCTGCCACTGCCTGCAGCTTCTACACTGGCCCCCGCCCCTAGATTCCCTCCTCCCCCACTCTTACCCTCTTTCTGCCAGGGTGGAAGTCGGGCTGACCATGGCTGGAGATCTCCCTGGGAACGGCACTCCAGCTCGCACTCCCGCTGAGCCCCACTAGATGGCACCCAGAACAGGGAAGCTGGGCTGGCGGCAGAGTTCTGCTAGGGGGGGCCCAGGGAGCCCTGCCCCTTTCTCGCCCGCAGCCACCAGTAAGTGTCCGGAGCCCGGGACAATGCGGGGTGGAGGCAGTGGGATGCTGGGAGGATGGGTGGGGATCCCAGGGAGGCAACAGGAGCTAAAGGGGTGGGGGAGGCAGCAGGGCCTGGAGGAATGGGGGAGTGGGGGGGGTCAGTATTTAAAGTGTCACCCCCCCCCCAAATAGTTACATTTAAATGCCTGTGCATGCCCCTGATTATGAGTAGAAAGGGTTACGGAGCCTTTCAACTTCAAGACCCTTTGCTTCCTGAGGCTAAGATCAACAATGCTGAGTGTTTGGACAGTCCACTCCCTTCGCCCTTTAACACCAAGATGCACAATGTTAAAGAACTCATAAAGTGCTCTGGTGTTTGCTGACACCTGCAGTAAAAGTAGATAGATAGATAGATAGATAGATAGATAGATAGATAGATAGATAGTGGAATTATCTGTGAACCCTGGAGTGAAGTATCATCTATCTATCTATCTATCTAAAGGGACAATATTATCAGTGTTATTTTCACTTTGCTGATTTGCTGCTGACATCTGTCTGTTGATATATCTATCACATCTATTTAAGAATGAATGGATTTGTGTGTAATAAAATAATCCCTTATCGCATATAAAACATATTTGCCTCTTTGCATTCTGAATAACCGGAGGCAGCATTTTCAAAGGCATCTGCTAATTATGAGTCTCTCTTGGACAGCTATGGAAGAGTGGGCCTGTCAAGGTTCCTTCCCCACTCTGAACTCTAGGGTACAGATGTCAGGACCTGCATGAAAACCTCCTAAGCTTACTTCTACCAGCTTAGGTTAAAACTTCCCCAAGGTACAAGCTATTTTACCCTTGGACTTCCACTGCCACCACCAAACTTTATCTGGGTACCTGAAAAAATGTAGTGTGGAAACGTCTTTCCTCCCAAAATCCTCCCAACCCTTGCAGCCCACTTCCTGGGGAAGGTTTGGTAAAAATCCTCACCAATGTGCATAGGTGACCACAGACCCAAACCCTTGGATCTTAAAACAAAGAAAAAGCATTCAGTTTCCTTACAAGAAGACTTTTAATAGAAGTAAAATAGAATCATCTCTGTAAAATCAGGATGGTAAATACCTTACAGGGTAATTAGATTCAAAACATAGAGAATCCCTCTAGGCAAAACCTTAAGTTACAAAAAAGACACACAGACAGGAATAGTCATTCTATTCAGCACAGCTATTTTCTCAGCCATTTAAAGAAATCATAATCTAATACATATCTAGCGAGATTACTTACTAAGTTCTAAGACTCCATTCCTGTTCTGTCTCCGGCAAAAGCATCACCCAGACAGACACAGACCCTTTGTTTTTCTCCCTCCTCCCAGCTTTTGAAAGTATCTTGTCTCCTCATTGGTCATTTTGGTCAAGTGCCAGAGAGGTTACCCTTAGCTTCTTAACCCTTTACAGATGAGAGGATTTTTCCTCTGGCCAGGAGGGATTTTAAAGGGGTTTACCCTTCCCTTTATATTTATGACAGAGCCCTAAACTCTTTCTGCCTCACCTGACCCACCTCAGAATGGGGGTAATCATTCTTGCCTGCCTTATAAGGGTGCTGTGAAGGTTCATGAATGTTTTCAGGTCCTTGTCTGGCCTCATCACCACAGTACCTCTCATCACCTCACAATCTTTAATGTTTGTATCCTGACAACATCCCTGGCTGTATTATCCCCGTTTTACAGATGACAACCTGAGGCTCAGAGAGATATATCTATCCTTATATGACCTTGGATGTCTGCAGCTGAGCCGGGAACTGAGCCTCAAAATTCAGAGTGCGCAGCAAGTGCCCAATCCACTAGACAATCTTGTCCTCACATAGCAATTGAGTAACTGTGGCATAAAACCTGTTTGTAAGAGAATGATGACTCAGCCCCTCATTCTATACAGCAATGCTGTCTTCTCCTTTACATTTGGTGTGTATGTGTGTCTCACAACTGCACGGAGGATGCCTCTCGTAGTCTCTAATACTGACTTTTTAGCTATTCGAGGGATTCCTTTGTGAAGGTACATTACAAATTGCATGTGATGTCCAGGCAGCTTTGTAAACAGCTGGTGGCTGGAGCGTACACTGTGGGGTTGGTGGATTCAATGATACACACATTTTGTACATTTCAGCTGTCACTTTGGAGCTCCAACATCATGAAACATTTCTTCTGTGTCACCCCCCCCCGCTGCTGGTGCTCTCCTGCTCTGACATCCGCATCAATGAGATTGTGATGTTTGCTTTCATGTGCTGCATTATCGTGAGCAGCCTTGTGACTGTCCTCCTCTTCTATGTCTATATCATCTCTACCATCCTGCAGATCTACTTCGCCAAGGGCCGGCGCAAAGCCTTTTCCTCCTGCACTTTCCACTTGACCTCAGTGGTCATGTTTCACGGCACCCTCCTCTTCATGTATTTACGCCCCACCTCCAGCTATTCCATGGACACAGACAAAATGGTTTCAGCATTTTACACGCTGGAGATCCCCATGGTGAACCCCCTCATCTACAGCCTGAGGAACATGGAGGTGAAGGACGCCTTAAGGAATGCAAGTTTCCCAGACACTTCAGTTTAAACACACAGGATTAGATAAAACAATAAAATAAAACCTATCTGTGTAGTCACTAAACTTCAGTGAGCACAAATAATGAGGCATAGAAGTCAGACATGGTTACAAGAAAAATAAAGCTAAAATGCAACTTGTGCCTAACTTAACAAACAATGTGCAATTCAAAGCAAAGGTTTTGTCCCCACATGCTTTCAGCAGTCTTACTGACCAAACTTCTTAGGTCAGGACCCTTGCCCCAGTCCAATGGCTGCTTCCTGTATCCCTTCACATGCAGTGAATAAACAGGCAGAGAGAGAGAGAGAGAGAGAGAGAGAGGTGCATAGGAATGTCTGCCACTTCTTTTTAAAGTCCTATCTCTCTTTTGAGAAACATTTCCACCTCATTACCAGGAAATAAAACGTCCTCGTGCAAGAATGATTCCTTGCTGCTTTTTCCTCATCTTTTTGAGCTTCTTTGGTTTCAATTCCTGCTTGATAACTCTGTTTACTGCTTAAATATAAAATTAAGAAGAGCACACATTTCTTTGTTAAAGATAGACCTGTTTGCCAACCTCAGTATGAAACATATTAATAAGAACGTAAGAACATAAGAATGGCCAGACTGAGTCGGAGCAAAGGTCCATCTAGACCAGTGTCCTGTCTTCTGACAGTGGCCAATGCCAGGTGCCCCAGAGGGAATGAACAGAACAGGTAATCATCAAGTGATCCATCCCCTGTAGCTCATTTCCAGCTTCTGGCAAAGAGAGGCTAGGGACACCATCCCTGCCCAGACTCGCTAATGGCCATTGATGGACCTATCCTGCATAATGTATCTAGTTCTTTTTTGAACCCTGTTATAGTCTTAGCCTTCACAATATTCTCTGGCAAGGATTTCTCAGGTTGGCTGTGCATTGTGTGAAAAAATACTTCTTTGTGGTTGTTGTAAACCTACTGCCTATTCATTTAATTTTGTGGCCCTTAGTTCTTGTGTTATGAGAAGGAGTAAATAACACTTCCTATCTACTTTCTCTCCACCAGTCATGATTTGGTAGACCTCTATCATATCCTCCCCTTAGTCATTTATTTTCCAAGCTAGAAAGTCCCAGTCTTATTCATCTCTCCTCATAAAGAAGCTGTTCCATAGCCCTAATCATTTTTGTTGACCTTTTCTGAACCTTTTCCAATTCATCTCTTTAGAGATGGGGTGACCACATCTGCATGCAGTATTCAAGATGTGGCAGTATTCAAGTTTTATATACAGGCAATATTATAGTTTCTGTCTTATTATCTATCCCTTTCATAATAATTCCCAACAGTTTGTTCACTTCTTTGACTACCGCTGCACATTGAGTGGATGTTTTCAGAAAACACCATACAATGTAATCTTATAATTTGCATACAATGTTGCCATATGTATTTTATCAGGACAATAATGATCAGCAAATTATGAGTTTTCAAATGATACATTATAAGGCATACTTTAAAAAG
Source organism: Lepidochelys kempii (assembly GCF_965140285.1). NCBI lineage: Eukaryota > Metazoa > Chordata > Testudines > Cheloniidae > Lepidochelys > Lepidochelys kempii. Next base: position 6,761,287 of record NC_136385.1, read on the forward strand.
CCAAAAAAAAAAAACAACCAAAAATCCACACAAACAATTCCACCCCCACCACAAGTTACACTCTCTCAAATACAAGACAAAAAAGTCAGCTATTCGAACATAGGAAACATAGAATGTGAGAGGACTCCTGTCTGTGAAGCATACCAAACAGGTGTAGCCGCACCCATAGCCCTATGTAATCAGCAGCACAATCAGAACAAATTCCATAGGAACAACCCCTAGATTGCACAGTAACACCCTTTAGAGTCTGTGGGAATGTCAATTTATTCTATCGCCATGAAACTCTTCACTCCCATCCCTCCCACCTCCAAAAAACCACAGCGCAATGGTGATTTACACCATCTGTGAATCTGGCCCAATGACTCCCAGGGAGAGGCATCCATTGACAGTAGCAGGGGATGTGGTCTAATCGGTAGTGTCCATGTTATGGTTACCTCTTTAAGCAAGTCTATCCATATCCAGCAGACCTAGGCACAGTGCAGAGAAGCCCTGAGCATCCTCAGGAGGCACAAGTTGAGGAATGTAGAAGGTCCAATGTTGCCCATGTGATGTCACTATAAGGCAGGGGAGGATGCACATTCTCCCTTCCCTAGCTTCACCAGGTTGCTGGGCAGGGACAAGAGGCTGCCACTAGCAACATCTCCATGCAGGAGATTGTGCAGGAAGGACTCATCTCTATTTCAGAAAAAAAAAACCAAGTCCTGAGACCTGTAGGAAGAGAATGGATATTTGCAATGCATAGGAGCTGTTAGTGTTACAACTGGGTCATTTCACAAGATGAAATCCCTGGCCATGCATTGAAGAGATCCCAGCATGGATAGGCACAGAAATTAAATTGTCCCCTCTTTCACTGGGACTTTACTATTTGTCATTCTTGAATTGCTCTTTTCCTGTGAAATAAAAGGCATTTGCCTAGAAAGGTGAAGGCTACTCTTTGCGTGTGAAACCATAAAAATCAAGCTCTTCCTCTCATCTGTCAAAACCTGCACCACCATCGTCCAACAGGCCATTTTTATAATAGTGATTCCATTCAGAAGGGTCATTTCCACAGTTCCCTTTCAGGTGTGTGCCTGGGTGACCACGCACGAGGCAGTGAAGGGCAATGTGCCTAATTAGGTGCCTGGACCCTGGAGAGGATGCACTTGTAAGATGGGTGGTGGCCTTGGGAGGAGTAGGGAGTAGGTGAGGGAGCAGTGGAGTGAGATGGGGAGTGAGGGGAAATTGGGACATGCAGGGCTGCACCAGCTGAAAAGAGACGCGACTCTCTATCATTTATCAAAAATGTATTAATATTTGTGGTGAGAGCATGACTATTTCTAGTTGACTCTTAGATTTATTTAGCATGTTAGTGCTGAGCTCTGTGTGCAGATAATATGCATGAAGAGGGATAGTTTGTGACCTGCAGAAGTCCAGAGCATGCTGTGGTCTCCTCCTGAGCTCCTCTGGTCATCCTATGGTCTCCATCAGGCAAAAATGAGTGAACAAACTTTTCCTACCGTTAGGAGAGTAACCTAGCAAGGGAAGGACATTGGATACCATGGTGATTGGCATGCTGTAAATGCTCGATAATCTGGAGTACTCTTACATGTCTTACAGGTTTTACATTCGACCTATTGGGACCAGGACAATGATGTGATTCTGAAACCACGAATAACTGAGCAGATATAAGCTACAGCTGCAAATAATTTGTATGTTTCACCTGTATCTAACTTTCTGTTCCTTTGATTCAAAATTTCTTGTGAAAGCTCCTTGAATTTTTTTCTTGAGAAGCCATTTGATGGTAATTGGATTTTCCTTTCAACTATTTTTTCCATGAAATTATCTTTTCCCTGGAAATTATAAGCTTTCCATCAAAATACCAAACTGCTCTCCTCCCTAAACCATGGCTGTGGGACTCTGGTGATGTTCCAGGGCAGTTCAGCAAGAGGAGAGACCACCGTGCATCATGGGGGATGTAGTCCAGCCTGGGAGCCAGGTACATGGAAGAGATTGGTGCTGTGTGGTATCTAATGCACCCCTATGGTATTTCCTAACAAAAAAGATTTCGGTCTCCACAAAAAAATAAATAAATAAACAAACCGCCTTTGTGGATCAGTTCTACACAGTACTTGGCTTGCACTGAAAACAGCAGGATGTAATATACCCCTCACCTCATACTCTGTAACTCTGGTAGAAATTGCATCATTTAATAACACAATAGGAAAGATTGGGACAAATTAATCCCCAGGGCACCAATTACACCAAGGTGGCTTGGGTTCACTGAATGGATTAATTAGGTGTTATGGCTGTCTGAGCTCAGGTATTCCCAGTTGCTTCAGGAATCATGTGCCATAGATCACACATCTCGGTATAAAACTTCCCAAATGCTCCAAACTGGTAGTTTCTATGGATGGGAAAATGCCACCACATCTCTCTATCTCTTCTCAGCAGGTGCATGCTATTGTCCTGTATTACAGTCACACACACACTCAGACACCATGGGGATCAGCAGCTATTCAATTCCAGGCCTCCAGCACTTAATGTCTCAGGAACAACTCCGACCCCTTCAGCTAAAGGAGTGACGTCCTTGGTTGGAAAAAAGTAGGCAATTACCTAGTCACTGAAGCCTGGGCTTTCCATTATGTCTCTGGGTTTTCATACAGACTCAAGTAAATGCCAAAAAGCTTAATTAGCACAGTGAGCAACTTTACGCCAAACCTACATGCCAAGCCACAGAGCTCCCCTTGCCCAAAGAGGGTGGAAAGATTGACACTCCTTCACTCTCACCACTTCTTTAGCTATGGAATAATCCCTTCAGACTGATTCTCTCACAGCAGAATCACAAGTCACTGTTTTCTCTTTGAATGAGTGAACAGGGAGTGCTTGTGGGTGGGACATGATGAATCTGAAGTGTCATTATATTTGCACAGTGTGTGCATTTTATCGAACACCTGGAATGACCAGCTGTGAACACCTGGCTCTGTGGACTAAGCACTTCCCTGAGTGGGTACTGATGTTCATTAAGAAACTGATCTCTGTTTATCTTCACTTCTTTCATTACAGAGAAGGGGCAGGTTTTCCGCACCATTCACCTGCCCATATCTCTATAGCTGCCTGACCTCTGCCTGACCTCTATCACCCTGGTGGAGAACTGGGGGATGATCTTGTTAATCATGATTGATCCCCGACTCCACACCCCCATGTACTTTTTCCTCAGGAATTTGTCTTTCTGTGACCTCTGTCTTTCCTCGACAATTTCCCCCAAGATGCTGCTGAATTTCTTAGCCGAGAGGAAAGGCATTTCTTACACAGCCTGCGCTGTGGAAATATCTCTCTCTATCGCTTTTGTAGATGCTGAGTGCTTCTTGCTGGCTGTGATGGCGTATGACCGTTATGTTGCCATCTGTAACCCGCTGCTCTATACGGTCACCATGTCCAGGCGGTTTTGTAAACAGCTGGTGGCTGGGGTGTACGCTGTGGGGGTGGTGGATTCAATGATTCCCACATGTGTTACATTTCAGCTGTCATTCTGTAGCTCCAACATCGTCAATCATTTCTTCTGTGACATCCCCCCTCTGCTGGCGCTCTCCTGTTCTGACACCCGCATCAATGAGATTATGATGTTTGTTTTCACGTTGTGTTTGACAGGGAGCAGATTTGTGGCCATCCTCCTCTCCTATGTCTATATCACCTCCACTATCCTGTAGATCCGCTCTGCCGAGGGCCGACACAAAGCCTTCTCCACCTGCACTTTCCACTTGACTGCGGTGGTCCTGTTTTATGGCACCCAACTCTTCATGTATTTACGTCTCACGTCCAGCTATTCCATGGACACGGACAAAATAGTCTCAGTGATTTAATTGCTGGTGATCCCCATGTTGAACCCCCTCATCTACAGCCTGAGGAACATGGAGGTGAAGGACGCCCTGAGGAGAGCAGTGAATAAACTCCTAACCAGTTCTTGAATCTGTTAAACTTAGTACTGGTTTAGTGATGGGGAGTAGAAACAGGTGAATTGAATTCCCATCCCATTGCAATGTAATTTTGTTGAGCCCGTGGGAGTATAGTATTGTTATTATGAATTTGTTTGTATTCCAATGGGGCCTGCAGGCCCCAACTAAAATCAGGGCTTTGTTAAGCTATTACCCCATCAAAATTCCAGGAGGCACCTGTTTCAATTGTGTGAATATTTGTGACGTGCTTCTGTAGAACTGATCAATTAAATTGTTTTAATGGTTCATTTTATTAATATAACTTCAAAAATAAAGATTTATGAATGAAACTACATTCTTTCATAAAACCAGATACCCCAATAACTGGCGAATTGACTTTCACTTTCAATCCAATTGCTGCTTAAATAGCTGAAACTTACACTGTTTCAACATTGTAACTTCTTCTCACTGTTTGCCATTCCTTACACTTGTCCATATTTTAACTCAAACTCCATTTTAACTTGTCCCAAACTCCATTTTAAAATGCTCACTCCATTTTGAAAAAGCTTGCAGCAACCTTCATTTTTGCAAAACCCTGCTGTAATCTTATTAGTGTAGTTTAGATGTGTGAATGAGGTATATATGGATAATAGAATCAACCTCCCACCCAGACTGTCCTGATGAAATAAAGTGTAAACACCAATGGCTGAAGATGCAGACAACAGCCCTGATAAAGCAAGAAGAGTCCACCCTGGAAAAAAAATAACAAAAGTTCAATTGAAGAAACATCAAAGCCAAGTCCCAGGCTGAAAGTCATGTCTGCAATTGATGGGTGATCAATCACACCAAACCCAGAGGCAGTGTGACACATCAAGACCTATAGACTCTGGATTCAAACTAAAGCCTACAAAAAGGATGGGTGAGATGGATCACTTTGGAGGGTAACATTCTGCTCCCAACACAGAAGGGCATTGGTGCATGCCCAACAGAGACCCAGTTCTTCCTTGTGCCTGGCTTTCCTGGCCAGTTATCTGCCACGAGCTACGAACTCAAGCCCAGAACTCAAACTACATTCAGGAATGGTAACTATCTAGCAGCTACAGAACATTTGATGTGTGTGTGTGTGTGTATATACATGGGTATTAGATATTAGTTATTGGTCATAAATCAAATTGTGTTATAATACATGTGACATCTTGTCTTGTCCCATGAAACAAACCTGTGTAGTTTTGTCTGCATAACACTTTGAAAGCATAGATGTATTTGTATTGGGAAAGAAGAGGGGGGAATCAAATCTATCTCCTTCTGCTTTGTAGTGGGTTTGGTTTGGTTATGCAGTTGCAAGTATGAAGTGTGTGATTTCTATGGCTGAAACAAAGGGAGTTTTGCACCTAGCACCCTCCTGATCATCTGCAGCCCTTTACATCCTCTGTGGGGTTGTTGTGTAGATTGTCGCCTGGTTTGTATCCACGCATGTGGAGGAGAAAGGTGAATTCCATCAAAATGGCCTTTATTTTAAGTTAAGGGAGCAACAAAATAAGTAATAACAAGGGTAAGATATCCAAAAGAGAATGTGGTGTGTGTGCATCCACTGTAAGAATCTGCATTGAACTGAATACAAAGTAATATGGGAAGGGTGAGTTTTTTCGAGTATATAAATTAAACAGAAAGAAAAAGTCATATCAGACTCTAGATGTTTATACCACAGGAGCAGGTTCGCTATGAGGTCTTACTCTTAGTTCTGTGGGTAAGTCCTATGGACTCTGAAGAATAGGGATTCTGGGAATTGTACAGCTCAGGTTGCGGAGAGTGAGAAATGGATAGAGCTGGGCCAATAGCTGATTTTTGCATTCATGGGTGGTTAGAAAACATTGAAAAACAAATTCAGTTCAACCTGAACCAAATCTGAAAATTCCTCAAATGTTTGGCAAATTGAAAACATTGACAGAAATGTCCTGTGGGGTGGAGGGAACTATTTAGCATGACCAGAAATGGAACATTTCCTTTCCTTCCTGGATACTTTTTGATGTCAAAGCAAAGACAATGTAGGTCCACACTGACAAAAGGGATGGGAATGGAAGAGGTGGTAATGGTGCTGCTTCCCTTGTAGACTTTAACCCAGTGATTAGATCACTCCCATGGGAAGTGGGAGATCCAGGTCAATTCCCCCTCTGTCGAATGGGGAGAAGCAATTTGAAAGTGGGTCTCCCACATTGCTGGACAGGATCCTGGTGACTGGGCTATGTTCTGTCCTGCATCATTCTCAGGACTGGTCTACACTACTGCTGTAAATTGATATAAGTTATGACTCTGTAGACAAGTGGTTCGGGGCACCAACATGCTCAACTTCATGTCTCTGTTCCAATGGTTTTTTAATTACTTGTCCACTGTAGAACAACTTTGACAGGAGAGATTGAGAGCAACCGAGTCTAGAATACGACACCACTCAGGGGCTGGGATGCTTTTTAGAAATACAGGAAACGCAAATGCACGTCTTTGCTCAGCACTGGACAGAAAGGGGAAATGCACCTGGATCTCCCACCTCACAGGTGAACACCCTCAGTATTAAGCTAAAAATTACAAAGAGAGGGAGCATAAATTATTCATAAATTTAATAGTGAAAAGTACAAGGTCATGATTTAGTGATTAATAACAAGAATTTTTGTTATAAACTGGGGACGCATCACTTGGAAGTAATAGAGGAGGAGAAGGACCTCATAGTATTGGTTGACCTTGGGATGACTATGAGCTGCCAAGGTGATATGGCCATGAAAAAAAAGCTAATGCAGTCTTGGGATGCATCAGGCGAGGTATTTCCAGGAGAGATAAGGAGGTTTTAGTACCATTCTACAAGGCACTGGTGAGACCACATCTGCAATATTGTGTGCAGTTCTGGTCTCCCATGTTTAAGAAAGATGAATTCAAACTGGAACAGGTATAGAGAAAGGCTACTAGGATGATCCGAGGAATGGAAAACCTGTCTTATGAAAGGAGACTCAAGGAGCTTGGCTTGTTTAGCCTAACCAAAAGAAGGCTGAGGGGAGATATGATTACTCTCTATACATGTATCAGAGGGATAAATACCACGGAGGGAGAAGAATTATTTAAGCTCAGTACCAATGTGAACACAAGAACAAATGGATATAAACTGGCCAGCAGGAAGTGTAGACTTGAAATTATATGGAGGTTTCTAACCATCAGAGGAGTGAAGTTCCGGAACAGCCTTCCAATGGAAGCAGTGGGGGCTAAAGACATATCTGGCTTCAAGACTAAGCTTGATAATTTTATGGAAGGGAGGATATGATGGGCTAGCCTAATTTTGGCAACTAATTAATCTTCAACTATTAGCAGTAGGTATGCACAATGGCCTGTGTTGGGATGTTAGATGGGGTGGGATCTGAGTTACTGCAGAGAATTCTTTCCTGGGTGTCTGGTTGGTGAGTCTTGCCCAAGTGCTCAGGGTTTAGCTGATCACCATATTTGGGGTTGGGAATTAATTCTCCTCCAGGGAAGATTGTCAGAGGCCCTGGGGGTTTTTCACCTTCCTCTGAAGCGTGTGGCATGGGTCACTTGCTGAAGGATTCTCTGCACCTCGAAGTCTTTCAACCATGATTTGATGACTTCAATAGCTTAGACAGACGTTCAAGATTTGTTACAGGAGTGGCTGGGTGAGATTCTGTGGCCTGCGTTGTGCAGGAGGTCAGACTCGACGATCACAATGGTCCCTTCTGATCTTAAAGTCTATGATTCTATGTTTAGTCTGGAAGAAATTCACCCTTTTCTCGATATTTTCATGTCTCAATGCTGGGAAATTACTTAAACAGCCTTTTGGAGAGGTACAAACACATGAAGTGGAATACAGTCACCCCAGTTTCATATCATATTCAAAAGGTCTTACGGGAGAGACAGAGATCCAGACCAGCTGATGCTCTGGCACTCTGTGTTCCATTTCACAAGGAAAGGAACAACATTATTTGCATGTGCTCTTCACACCTGTAGTCCTGGGAGCAAAGATGTTACAGGGAGCAAATCTCAAAGTCATCCCATAAAGCAGCTCCAGACGAATTAAGGGTAACCTGGGTGTGGTTAGCAAACAGGGAAAAGTTCGACTCTTAGTCTGATTTTTACAGTTCTGAGCAGGCGCTGCTTTCGTCCTCAACTCGTTGTATGTGAAGGGAGGAAAAACAAAGAGCTACCACGAACTCATGGGCAAACAAGTCAGTTTCAGAGCATTTTGGCCTTTAATTGAAATTACAGTGGGCCATTCATGGGAAGGGAAGAAAGGAATTATCCTTAGACAAATTTTAACTTTTCTGAACATATTTACCTATCAGGAGAAGGAAAGAGCTTTACCAAGGGAGGGAGAAGCGTGACAGGAAAAGGAGAAAAAAAATCCTTTAATAGGAAGGGGGAAACTCCCACATCCATTCAGGGAATGTCTATACCTAGGCCATTACATTGACTCAGCAATGGTGTGCAGCAGTACCGGAGCATAGATGCTTTCCACATTGATGGAAGGGTTTTTTCATCGATGTAGTTAATCCACATCTCCGAGAGACAGTAGCTACATCAATGGAAGAATGAAATTGAGGGTCAGTAGAAGCTAACTGCCTCGCACAGGGTGTGAAAATTTTCCCTGCTCTGTGCGACGGAGCTCTGTTGATCTAATTTTTAAGCATAAACCAGGCCACAGAGAAGCTGCCGATGTAAAAGACCAGTTGGGAAATCTAGTCCTATCTCCCTGCCAGGGCAGCAGAATCCCCTTCGGTTCTTTTTGTTCAGGCTCGTTGGAAATATTCCACTTATCCCAGCTTCCCCGTAGAGATTCTTCTGTATTTTGATTGAGCTCAGTGTCAGGCTGTGTGTGTGTGTTTGGTGTGCAGTGGGCACTATGGGTGTGCATGTGGTGGGGGTACACTGGAGCTGAATGTCAAGGGGAGGCAGATGTGTGTCCCTTGCCCTGCCCAGTGCTCAGGCTGGCGTCCCCCCCTCCTCCCAGTGCAGGGCTCCTTGTGAGATCAAAGAATCATAGGACTGGAAGGGATCTCGGGAGGTCATCTAGTCCACTCCCCTGCACTCATGGCAGTTCTAAGTATTATCTATTATCTAGTATTATCTGCAGTTCACTGAAACTGAGATTCACTCAGTTCAGGGGCTTCTTAGTTAACAGAGACTTTCCCAGTACCCAGTTTTCAGCCTTTCTGGGCAGTCTGCAACTTCGGCAGTTCTAGCTTCTTTTGATCTTCACTTTTACTGATTTTGCTTATTTTTCTGTCCCTATTTCCCTTAACTGAAATAAGCAATCAGAAACTAACAAAACAGTAATCACTTTGTCTATTCTCTACCCACCACAGCCAAAAGTCACTTAAAATCATGACCAGAGTCTCAAAGACATCAGCTGTGCACACATCCTGCTCAGCTACGCCACTGTGACGTGTTGGGTCGCAGAAACCCTTTTGGGACTGCCACGTGATGTGCTGAGTCTCCCTCTGAGCCTGTTTTCCGTGCCAGCTTGAGACTTCAGTACCTTACCTCGTTTGAGCTAGACACGCTTGCCTGCTGCAAACCCGGATCCAAGTCTCAACCACGTCTGCCACAAGCTGCAGGCTTCACTGAAAACAGCTTAAGAAGTGCTCCTGTTTCTATCATTCAGATAGCCAGCTCCCAATGGGGTCCAAACGCCAAATAAATCCGTTTTACTCTTTATAAAGCTTATATAGGGTAAACTTATACATTTTCACCCTCTATATCACTAATAGAGAGATATGCACAGCTGTTTGCCCGCCCCCGCCCCCCTGGAATTAATACATACTCTGAGTTAATTAATAAGTAAAATGTGATTTTATTAAATACAGAAAGTAGAATTTAAGTGGTTCCAAGTAATAATAGACAGAACAAAGTGAATTACCAAACAAAATAAAATAAAACCTATAAGTCGAAGCCTAATACAATGAAAACTAAATGCAGGTAAATCTCACCCTCAAAGATGTTGCAATTAGCCTGTTTTACAGACGAGACTTCCTCCTTGTGTGGGTCCAGCAATCACTCACACCCCTGTAGTTACTGTCCTTTGTTCCAGTTTCTTTCAGGCATCTCCTTGGGGTGGAGGGGCTATCTTCTGTGCCAGCTGAAGACAAAATGGAGGGGTTTCCCCAGGGGCTTATTTAGTCTCTCTCTTGTGGGTGGAAACCCCTTCCCCTCTCCTATGCAGAATCCAGCTCCAAGGTGGCGTTTATAGTCACATGGGCAAGTCACATGTCCATGCACGACTCAGTTCCTTAAACAACAACACTACATTCCCAGGAAAGCTCAGATGTGGATTGGCATCTCTCAAAGTTCATTGTTAGCTTAAGTGTTTCTTGATTGGGCACTTACAAAGAATAATCTTTTCTCAAGAAGCTGTCCAACTGCTTCACTGAGGGTACTTAAAATCAAACAAGTATTCATAACTTTGAATACAAAAACGTTACATGCATACAAACAGAATATATCCAGTAGATCATAAGCACACAAACAGAATATATCCAGTAGATCATAAGCTTTGCAGAGATATGTTACACAGCATATCTGGCATAAAACATATTCAAGATATGTCATATTTACAGGTATGAGCCTATTTCTATAAAGAATTATGGGGTGCAACATCACACTCTGTTTCACGGAGTATAAATTATGGGAAATAAATAAAACTAACAAAAGAATCAGAAGGGAGCTGGCATGCTCGGAGATATTTTGTAGCAGCATCTGCAAAGATGCTGCAGGGATCTTCAGGGTTAACCACCAGTTTGGGGAATATCCTCCTTTTTGCAGCCTGCCCTGACCTTGGCATTTTCAGTGAGGACTGCCCCAGGCACCTACGGATCACAGGAGGCACAAAAACCAGGAGGAGGAGTTGTGGACATGACTCTCAGAGGAAGTAGGGGCATAGTGTTTCCTGGGCAAAGACCTGGGGTGACAGACTTTGGATACAGAGATTGCTGGTTTTTGGTTGTTTCTAGTGGTGTTCAGGGAAGCAGGATTTTGCCTCCATTCTTTGTAGCCCCTCCGCCATGGATTATACCAAAGAATGTAGCTGACTTGGATCATCAATTTTTCCTCTGAATACAATCGACCCTGCAATGCCTCACAGTTTGGGACCACTTAGGAGAAGGGAGCACCAACATTCCCTGGAGCACTGATAATACCACCCAAGCCTGCACACCCTTGCGGGATAATTTCTCCTACCATAGTGAAGAAGGGAGGAGTCATCACTGGGCCCGCCTTGGGTCTCCTTGTGGAAAGGTGATGACCACAACGTCCTTGTGCATCTGAAGCCATGGATCAGTGCATGGGCCCATCCCTTGGGGGACCTACACTTTCATGTCAATTGAACACTGCTGTCAATCAGCACCGCACCTTTGGTGTTCTTGGGATATTTTCTAGGTTGGTGGCTGTGACATACCAGGGTCCAACCCAGACTAATCAGGAGCTGTGTCATACCTGCCTGAAACCTTACAATGCATTGCTGAAGTGGCTTCAACTTTGGCCACTCACAAACCACCATCTAGCATGCAAATCACACCCGAGGCATGTGTGTGTAACTGCAGCCTGGCCAGGAATAGTTGGGCTACACTCAGGCTCTCACCACCCTTCCTTTACCACCCCTCCAGGGTGACCCCAACACATTCCACAGTCTTTGATTTCCCTCCAGAAATGTACGTCCTGTGTTGCCCAGTCCTCTCCTGGACAATACAAGCTACATTGTCCATTATTTCTTTAATAGCACTAACATGCCTGCAACTTAGCTTCTCAGATACTTCTATTTAAACACACTGGATTAGATAAAACAATAAAAAACGAAGTTTATTAACTACAAAGATAGATTTTAAGTGAGTGGAAATAAGGAGGCAAAGAAGTCAGAGATGGTTTCAAGAAAAATAAAGGTAGAATGCAACTTGTGCCTAAATTAACAAATGATGTGAAATTCAAAGGAAAAGTTTCCTCACCACATGCTCTCAGCACTCTCACTGACCAAACATCTTAGGTCAGGAGCCATCCCCCACTCCAATGGCTGCTTCCTTTATCCCTTCAGATGTGGTGAATCAATGGGCAGAGAGAGAGAGGTGCCTTGGGATGTCTGCACCTTCTTTTTAGAGTCCTATTCCCCCTTTGAGAAACATTTCCACCTGTTTACCAGAAGACAAAGTGTCTTTGTAGAAGGATGTTCCCTGCTGCTTTTTCCTCACCTATTTAGATACAAAATTAAGTAGAACACAAATTTCTTTGTTTAAGACAGAGCAGTTTGCCAGCCTCAGTTTTCACCATGTATTAAGAACACAATACAGTGTAATCTTACAACTTCACATACATGATAAAATATTATTAATATTTGTGAGGAGAGCATGACTATTTTAGTTGACTCATAGATTTATTTAGCATTTTATAGCTGAGCTCTGTGTGCAGATCATATGCATGCAAGATGGATAGTTTTGTGAACTGCACATGTCTGTAGCATGTTGTGGCCTCCCCCTGAGCTCCTCTGGTCATAATGTGGTCAGCATCAAGCAAAATGAGTGAACCTGTCTTTCCTACTTTGGGGAGTAACCTAGCAAGGGAAGGACATAGGATATAATGGTGATTGGCATACTGTAAATAGCTAGATAATCTGCAGTACTCTTACATGTCTTAAAGGTTTTACATTCCACCTACAGGGGCCAGGACAATGAGGTTACTCTGAAACCAGGAATGACAGAGAAGATATCAGTTACACCTGCAAACAATTAGTTTGTTTCACCTGTATCTAACTTTCAGTTTCTTTGATTCCAAATTTGTTGCTAAGACTGGTTGAAAATTTTTCATGAGTTTTTTTATAGGAAATTGGATTTTCCATTTAACTATTTTTTTCCAATAAGTTATCTTTTCCCTGGAAATTATAAGCTTTCCATCAAAATACCAAACACCCATCCTCCCTAACCATGCCTGTGGGACTCTGGTGATGTTCCAGGGCAGTTCAGCAAGAGGAGAGACCATCATGCATCATGGGGGATGTAGTCCAGCCTGGGAGCCTGGCCCGTGGAAGAGATTGGGTCTGAGGCACCCCCATGGTATTTCCGAGTCAAACTATTAAGATTTTAGTGAAAAGATTTTAGTCTTCACAAAAAAAACCCCAAAACCCGTTGTGGATCATCTCTACACAGTACCCAGCTTGAAGTGATAACACCAGGATGAAATATACCCCTAACTTCATACTCTGTAAATCTGGTAGTAATTGCATCATTTAATAAACCAGTAGAAAGAGTCGGTCAAATTAATCCCCAGGGCACCAATTACACAGAGGGTGGCTTTGGTTTACTGAATTCATTAATGACGTGTTATGGCTCTCTGAGCTCAGGTATTCCCAGTTGCTTCAGGAATTATGTCCCATAGATCACACATCTTCGTATAAAGCTTCCCTAATGGTCCAAACTGGCAGTTTCTGACAATGATGAAACACCACCACATCTCTCTCTGTCTTCTCAGCAGGTACGTGCTATTGTCCTTAATTACAGACACGCACACACGCAGACACCTTGGGGATCAGCAAGTATTGAAAGCCTCAGCCCCAACTCCTACCCCTTTAGCTAAAGGAGCAAAGTCCTTGGTTGGAAAAAAGTAGGCAATTACCTAGTCACTGAAGCCAGGGCTTCCCATGATGTCTCTGGGTTTTCAGACAGGCTAAAATAAATGCCAAAAAGCTTACTAAGCACGGCAAGCAACTTTACCCCAAACGGACATGCCAAGCCACAGAACTCCCCTTATCCAAAGAGGGTGGAAAAATTGACACTCCGTTACTCTCACCCCTTCTTTAGCGATGGAATAATCCCTTCAGACTGATTCTCTCACAGCAGAGTCACAAGTTACTGTTTTCTTTTCGGATTTGTGAACAGTAATGTTTGTGTGTGGGACATGATTAACCTGTGTGTCATTGTGTTTGCACAGAGTGTGCATTTTATCGAACGCCTGGAATGACCAGCTGTGAATATCTGGCTCTGTGCACTAAACCCTTCCCAGAGCGGGTACTGATGTCCATTAAGAAACTGATCTCCATTTATCCTCTCTCACCTCATTACAGAGAAGGGGCAGGTTTTCTGCACCCTTCACCTGCCCACATCTCTGTAGCTGCCTGATCTGTGTTCAGAGGAGATGGGAAATCACTCGGAGGCGACTGAGTTCATTCTCTCAGGACTGACAGATCATCCGGAGCTGCAGGTCCCTCTCTTTGTGGTATTCCTACTGATTTATGGTATCACCCTGGTGGGGAATGGGGGGATGATCTTGTTAATCATGATTGATCCCCGACTCCACACCCCCATGTACTTTTTCCTCAGGAATTTGTCTTTCTGTGACCTCTGCATTTCCTTGATAATTTCTCCTAAGATGCTGCTGAATTTCTTAGCCGAGAGGAAAAGCATTTCTTACACGGCCTGCGCTGTGCAAATGTATCTCTCTTTCGTTTTTGGAGATGCTGAGTGCCTCTTGCTGGCTGTGATGGCGTATGACCGTTATGTGGCCATCTGTAACCCGCTGCTCTATACGGTCACCATGTCCAGGCAGCTTTGTAAACAGCTGGTGGCTGGGGTGTACGCTGTGGGGGTGGTGGATTCAATGATACACACGTGTTGTACATTTCGGCTGTCATTCTGCAGCTCCAACATCATCAATCATTTCTTCTGTGATGTCCTCCCACTTTTGGCGCTCTCCTGTTCTGACACCCACATCAATGAGATTGTGATGTTTGCTCTGACGAGCTGCATTACAGGGAGCAGCTTTGTGACTGTCCTCCTCTCCTATGTCTATATCATCTCCACCATCCTGCAGATCCGCTCTGCCGAGGGCCGGCACAAAGCCTTCTCCACCTGCACTTTCCACTTAACCGCTGTGGTCCTGTCTTTTGGCACCCTCTTCTTCATATATTTGCGTCCCACCTCCAGCTATTCCATGGACACAGACAAAGTGACCTCAGTGTTTTACACGCTGGTGATCCCCATGTTGAACCCCCTCATCTACAGCCTGAGGAACACGGAGGTGAAGGATGCCCTGAGGAAAGCAATGAATAAACTCCTAACCAATTCTTGAATCTTTTTAACTCTGTATTGGTTTAGTGCTGGGGAGTGGAAACAGTTGAATTCAATTCCCAGCCCATTACGATGTAATTTTGCAGAGCCCATGTGATTAGTGTTCATTATTATTTTGTTATTAAAATTAATTTGTTTGTATTCCAACAAGGTCTGCAGGCCTCAGCTGAGGTCACTGGACAAAACCTGAGGAAGACTCACAGGTCCAGAAAGAGAGAATGATTTTATAAGCTGGTTCCTAGGGGCATCCACCTAGAGGGTGAGATATTCAACTTCACATCTCAGGACAGTGAGTGGCAGTTCCCACTGTATTTTACACTGAATGCATCTGAGGAAGTGAGCTGTTTCTCACAAAAGCTTATGCTCAAATACACTTGTTCGTCTCTAAGGTGCCACAAGTCCTCCTTTTCTTTTTGCGGCTACAGGCTAACACGGCTGCTACTCTGAAACCGTTCCAAAGGGGTTTCTGTGACGCAATCTGTCATACAGAGTTCAGGAATAAAATTGCAAAACAATGTGTGTGTGTCTGGGGCGGGGGGGGACGTAGGCGGCATGGGAGGACAGCACAAGAACCGATGGACTTCAATTGCAGGAAGGGTGGTTTAGGTTGGGCATTAGGTGAAACATCCCAACAGTGAGGGTGGCTAAGGAGTGGAATAACCTGCCCAGGAAGGTTGTGGAATCTCCACTGCTACAGATTGTTAAGAGCAGGCTAGAGAAACACCTGTCAGGGATGGTGTAGATAATACTCAGTCGTGCTGTGAGTGCAGGGGAGGGGACGAGATGACCTCTTGAGATCCCTTCCAGTCCTTTGATTCTATGATCTCACAAGGCGCCCTGCACTCGGGGGTGGGGGGACGCCAGCCTGAGCACTGGCAGGGCAAGGGACACGCATCCGTCTCCACTTGACATTCAGCTCCACTGTGCCCCCCACCTCACACACACACATAGTGCCCCCTGCACACCAAACACACACACACAGAGACAGAGTGTCCACTACACACACACAGCCTGACACTGAGCTCAGTCAGAATGCAGAATAATCTCTACGGGGAAGCTGGGATAGCTGCAATATTTCCAACTCGCCTGAACAAAAAGAACCGGAGAGGATTCTGCTGCCCTGGCCGGGAGATAGGACTAGATTTCCCAAATGGTCTTTTCCATCGGCAGCTTCTCTGAGGCCTGGTTTATGCTGAAAAAAAGATCAACAGAGCTCCGTCAGACAGGGAGGGGAAACTTTTCACACCCTGTGGGTGGCAGTTAGCTTGTACTGACCCTCAGTGTCATTCTTCCATTGACCTAGCTACTGCCTCTCGGGGACGTGGATTAACTACATCGAAGGAAAAATCCTTCCTTCACTGTGGAAAGCATCTACACTATGGCACCGCTGCACATCACAGCTGAGTCAATGTAATGGCCTTAGTATAGATATTCCCTGTATCGATCGGTGAGTTTTCCCCCTTCCCATTAAAGCGATTTTTCTCTCCTTTTCCTGTCACTCTTCCCCCTCCCTTGATAAAACTCTTTCCTTCTTTTGATAGGTAAATATGTTCAGAAAACTTGAAATTTGTCCTCTTAGGATAATTTCTTCCTTCCCCTCACATGAATTTCATTTCAATTAAAGGCTGAAATGCTCTGAAACTGACTTACTTCTCCATGACTTGTTGGTACCTCTCTATTTCTCCGCCCTTCACTTACAATGAGTGGAGGACGGAAGCAGTACCATCTCAGAACCCAAAAATCAGACTAAGAGTTGAATTTTTCTCTGTTTGCTAACCACACCAACGTTACCCTTAATACCTCTGGAGCTGCTAACTTAGGCGGCAGAGGTTAAATTTGGCTTTGATGACTTTGAGATTTGGTCTCTAGAGCATCTTTGCTCCCAGGACAACAGGTGTGCACAGCACATGCAATTAATGGTGTTGCCATGTCTTTCCTTGTGGAAATGGAACACAGACGGACAGAGAATCAGCTGGCCTGGATCGCTGTCTCTCCTGTGAGGTCATTTTAACATGATACAAAACTGAGGTGACTATATTCCACTTTATTTGTTGGTCACCTCTTCAAATGCCTCTTTAAGTAATTTCCCAACTTTGGGATGGAAAGGTGTCCAGAAATGAGTGAATTTCATCTTGACTAATTAAATTATTGTCAAAAACAATACCGTTTGGATTGACCTGAAACTTTTCACAAACATGTTACAAAAACGCCTAACAGCTTTGTCCCAAAACAATGTGAGTGTGTGTGTGGGGGTAGGATTTCATAGATTCATGGATGTTAAGGTCAGAAAGGACCATTATGATCATCTAGTCTGACCTCCTGCACAACGCAGGCCACAGAATCTCACCCACCCACTCCTGCGAAAAACCTCTCACCTATGTCTAAGCTATTGAAGTCCTCAAATTGCGGTTTAAAGACTTCAAGGAGCAGAGAATCCTCCAGCAAGTGACCCATGCCCCATGCTACAGACGAAGGCGAAAAACCTCCAGGGCCCCTAACAGTCTGCCCTGGAGGAAAATTCCTTCCCGACCCCAAATATGGCAATCAGCTAAACCCTGAGCTTATGGGCAAGATTCATCAGCCAGATACCCAGGAAAGAATTCTCTGTAGTAACTCAGCTCCCACCCCATCTAACATCCCATCACAGGCCATTTTGCCTATTTACCATGAATATTTAAAGATTAATTTATTGCCAAAATCATGTTATCCCATCATACCATCTCCTCCATAAACTTGTCAAGTTTAATCTTAAAGCCAGATAGGTCTTTTGCCCCCATTGCTTCCCTTGGAAGGCTATTCCAAAACTTCACTCCTCTGATTAAACTTCCCAATGACCAGTTTATATCCATTTGTTCTTGTGTCCACATTGGTACTGAGCTTAAATAATTCCTCTCCCTCTCCAGTATTTATCCCTCTGATATATTTACAGAGAGCAATCATATCTCCCCTCAACCTTCTTTTAGTTAGGCTAAACAAGCCAACCTCCTTGAGTCTCCTTTCATAAGACAGGTTTTCCATTCCTCAGATCATCCTAGTAGCCCTTCTCTGTACCTGTTCCAGTTTGAATTCATCTTTCTTAAACATGGGAGACCAGAACTGCACACAGTATTCCAGGTGAGGTCTCACCAGTGCCTTGTAGAACGGTACTAAAACCTCCTTATCTCAACTGGAAATACCTCACCTGATGCATCCCAAGACCGCATTAGCTTTTTTCACATTCATATCACATTGGCAGCTCATAATCATCCTATGATCAACCAATACTCCAAGGTCCTTCTCCTCCTCCGCTACTTCTAATTGATGCGTCCCCAGTTTATAACTAAAATTCTTGTTATTAATCCCTAAATGCATAAACTTACACTTCTCACTATTAAATTTCATCCTATTACTATTACTCCAGTTTACAAGGTCATCCAAATCTTCCTGTATGATATCCCGGTCTCTCTCTAAATTAGCAATACCTCCCAGCTTTGTATCATCCTCAAACTTTATTAGCACACTCCCACTTTTTGTGCCGAGATCAGTAATAAAAAGATTAAATTATATTGGTCCCAAAACTGAGCCCTGAGGAACTCCACTGGTAACCTCCCTCCAGGCTGACAGTTCACCTTTCAATAGGACCTGCTGTAGTCTCCCTGTTAACCATTTCCTTTTCCACCTTTCAATTTTCATATTGATCCCCATCTTTCCCAATTGAACTAATAATTCCCTGTGTCGCCCCGTATCAAGCACCTTACTAAAATCTAGGTAAATTTGATCCACTGTGTTTCCTTTGTCTAAAAAAATCTGTTAATTTCTCAAAGAAGGAGATCAGGTTGGTTTGGCATGATCTACCTTTTGTAAAACTATGTTGTATTTTGTCCAATTGACCTCAATGTCCTTAACTACTTTCTCCTTCAAAAAAGGCTAGTGTGTCTGGCTCAACACGGCAGGGTTCTGGAGGCCCAGGCTGGCAGGGAAAACAGCACATCAGATGACAGGAGGGAGGGAGGGGGGTGGCATGATTGGAGATACTTTGTTGCAACATCTGCAGAGCTGCTGCAGAGATCTTCATTGTTAACCACCAGTGACCAACACATGAAGGGGAGTACAACCACCTCAATTTCATATTATATTCAAAAGGCCTCACGGGAGAGACAGCAATTGAGACCAGCTGATTCTCTGGCCCCCTGTGTTCCATTTCCACAAGAAAAGACATGACAACAACCTTAATTGCATGTGCTGTGCACACCTGTTGTCCTGGGAGCAAAGGTGATCCAGGGAGAAAATCTCAAAGTCATCCCAGGAAGCAGCTCCAGAGGTATTAAGGGTAACGTTGGTGTGGTTAGCAAACAGGGAAAGATTCAAAACTGATTTTACGGTACTGATTTTAGGGTTCTGAGCAAGTACTGCTTCCATCCTCATTGTAAGTGAAGGGAGGAAAAACAAAGAAATACCACCAAGTCATGGACAAACAAGTCAGTTTCAGTGGGCAGAGAGCGAGAGCGAGCGGTGCCTTGGGATATCTGCCCCTTCTTTTTATAGTGCTATCCCTACTTTGACAAACATTTCCACCTGTTTACCAGAAGAGAAAAACTCTGTGTAGAAGGATGTTCCCTGCTGCTTTTTCCTCACCTTTTTGGGCTATGTTTGTTTCCCTTCCTGCTTAACGACTCTGTTTATAGCTTAGTTACAAAATTAAGCAGAGCACACATTTCTTTGTTTAAGAGAGAGCAGTTTGCCAGCCTCAGTTTGGAACATGTATGAATAACATGATAGAGTGTAATCTTATAACTTCACATACATTATCAAAAATGTATTAATATTTGCGATGAGAGCATGACTATTTTAGTTGACCCATAGATTTATTTATCATCTTAAACTGAGCTCTGTGTGCAGATAATATGCATGCAAGAGGGATAGTTTTGTGAACTGCAGAAGTCCGTAGCATGCTGTGGTCTCCTCCTGAGCTCCTCTGGTCATCAATTGATCTCCATCAAGGAAAATGAGTGAACCTATCTTTTCAGTTCTGAAGCACTTAGAGGAGAGGAAAGTGATCAGGAACAGTTAGCATGGATTCACCAAGGGCAAGTCATGTCTGACTAATCTATTTGCCTTCTATGATGAGATAACTGGCTCTGTGGATGAGGGGAAAGCTGCGGACGTGTTGTTCCTTGACTTTGGCAGGGGTTTTGACACGGTCTCCCACAGTATTCTTGCCAGCAAGTTAAAGAAGTATGGGCTGGATGAATGGACTATAAGGTGGATAGAAAGTTGGCTAGATCGTTGGGCTCAATGTGGAGTGATCAGTGGCTCCATTTCTAGTTGACAGCCAGTATCAAGTGCAATGCCCCAAGGGTCGGTCCTCGGGCCAGTTTTGTTCAGTATCTTCATAAATGAACTGGAGGATGGTGTGGATTGCACCCTCAGCAAGTTTGCAGATGACAGTAAACTGGGAGGAGAGGGAGATACGCTGGAGGGTAGGGATAGGATACAGAGGGCCCTAGACAAATTAGAGGATTGGGCCAAAAGAAATCTGATGAGGTTCAACAAGGACAACAAGGACAGAGTCCTGCACTTAGAATGGAAGAATCCCATGCACCGCTACAGGCTAGGGACCGAATGGCTCAGCAGTAGTTCTGCAGAAAAGGACCTAGGGGTTAGAGTGGACGAGAAGCTGGATATGAGTCAACAGTGTGCCATTGTTGCCAAGAAGGCCAATGGCATTTTGGGATGTATAAGTAGGGGCATTGTCAGCAGATTGAGGGACATGATCGTACCCCTCTATTCGACATTGGTGAGGCCTCATCTGGAGTACTGTGTCCAATTTTGGGCCCCACACTACAAGAAGGATGTGGAAAAATTGGAAAACATCCAGCAGAGGGCAACAAAAAATATTAGGGGTCTGGAACACATGATTTATGAGGAGAGGTTGAGGGAACTGGGATTGTTTAGTCTGCGGAAGAGAAGAATGAGGGGGGATTTGATATCTGCTTTCAACTACCTGAAAGGGGGTTCCAAAGAGGATGGATCTAGACTGTTCTCAGTGGTACAAGATGACAGAACAAGGAGTAATGTTCTCAAGTTGCAGTGGGGGAGGTTTAGGTTGAATATTAGGAAAAGCTTTTTCACTAAGAGGGTGGTGAAACACTGGAATGCGTTACCTAGGGAGGTGGTGGAATCTCCTTCCTTAGAGGTTTATAAGGTCAGGCTTGACAAAGCCGTGGCTGGGATTATTTAGTTGGAGATTGGTCCTACTTTGAGCAGGGGGTTGGACTAGATGACCTCATGAGGTCCCTTAAACCCTGATATTCTATGATTTTGTGATTCTACTTTGGGGAGTAACCTAGCAATGGAAGGATGTAAGATACCATGGTGATTGGCATGCTATAATTATCGAGATAATCTGGAGCACTCTTACATGTTTTACAGGTTTTACATTCCACCTACTGGGGCCAGGACAATGAGGTTACTCTGAAACCATGAAGAACTGAGAAGATATCAGCTACAGCTGCAAACAATTAGTATGTTTCACCTGTATCTAACTTTCTGGTCCTTTGATTCCAAATTTGTTGCTCAGGTGGTTGAAAATTTTTCTTCAGAAGTTTTTTTTTTTTTTTTGATAGGAAATTGGATTTCCCAGTGAACTATTCTTTCCGAGAAATTATCTTTTCCCTGAAATTATAAGCTTTCCATCAAAGTACCAAACTGCCCTCCTCCCTAAACCATGGCTGTGGGACTCTGGTGATGTTCCAGGGCAGTTCAGCAAGAGGAGAGACCATCATGCATCATGTGGGATGTAGTCCAGCCTGGGAGCCTGGCCCATGGAAGAGATTGGTGGTGTGTGGTATCTGAGGAACCCCCGTGGTCGAAATATTACATTTTTAGCTAATAGATTTTGGTCTCCACAAAAGAAAAAACCCTTCGTGGATCAGCTCTACACAGTACCCAGCTTGCACTGAAAACAGCAGGATGCAATATACCCCAAACCTCATACTCTGTAACTCTGGTAGAATTTGCATCATTTAATAACACAGTAAAAAAGAGTAGGTCTAATTAATCCCCAGGGCACCAATTAACCGAGGGTAGCTTTGGTTCACTGAATGCATTAATTAGGTGTTGTCTCTCTGAGCTCAGGTATTCCCAGTTCTGGAATCATGTCCCATAGATCACACATCTGAGTATAAAACTTCACAAATGCCCCAAAGAGTCAGTTTCTGTCGATGAGGAAAAATGAACCATCTCTCTCTCTCTCTTCTCAGCAGGTACGTGCTATTGTCCTGAATCACAGTCACACACACATAGAGACACCACGGGGATCAGCAGCTATTAAATTCAGTACCTTCAACTCTTAATGCCTCAGCCTCAACTCCTACCCCTGCAGCTAAAGGAGCGACCTCCTTGGTTGGAAAAAAGTAGGCAACTACCTAGTCACTGAAGCCAGGGCTTCCCATGATGTCTCTGGGTTTTCATACAGGCTCCAATAAATGCCAAAAAACTAAATTAGCACAATGAGTAAATTTACCCCAAACGGACATGCCAAGCCACAGAGCTCCCCTTATCCAAAGAGGGTGGAAAAATTGACACTCCGTTACTCTCACCCCTTCTTTAGCGATGGAATAATCCTTTCATACTGATTCTCTCACAGCAGAGTCACAAGTCACTACTTGTTGCTCGGATTAGTGAACAGGAGTATTTGTGTGTGGGGGGCATGGTTAACCTGTGTGTCATTGTGTTTGCACAGAGTGTGCATTTATCGAACACCTGGAATGACCAGCTGTGAACATCTGGCTCTGTGGACTAAGCCCTTCCCTGAGTGGGTACTGATGTCCATTGAGAAACTGATCTGCATTCATCTTCACTTTCTTCATTACAGAGAAGGGACAGATTTTCTGTACCATCCACCTGCCAACATCTCTGTAGCTGCCTGATCACTGTTCAGAGGTGATGGAAAAGGGAAATCACTCAGAGGTGACTGAGTTCATTCTCTCAGGACTGACAGATTGTCCGGAGCTGCAGGTCCCCCTTTTTGGAGTGTTTCTACTGATTTATGGTGTCACCATGGTGGGGAATGGGGGGATGATCTTGTTAATCACAATTGATCCCCGACTCCACACACCCATGTACTTTTTCCTCAGGAATTTGTCTTTCTGTGACCTCTGCATTTCCTTGATAATTTCCCCTCCGATGCTGCTGAATTTCTCCATCCAGAGGAAAAGCATTTCTTTCACTGCCTGTGCTGTGCAGATGCATCTCTCTTTCTTTTTTGGAGATGTTGAGTGCCTCTTGCTGGCTGTGATGGCGTATGACCGTTATGTGGCCATCTGTAACCCGCTGCTCTATACGGTCACCATGTCTAGGCACCTTTGTAAACAGCTGGTGGCTGGGATATACGCTGTGGGGGTGGTGGATTCAATGATATACATGTGTTGTACATTTCAGCTGTCATTCTGCAGCTCCAACATCATCAATCATTTCTTCTGTGATGTCCTCCCACTGTTGGCGCTCTCCTGTTCTGACACCCGCATCAATGAGATTGTGATGTTTGCTTTCATGAGCTGCATTGCAGTGAGCAGCTTTGTGACTGTCCTCCTCTCCTATGTCTATATCATCTCCACCATCCTGCAGATCCGCTCTGCTGAGGGCCGGCACAAAGCCTTCTCCACCTGCAGTTTCCACTTGACTTCAGTAGTCCTGTATTTTGGCACCCTCTTCTTCATGTATTTACGTCCCACTTCCAGCTATTCCATGGACACAGACAAAGTGACCTCAGTGTTTTACACGCTGGTGATCCCCATGTTGAACCCCCTCATCTACAGCCTGAGGAACACGGAGGTGAAGGATGCCCTGAGGAAAGCAGTGAATAAACTCATAAACAATTTTTGAATCTGTTTCATTCGGTACTAGTTTAGTGGAGGGGAGTGGAAACAGGAGAATTGAGTTCCCAGCCCATTACAAAGTAATTTTTCAGAGCCTGTGGGAGTATTGTTCTTTATTGTACTGTTGTTATTATTATTATTTTTGTATTCCTTCAAGGTTTTTGTATTTTTTGTATTAATTTTTTTTTGTATTCCTTCAATGTCTGCAGGCCCCAACTGAGATCAGTGGACAAAACATGGGAAGCATCACAGGGCCAGAAAGAGAGAGAATGATTTTATAAGTTGGTGGCTGGGGGCATCCACCTTGAGGGTGAAATGTTCAATTTCATGTGTCAGGACATCGGGTGGCAGTTCCAAAGTGGTTTCTGTGACCCAACCCGTCACACATAATTTAGGAATAAAATTAGGAATAAAATTGCAAAAGAGTGTGTGTGTGTGTGTGTGTGTGTGTGTGTGTGTGTGTGTGTGTGTATGTTGCAGAGGGCGGAGGGAGGATAGCACAAGAACCCATGGAAGGATGGTTTAGCTTGGACATTAGGAAACAGATCCCAACAGTGAGGGTGGCTATGCACTGGAATAACTTGCCTATGAAGTTTGTGGAATCTCCACCATTGGAGATTTTTAAGAGCAGGTGAGAGAAACACCTGCCAGGGATGGTCTAGATAATACTCAGTTGTGCTGTGAGTGCAGGGGAGGGGACTAGATGACCTCTCGAGGTCCCTTCCAGTCGTATGGTTCTATGAAAGCACTAGAAGCCCTGTACTGGGAGGAGGGGGGACGCCAGCCAGAGCACTGGGCATGGCAAGGGACACACAGCTGCCAACACTTGATACTCAGCTCCACTGTACCCCCCACTACACACAACACACACAGTGTGCACACCAAACACACACACACAGCCTGACACTGAGCTCAACCAGCTGGGAGGGCTGGAATATGTTCAACTTGCCTGAACAAAAAGAACCGAAGGGGATTCTGCTGTCCTGGCTGGGAGATAGGACTAGATTTCCCAACTGGTCTTTTTAATTGACAGCCTTTCGAAGGCCTGATTTAGGCCTAAGAAAATAGATCAAGAGAGCTCCCTGTCGCACAGGAAGGGGAAATTTTTCACACCCTGTGCAAGGCAGTTAGCTTGTGCTGACCCTAAGTGTCATTTTTCCATTGACCTAGCTACTGCGTCTCGGAGACGTGGATTAACTACATCGAAGGAAAAGCCCTTCCGTCACTGTGGAAACCATCTACACTACGGCTCTGCTGCACACCATAGCTGAGTCAATGTAGTGGCCTGCGTATAGACATTCCCTGACTCGATGGGGGAGTTTTCCCCCTTCCCATTAAAGAGATTTTTCTCTCCTTTTCCATCATTCTTCTCCCTCCCTTGTAAAGCTCTTTCCTTCTTTTGATGGGTAAAAAGGTTCAGAAATTTTTACTCTCCGCATAATTCCTTCCTTCCCCTCCCATGAATATCATTTCTATTAAAGGCCGAAATGCTCTGAAACTGACTGGTTTACCCATGACTTGGTGGTACCTCTTTGTTTTTCCTCCCTTTACTTACAATGAGTTAAGACAGGTTTCAGAGTAGCAGCCATGTTAGTCTGTATCCGCAAAAAGAAAAGGAGGACTTGTGGCACCTTAGAGACTAACACATTTATTTGAGCATAAGCTTTCGTGAGCTACAGCTCACTTCATCGGATGCATTCAGTGGAAAATACAGTGGGGAGATTTATGTACACAGAGAACATGAAACAATGGGTGTTACCATACACACTGTAACAAAAGTGGTCAGGTAAGGTGAGCTATTACCAGCAGGAGAGTGGAGTGGGGGAAGCCTTTTATAGTGATAATCAAGGTGGGCCATTTCCAGCAGTTGACAAGAACATCTGAGGAACAGTGGGGGGCGGGGGAATAATCATGGGGAAATAGTTTTACTTTGTGTAATGACCCATCCACTCCCAGTCTTTATTCAAGCCTAAGTTAATTGTATCCAGTTTTCAAATTAATCCCAATTCAGCAGTCTCTCATTGGAGTCTTTTTTTGAAGTTTTTTTTGTTGTTGTTGTTGAAGAATTGCCACTTTTCAGTCTGTAATCGAGTGACCAAAGAGATTGAAGTGTTCTCCAACTGATGCGTAGGAGAGGTTTTAGTTGGGGGCTGAAGGGGATGGCTACTGGCGTTCTGTTATTTTCTTTGTTGGGCCTGTCCTGTAGTAGGTAACTTCTGGGTACTCTTCTGGCTCTGTCAATCTGTTTCTTCACTTCAGCAGGTAGGTTCTGTCACAATCCATCCCCCAGTCCAATGGCTGCTTCCTTTATCCCTTCAGATGCAGTGAATCAATGGGCAGAGAGACAGAGAGAGAGAGAGAGAGTGCGTGAGAGAGTGCACAGCTCCTTGGGATGTCTCCACCTTCTTTTTAGAATCCTACTCCCCCTTTGAGAAACATTTCCACCTGGTTACCAGAAGACAAAATGTGTATGTAGAAGGATGTTCCCTGCTGCTTTTTTCTCACCTTTTGAACTTCCTTTGTTTCCCTTCCTGCTTGGTGACTCTGGTTTGGTTTCCCCAGGAAGAGCCACTGAGTTTGGCTGGGCAGGTCATGGATAGACCTGGGCAGGTCATGAATAGACTTGGTTCCATGTGCCAGTGTGAAAGTGATGGTCGGTAGACAGGTGTCAGTGTGGGTCACAGGAAGACGCCCAGAGTGCCCTGCGAAGCCGTGGGCTCATGACTGGCAAGGAGCCTGTCTGTGTCTAGGAGTGTGTGATTCCATCCCTTCCGTCCTCTGACAGTCTGTTTCCGGAGCCTCTTTCCTCCCCTGTCTCTGGTTCCCGCCTGAAGGAGGTTTGAAAAGCCACTGTGTGATCTGATCACCTCGCCTGAAGTGACAGAGTATGTGGCACCAGCCGACGCTCTTTGCTGAAGGGGGGCTGTAAGACAGTTGTGGAGGCCCGAAACAAATCTTCCCTGTGTGAGTGGGATGAGTGAAAGATCCATAGGGATTCTGGGAGCCAGGGGGTCCAAAAGGGATTCCCACACTCACCAGGTAAAATGTGGGCCAGTGAGTCAAAAAGGATCACCGTCCTCCCAAAAGGCACACACTACTTCACTTGCAAGTTTCTGGAAAAATTGGGATCATTTAAAATTAAAGGGAAAGTTTCGACCTTGACAAGGTTGCGCACCTCAGAAGTGCACTTCTGGCCAATGTCAGTGCACCTCAGTCTCCTACGGAATTGTATAACTTACTTAAAAAATTTCCAAAAATAACAGACGACCCTGTTAAATTGAAAGAGGAATTGCAAATGGTTATAAACTGTTATAACCCTACATGGGCAGATTTAAACCAGCCTCTACGAGGGATCATGCCTCGGGAAACACTGAGTCACCTTCGTGAAGAAGCTCACTGGCTCAAGCAAAATCCAGGCCATGAGCAGGAAAAGTTAAATAAAATCAGGTAGAAGCTGTTCAACAAAATTCTCACTGTCTGCCCAAAGGAACCTGACTGGAGCAAAAAATAGCACCTGTAAACTAAGTAAAAATAAGAATTTGAATAAAACCCAAATACTCTCACCACCACATTAAAACTATGTTCAGGACCTTCCAGCTCCAGAACATACAGGGACCCCATAATAGCCGCCCACTGTGGGGGGAGAAGAGGAAGGCCAAACCAAGTCCCCACTGTTCAGCTCCCCTAGGGACCCAGTGATGGTGCGTGTTCCTATTGCAAGCAAATGGGCCACTGGATACAGGAAATGTCCCTACTGCTCTGATCGATCCAGAAGTGGTAGGGGTGGACAATACTCTTATTTCCCACCCCGTCTCTTCACCTCTGTCCATTTCTATTGGTCCTTTGCTTGACCATCATGCTTTCCTCCTAAGCCCTTGTTCACCTGTGAACCTTTTGGGAAAAGACTTGGTGTGTAAATTAAATTGTATAATCTGCTGTACCCCAAATGGTGTGTATCTGGACATGCCCGATCCTGCTCACAATGAGGTCCTGGAAGTTTACAGGAGAAGACCAACCCCAGCCCTTCCTCGTTGCAACAGGAACTGCTGGTTAAGGTCTCTCCCTCCTTGTAAGCCTTGTGAGCAGATCATGCCAATCAGGTTGGGTGCACTGTGTCTGCCCAACTCATTAAGATTTGCCTAAACCCAGTGTCAAAGTTTGACTCAGACTCACAATTTATCAGACCACTCTGTTTTATTAGCAAAGCTGCTCTGCTAATACATTTAGAAGTAAGCCCCCCAAGTGGGGCTTGTGTCTCTTAATTTATACAGTTTTTTGGAGAACAAGTTACAGAGAAGTTACAGACAAAAGAAGAAAAAGATTTTAGTCACCACCCTTCGAGATCCCTGAGACCAGTCACGTATCTTCAATTACCTGCCACCCTTAACAATCTCCTTTAACAGCTTCCAGTTAACTTAACTAATTGCCCTTTACACCTTCCATTCTGATGCCTGCTTCTTAGACGTGCTGGCTCTATCTTAATTGCTTCTCCATTCAAAAGCTAACTGTTCCTAAGTGTGCTCCCTCAGATACTTTGTAACATGTTTTGGCATGCCCTCTCATATACAATGTATCCAGCCTGTCCCCTTATATAATGTTATACTTCCACACCAGCAAGACCCCTTCCCGAGGTGCAGCAGTACCCTCTATCAAAAGAGGCCAAGGGAAAATCCAACCTGTTCTTACCTCCTGCATTCAGCAAGGAATCATTATTCCTATGGCCAGTGAGTGTAGCTCCCCCATTTTACCATTCTGTTAATACTGCTGTACTCCCTACCTTTCTTGTTGTCCCTAGCCCTGCAATTATCCTTTCCTACAAAGCACCAGTGCTGAGGGGTTGTTACCGCCTCAAATAAGGGAAAGGTTGTATTAAGTCTGGACATAAAGAACTAAGGTTATTATTAAATAAGATGCATCTAGATATGAGAAATAAATGTGTGTATAAATATATAAAAGGGGGGTTAGTCAAAAAGCCCACCCTCCTTGCTAAATTGGTCGTGAAACAATGCCTGTGTCCATGGAAAGAAATAATGCAAGAAGAAAAAATAAAGTATCAGGCCCAGACAAGCAGGCAACCACAGTAGAGGAAGTTAAAAGAAAGAAAGTGAGAGGTTAGCTCTGTAGTTACTGGAGGAAATTAAGCAGTGAAACTTTGTACGAATGTTAAAAGAAGGTGTTATAAAAAGAAAATTCTTGGTTTCTCTGAAGCCATTCCTTTGAAGAAAGGGCACATTTCTCTGGAAGAATTTCTGTAAATAATCCAGGAAAAGGTTACTTAAGTGAAATCATTTAACTGTGAACAAGTTTAGGCAAATTAGCTAAAAAAAACACTCCTGGTGTGTACAATCTTTGTTTTATAAGTTTAAGATAAATTGGTGTTGTTTTCAAATTGTAAAACCAAAAAATAATTTTGCCAGACAAAAGAAACTAGTGTTGTATTTAGCATTTAATCCTTTAGGTGACTTAATGCTTTACAAGATTTAAAATGTTTTTAAATAAAGACCAAAGTTGTGGTTGTAGCAGGACAGTCAAAGCCAGAAAAATGGAAAAAAGATTTTAAATCTGTTTTGGTAACTTGCCTATAAAACAAATACAGGAAAATATAGGGAGTAATTCCTCAGTTTTGCCTGCAATCAGCAAGGGTATTTGTAAAAAAAGAATATTTTAAGCAATACTGCCAACAGTGTGTAATCTGTCAGGAACATAGTATTGTTAAAGCTGTCCAGGTTAGGCAGGCAGCACATCCCCCTTCCTGGTGACCTTTTGTAAATATTCAAATGGATTTTATTTAAATGTCTAAATGTTGTAATTTTAAGTATGTTAGTTTTAGTTCATGTATTTTACAACTGGGTTGAGGCCTTTCCCTATAAAAAGGCAGAGACCAAAACTGTTGTAAAACTTTGTTTAAGGATTTTGTACCACAATTTGGCATACCTGTGAGTAGCAACAGTGATAGTGGACCTAATGTTATTGAACAAATTATAAGAAGTTATGTGTAGCTTTACAGATCCAACACAATCTCCACTGCCCCCACCACTCGCAGTCTGCTGGGACAGAAAAATGTCAAAATGGGATTCTGAAAAATAAACTGGCCAAGATCTGTGCTAAAACAAATTTAAAGTGGCCAAATGCCCTCCCATTAGCATTAATGAATATGAGGGCCACTCCCAACGGAAAGACTGGACTTAGCCCTCGTGAAATTCTAACAGGGCACCCGATGTGACTACTGGCTGTGCCCCCACTGGCCCTGGCTCAGATGGACAGTCATTTAATGGATGACACAATGCTTAATTATTGTCAGGCACTAACAAAATGTGTTAGGTCTGTTTATATACAGCAGCCCTGCCACTCGCTGAAACCAGGAGTTTCCAGGAGCTATATAGAGGTCCATCAGCAAGGAACTGCCCTGAACCCATGCTGAAAGACCCTTCCTCCCCCACTCTGAACTCTAGGGTACAGATGTGGGGACCTGCATGAAAAACCTCCTAAGCTTATCTTTACCAGCTTAGGTCAAAACTTCCCCAAGGTACAAAATATTCCACCCGTTGTCCTTGGACTGGCCGCTACCACCACCAAACTAATACTGGTTACTGGGGAAGAGCTGTTTGGACGCGTCCTTCCCCCCAAAATACTTCCCAAAACCTTGCACCCCACTTCCTGGACAAGGTTTGGTAAAAAGCCTCACCAATTTGCCTAGGTGACTACAGACCCAGACCCTTGGATCTTAAGAACAATGAACAATCCTCCCAACACTTGCATCCCCCCTTTCCTGGGAAATGTTGGATAAAAAGCCTCACCAATTTGCATAGGTGACCACAGACCCAAACCCTTGGATCTGAGAACAATGAAAAAGCATTCAGTTTTTTACAAGAAGACTTTTAATAAAAAATAGAAGTAAATAGAAATAAAGAAATCCCCCCTGTAAAATCAGGATGGTAGATATCTTACAGGGTAATTAGATTCCAAAACATAGAGAACCCCTCTAGGCAAAACTTTAAGTTACAAAAAAGATACACAGACAGAAATAGTTATTCTATTCAGCACAATTCTTTTCTCAGTCATTTAAAGAAATCATAATCTAACACATACCTAGCTAGATTACTTACTAAAAGTTCTAAGACTCCATTCCTGTTCTATCCCCGGTAAAGACCAGCATACAGACAGACACAGACCCTTTGTTTCTCTCCCTCCTCCCAGCTTTTGAAAGTATCTTGTCTCCTCATTGGTCATTTTGGTCAGGTGCCAGCGAGGTTACCTTTAGCTTCTTAACCCTTTACAGGTGAGAGGAGCTTTCCCCTGGCCAGGAGGGATTTCAAAGGGGTTTACCCTTCCCTTTATATTTATGACAGGTCTGTTTATATACAGCAGCCCTGCCACTCGCTGAAACCAGGAGTTTCCAGGAGCTATATAGAGGTCCATCAGCAAGGAACTGCCCTGAACCCATGCTGAAAGACCCTTATTGAGTCCTGTTAATAATCAACACCTCAGTGAAGTGCCAAGAATTGACTATCTGCCCATGTTTCTCACTGTAATGGCTTTCCTTCTGGCGTTGTTGCTCCTTCTGTACAGCAGGAGTGAAGGACAAAGTGAAAAGCCAGTACCCTCTCCCTTATCCACTGACAAAACTACTGTGCATTTGGACTTTGCTCAAAGAACCAAACCATTACAGGGTGACATGCTAGTAACCTCTCCCCTGCAAAATGCCAAAGCACGGCTGTCCCAAGAAAGAAGAAGGAACACTCGCTCTGCTGAAACCACTAAAGTCCAGGGATTCCTGACTACAAAAGACATTAAGAATTGGACATGGTGGAAAAGACAAGGTATTGTTTACTGGAAAGGATGGAGTTGTGGACACTTTGCTTGGGAATGGGGCACGACTTGGTATTTGGGGTTTCTTCTGGGGGTGGCAAAATGCACCATTGGGCAAGTAACCTGGGGATGGACTGTCCTCCCTAATTGGCTCCCAGACAATGGATATCCAAAATGCCTTGCTACCATAACCATTAACCCCACCATCCCTTCCTCCATTAACCTAACCACCATCCCCACAACCTACCCAAATATAGATGATACCCTATATTCAAATGAAACCCAATGGCCAAAACCTTCGCATTTCAGTGATTTATGGAAATTTTGCTTGGAGAAATTATTTTTTAAGGTTCAGGACCATTCATATGAGAGAATGATTGAGTGGAGAACAGATGGGTTGGTGGATATAGAAATATATGATATCACTGCAACTGAGCCCCAGAAGTCAGAAATTAAAATTAATGGGGCTCATAGCTGGACAAAGATGATGGCCATTCCTGGAGTTTGTAGCATAATAGATAGAAAAAGGCCCTTACTGTTATTTAATCACCCAACTGGTAAATAATCAAACAGATACCCAGAAAGTTTGTTCTGCTGCTGAAAAGATTACTGGTACTGAAAATGTCCCAGTAACCAACCATTGGCCTGTGCCCTATTGTAATATATCCCATTCTAGGCCATTGATGTGATGCCTCTCAGCCTTTTGGGGAAGGTGTTTAGCCAGCAGATGTGGTCTAATACTTCACAAGGGAGAGATGTGTCAGTGTGTTGGGACACCGATGGACTGTATTTCATGCTACACTAGGGACTGTAAAATTTACACCACCCTTATCTACTTTTCAGATTACCTCTATATATCCTAATTGTTCAAAAGGAGCTGCCATTCGGTTGGCACAGCAAAGCACGCACCTGGGTTTCCGCTAGAAAGAAGAGGGACTTGGCTGGCCACCTCTGGGATGGTGCAAATTGTGTAACTGCAATCTGAAATATCCATAAAAGTCAGCAACATGAGGAAAAATTGGGACAGCTGGAAAAAGCCACGGACCTTATTACTGGAGCAGAGCTAGCCCAGGTTCCGGCTGGTGTTAGTGAATTATACGTTATATCCACCCTTAGTTCAATGACCCAAAAGCTGTTAACAGAAATGGTATTAGGTATCACCAATGCTGGAAAGGCATTGCAGTGGGATGTGGCTTGTTCGGAGGTTCAGAATTTTCTGAATGACCAGCTTAAGGCCATTCAGAAGGATCTTGAACATCAGGCATGGCCTACTGCCCTTACAAATACCTCCGGAGTTCCATGTAATCTGTGGCCGTGGAGACATACTTGGAGATTTTCTGAATGGAGATGCAAGCATTCACAGTGCTCCTTCCAAGCATACGGGCCACTCCGAGGGGTATGGGCTCCCACCTGCTGAATCCTGCCAGGTCCATGGGGAGGATGCATGTGGGATTAGCTAATTCACAGAGACATTTGGGAAGTTGAACTACCTGATTTGGTATGTCCTAAAAAATTAGGTATGCCCAACCGATTTGTAGTCAGTGCTTCTGGAATAACGCCCGAGATTTGGGTAGGGATTGGAAGCTAATGGACACTCTGGCCATTAGAGCCCCCTCAACTTCAGTGTGTATGTAAACTAAAACCAGGAGAAGTTGTCACTGTTCATGACAACATTTGTTGGAAAGGTATGGGACACGGGACTACCCTGACAGGACGCCTACTTTTCCAAACTAATAATAGTTTTGTCCATCTTGAAACCACCACCTTGAATGATGTACATTTTAATCTCACCACAGCTGCAGGCAATCATATCATTCATTGGCCTGCAGATAAAACTCTGCAATTAGCCCCTTCGGTTCCAGATACCCTTTAACTGGACTGCTTTAGTACCTGACCGATTCCAAAATTTGCTTTCAATCCTACCAGAGTTTCAGAAAATTTCCAAATTACAG
The DNA here is from genome assembly GCF_965140285.1 of Lepidochelys kempii. Classification (NCBI taxonomy): domain Eukaryota; kingdom Metazoa; phylum Chordata; order Testudines; family Cheloniidae; genus Lepidochelys; species Lepidochelys kempii. The sequence continues at coordinate 6,794,910 of NC_136385.1, forward strand.
GGACAAATTCACATGCTCCAAAATATATAGCAAGCCAAAAAGAATGCCTTTAATACTGCCGATAGAATGTCTACTTTGTGTACCCAGACTAATGTATTGTGTTTTGTGGCTAAAGCTATACAACAATCCCAACCACATCATATTATCCCCATGGGAATGTTGTTGCTTTTACCGCTGTTTAGCATAGGGTTATGTTCTTGTTGCTGTAAGAAATGTATTTATCATTGCCGATCCAGCCCTAGACATGCCAACCTCAGCGCAAGGAAGCAGGTGGCACTAATGATTGTAAATGAAATGTGTGACACAGTTTGGGCAGAAGAACAGGAGGACGAAAAGGAGAAAATTAACAAGCTCATGGATATAGAAGTATAGGCCCAATTTGGTGCCAAAAAGGCACAAAATGGGGGAATGTGAAGGAACATCTAGTAGGCCTAAAGTAATAGGCCAAAAACTTTGGTCAAACTAACTGTGCATATGAAGCATAAGAAGAGAGTGAGGAAAATTCCATTAAGGGGCAATTGTAAAAGCACAGCTTAAGAAATGTAACCGTAACAGCTAAAAGTTAAAAAAAAATGTTAAGCGCAAAGGAAACACCAGTCAATAACAGGAAAAGCTTGTTTTGCTAAACTCCATGTATGGCAAAGCTACAGTTAAAGCTTGTACTACATGCCAAATAAGGGAAATGCTGTTGAAGGAAGTGGTTTAACAAATTGTGGTTTTCAGCAATATAAGCTTCTGTATTTCTGTTTACGCCAGGGCAGCTCCAGCTGACTCTCCCTGTATGCGCATGCATGAAGAAAGGAGCCTCAGGTTTGTTCTGGTCCAAACACAACACGTGGTTAATTTCCCACCACACTGTTTAGAAACAAAATTAAGTAGAACACACATTTCTTTGTTTACGACAGAGAGGTTTGCCAGCCTCAGTTTGGAACATGTATTAATAACACGACACAATGTAATCTTCTAACTTCATAAACATTATCAAAAATATTAACATTTACAATGACAGCAAGACTAGTTTTAGTTAACTCGTAGACGTATTTAGCATCTTACAGCTGAGCTCTGTGTGCAGATAATATGCATGCAATAGGGATAGTTTTGTGAACTGCAGAACTCTGTAGCATGCTGTGGTCTCCTCCTGAGCTCCTCTGGTCATCATGTGGTCTCCATCAAGCAAAATGAGTGAACCTACCTTTCCTACTTTGGGGAGAAACCTATCAACAGAAGGGCATAAGATACTCTGGTGATTGGCATCCTATAAATAGCTAGATAATTTGGAGTGCCAGGACAATGAGGTGATTCTGAAACCAGGAATGCTTGTGAAGATATCAGCTATGGATGCCAATAATTAGTACGTTTCACTTGTATCTAACTTTCAGTTCCTTTGATTCCAAATGTGTTGCTAAGGCTGGTTGAAAATTTTTCTTGAGAAGTCTTTTTTGATGGGAAATTGGATTTTCAGTTCAACTACTTTTTGCATGAAATTATTTTTTTTCCATGGAAATTATGAGCTTTCCATCAAAAAAGCCAAACTTCCCTCCTCCCTAAACCATGGCTGTGGGACTTTGGTGATGTTCCAGGGCAGTTCAACAAGAGGAGAGACCATCATGCATCATGGGGGATGTAGTACAGCATGGGAGCCTGGCCTATGGAAGAGATTGGTGGTGTGTGGTGTCTGAGGCACCCCCATGCTATATCTGAGTCAAAATATTTTAGTGAAAAGATTTTGGTCTCCAGAAGAAATACCCTTTGTGGATCAGCTCTACACAGTACTCGGCTTGCACTGAAAACAGCAGGATGAAATATACCCCTAACCTGAAACTCTGTAACTCTGGTAGTAATTGCATCATTTTATAACACAGTAGGAAGAAGTGGGACAAATTAATCCCCAGGGCACCAATTACACCAAGGTGGCTTTGGTTCACTGAATGGATTAATTAGGTGTTTTAATTACTTACTTAATTTAATTAATTAATTAATTAATTAAGTTAATTAATTACTGAAATCTAGGTAAATTTGATCCACTGTGTTTCCTTTGTCTAAAACATCTGTTACTTTCTCAAAGAAGGAGACCAGGTTGGTTTGGCATGATCTACCTTGTGAAAAACCATGTTGTATTTTGTCCCATTTACCATTGACCTCAATGTCCTTAACTACTTTCTCCTTCAATTTTTTTCCCAAGACCTTGCATACTACAGATGTCAAACTAACAGGCCTGTAGTTACCCGGATCACTTTTTTTTCCTTTCTTAAAAATAGGAACTATGATAGCAATTCTCCAATCATATGATACAGTCCCTGAGTTTACAGATTCATTAAAAATTCTTGCTAATAGGCTTGCAATTTCATGTGCCAATTCCGTTAATATTCTTGGATGAAGATTACCTGGGCCCCCCGATTTAGTCCCATTAAGCTGTTTGAGTTTCGGCCGATTGCAACACAGCCACAGCAGGAGGCGGTGAAGGTCCTTCCCGTTGTAATTCTTAGCCCAAGAGTTGGGGTATTCACCTGTGAGGTGGGAGATTTGGGTTCAATTCCCCCTTCTGTCCAGTGCTGGGCAAAGCTCTGTGTGACATTGCACTCCATATGTGTATATGTGGTGGGGGGTACAGTGGAGCTGAATGTCACGTGTATGCAGATGTGTGTCCCTTGCCCTGCCCAAGGCTCACCTAAAGAAGTGTTCCTGACTCTAACACTCAGATGCCCAGCTCCCAATGGGGTCCAAACCTGAAATAAATCCGTTTTACTCTGTATAAAGCTTATACAGAGGAAACTCATGATTTGTTCACCCTCTATAACACTGATAGAGAGATAAGCACAGCTATATCCCCCCCACCCCCCGAAAGGTATTAATACATACTCTGGGTTAATTAAGAAGTTGTCATAAATATAAAGGGAAGGGTACACACCTTGAAAATCCCTCCTGGTCAGAGGAAAAATCCTCCCACCTGTAAAGGGTTAAGAAGCTAGGATAACCTCACTGGCATCTGACCAAAATGACCAATGAGGAGACAAGCTCCTTTCAAAAGCTGGGAAGAGGGAGAACATCAAAGGGGTCTGTGTCTGTCTGGGTGAGGCTTTTGCCTGGGACAGAACAGGAATGGAGTCTTAGAACTTAGTAAGTAATCTAGCTAGGTATGTTTTTGATAATGATTTCTTTCAATGGCTGAGCAAATAAGTTGTGCTGAATAGAATGACTATTCCTCTCTGTGTGTCTTTTTGTAACCTAAGGTTTTGCCTCGAGGGATTCTCTATGTTTTGAATCTAATTACCCTGTAAGGTATTTACCATCCTGATCTTACAGAGGTGATCCTTTCCTTTTTACTGTTTCATCTGTTAAAATGTTTCTTTTCAAGAACTGAATGTTTTTTTCATTGTTCTAAGATCCAAGGGCTTGGGTCTGTGTTCACCTATGCAAATTGGTGAGGATTTTTACCAAACCTTCCCCAGGAAGTGGGGTGCAAGGGTTGCGAGGATTTTTGGGGGGAAAGACGTTTCCAAACTACGTATTTCTCAGGAACCCAGATAAATGTTTGGTGGTGGCAATGGAAGACCAAGGGAAAAAAGGGTAAAATAGTTGGTACCCTGGGGAAATTTTCACCTAAGCTGGTAAAAGTAAGCTTAGGGGGTTTTCATGCAGGTCCCCACATTTGTAGGCTAGAGTTCAAAGTGGGGAAGGAACCTTCACATGATGGCAGAACGGTGGGATGAATTTGAAATCATTTTGAGATCAATCTGAGATTTTTTGAACCAGAAACACAGATTTTAAAAGGAAATATTTGTTTTCCGTTGGGCTGCTAGAAAGCAGATTTCCAACTGGAAATAGTTGGATGCTTTTTGCTTTGCTTTGGGGCCAGAGCAGAGACAAAAGGGGATTATCTTTGTGAACAACAGGTTTTCTTTGCCTGGAGGCAGAGTATTTAACCTCCTGCAGGGAAATTCAAAGTCTTCACAAACCTGAGGTTTTTTTCCCCATAAAAGTAAATAGGGGGGTGTTCTACCCATTTGCCTGGAGACAAAAGTGGTAGGGTTTTGGGGTTTTTTTAGGATTTTTTTTTTTTACAAGGAGCACAGATTTGAAAAGGATTTTTTTTTCTTTTGGGCTGCTAGAAAGCAGGTTTCCAAGTAGCTGGAGATTTTTTTGCTTTGATTTGGGGCCAGAGCAGAGACACAAGGGAATAGTCTTTTTCTCTAGGCTGACAATCACTATCAGAGAATAGGTATTGTATTTGAGAACAACAAAATTTTACAAGCCAAGTTTTGTTTGTTTTATTTCTAAACCTCGGGGGTAAAGTTAGTTAAAAACAGAGAGGTTAGGATGCCACACTCCATGGCTCAGCAAAAGCTGGAATTAGCCAGATTTAAGGCTGATGAAAAACAAAAGGAACATGAAAGACAGATAGAAGTCATGTGAATGGAGAATGATGTACAGGAGGCTGCCCACAGGAGGGAAATGGAGGCAAGGGACAAAGAGATGGAGGCAAGGGACAAAGAAATGAAGCATGAACTGGAGATGGTGAAGGTAAAGGCTCACCAGAATATACCAACAAACCCTATCAATCCTTCTCCAGGTACCACTTACCATCCCAGAAAGTTCCCCAACTACAAGGCATGTGATGATAATGAGGCCTTCTTAGAAAACTTTGAAAGGGTCTGCCTTGGGTACAGCATCTCTACCGACCAATACATGGTAGAGCTGAGGCCGCAGCTCAGTGGACCCTTAGCTAAGGTGGCGGCTGAAATGCCTAAAGAACACATGAACAAGCATGAACTGTTTAAATCCAAGGCGAGATTCTGGATTCCTGGGTAGAACACCTGGAACATCTACAAAAAGTCTTCAAGTGCATAAGGGAGGGAGGACTAACTGTTAAAGCTAAGAAGTGTCAAATAGGCCTAAACAGAGTGACTTACCTTGGACACCAGGTTGGTCAAGGAACTATCAACCCCCTACAGGCCAAAGTGGATGCTATCCAAAAGTGGCCTGTCCCAAAGTCAAAGAAACAGGTTCAATCCTTCTTAGGCTTGGCTGGTTATTACAGACGATTTGTACCACAATACAGCCAAATCGCTGCCCCACTGACAGACCTAACCAAAAAGAAACAGCCAAATGCTGTTCAGTGGACCGAAGAGAGTCAGAAGGCCTTTAACCAGTTTAAAGCAACACTCACGTCTGACCCTGTACTCAGGGCCCCAGACTTTGACAAACCATTCCTAGTAACCACAGATGCGTCCGAGCATGGTGTGGGAGCAGTTTTAATGCAGAAAGGACCTGATCAAGAATTCCACCCTGTAGTGTTTCTCAGCAAAAAGCTGTCTGAGAGGGAAAGCAACTGGTCAGTCAGTGAAATAGAATGTTATGTCATTGTCTATGCTCTGGAAAAGCTACGCCCATATGTTTGGGGACGGTGTTTCCACCTGCAAACCGACTATGCTGCGCTACGGTCGCTTCATACCGCCACGGGAAATAACAAAAAAACTTATTTGGTGGAGTTTAGCTCTCCAAGATTTTGATTTTGACATCCAACTCATCTCAGGAGCTTCTAACAAAGTGGCTGATGCACTCTCCCATGAAAGTTTCCCAGAATCAACTAGTTAAAATCGTCCTTGAGATGTGGAAAATATTGTTAGTCTTTATATACTTGGTAGTATATTTAGAGGTGCATGTGTTAATTCTGTTTTTCCTAGAGCTCCAGAAAGAAATCCCAGCCAGCGTTTCACCCTAGCGTGCCATAAATATAAAGATTAACATTTATATTAACATTTACGATGACAGCAAGCCTCAGTTTGGAACATGTATTAATAACACGACACAGTATAATCTTATAACTTCACATACCTTGTCATAAATATAAACGGAAGGCTAACCACCTTTAAATCCCTCTTGGCCAGATTAAGTAATCTAGCTAGATATGTGTTAGATTATGATTTTTTTAAATGGCTGAGAAAATAAATTGTGCTGAATAGAATGACTATTCCTCTCTGTGTGTCTTTTTGTAACCTAAGGTTTTGCCTAGAGGGATTCTCTATGTTTTGAATCTAATTACCCTGTAAGGTATTTACCATCCTTATCTTACAGAGATGATCTTTTTCTTTTTACTGTTTCTTCTATTAAAATGTTTCTTTTCAAGAACTGAATGTTTTTTTCATTATTCTAAGATCCAAGGGCTTGGGTCTGTGTTCACCTATGCAAATTGGTGAGGATTTTTACCAAACCTTCCCCAGGAAGTGAGGTGCAAGGGTTGAGAGAATTTTTTTGGGGAAAGACATTTCCAAACTACGTATTTCTCAGGAACCCAGAGAAATGTTTGGTGGTGGCAGTGGAAAATCAAGGGCAAGGGGTAAAATAGTTTGTACCTTGGGGAAGTTTTCACCTAAGCTGGTAAAAGTAAGCTTAGGGAGGTTTCATGCAGGTCCCCACATTTGTAGGCTAGAGTACAAAGTGGGGAAGGAACTTTGACATACCGTATCAAAGATATTAATATTTATGATGACAGCAAGACTACTTTTAGTTAACTCGTAGATGTATTTAGCATCTTAAAGCCGAGCTCTGTGTGTAGATAATATGCATGCAAGAGGGATACTTTTGTGAACTGCACAACTCTGTAGCATGCTGTGGTCTCCTCCTGAGCTCCTCTGCTCATCACGTGGTCTCCATCAAGCCAAATTACTGAACCTACCTTTCCTACTTTGGGGAGAAACCTATCAACAGAAGGGCATAAGATACTCTGGTGATTGGCATCCTATAAATAGCTATATAATCTTCAGTCCTCTTACATGACTTACAGGTTTTACATTCCACCTGCTGGGGCCAGGACAATGAGGTTACTCTGAAATCAGGAATAACTGAGAAGATATCAGCTACACCTGCAAACAATTTAGATGTTTCACCTGTATCTAACTTTCAGTTCCTTTGATTCCAAATTTCTTGCTAAGGCTGGTTGAATATTTTTCTCAAGCAGTTTTTTTTATTTCAAATTGGATTTTCCATTTAACTATTTTTTCCAAGAAATTGTCTTGTCACTGGTTTCAGAGTAGCAGCCATGTTAGTCTGTATCCATAAAAAGAAAAGGAGTACTTGTGGCACATTAGATGCATCCAATGAAGTGAGCTGTAGCTGTGGAAAGCTTATGCTCTAATAAATTTGTTAGTCTCTAAGGTGCCACAAGTACTCCTTGTCTTTTCACTGGAAATTTTAAGCTTTCCAAAAAAATACCAAACTCCCGTCCTCCCTAAACCATGGCTGTGGGACTCTGGTGATGTTCCAGGGCAGTTCAGCAAGAGGAGAGACCATCATGCATCATGGGGGATGTAGTATAGACTGGGAGCCTGGCCCATTGAAGAGATTGGTGCTCTGTGTTATCAGAGGCACATCCGTGGTATTTCCGAGTTGAAATATTAAGTTTTTAGCAAAAAGATTTTGGTCTCCAGAAAAAAATAACACACTTTGTGGGTCAGCTCTATGCAGTACCCAGCTTGCACTGAAAACAGCAGGATGAAATATACCCCAAATCTCATATTCTGTAACTCTGGTAGAAATTGCATCAGTTAATAACAAAGTAAGAAAGAGTCGCTCTAATTAATCCCCAGAGCACCAATTACACCGAGGGTGGCTTTGGTTCATTGAATGTATTAATTAGGTGTTTTGTCTCTCTGAGCTCAGGTATTCCCAGTTGCTTCAGGAATCATGTCCCACAGATCACCCATCTTAGTTTAAAGCTTCCCGAATGTGCCAAACTTACAGGTTTTGACGATGAGGAAACACCAACCCATATCTCTCTCTCTCTTCCCAGCAGGTACGTGCTATTGTCCTGAATTATTCTCACACACACAAACAAGCAGACACCAAGGGGATCAGCAGACCTCCAGCACCAAAAGCCTCAGCCCCAACTCTGACCCCTTCAGCAAAAGGAGCGACCTCCTTTGGTTGGAAACAAATAGGCAATTACACAGTCACTGAAGCTAGGGCTTTTCCAAAAAGCTTAATTAGCACAGGAAGCAACTTTACCCTAAATGAACATGCCAAGCCGCAGAGCTCCCCTTGCCCAAAGACAGTAAAATGATTAACACTCCTTTACATTCACCCCTTCTTTAGCTAAGGAATAATCCCTTAAGGCTGATTCTTTCCCAGCAGAGTTACAAGTCACTGTTTTCTGTTTGGATTAGTGAACAGGAGTGTTTGTGTGGGGGACATGATTAACCTGCGTGTTATTGTGTTTGCACAGTGTCTGAATTTTATCAAACACCTGGAATGACCAGCTGTGAACATCTGGCTTCCTGGAGTGGGTACTGATGTCCATTAAGAAACTGGTCTCCATTTATCATCACTTACTTCATTACAGAGAAGGGACAGGTTTTCTGCACCATCCACCTGCCCACATCTCTGTAGCAGCCTGATCTCTGTGCAGAGGAGATGGAAGAGGGAAATCACTCAGAGGTGACTGAGTTCATTCTCTCAGGATTGACAGATCGTCTGGAGCTGCAGGTCCCCCTGTTTATGGTGTTCCTACTGATTTATGGTATCACCCTGGTGGGGAATGGGGGGATGATCTTGTTAATCAGGATTGATCCCCAACTCCACACACCCATGTACTTTTTCCTCAGGAATTTGTCTTTCTGTGACCTCTGCTATTCCTCAACAATTTCCCCTAAGATGCTGCTGAATTTCTTTGCCGAGAGGAAAAGCATTTCTTACACTGCCTGCGCTGTGCAAATGTATCTCTTTGTCTCTTTTGTAGATGCTGAGTGCCTCTTGCTGGCTGTGATGGCGTATGACCGTTATGTGGCCATCTGTAACCCGCTGCTCTATACGGTCACTATGTCCAGGCAGCTTTGTAAGCAGCTGGTGGCTGGGGTGTGCGCTGTGGGGGTGGTGGATTCAATGATACACACGTGTTGTACATTTCGGCTGTCATTCTGCAGCTCCAACATTATCAGTCATTTCTTCTGTGACATCCCCCCACTGTTGGCGCTCTCCTGTTCTGGCACCTGCATCAATGAGATTGTGGTGTTTGCCTTCATTGGCTGTATTCTAGTGAGCAGCTTTGTGACTGTCTTTCTCTCCTATGTCTATATCATCTCCACCATCCTGCAGATCCGCTCTGCCGAGGGCCAGCAAAAAGCCTTCTCCACCTGCACTTTCCACTTGACTGCAGTGGTAATATTTTATGGCACCCAACTCTTCATGTATTTACGTCCCACCTCCAGGTATTCCATGGACATGGACAAAATAACCTCAGTGTTTTACACACTGGTGATCCCCATGTTGAACCCCCTCATCTATAGCCTGAGGAACACGGAAGTGAAGGATTCCCTGAGGAAAGTAACGAATAAACTCCTAACCAGTTCTTGAATCTGTTAACTCATTACCGTAAGAGTGATGGGGAGTGGAAACAGGTGAATTCAATTCCCAGCCCACTGTAATGTAATTTCACAGATCCTATGATAGCATTGTTCATTACTGTTATTGTTATTAATTTGTTTGTCTTCCAACAAGGCCTGTAGGCCCCAATTAAAAAGATCAGGGTTTTATTAAGCTACTCTCCCAGCAAAATTCCAGGGGGCACCTGTTTCACATGTGTGAATATATGTGGTGTGCTTTGAAAACATAGATCTATATTTATTGGGAAAGAAGAGGAGGGCATCTAATCTATCTCTCCCTCTGCTTTGTATTGGGTTTAGTTTCGATATGCAGTTGCAAGTATGAAGTGTGTGGTTTCTGTGGCTGAACCAAAGGGAGTTTTGTACACACTCCTGATCCTCTGCAGCCCTTTATGTCCTTTGTGGGGTTGTTGTAGAGATTGTCACTGGGTTTGTATCCATTCATGTGGAGGAGAAAGGTGATTTCCATCAAAATGGCCTTTATTTTAAGTTAAGGGAGCAACAAAACAACAAGTAAGAACAAGAGTAACATATCAAAAAGAGAACATGGTGTGTGTGCATCCTCTGTGAGAAGCTGCACTGAACTGAATACAAAGTAAAATGGAAAGGGTGAGTTTTCTCTAGGACATAAATTATACAGAAAGAAAAAGTCATATCAGACATGAGATGTTTATACCACATCAGCAGGTTAGCTATGAGGTCTAACTTTTAGTTCTGAGGGTAAGTCCTATGGACTCTGAAGAACAGGGATTCTGGGAATTGTACAGCTTGGGTTACAGATAGTGAGAAATGAATAGAGCTGGGACAATAGCGGATTTTTGGGTTCGTGTGTGGTTATAAAACATTCAGAAACAAATTCAGTTCAATCTGATCCAAATCTGAAAATTCCTTAAATGTTTGGCAAATTGAAAACATTGACAGAAATGTCCTGTGGGGTCGAAGGAACTATTTAGCATGAGCAGAAATGGAACATTTCCTTTCCTTCCTGGATACTTTTCGATGTCAAAGCAAAGACAATGTAGGGCCACACTGACAAAAGTGATGGGAATGGAAGAGGCGGTAATGGTGCTGTTTCCCTTGTAGACTTTAACCCAGTGATTAGATCACTCCCGTTGGTAGTGGGAGATTCCGGTCAATCCTCCCTCTCTCTGATGGGGAGAAAGTGGGTCTCCCACATTGCCGGACAGTATCCTGGTGACTGGGCTATGTTCTGTCCTGCATCATTTTCAGGACTGGTCTACGCTACTCCTGTAAATTGATCTAAGTTATGCTACTTCAAGTTGACTAAGTCCACACCATGCTATGTCAACGGGAGAGTTACGTAACTGAAGTACTGTAACACAGATCATCCAACAGCGTTAGTGTAAATCAGCCCTGAGCAATATCCACTTTGGAACGCAGTCTCTGAGGGATGTGGAGTACAGATTTCAACAGGTGAGGGCTCTCCCACTGACTTAGCATGTCTTCCCCAGACCTTCTCAATCAACACCATTTCATCTATTGCAGTAGTACCAATTGAGCCAGTTGTGTAGATATGGCCTCAGTCTCTCCTGTTGAAGCTCTTGCATTGTGGATAAAACACGGGAAGAATCACAGGGCCAGAAAGAGAGAATGACTCTATAGACAAGTGGTTCGGGGCGCCAACATGTTCAACTTCGTGTCTCTGTTCCAATGGTTTTTTAATTAGTTTTCCACCGTAGAACAACTTTGAAGGAGAGATTGAGAGCAACCCAGACAGGAATAGCACATCACTCAGGGGCTGGGATGCTTTCTGGAAATACAGGAAAACCAAGTGTATATCTTTGCCCAGCACTGGACAGAAGGGGGAATTGAACCTGGATCTCCCACCTCACAGGTGAACACCCTACCTATTGAGCTAAAAATTACAAAGAGAGGGAGCATCACCACCTCCTACCATTGGCTGTTTTGCGACCAGCACCTAAATCCTCCTCCCCAACACACATTGTTTTGGGACAAGGCTATTAGGAGACTTTGTAACACATTTGTGAATAATTTCAGGTGAACCCCAATGGCATTGCTTTTTACAATAAATTATTCATAAATTTAATAGTGAAAAGGGCAAGGTCATGCATTTAGGGATTAATAAGAATTTTTGTTATAGATTTTTGTTAGAGATAAGGAGGTGTTAGTACCTTTATACAAGGCACTGGTGAGACCTCATCTGGAATATTGTGTGCAGTTCTGGTCTCCCATGTTTAAGAAAGATGAATTCAAACTGGAGCAGGTACAGAGAAGGGCTACTAGGGTGATCCGAGGAATGGAAAACCTGTCTTATGAAAGGTTTCAGAGTAGCAGTGTGTTAGTCTGTATTCGCAAAAAGAAAAGGAGTACTTGTGGCACTTTAGAGACTAACCAATTTATTTGAGCATAAGTTTCGTGAGCTACAGCTCACTTCATTGGATGCATCTGGCTTCAAACCTAACCTAGATAAATTTATGGAAGGGATGATATGATGGGATAGCTTAATTTTGTCAATTAATTGATCTTCAACTATTAGCGGTAGATATGCCCAATGGCCTGTGAAGAGATGTTAGATGGGGTGGGATGTGAGTTACTACAGTGAATTCTTTGGGTATCTGGCTGGTGAACCTTGCCCAATTGCTCAGGGTTCAGCTGATTACCATATTTGGGTCGGGAAGAAATTTTCCTCCAGGGCAGATCTGCAAAGGCCCTGAGGGTTTTTCGCCTTCCTCTGCAGCATGGTGGAAGCACTTGCTGGAGGATTCTCTGCACCTCAAACTCTTTCAACCACGATTTGAGGACTTCAATAGCTCAAACATAGGTTAGAGGTTTGTTACAGGAGTGGTTGGGTGAGGTTCTGTGGCCTGCGTTGTGCAGGATGTAAGACTAGATGATCATAATGATCCCTTCTGACCTTAAAGTCTATCTATGATCAGTCTGGCAGAAATTCCCTCATTTCTAGATACTTTTTTGTCCCAACACTGGAAAATTACTTAAAGAGACTTTTGGAGAGGTGACCAACACATGAAGTGGAATACAGTCACCTCAGTTTTCTATCATATTAAAAAGCCCTCACAGTCTGTACTAAAGCCATTACTTTGACTCAGCTATGATACGCAGCAGCGCCATAGTGTAGATGCTTTCCACTTTGATGGAAGGGCTTTTCCTTCAATGTAGATAATCTACGTCTCCGAGAGGAAGTAGTACGGTGAATGAAAGAATTACACTGAGGGTCAGTACAAGCTAATTACCTCGCACAGCATGTGAAAAGTTTCCCAGCCCTGTGTGATGGAGCTCTGTTAATCTAATTTTTAAGCATAAACCAGGCGTCAGAGAAGCTGCTGATGGAAAAGACCAGTTGGGAAATCTAGTCCTATCTCCCTGCAGGAAGCAGAATCCCCTTCAGTTCTTTTTGTTCAGGAGAGTTGGAAATATGCCAGCTGTCCCAGCTTCCCCGTAGAGATTATTCTGCATTCTGACTGAGATCAGTGCCAGGCTGTGTGCATGTTGTGGGCACTCTGTCTGTGTGTGTGTGTTTGGTGTGCATCAGGCACGATGTGTTTGCATGTGGTGGAGGGTACAGTGGAGCTGAATGTCAAGGGTAGGCAGGTGTGTGTCCCTTGCCCTGCCCACGGCGAAGCTTAAGACGTGTTCCTCTCTCTAACACTCAGATGCCCAGCTCCCACTGGGGTCCAAACCCCACATAAATGCACTTTACTCTGCATAAAGCTTATAGAGGGAAAACTCGTAATTTGTTCACCCTCTCTAACAATGATACCGAGATATGCACAGCTATATGCCCCTCCAGGTATTAATATGTACTCTAGGTTAATTAATTAGGGAAAAAGTGATTTTATTAAAGACAAAAGGTAGGATTTAAGTGGCTCCAAGTAATAACACAGAGAGCAAAGTAAATTACCAAGAAAAATAAAATAAAACACGCAAGTCTATGCCTAATAGAGTAAAAATTAAATGAAGGTATAGCTCACCCTCAGAGATGTTCCAATAAGCCTCTTTTACTGACTAGACTTCCTCCTAATCTGAGTCCAGCAATCACTCACACCCCTATAGTTACTGTCCTTTGTTCCAGTTCCTTTCCGACATCTCCTTGGGGTGGACAAACTATCTTTTGTGCGAGCTGAAGGCAAAATGGAGAGGTTTCCCCCGGGGCTTATATATTCTCTCTCTCATGGGAGGAAACCCCTTCCCCTCTCCTATGGAGAACCCAGCTCCAAGATGGAGTTTTGGAGTCACATGGGAAAGTCACATGTCCATTCATGACTCAGTTCCTTACAGGCAGACGCCAAATTCCCAGGAAAGCTCACGTGTGGATTGGCGTCTCTCAAAGTTCATTGTTAGCTTAAGTGTTTCTCGATTGGGCACTTACAGAGAATAGCCTTTTCTCAAGAAGCTGACCAACTGCTTCACTGAGGCTACTTAAAATCAAACAAGTACATAACAAGTATTCATAACTTCAAATACAAAAATGTTACATGCATGGAAATAGGATGAATATATGCAGTGGATCATAACCTTTGCAGAGATATTTCTTACATGGCATATCTAGCATAAACCACATTCCAGTTCTGTCATATTTACACTCATAAGCATATTTCTAGAAAGCATTATGGGGTGCTATGTCACGTCCTCCTCCTGAACACGCTGCCAGAGGCTTGGACACTGTCCATGGTGGAGGCAGTGCATGTAAAATCTCTGTTTGTTTCTGTTCACACCCCTTCTTAGTACCTTTAAAAAGTATGATGTCATTCATAGGTTTTCTAGCAAGGTTTGGAGTTCTTGGTCCCCGGATGTCTCAAAAGAGGTTGGGATGTAGAATTGCTAATTGAAGGTAGACAGCAATATCTGTTAAAGTGTAGGTGTCTTGGCATTTATCCACCAAGGCCATGAGGTGGTGTGCCTCAGTTTCCCCTTCCACACAACAGTGTAGGTCTCTTATGCTTTTGATGCTGTGCCAAGCTTCCAGCCTCTTTACAGTATAAGCCAAAAAGTGACATGCTTTGGGGACTGTCTTGTCATCATCCCTAGCATGAACAAAAGTTTTTTCCACAAAACAGTTGTGTCCCACATCTTTCAAGGGTTTATCACGAGTATTATCTCCTTTGTCTTGACCCATAGATGAAGTAGCAAAAGACACAAGATTAACAGAAAATCTTCAGCGGACAGGCTTTGTACACACAAATTGCTTGTTTAGTGTCTATTGCATTTCCCAATTCCTTTGTGTACCCTGGTAGGTGCTCTGATGCAGATTCTTCTGTCTTGCTCTTAATTTAGGCGTGTGTTTCAGGCTTTGGCAAGGAAAGGGGGCACTGCAACCCTGCCTGCCCTTGGCCCCTCCCTCTTTTGAAACTTTCCAAATGCAGAGTTTTTCTCCCACCAGCCTTGAAGAGACTGTGTTATTTTTTATAAGGATATCAGGAATAACATTCTTTGTGTGCTTTGAGCGCTTTGGATCGGTAAGATCCCCTCAATTACCAATAGGTCAGCTGGGTGGGTGCCTCTCCAATCCCCCATTCACCTTCTATCTGGACTTCCTTCTCTGGGCTCTCCTCGGGGTCAGACACTCCTGCGTCCCCCAAGAGGGAGGGTTACTCTGGTCCAGCTGTGGGCTCAAGGCTACCAGCTATGACAGACCCTTCCCTGGCCAGTAAAATCCCGCTCTTTCTCTCAGGTTGGGCTTGCTTCCAGCTACAGAGTCCCTGGGGTCTGTTCCCACCACAGCGGTTACCAGGACTTCAACTTCCACCTTTGGGGTACATGTTTCTGTGCACCCCAGAGCAGGGCCTGTCCCCTGCCAACCTGCAACTTCCTAGCAGTCAGCAGCTGGGACGGCCTCCTTTTTACATGGTGGAACATTCCCCTCCCCCAGGCAGATGATCACAGGACAGGAGCTGGCTTGTCTAGCCCCTCCTGCAGGGACTTGCCATGAGCCCCAGGGCTAGAGGAACTGGATACAGCCATTCCTGCCCCCAAAGCTGCAAGCTTCACTGCTACAGAGGAATTTAAGAGACTCTCTCCTATTTCCCCACTAGCCCATGTGACTTCAAACACACACCCCCACCCTGGGGCTTTGATCACAAGATTCCTTCCCGCTGTTAACCAAGCCAGCGACAGATTCCGCCACATCAAAGAAATGATTCACCAGTCGAAACAGTGCAAGATTGTGAGCCACTGTGGCAACAGTCAGCTCAGCCTGCAAATCACCAGTTTCCATGTGTGCCTTAGCTGAAGGGGCAAGGACTTTCTAAGCTCCCACCAGTTCTAATTCTGCCATTTTCCATGGCAACAGATCCTTCTCCTGGATCAGGTCCCTCCTGACCACAGAAATCTCTGCACCCGTGTCCCTCAATCCTAGGAGAACTTTCCCATTCAGTTTAACAGCATGCATATACTCACTGCTTGGCTGGGTGGAAGGAGGCAGCAGCCTGGCTCTGAGAAGTAGCAGCTTCATGTGTTACCTGCTGCCTGTTCCCACTCAGCAAAGGACATTTATTCCTCATGTGCTCAGTGGACTCACAATCCGAGCACCTCTTGGGCTCCTCTGCGTGTACAGGAGACTTTGGACGAGTAACAGGGGAATGGGGAGGTGAACGCCCAGCCTCCTCTTTCCCTGTGGTAAAGCAGTGATTCTGCTTCCCCCAACCCTATGTCCCTCTGCCCCTGGTTTCTGTTTAGTTGCAACTTGCGATGGCTCAAAGGAGTCTGCAAACTCAGCCAATCCACCCACTGCATCAACCTTTTTGTCCCACAAGACCTGTTTCTTAAATTTACCACAGTTTGAAGCATCATCAATAGCCATCTTATTGAATATGTCCAGAGCTCTTCCCATCAGTTTTACGACCAATGTGGTCATTTTTTGATTATCAGGAATTGTATGGAGGATGCACAAACATGATGAAATATTCGGCAATATCACTGGATTCATCATACCGTGGATATTGTTGCTCCCATTTGTGTATTTTGGGGAAGTGGGGCCAGCTGCTGGTGGATTTGTATCTTCCACTCCATAACAGCCAGTTCATGCTTCTGGGCCTCAACCTGGGCCTGTATTTCTCTGTCTCTTAACTCCAGGGATCATTTGTCCCTGGCTGCCTCTGCTTCCCTAGCCCTTTTGTGGGCAGCTTCTTCCCTGGCTGCCTCTGCCTCTTTGAGCTTCAACTGAAACTCCAGGTCCTTTGCCTTCTCTTCTGCTTCCAGTCTGGCCAGCTCTACCTTAGCAGCTGTCGCACTGGTAGTCATTTTTCTGCTTTCTTTTGCTGGGCCACACCCCCTCTGCAGTTCACTGAAACTGAGATGCACTCAGCTCAGGGGCTTCTTAGTTAACAGAGACTTTCCCATTGCCCAGTGTTCAGCCTTTCTGGGCAGCCTGCAACTTCTGCAGTTCTAGATTCTTTTGATCTTCACTCTTACTTATTCTGCTTATTTTTCTATCCCTATTTCCTTTACCTGAAATAAGGAAACAGAAAATAACAAACCAGTAACCACTTTGTCTGTTCTTCACCCACCACACCCAAAACTAATGCAAAATCACAACCAGTGTATCAAAGCAATCAGCTGTGCACAGATCCTGCTTGACTACACCACTGTGAGTTGTTGGGTCTCAGAAACCTCTTTGGGACTGTCACCCGATATGCTGAGTCTCCCTCTGAACCTGTTTCCCCTGACAGCTTGGGACTTAACTACCTTATCTTGTTTGAGCCAGACACACTTGCCTGATGTACACCCAGATCCACGTCTCTACCACGTCCCCCACAAGCTACAGGCTTCACTGAAAACAGCTTAAGAAGTGCTACTGTCTTCAGCACTCAGATACCCAGCTCCCAATGTGGTCCAAACCCCAAATAAATCTGTTTCACTCTGTACAAAGCTTATACAGGGTAAACTGGCTCCATGTCTAGTTGGCAGCCAGTCTCCATGTCTAGTTGGCAGCCGGTATCAAGTGGAGTACCCCAAGGGTCGGTCCTGGGGCCGGTTATGTTCAATATCTTCATAAATGATCTGGAGGATGATGTGGATTGCACTCTCAGCAAATTTGCGGATGATACTAAACTGGGAGGAGTGGTAGATACGCTGGAGGGGAGGGATAGGATACAGAGGGACCTAGACAAATTGGAGGATTGGGCCAAAAGAAATCTGATGAGGTTCAATAAGGATAAGTGCAGGGTCCTGCACTTAGGATGGAAGAATCCAATGCACAGCTACAGACTAGGGACCGAATGGCTAGGCAGCAGTTCTGCGGAAAAGGACCTAGGGGTGACAGTGGACGAGAAGATGGATATGAGTCAGCAGTGTGCCCTTGTTGCCAAGAAGGCCAATGGCATTTTGGGATGTATAAGTAGGGGCATAGCGAGCAGATCGAGGGACATGATCGTCCCCCTCTATTCGACATTGGTGAGGCCTCATCTGGAGTACTGTGTCCAGTTTTGGGCCCCACACTACAAGAAGGATGTGGATAAATTGGAGAGAGTCCAGCGAAGGGCAACAAAAATGATTAGGGGTCTAGAACACATGATTTATGAGGAGAGGCTGAGGGAGCTGGGATTGTTTAGCCTGCAGAAGAGAAGAATGAAGGGGGATTTGATAGCTGCTTTCAACTACCTGAAAGGGGGTTCCAAAGAGGATGGCTCTAGACTGTTCTCAATGGTAGCAGATGACAGAACGAGGAGTAATGGTCTCAAGTTGCAGTGGGGGAGGTTTAGATTGGATATTAGGAAAAACTTTTTCACTAAGAGGGTGGTGAAACACTGGAATGCGTTACCTAGGGAGGTGGTAGAATCTCCTTCCTTAGAGGTTTTTAAGGTCAGGCTTGACAAAGCCCTGGCTGGGATGATTTAACTGGAAATTGGTCCTGCTTCGAGCAGGGGGTTGGACTAGATGACCTTCAGGGGTCCCTTCCAACCCTGATATTCTATGATTCTATGATTCTATGAACTCATAAACTGTTTGCCTTTTATAACACTGATAGAGAGATACACACTGCTGTTTGCCCCCTTTCGCCCCCGCCAGGTATTAATACATACTCTGGGTTAATTAATAAGTAAAAAGTGATTTTATTAAATACAAAAAGTAGGATTTAAGTGGTTCCAAATAATAACAGACAGAACAAAATGAATTACCAAGCAAAATACAATAAAACACATAACTCTAAACCTAATACAGTAAAAAACTAAATGCAGGTAAATCTCACCCTCAGAGATGTTGCAATAAGCCTCTTTTACAGACTAATCTTCCTCCTAGTCTGGTCCAGCAATCAATCACACCCCTGTAATTACTATCCTTTGTTCCAGTTTCTTTCAGGCATCTTCTTGGGGTAGAAAGACTACCCTCTGTGACAGCTGAAGACAAAATGGAGGGGTTTCCCCAAGGGCTTATACAGTCTCTCTCTTGTGAGTGGAAACCCCCTCCCCTCTCCTAGGGAGAATCCAGCTCCAAGATGGAGTTTTGGAGTCACATGGGCAAGTCACATGTCCATTCATGACTCAGTTCCTTACAGGCCGAAGCCACATTCCCAGGAAAGCTCACATGTGGATTGGTGTCTCTCAAAGTTCATTGTTAGCTTAAGTGTTTATTGATTGGGCACTTACAGAGAATAGTCTCTTCTTGAGAAGTTTTTTTGATGAGAAATTGGATTTTCCAGTCAACTCTTTTTTCCATGAAATTATCTTTTCCCTGAAAGTTATAAGATTTCCATCAACATGCCAAACTCTCCTCCTCCCTGAATCATGGCTGTGGAACTCTGGTGATGTTCCAGGGCAGTTCAGCAAGAGAAGAGACCATCATGAATCATGGGGGATGTAGTCGAGCCTGGAAGCCTGGCCTACAGGGAAGAGATTGGTGGTGTGTGGTATCTGAGGCACCCCCATGGTATTTCCGATCTGAAATGTTAAGGTTTAGCAAAAAAAAATTGGTTTCCACAAAAAACCCAACCCCTGTGTGGATCAACTCTACACAGTACCCAGCTGTCACTGAAAACAGCAGGATGCTACAATGCAACTTGTGCCTAAGTTAACAAATGATGTGAAATTCAAAGCAAAATTATCCTCACCACATGCTTTCAGCAGTCTTACTGATCAAACTTGTTAGGTCAGGACCCCTCCCCCAGTCCAATGGCTGCTTCCTTTCTCCTTTCAGATGCAGTAAATCAATGGGCAAACAGAGAGAGAGAGAGAGAGAGAGAGAGAGAGAGAGAGAGAGAGAGAGATGGATGGCTTGGGTTGTCTGCCTCTACTTTTTATAGTCCTATCCCCTGTTTTAGAACTTTTCTAACCTGGTTACTGGAAGAATCCCCTAATTATCCTTCATGTGGGAACAAATGATACGGCTAGATTCTCACTGGAAAGTATTAAGGGAGACTATGTTAGGCTGGGGAGGACGCTTAAGGAAATTGAGGCTCAGGTGATCTTTAGTGGGATTCTGCCTGTTCCTAGAGAAGGGCAACAAAGGTGTGACAAGATTATGACTATCAATAGATGGCTTAGGCAGTGGTGCTATAAGGAGGGCTTTGGGATGTATGGCCATTGGGAGGCATTCATGGATAGAGGACAGTTCTCTCGGGATGGACTTCATCTGAGTAGGGAAGGAAATAGACTTCTAGGATGGAGGCTGGCACAACTGATTAAGAGAGCTTTAAACTAGGAATTTGGGGGAGATGGTTGGGAGATGTCCAGGTAATCTCCACGCCAGAATTTAGCATAGAGTGGAAAGAAAATGAAGTAAGAGTGGATACAGCTGTAGGTAGGAGGAAGGGCAGTGTAGATACAAGTCTAATAGGTTATACTGGTAGTAAAATAACCGTGCCTAATAGGGTACAGAATGTGAGTGAGGCCAAACAGCAAAAATTAAGATGTTTGTACACTAATGCAAGGAGCCTAGGTAACAAAATGGAGGAACTAGAGTTACTGGTGCAGGAAGTGAAACCAGATATTATAGGTATAACAGAGACCTGGTGGAATAGTAGTCATGACTGGGCTACAGGTATTGAAGGGTATGTGCTGTTTAGGAAAGACCGAAATAAAGGTAAAGGTGGTGGAGTAGCACTGTATATCAATGATGAGATAGAATGTAAAGAAATAAGAAGTGATGAAATGGATATGACTGAGTCTGTCTGGGCAATAATTAAATTGGGGAAGAAAGCTATTAGAGCCTCCCCTGGGATAGTGCTTGGGGTGTGCTATAGACCGCCGGGATCTAATTTGGATATGGATAGAGCCCTTTTTAATGTTTTTAATAAAGTAAATACTAATGGAAACTGTGTGATCATGGGAGACTTTAACTTCCCAGATATAGACTGGAGGATGAGTGCTAGTAATAATAATAGGGCTCAGATTTTCCTAGATGCGATAGCTGATGGATTCCTTCAACAAGTAGTTGCTGAACCGACTAGAGGGGATGCCATTTTAGATTTGGTCTTGGCGAGTAATGAGGATCTCATAGAGGAAATGGTTGTAGGGGATAATCTTGGCTCAAGTGATCATGAGCTAATTCAGTTCAAACTGAATGGAAGGATTAACAAAAATAAATCTGCAACTAGGGTTTTTGATTTCAAAAGGGCTGACTTTCAAAAATTAAGGAAATTAGTTAGGGAAGTGGATTGGACTGAAGAATTTATGGGTTTAAAGGTAGAGGAGGCCTGGGATTATTTTAAATTAAAGCTGCAGAAGCTATCGGAAGCCTGCATCCCAAGAAAGGGGAAAAAATTCATAGGCAGGAGTTGTAGACCAAGCTGGATGAGCAAGCATCTTAGAGAGGTAATTAAGAAAAAGCAGAAAGCATATAGGGAGTGGAAGAAGGGAGGGATCAGTAAGGAAAGCTACCTTATTGAGGTCAGAATATGTAGGGATAAAGTGAGACAGGCTAAAAGTCAAGTAGAGTTGGACCTTGCAAAGGGAATTAAAACCAATAGTAAAAGGTTCTATAGTCATATAAATAGGAAGAAAACAAAGAAAGAAGAAGTGGGACCGCTAAAAACTGAGGATGGAGTGGAGGTCAAGGATAATCTAGGCATGGCCCAATATCTAAACAAATACTTTGCCTCAGTCTTTAATAAGACTAAAGAGGATCTTAGGGATAATGGTAGCATGATAAATGGGAATGAGGATATGGAGGTAGACATCACCATATCTGAGGTAGAAGCGAAACTCAAACAGCTTAATGGGGCTAAATCGGGGGGCCCAGATAATCTTCATCCAAGAATATTAAAAGAATTGGCACAAGAAATTGCAAGCCCATTAGCAAGAATTTTTAATGAATCTGTAAATTCAGGGGTTGTACCATATGATTGGAGAATTGCTAACATAGTTCCTATTTTTAAGAAAGGGAAAAAAAGTGATCCAAGTAATTATAGGCCTGTTAGTTTGACATCTGTAGTATGCAAGGTCTTGGAAAAAATTTTGAAGGAGAAGGTAGTTAAGGACATTGAAGTCAATGGTAAATGGGACAAAATACAACATGGTTTTACAAAAGGTAGATCGTGCCAAACCAACCTGATTTCCTTCTTTGAGAGAGTAACAGATTTTTTAGATAAAGGAAACGCAGTGGATCTAATTTATTTAGATTTTAGTAAGGCGTTTGATACTGTGCCACATGGGGAATTATTAGTTAAATTGGATAAGATGGGCATCAATAGGAAAATTGAAAGGTGGATAGGGAATTGGTTAAAGGGGAGACTACAACGGGTCCTACTGAAAGGTGAACTGTCAAGTTGGAGGGAGGTTACCAGTGGAGTTCCTCAAGGATCAGTTTTGGGACCAATCTTATTTAATCTTTTTATTACTGACCTGGGCACAAAAAGTGGGAGTGTGCTAATAAAGTTTGCAGATGATACAAAGCTGGGAGGTATTGCTAATTTAGAGAAGGACAGGGATACCCTACAGGAGGATCTGGATGACCTTGTAAACTGGAGTAATAGGAATAGGATGAAATTTAATAGTGAGAAGTGTAAGGTCATGCATTTAGGGATTAATAACAAGAATTTTAGTTATAAGCTAGGGACGCATCAACTAGAAGTAACGGAGGAGGAAAAGGACCTTGGAGTATTGGTTGATCATAGGTTGACTATGAGCTGCCAATGTGATATGGCTGTGAAAAAAGCTAATGTCGTCTTGGGATGCATCAGGAGAGGTATTTCCAGTAGGGATAAGGAGGTTTTAGTACCGTTATATAAGGCACTGGTGAGACCTCACCTGGAATACTGTGTGCAGTTCTGGTCTCCCATGTTTAAGAAGGATGAATTCAAACTGGAACAGGTACAGAGAAGGGCTACTAGGATGATCCGAGGAATGGAAAACTTGTCTTATGAAAGGAGACTCAGGGAGCTTGGCTTGTTTAGCCTAACTAAAAGAAGGTTGAGGGGAGATATGATTGCTCTCTATAAATATATCAGAGGGATAAATACCAGAGAGGGAGAGGAATTATTTAAACTCAGTACCAATGTGGACACAAGAACAAATGGATATAAACTGGCCACTAGGAAATTTAGATTAGAAATTAGACGAAGGTTTCTAACCATCAGAGGAGTGAAGTTTTGGAATAGCCTTCCGAGGGAAGTAGTGGGGGCAAAAGATCTATCTTGCTTTAAGATTAAACTCGATAAGTTTATGGAGGAGATGGTATGATGGGATAACATGGTTTTGGTAATTAAATATTCATGGTAAATAGGCCCAATGGCCTGTCATGGGTTTTTAGATGGGGTAAGATCCAAGTTACCCGGGAAAGAATTTTCTGTAGTATCTGGCTGATGAATCTTGCCCATATGCTCAGGGTTTAGCTGATCGCCATATTTGGGGTCGGGAAGGAATTTTCCTCCAGGGCAGATTGGAAGGCCCTGGAGGTTTTTCGCCTTCCTCTGTAGCATGGGGCATGGGTCACTTGCTGGAGGATTCTCTGCTCCTTGAGGTCTTCAAACTACAATTTGAGGACTTCAATAGCACAGATATAGGTGTGAGGTCTTTTTTAGGAGTGGTGGGTGAAGTTCTGTGGCCTGCATTGTGCAGGAGGTCAGACTAGATGATCATAATGGTCCCTTCTGACCTAAATATCTATGAATCTAAGACAAAATGTATATGTAGAAGGATGCTCCCTGCTGCTGTTTCCTCACCTTTGTTGGGCTTCCTTTGTTTCCCTTCCTGTTTGATGACTCTTGTTACTGTTTAGAAACAAAAATAAGCAGCGCACACATTTCTTAGTTTAAGACAGACTAGTTTGCCAGTCTCCATTTGGAACTAGTACTAATAACATGATACAGTGTCATCTTATAATTTCACATACATTATATAAAAAAAAGCATTAACCTTTGTGATGAGAGAATGACTATAATATTTGTGGTGACACCATGACTATTTCTAGTTGACTCATAGATTTATTTAACATCTTAAAGCTGAGCTCTGTGTGCAGATAAAATGCATGAAAGAGGGATAGTTTTGTGAACTGCAGAAGTTCATAGCATGCTGTGGCCTCCCCCTGAGCTCCTGTGGTCATCCTGTGGTCGCCATCAAACAAAATGAGTGAAACTGTCTTTCCTACCTTTGGGAGTAACCTAGCAAGGGAAGGACATAGGATACCATGGTGAGTGGCATGCTATAAATAGTGTGATAATCTGGAGTACTCTTACATGTCTTACAGGTTTTACATTCCACCTACTGGGGCCAGGACAATGAGGTGATTCTGGAACCAGGAATGACTCAGAAGATATCAGCTACACATGCAAATAATTAGAACGTTTCATGTGTATCTAACTTTCTGTTCCTTTGTTTCCAAATTTGTTGCTAAGGCTGGTTGAATATTTTTCTTGAGAAGTGTTTTTGATGGGAAATTGGATTTTCCTTTCAACTCTTTTTTCCATGAAATTATCTTTTCCCTGGAAATTATAAGATTTCTATCAAAATACCAAACTCCCCTCCTCCCTAACCATGGCTGTGGGACTCTGGTGATGTTCCAGGGCAGTTCAGCAAGATGAGAAACCATCATGCATCATGTGGGATGTAGTCCAATCTGGGAGCCTGGCCCATGGAAGAGATTGCTGGTGTGTGGTATCTGAGACACCCCGTGACATTTCTGTTCTGAAATGTTTTTTAGCAAAAAGATTTTTGTCTCCACAAAAAAACAAAACAAAACAAAACAAAAAACTCTGTGTGGATCAGCTGTATGCAGTAACCAGCTTGCACTGAAAACAGCAGGATGAAATATACACCAAACCTCATATTCTGTAACTCTGGTAGAAATTGCATCATTTAATAACACAGTAGAAAAGAATGGGACAAATTAATCCCCAGGGCACCAATTACACAGAGGGTGGCTTTGGTTCACTGAATGCATGAATTAGGTTTTATGGGTATCTGAACTCAGTTATTCCCAGTTGCTTCAGGAATTATGTCCCACAGATAACAAATCTCAGTATAAACCTTCCTTAGTGCACTAAATGTGAAGTTTCTGTCGATGGGGTAACACCACCTCATCTCTCTCTCTTCTCAGCAGGTAAGTGCTACTTTCCTGAATTACAGGCACACACGCACACACCGTGGTGATCAGCAGTTATTAAATTCCAGACCTCCAGCACTAAACGCCTTAGTCCCAACTCAGACTCCTTCAGCTAAAGAATCAACCTCTTTGGTTGGAAAAAATAAACAATTACATAGTCACCGAAGCCAGGGCTTTGCATTATGTCTCTGGGTTTTCATACAGGCTAAAGTAAATGCCAAAAAAAATTTTAATTAGCACAGTAAGCAACTTTACCCCAAACCAACATGCGAAGCCCCAGAGCTCCCCTTTCCAAAAGAAGGTGGAAAGTTTGACACTCCTTTACTCTCACCCCTTGTTTAGCAAAGGAATAATCCGTTCCGACTGATTCTCTCCCTGCAGAGTCACAAGTCACTCACTGATTTCTGATCAGAGTAGTGAACAGTAGTGTTTGTGTGGGGGGCATGATTAACCTGCGTGTCATTGTGTTTGCACAGAGTGTGCATTTTATCAAACACCTCGAATGACCAGCTGTGAACACCTGGCTCTGTGGACTAAGCCCTTCCCTGAGTGGGTACTGATGTCTATTGAGAAACTGATCTCCATTTATCTTCACTTACTTCATTAAAGAGAAGGGACAGGTTTTTCTCACCATCCACCTGTCCACATCTCTGTAGCTGCCTGATCTCTGTTCAGAGGAGATGGAAAAGGGAAATCACTCGGAGGTGACTGAGTTCATTCTCTCAGGAATGACAGATCGTCCGGAGCTACAGGTCCCCCTGTTTGGGGTGTTCCTACTGATTTATGGTATCACCCTGGTGGGGAATGGGGGGATGATCTTGTTAATCACAATTGATCCCCGACTCCACACCCCCATGTATTTTTTCCTCAAAAATTTGTCTTTCTGTGACCTCTTTGTTTCCTTCATAATTTCCCCTAAGATGCTGCTGAATTTCTTAGCCGAGAGGAAAAGCATTTCTTACATGGCCTGTGCTGTGCAAATGTATCTCTCTATCCTTTTTGCAGATGTTGAGTGCCTCTTGTTGGCTGTGATGGCATATGATCGTTATGTGGCCATCTGTAACCCGCTGCTCTATACGGTCACCATGTCCAGGCAACTTTGTAAACAGCTGGTGGCTGGGGCGTACGCTGTGGGGGTGGTGGATTCAATGATACACACGTGTTGTACATTTCGGCTGTCATTCTGCAGCTCCAACATCATCAATCATTTCTTCTGTGATATCCTCCCACTGTTGGCGCTCTCCTGCTCTGACACCCGCATCAATGAGATTGTGATGTTTGCTTTGACAAGCTGCATTACAGGGAGCAGCTGTATGACTGTCCTCCTCTCCTATGTCTATATCACCTCCACCATCCTGCATATCCGCTCTGCTGAGGGCCGGCGCAAAGCCTTCTCCACCTGCAGTTTCCACTTGACCGCTGTGGTTTTGTTTTTTGGCACCCTCCTCTTCATGTATTTGCGTCCCACCTCCAGCTATTCCATGGACATAGACAAAGTGGCCTCAGTGTTTTACACGCTGGTGATCCCCATGTTGAACCCCCTCATCTACAGCCTGAGGAACAAGGAGGTGAAGGACGCCCTGAGGAAAGCAATGAATAAACTGCTAACCAATTTTTGAATCTGTTTAACTGTGTACTGGTTTAGTGATGGGGAGTGGAAACAGGTGAATTCAATTCCCATTTCATTACAAAGTAATTTCACAGAGCCCATGGGAGTATTGTTCTTTATTATATTGTTATTATAATCATTTTTTTTATTCGAACAATGTCTCCTGGCCCCAACAGAGATCAGTGGACAAAACATGGGAAGCATCACAGGGCCAGAGAGAGAGAATGATTTTATAACCTGGTGGCTAAGGGGACCCACCGAGAGGGTGAGATGCTCAACTTCACGTCTCTGTTCCAATTGTTTTTCAGTTAGTTATCCACAGTAGAACAACTTTGAAAGGAGAGGTTGAGAGCAACTGAGACTGGAACAGCTCATTGCTGACGGGCTGGGATTTTTTTTTGGAAATGCAGGAATCCCAAGTGCATAGTGTGCTCGGTTTGGTCACAGAGACCCTCACTGGGACTGTCACCCGATGTGCTGAAATTTCCTCTGAGCCCACTTTCCTTGCCAGCCTGGGCCTCCAGAACCCTGTCTTGTTGAGCCAGACATACTAGCCTGGGGCAACATAGACCCAGGGTCTGGGTCACACCCTGAAAACTTCAGATCTAGACTGAAACCAGCTCCCAATGGAACCTAAACCCCAAATAAATCCATTTTACTCTGTCTAAAGCTTATACAGAGTAAAAAGACAAATATTTTCCCTCTATTCACCGAAAGAGTGATATGCACAACTGTTTGCCCCCCAGCTAACAATTACTTACATTGAGTTTATAAATAATCAAAAGTATTTTTATTAAGTATAAAAAGTAGGATTTAAGTGGTTTTAAGTAGTAACAGACAGAGTAAACAATGGTCACATAAACACCACCCTATACCGGAAACCTACTGACCGCTATTCCTACCTACATGCCTCCAGCTTTCACCCTGACCACACCACACGATCCATCGTCTACAGCCAAGCTCTGCGATACAACCACATTTGCTCCAACCCCTCAGACAGAGACAAACACCTACAAGATCTCTGTCAAGCTTTCTTACAACTACAATACCCACCTGCAGAAGTGAAGAAACAGATTGATAGAGCCAGAAGAGTTCCCAGAAGTCACCTACTACAGGACAGGCCTAACAAAGAAAATAACAGAACGCCACTAGCCGTCACCTTCAGCCTCCAACTAAAACCCCTCCAACGCATTAATAAGGATCTACAACCTATCCTAAAGGATGACCCAACACTCTCACAAATCTTGGGAGACAGGCCAGTCCTTGCCTACAGACAGCCCCGCAACCTGAAGCAAATACTCACCAACAACCACATACCACACAACAGAACCACTAACCCAGGAACTTATCCTTGCAACAAAGCCCGTTGCCAACTGTGCCCACCTATCTATTCAGGGGACACCATCACAGGGCCTAATAACATCAGCCACACTATCAGAGGCTCGTTCACCTGCACATCCACCAACGTGATATATGCCATCATGTGCCAGCAATGCCCCTCTGCCATTTACATTGGTCAAACTGGACAGTCTCTACGTAAAAGAATAAATGGACACAAATCAGATGTCAAGAATTATAACATTCATAAACCAGTCGGAGAACACTTCAATCTCTCTGGTCACGCAATCACAGACATGAAGGTCGCTATCTTAAAACAAAAAAAAAACTTCAAATCCAGACTCCAGCGAGAAACTGATGAATTGGAATTCATTTGCAAATTGGATACTATTAATTTAGGCTTAAATAGAGACTGGGAGTGGCTAAGTCATTATGCAAGGTAGCCTATTTCCCCTTGTTTTTTCCTACTCCCCCCCCCCCCCAGATGTTCTGCTTAAACTTGAATTTAAACTTGGAGAGTGGTCAGTTTGGATGAGCTATTGCCAGCAGGAGAGTGAGTTTGTGTGTGTGTGTGTGTGTGTGTGTGTCCCTGGGAAAAAGGGGCGGGGGGTGAGAAAGCCTGGATTTGTGCTGGAAATGGCCCACCTTGATTATCATGCACATTGTAGGGAGAGTGGTCACTTTGGATGAGCTATTACCAGCAGGAGAGTGAGTTTGTGTGTGTGGTTTTTGGAGGGGGGTGAGGGGGTGAGAGAACCTGGATTTGTGCAGGAAATGGCCCAACTTGATGATCACTTTAGATAAGCTATTACCAGCAGGACAGTGGGGTGGGAGGAGGTATTGTTTCATGATCTCTGCGTGTATATAATGTCTGCTGCAGTTTCCACGGTATGCATCCAGTGAAGTGAGCTGTAGCTCACGAAAGCTCATGCTCAAATAAATTGGTTAGTCTCTAAGGTGCCACAAGTACTCCTTTTCTTTTTGTGAATACAGACTAACATGGCTGTTACTCTGAAACCAGACAGAGTAATGTAAATCACAAAGCAAAATTTAAAAAAAAAAACACTCAAGGCTAAGTTTAGTACACGCAGAAAACAGTTACAAACTTCTCACCCCAGTTGTTACTTCAGGTAAAATCCTTTTCAGGTCAGATGCCTTTTCTGACCTGGGTCCAGCCTGGACTCACCCACCCCTGTCCTTACAGTCCTTTTGTTTCCAGGTATCTGCAGGTATCTCTGTGGGGTGGGGAGGCCGTCTCTTAAGCCAGGTGAAGACACTAACTGTTTGCCTTCCCCACTTTATATGGAACATCCCTAAGGTGGAAAACATTTGTTTCGAATTCAACCCCACTCTGGAAAAGTACCAGCTTCAAGATGGATTTCAGTATCAGGTGACATGATGACATGTCACTGTAAGACCCCAATCTCCATTCTTCCCGGTTTGTCCCACACATACAAGGAAGGCTTCCAGGTAAACAGGGCCATTCACAGTTCATTGATTCTGAAGCACCTTTAATAGCCTCCACTTAATTTGTCTACATCAGTAATAGAAGTTGATATCTTATTCTCCTAACTCCAGACCTAGAAATAATCCATGTAAACAAATAGGATGAACACACTTAGTCCATTAAACCTTTATAATGATATGTTAAATGGGGCACTTAGCAATAAAGCATATTCCAGTGATGTCATCTTCGTATGCATATTTTCATAAAGGATATGGAGAGCAGTGTCACACAGAGCTTTGCCCAGCACTGGACAGAAGGTGGAATTAAAAATGGATCTCCCACCTCACAGGGGAACACCCTAATTCTGGGCTAAAAATTACAAAGGCAAAGATGGCCACTGCCTCCTACAGTGGATGTGTTGCCACTGGCACCTAAATCCTCTCCCCGTTGTTTTGGGGCAAAGCTATTTGGAGTATTTGTAAAGCATTTGTGAAGAGTTTCAGGTCAATCCAAACGGTATTGTTTTTGACAATAAATGATTAGTCCAGAAGAAATTCACCCACTTCTAGACACCTTTGTGTCCCAATGCTGGGAAATTACTTAAAGAGACATTTGAAGAGGTGAACAACAAATAAAGTGGAGTACATTCACCTCAGTTTTGTATCATATTAAAGATACCTCACAGGAGAGAGAGTGATCTAGACCAGCTGATGCTCTGGCCCTCTGTGTTCCATTTCCACAAGGAAAGACACGGCAACTACATTAATTGAATGTGCTGTGCACACCTGTTGTCCTGGGAGTAAAGATGCTTCAGGGATCAAATCTCAAAGTCATCAAAGCCAAAGTTGACCTCCTCTGGCGAAGGAAGCAGCTCCAGAGGTATTAAGGAAAAGATTTGACTCTAAGTCTGATTTTAGGATTCTTTGCAGTTACTGCTTTCGTCCTCAACTCATTGTAAGTGAAGGGAGGAAAAATAAAGTGGTTCCACCATGTCACGGGCAAACAAGTCAGTTTCAGAGCATTTAATTGAAATCACATTCATGGGACGGGAAAGAAGGAATTATCCTGAGAGGAAAATTTTCAACTTTTCTGAACATATTTACCTATCAAAAGAAGGAAAGAGCTTTACCAAGGGAGGGAGAAAAGTGACTATAAAAGGAGAGAAACATAGCTTTAATAGGAAGGGGGAAACTCCCACATCGATTTGGGGAATGTCTATACTAAAGTCATTACATTGACTCAGCTATGGTGTGCACCAGTGCCGTAGTGTAGATGCTTTTCACATTGATGGAAGGGTTTATCCATCAATTTCGTTAATCCACATCCCTGAGAGACAATAGCTAGGTCAATGGAAAAATTACACTGAGGGTCAGTACAAGCTAACTGCCTCAAACATGGTATGAAAAGTTTCTCAGTCCTGTGCTACAGAGCTCGGTTGATCAAATTTTTAAGCATAAACCAGGCCTCAAGGAAGCTGGTGAGGGAAGAGACCAGTTTGAAAATCTAGTCCTATCTCCCTTCCAGGGCAGCAGAATCCCCTTTGGTTCTTTTTGTTCAGGTTAGTTGGAAATATTGCAGCTGTCCCAGCTCCCCAGTAGAAATTATTCTGCATTCTGATTGAGCTCAGTGTCAGGCTGTGTGTATGTAGTGGGTACTCTGCCTAGGTGTGTGTTTGGTGTGCAGTGGGCACTATGTGTGTGTGTGAGATGTGGGGTACAGTGGAGCTGAAAGTCAAGCGTAGGCAGGTGTGTTTGTCCCTTGCCCTGCCCAGTGCTCAGGCTGGTGTCCCTCTGGTGCAGAGCCATTTGTGCGATCATAGAATCGTCGGACTGGAGGGGAGTTTGAGGGGCCAACTAGTCCAGTCCCCTGCATTCATGGCAGGGCTAAGTATTTTCTAGACCGGGGTGGGGAAGATTTTTGGCCTGAGGGCCACTTTGGTTTTTGAAAATTGTATGGAGGGCTGGTTAGGGGAGGCTGTGTCTCTCCAAACAGCCAGGTGTGTCCTGGCCCCCACCTCCTATCAGACCCCTCCCCCGGGACTCCTGCACCATCCAACCCCCCTGTTCCCTGTCCCCTGATTCCCGCTGGGGATCCTGAGCCATCCACCACCCCCTGCTCCCTGTCCCTGGACCCCCCATGCCTGACTTCCCCCTGCCACCCCATCCAACTCCCGCTCTCATTCCTGACAGCTCCCCCAGGACCCCTGCCCCATCCATCCCTCTGTTCCTCACCCTCTGACCGCTCCGACCCCTATCCACACTCCTGAATCCTGGCCACACCCATGAACTCCCCTGCCCTCTATCCAACCCCCCGTGCCCTCTTACTGTGCTGCCTGGAGCACCAGCGGCTGGCGGCGGTACAGCCGCACTGCCCAGAGCACCGGGTCAGGCCGCGGCTCTTGAACTGCGCTGCCCAGCTGCCCAAAGCATTGTGCCGGTGGCGTGCTGAGGCTGTGGGGGAGGGGGAAGAGCAGGAGAGGGGCCAGGGACTAGCCTCCAGGGCCAGGAGCTCAGGGGCCTGGCAGGAGGTTCCTGCGGGGAGGATGTGGCCCGCCAGCTGTAGTTTGCCCACCTCTGATCTAGACCGTCCCTGACAGGTGTGTGTCAAACCTGCTCTTAAAAATCTCCAATGATGGAGATTCCACAACCTGCCTGGGCAATTTATTCCAGTGCCTAACCACCCTGACAGGTAGGAAGCTTTTCCTAATGTCCCACCTAAAACTTCCTTGCTGCAATTGAAACTCATTGCTTCTTCTCCTATTCCTAAACTCTGTTTCATGGATGATAAGATGTGGGAAATAAATAAAAATAGCAAAAGAATCAGGAGAGGGTTGGCACACTTGGGGATATTTTGTCGCAGCATCTGCAGAGAACAAGGATCTTTTTTGCTTCAGCATCACACTGAAAGGGCTCTCAGTTATCAATTGTCTGGTCTTATTTAACACTTTATGTTTTGATCTTCCACATGCTGTAACTTTAGATACTTTACGTCATTAAATAATACAAGCCAGTAAATGAGAGTGTCAAGGTTCCTTCCCCACTCTGAACTCTACGGTACAGATGTGGGGACCTGCATGAAAACCTCCTAAGCTTGCTTTTACCAGCTTAGGTTAAAACTTTCCCAAGGTACAAATTATTTTACCTTTTTGCCCTTGGACTTTCGCTGCCACCACCAAATGTCTAACACTGGTTTCTGGGAAAGAGTTCATTTGGAAATATCTTTCCCCCCAAAATCCTCCCAAATCTCCCCCCCCCCGTTTCCTGGGGAAGGTTTGATAAAAATCCTCACAAATTTGCACAGGTGACCACAGACCCAAACCCTTGGATCTTAAGAACAATGAAAAAAACACTCAGTTTCTTAAAATAATTTTAACAGAAGAAAAAGTAAAAAGAATCACCTGTGTAAAATCAGGATGGTAAATAACTTACAGGGTCATCAGATTCAAAACATAGAGAATCCCTCTAGGCAAAACCTTAAGTTACAAAAAGACACACAGACAGGAATATCCATTCCATTCAGCACAGCTTATTTTCTCAGCCATTTAAAGAAATCATAATCTACTGCATATCTAGCTAGATTACTTACTAAATTCTAAGACTCTATTCCTGTTCTGTCCCCGGCAAAAGCATCCCACAGACAGAGAGATAAGCTTTGTTTTTCCCTCCCCCCAGCTTTTGAAAGTATCTTGTCTCCTCATTGGTCATTTTGGTCAAGTGCCAGCGAGGTTATCCTAGCTTCTTAACCCTTTACAGGTGAAAGGGTTTTTCCTCTGGCCAGGAGGGATTTTAAAGGTGTTTACCCTTCCCTTTATATTTATGACAGAGAGACATGAGAAATGTCTGAAAGCAATGGGGGTAAGACTTAAGTTCCAATGCAGAACAACTGAGGGAAAATAAAAAGGTATAATTAGAGTGGGAAAGGGTCTGATTTAAGAGGAGACTTGATGAAAAGGGGAGAACTAAGTGGTTCAGGGATACTTTGTGTTGGGCCAGATTTTTCACTGCCCATACAACTACCCCACCCCAACACAAGTACGTGGGCCTATTGTCAGAAGAACATACGTCTTTTGTGTTTGATACTTGACCTATCAACAAGTATGGAACCTGAAATACACAATTAAGGGGGTGAAGGTTCTCATCCTACCTTCTTTCCTTTTCACAAGCCCCCTCACCCCACCTCGTCCTACTAGAACTCAAACAAAAGTTCCTCCTTAGCTCAGAAGACAGCCCAATGGATTGCTGAAGTGTTCATTTCTCCCTAAACTATTGATTAAGACAGTGGTTGCAATTTTTGATACAATTTTTGTATCAAAGAGGATGGGCAGCTCAAAAAGACCTGTTGATTAAAGAAGAAAACCCCAAAAAGTCCCTTGAAACAGATTTTGCCAACACCCAAAATCAAGCAGCTAATGAAGGGAGGTTATATGGGCCAAGTTGTGGGGACTGAAGAAACAAACGTACCATTGACACAACTGGTGTTTGAGACAGAGGAACCAGACCCCTTAAACATAAGGCTTTTGATACATGAGAAGACAACCTGGTGCCCAGTGTTTCTTTAAAGAGTGTGTGGCTAGGGGCAATCTGGTGCCTTGGGTGTTGTCGGTCAAGGGTTCTCAAGCTTTTTCTTTCTGAGCGCCCCTCCTCCCCCAACACACACACATGATCAATGGCCCACCTGTGCCACAACAACTGTTTTTCTGCATGTAAAAGACATGGCTAACGTTCAGGGGATAGCAAGCAGGGCAATTGCCCGAGGCTCCACACCATGGGGGGCCCTGTGAACCTAAGTTGTTCAGGCTTCAGCTTCAGCCCTGGGTGGGGGGCTTTGGGATTCTGGGCTTCAGCTCCATGTGGTGGTTTTTCAGCTTTCTGCCCTGTGCCCCAGCCAGTCTAATGCCCACCCTGCTTGGCGGACCCCCTGAAACCCACTTGCGGCCCCTCAGGGAGCCCTGGACCCCTGGTTGAGAACCATGGTGCTATAGCTCTGACAGGCTGTGCTCTGACAGGCTTTTCACGATGGCAGAATATCTGTGTGTTGATCTGATCATGTGACATAGGCCCCCTGACAGAGCAGACCACATAAAACACTTTCTTCACGCTGCCATTTTCAACTGACATGTTCTCTTCAACCCCCCCCCCCTTTTATTTTATTTTGACTCTCACGGTTTTGTTCCCTCTGCACATTCTAGCTTCAGGGTCTTTTTTACAAATGGTTCTTTTTTCTAAACAGGGTTTTGAAATTTGCTGAAGGAAGAAGATGTTAAATATTTCCCAAACGGTCTGATTGTTTCATCTGATGCTTGATCTTTTGGTCTCTGTGGGACAAAATAACACCAGGTGAGATGCCAGTCTGTAGATCATGGAAGGTAGAATGGTGCTACACTTCTGAGGTCTTGGTGTGTCGACCCCCTTATTTCAGCCCCTCCATCCCCCACCCCATAGTTTGCCCCCATCAGTTTATCCCCTCCTTAGTTAAGTACATAAGAACAGCCACACTGTTGTACCATAGGTACTGTGCTATATAATTGATTATGTTTTGGCTATATACATTGCAGGTTTTAAAGTAAGAATTAAAGTGTTAGAATAAATGAATAGGATAGTGGATACTAGTATTAGCTATTTTCTTTTTATTCATGCCTTGTAAGTAACTAAGTAACAGAAATGGGCTTCTCTGTGTCTATGTTAATGAGATTAGAGGAATTTTGGAGGCACAGGCCCAAATGTTGTAAAAGATAGTTACCAGATTTAGTAAGGTCTAATTTATGATGCCTTTCTTGTTCAACATAAAACACTGCTATTTGTTACCTTTTAAAGGTCTCTGTAAAGAACTGTTTGTGTGGATGAGGAATGTATGCATCAGGAAAAGATAAGGTGTAGAGGCCATTGTTAGAGCCAGATGGTCAAGGGAGGAGGAGTGAAGAGACTTATTGACATCCAAGAACCATCAGCACCCATCCATGATTGAGGAAGGGCAGATTGATGACCCTGAGGTGGAGACTAGCACCCTTAAACACAAGATAATTGATTAAAATTGAAACCAGGACAGGATGACCCTCCTGGAGGTGTTTTGGAATGAAAGAAGCCGTCAAAAGATAACACCAATTAAGAAGTAACCAGTGTATGAACCCTCGGTGGTAGTAGGCCGAGCAATACAGAGGGAGGCTTAACATTTCTCCCTCTGGCCTGGAGCGGGTTAAATTTAGGCACCCTGGCACTGACACGGGCAACAGAGGTGAAAAGAGAAAAGGGGTTTTGTAAGTCCCGAATCAAGCACGGGCAACACAGAATCTCAGAGTGATTAGAAATACCAACCAAAGACCTTAAATACAAAATGATCAGATGAAAGGAGTCCCCTAAGGACAATGCTCAGGTGGAGCTGAAAAAGCTACCATGTGTACAAGAGATTACCCCTTTTTTACAAATTTTGCAGAAATTTGGCCCTTGCCCATGGCCGGAACAAGCAATAGCAGATGTCCACACCATAGCCGATTTGGAAGACAAATTGGCAAAATATTTGTTGATTTATAAATGTTCAACCCCAATAAAAAGGGATTCGGCGGCACTCTGGCTAATGTGGGAAGCCTGTAATGAGGTGTTCCTCCAGCTGGCAAATTGCCAAAGAAGAAAATACTACACTGTGTGAAAAGCTCAGCACAAGTGAGCAAGAAGCAGATAAATGGAAAGTATTGACTACAGGGGTCCACGGCCAATTGGACACGCTTAAGGACACTCTATGGGAACTAAAAGCAAGGGAAAAGGGATTACTGGACAGGTAGAGGAAAAAGATAAAATATCAATTGAAAACCAAGTCCTACAGATCATGTTGAAGAAATAAACGTTAGAACAAGGCAGAGCTCCTGCAAACCATAACCACTGTGAATCAGTTATCAAGCAGCTTAAGCAGAAGCTAGGCTTCGCAACCTGTCAGGTTGCAGCAGTCACAACAGGAGAATGGGATCAAACCTTGCCCAGAGGAAACCAGGACTGGGAGGAGGAAATATGGGACCCCAGGGAAACTTGGGAGGGGGATATATGGGATAATCCTCAGGAATGTAGGCATGATGAGTGCACTCCCATAGCCCCAGTAGCGGAGATCCAATGCACCATGGTAATGACTCCCATAGATGGTGGGGGTAACACGACCATTACCACAGTTCCAGTATCGGCCACCGATTTAAAGGCGATGCCTGAAAATTTGGGGACCCTGAAGCAAGACACCTTTTCTAGATGTACCAATGCATGTTTACTTGCAGCAAGGGAAGGGCTAACTACCTTGGAAGTCCATCGACTCATGGGGGTATGTGCAGCCTGGAAAATAGAGCCACTCTGGATAGATTGGTTGTTACTGAGGACGTTGGTATCCCGGGTCTAATGGCAACATTTGGGGAACAGATAGGCAAGCGTAACTTTATAGCACAAGTTGTAGACTCTGTCCAGGAGCCTTATGAGGACCGCAAGAATTATTTAACTAGATGGGCTCTGATGCAAGTAATGGCTGGTCTGGTAACAGTTGATGGTGCCACCCCAATACATGGGCTACTGTTCGGCATCCAGTCCTTAAGGGATTGCGCTGCCTCTTTGGCCCCCTATTACTCTGGTAAACTTTCAGCTTGGCAGAATAACAATCCAGCTATCCTAGGGGAGCTAAGGGGAGTGGTCCAACAAATAACCACTCACTCTGGACCACAACCCACTATAAAGAAAGAAAGAAAAGGAGTACTTGTGGCACCTTAGAGACTAAATTGGTTAGTCTCTAAGGTGCCACAAGTACTCCTTTTCTTTTTGCGAATACAGACTAACACGGCTGTTACTCTGAAACCTAAAGAAAAAAAGGGTCTCTTGTGTGGCAGCAATAAAACCAGCAGTCACATATACAAACAAAAGTGGCATAAAAGGGATTACCGGGCCCCGGGGAGGATATGCTAGAGGTCGTTCCTGAGGCTGAGGGAGTAGGGGTCAGCAGGGGGATCGGGTATATCCAGAGCTCCGGCAATATCAGGCCGACACCTCTCGACAAAGGATGGGGAGGAAGAGAGAGAGCTAACTGATAATGAGGTTCACCGACTGGCCTGGCGAAACCTGATGTAGGATGGAGACAACAGGGCACAGTGAGATGGGGCACCCATACCTGACTTGGTTAGAGAAACTACAAGATTACAAAATACCCACAAGGGAATAGGCTGCGTAATCCCCAGTGCACCCCCACCATCAACACCACCACAGCTTCTCCCCAACACATACCTCTGTCCCGCAGATGAATAGAGAGGCCTGCTGATCTATGAACTTCCACTATCTGTAGGGGCACAAGGGTGGAAGTTCATAGGAAAGGTCCATTGGGACCCTGGGGGAAGAGCATGCGTGTATGTTCAGCAGGGTAAACATACCCCTACATTGGCTTTAATAGGCAGAGGAGCCTCTGTGTCTTTAATCAAAAACACTCCAAAAACAGGAAGGGGGGTTAAACAGGTCACCTTAAACTCCTTCCAAGGCAACCCCAGCAATGGTTGGGAATGGGCCCAGGTCCCCTTTTCGGTGCAAGGACTAAAAACCTTTGGGGATCTGATCCAAACTCCTGACACGATTGATGAAATCATTTTGGGCTCAGATTCGTTGTTCACCAATCGCATAGATATAGATATAGATAATAGATATGCCCAGGGGTATCCGATAGAAAGTGTATATTCCCCCTCCCCACTCTGGGAAAATTGGTCAAAAGATATTACTAGCAAAAGGGGGAGAAAGGCCAATTGCGGCATTATCGGCCCGGCAAACTGAGGAATGGCACCAGAAATTCCCCTTGGTCTGGACTCAAAAGAAAACAAACTGTGGTAAAATCAATGCCTGTATAAAAATTGTTGCAGAATTAGTGCCTCCCCCAAAACAATATTCTTATCCAAAGGAGGTGGAGGCCCAATTGGTACAAACTATCCAGGAGCTCGAACAGCAGGGAGTAATCTGAAAAACAAATTCACCCTTCAACTCCCCTGTATGGTCAGTACTAAAAGCAGACGGCCAGTCCTGGCACCTAACAGTTGCCTGGAGAAGGATTAACAAAGATACAATACCCATGGCTCCTATTGTGGCAGACATGACACAGTTTATACAAAAGGTCCAAGCCACATTGAAATATTTTTTCAGAAATCGATTTAGCCAATTGTTTCTTTGCTATTCCCCTACACCCTGACTCACAGGATCAGTTTGCCTTTACAATAAAATAACAGTGGTGGACTTTTTGTTGATTGCCCCAAGGGTATCACAACAGTCTGGCAATCGCACACCAGCATGTGATAGATATGCTGGATAGATTGATTCCTCAAGATAGACCATTTGTGTTTTCATACGTGGATGATATTATAGACATTGGGGAAACCGAGGCACAGACTCAGATGAGAACCGAAAAGGTGTTAGCATTAATCCAGAAAACAGGATTTAGGGTAGGCTTGGATAAGGCTCAACTGGTGCAGCCCCAAATCTCATATTTGGGTACAATTATTGGACAAGAAGGAAGGCAAATAGACCAGCACAAGTTGAGAGCCCTAGTAGAAAGGCCGGCTCCTACTGACGCCCATTCCTTGAGAGTACTATTGGGAGGCTTTAACTTTCTCAGATCACACATGTACAAGTATGCTGAAATAACGCACCCCTTGTGGTGATTACTAAAGAAAAAGGCCAAATGGGAGTGGGGAGAGGAGCAGGATGCTGCTTTAATGCTTTTAAAGCAGGTTCTCACAGCTACAGCCCTGCATTTTCCCAATGAGTCACAGCCTTTTCTTATTCGATTGGCTGCCAACAGTATGGCCTTGGCTGCTACACTATTACAACATAATGAGGATGGAAGACTGGATCCAGTAGCATATGAATCCAGGAAGCTGCAAGCAGCTGAGATAAATGCCTGGCAGCCGCCTGGGCAGTGCAATCTTTTGAGCCACTCACAGGAATAGCTCCAGTCACTATTCAAAGCACCCACACTAAACTAAAATACATTTTGTCTGGAAAACTGATGGGGGGGAAGTCTCTAATACTCAAATGGCACAACGGACGCTGATTTGAATTAACAGAGGGGTAACCACAGAAACTGTGTCCAAACCAGATGTGTTAACACATGCATTAATTGAAAAAGGGAACTG
Source organism: Lepidochelys kempii (assembly GCF_965140285.1). Taxonomy (NCBI): domain Eukaryota; kingdom Metazoa; phylum Chordata; order Testudines; family Cheloniidae; genus Lepidochelys; species Lepidochelys kempii. The sequence continues at coordinate 6,834,281 of NC_136385.1, forward strand.
GCATGATTGTCCAGAGGTTACTCTGGAACAGAGAATTGCTCTCGTGGAGGCACCCCCAGTGGAGGAATTGGATACCAGAGGACAAGAGAAGCCTTTTTGGTTCACTGATGGAAGTGCAATGGTAATAAATGGGAAAAGGTGTGTAAAGTATGCAGCAATCAATTTAGATAAGGAGATTATTCAGGGCCAGCTGGACCACGGGTCAGCCCAACATGCCAAATTACATGCAATTTATCAGATTCTGAAACAATATGAGGACTCCCCATGACCAGTGTATATTTACCCTGATAGTGATTTTTGCATGGAGGGAATTCAGTTCTGGATGCAGGACTGGAAAAGAAATGGGTGGAAGGCAGCGGATGGTAAAGATATTGCATACTTAGATGAGTGGAAATGGATTTACCAGTGGGTAACAGAGAATCCTAAGCAATTGAAAATCGGGCATGTGAAAGCCCACAACAAGGGAACAGGCAAGGAAGACATTTGGAACAGTCGGGTGGACACAATAGCCCAACAACACAGTATAGCAATTTTAACTAGAAGCCAAGATAAAAGCACCCCTACTGATGCCCCCAAACCAATGGGTGCTGCTATAAATCACCAAACTCCAGGAAAAGTGGAAAGGCAAGAACTGATTAATGTAGCCCATCAGTTCATGCATGAGGAGGTAAAAGGAACCTTACATAGGTTAAGACAAGTTGCAGAATGGAAAAAAACATGGAAGTTGAAGTTAGAACATGGGTAAGGAATTGCATTCGGTGTGCACAGGATAGATCACGACCCCCTCACTGGTAACCCGTGATGCACCAACGGGGGCTCGGGCCCTGGCATACAGTTCAGATTAATGTTATTGACAAGTTACCAAGAAGTAAAGAAGGATTTCAATCCTTGTTAGTAATAATTGATTCCTTTTCAGGATTGGTAGAAACATTTCCCACTAAAACTAATAACACCACGGTGGTAGCTAAGAATTTTTTTAATGAAGTGGATGTGTAGATATGGTACCCCTGAAACAGGAGATTCTGATAATGGGGGAGCCTTTGTGGGAGAAAATTTTACATCAGTGTTACAAGCTTTAGGAATCAAACAAAAATTTCATATATCATACCAACCCCAATCCTCGGGTCAGGTAGAGCGCATGAAATGCACCATTAAGGAAGCACTGCGGAAAGTAGTAAATCCTACTGGAAAAGATTGGCCAAACAAGCTGCCTCTGATTCTAGCAGATATCTGCAGCAGCAACAGACTGAAAACCAAAATCCAGCCTTTTCAAATTATGTTTGGAAACTCTGTGCACCTTGTGATTGACCCTAGCCACCTAACACAAGATCAGGGAGAAATCCCTAATGTAACAGCGTGAATATTTACAGTGGCTTAAGCAGCTGAAACAAGAGAAAACCACTCTCCAATATAGGGTCAAACAAGCTATAGAACAAATGAATAAAAAAAATCCATGCACAAAAGCATACTGAAACAGCCCTATGGGAAATTGGGGATCAAGTCATGTGTCTTAAATTGGGGAAAAGGGGCCACTCACTGCAATCAAAATGGACAGGACCCTATTCCATAGCGGACCACCTCAGCCCACTGATATACTGTATTGAGTGAGAAGGATGGAAAATTAAAATGGGTACATGTTTCACAGATTAAACTTTTTTCATGAAAAATAATGTCTTGGACTTTTTAGAGGAAAGGACTCCTGGGATTCGGAACATAAGGTGCTGCTCGACCACTTCTACCCTCCAAATCCATGAAACCTCAGTATAAGGTTTGGCAGTCCCTGTTCTTGGGGGCTTGTATGTCCCAGATATTCAACAATATCTTGTGGGAGCCCACTGCAATCTCTCCCCTGGTCAAGGATCATTCCCCCCTAAATAATCAATCATGGATCCCCATCAGGGAACCAGGAATCCTCTTAGAATGGTATGAAAAAAATACAAATCGAATCCTGGGGCCAATAGGAAATACTAATATTTATGCCTGGGATGGGGAAGTGGGACTTAAGGTTCACCTTATAAACACTACAGGAGTACCAAACCACTGGGAAATAGGGGTGAAAATAGAGGGTCTCTATGGTGATACCACCTGGAGTTCCAGCTACCCATGATTACCATATCAGTGGGATGAGCCTATTAAGACAGGGACAATACTAACTCTCATAGTAGGATATTGTCCAGTATCCCACAGAAATCCAAACCTTTGGTTCTCAGATACGTGTACTAAGACTTGGGGTACGTCTACACTACCTGCTGGATCGGCAGGTCATGGTTGATCTATCGGGGATCAATTTATCACGTCTAGCATAGACGAGATAAAATCGATCCCCCATCACTCTGCCGTAGACTCCTGTACTCCACTGCAGCGAGAGGTGGAAGCGGAGTCGATGGGGGAGCAGTGGCAGTCGATCCTGTGCTGTGAGGACGCAAGGTAAGATACATCGACTTCAGCTATGCTATTCTCGTAGCTGAAGTTGCGTATCTTAGGTCAATCCCCCTCCCCCTCAGCATAGACCAGGGCTTGGACCAAAGATGTTTCTTTCAAAAGAAGCACCCCGATCAGGATAAAGAAACCCAAACTGTTTGTAACTCAGAGTGACCCCATAAAGGTCCTCCTGAATCCTTTGTTCATAGAAATTAAAATTAATATGGATTGGACCCAGCTGAATGTGTCAAGAGTGGAGCCAGAATGTTTGCCCTACTCTCTTCCTATATTAAAAGCCTGGATGAAAACATACCAAAGTCCCTATGGTCGGACCAAACAGGATATAGCAGAAACTGTATTCGGAGGAGTTGGTTTTCGAACAGGGATTATGAATATGGTAGATTTAGAGATAATCAGAAATAAATTGAGTGTCGTATCACAATTATAGGAGCATCTCATACACAAGCAGGCAGATGCTAATGTGGATTTAGTACAAATAGGCCTAGGCAATCTGAAAGCGACATGGAATCTGTGGAAATGGTTAAACACTACCACCTGGCTGCTGTGCAAGGAACAGCTGAAATTGGGAAACAAAACTGCCTTAGCCATGGGGTGCACTGAGATGCAAATTCTTAGCTTAGCATCACTCAAAGATGAAATGTTCTGGGTAATATCAGGAAGTGTTAAAGCACTGGAGCATCTTTTAAAATAACAGAAAAGATCTTTGTTTGATGCCTATAAGCATGAATGGATACAACATGTCTCCATAAGCCTGAATGGCTACGTGGAGAAATTATTGTCAAAATTGCCCATCAGGAATCTGTGGAGGCAGAGCTATGGAAAGTCAGTCCACTACCAAAATTAACCATGGGATCTTTCTGGTTACCTTGCATTACGGGTTAGTGGGCCGTGAAAGAGAAAAGACTATTGGACACACAACAGTGTACAGAGTGGGACCCTCACAAATGGGTGTGCCTCTCCCTGCCTGCCACTACAGAACCATGCAGTAGGGATACATCCTTAGGCACATGTGTTTAGGATGAACTGGAAAATGTAACCCGTGTTTTATATAATGGACAATGTGTATGTGTTGTATCCTGGGAAACAATATTTTGTGAGAAGGAAAGCATTAGCTAGCCACCAGTGGATGTGTGTAGATGCAATGCAAACATTTTATACACAAATAACCACACTTATTACCTTCCTAAGCTAGAGAGAGCCCAAAGTGCCATAATGCCCCCCTTAGTTAACTTCTCCATCTCCCTCGGTTTGGATTGGCAGGAATTAGCTGACCATCTGCTTCGAGAAGCAAAAGTAACTCAGTTTGTGCAAGAAACCCAAAAGGATGTGGGAAAGCGAATTCTCCAAACAACACATGCAAATGGAGATATGACTAAAATAGCTAATTCTGAAAAAGAACTCACTGCATATCATTGGTAATATGTTTTTTTACAGGCTAGTCGCACCTCCCACCTCACAGGTGAGCACCCCAACTATTGGGCTAAAAATTACAAAGGGAAGGACCACCACCGCCTCCTACAGTGACTGCATTGCAACTGGCACCTAAATCCTGATAATACTAGCCAAGCCTGCATACCTGTGGGATAATTTCTGCTACCATAGTGAAGAAGAGAAGAGTCATCACTGGGTCTGCCATGGATCTCCTTGGGGATAGGTGATGACCACAATGTCCTTGTGCATCTGCAGCCATGGATCAGTGCATGGGTCCATCCCTGCTGAAGTGGCTTCCACCTGGGCCACTCACAAACAACTGTATAACATGCAAATCACACACTGAGCGTGTGTGTGTAACTGCAGCCTGGTCAGGAATAGTTGGGTTACACTCAGGCTCTCACCACCCTTGGTTATACTGCAGGGTGACCCCAACACTCTCCCCACTCTTCAATTTCCTTCCAGAAATGTATGTCCTGTGCTGCCCAGTCCTCTCCTGGACAATACAAGCTACATTGACGTTATTTCTTTAGTAGCACTAAGATACATGCAACTTAGTTTCTCAGACACTTCTATTTAAACACACTGGATTAGATAAAACAATAAAAAATAAAATTATTGACCACAAAGATAGATTTTAAGTGAGTGAAAATAACAAACAATGTGAAATTCAAAGCAAAAGTTTCATCCCCACATGCTTTCAGCAGTCTTATTGACCAAACATCTTTGGTCAGGACCCCTCCCCCAGTCCAATGGCTGCTTCCTTTATCCCTTCACATGCAGTGAATCAACGGGCAGAGAGAGAGAGAGAGAGAGAGAGACCGAGTGAGTGGTGTCTTTTATAATCCTATTCCCCTTTTTGAGAAACATTTCCACCTGATTACCATGAGACAAAATGTCTATGTGCAAAGATGTTTCCTTTGTACTTTTTCTTCACCTTTTTGAGCTTCTCTGATTTCAATTACTGCTTGATAACTCTGTTTACTGCTTAAATACAAAATTAAGCAGAGCACACATTTATTTGTTTAAGATAGACCTGTTTGGTCCAACCCAGTATGGGTGTCCTTATGTTCTTATGGTCTTATTAATATGTTTCAAACTGAGGTTGGCAAAGGTCCATGTAGCCCAGGATCCTGTCTTCCAACAGTGGCCAATGCCAGGTGCCCCAGAGGGAATGAACAGAACAGGTAATCATCAAGTGATCCATCCCCTGTCGCTCATTCCCAGCTTCTGGTAAAGAGAGGCTAGGGACACCATCCCTGCCCATCCTTGCTAATAGGCATTGATGGACCAATCCTCCATGAATTTATTTAGCTCTTTTTTGAACCCTGCTATAGTCTTAGCCTTCACAACATCCTCTTGCAAGGGGTTCCACAGGTTGGCTGTTCATTGTGTGAAAAAATACCTTTTTTTTTTGTTTTAAACCTGCTGCCTATTAATTTCATTGGGTGGCCCCGAGTTCTTGTGTTATGAGAAGGAGTAAATAACACTTCCTTATTTACTTTCTCTGTACCACTCATGATTTTATATACCTCTGTCATATCCCCCGCCCATCGTCATCTATTTTTCAAACTAGAAAGTCACAGTCTTATTCATCTCTCCTCATAAAGAAGCCGTTCCATAGCCCTAATCATTTTTGTTGCCCTTTTCTGAACCTTTTCCAATTTATCTTTTTTGAGAGGGGGTGCCCACATCTGCATGCAGTATTCAAGATGTGTGCGTACCATGGATTTATATAGAGGCAAGTTGATATTTTCTGTCTTATTATCTATCCCTTTATTAATGATTCCCAACATTTTGTTCACTTTTTTGACTGCCACTGCACATTGAGTGGATGTTTTCAGAAAACACCATACAATGTAATCTTAAAACTTCACATGCCACACGTATTTTATCAGGACCATACTGATCAGCAAATTATGAGTTTTCAAATGATACATTATTAGGCATACAGCAAAAGGCAAACAAAAACAAAAAACAAGACAAACAAATCCACAAACAATTCCACCCCTACCACAAGCTACACTCTTCCAAATACAAGACAAAAATATCAGCTATTCGAACATATGAAACGTAGAATGCGAGAGGACTCCTGTCTGTGAAGCATACCAAACAGGTGTAGCCGCACCCATAGCCCTATGTAATCAGCAGCCCAATCAGAACAAATTCCATGGGAACAACCCCTAGATTGAACTCTAACACCCTTTAAAGCCTGTGGGAATGTGAATTTCTTCTATTGCCATGAAAGTCTTCACTCCCATCCCTCCCACCTCCAAAGAAACACATAGCAATGGCTTATAGTGTCTTTAACTTGCTCCCAATTGGTACATAACCTGGGGATCCAGATGTGGAGAGGACCCAGCAGGAGTTAACATAGATTTGAAACTTGTTAACTTCTGGTCTGGTCTCTGTGAAGTCTGGATCTACCTCCACATCCCAGACAGTTCATGAAAAAGGCCTTCCAAGGGGACCTAGCACAGGGGCCAAATTCAGCAGACCCAGTGTTCCTCCATCAATGACTTGCTAGATTTGACATCCCTCTGCTCTCATTCATTAACGGATGAATACAGCCCTACATTTTGGGGAGATGTTTAAACAAATGAAAAATTCCCCTCAGTGGATCTCTTAAGGAATGAAACAGGTTTCAGTGAAGCCCCACCCTCCTGTGTGACATCAGTAGAGGGCAGGGGGATAATGCGCATTCTCTCTTCCCTAGCTTGACTGGGTTTCTGGGTATGGACAAGGAGTTGCTGTTAGGACAAACTCTAAAGGACCCCTTTAATGACTTTAGAGGTCTGTAGCAGTGTGGCACTCATCTCTGACAAGTACCCCTTCTGGTTGGGTGTGTCCATAATCTTTAAACAGACCCAGCTTTGGTATCAGTTGGGGATTGGTCCTGCTTTGACCAGGGGGTTAGACTAGATGACCTCCTGCTGTCCCTTCCAACCCTGATATTCTATGATTGTATGATCAGGCCATACCCCAGGGCTTCCTCCCTGGAGGCAACAATTTTGCCTTGTCTGGGTCTTTCTGGCCCTACCTATCCATCGGGGACATGAAGTAGTTTGAATCCCTTTTACTGTTGTCCAATTGAAGGCCACTTCCTCAGTGGCCTAACCACTACTCCAGGTCCCATGGGGCCCAGAGACCTTAAGAATAGCAGCCACACATCACTGTGTCCCTTTAACTAAACTGCTTTCAGCTCCCTTCTGCCCCTACTGCTACTGCCCCATAGCCTCAGCCTTTAGTAATGCTTCTCCTTTACCTCAGGGCAAATGTACATTTAAGCCAAGCAGCCAAGGCCCAGCTCCCTTGGGCTACTGCCCCAGGCCAAGCTAGGAGCGTTTTCTCATTCCCCCAGTCCCTGCCACTTCTGAGCTGTCCATGGTGCTGCAGTTTCCTTTAGCCAGCCAGGAGTTCAATAGAGCGACACTGATTTACACCAGCGAGGGATCTGTGCCATTGACTTCTATGAAGCTATGTCAATTTACAGCACCTGGGAATTGGCTCATTGACTTCAATTAAGTGACACAGATTTTCCATAGTTTCATGATTTCTAGTCTGACCTTTGCCTAACACAGGGCATGGAACCTTGCCCACTAATTAAAACTAGAACATCTCTTTTAGAGAGCTATCCAGTTTTGAATTAAAGATGTCAAGTGATTGTGTCTTGGTATGTTGTCCCGTTCAGGATTCAGAACATACTCAGATTCACACCAGTTGAAGATCTGGCCCTTTGGTTTCAATGGAGCTATGCTGATTTACACCAGTTGTGAATCTGGCCCAATGACTCCCAGGGAGAGGCATCCATTTACAGCAGCAGGGGATGTGGTCTAATGGGTAGTGTCCATGTTATGGTTACCTCTTTAAGCAAGTCTATCCATATCCAGCAGACCTGGGCACAGCGCAGACAAGACCTGAGCATCCTCGTTAGGCACAAGTTGAGGAATGTAGAAGGTCCAATGATGCCCCTTCTGCCTGTGTGATGTCACTATAAGGCAGGGGAGTCTGCACATTCTCTCTTCCTTAGCTTCACCAGGTTGCTGGGCAGGGACAAGAGGCTGCCACTAGCAACATATCCATGCAGGAGATTGTGCAGGAAGGGCTCATCTCTATTTCAGAAAAAAAAACAAAAACAAATTCTGAGACCTGTAGGAAGACAATGGATATTTGCCATGCATAGGAGCTGTTAACGTTACAACTGGGTCATTTCACAAGATGAAATCCCTGGTCATGCATTGAAGAGATCCCAGCATGGAAGGGCACAGAAATTAAATTGTCCCCTCTTTCACGGGGAATTTACCATTTTTCATTCTTGAATTGCTCTTTCCATGTGAAATAAAAGGCATTTGCATAGAAAGTTTAAGGCCACTCTTTGCGTGTGAAACCATAAAAATCAATCTCTTCCTCTCATCTGTCAAAACCTGCACCACCATCATCCAACATGCCATTTTTATAATAGTGATTCCATTCAGAAGGGTCATTTCCATAGTTCCCTCTAAGGTATGTGCCTGAGTGGCCATACATGAGGGAGTGAAGGGCCATGCACCTTGACCCTGGAGAAGATGCATGCATAAGATGAAGTGGTGGCCTTGGGAGGAATAGGGAGTAGGTGAGGGAGCATTTGGGTGAGATAGGGAGTGAGGGGAAATTGGGACGTGCAGGGCTGCACCAGCTGGAAAGAGATGCAACTGTCTCCAGCTTCAGGGCTGCGGCTGCCAGGGAGAGATGGCCCTCCTTCCCAGCCCCAGCTTGGTGGCTGCTGCGTCAGGGTAGATACCCCACTCCTTTCCAGCCAGGTGGCTGCCACGGTGCACGAGAGAGACAGCTCTCCCCAAACAAATGCTAAAACATAATGGAAATCACTTGTCCAGACAAGTGATTTCCATTAAGTTTTAGCATTTGTTTGGGGAGAGGTATCGGAAACCATTAAGGCCAGATCTTTGCTATCTGGTATAGTTTTGGATCTTCAGAGTACTTCCTTTGACTCATAAGTAGCAAGCAGCAGTAGGTTTGGTGGGGTGCTAGGTGTTGGGTAGGATAAAGACCTTATTTGCAAGCTCTTTGGAGTTTTCAGAGAGATCCCTACTTCAAAGCCATGTGTTAATGCCGTGCAGGGCGTGTAAAAACATAATGAGTCAGTCTACTCCGAGTTTTTGTGTTGGTGACACACACAATGTGAAAGCAGGAAAACTTTGCCTGTTTCTACAAGGCTCTGTGCACTTGCATTGAGTGGGTCCTAAACACTCGTGTAAAATACCCATCACCAACCACTTGATGTTTTACTTCCCTTCATATTTTCATTGTTGTCACTTGTTTGTGTGTGGCTTTGTTTTGCTGTCTGTGTCACTTTATTATTTATTTTTATTGTTCTATGTGTGTTATTGTTCTTAATCAAAGTAAGAGTTGACATTCCAGAGACATTGTATAATCCCGAGTGAATGCCTTTTACTCTCCTTTCCAATATCAGCAAATATTCGATTACTATTTGCAGTGAGAGCATTTCTAGTTGGCTCATACTTTTATTTAGCACCTTAAAGCTGAGCTCTGTGTGCTGATAATATGCATGCAAGAGGGATAGTTTTGTGATCTGCAGAAGTCCGTAGCATGCTAGTGTTTTGGCAGATGCTTCATTCTGCGAGAGCAGCTTTCCCTGAAGATTTAGAGGTCCGTTGTAGGAGTAGGTTATTTAATGGCGCCTCTGGGGCATATTTTTTATGCTTTCACTTAATGACCATGATGATTTTGTTTCATTTACATAGCTGTTTTCAGTATGCCACATTTTGCTGTGTTTACTAGCTTGAGTTCTTAGAAAGGATGATAAAATACATGTACTCCAAAGGCAGTGTTATTTTTCTTTTTATTTGATTTCATATTAAATAAGCATCTTAAGCATCTTAATTAACAATTTTCTTGTTAATTATCCCTTATTTTAATATTCTATCTTCTTCTTCCATACCTAGGAACTTTTAAAAATATATATTCTATCTCGGTGTAGTATGCACAATAAATGACCTCGATATTGGTGCTGCACATAACAATATTTAATCTGCACATGGATGGAAAACAGTAGAGGGAACATAGACACACCAAATTAACAATGGAGGGCAGATGGTTGTGATCTCCTCCTGAGCTCCTCTGATCATCATGTGGTCTCCATCAAGAACGATGCTTGAACCTATCTTTCCTACTTTGGGGAGTAACCTGGCAAGGGAAGGACATAGAATGCCATGGTGATTGGCGTCCTGTGGATGGATAGACAGAGAGAGAGAGAGAGAGAGAGAGAAAGAGAGAGAGAGAATCTGTAGTACTCTAACATGTCTTACAGGTTTTACATTTCATCTATTGGGATCGGGACAATGAGGTGATTCTGAAACAATTAGTACATTTCAGCTGTATCTAACTGTCAGTTCCTTTGATTCCAGACTTGTTACTAAGGTTCGTTGAAAATTTTTCTTGAACAGTTTTTCTGATGGCCTGTAGGACTCTGGTGATGTTCCAGGGCAGTTCAGCAAAAGGAGAGACCATCATGGATCATGGGGGATGGAGTCCAGCCTGGGAGCCTGGTCCATGAAGGAGATTGGTGGTGTGTGGAATCCGATGCACCCCTGTGGTATTTCCAAGCCAAAATGTTAAGTTTTCAGCCAAAAGCTTTCAGTGTCCACAGAAAAATCCCCTTTGTGCATCAGCTCTGTGCAGTACCCGGCTTGCACTGAAATTAGCAGGATGAAATATACTTCTAACCTCATATTCTGCAACTCTGGTAGAAATTGCATCATTCAATAACACAGTAGAAAACATTGGGCTGAATTAATCCCCAGGACATGAGTTACACCAAGGGTGGCTTTGGTTCACTGAGCACATTAATTAGGTGAAAGAAAAGGAGTACTTGTGGCACCTTAGAGACTAACCAATTTATTTGAGCATGAGCTTTCGTGAGATACAGCTCATTTCATCGGATGCATATTGTGGAAAATATTCCACTCCCCTGCACTCATGGCAGTTCTAAGTGTTATCTAGATCATCCCTGCCTGAAAACAGGTTGGGGTGTAGTATTTCTAATAGCATGCAGACAGCAATAACTGTTAAGGTGTCTTGGCATTTATCCACCACTGCCATGAGGCAGTGTACCTCAGTTTCCCCTTCCAAACAGCAGCATAGGCCTGTTATGCTTTTGCTGCTTTGCCAAGCTTCCAGCCTCTTTACAGGTATAAGCTGAAAAGCAACATGCTTTTGGGACTGTCTTATAATCCCTAGCATGAACAAAACTTTTTTTTTTCTCCAGAAAGCAGCTGTGTCCCACATCTTTAAAGGGTTTACCAATAGTATTAACTCCTTTGTCTTGACCCATAGATGAAGTAGCAAAAGAAACAAGATTAACAGTAAGTCTATGGTGGACATGCTTTGTTCACACAATTTAGCTTGTTTAGTGCGTATAGCATTTCCCAACTTCTTTGTGTAGCCTAGTAGGTGCTTTGATGCAGATTCTTCTGCTTCTTTGGAGAAGGCTTTTAGTTCAGGCCTGTGTTTGAGGCTTTGGTAAGGAAAGCGGCATTGCAACCATGCCTGCCCTTGGCCTCTCCCTCTTGTGAAGATTTCCAAGTGCAGAGTTTTTCTCCCCCCAGCCTGGAAGAGATGGTATTATTTTTATAAGGGTAACAGGAATAACATTTTTTAATGGAGTGCTTTGGATCGGTAAGATCCCCTCAGTTACCCCACTCTCTGCTCCCAACAGGTCAGCTGGGTGGGCGCTCCCCTCCAGGAGATCTGAGCCACAGTCTTCCCTTAAAACCTGATTCACAGGAGATGGGTTTGGCATTTTAAATGCAGATTTTTCACCCTCCTCATGGGAAAAAGCCTCCCTACAAAAGGTGGGCAGACCCTCCCGTCTCCCCTCACCTTCCGTCTGGACTTTCATCTCTGGGCTCCACTCTGGGTCAGACACTCCTGCATCCCCCAAAAGGGAAGCTGACCCTGATCCAGCTGTGGGCTCACAGCTACTAGCTGTGAAAGACCCTTCACTGGCCAGCACAATCCCCCTCTTTCCCTCAGGTTTGGCTTGCTTCCAGCTATAGAGTCCCTGAGGTCTTTTCCCACCACAGAGTTACCAGGACCCCCAACTTCCACCTTTGGGGTACATGTTTCTGTGCACCCCAGAGCAGGGCCTGTCCCCTGCCGACCTGCAACTTCCTGGCAGTCAGCAGCTGGGACGGCCTCCTTGTTACAAGGCGGAACATTCCCCCCACCCAGGCAGATGATCACAGGACAGGAGCTGGCTTTGTCCAGCCCCTCCTGCAGGGACTTGCCATGAGCCCCAGGGCTACAGGAGCTGGTTACAAATATCCCTGCCACCAAAGCCGCATGCTTCACTGCTAGAGAGGAATAATAAATAAATGTGTTAGTCTCTAAGGTGCCACAAGTCCTCCTTTTCTTTTTGCGGATACAGACTAATACGGCTGCTACCCTGAAACCAGAGGAATTTAAGAGACTCTCTCCTATTTCCCCACTAGCCCATGTGACTTCACACACATACCCCACCCCGGTGCTTTGAGCACAAGATTCCTTCTCTCTGTTAACCAAGCCTGGGACAGATTCTGCCACATCAAAGAAATCATTCCCCAGTTGAAACAGTGCAAGATTGTGTGCCACTGTGGCAACAGTCAGCTCAGCCTGCAAATCACCAGTTTCCATGTGTGCCTTAGCTGAAGGGGCAAGGACTTTCTAACCTCCCACCAGTTCTAATTCTGCCATTTCCCCTGGCAACAAATCCTTCTCCTGGATCAGGTCCCTCCTTACCACAGAAATCTCTGCACCCGTGTCCCTCAATCCAAGGAGAACTTTCCCATTCAGTTTAACATCATGCATATGCTCACTGCTTGGCTGGGTAGAAGCCCCCTTTACAAATTCTGGGCGGAAAGAGGCAGCAGCCTGGCTCTGAGAAGCAGCAGCTTCATGTGTTACCTGCTGCCTGTTCCCACTCAGCAAAGGACATTTATTCCTCACGTGCTCAGTGGACTCACAATCCTGGCACATCTTGGGCTCCTCTACGCGTACAGGAGACTTGGGATGAGTAACAGGGGAATGGGGAGATGGACACCCAGCCTCCTCTTTCCCTGGGGTAAAATGGTGATTCTGCTTCCCCCCAACCCTGTGTCCCTCTGCCACTGGTTTCTGTTTAATGGCCACTTGCGAGGGCTCAAAAGAGTCTGAAAACTCAGCCATTCCACCCACTGCATCCACCTTTTTGTCCCACAAATACTGTTTACATCATCACTGCACATATTCAGCAATTGTTCCTGAGTAACCAAATCACACATTTCTTCCAAGCTTGTAATGCCTTTTCCCCTCACCCACTTAACGAACAAATCTCTCATTTCATTTACATAAGCCACATTACTCAATCCAGATCCCCTCTTAAAACTCCTGAATTTAATCCTGTAGGTTTCAGGTGTAATCTGAAACTGTTTCTGTCAAGGTTTCTTCCCCATTCTGAACTCTAGGGTACAGATGTGGGGACCTACCTGAAAACCTCTGTCATAAATATAAAGGGAAGAGTAAACCCCTTTAAAATCCCTCCTGGCCAGAGAAAAAAATCCTCTCACCTGTAAAGGGTTAAGAAGCTAAAGGTAACCTTGCTGGCACCTGACCAAAATGAACAATGAGGAGACAAGATACTTTCAAAAGCTGGGAGGAGGGAGAGAAACAAAGGGTCTGTGTGTCTGTCTATATGCTGGTTTCTGCCGGGGATAGACCAGGAATGGAGTCTTAGAACTTTTAGTAAGTAATCTAGCTAGGTACATGTTAGATTATGATTTCTTTAAATGGCTGAGAAAAGAATTGTGCTGAATAGAATAACTATTTCTGTCTGTGTATTTTTTTTTTTGTAACTTAAGGTTTTGCCTAGAGGGGTTCTCTATGTTTTGAATCTAATTACCCTGTAAGGTATCTACCATCCTGATTTTACAGGGGGGATTTCTTTATTTCTATTTACTTCTATTTCTGTTAAAAGTCTTCCTGTAAAAAAACCTGAATGCTTTTTCATTGTTCACAGATCCAAGGGTTTGGGTCTGTGGTCACCTATGCAAATTGGTGAGGCTTTTTAGCCAACATTTCCCAGGAAAGGGGGGGTGCAAGTGTTGGGAGGATTGTTCATTGTTCTTAAGATCCAAGGGACTGGGTCTGTAGTCACCTAGGCAAATTGGTGAGGCTTTTTACCAAACCTTGTCCAGAAAGTGGGGTGCAAGGTTTCGGGAAGTATTTTGGGGGGAAAGACGTGTCCAAACAGCTCTTCCCCAGTAACCAGTATTTGTTTGGTGGTGGTAGCGGCCAATCCAAGGACAAAGGGTGGAATATTTTGTACCTTGGGGAAGTTTTGACCTAAGCTGGTAAAGATAAGCTTAGGAGGTTTTTCATGCAGGTCCCCACATCTGTACCCTAGCGTTCAGAGTGGGGAAGGAACCTTGACAACCTCCTAAGCTTACTTTTACCAGCTTTGGTTAAAACTTCTCCAAGGTACAACCTATTTTACCTTTTGCCCTTGGACTTTCATTGCCACACCAAACATCTAACTGGTGTTATTGTTATGAGGAAAGAGTCCGTTTGCAAACGTCTTTCCCCCCGAAATCCTCCCAAAGGTTACCCCCCCTTTCTAAGGATAGTTTGATAAAAATCCTCACCAATTTGCATAGGTGACCACAGACCCAAACCCTTGGATCTTAAGAAGAATGAAAAAGCATTCAGTTTCTTACAAGAAGAATTTTAATAGAAGAAACAGTAAAAAGAATCACCTCTGTAAAATCAGGATGGTAAATACCTTACAGGGTCATCAGATTCAAAACATAGAGAATCCCTCTAGGCAAAACCTTAAGTTACAAAAAGACACAAAAACAGGAATATCCCTTCCCTCCAGCACAGCTTATTTTCTCAGCCATTTAAAGAAATCAGTATCTAAGGCATATCTAGCTAGATTACTTACTAAGTTCTAAGATTCCATTCCTGTTCTGTCCCTGGCAAAAGCATCACACAGACAAAGAGAGAGAGAGGCTTTGTTTCTCCCACCCCCCAGCTTTTGAAAGTATCTTGTCTCCGCACTGGTCATTTTGGTCAGGTGCCAGTGAGGTTATCCTAGCTTCTTAACCCTTTACAGGGGAAAGGGTTTTCCCTCTGGCAAGAAGGATTTTAAAGGGGTTTACCCTTCCCTTTATATTTATGACAGTTTCAAAACCAGTTCCTTAAATTTACCATAGTTTGAAGCATCATCAAGAGGCATCTTATTGAATACATCCAGAGCTCTTCCACTCAATTTTGCTGTCAATGTGGTAATTTTTTGATTGTTAGGAATTGTATGGAGAGTGCACAGTCTCTCAAAGGTGGTGAAATATTCGGCAGTGTCACTGAACTCATCATACCATGGACATAGTCATTCCCATTTGTGTATTTCTGGGTAAGTGGGGCCAGCAGCTGGAGGGATTTGTCTCTTTCACTCCATAACAGCCAGTTCATGCTTCTGGGCCTCAATCTGGGCCTCTATTTCTCTGTCTCTTAACTCCAGATCTCATTTGTCCCTGGTTACCTCTGCTTCCATAGCCCTTCTGTGCTCACTTGCCTCTGCTTCTTGGAGCTTCAGTTATAACTCCAGGCCCTTTGCCTTCTCTTCTGCTTCCAGTCTGGGCAGCTCTACTTTAGCAGCTGCCTCACTGGTAGTCATTTTCCTGCTTTCTTGTGCTGGGCCACACCCCCTCGGCAGTTCACCGAAACTAAGATGCACTCAGCTCAGGGGCTTCTTAGTTAACAGAGACTTTCCCAGTGCCCAGTGTTCAGCCCTTCTGGGCAGTCTGCAACTTCTGCAGTTTTAGCTTCTTTTGATCTTCACTCTTACTTATTTTGCTTCTTTTTCTGTCACTATTTCCCTTACCCGAAATAAGCAATCAGACAGTAACAAACCAGGAGTCACTTTGTCTGTTCTCCTGCCACCACACCCAAGACTCACTTAAAATCACTACCAATGTCTCAAAGCAGTCAGCTGTGCACAGACCCTGCTCAGCTACGCCACTGTGACAGGTTGGGTCCCAGAGACCCCCTTTGGGACTGCCACCCGATGTGCTGACACTGCCTCTGAGCCTGTTTTCCTGGCTAGCCTAAGCTTCAGTACCTTGCCTTCAGAACCTTGCCTTGTTTAAGCCACACACGCTTGCCAGCTGCAAACACAGATCCAAGTCTGAACCACTTCCCCCACAAGATACAGGCTTAACTGAAACAGCTGAAAAAGTGCTCCTGACTCTAGCAGTCAGATACCCAGCTCACATTGGGGTCCAAAACCCCCGAATAAATCCATTTTACCCTGTATAAAGCTTATACAGGGTAAACTCATAAATTTTTCGCCCTCTATAAAACTGATAGAGAGATATGCACAGCTGTATGCCCCCGACCAGGTATTAATACATACTCTGAGGTATTTAATAAGTAAAAAGTGTTTTTATTAGATACAAAAAGTAGGATTTAAGTGGTTCCAAGTAAAAAAAGACAGAACAAAGTAAATTACCAAATAAAATAAAATTAAAATAAAACATGCAAGTCTAAGCTTCATACAGGAAAAAACCAAATACAGGTAAAGCTCACCCTCAGATATGTTCCAATAAGCCTCTTTAACAGACTAGACTTCATCCTACTCTGTGTCCAGCAATCACTCAAACCCCTGTAGTTACTGTCCTTTGGTCCAGTTTCTTTCAGGCATCTCCTTGGGGATATAGCCAATATTCATAAATTTGAGTACAAAAATGATACATGCATGCAAATGGGATGAATATTTTCAGTAGATCATAAGCTTTGCAGAGATATGTGACATGGAATATCTAGAGTAAAACATATTCCAGTTTTGCCATATTTACAGCCATAAGCATATTTCTATAAAGAATTATGGGGTGGTACATCACACTCTCTTTCACGGATTATAAGTTATAGGAACGAAATAAAATTAACACAAGAACTGGGAGGGAGCTGGCCTACTCGGAGATACTTTGTTCCAGCATCTGCAGAGATGCTGCAGAGATCTTCAAAAAGAAACGGAGTACTTGTGGCACCTTAGAGACTAACACATTTATTAGAGCATAAGCTTTCATGAGCTACAGCTCACTTCATTAGATGCTGTTGCTCACAAAAGCTGATGGTCAAATAAATTTGTTAGTCTCTAAGGTGCCACAACTACTCCTTTTCTTTTTGCGTGTACAGACTAACATGACTGCTACTCTGAAACCTGCAGAGATCTTCAGTGTTAACCTGCTAGTTTGGGGAATATCCTCCTTTTTGCAGCCTGCCCTGACCTTGGGATTTTCAATGAGGACTTCCCCAGGCACCTCAGGGTCACAGGAGGCAGAGAAGGCAGGTGGAGAATTTATGAGCATGACTCCTAGAGGAAGTAGGGGCATAGTGTTTCCTGGGAACAGACCTGGATTGAAAGAGTTGGAAGTTTCTGAATACAGAGATTGATGGCTGTTGATTGTTTCTACTGGTGTTCAGGGAAGCAGGACATGATGTACATTCTTTGTAACCCCTCTCCCACGGATTATCGCAAAGAATATAGGTGACTTGGATCATCAATTTTTCCTCCTAATACAATCAACACTGCAATGCCTCACAGGTTGGCACCACCTAGGAGAAGGGGGCACCAACATGCCCCAGAGCACTGATTATACCAGCCAAGCCTCCACACCTGTGGGGGATAATTTCTCCTACCATAGTAAAGAAGGGAAGAGTCATCACTGGGCCTGCCATGGATCTCCTTGCGGGGAGGTGATGATCACAGTCTCCTTGTCCATCTGCAGCCATGGATCAGTGCATGGGCCCATCCCGATGGTGACCTCACCCTTTCCTGTTAGTCGAACAGTACTGTCAGTCAGTACCACACCTTTGGTGTTATTGGAATATTTTCTAGATGGTGGCTGTGACATACCAGGGTCCAACCCAGACTAATCAGCAGCTGTGTCACACCTTCCTGCAACCTTGTAATGCCTTGTTGAATTGGCTTCCACCTGGGCCACTCACAGACAACCGTCTAGCATGCAAATCACACTCTGAGCATGTATGTGTAACTGCAGCCTGGCCAGGAATAGTTGGGTTACACTCAGGCTCTCACCACCCTTGGTTATACTGCAGGGTGTCCCCAACACACTCCCCAGTCTTTGATTTCCCTCCGGTAATGTACATCCTGTGCTCCCCAGTCCTCTCCTGGACAATGCAAGTTACATTGTCCATTATTTCTTTTATAGCACTAATATGCATGCAACTTAGTGTTGCCGGCACCCAGTGCCCAGAGGCAAAACAACAGCAGGGGTTCATTACCCAGTGTGCTTCACTCAATAATCACAATGGGGTGGAGAAGCAGAAAAGTTTATTTGCAGCTGCAAACAAGGTATAGGGAGAATAGAATCTCAAATCCTGCACACCAGAGCAGGTCATTACACACACTTTTATATTCCTTAATACCACTGCACTAAACATCAGCCAATCAAAACTTTACACAAATACTCTGCCTTCCTTATATGGGTTACAACAATGTTTATTTCCTGCAACCTCTAGCAAGCATTGCTAGCAACTTAAACAACCAGCACATTCTGTCTGGCCTTGTAGTTGTCTCTCCTATTATCTTTAACTTGGCGTCAGCAAACCTTACACTATAAGGAATTATCTGCGGCTGCAACATTGTTTTAAGAGCAAAAGAGCTTACTCAAACCAGCCAGGCCTGAATTCTATTAACGGGGGTTGAGAAGAAGCCCTTAGGCCTTCAGCAGGGAGACCTCCTCGACCCTTATGGCCTTCCATCCCCTCAACTTAACTAGTGGCCATGCCCTGGGGTCTCCAACATTAGCTTCTCAGACACTTCTATTTAAACACACTGGATTAGTTAAAACAATAAAACAAATTTTATTTACTACAAAGATAAATTTTACATGAGTGCAACTGAGAAGGCATAGAAGTCAGACATGGTTACAAAAAAAAAATAAAGCTAGAATGCAACTTGTGCCTAAGTTAAGAAATGATGTGAAATTCAAAGCAAAAGTTTCCTCACCACATGCTTGCAGCACTCTTACTGACCACATTTCTTAGGTCAGGACACCCCCTGTCCAATGGCTGCTTACTTTATGCCTTCAGAAGCTGTGAATCAATGGGTCAAGAGAGAGAGAGAGCAGTTCCTTGGGATGTCTGCCCCTTCTTTTTATAGTCCTATCCCCCCTTTGAGTAACAGTTCCATCTGGTTACCAGAAGACGAAAACTCTGTGTAGAAGGATGCTCCCTGCTGCTTTTTCCTCACCTATTTAGATACAAAATTAAGTAGAACACACATTTCTTTGTTTAAGACAGACCAGTTTGCCAGCCTCAGTTTGGAACATGTATTAATAACAAGATACAATGTCATTTTATAACTTCACATGCATTATCAAAATTGTATTAATATTAAGATGAGAGAATGACTATTTCTGGTTGACTCATAGATTTATTTAACATCTTACAGCTGAGCTCTGTGTGCAGATAATATGGATGGAAGAGGGATAGTTTTGTGAACTGCAGAAGTCCGTAGCATGCTTTGGTCTCCTCCTGAGCTCCTCTGGACATCATGTGGTCTCCATCAAGAAAAAGGAGTGAACCTATCTTTCCTAGTTTGGGGAGTAACCTAGCAAGGGAAGGACATAGATACCTTGGGTGATTCGCACTCTATAAATAGCCAGATAATCTGGATTACTCTTACATGTCTAGCAGGTTTTCCATTCCACCTATTGGGGCCAGGACAATGAGGTGATTCTGAAACCAGGAATGACTGGGAAGATATCAGCTACAGCCCCAGAATAACTGCCCTCCCTCCTCCCCATTTCCATAGCCTCCTCACCCAGATGCCCAAGAAGACGAGGAGGGGGAGGCTACAGGGACCCACACAGTCAACCCCAGAGGATCGCACAAGCATCAGAAAGCTGGAATATCCTGTATTTTGATTTGGTTTCTGGACTTGTCCTTCCCTCTTCCTCCACCCCCCTAACCCAATATTCCCCTCCCCCATCTAGCTTCTGATTTCTCTCAATGTTTTGTCAACAAATAATAAAGAATGGTTTTTAAACAATTGTGACTTTATTTCCTTTCATATATATATATAGAGAGAGAGAGGGTGGGTAACTTTAAGAGAAACAAACACAACTCTCACACCTTACTATAGTACGTTTCACCTGTATCTGACTTTCTGTTACTTTGATTCCAAATTTGTTGCTAAGGCTGTTTGAAATTTTTTCTTGAGAAGTTTTTTGTATGGGAAATTGGATTTTTCATTCAACTCTTTTTTCCATGAAATAATATTTTCCTTGGATATTATAAGATTTCTATCAACATACCAAACTCCCCTCCTCCCTAAACCATGGCTGTGGGAGTCAGATGTTGTTCCAGGGCAGTTCAGCAAGAGGAGAGAACATCATGCATACTGGGGGATATAGTCCAGCCTGGGAGCCTGGCCCATGGAAGAGATTGGTGGTGTGTGGTATGTGAGGCACCCCCATGGTATTTCAGATTCAAAATATTAAGGTTTTAGCAAAAAGATTTTGGTCTCCACAAAAAAAAAACAAACAACTTTTTGTGGATCAGCTCTAGACAGTACCTGGCTTGCACTGAAAACAGCAGTATAAAATATACCCCTAACCTCATACTCTGTAACTCTGGTAGAAATTGCATCATTTAATAACACAGTAGAAAGAGTAGGTCAAATTAATCACCAGGGCACCAATTAACCAAGGGTAGCTTTGGCTCACTGAAAGTATTAATTAGGTTTTGTGTCTTTCTCAGCTCAGGTATTCCCAGTGGCTTCAGGAATCATGTCCCATAGATCACACATCTCACTATAAAACTTCCCGAATGCTCCAAACTGGCATTTTCTGTCCATGAGGAAACACCAGCACATCGCTCGCTCTCTCTCTTCTCAGCAGGTACGTGCTATTGTCCTGAATTACAGTGACACACCCACACGCAGACACCCTGGGGATCAGCAGGTACTGAATTCCAGACCTCCAGCACCAAAAGCCTGAGCCCCAACTCTGACCCCTTTAGCTAAAGGAGTGACCTCCTGGGTTGGAAAAAATAGGCAATTATCTAGTCACTGAAGCCAGTGCTTCCCATGATGTCTCTGGGTTTTCATACATACTCCAGGAAATGCCAAAATGCTTAATTAGCACAGTAAGCAACTTTACCCCAGACAAAAAGAAAAGGAAACTTTACCCCAGACAGACATGCCAAGCCACAGAGCTCCCCTTGCCCAAAGAGGGTCAAAAGATTGAAACTCCTTTACTCTCACCAATTCTTTAGATAAGGAATAATCCCTTCAGACTGATTCTCTCACAGCAGGGTCACAAGTCATTGTTTTCTCTTTGGATTAGTGAACAGGAGTGTTTGTGGGGGGGCGGGGAGCGGGATGATTAACCTGCCTGTCATTGTATTTGCACAGTGTGTCCATTATATCGAACACCTGGAATGACCAGCTGTGAACATCTGGCTCTGTGGAATAAGCCCTTCCCAGAGCGGGTACTGATATCCGTTAGAAACTGATCTCCTTTTATCTTAACTTACTTCATTACAGAGAAATGACAGGTTATCCTCACTATCTACCTGCCCACATCTCTCTAGCTGTCTGATCACTCTTGAGAGGAGATGGAAGAGGGAAATCACTCGGAGGCGACTGAGTTCATTCTCTCAGGACTGACAGATCGTCCGGAGCTGCAGATCCCCCTGTTTGCGGTCTTCCTACTGATTTATGGTTTCACCCTGGTGGGGAATGGGGGGATGATCTTATTAATCACAATTGATCCCCGACTCCACACGCCCATGTACTTTTTCCTCAGGAATTTGTCTTTCTGTGACCTCTGCTTTTCCTCGATAATTTCCCCTAAGATGCTGTTGAATTTCTTATCCAAGAGGAAAAGCATTTCTTTCACTGCCTGCGCTGTACAAATTTATCTTTCTATTATTTTTGGAGATGTTGAGTGCCTCTTGCTGGCTGTGATGGCGTATGACCGTTATGTGGCCATCTGTAACCCGCTGCTCTATATGGTCACCATGTCCAGGCACTTTTGTAAACAGCTGGTGGCTGGGGCGTACACTGTGGGGGTGGTGGATTCAATGTTAAACACATATTTTACATTTCGGCTGTCATTCTGCAGCTCCAACATCATCAATAATTTCTTCTGTGATGTCCCCCCGCTCCTGGCACTATCCTGTTCTGACACCCGCATCAATGAGATTGTGATGTTTGTTTTAATTTCCTGCATTCAAGTGATCAGCTTTGTGACTGTCCTTCTCTCCTATGTCTATATCACCTCCACCATCCTGCAGATCTGCTCTGCCGAGGGCCGACACAAAGCCTTCTCCACCTGCACTTTCCACTTGACCGCTGTGGTCCTGTTTTATGGCACCCTCCTCTTCATGTATTTACGTCCCACCTCCAGCTATTCCATGGATACAGACAAAGTGGCCTCAGTGTTTTACATGCTGGTGATCCCCATGTTGAACCCCCTCATCTACAGCCTGAGGAACACGGAGGTGAAGGACGCCCTGAGGAGAGCAATGAATAAACTCCTAACCAGTTCTTGAATCTGCTTAATTCAGGACTGGTTTAGTGCTGGGGAGTGGAAATAGGTGAATTCAATTCTCAGCTCATTACAAAATAATTTCGGAGAGCACGTGGTAGTTTTGTTCATTATTATATTGTTATTATTAATAATTTTTTTTTGTATTCCAACAAGGTCTGCAGTCCCCAACTGAGATCAGTGAACAAAACACGGGAAGCATCACAGGAAATGAGGGAAACCCAAGTCCATAGTGTGCCGGGGTCGGTCACAGAGACCCTCATTGGGACTGTCACCTCATGTGCTGAAATGACCTCTGAGCCCATTTTCCCTTCCAGCCTGGGCCTCCAGAACCCTGTCTTGTTGAGCCAGACACACTAGCCAGCTGCAACACAGACCTAGGCTCTGGGTGATGTCCCCAAAGGTGCAGATCTAGACTGAAACCAGCTCAGCAGGACACCTGTATCCAATACACAGACAACCAGCTCCCAATGGGATCTAAACCCCAAATAAATCTCTTTTACTCTGTATAAAGCTTATACAGGATAAAATGGCAAATGCTTGCCATCTATATCCCTGCAAGAGACATATGCACAGCTGATTGCACACACCCCCCCCCGGGCAACAATTACTTACACTATGTTTATAAATAAACAAAAGTGATTTTATTCAGTATAAAAAGTAGGATTTAAGTGGTTTTAAGTAATAACAGACAGAACAAAGCAAAATAAAACAAAACACTCAAGCTAAGCTTAATACACTCAGAAATCAGTTACAAATGTTCCAGTGTTTCTGAGGATTGAGGACACTTGCCTGCATGCAGTGAAAGGTTTGAATAAGCCAGATGAACACCATTTCCTCCATCTCATCCTTCTTTATTAATTTACTCAAATCCACCACAAATGGTACATATTACCTCATATTTATTTATTGCCATAACTCATTTCATTTCTTTCTTTCAGTCCTTCCAGAAGCAAGCATAATATTTTATAATAAATTTACACATAAATAAACATTCGTCTTTCTCATGTTCTGTCCTGCTTTCTAGAAAAAAGAAAAAGCTGTGGAAAGAGGTGCAGTCAGTTAAAATGGATCTCCGCATCTGCTCTGCTGCTGAGATAATGTCCTTGGCTTTCCCCATGGTGCTGTTTCCATACATGGAATGTTGGTTCCATTCACTGAACAGGGTGTGGGAAAAAAGATCTGTGACCTAAAGCTGAAAACAATCGTATCCCATTTCAAAACCCACCGTCTTTCTGGGCTCACGGATCTTGACCTCCTCCCTGGACTGGAACTGGTGATGCAAAGGGGAAAGGCACCTTGTCTCAATCTCAAAACCTTCAGCCATTCCCTTTCCCCAAAACTGTCTTTCTTAAAATCCTTCCTTTTTATCCCCCACCCACATTGCTCAGCAATTAGCTCACTGCTTCAATTCTGCAGAGCAGACCACCACACATAAGAGAGAGGAGAGAGACTTTTTTAAACTTGATATCGCTGTAAAGTCTGTACTGACCTGTGGGGCAATGTAAGTGATTTGTCCACTTTGTGGCAGAGCAGAAGAATGAACCCGGGTCTGCTGAGTCCGAGTCCAGAAGACCATCTGCCCTCCATGGATCAGGGAGAGATGGATGAAATGATTCCTTCTCCTACCCAAAAGAATCTGCTATCATGTGATCCTAAATCTTTACATAAATACACATTGGGTCAAATTTAATACCCCAAACCAAAACTCATGGATGTCCCATTATAAGAACATAAGAACGTTAAGAATGGCCATACTGAATGAGACCAAAGGTCCATCCAGCCCAGTATCCTGTCTACCAATGGTGGCCAAGGCCAGGTGCCCCAGAGAGCGTGAACCTAACAGGTAATGATCAAGTGATCACTCTCCTGCCATCCATCTCCACCCTCTGACAAACAGAGGCTTGGGACACCATTCCTTAGGGTTGACCAGTCAGTTGACCAGTCAGTTTGGATGAGCTATTACCAGCAGGAGAGTGAGTTTGTGTGTGTGTATGGGGGTGGGGGGGATGTGAGAAAACCTGGATTTGTGCAGGAAATGGCCCAACTTGATTATCATGCACATTGTGTAAAGAGTTGTCACTTTGGATGGGCTATCACCAGCAGGAGAGTGAATTTGTGTGGGGGGGTGGAGGGTGTGAAAACCTGGATTTGTGCTGGAAATGGCCCAACCTGATGATCACTTTAGATAAGCTATTACCAGCAGGACAGTGGGGTGGGAGGAGGTATTGTTTCATATTCTCTGTGTATATATAAAGTCTGCTGCAGTTTCCACGATATGCATCCGATGAAGTGAGCTGTAGCTCATGAAAGCTCATGCTCAAATAAATTGGTTAGTCTCTAAGGTGCCACAAGTACTCCTTTTCTTTTTGCTTTCTATGAGATGTGGTTATTATTTGCGTCGCCTATGGAAAGAGCAAGTGCCAGAGAGAGCAGCCACCTCAACGACATTCCCCGAAACAATACAGAGAGGAGATGAATATGTTTGTTATTGGTTATTAAAATTACAAGAAAATGCATTCATCTTGAAACCACTTCCCCTCCCCAGTGATCTCCCCTGTTTGTCCTTCACCTCCTTGTTCCTCAGGCTATAGATCGGGGGTTCAGCATGGGGATCGCCACCGTGTAGAACATTGAGGCCACCTGGTCTTGGCTCAGTGAGTAGCTCATGTTGGGGGATAAGTATGTCAAGATCAGAGTCCCATAAAACATGGTGACTGGACTTGATGGCCTCTCGAGGTCCCTTCCAGTTCTATGATTCTCTGAGCTGGGGAACAATTCATGTTCTGATCATGCAGTAACATTTATATTGCACTGGGAACTCTGGAACCACAAAGGAGACCTCCTCAAACCCCAAACCTCCTAATCTCCTAATTGTACTAAGCAATTAAACAATGCAGCCTCGGGACAGACTGGTTTAAATACATATTCAAATTTCAAAAGGAAATGCAGATGCTTAGAGCTGTGCATCCTGCAGGACAGGACACTAAATGGAAAACATTAAAATCAAACCCAGCTATAGTTTTTGAGTGACTATTCTAGGAAAATAAACCATCCAAGAGGCTGAAGAGGGGAGGACAGAGTAACTCTTGGGAATGAGTTTTACTCCTTTTCCACTCAAGACATCAGATTGAAAGCTTAGCTGATAGTGATCAGAAATTGTGATTTATCTTAAGTCTGACTGATGTCCTTTGTGCAATGAGTTGGGTCCCTGACTGCATCTTCTAGCACGATAGGTGGCCACATCTAGAGCTGGTTGGGAATTTGTTTTTCCACTGAAAATTTCACATTTTCATTGAAAAATCATAATTTGTCATATTCTGGCTGTACACTGAAATATTTTGACTTGGAAATGCTGTTGCAGTGCCCCATGGGAGTTGTAGTTCAAGAGCCTCTTGCTCCCACTTTTCTCTACAGGCCGCACTCCCTGGTTGGCCTGCGTGTTCCACGGTGCACTATGGTCTCCCTTCTTGGTGAGGGGAGGAGGTGTATCATTACAGATTCATGGCCCCAGTGCAACATGGGAGATGCAGTAGTGAATTGAAACATGACCTACTGGAGCTACAGCTCCCATGAGGTACCCTGGCAGCATTTCAGAATTGAAGTATTTTAGTTTTCAAATTAAATCCAAAAATATTTGGGCTCTCAGGGATTCAGGTTTCAGAGGACAAAAAAAAAAATTCCACTTAGGTGAAAGCCTAATATTTAATGAAAAATAATTTTGATGGAAAATGTTTGACCAGCTCTGCCCACATCATAAATTCCACCATTGCAATTAGTGCTTATTGGTATCTTGTTGACAACTTCAGCAGAGAAAGCAAAGGGTGACGAGGCCGCAGAGACTGAATGCTCCTATCATCCCCTGGAGATGTTGCTTCTAAGTCAGCATTGAGGCACATTAGTTGGAACTGGCTGGCGTTTAACTTTATTGTAGCTGCCCACAGTGTGGCTGATGTGGGTGATTGAGAGCAGTCTTCAGTCTCCAGAACTGTTTGTCAGACACCTGTCACTCACATCATGTTCACTTTAAGATGTAGTGAGCTCTTTGAAAAGTCACTTAGTAAAAAATGGCATCACGGCTCTCAGTGTTTATTGTCTCTCACTAATATCTACACCAAGTACGCGCCGATCATATCTCACTGCTAACCTGGGAGTTTTTTGAAAACTTTGCCTGCTCTCTGAGAGTCAAATGGAGCATTGTCCATCTCATGCATCATCATCACGAGCCAAACAGGGCCCTTAGTGACACATCTCCAATCACAGCACCTTCAGTAGGTTTGCCCAGATGTAAACACTTGGATCTGAAGAAACAATTTTACTGATGATGCATCAGATTGGAAAGTGTCCAGCTCCTTCTCTCTCCTCAATGTCAGTTCTCCAGAGCTAACAGAAATAATCAGCAGTAAAAAACTGATTTCTGTCACTGAAGATAGAAGACGTGACTGTAATGCAGACAGGGAGCAGGTCTGTGGTGTAGGCAGGTGACATTTTTACACAGTCAGTTTTCAGAGATTGCCTGTGCTTGGTATGAGTGGTGAAAAGATACACACCAGGGAGGTTTATAGCCATACTTGTTCCTGGCCTTTACATAGATAGACAGGGTAAGAATGGCACAGCTGAGGAGGTTTCATGGGAGGGGGCGAAGCTGACAAGGAGGAGGCAGGGCATTCTGCATCCTGCCTCCAAAGCAGTTCCATCAGCATCCAGTTGCTATCAGCATCAGAGTTTATCCTGCTTCTTCATGAGCACTGGGGTCCAGACTTAATGTACAGACTTAATTTCCTGTTTAAAAATAATGCAAAGAGAAGCCTCTGTGTTCAGAACTGTTTGGGTGAATTCAGAGTGAAATAAACAAAAATTAAAACCAGTTGCTAAAGACAGAAAAGGATATTTTGAAAATCCACCCACTCCCCAAATAGACAGTGCACTTCATTTTGATCTGTTGCAACCCTCCTGGCATTTCTACTTCTACTCCTGGATCCCCTGCCATTCCAGTCCTGTCCATCTCATCTCGAATCTACAGGATTCCCACACATGCCCCCAGCTCTGCATCCAATCCTAATTTGCATCCCCTGGGTTTCCATTACATTAAATACGTAGCATATATCTGCACACAAAAACACACACACACACACACACACACACAATCTCTACCAACACACTTTAGTTGAGAGGATAGATAGCCTAGCATTTAGGGGGCCTGTGGCAGGACAGGGAGTCTAGCTGTAGTGGGGGCAAAGACACAATTGGAGGCTGGGGACTGGCTAGAGCAACATATCGGGTGCTAGCCGGTTAGATGAGGTAGGTTCATGTCCCTGCCCCCCGTCAATGAGATTTTGACAGTCAATAATATTTACATTTCTAAGTGCCCCAAAACCTTTTTGAGAATGATATTGGAGCAACATAACCTACAAAGGGTGTGACACCTGAAGAAGTTGTGGACTGATATATGCATGTCATAAATATAAAGGGAAGGGTAAACCCCTTTAAAATCCCTCCTGGCCAGAGGAAAAATCCTCTCACCGATAAAGGGTTAAGAAGCTAAAGGTAACCTCACTGGCACCTGACCAAAATGACGAATGAGGAAACAAGATACTTTCAAAAGCTGCGGGGAGGGAAAAAAAAACAAACAAAGGTCTGTGTCCGTCTGTGTGATGCTTTTGCCGGAGACAGAACAGGAATAGAGTCGTAGAACTTTTAGTAAGTAATCTAGCTAGGTATGTGTTAGATTATGATTTCTTGAAATGGCTGAGAAAAGAGCTGTGCTGAATAGAATGACTATTCCTGTCTGTGTGTCTTTTTTGTAACTTAAGGTTTTGCGTAGAGGGAATCTCTATGTTTTGAATCTAATTACCCTGTAAGGTATCTACCACCCTGATTTTACAGAAGTGATTCCTTTTTACTTCTATTAAAAGTCTTCTTGTAAGAAAACTGAATGCCTTTTCATTGTTCTAAGATCCAAGGGTTTGGGTCTGTGGTCACCTATGCAAATTGGTGAGGATTTTTACCAAACTTTCCCCAGGAAGTGGGGTGCAAGGATTGGGAGGTTTTTGGGGGGAAAGACGTGTCCAAACTATGTTCTTTCAGGAACCCAGATAAAGTTTGGTGGTGGCAGTGGAAGTCCAGGGGCAAAGGGGTAAAAGAGTTTGTACCTTGGGGAAGCTTTAACCTAAGCTGGTAAAAGTAAGCTGAGGAAGTTTTTCATGCAGGTCCCCACATCTGTACCGTAGAGTTCAGAGTGGGGAAGGAACCTTGACATGCAGGCAGCAGCAGAGGGCGCCAGAGAGCTACCTCCGCCTGCAGCACCAACTCCAGATTGCAAGGGGCTCCAACACTGTGAGAACAGGAGCCACATAAGGAACTTAGCTAGGGAGACCTGACCTGTAATAACCCCTCTAATTCTTTGCCTGGAGCCCCTGGAATTGCAGTCATAGCCTGTCCACACAGCTCTGCTGATGCCCATCAATCCTGCTGTGCTAGAGGCCCCGCACCCTGATGTTTCAGTCTTTGCCCCCCCACCACACCTCACACAGCTCTGCTAAAGACATTTCCATAAAATATTCCATGCGTAAGTGCACTGAATTCGTTTCAGCTGATAAAGCCTTAGCTGCAATGTAATGGAACTCATGGGCAGAATTGTTGATACACAGTGAACTTTGTGTACTGAAGGGGGGCTGTTTTTTCCTGCAATCTCCATCCTAAAGAAAGTCTAAAGTCCCCAGGCCATTTCCTTCCCAGAAGCGCTTTAGTCTGCTCAGTGATTCCAAGCTCACTGTGGACCAATGCTGAGCAAGGAAGCACCACGTGGACTGAGTGTACTGCCACTCGGTGCATCTGACGAAGTTGGTTACAGCCCACGAAAGCTTATCCCCAAATAAATGTGTTAGTCTTTAAGGTGCCACTGGACTCCTCGTTGTTTTTGAGTGTACTGAATTTCTCTGCTCCCACACTACCCTTGTGCATCTGAGAGGCACCACACAAATGAGGGAACGTGGAGCAGAGCGTGTCCGGGGACAGGAGTGGGAGTGTGTGTTATGTTGGGCCCTATAGAGATAGTGTAATGAACCTGCCGGCTCATGGTCAGGCCCCACCTCCCACCCCACTCCAGAATTAGCTGGAGGAAAAGGATTAGGCCACAGCTCATTCTGGGAGGGGATCTGGTTCATGTATGTCCACCAGAGGGCGCTGTCTCTACCCAAGTTCTGCATTGTGACAGTGGAGGGGTCCGTGTGAACAGGCAAGGCGGTGATACCCAGAGGGCAGGAGAGGACAAGGCTCAGCCAGGAAGCTACTGAGAATGGGCAGGGGCCAGCCAGAGGCAGCAGCCTGGGAGGTGCCTGTGGGCGGACAAGTCGCAGGCAGCCTGAGAGCAGGGCCAGGGGCCAGGGACGGGAAGTTGTAAGCAGAGCATGAAAGCACCTGAGACTCTCAGAAGGCAAAGTGTTTAATGGGGACCCACCAAGGGACGGAGAAGCCCGCACGCGCCTAGTGCTTGGGGGGCCCACCACGCTGACCTCTGCGCTTATGGTACACGAAGCTCACTAGAAGGGACTGGAAAACTCGCAACAACACCCTCCAGCGGGGACAGTAGATTTGATCGCAGCAAAGGAAGAGCTGGACTGTTCTTACAGGTATTTAGGTGCCTAATTCACATTGAAATCAGTGGGGCCCAGACATGAAATCAACAGACCTATTAGCTTCAGTGGGACTTACCAAAGGCCCATAGGGAACAGCACCTCCTCCCATCCAGGTCCAGTCATTTCTGCTGCCTTCTAAGAGGAAGGGTGAACATAAGCCTACCTCCTCCCCGCTTCTCCCCCTCTTTTCGGGGATAGCTCGCAGCGAAAAAAGGTTTAGCAGGGAGTGATGCTTGCACTCAGGAAAGCAAAGAGAATGCAGTCGTGCATGGTATCTGTGCAAGGGCACTGCGGTGGACACTCCTTGCACTGTCTCCTTAACCCTGCACATTCCAGCAAGGACAATGTGACCATTTGCAGGCAACTACTCCCCTAGAAACTTAGCTGTGCACAAATCCCAAGGCCTAGAAAACACATCCTGCACCAAAACTATGTGTCAGAATTGCTTATAGGACCCAAGACCTTCAGCACCAAAGCATAGGCCCTTGAGCACATAGTTACTCCATTTGCTAGTCTCCGTAATAGATTTTTATCTTCTCTACGGACCAGCCACAAGATGGGGGCAGGGCACTTTTAGCTCGTATGTTACATTCACTCCAAGTTTTCCCTGTGCAAAACGCTCCCAGAGAACTTTTTATTTGCTGGAATCTTGGTGTTTCCAGGTTTAATGGCATATTTCTCTTTCAGAACCTCTTCACACAGAGAGTTTCAAAGGCTGGAGTGATAAAGCATAAATGACCAAGAATGGAAAAAGCCATTTGTTTCGGCCCAGTCTACACTAGAAAGGTTTGCCTGTTTAGCTATACTGGTAAAGCTACACCGGCGAACCCGCCTATCGTAGCCTCAGTTTATGCGAGTGAAAGAGCATTTTTTTGTGAAGCTTCACAAGAGCAGAGTTTTTCTCCAACCAGCCTTGAAGAGAGAGTGTTATTTTTATAACATTCTTTAAAGGAGTTCTTTGGATCAGAAAGATCCCCTCAGTTACCCCACTTTCTGCTCCCAACAGGTTATCTGGTTGGGCACTCCCCTCCAGGAGATCTGACCCCCAGTCTTCCCCTAAAACCGGATTCACAGGAGATGGGTTTGGCATTTTAAATGCAGATTTTTCACCCTCCTCCTGGGAAAAAGCCTCCCTACAAAACGTGGGCAGAACCTCCGGTCTCCCCTCACCTTCCTCTCTGGGCTCCCCACTGGGCCAGACACTCCTGTGTCCCCCAAAACGGAAGGGGACCATGGTCCAGCTGTGGGCTCACAGCTACCAGCTAGGACAGACCCTTCCCTGATCAGCAAAATCCCCCTCTTTCCCACAGGTTGGGCTTGCTTCCAGCTACAGAGTCCCTGGGGTCTGTTCCCACCTCAGCTGTTACCACGACCCCAACTTCCACCTTTGGGGTACATGTTTCTGTGCACCCCAGGGAGGGCCTCTCCCCTGCTGACCTGCAACTTCCTAGCAGGCGCTATCTTTCTCGTCAAAAAACTTTGTTTTATCTAATCCAGTGTGTTTGAATAGAAGTGTCTGAGAAACTAAGTTGCATGCATATTAGTGCTATTAAAAAAATAATGGACAATGTAGCTTGTATTGTCCAGGAGAGGACTGGGCAGGACAGGACGTACATTTCTGGAGGAAAATTGAAGAGTGGGGAGTGCATTGGGGTCACCCTACAGCGTAAGCAAGGGCGGTGAGAGCCTGAGTGTAACCCAACTATTCCTGGCCAGGCTGCAGTTACACACGCATGCTCAGGGTGTGATTTGCTTACTTGACGGTTGTTTGTGAGTGGCCCAGGTGGAAGCTACTTCAGCAAGCCATTGCAAGGTTGCGGGCAGGTGTGACAGAGCTGCTAATTAGTCTGGGTTGGACCCTGGTATGTCACAGCCACCAAACTAGAAAATATCCCAATAACACCAAAGGTGTAATGCTGATGACAGTTGGGTTCAATTGAAATGAAAGCGTGAGGTCACCACAGGGATGGGTCCATGCACTGATCCATGGGTGCAGATGCACAAGGACATTGCGGTCATCATCTCCCCACAAGGAGATCCCTGGCAGTCCCAGAGATGACTCTTCCCTTCTTTACTATAGTAGGAGAAATGATCCCCCATGGGTGTGCAGGCTTGGCTGGTGTTATCAGTGCTCCAGGGAATGTTGGTGCCCCCTTCTCCTAGGTGGTGCCAACCTGTGAGATATTGCAGGGTTGATTGTATTAGGAGGAAAAATTGATGATCAAAGTGAGCTATAGTCTTTGGAATAATCCATGGGGGAGGGGTTTCAAAGAATGGAGGCAAAGTCCTGCTTCCCTGAACACCAGTAGAAACAACCAACAGGCAGCAATCTCTGTATTCAGAAACTCCAAAGTCTGTGACTCCAGGTCTGTGCCCAGGAAACACTATGCCCTACTTCCTCTCGAGGTCATGCTCATAACTCCTCCTCCTGGTTTCTCTGCCTACTGTGACCTAGAGTTGCCTGGACAGTCCTCACTGAAAATGCCAAGGTCAGGGCAGGCTGCAAAAATGAGAAATTTCCCCAAACTGGTCATTAACACTGAAGACCTCTGCATCATCTCTGCAGATGCTCCTACAGAATATCTCCAAGCAAGCCAGCTCCCTCCCGATTCTATTGTTCATTTTATTTATTTCATATAATATATAGTCCATGAAACAGAGTGTGACATCGCACCCCATAATGCTTTGTAGAAATATGCTTATGAATGTAAATATGACGTAACTGGAATGTGGTTTATGCGAGATATGCCATGTAACATATCTCTTCAAAGGTTACCATCTACTGGATATAGACATCCCATTTCCATGCATCCATCATTTTTGTATGAATATTGACTATGTACTTGTTTGATTCTAAGTAGCCTCAGTGAAGCGGTTGGTCAGCTTCTTGAGAAAAAACTATTCTCTGGAAGTGCCCAATCCAGAAACACTTAAGCTAACAATGAACTTTGAGAGACACCAATCCACATGTGAGCTTTCCTGGGAATGTGGCTTCGGCCTGTAAGGAACTGAGTCCGGCATGGACATGTGACTTGCCCATGTGACTCCAAAACTCGATCTTGGAGCTGGATTCTGCAGAGGAGAGGGGAAGGGGTTTTCACCCACAAGAGAGAGAGTATATAACCCCCTGGGAAACCCCTCCATTTTGTTTTCAGCTGGCACAAAAGATACCCTCTCCACCACAAGGAGATGCCTGAAAGAAACTGGAACAAAGGACAGTAACTACAGGGGTGTGAGTGATTGCTGGACCCAGACTAGGAGGAAGTCTAGTCTGTAAAAGAAGCTTATTGGAATGTCTAAGGGTGACATTTACCTGCATTTGGTAATTACTGTATTAGGCTTAGACTTACGTGTTTTATTTTATTTTGTTTGGTAATTCACTTTGTTCTGTCTGTTATTACTTGGAACCACTTAAATCCTACATTTTTTAATTAATAATATCACTTTTTACTTTTTAAGTGTAACCCTTCTGCCTGTCAGAGTTGGCAGCAACAAAGGCCGGGTTCAGTATCTAGGGGTTCCATTCCAATAACACAATGCAAAACCGGCTCAAGCCCCCACCCAGTGATCTGGGACAAATATATACCACCCCCGCTGGGCGCCTCCAGGAGGCAATACTTCCCCTCTTGCAAGCACATAGTCTGAGCGTAGCAAAAAAGCCTTTTAATAACAGGGAGAAACAATGTGGCATTATGTTGGGGAAACAACACCAACAGGATTCATAACACAACCCATGAGCAAAAAACCCACCCCAAGCAAATTGGGGAATGTCCTTTCCCTTTGGTTCTTGAGTCCAGCAACCCAAAATCACCCAAAGTCCAACAACCCAAAAGACTCTGTCCCTGGTCAGGGCAGCCCCAGAGCTCAAAAGTTTATCCGCTGAGTTTTACCTCCCAACCTGGGTGGAGATTGGGGAGTGGGGGTGTTAAGGGGCACCTTACGTTGTCCAAAGCTGATGGCCCCACCTCTCCATGGGGCTCCGCTCTGCCAGCTGCCCCATGAGCTTCTCTAGGCATCCAACAAACTGCTCTGCTCCACCAGCCGCTCTGCTCACCGTCCCGCAAACTGCTCCACCATATATCTTCAGGCTCCCCCACTACTTAACACAACACCCAGTGATTTCAGCTCTTCGTAAATTTAGCTCTTTTGTGATTTCAGCTTGTAGTAGGGGAGCCCCAGTGCTGGTGCACCATTAGCCCAAAGTGAATTCAGTTCAGCAGCCTGTAACGAGACTCCTAATAGAATCAAAATTAGCTCTGATATTCCACAGTGGAGAGAGGAGGAAGTGAAATTAGCATATAAAGCCCTCACCCAGTGGCCCATGCCACTAAGTATTAATACCTATCCCCAGCCTCTCTCAATTCACAGAGTTCTGGAACCTATGTCCCTTGCCTAGTGAGTGCTACATAGTTGATGGCGAGTCCCTCCATCATAACAAAAGGCCAAGTGCATTCCACTGTCCTTGATTCCCATAATCAGAGTAAGAACAATTTATTTTTCCTGCCCAATAACAGAGACACTGGGGATGCCACAGCAGCCAAAGTGACCATTTGGGCAGCTATGGCTTCATTCAAGGCGGGGTGGGTGTGCCTATGCAAATGAGATCAGCCCCTGAAGTTTTTTTCCACAACTTGCCACACCTCACCACCAGATGTCAGGGTGGAGCTCATCCTGACTCTGCTTACATAAGTAATACCTGGCCAGAGGGCAAACAGTGTTATAGAGGGCAAACAATTCATGAGTTTACCCTGTATAAATGTTATACAGGGTTAAATGGATTTATTGGGGTTTGGACCCCATTGGGAGCTGGACCTCTGAGTGCTGGAGACAGGAGCTCTTCTTAAGCTGTTTTCAGTTAAGCCTGCATCTTGTGGGGGACATGGTTCAGACTTGGATCTGGATTTTCAGCAGGCAATTCTGCCTGGCTCATACATGTAAAGGTACTGAAGTCCCCAGCTGGCAGGGAAAACATGCTCAGGGGTAGTCTAGGCACATCAGGTGGCAGTTCCAAAGGGGCTTCTGACATGCAACCTGTCACAAAGAGTTTAAGAATAAAATTGCAAAACCATGTGGGAGTCGGGGAAGGATAGGACAAGGACCGATGGACTTGAATTCCAGCATGGGCAGTTTAGATTGGACAATAGGAAAAACATCCCAACAGTGAGTGTGGCTAAGCACTGACATAACTTGCCCAGGAAGGTTGTGGAATCTCCACCACTGGAGATTTTTTAAGAGGAGGTTTGACAAACACCTGGCAATGAGATAGGACAAGATTTGACAACTGGTCCTTTCCATGGGCAGCTTCTCTGAGGCCTGGTTTATGCTTAAAAATTAGATCAACAGAGCTCTGAAGCACAGGGCAGGGAATCTTTTCACAGCCTGTGCGAGGCAGTTAGCTTGTACAGACCCTCAGTGTAATTCTTTCATTGACCGAGCTACTTCCTCTCAGGGACACGGATTAACCACATTGAACGAAAAACACTTTCATCCACGTGGAAAGCATCTACACTGCAGCGCTGCTGCACACCATAGCTGAGTCAATGCAATGGCCTTAGGATAGACATTATCTGACTCGACGGGGGAGTTTTCCCCCTTCCCATTAAAGCGATTTTTCTCTCCTTTTCCATCATTCTTCTCCCTCCCATGTAAAACTCTTTCCTTCTTTTAATAGGTAAATAATTTCAGAAATTTTTCCTCTCAGCATCATTCCTTCCTTCGCCTCCCATGAATGTCATTTCAATGAAAGGCTGAAATGCTCTGAAACAGACTTGTTTGCCCATGCCTTGGAGGTACCTCTTTCTTTTTTCTCCCTTCACTTACAATGAGTTGAGAAGGACAGAAGCAGTACCTGATCAGAAACCTAAAATCAAACATAGAGTCGAATCTTTCCCTGTTTGCTAACCACACCAATGTTACCCTTTATACCTCTGGAACTGCTTCCTTGGCAGGGGAGGTTAAATTTGGCTTTGATGACTTTGAGATTTGCTCCCTGGAGCATCTTTCCTCCCAGGAAAACAGGTGTGCACAGCACATGCAATTAATGTTGTTGCCATGTCTTTCCTTGTGGAAATGGATCACAGACGGCCAGATCATCAGCTGGCCTGGATCGCTGTCTCTCTCGGAGGTCATTTTAATATGATACAAAACTGAGGTGACTGTATTCCACTTTGTTTCTTGGTCACCTCTCCAAATGTCTCTTTAAGTAATTTACCAGCATTGGGATGCAAAGGTGTCTATAAATCAGTGTATTACCTATATTACAGAGTAAAATTGATCTATTTGGGGTTTATATCCCTCTGGGAGCTGGGTGTCGGCATGCTGGAGGCAGGTATCCTCCTGAGCTGGTTTCAATCTAGATCTGCAGCTTTGGGGGTGTGGCCTGGACCCTTGGTCTGTGTTGCAGCAGACTGGTGTGTCTGGCAGGGAAAACAGCACATTAGATGACATGAGGGAGGGAGGGGGGTGCCATGCTTGGACATACTTTGTTGCAGCGTCTTCAGAGATGCTGCAGAGGTCTTCAGTGTTAACCACCAGTGACCAACACATGAAGGGGAACACAGTCACCTCAGTTTTGTACTATATTCAAAAGGCCTCATGGGAGAGAGAGTGATCGAGACCAGCTGATTCTCTGGCCCTCTGTGTTCCATTTCCAGAAGGAAAGAAACAGCAACAATATGAATGGCATGTGCTGTGCACACCTGTCATTGTGGGAGCAAAGATAATCCAGGGAGCAAATCTCAAAGTCATCCCAGGAATCAGCTCCAGAGGTATAAAGGGTGATGTTAGTGTGGTTAGCAAACAGGGAAAGATTCAACTTTTGATTTTAGGGTTCTGATTTTAGGGTTCTGAGCAGGTACTGCTTCCATCCTCAACTCATTGTAAGTGAAGGGAGGGAAAACAAAGACGTACCACCAAGTCACAGGCAAAGAAACCAGATTCAGAGCATTTCAGCCTTTAATTGAAATGACAGTGAGCCATTCATGGGAGAGAAAGGAAGGAAGTAGGGAACTATCCTAAGAGAAGCTATTTCAACTTTTCTGAACACATTTACTTTCAAAAGAAGTCAAAAGCTTTACAAGGGAGGCAGAAGAATGATGGAAAAGAGGAGAAAATCACTTTAATAGGAAGGGAGAAAACTCCCCCATCAAGTCAGATAATGTCTATCCTAAGGCTGTTACATTGACTCCGCTGTTATATGCAGCAACACCACAGGGTAGATGCTTTCCACATTGATGGAAGGGTTTTACCATCATTGTGGTTAATCCACTTCTCCGAGAGGCAGTAGCTCAGTCGATGAAAGAATTACACTGAGGGTCAGTACAAGCTAACTGCCTCGCACAGACTGTGAAATGTTTCCCTGCCCTCTGTGACTGAGCTCTGTTGATCTAATTTTTAACCATAAACCAGGCCTCAGAGAAGCTGCTGATCAAAAAGAACAGTTGGGAAATCTCATCGTATCTCCCTGACAGGTGTTCGTCTAACTAAGTGAAACTATTTTCCCTTGTTTATTCCTCTCCCTTCTTTTTGCGAATACAGAGTAACACGGCTGCTATTCTGAAACCTTACATGTCTTATAGGCTTTACATTCCACTTATTGGGGCCAGGACAATGAGATTACTCTCAAACCTCATTCAAACCTTACTCTCAAACCCTAACTGAGAAGATACCATCTATAGCTGCAAACAGTTTGTACATTTCACCTGTATCTAACTTTCAGTTCCTTTGATTCCAAATGTGTTGCTAAGGCTGATGGAAAATTTTTCTTGAGACTTTTTTCCATGGTGAATTGGATTTTGCTTTCAACAATTTTTTTCATGAAATTATTTTTCCGTGGAAGTTATGAGCTTTCTGTCAAAATACAAAACTCCCCTCCTCCCTAAATTTTGGCTGTGGGACTCTGATGAAGTTCCAGGGCAGTTCAGCAAGAGGAGAGACCCTCATGCATTTGGGGGGATGTAGTCCAGCCTGGGTGCCAGGAACATGGAAGAGATTGGTGGTGTGTGGTATCTGAGGCACCCCCGGGTACTTCCAAGTGAAAATATTAAGTTTTTAGCTAAAAAAATTTGGTCACCACGAAAAAAAAAAAAACAACGCTTTGTGGATTAGGTCGACACAGTACCCAACTTACAATGAATACACCAGCATGAAATATACCCTAACCTCATGCTCTGTAACTCTGGTAGAATTTGCATCATTTAATAACACACTAAGAAAGAGTCGGTCAAATTAATCCCAAAGGCACCAATTACACCAAGCTGGCTTTGGTTCACTGAATGCATTAATTAGGTGTTGTGGCTCTCTGAACTCAGGTACTCCCAGTTGCTTCTCAAATCATGGGCCATAGATCGCACATCTCAGTATAAAATTTCCTGCATGCTCCCAGACTGGCAGTTTCTATTGATGGGGAAATGCCACCACATCTCTCTCTCTCTTCTCAGCAGGTACGTGCTATTGTCCTGAATTACAGTCAGACACACACAGAGACACCATGGGGATCAGCAGCTATTGAATTCCAGACCTCCAGCACCAAAAGCCTCAGCCCCAACTCCGACCCCTTCAGCTAAAGGAGTGACCTCATGGGTTGGAAAAAAATAGGTAATTACAAAGTCACTGAAGCCAGGGCTTCCCATGATGTCACTGGGTTTTCATACGGCTCAAGTAAATGTCCAAAAGCTTAATTAGCACAGTAAGCAACTTTACCCCAAATGGACGTGCCAAGCCACAGAGCTCCCCTTGCCCAAAGAGGGTCAAAAGATTGACACTCCTTCACTCTCACCCCTTCATTAGATAAGGAATAGACTGATTCTCTCACAGCAGAGTCACAAGTCACTGTTTTCTCTTTGGATTAGTGAACAGGAGTGTTTGTATGGGGGGCATGATTAACCTGCCTGTCATTGTGTTTGAACAGTGTCTACATTTTATCGAACATCTGGAATAACCAGCTGTGAACATCTGGCTCTGTGGACGAAGCCCTTCCCTGAGCTGGTACTGATGTCCGTTAAGAAACTGATCTCCATTTATCTTCACTTACTTCATTACAGAGAAGGGACAGGTTTTCCTCACTATCTACCTGCCCACATCTCTGTAGCTGTCTGATCTCTGTTGAGAGGAGATGGAAGAGGGAAATCACTCAGAGGCTACTGAGTTCATTCTCTCAGGACTGACAGATTATCCGGAGCTGCAGGTTCCCCTGTTCGGGGTTTTCCTACTGATTTATGGTTTCACCCTGGTAGGAAATGGGGGGATGATCTTGTTAATCACAATTGATCCCCAACTCCACACCCCCATGTACTTTTTCCTCAGGAATTTGTCTTTCTGTGACCTCTGCCTTTCCTCGATAATTTTCCCTAAGATGCTTCTGAATTTCTTAGCCGAGAGGAAAAGCATTTCTTACACTGCCTGCGCTGTGCAAATGTATCTCTCTATCGCTTTTGGAGATGCTGAGTGCCTCTTGCTGGCTGTGATGGCGTATGACCGTTATGTGGCCATCTGTAACCCGCTGCTCTATATGGTCACCATGTCCAGGCACCTTTGTAAACAGCTGGTGGCTGGGGTATACGTTCTGGGGGTGTTGGATTCAATGATACACACGTGTTGTACATTTCGGCTGTCATTCTGCAGCTCCAATATCATCAATCATTTCTTCTGTGACGTCCCCGCGCTGCTGGCGCTCTCCTGTTCTGGCACCCGCATCAATGAGATTGTGATGTTTGTTTCAATGTGCTACATTGAAGTCATCAGCTTTCTGACTGTTCTCCTCTCCTATGTCTATATCACCTTCACCATCCTGCAGATCCGCTCTGCTGAAGGCCGACACAAAGCCTTCTCCACCTGCACTTTCCACTTGACCGCTGTGGTCCTGTTTTATGGCACCCTCCTCTTCATGTATTTACGTCCCACCTCCAGCTATTCCATGGATACAGACAAAGTGGCCTCAGTGTTTTACACGCTGCTGATCCCCTTGTTGAACCCCCTCATCTACAGCCTGAGGAACACGGAGGTGAAGGACGCCCTGAGGAAAGCAATGAATAAATTCTTGAATCTGTTTAATTCAGGACTGGTTTAGTGGTGGGGAGTGGAAACAGGTGAAATCAAGTCTCAGCCCATTACAAAATAATTTCGGTGAGCCCGTGGTAGTTTTGTTCATTATTATATTTTTATTATTATTAATTTGTTTGTATTCCAACAAGGTCTGGAGTCCCCAACTGAAATCAGTGGACACAAAAGGGAAGCATCACAGGAAATGCAGGAAACCCAAGTGCATAGTGTGCCGGGTCCGGTCACAGAGACCCTCATTGGGACTGTCACCTCATCTGCTGAAATGACCTCTGAGCCCATTTTCCCTTCCAGCCTGGGCCTCCAGAACCCTGTCTTGTTGAGCCAGAAACACTAGCCAGCTGCAACACAGACATAGGCTCTGGGTGATGCCCCCAAAGCTGCAGATCTAGACTGAAACCAACTCAGCAGGACACCTGTCTCCCCTGTTTGCCCCCCCCCATAACAATTACTTCCACTGACTTTATAAATAAACAAAAGTGATTTTACTAAGTACAAAATGTAGGATTTAAGTGGTTTCAGTAATAGCAGAGAGAACAAAGCAAAATAAAACAAAACACTCAGGCTAAGCTTAATACACTCAGTCATCAGTTACAAATGTTCCAGTTTTTCTGAGGATAGTGGACTATTGCCTGCATGCAGTGAAAGGTTTGAATAAGCCAGATGAACACCATTTCCTCGCTTTCATCCTTCTTTATTCATTTATTCCAATCCACCACAAATGGTATATATCACCACACATTTATTTATTGCAAAAACTCATTTCATTTCCTTCTTTCAGACCTTCCAAGAGCAACCATAATATTTTATAATAAAGTTACAGGTAAACAAACACTCGTCTTTCTCATGTTCTGTCCCACTTTCTAGAAGAATGAAAAAGCTCTGGAAAGGGGTGCAGCCAGTTAAAATGGATCTCAGCATCTGCTCTGCTGCTGAGATAATGTCCTTGGCTTTCCCTGTGGTGCTATTTCCATACATGCAATGTTGGTTCCATTCGCTGAACAGGGTGTGGGAAAAAAAGATCTGTGACCTATAGCTGAAAACAATCATATCCCATTTCAAGACCCATCATATTTCTGGGCTCATGGATCTTGACCTCCTCCCTGGGTTGGAACTGGTGAGGCAAAGGGGAAAGGCACCTTGTCTCAGCCTCAAAACCTTCAGCCATTCCCTTTCCCCAAAACTGTCTTTCTTAAAATCCTTACTCTTTATCCACCACCCTCATTGCTCAGCAATTAGCTCACTGCTTCAATTCTGCAGAGCAGACCACCACACATCAGAGTGAGGAGAGAGACTTTTTTATACTTGATATCACTGTAAAGGCGGTACTGACCTGTGGGGCAATTTAAGTGATTTGTATACTTTGTGACAGAACAGAAGAATGAACCCAGGACTGCTGGGTCCGAGTCCAGCAGACCATCTGCCCTCCATGGATCAGGGAGAGATGGATGAAATTATTCCTTCTTCTACCCAAAATAATCTGCTATCCTGTGACCCTAAATCTTTAAATAAAGCCACATCGGGTGAAATGTAATACCCCAAACCAAAACTCATGGATGTCCCATTATAAGAACATAAGAACATTAAGAATGACCACACTGAGTCAGAGCAAAGGCCCATCCAGCCCAGTATTCTGTCTACCAACAGTGGCCAATGCCAGGTGCCCCAGAGGGAGTCAACCTAACAGGTAATGATCAAGTGATCACTCTCCTGCCATCCATCTCCACCCTCTGACAAACAGAGGCTAGGGACACCATTCCTTACCCATCCTGCCTAATAGCCAATAATAGACTTAACCTCCATGAATTTATCCAGTTCTCTTTTAAACCCTGTTACAGACCTAGCCTTCACAACCTCCTGAGGCAAGGAGTTCCACAGGTTGACTGTGCGCTGTGTGAAGAAGAACTTCCTTTTATTTGTTTTAAACCTGCTGCCCATTAATTTCATTTGGTGGCCCCTAGTTCTTTTGTTATGGGAACAAGTAAATAACTTTTCCTTATTCACTTTCACCACACCACTCATGAATTTATATACCTCTATCATATCCCTTCTATGGGTATGTATATACTACGAAATTAGGTCGAATTTATAGAAGTCATTTTTTTTTAGAAATCGTTTTTATATCTTCGAATGTGTGTGTCCTCACAGAAAATGCTCTCAGTGCATTAAGTGCATTAACTCGGCGGAGTTCTTCCACCATACCGAGGCAAGCATCGACTTCCGGAGTGTTGCACTGTGGGTAGCTATCCCACAGTTCCCGCAGTCTCCGCTTCCCATTGGAATTCTGGGTTGAGATCCCAATGCCTGATGGGGCTATAACATTGTCACGGGTGGTTCTGGGTACATATCATCAGGCCCCCGTTCCCTCCCTCCCTCCATGAAAACAACAGCAGACAATTGTTTCGCGCCTTTTTTCTTGAGTTATCTGTGCAGATG
Source organism: Lepidochelys kempii (assembly GCF_965140285.1). Taxonomy (NCBI): domain Eukaryota; kingdom Metazoa; phylum Chordata; order Testudines; family Cheloniidae; genus Lepidochelys; species Lepidochelys kempii. The sequence goes on from NC_136385.1 coordinate 6,876,894, forward strand.
CCATACCACGGCAAGCATGGAGCCCGCTCAGGTAACCGTCACCGTATGTCTCCTGGGTGCTGGCAGACGTGGTACTGCATTACTACACAGCAGCAGCAACCCATTGCCTTGTGGCAGCAGATGGTGCAGTAGGACTGGTAGCCATCATCGTCATGTCTGAGGTGCTCCTGGCCGCATCGGCCATGAGCGCCTGGGCAGACATGGGTGCAGGGTCTACATTAGAAGTGACTTGACCAGGTCATTCTCTTTAGTCCTGTAGTCAGTCCTACTGAACCATCTTATGGTGAGCAGGCAGGCGATACGGATTGCTAGCAGTCCTATTGCATCATCTTCTGCTGGGCAGGCAAGAGATGAGGATGGCTAGCAGTCATATTGTACCATCTTCTGCCAAGCAGCCATGAGATGTGGATGGCTTGCAGTCCTTCTGCACCGTCTGCTGCCAGCCAAAGATGTAAAAGATAGATCGAGTGGATCAAAACAAGAAATAGACCAGATTTGTTTTGTACTCATTTGTTCCCCCCCTGCCCCAGTCTAGGGGACTCATTCCTCTAGGTCACACTGCAGTCACTCACAGAAAAGGTGCAGCAAGGTAAATCTAGCTATGTATCAATCAGAGGCCAGACCAACCTGCTTGTTCCAATAAGAACAATTACTGAGGTGCACCATTTCTTATTGGAACCCTCCGTGAAGTCCTGCCTGAAATACTCCTTGATGTAAAGCCACCCCCTTTGTCGATTTTAATTCCCTGTAAGCCAACCCTGTAAGCAATGTCATAAGTCGCCCCTCCCTCTGTCAGAGCAACGGCAGACAATTGTTCCGCACCTTTTTTCTGTGCAGACGCCATACCAAGGCGAGTATGGAGGCCGCTCAGCTCACTTTGGCATTTAGGAGCACATTAAACACCACACGCATTATCCAGCAGTATATGCAGCACCGGAACCTGGCAGAGCAATATCGGGCGAGGAGGCGATGTCAGCGCGGTCACGTGAGTGATCAGGACATGGACACAGATTTCTCTGAAATCATGGGCCCTGCCAATGCATGCATCATGGTGCTAATGGGGCAGGTTCATGCTGTGGAATGCCAATTCTGGGCTCAGGAAACAAGCACAGACTGGTGGGACTGCATAGTGTTGCAGGTCTGGGACGATTCCCAGTGGCTGCGAAACTTTTGCATGTGTAAGGGCACTTTCATGGAACTTTGTGACTTGCTTTCCCCTGCCCTGAAGCACATGAATACCAAGATCAGAGCAGCCCTCACAGTTGAGAAGCAAGTGGTGATAGCCCTGTGGAAGCTTGCAATGCCAGACAGCTACTGGTCAGTTGGGAATCAATTTGGAGTGGGCAAATCTACTGTGGGGGCTGCTGTGATGCAAGTAGCCCATGCAATCAAAGATCTGCTGATATCAAGGGTAGTGACCCTGGGAAATGTGCAGGTCATAGTGGATGGCTTTGCTGCAATGGGATTCCCTAACTGTGGTGGGGCCGTAGACGGAACCCATATCCCTGTCTTGGCACCGGAGCACCAAGCCGGCAAGTACATAAACCGCAAGGGGTACTTTTCAGTGGTGCTGCAAGCACTGGTGGATCACAAGGGATGTTTCACCAACATCAATGTGGGATGGCCGGGAAAGGTACACGACGCTCGCATCTTCAGGAACTCTGGTCTGTTTCAAAAGCTGCAGGAAGGGACTTTATTCCCAGACCAGAAAATAACTGTTGGGGATGTTGAAATGCCTATAGTTATCCTTGGGGACCCAGCCTACCCCTTAATGCCATGGCTCATGAAGTCGTACACAGGCAGCCTGGACAATAGTCAGGAGCTCTTCAGCTAAGGCTGAGCAAGTGCAGAATGGTGGTAGAATGTGCATTTGGACGTTTAAAAGCGCGCTGGCGCAGTTTACTGACTCGCTTAGACCTCAGCGAAACCAATATTCCCACTGTTATTACTGCTTGCAGTATGCTCCACAATATCTGTGAGAGTAAGGGGGAGATGTTTATGACAGGGTGGGAGGTTGAGGCAAATCGCCTGGCTGCTGGTTACGCGCAGCCAGACACCAGGGTGGTTAGAAGAGAACAGGAGGGTGCGGTACGCATCAGAGAAGCTTCGAAAACCAGTTTCATGACTGGACAGGCTACAGTATGAAAGTTCTGTTTGTTTCTCCTTGATGAAACCCCCCACCCCTTGGTTCACTCTACTTCCCTGCAAGCTAACCACTCTCCTCTCCTCCCTTTGATCACCGCTTGCAGAGGCAATAAAGTCATTGTTGCTTCACATTCATGCATTCTTTATTCATTCATCACAAAAATAGGGTGATGACTACCAAGGTAGCCCAGGAGGGGTGGTGGAGGAGGGAAGGAAAATGCCACACAGCACTTTAAAAGTTTACAACTTTAAAATTTATTGAATGCCAGCCTTCTGTTTATTGGGCAATCCTCTGTGGTGGAGTGGCTGGTTGGCCGGAGGCCCCCCCACCGCGTTCTTGGGCATCTGGGTGAGGAGGCTATGGAACTTGGGGAGGAGGGTGGTTGGTTACACAGGGGCTGTAGTGGCCGTCTGTGCTCCAGCTGCCTTTTCTGCAGCTCAACCATACACTGGAGTATACTGTTTTGATCCTCCAGCAGCCTCAGCATTGGATCCTGCCTCCTCTCATCATGCTGCCGCCACATTTGAGCTTCAGCCCTGTCTTCAGCCCACCACTTACTCTCTTCAGCCCTCCACCTCTCCTCCCGGTCATTTTGTGCTTTCCTGCACTCTGACATTATTTGCCTCCACGCATTCGTCTGTGCTCTGTCAGCATGGGAGGACAGCATGAGCTCAGAGAACATTTCATCACGAGTGCATTTTTTTTTCTTTCTAATCTTCACTAGCCTCTGGGAAGGAGAAGATCCTGTGATCCTTGAAACACATGCAGCTGGTGAAGAAAAAAAAAAGGGACAGCGGTATTTAAAAAGACACATTTTATAAAACAGTGGCTACACTCTTTCAGGGTAAACCTTGCTGTTAACATTACATACATAGCACATGTGCTTTCATTACAAGGTCACATTTTGCCTCCCGCTACCCGTGTGACTACTCCCTCAACCCTCCCCCTCCCTGTGGCTAACAGCGGGGAACGTTTCTGTTCAGCCACAGGCAAACAGCCCAGCAGGAACGGGCACCTCTGAGTGTCCCCTGAAGAAAATCACCCTATTTCAACCAGTTGACCATGAATGATATCTCACTCTCCTGAGGATAACACAGAGAGATAAAGAATGGATGTTGTTTGAACGCCAGCAAACATGCACTGCAATGCTTTGTTGTACAATGATTCCCAAGTACGTGTTACTGGCCTGGAGTGGTAAAGTGTCCAACCATGGAGGACGCAATAAGGCTGCCCTCCCCAGAAACCTTTTGCAAAGGCTTTGGGAGTACATCCAGGAGAGCTGCGAATGCCTGGGCAAATTAATCCTTTCACATGCTTGCTTTTAAACCATGGATAGTATTTTAAAAGGTACACTCACCAGAGGTCCCTTCTCCACCTGCTGGGTCCAGGAGGAAGCCTTGGGTGGGTTTAGAGGGGTACTGGCTCCAGGTCCAGGGTGAGAAACAGATCCTGGCTGTCAGGAATACCGGTTTCTCCACTTGCTTGCTGTGAGCTATCTACAACCTCCTCCTCCTCATCATCATTATATTCTTCGTCCCCAAAACCTGCTTCCGTGTTGCCTCCATCTCCATTGAAGGAGTCAAACAATATGGCTGGGGTAGTGGTGGCTGAACCCCCTAAAATGGTGTGAAGGTCATCATAGAAGCGGCAAGTTTGGGGCTCTGACCCAGAGCAGCTGTTCGCCTCTCTGGTTTTCTGGTAGGCTTGCCTCAGCTCCTTAAGTTTCACATGGCACTGCTTTGGATCCCTGTTATGGCCTCTGTCCTTCATGCCCTGGGAGATTTTGACAAAGGTTTTGGCATTTCGAAAACTGGAACGGAGTTCTGATAGCACGGATCCCTCTCCCCATACAGCGATCAGATCCCGTACCTCCTGTTCAGTCCATGCTGGAGCTCTTTTGCGATTCCGGGACTCCATCATGGTCACCTCTGCTGATGAGCTCTCAATGGTCACCTCTGCTGATGAGCTCTGCATAGTCACGTGCAGCTTGCCACGCTGGCCAAACAGGAAATGAGATTCAAAAGTTCACAGTTCTTTTCTTGTCTACCTGGCCAGTGCATCTGAGTTGAGAGTGCTGTCCAGAGCGGTCACAATGGAGCACTCTGGGATAGCTTCCGGAGGCCAATACCGTCTAATTGTGTCCACAGTACCCCAAATTTGACCAGGCAAGGCCGATTTAAGTGCTAATCCACTTGTCAGGGGTGGAGTAAGGAAATTGACTTTAAGAGCCCTTTAAGTCAAAAAAAAGGGCTTCATCGTGTGGACGGGTGCAGGTTTATATCGATTTAACGCTGTTAAATTCGACCTAAAGTCCTAGTGTAGACCAGGGCTTAGTCTCCCCTTTTTCTAGCTGAAAAGTCCTAGCCCCTTTAATCTCTCCTCATATGGGACCTGTTCCAAACCCTTTATCATTTTAGTTGCCCTTCTCTGAACCTTTTCTAATACCAGAGTATCTTTTTTGAGATGAGGAGACCACATCTGTACACAGTATTCAAGATGTGGGCATACCATGGATTTATGTCAGGGCAATAAGATATTCTCCATCTTATTCTCTATCCCTCCAGATTACATTTCATTTGTCATTTTGTTGCCCAAGTTTTGTGAGATCTTTTTGAAGTTCTTCACAGTCTGCTTTGGTATTAACTATTTCAAACAGTTTAATATCATCTGAAAACTTTGCCACCTCACTGTTTATGCCTTTCTCCAGATCATTTATGAACAAGTTGAATAGGATTGGTCCTCGGAAGGACCCTGGGGGAACACCACCAGTTACCCCTCTCCTTTCTGAAAATTTACCATTTATTCCTGCCCTTTGTTCCTTGTCTTTTAACCAGTTCTCAATCCATTAAAGGATCTTCCCTTTTATCCCATGACAACTTAATTATCCCTTACATCTGTTATGTACCCATGTCTTTTGCTATAGAACATTATATCTCATTGGCTTAGCCAGTCCCCTTGTTGTTCTGCAGTTCCTCACTGGTGACCTTTTACCAGGTTAATCAAGAGATTCACTGAGCAAGAACCTCAGGGCAGACATGATGATGAAAATGTAGGAGATGAGGAAAATGAGGACGGAGATGATTTCCATGGAGGTGCCATAGTTATAGAGGGAGTTGATTGAGGGAAGTGTCAGAGCACAAGAACTTGAGGAGCTGTCAGGGTTCCCTCCCCACTCTGAACTCTAGGGTACACATGTGGGGACCCACATGAAAGACCCCCAAAGCTTATTTTTACCAGCTTAGGTTACAACTTCCCCAAGGCACAAATTCTCCCTTGTACCTTGGATTAGGTAAACGCTGCCACCACCCAGTGATTCAACAAACATTTAGGGAGGGCCACTTGGAGCCCTCTCTTCCCCCTAATATGCCCTCAAGCCCTACTCCCCCTTTCCTGGGGAGGCTTGAGAATAAACAAGATGACCACCGACCAACCTTGGGTTTTTTAGGACAGAGAACTTTATTAGAAAGAAAAATGGTAAAAGAAGCACCTCCGTAAAATTAGAATGGAAGATAATCTCACAGGACAATCAGATTCAAAACACAGAGGATTTTCCTCTAAGCAAAACCTTAAAGTTACAAAAAGAAAAAAAAAAACATAACCAGGAATATTCCTTCCTCTCAACAGAGAGAAAATCACAAGCCAAAAAAAAAAAAAGATAATCTAATTCATCCCCGTGCTAGTGCTTACTAATTCTATAGGAGTTGAATTGCTTGCTTTCTTGATCTGACTCTGGCAAGAGCCACACAGAACAGACAGAACAAATCCGCACCCTCCCCACACCAGATTTGAAAGTATCTTGTTCCCTTATTGGCCATCATGGTCAGGTGCCAGCCACGTTACTTGAGCTTCTTAACCCTTTACCGGTAAGAGGATTTTGTGCCTCTGGCCAAGAGGGATTTTATAGTACTGTATACAGAAAGGTGGTTACCCTTCTGTCATAAATATAAAGGGAAGGATAAAATCCTTTAAAATCCCTCCTAGCCAGAGGAAAAATCCTCTCACCTGTAAAGGGTTAAGAAGCAAGGATAACCTTGCTGGCACTTGACCAAAATGACCAATGAGGAGACAAGATACTTTCAAAAGCTGGGAGGAAGGAGAAAAACAAAGGGTCTGTGTTTGTCTGTGTGATGCTTTTGCCGGGGACAGAACAGGAATGGAGTCTTAGAACTTAGTAAGTAATCGAGCTAGATATGCGTTAGATTAGAATTTCTTTCAATGGCTGAGAAATTAAGTTGTGCTGAATGAAATGGATAATCCTGTCTGTGTGTCTTTTTGTAACTTAAGGTTTTGCCTAAAGGGATTCTTGATGTTTTGAATCCAATTATCCTGAAAGGTATTTCCCATCTTGATTTTACAGAGGTGATTCTTTTTATTGTTACGTCTATTAAAATTCTTCTTTTCAAGAAGTGCATGCTTTTTTGTATTGTTCTTTAGATCCAAGGGTTTGGGTCTGTGGTCACATATGCAAATTGGTGAGAATTTTTACCAAACCTTCCCCAGGAAGTGGGGTGCAAGGGGTGGGAGGATTTTGGGGGGAAAGACGTTTCCAAACAACGCTTTCCTAATAAAATAAACCCAGATAAACGTTTGGTGGTGGCAGAGGAAGTACAAGGGCAAAGGGTAAAATAGTTTGTACTTTGGGGAAGTTTTCACCTAAGATGGTAAAAGTAAGCTTAGGAGGTTTTCATGCAGGTCCCCACATCTGTACCCTAGACTTCAGAGTGGGGAAGGAACCTTGACACCTTCCGTTTATATTTATGACAGGGGCTGAGGTGGGTCTTTCCACCCCCTTTCCTCCCTGTGACTGGGGGGTGCTAACAGGCCACTTGCACCTTGAATTGTCCCTTGAAATACATGTGAACTACTTACACTAAACAATCTGTTCCACCTTGTATTTACCTGTGATATTCTGAGTTAGTTTCCCAGACCTGAAGAACAGCTTTGTGTCAGCTCAAAAACTTGTCTCTGTCACCAGCAAAAGTTGGTCCAAGAAAAGCTATTACCTCCTCCACCTTATCTCTGTACAGTTCTGGTCAATTATTATACCAGCATCCCTTTGCTCTCACTGGCTAAGGTCATGTCTACACTAGAGAGCTTACAGCAGCACAGATGTACTAATGCAGCTGCGCCGCTGTATGATCGCTCATGTAGCCACTCTGTGCTGATGTGAGAAAGCTCTCCTGTTGGCCTAATAAAACCACCTCCATAAGTGGCAGTCTTTATGTCGGTGGGAGAGCTTCTGCTACCAACATAGAATCATAGAAGATTAGGGTTGGAAGAGACCTCTGGAGGTCATCTAGTCCAACCCCCTGCTCAAAGCAGGACCAATCCCCAATTTTTGCCCCAGATCCCTAAATGGCCCCCTCAAGGGTTGAACTCACAACCCTGGGTTTAGCAGGCCAATGCTCAAACTACTGAGCTATCCCTCCCCCCATTAAATAAATAATTAGATAAAAAATTTAAAAAGTGATGTTAACTCAAATACTTTCAGATATAAGGCCTCCAATGCCATTTCTGTGTGGGGTGATGCTAGCTTAAGTAGTGTCATTTTTATATGTGTATAATACAGTGATGTTGTGGTGCTGGATTCATATCTGAAGGATGAAGTCTGTTGTTGCTTTCCCAAAGATTATCAGGCTCAGATGCCTGCAGGACAGGACCAGTGTGACATTGCTGACCCAAAGAGTTTCAGGCCTTTTAATTATTAATAACTATTATTATTATCTGCAGTGTTGTTGTGCCCATGTTGGTCCCAGGATATGCCTACGTCATTCTGAATGGTTTCTTGCAAGAAGTGTAATGAGCCATGAGGGCATATTGATTATCCACAAAGAATCACTATGAGGTTACTGGCACAGTAAAAACAGGTCAACATAAGAAAGGCCAGACTGGGTCAGACCAAAGGTCCATCTAGCTCAGTCTCCTGTCGTGCAACAGTGGCCAATGCCAGGTGCCCCAGACGGAATGAACAGAACAGGTCATCTCAAGTGATCCATCTCCTGTCACCCATTGCCAGCTTCTGGCAAACAGAGGGTTAGGGACGCCATTCCTACCCATTCTGGCATCATTCCTGTCCATCCTCAGGACCATACTATCTGAGCTGAATGAGATTCCCTTTAACTTTAATCCATGGCTTGACTGCTACAGCTCCCCAAGCCTGCTGCTGGAAGGTCGTACATTCGTGCATGTGTGTGCATACACACACACACGCACACGCACACAAAGTCAGTGTAATACAGAGGCATAAGCCCTAGTAATTGTTCAGTTACTAACACCACGTGATTACTGGTTTCAGAGAAACAGCCGTGTTAGTCTGTATTCGCAAAAAGAAAAGGAGGACTTGTGGCACCTTAGAGACTAACCAATTTATTAGAGCATGAGCTTTCGTGAGCTACAGCTCACTTCATCAGATGCATATCGTGGAAACTGCAGCAGACTTTATATATACACAGAGAATATGAACCAATACCTCCTCCCACCCCACTGTCCTGCTGGTAATAGCTTATACTCCATACTCTATACTCCATTACCATCGCCCTCTTTAACACTGATAGAGAGATATACATAGCTATTTGCCCACCCCCCTCCACCCTGGTACTAATACATACTCCAGGTTAATTAATAAGTAGAAAGTGATTTTATTAAGTACAGAAAATAGGATGTAAGTGGTTTCAAATAGCAACAGACCCAACAAAGTGAATTACCAAGTAAAAAACAAAATAAAACACGCAGATCTATCTCTGAATAAAACTGAATACAGATAAAACCCTCACCCTCATTGGTGTTCCGTTAAGCTTCCTTTTACAGACTCGTCTCCCTCTAGTCTGGGTCCAGCAATCACTCACAACCTCTGTAGTTACTGTCCTCTATTCCAGTTTCTTTCAGGTATGCTTGGGGGTGGAGAGGCTATCTCTTGAGCCAACTGAAGACAAAATGAAGGGGTCTCCCAGGCATTTTTATAGACTTTCTCCTCTGGGTGGACACCCCTCCCACTCCATGTGTAGAATCCAGTTACAAAATGGAGTTTTGGAGTGACATGGGCAAGTCAGATGCCGCTGCATGATTGAGTTACTTACCAGCCAAACCACATTCGTGGGGAAGCTCAGATGTGGATTAGCATCCCCAAGTTTATTGTCTGTTAAGTGCTTCTTGACTGTGCACTTAATGTGCACAATCCTTACTCCACACGCTGACCAAATGCTCTACTAGGCTACTTAAAATCAAGCAAGTACAAAGCCAATATTCTTTACTCCAACTACAAAAATGATACGTGCATACAAATAGAAGGAATATATTCAGTAGATCATAACCTTTGCAGAGATATGTTACATGGCCTATCTAGCATAACACATATTCCAGTTATGTCATATTTACACTCATAAGCATATTTCTAGAAAGCATTATGGGGTGTAACGTCACACCCTCCTCCTGAACATACTGCCAGAGACATGGACACGGTCCATGGCAGAGGCAGTACCTGTAAAATCCCTGTTGGTTTCAGGTCACAACCCCTTTTAGTACCTTTAAACCATAGGAGGTCATTCATGGGTGTTCGAGCAAGGTTTGGGGTTCCTGGTATCACAGAATCATAGAATATCAGGGTTGGAAGGGACCTCAGGAGGTCATCTAGTCCAACCCCCTGCTCAAAGCAGGACCAATCCGCAATTTTTACCTCAGATTCTTAAATGGCCCCCTCTAGGATTGAACTCACAACCCTGGGTTTAGCAGGCCAATGCTCAACCCACTGAACTATCCCTCCCCCCTGGTCCCCAGATGCCTGAAAACAAGTTGGGGTGTAGGATTGCTACCAGAATGCAGACAGCAATATCTGTTAAAGTGGAGTTGTCTTGGCGTTTAGCCACAAATGGGTTGAGGCGGAGTGCCTCAGTTTCCCCTTCCACACAGCAGCGTAGGCCTGTTATTCTTTTGATGCAGTGTAAAGGTTCCAGCCTGTTTACAGGTATGAGCTGAAAAGCAACATGCTTGTGGCACTGTCTTGCCACCATCCCTAGCATGAACAAAACTTTTTTTTTTCCCCACAAAGCAGGTGTGTCCCACATGTTTAAAGGATTTACCACTAGCATGAGCTCCTTTGTCTTGACCCACAGATGAAGTAGCAAAAGACACAAGATTAACAGGAAATCTTCAGCGGACAGGCTTTGTTCACACAATTTAGCTTGTTGAGTGTCTATTGCATTTCCCAATTCCTTTGTGTACCCTGGTAGAGGCTCTGATGGAGATTCTTCTGCCTCTTTAGAGAAGGCTCTTAATTCAGGCCTGTGTTTGAGGCTTTCACAAGGAAAGGGGCACTGCAACCATGCCTGACCTCGGCCGCTCCCTCTTGTGAAGCTTCCCAAGTGCAGAGTTTTTCTCTCACCAGCCTTGAAGAGAGAGTGTTATTTCTTATAAGGGTCACAAGAATAACATTCTTAAATAGAAAAGGAGTACTTGTGGCACCTTAGAGACTAACCAATTTATTAGAGCATAAGCTTTCCACTCCATACGGCTAAATGCAGTGCCTTGCATAATGACAAGGTTTCAGAGTAACAGCCGTGTTAGTCTGTATTCGCAAAAAGAAAAGGAGTACTTGCGGCACCTTAGAGACTAACCAATTTATTAGAGCATAAGCTTTCGTGAGCTACAGCTCACTTCATCAGATGCATATCGTGGAAACTGCAGCAGACTTTATATATACACAGAGAATATGAAACAATACCTCCTCCCACCCCACTGTCCCAACTTGATTGTCATGCACATTGTGTAAAGAGTTGTCACTTTGGATGGGCTATCACCAGCAGGAGAGTGAATTTGTGTGGGGGGGTGGAGGGTGAGAAAACCTGGATTTGTGCTGGAAATGGCCCACCTGATGATCACTTTAGATAAGCTATTACCAGCAGTACAGTGGGGTGGGAGGAGGTATTGTTTCATATTCTCTGTGTATATATAAAGTCTGCTGCAGTTTCCACGATATGCATCTGATGAAGTGAGCTGTAGCTCACGAAAGCTTATGCTCTAATAAATTGGTTAGTCTCTAAGGTGCTGCAAGTACTCCTTTTCTTTTTGCGAATACAGACTAACACGGCTGTTACTCTGAAACCATTCTTAAATAGAGTGGTCTGGATCAGTAAGATCCCCTCAGTTACCCCACTTTCTGCTCCCAACAGGTCAGCTGGGTGGGCGCTCCCCTCCAGGAGATCTGACCCCCAGCCTTCCCTTAAAACCGGATTCACGGGAGAGGGGTCTGGCCTTTTAAATGCAGATTTTTACCCTCCTCCTGGGAAAAAGCCCCCCTAAAGATATGGGCAGAACCTCCGGTCTCCCCTCACCTTCCTCTCTGGGCTCCCCACTGGGCCAGACACTCCTGTGTCCCCCAAAACGGAAGGGGACCATGGTCCAGCTGTGGGCTCACAGCTACCAGCTAGGACAGACCCTTCCCTGATCAACAAAATCGCCCTCTTTCCCACAGGTTGGGCTTGCTTCCAGCTACAGAGTCCCTGGGGTCTGTTCCCACCTCAGCTGTTACCACGACCCCAACTTCTACCTTTGGGGTAAATGATTCTGTGCACCCCAGGGAGGGCCTCTCCCCTGCCAACCTGCAACTTCCTGGCAGTCAGCATCTGGGACGGCCTCCCTGTTACAAGGTAGAACGTTCCCCTCCCGCAGGCAGATGATCAGAGGACAGGAGCTGGCGTTCTCGTCAAAAAACTTTGTTTTATTGTCTTATATAATCCAGTGTGTTATGATAGAAGACTCTGAGAAACTAAGTTGCATGCATATTAGTGCTGTTAAAGAAATAATGGACAATGTAGCCTGTATTGTCCAGGAGAGGACTGGGCAGCACAGGACGTACATTTCTGGAGGGAAATTGAAGAGTGGGGAGTGTGTTGGGGTCACCCTGCAGTATAAGCAAGGGCGGTGAGAGCCTGAGTGTAACCGAACTATTCCTGGCGAGGCTGCAGTTACACACACATGCTCAGGGTGTGATTTGCATGCTTGACGGTTGTTTGTGAGTGTCCCAGGTGGAAGCCACTTCAGCAAGGCATTGCAAGGCTGCAGGCTGGTGTGACACAGCTGCTGATTAGTCTGGGTTGGATTCTGATAAGTCACAGCCACCAACCGAGAAAATATAGCAGTAAAACGAAAGGTGTAATGCCATTGACAGTTGCGTTCAATTGATATGAAAGGGTGAGGTCACCACAGGGATGGGCCCATGCACTGATCCATGGCTGCAGATGCACAAGGCCACGGAGGTCATCACCTCCCCACAGGAGATCCCTGGCAGTCCCAAAGATGACTCTTCCCTTCTTTACTATAGTAGGAGAAATTATCCCCCACGGGTGTGCAGGCTTGGCTGGTATTATCAGTGCTCCAGGGAATGTTGATGCCCCCTTCTAGGTGGTGCCAACCTGTGAGGCATTGCAGGGTTGATTGTATTAGGAGGAAAAATTGATGATCCAAGTCAGCTATATTCTTTGGAATAATCCGTGGGGGAGGGGTTCTAAAGAATGGAGGCAAAGTCCTGCTTCCCTGAACACCAGTAGAAACAACCAACAGCCAGCAATCTCTGTATTCAGAAACTCCAAAGTCTGTGACTCCAGGTCTGTGCCCAGGAAACACTATGCCCTACTTCCTCTCGAGGTCATGCTCATAACTCCTCCTCCTGGTTTCTCTGCCTACTGTGACCTAGAGCTGCCTGGACAGTCCTCACTGAAAATGCCAAGTTCAGGGCAGGCTGCAAAAATGAGCAATTTCCCCGAACTGGTCATTAACACTGAAGACCTCTGCATCATCTCTGCAGATGCTCCTACAGAATATGTCTGAGCAAGCCAGCTCCCTCTCGATTCTATTGATCATTTTATTTATTTCATATAATATATAGTCCGTGAAACAGAGTGTGACATCGCACCCCATAATGCTTTGTAGAAATATGCTTATGAATGTAAATATGATGTAACTGTAATGTGGTTTATGCGAGATATGCCATGTAACATATCTCTTCAAAGGTTACCATCTACTGGATATAGTCATCCCATTTCCATGCATCCATCATTTTTGTATGAATATTGGCTTTGTACTTGTTTGATTTTAAGTAGCCTCAGTGAAGCGTTTGGTCAGCTTCCTGAGAAAAGACTATTCTCTGGAAATGCCCAATCCAGAAACACTTAAGCTAACAATGAACTTTGAGAGACACCAATCCACATGTGAGCTTTCCTGGGAATGTGCCTTTGGCCTGTAAGGGACTGAGTCCTGCATGCACATGTGACTTGCCCATGTGGCTCCAAAACTCCATCTTGGAGCTGGATTCTGCATAGGAGAGGGGAAGGCGTTTCCACCCACAAGAGAGAGTATATAAACCCCTGGGGAAACCCCTCCATTTTGTCTTCAACTGGCACAAAAGATACCCTCTCCACCACAAGAAGCTGCCTGAAAGAAACTGGAACAAGGGACAATAACTACAGAGGTGTGAGTGATTGCTGGACCCAGACTAGGAGGAAGTCTAGTCTGTAAAAGAGGCTTATTGGAACATCTCTGCGGTGAGATTTACCTGCATTTGGTATTTACTGTATTAGGCTTAGACTTACATGTTTTATTTTATTTTGTTTGGTAATTCACTTTGTTCTGTCTGTTGTTACTTGGAACCACTTAAATCCTACCCTTTTGAATTAATAATATCACCTTTTACTTTTTAAGTAACACCTGGCCGGGAGGCAACAGTGTTATAGAGGGCAAACAATTCAGGAGTTTATTCTGTATAAACATTATACAGGTTTAAACGGATCTATTGGGGTTTGGATCCCATTGGGAGCTGGACCTCTGAGTGCTGGAGACAGGAGCTCTTCTTAAGCTGTTTTCAGTTAAGCCTGCATCTTGTGGGGGACATGGTTCAGACTTGGATCTGGGTTTTCAGCATGCAATCATGCCTGGCTCATACAATTTAAGCTACTGAAGTACCAAGTGTTAGGATATAGATATTCAGGCCTGTCTGTAAAGGCCTATACTCTAAGAATTTAGGTGTATTCTTATCACTTGGCTAGTGATAGAGGTATAAAAGAAAGAATCAAAACCACCGTCTGCCAGTGTAAGGGCCTTCTCTTACTGTGACAGTCTGAGGCCCTGTTCTTAGGCTCAGGCCTTTGGCTAAGCAGCAGAGGCAGCCATAAGCTGGGAAGCGACCGGTCACATCCTCACATTCCAAACTAGTCACATTGAAATAAGGCGCTATTGGGCTGTTAGGCACTATCAGGACAGGATTGTATTCCTATCACCTCCAGAGAAAGGGAAGTGCCTAGAAAATGTAAAAGGAAACTTAGTTTGATAGCATCCTGTCTGGCAAGAACTCACTTATCAATAGCTGGGATGTGAAATCCTCACTTCTGCATTGTTTTGTCATTATAGTTCCCACTTTGCTGTTGTTTGTCTGTATAATCTCTGTCTGGTTCTGTGATTGTTCCTGTCTGCTGTATAATTAATTTTGCTGGGTGTAAACTAATTGAGGTGGTGGGATATAATTGGTTACATAATCATGTTACAATATGTTAGGATTGGTTAGTTAAATTTCAGGAAAATGATTGGTTAAGGTATAGCTAAGCAGAACTCAAGTTTTACTATATAATCTGTAGTCAATGAGGAAGTGACGGGGTGTGGGTGTGGGTGTGGGTGGGCATGGGCATGGGCATGTGGGTGTGTGAGATGGGAACAGGGAATGGGGGTAAGAAAATTGGAATCATGTTTTGCTAAAGGGGGAGATGGGAACAGGGAATGGGGGTAAGGAAGATGGAATCATGTTTGGCTAAGGGTAGGAATGGGATCAGGGACACAGGTGTAAGGCTCTGTGGTGTCAGAGCTGGGAAGGGGGACACTAAGGAAGGAAATTGGAATCATGCTTGCTGGAAGTTCACCCCAATAAACATCAAATTGTTTGCACCTTTGGACTTCGGGTATTGTTGCTCTCTGTTCGTGCGAGAAGGACCAGGGAAGTAAGTGGGTGAAGGAATAAGCCCCCTAACACCAAGTGGGCAGGGAGAACAGGCTCAGAGCTAGTCTAGGCACATTAGGTGGCAATCCCAAAGGGGTTTCTGTGACACAACCCGTCACACAGAGTTTAAGAATAAAATTGCAAAACAATGTAGGAGTAGGGGAAGGATAGAACCGATGGTCGTCAATTCCAGCATGGACGCTTTAGAAGGGACAATAGGAAAAACATCCCAACAGTGAGGGTGGCTAAGCACTGACATAACTTGCCTAGGAAGGTTGTGGAATCTCCACCAGTGGAGATTTTTTAAGAGGAGGTTTGACAAACACCTGGCAATGAGATAGGACTAGATTTGACAACTGGTCTTTTCCATGGGCAGCTTCTCTGAGGCCTGGTTTATGCTTAAAAATTAGATCAACAGAGCTCTGAAGCACAGGGCGGGGAATCTTTTCACAGCATGTGCAAGGCAGTTAACTTGTACTGACCCTCAGTGTAATTCTTCCATTGACCGAGCTACTGCCTCTTGGGGACGTGGGGACGTGGATTAACCACAGGAGAAACCCTTCCATGAACGTGGAAAGCGTGTACTCTATGGTGCTGCTGCACATCATAGCTGCGTCAATGTAATGGACTTAGGATAGACATTATTTGACTCGATGGGTGAGTTTTCCCCCTTCCCATTAAAGCAATTTTTCTTTCATTATCCATCATTCTTCTCCCTCCCTTGTAAAGCTCTTTCCTTCTTTTGATAGGTAAATAAGTTCAGAAATTTTTCCTCTCAGCATCATTCCTTCCTTCACCTCCCATGAATGTCATTTCAATTAAAGGCTGAAATGATCTGAAACAGACTTGTTTGCCCATGACTTGGTGGTACCTCTTTCTTTTTCCTTCCTTCACTTACAATGAGTTGAGAAGGAAGGAAGCAGTACCTCATCAGAAACCTAAAATCAGACATAGAGTCGAATCTTTCCCTGTTTGCGAACCACACCAATGTTACCCTTTATACCTCTGGAACTGCTTCCTTGGCAGGAGAGGTTAAATTTGGCTTTGATGACTTTGAGATTTGCTCCCTGGAGCATCTTTCCTCCCAGGAAAACAGGTGTGCCCAGCACATACAATTAATGATGTTGCCGTGTCTTTCCTTATGGAAATGGATCACAGACGGCCAGATCATCAGCTGGCCTGGATCGCTGTCTCTCCCGGAGGTCATTTTAATATGATACAAAACTGAGGTGACTGTATTCCACTTTATTTGTTGGCCACCTCTCCAAATGTCTCTTTAAGTAATTTACCAGCATTGGGACGCAAAGGTGTCTATAAATCAGTGCATTACTTTGGGACTAATCATTTATTGTTAAAAACTATACCATTTGGATTGACCTGAAACTATTCACAAATGTGTTACAAATACGCCAAATAGCTTTGTCCCAAAGCAATGTGTGTGTGCGGGGGGAGGCTTTTCATACTGGTCGCAACACAGCCACTGTAGGAGGCGGTGGTGGGCCTTCCCTTTGGAATTTTTAACCCAATATTTGGGGTGTTCACTTGTGAGGTGGGAGATCTGGGTTCAGTTCCCCCTTCTGTCCAGTGCTGGGCAAAGCTCTGTGTGACATTGAACTCCATATTCTTTATGAAAATATGCTTCTGAATATGACATCACTGGAATATGCTTTATGCTAAGTGCCCCTTGTAACATCTCATTATAAAGCCTATAATCTACTAAGTGTGTTCATCCTATTTGTTTACGTGGATTATTTTTATGTCTGGAATTAGGAGAATAAAATATTAACTTGTATTACTGATTTAGACATATTAAGTGAAAGCCTTTAAAGATGCTTCAGAATCAATGAACTGTGAATGGCTCTGTTTACCCTCAAGCCTTCCTGTGTATGTGTGGGACCAACCAGGAAGAATGGAGATTGGGGTCTTACAGTGACATGTGACCATGTCACCAGATACTGAGCTCCATCTTGAAGCTGGTGCTTTTCCTGAGGTGGGTGGAATTCCAAACAAAGGTTTCCCACCTTGTGGAAGTGCTATATAAAGTGGGGAAGCAAACAATGAGTGTCTTCAACTGGCTTAAGAGACAGCCTCCCTACCCCACAGAGATAAGCACAAGCACCTGGAAACAAAAGGACTGTAAGTACAGAGGTGGGTGAGGCTGGTCTGGACCCAGGTCAGAAAAGGCATCTGATCTGAGAAGGATTTTACCTTAAGTAACAAATGGGGTGAGAAGTTAAAATTTGTAACTGATTTCTGAGTGTATTAAGCTTAGCCTTGCAATATTGACTTTGTGATTTACTTTGTTCTGTCTGCTACTACTTCAAATTACTTAAATCCTACTTTTTATACTTTATAAAATCATTTTTGTTTTTTTTATAAACGCAGTGTGAGTAATTGTTACCTTGGGGAGCAAACCGCTGTGCATATCTTTCCTGAAGTGATACGGGGTGACATGTATCATTTTACCCTGTATAAGCTTTATACAGAGTAAAATTGATTTATTTGGGGTTTATATGCCTCTGGGAGCTGGGTGTCCGCATGCTGGAGGCAGGTATCCTACTGAGCTGGTTTCAGTCTAGAACTGCAGCTTTGGGGGTGTGGCCTGGACCCTTGGTCTGTGTTGCAGCAGGCGAGCATGTCTGTCTCAACAAGGCAGGGTTCTGGAGGCCCAGGCTGGCAGGGAAAACAGCACATCAGATGACAGGAGGGAGGGAGGGGGTGGCATGCTTGGACACACATTGTTGCAGCATCTGCAGAGATGCTGCAGAGGTCTTCAGTGTTAACCACCAGTGACCAACACATGAAGGGGAACACAGTCACCTCAGTTTCATACTATATTCAAAAGACCTCACGGGAGTGACAGCGACAGAGACCAGCTGATTTTCTGGCCCTCCGTGTTCCATTTCCACAAGGAAAGAAACAGCAACAATATGAATTGCATGCGCTGTGCACACCTGTCATTGTGGGAGCAAAGATAATCCAGGGAGCAAATCTCAAAGTCATCCCAGGAATCAGCTCCAGAGGTATAAAGGGTGATGTTGGTGTGGTTAGCAAACAGGGAAAGATTCAACTTTTGATTTTAGGGTTCTGATTTTAGGGTTCTGAGCAGGTATTGCTTCTGTCCTCAACTCATTGTAAGTGAAGGAAGGGAAAACAAAGAGGTACCACCAAGTTACAGGCAAAGAAACCAGATTCAGAGCATTTCAGCCTTTAATTGAAATGACAGTGAGCCATTCATGGGAGAGAAAGGAAGGAAGTAGGGAACTATCCTAAGAGAAGCTATTTCAACTTTTCTGAACACATTTACTTTCAAAAGAAGTTAAAAGCTTTACAAGGGAGGCAGAAGAATGATGGAAAAGAGGAGAAAATCACTTTAATAGGAAGGGAGAAAACTCCCCCATCAAGTCAGATAATGTCTATCCTAAGGCTGTTACATTGACTCCACTGTTATATGCAGCAACACCACAGGGTAGATGCTTTCCACATTGATGGAAGGGTTTTTCCATCATTGTAGTTAATCCACTTCTCCTAGAGGCAGTAGCTCGGTCGATGAAAGAATTACACTGAGGGTCTGTACAAACTAACTGACTCACACAGGCTGTGAAAAGATTCCCCGCCCTGTGCTACAGAGCTCTGTTGATCTAATTTTTAAGCATAAACCAGGCCGCAGAGAAGCTGCCGATGGAAAAGACCAGTTGTCAAATCTAATCCTATTTCATTGTCAGGTGTCTGTCAAACCTCCTCTTAAAAAATCTCGACTGGTGGAGATTCCACAACCTTCCTGGGCAAGTTATGTCAGTGCTTAGCCACCCTCACTGTTGGGGTCTTTTTCCTATTGTCCAACCTAAACTGCCCTTGCTGCAACTGAAGTCCATCCAGTCTTGTCCTCTCCTTCACCTACTCCCACATTGTTTTGCAATTTTATTTTTAAACTCTGTGTGACAGGTTGTGTCACAGAAACCCTTTTGGGACTGCCACCTAATGTGCCTAGACTACCCCTGAGCCTGTTTTCCCTGCCAACTTGGGACTTCAGTACCTTAACTTGTTTGAGCCAGGCACGATGGCTTGCTGCAAACACAGATCCAAATCTGAACCACGTCCCCCACAAGACGCAGGCTTAACTGAAAACACCTCAAGAAGTGTTCCTGTCTCTAACACTCAGATGCCCAACTACCAATGGGATCCAAACCCCAATAAATCAGTTTAACCCAACATAACATATATACAGGGTAAACTCTTAAATTGTTAGCCCTCTGTGTGGAAATGGGAGAGTTTCCGAAGGGGTTTATATAGTTTCTCTCTTCTCCCTTCACCTCTCCTCTGCACAATCCAGCTCCAAGATGGACTCTTAGAGTCATATGGACAAGTCACATGTCCATGCATGGCTCAGTTCCTTACAGGCCGACTCCACATTCCCAGGAAAGCTCAGTTGTGGATTGGCGTCTTTCCAAGTTCATTGTTAGCTAAAGTGTTTCCTGACTGGGCACTTACGCAGAATAGTCTTTTCTCAAGAAGTTAACCAACTGCTTTTCTGAGGCTACTTAAAATGAAACAAGTACATAGCCAATATTCATAACTTTGAATACAAAAATTTTACATGAATGCAAATAGCATGAATATATCCAGTAGATCATAACCTTTTCGGAGATATGTTACATGGTCTATCTGGCATAAAACATATCCCAGTTATGTCATATTTACACTTATAACAATATTTTTATAAAGCATTATGGGGTGCAACATCACACTCTGTTTCACAGACTATAATTTGTAGGAAATAAATAAAATGAACAAAAGAATTGGGAGGGAGCTGGCTTGCTCAGAGATATTTTGTAGCAGCATCTGCAGAGATGCTGCAGAGATCTTGAGCGTTAACCACCAGTTTGGGGAATAGTCTCCTTTTTGCAGCCTGCCCTGACCATGGCGTTTTCAGTCAGGACTGTCTCAGGCAGTTTTGGGTCACAGGAGGGAGAAAGCCAGGAGGAGGAGTTATGAGCGTGACTCTTAGAGGAAGTATGGGTACAGTGTTTCCTGGGCACAGACCTGGGGTGACAGACTTTGGAGTTTCTGAATACAGAGATTGCTAGTTGCTGGTTGTTTCTACTGGTGTTCAGGGAAGCAGGATGTTGTGTACATTCTTTGTAACCCCTCACCCACAGATTGTACTAAAAAATATAGCTGACTTGGATCATTAATTTTTCCTCCTAATACTATCGACTGTGCAATGCCTCACAGGTTGGCACCACTTCAGAGAAGCGGACACCAACATACCCTGGAGCACTGATAATACCAGCCAAGCCTGCACACCCATGGGTGATAATTTCTCCTACTATAGTAAAGAAGGAAAGAGTCATCTCTGGGACTTCCAGGGATCTCCTGTGGGGAGGTGATGACCACAATGTCCTTGTGCATCTGCAGCCATGGATCAGTGCATTGGCCCATGCCTATGGTGACCTAACCCTCTCATGTCAATCAAACAGTACTGTCAGTCCGCACCACACCTTTTGTGTTATTGGGATATTTTCTAGGTTGGTGGCTGTGACATACCAGGGTTCAACCCAGACTAATCAGCAGCTGTGTCATACCTGCCTGCAACCTTACAATGCCTTGCTGAAGTGCCTTCCACCTGGACCACTCACAGACAACCGTCAAGCATGGAATCGCACCCGAGGCATGTGTGTGTAATTGCAGCCTGGCCAGGAATAACTGTATTACACTCAGGCTCTCACCATCCTTGGTTATACTGCAGGGTGACCCCAACATATTCCCCAGTCTTTGATTTCCCTCCTGAAATGTACATCCTGTGCTACCCAGTCCTCTCCTGGACAATACAAGCTACATTGTCTATTATTTCTTTATCAGCACGAATATGCAGGCAACTCTCAGACATTTCTATTTAAACACACTGGATTAGATAAAACAATAAATCAAAGTTTATTGAATACATATATAGATTTTCAGTTAGTGCAAAGGAGAAGGCATAGAAGTCAGACATGGTTACAAGAAAAATAGAGCTAGAATGCAACTTTTGCCTCAGTTAATAAATGATGTGTAATTCAAAGGAAAAGTTTCCTCTTCAGATGCAGTAAATCAATGGGCAGAGAGAAAGAGAGAGAGTGTGGCTTGGGATGTCTGCCCCTTCTTTTTATAGTCCTATCCCTACTTTGAGAAACATTTCCACCTATTTACCGGAAGAGAACAAAATCTATGTAGAAGGATGTTCCCTTCTGCTTTTTCCTCACCTTTTGGGGATACCTTTGTTTCCTTTCCTGCTTAATGACTCTGATTACTGTTTAGATACAAAATTAAGTGGAGCAAACATTTCTTCATTGAAGAGAGACCAGTTTGCCAGCCTCAGTTCGGAACATGTATGAATAACATGATACAGTGTAATCTTATAACTTCTCATACATTATCAAAAATGTTTTAATATTTGTGATGGGATCATGACTATTTCTAGTTGACTCATAGATTTATTTCGCATCTAAAACTCAGCTGTTTGTGCAAATAATATGCAGATAATATGCATGCAAAAGGGATAGTTTTGTGAATTGCAGAGGTCCGTAGCATGCTGTGGTCTCCTCCTGAGTGCCTGAACTCCTCTGGTCATCATGTGGTCTCCAGCAAGCAAAAGGCGTGAACCGATCTTTTCTACTTTAGGGAATAACCTAGCAAAGGAAGGACATAGGATACCACGGTGATTGGCATCCTATTAATAGCTTGATAATCTGGAGTACTCTTAAATGTCCTACAGATTTCATATAAAATGTCTGACAGGCTTTATATTCCACTTATTACGGCCAGGACAATGAGGTTACTCTCAAACCAGGGATAACT
The DNA here is from genome assembly GCF_965140285.1 of Lepidochelys kempii. Lineage (NCBI taxonomy): Eukaryota > Metazoa > Chordata > Testudines > Cheloniidae > Lepidochelys > Lepidochelys kempii. The sequence continues at coordinate 6,898,853 of NC_136385.1, forward strand.
GAGAAGATACCATCTACAGCTGCAAACAGTTTGTACATTTCATCTGTATCTAACTTTCAGTTCCTTTGATTCCAAATTTGTTGCTAAGGCTGGTTGAAAATTTTTAATGAGACTTTTTTCCATGGTGAATTGGATTTTTCATTCAACAATTTTTTTCATGAAATTATTTTTCCTTGGAAATTATCAGCTTTCTGTCAAACTGCAAAACTCCCCTCCTCCCTAAATTATGGCTGTGGGACTCTGATGAAGTTCCAGGGCAGTTCAAGAAGAGGAGAGACCATCATGCATTCAGGGGGATGCAGTCCAGCCTGGACGCCAGGAACATGGAAGAGATTGGTGGTGTGTGGTATCTGAGGCACCCCCGGGGTACTTCCAAGTCAAAAGATTAAGTTTTTAGCTAAAAATTTCGGTCACCACAAAAAACAACAACAACAACAACAAAACGCTTTGTGTATTAGGTCTACACAGTACCCAACTTACAATGAATACACCAGGATGAAATATACCCTAACCTCATACTCTGGAACTCTGGTAGAATTTGCGTCATTTAAACACAGTAAGAAAGAGTAGGTCAAATTAATCCTGAGGGCACCAATTACACCAAGCTGGCTTTGGTTCACTGAATGCATTAATTAGGTGTTGTGGCTCTCTGAACTCAGGTACTCCCAGTTGCTTCTCAAATCATAGGCCATAGATCGCACATCTCAGTATAAAATTTCCTGCATGCTCCCAGACTGGCAGTTTCTATTGATGGGGAAATGCCACCACATCTCTCTCTTTCTTCTCAGCAGGTACGTTTTATTGTCCTGAATTACAGTCAGACACACAGAGACACCATGGGGATCAGCAGCTATTGAATTCCAGACCTCCAGCACTAAAAGCCTAAGCCCCAACTCCTACCCCTTCAGCTAAAGGAGTGACCTCATGGGTTGGAAAAAAAGAGGCAATTACAAAGGCACTGAAGCCAGGGCTTCCCATGATGTCGCTCGGTTTTCATACATGGTCAAGTAAATGCAAAAAAGCTTAATTAGCACAGTAAGCAACTTTACCCCAAATGGACGTTCCAAGCCACAGAGCTCCCCTTGTCCAAAGAGGGTCAAAGATTGACACTCCTTTACTCTCACCCCTTCATTAGATAAGGAATAATCCCTGCAGACTGATTCTCTCACAGGAGAGTCACAAGTCACTGATTTCTCTTTGGATTAGTGAACAGGAGTGTTTGTGTGGGCGGCATGATTAACCTGCGTGTCATTGTACTTGCACAGTATCTGCATTTTATCGAACATCTGGAATGACCAGCTGTGAACATCTGGCTCCGTGGACGAAGCCTTTTCCTGAGCTGGTACTGATGTCCGTTAAGAAACTGATCTCCATTTATCTTCACTTACTTCATTACAGAGAAGGGACACGTTTTCCTCACTATCTACCTGCCCACATCTCTGTTGCTGTCTGATCTCTGTTGAGAGGAGATGGAAGAGGGAAATCACTCGGAGGCGACTGAGTTCATTCTCTCAGGACTGACAGATCATCCAGAGCTGCAAAATCCCCTGTTTGGGGTTTTCCTACTGATTTATGGTTTCACCCTGGTAGGAAATGGGGGGATGATCTTGTTAATCACAATTGATCCCCAACTCCACACCCCCATGTACTTTTTCCTCAGGAATTTGTCTTTCTGTGACCTCTGCCTTTCCTCGATAATTTTCCCTAAGATGCTTCTGAATTTCTTAGCCGAGAGGAAAAGCATTTCTTACACTGCCTGCGCTGTGCAAATGTTTCTCTCTATCGCTTTTGGAGATGTTGAGTGCCTCTTGCTGGCTGTGATGGCGTATGACCGTTATGTGGCCATCTGTAACCCGCTGCTCTATACGGTCAGCATGTCCAGGCACCTTTGTAAACAGCTGGTGGCTGGGACGTACACTGTGGGGGTGGTGGATTCAATGTTAAACACATATTTTACATTTCGGCTGTCATTCTGCAGCTCCAACATCATCAATCATTTTTTCTGTGATGTCCTCCCACTGTTGGCGCTCTCCTGTTCTGACACTCGCATCAGAGAGATTATGATGTTTGTTTCAATGTGCTGCATTCAAGTCATCAGCTTTCTGACTGTCCTCCTCTCCTATGTCTATATCACCTCCACCATCCTGCAGATCCGCTCTGCCGAGGGCCGACACAAAGCCTTCTCCACCTGCACTTTCCACTTGACCACTGTGGTCCTGTTTTATGGCACCCTCCTCTTCATGTATTTACGTCCCACCTCCAGCTATTCCACGAATACAGACAAAGTGGCCTCAGTGTTTTACACACTGGTGATCCCCATGTTGAACCCCCTCATCTACAGCCTGAGGAACACGGAGGTGAAGGACGCCCTGAGGAAAGCAATGAATAAACTGCAAACAAATTCTTGAATCTGTTTAATTCAGGACTGGTTTAGTGCTGGGGAGTGGAAACAGGTGAATTCAATTCTCAGCCCATTACAAAATAATTTCAGAAAGCCCGTGGTAGTTTTGTACATTATTATATTGTTATTATTATTAATTTGTTTGTATTCCAACAAGGCCTGCAGTCCCCAACAGAGATCAGTGAACAAAACAAGGGAAGTATCACAGGAAATGAGGGAAACCCAAGCCAATAGTGTGCCGGGTTCGGTCACAGAGACCCTCATTGTGACTGTCACCTCATCTGCTGAAATTACCTCTGAGCCCATTTTCCCTTCCAGCCTGGGACTCCAGAACCCTGTCTTTTTGAGCCAGACACACGAGCCAGCTGCAACAGAGACCTAGGCTCTGGGTGATGCACCCAAAGCTGCAAATCTAGACTGAAACCAGCTCAGCAGGACACAAGTCTCCAGTACACAAATACCCAGCTCCCAATGGAATCTAAACCCCAAATAAATCTGCTTTACTCGGTATAAAGCTTATACAGGATAAAATGATAAACGCTTGCCCTCTATATCACTGCAAGAGAGATATGCACAGCTGTTTGCCCCCCCCCCCTCCCAGCCCCAGGTAACAATCACTTACACTAAGTTTATAAATAAACAAAAGTGATTTTATTAAGTAAAAAAGTAGGATTTAAGTGGTTTCAGTAATAACAGAGAGAACAAAGCAAAATAAAACAAAACACTCAGGTTAAGCTTAATATACTCAGACATCAGTTACAAATGTTCCAGTTTTTCTGAGGATAGAGGACTGTTGTCTGCACGCAGTGAAAGGTTTGAATAAGCCAGATGAACACCATTTCCTCCCTCTCATCCTTCTTTATTAATTTATTCAAATCCAACACAAATGGTATTTATCACAACACACTTATTTATTGCCATAACTCGTTTCATTTCCTTCCTTCAGTCCTTCCGGGAGCAACCATAATATTTTACAATAAATTTATAGGTAAATAAAGACTCGTCTTTCTCATGTTCTGTCCCGCTTTCTAGAAGAATAAAAAAGTTGTGGAAAGAGATGCAGCCAGTTAAAATGGATCTCAGCATCTGCTCTGCTGCTGAGATAATGTACTTGGCTTTCCCTGTGGTGCTGTTTCTGTACATGGCATGTTGGTTCCATTCGCTGAACAGGGTGTGGGAAAAAAAGATCTGTGACCTAAAGCTGAAAACAATTGTATCCCATTTCAAGACCCATCATCTTTCTGGGCTCACGGATCTTGACCTCCTCCCTGGATTGGAACTGGTGAGGCAAAGGGGAAAGGCACCTTGTCTCAGCCTCAAAACCTTCAGCCATTCCCTTTCCCCAAAACTGTCTTTCTTAAAATCCTTCCTCTTTATCCCCCACCCACATTGCTCAGCAATTAGCTCACTGCTTCAATTCTGCAGAGCAGACCACCACACATCAGAGTAAGGAGAGAGACTTTTTAAAACTTGATATCACTGTAAAGGCGGTACCAACCTATGAGGCAATATAAGTGATTTGTCCACTTTGTGACAGAGGAGAAAAATAAACCTAGGTCTGCTGAGTCTGAGTCCAGCAGACCCTCTGACCTCCATGGATCAGGGAGAGATGGATGAAATGATTCCTTTCCTACCCAAAATAATCTGCTATCCTGTGACCCTAAATCTTTAAATAAAGCCACATCGGGTGAAATGTAATACCCCAAAACAAAACTCATGCATGTCCCATTATAAGAACATAAGAAGATTAAGAATGGCCATACTGAGTCAGAGCAAAGGTCCATCCAGCCCAGTATCCTGTCTACCAACAGTGGCCAATGCCAGGTGCCCCAGAGGGAGTGAACCTAACAGGTAGTGATCAAGTGATCACTCTCCTGCCATCCATCTCCACCCTCTGACAAACAGAGGCTAGGGACACCATTCCTTACCCATCCTGGGGAATAGCCATTAATGCATTTAACCTCCATGAATTTATCCAGTTCTCTTTTAAAACCTGTTATAGTCCTAGGCTTCACAACCTCCTCAGGCAAGGAGTTCCACAGGTTGACTGTGCGCTGTATGAAGAAGAGCTTCCTTTTATTTGTTTTAAACCTGCTGCCCTTTAATTTCATTTGGTGGCCCCTCGTACTTACGTTATGGGAACAAGCAAATAACTTTTCCTTATTCACTTTCTGCACACCACTAATGAATTTATATACCTCTGTCATATCCCCCCTTAGTCTCATCTTTTCTTAGCTGAAAAGTCCTAGTCCCTTTAATCTCTCCTCATATGGGACCTGTTCCAAACCCCTTTTCATTTTAGTTGCCCTTCTCTGAACCTTTTCTAATGCCAGTGTATCTTTTTTGAGATGAGGAGACCACATCTGTACACAGTATTCAAGATGTGGGAGTACCATGGATTTATATAGGGCAATAAGATATTCTCCATCTTATTCTCTATCCCTCTTTTAATGATTCCTAACATCCTGTCTGCTTTTTTGACTGCCGCTGCACACTGTGTGAACGTCTTCAGAGAACTATCCACGATGACTCCAAGATCTTTTTCCTGATTAGCTGTAGTTAAATTAGCCCCCATCATATTGTATGTATAGTTGGGGTTATTTTTTCCAATGTGCATTACTTTACATTTATCCACATTACATTTCATTTGCCATTTTGTTGCCCAAGTTTTGTGAGAACTTTTTGAAGTTATTCACAATCTGCTTTGGTCTTAACTATCTTGAGCAGTTTAGTATCATCTGCAAACTTTGCCACCTCACTGGTTACGCCCTTCTCCAGATCATTTATGAATCAGTTGAATAGGATTGGTCCTCAGACTGACCCTGGGGGAACACCACCAGTTACCCCTCTCCTTTCTGAAAATTTACCATTTATTCCTACCCTTTGTTCCCTGTCTTTTAACCAGTTCTCAATCCATGAAAGGATCTTCCCTCTTATCCCATGACAACTTAATTATCCCTTACATCTGTTATGTACCCATGTCTGTTGCTATAGGACATTATATCTCATTGGCTTAGCCAGTCCCCTTGTTGTTCTGCAGTTCCTCACTGGTGACTTTTTACTACGTTAATCAAGATATTCACTGAGCAAGAACCTCAGGACAGAGATGACGATGAAAATATAGGAGATGAGGATAACAAGGACGGAGATGATTTCCACGGAGCTGCCATAGTTATAGAGAAGGAGTTGATTGAGGGAAGTGTCAGAGCACAAGTACTTGAGGAGCTGTCAGGGTTCCCTCCCCACTCTGATCTCTAGGGTATACATGTGGGGACCCACATGAAAGACCCCCAAAGCTTATTTTTACCAGCTTAGGTTACAACTTCCCCAAGGCACAAATTCTCCCTTGTACCTTGGATTAGATAAACGGTGCCACCACCCAGTGATTCAACAAACATTTAGGGAGGGCCACTTGGAGCCCTCTCTTCCCCCTAGTATACCCCCAAGCCCTACACCCTGTTTCCTGGGGAGGCTTGAGAATAAACAAGATGACCACAGACCAACCTTAGGTTTTTTAGGACAGAGAACTTTATTAGAAAGAAAAATGGTAAAAGAAGCACCTCTGTAAAATTAGAATGGAAGATAATCTCACAGGACAATCAGATTCAAAACACAGAGGATTTTCCTCTAAGCAAAACATTAAAGTTACAAAAAGAAAAAAAAAACATAACCAGGAATACAACTTCCTCTCAACTCAGAGAAAATCACAAGCCAGAACAAAAGATAATCTAATTCATCCCCTTGCTAGTGCTTACTAATTCCATAGGAGTTGAATTGCTTGCTTTCTTGATCTGACTCCGACAAGAGCCACAAAGAACAGAAAGAACAAATCCGTACCCCCCCACACACCAGATTTGAAAGTATCTTGTCCCCTTATTGGTCATCATGGTCAAGTGCCAGCCACATTATTGAGCTTCTTAACCCTTTACCGGTAAGAGGATTTTGTGCCTCTGGCCAAGAGGGATTTAATAGTACTGTATACAGAAAGGTGGTTACCCTACTGTCAAAATATAAAGGGAAGGGGAAACCCCTTCAAAATCCCTCCTGGCCAGAGGAAAAAATCTCTCACCTGTAAAGGGTTAAGAAGCTAGGATAACCTCGCTGGCACCTGATGCAAATGACCAATGAGGAGACAAGATGCTTTCAAAAGCTGCATGGAGGGAAAAACAAAGGGTCTGTCTGTGTGATGCTTTTGCCGGGGACAGAACAGGAATGGAGTCTTAGAACTTAGTAAGTAATCTAGCTAGATATGCATTAGATTAGGATTTCTTTAAATGGCTGAGAAATTAAGTTAATAGAATCAAAGAATATCAGGGTTGGAAGGGACCTCAGGAGGTCATCTAGTCCAACCCCCTGCTTAAAGTAGGACTGATTCCCAATTAAATCATCTCAGCCAGGGCTTTGTCAAGCCTGACCTTAAAAACTTCTAAGGAAGGAGATTCCACCACCTCCCTAGGTAACACATTCCAGTGTTTCACCACCCTCCTAGTGAAAAAGCCGTTCCTAATATCCAAGCTAAATCTCCCTCACTGCAAGGAGACCATTACTCCTTGTTCTGTCAACTGCTACCACTGAGAACAGTCTAGAGCCATCCTCTTTGCAACCTCCTTTCAGGGAGTTGAAAGCAGCTATCAAATCCCCCCTCATTCTTCTCTTCCATAGATTAAACATCCCCAGTTCCCTCAGCCTGTCCTCATAACTCATGTGCCCCAGTCCCCTAATCATTTTTGTTGCCCTCTGCTGGACTCTTTCCAATTTTTCCACATCCTTCTTGTAGTGTGGGGCCCAAAACTGGACACAGTACTACAGAGGAGGCCTCACCAGTGTCGAAGAGAGGGAACCGATCACGTCCCTCGATCTGCTGGCAATGCCCCTACTTATACATCCCAAAATGCCATTAGCCTTCTTGGCAACAAGGGCACACTGTTGACTGAATGAAATGTTCAGTTGTGCTGAATGGAATGGATATTCTTGTCTGTGTGTCTTTTTGTAACTTAAGGTTTTGCCTAGAGGGATTCTCTATGTTTTGAATCTAATTATCCTGAAAGGTATTACCCATCCTGATTTTACAGAGGTGATTCTTTTTATTGTTACTTCTATTAACATTCTTCTTTTCAAGAAGTGAATGATTTTTTGTATTGTTCTTAAGATCTGAGGGTTTGGGTCTGTGGTCACCTATGCAAATTGGTGTGGATTTTTACCAAACCTTCCCCAGGAAGTGGGGTGCAAGGGATGGGAGGATTTTGGGGGGAAAGAAGTTTCCAAACAACGCTTTCCTAATAAAAATAAACCCAGATAAATGTTTGGTGGTGGCAGTGGAAGTCCAAGGGCAAAGGGTAAAATAGTTTGTACCTTGGGGAAGTTTTCACTAAGCTGGTAAAAGTAAGCTTAGGAGGTTTTCATGCAGGTCCCCACATCTGTACGCTTGAGTTCAGAGTGGGGAAGGAATCTTGACACCTTCCATTTATATTTATGTCAGGAACTGAGGTGGGTCTTCCCACCCCCTTTCCTCCCTGTGACTGGGGGGTGTTAACAGGCCACTTGCAACTTGAATTGTCCCTTGAAATATGTGTGAACTACTTACACTAAACAATCTGTTCCACCTTATATTTACCTGTGATATTCTGAGTTACTTTCCCAGACGTGAAGAAGAGCTCTGTCTCAGCTCAAAACCTTGTCTCTGTCACCAACAAAAGTTGGTCCAAGAAAAGCTATTACCTCCTCCACCTTATATCTGTACAGTTCTTGTCAATTATTGTACTGACATCCCTTTGCTCTCAATGGCTAAGGTCATGTCTACACTAGAGAGCTTACAGCAGCACAGATGTACTAATGCAGCTGCGCCGCTGTATGATCGCTCATGGAGCCACTCTGTGCTGATGTGAGAAATCTCTCCTGTTGGCCGAATAAAACCACCTCCATAAGTGACAGTGGTTATGTCAGTGGGAGAGCTTCTGCTACCAACATAGAATCATAGAAGATTAGGGTTGGAAGAGACCTCAGGAGATCATCTAGTCCAACCCCCTGCTCAAAGCAGGACCAATCCCCAATTTTTGCCCCAGATCCCTACATGGCTCCCTCAAGGGTTGAACTCACAACCCTGGGTTTAGCAGGCCAATGCTCAAACTACTGAGCTATCCCTCTCCCTATTAAATAAATAAATGAATAAATAAATTTTAAAAAGTGATGTTAACTCAAAGACTTTCAGATATAAGGCCTCCAATGCTATTTCTGTGTGCGGTGATGCTAGCTTAAGTAGTGTCATTTTTATTTGTATATAATACAGTGATGATGTGGTGCTGGATTCATATCTGAAGGATGAAATCTGCTCTGTTGGTTTCCTAAACGTTATTAGGCCCGGAAGCCTGCAGGATGGTACCAGTGTGGCATTGCTGACCCAAAGAGTATCAGGCCTTTTAATTATTAATAACTATTATTATTATCTGCAGTGTTGTTGTGCCCATGTTGGCCCAGGATATGCCCACTTCATTCTGAATGGTTTCTTGCAACAAGTGTAATGAGCCATGAGGGCATCTTCATTATCCACAAAGACTCACAATGAGTTCTTTGGCACAATAAAAACAGGTCAACATAAGAAAGGTCAGACCAAAGGTCCATCTAGCCCAGTCTTCTGTCTTGCAACAGTGGCCAATGCCAGGTGCCCCAGACGGAATGAACAGGTCATCTCAAGTGATCCATCTCCTGTCACCCATTCCCAGCTTCTGGCAAACAGAGGGTTAGGGATGCCATTCCTACCCATTCTGGCATCATTCCTGTCCATCCTCAGGACCATACTATCTGAGCAGAATGAAATTCCCTTTAATTTTAATCCATGGCTTGACTGCTACTGCTCCCCAAGCCTGCTGCTGGCAGGTCGTACATTCGTGCATGTGTGTGCATACACGCACACACAAAGCCCGTGTAATACAGAGGCATAAGGCCTAGTAATTGTTCAGTTACTAACACCACGTAATTACTGTGTCTCTTATTCACTGAGAGCATTTTGAGAGTCGGCACCACTGTGAGGTAAGTGCACATAAGGTTTGTAAAGATTCAAGCCTGTAGGGGAGTACCTGTGTGGTGTCGCTCACCTAAAAATGATTAGGCCTCAGGATACACAAAAGAAATGGCACGAGTGAAGGAACCAGCAGAGGCTGTCCAGAAGGCTTTAGAGCTGATGGTCTCCAGGCTAGCAACAGTATGGATTCTCCTGTACGTTTAAGACCTAGTTTTTTGACGAGTACATGTCACAGGCACAAAGAACCCTGAAAGCATACTGATCTTTGGCCCAGAAGCATCACACAGGTACAGCCATGTAGGCCTCATTCCTAATATTTCTGGGGCTAGCAGCCCCACACAGAACCTGCTGGCCAGACAGACAACCTAACAATTACTGGGCTCGAGACACCTCACAAACCCTGCCCTGCAGTCATTAGACTTCGTCACCTTGGAGCCATTAATACCACAAAGACACCGATGGGCAGGTGTAATGAGGCTTTCCTGTGAAAGAAGGACTCACACGTTCAACAAAGATCAAACCAAAGACATCCAAAGATCTTTTTAGCTAAATGAAACTAATATGCTTTTATAGTGGTTGGGAACTGTCACTATCACTAATTCAATGTATTTCACAAGCATCTGTTTGAATCTTCAAGCTACCAACTTCACACAAAGACACTGCCTGGGAAGGAAAAGTTTTAATAATTTAGTGGCACAACAGAGCAAACATCAGGCTTTATCACCTTAAAGTTAGCAACGCACCACAAGATGGCCCTGTCTACAAAATTCTTATGTCTTTAGGCTAGAAACACCACAAAGGCCTCATTTCAGAGTAGCAGCCGTGTTAGTCTGCATCCGCAAAAAGAAAAGGAGGACTTGTGGCACCTATGAGACTAACAAATTTATTTGAGCAGTAGCTTTCATGACTTATAGCTCACTTCATCGGATGCAAAGCCCTAGTAGCTGTTTGCTTAGTCTCATGACCCAACACATCTTTTCGTGCATAAATTCCTGGAGAGGCTTGAGGCTAACTATGTTGCACAGGCATATAGTCAACTAATCTTGAGGATTAAATAATAAGGATTGTCGCATGTGATCGTCTGCCGTAATAATAGTAGGGGCTAGATGGGTGAGATAATATCTTTTCTTGGACCAACTTCTGTTAGTGAAAGAGACAAAGCTCCCAGAGAGCACTGCTTCAGGTCTGGGAAAGGTACGCATCTTCAAAGCTAAATGGAAGGTGGAACAGATTGTTAAATATAAAGAATGAACACTTGTTAAAAACTCATTAAGAAACGATTGAAATGAAGTGTTTTGGTGTCATTAGACTGGGAACGTTTTGATTTTCTGTTCCAACATGACTTTTGGTTTCCCCCTTAGGACACTAGCCTATGTGTTACCTATGTGTTATGGCTCTCCTAAATATTGTGAGGCCTTGAGCCTAGGTGGGAGTAGCTGTGTGGTATTTCTCCCCTAAATATTATTAGGCCTTAAGCCTAGATGGGAGTGTCTTTGTGGTATTGTTCTCCTAAATTTTATTTGGCCTTTAGCCTAGATGGAAGCACCTGTGAGATATAACTGACCTAAAGATTACTAGGCCACAAACCTCTATGTCAATTCTTGTTTAGCATTCCTCACTTAAAAATGATTAGGCCCTTCATAACTGTCAGCCAGCGTCTGTGACATATTGCTCTCCTAAAGCGTATGAAGTCACCAGTCTGAAAAGCCGTACCTGTGTGGTATTGCTCACCCAAGTATTATTAGGCCATATGCCTGCATGGCATTACGCATCTAGAGATGATTAGGCTTCAAGTAGTCCTTGTGAGGTTGTGACAGATGTTTTCCAAGGATATTGAATTAAGGTTAAATATCTTTGGAGTCCATTGTATTATCTACAAAGCTCATGCATTAATGTGGGCCTGGATGATCAAAGCGCCATATTGAACAAGGTGGCAGACAAGAGAGGTCTTTTAGGACAATACATGTGAAGTGGATTTCATGGCAAATATATAAGGAGAGGTGAATGCAAATTTCCCACCTCCAGTTCTTCAAAAACCCAGCTTACTGAAGCTATGGCCTGAAGAGTGGGCCTTTTTCTGCTGACTACCTGTTCCCAGAGGCACAAGATCGGTGGCCCAAGCTGTACAAAGGATAGACTGACCTATTCACAGGGGCTGGAGTTCTGAGCTGAGGCTTTTATGAACTTGTAGTCACAGGGAAAACCCCGAAGTGTGGTTTGAAAGACTGACTCCTACGCAAGCCCCTGCTGGATTTGGGAGGTGATTTGGGGTAAGCTCATTAGCAGGTGTGTAGGTTCTCTTATTGTTTTTAATATGTTTTCTCTGTCATAATTTCAGCTTAAGAATACATGTGCCAGCTTATCAAGTTCTGTGTAGTAATTTATAACTGCTGGCAATTACACTGTTCATAATCCTTCTGATGAGAAATCAAAGCACAGAAGCTGGCCTATTTCGGCAGTCTGATTTGCAGGGGATATTACAGTGTAGGCAAGGGACTGGAAAATTCCCAGTTAGGCGAGGGAGAGATACAGATCTCCGTCCAAGAGAGGTGTTGGCTGAGGATCTGGGCGCCTAGAATGGATGCCCTTGGTGGACCAGTAGGGTAACCAGATGTCCCGATTTTATAGGGACAGTCCCGATTTTGGCGTCCTTTTCTTATATAGGCTCCTATTACCCCCCACCCCCTCTCCCGGCTTCAAAAACAGACTCCAATGAGAAACTGCAGAACTGGAATTAATTTGCAAACTGGACACCATCAAATTAGGCCTGAATAAAGACCGGGAGTGGATGGGTCACTACAAAAACTAATTTCCCCCTACTGTTACTCACACCTTCTTGTCAATAGTTTGAAATGGGCCACTCTCTCTCCATTGGCCCCATTACCACTTCAAAAGTGATTTGTCCTCCCTTGGTATTCTACTGTTGAGATTAGCCCACTTCCACTTCAACTGAATTGTCTCGTTAGCACTGACCCTCCACTAGGTAAGGCAACTCCCATCTTTTCATGTACTGTGTTTATATACCAGCTTACTGGTTTTTTTTTCACTCTATGCATCTAATGATGTGGGTTTTAGCCCATGAAATCTTGTGCCCAGATAAATGTGTTCATCGCTAAGGTGCCATAAGTACTCCTCGCTATTTTTGTATAAATCCTGCTTCTCTTTCAACAGGACTCTTTTGGTTGAAGAAGCCTCTCAGAGTTCCCAAAGTTAGGACAGCAATCATCAAGCTTGGTCATTTATCTTTGGGAGCTGCTAATTTCAATGAATGTTTGCAATGTCTTTGAAACACATTCCGATTTTAATGATGCACAGTGGGCCCACTTTAACCACACTTGCAAACTTGCTTGCCAAGTTACGCAATCTCAGTTTGGCAGGCACAAACTTTTTCATCATCATGTCCACCGAGAGCTTATTAAAATGGTCAGAAGCTAATACCGTTTCTGGAGAGATGGGTCAATGAGACTAAATTAATCGCCTCAGGTCCTGGAAGTGTAACCTCCCTGGAATTTGCATTTTTTGTTTTGTTGCCGGAGCCAGGGTGATTATTTTGAACCAGCACGCATAATCTCCAAAGTGCATTACCTTGTTCCTCACAGGGGAATTAAAGAAATTACCAGCAGAGAATTCCCTATGAGGGACTAGACAGAGACAGAGACTAATTATTTGATTTGTAACGGCAAAACTGCACAGAAGATACATTTGAAATCCAAAACTGTTGTTCCAGGGACTTTATTAGTATCAGTCAAATATTACTATTAATTCTATTAATGTCAGACCTACAAATCCACCTCTCTCTCTATAGCCCACACACCCTCTGCCCAGACATTGGAGACCAGGACACACACATCTTGATTGGATGCACCTCAATACCATGGGGAAACAGCAAAAGAATATGGACAGAATAAACATGTTTTAAACTGAAACTGTTATCACAGCCACAGGTTACGAAACAGGCTCTCCCATAGGGTAGAATAACTCCCTTCGCTGCAGGAATGATTGAAATATTCTGACCTGTGGCATGCAGGACATGAGACTAACTGATAATCATGACCTCTTCTGGCCTTAAAATCTATGTACCCATGTACAGACTTAATTTTCTGTTCAAAAATAATGCAAAGAGAAGCCTCTGTGTTCAGAACTGTTTGGGTGAATTCAGAGCGGAATAAACAAAGATTAAAACCAGTTGCTAAAGACAGAAAAGAATATTTTGAAAATCCACCCACTCCCCAAATAGACAGTGCACTTCATTTTGATCTGTCGCAACCCTCCTGGCATATCTATTTCTACTCCTGGATCCCCTGCCATTCCAGTCCTGTCCATCTCATCTCAAATCTACAGGATTCCCACACATGCCTCCAGCTCTGCATCCAATCCTAATTTGCATCCCCAGGGTTTCCATTACATAAAATACGTAGCATATATCTGCGCACACACACACACACACACACACACACACTCTCTATCAACACACTTTAGTTGAGAGGATAGATAGCCTAGCATTTAGGGGGCCTGTGGCAGGGCAGGGAGGCTAGCCGTAGTGGGGGCAAAGACACAATTGGAGGCTGGGGACTGGCTAGAGCAACATTTCGGGTGTGACCCTGTTAGATGAGGTGGGTTCATGTCCCTGCCCCCCCACCCCCCCGTCAATGAGATTTTGACAGTCAATAGTATTTACATTTCTAAGTGCCCCAAACCTTTTTGAAAATGATATTGGAGCAACTTAACCTTCGAAGGGTGTGACACCCGAAGAAGTTGTTGACTGACGTGTGCAGGCAGCAGCAGAGGGCGCCAGAGAGCTACCTCCGCCTACAGCGCCAACTCCAGATTGCAAGGGGCTCCAACACTGTGAGAACAGGAGCCACATAAGGAACTTAGCTAGGGAGACCTGACCTGTCATAACCCCTCTAATTCTTTGCCTGGAGCCCCTGGAATTGCAGTCATAGCCTGTCCACACAGCTCTGCTGATGCCCCTCAATCCTGCTGTGCTAGAGGCCCCCCCACCCCTATGTTTCAGTCTTTGCCCCCCCACCACACCTCATACGGCTCTGCTAAAGTCTTTTCCATAAAATATTCCATGCGTAAGTGCACTGAATTCGTTTCAGCTGATGAAGCCTTAGCTACAATGTAATGGAACTCATGGGCAGAATTATTGATACACAGTGAACTTTGTGTACTGAAGGGGGGCTGGTTTTTCCTGCAATCTCCATCCTAAAGAAAGTCTAAAGTCCCCAGGCCATTTCCTTCCCAGAAGCGCTTAAGTCTGCTCAGTGGTTCCAAGCTCACTGTGGACCAATGCTGAGCAAGGAAGCACCACGTGGAGTGAGTGTCCTGCCACTCCGTGCACCTGACGAAGTTGGTTATAGCCCACGAAAGCTTATCCCTAAATAAATGTGTTCGTCTCTAAGGTGCCACAGGACTCCTCGTTGTTTTTGAGTTTACTGAATTTCTCTGCTCCCACACGATCCTAGTGTATCTGAGAGGCACCACACAAACAAGGGAATGTGTAGCAGAGCGTGTCCAGGGACAGGAGTGGGAGTGTGTGTTATGGTGTTGGGCCCTATAGAGATAGTGTAATGAACCTGCCGGCTCATGGTCAGGCCCCACCTCCCACCCCACTCCAGAATTAGCTGGAGGAAAAGGATTGGGCCACATTCTCAGCTCATTCTGAGAGGGGATCTGGTTCATGTATGTCCACCAGAGGGCGGTGTCTCTACCCAAGTTCCTCATCCTGACAGTGGAAGCGTCCCTGTGAACAGGCAAGGCGGTGACAGCCAGAGGGCAGGAGAGGATGAGGGTCAGCCAGGGAGCTGCTGAGAATGAGCAGGGGCCAAACAAAGGCAGCAGACTGGAAGGCGCCAGTGGAAGGACAAGTACAGGCAGCCTGAGAACAGGGCTAGAGGCTGGGGACGGGAAGTTGTAAGCAGAGCATTAAAGCACCTGAGGCTCTCAGTAGGCGAAGTGTTTAATGGGGACCCACCAAGGGACGGAGAACCCCCCAAGAACCTACTGCTTGGACGGCCCACCGTGCTGACCTCTGCGCTCATGGTACACGGAGCTCACTAGAAGGGACTGGTAAACTCGCAGCAACACCCTCCAGTGGGGACAGTAGATTTGATCGCAGAAAAGGAAGAGCTGGACTTTTCCTTGCATCGTACAGGCCCCGATTGTGCTTGTTAGGCACAGCCAGCCTAGATCCTGACAGGTATTTAGGGGTGCCTAATTCACATGGAAATCAATGGGGACCAGACATGAAATCAACAGACCTATTAACTTCAGTGGGACTTACAGCAGGCCCATAAGGAACATCACCTCCTCCCGTCCAGGTCCAGTCACTTCTGCTGCCTTCTAAGAGGGAGGGTGAACAGGAGCCTATCTCCTCCCTGCTTCTCCCCCCACTTTTGGGGGGATAGCTCGCAGCCAAAAGGGGATGAGCAGGGATCGATGCTTGGACTCAGGAAAGCAAAGAGAATGCAGTCGTGCTTGGTATCTGTGCGGGGGCGCTTCGGTGGACACTTTCCTTGCACTGTCTCCTTAACCCTGCACATTCAAGCAAGGACAATGTGACCATTTGCAGGCAACTACTCCCCTAGAAACTTAGCTGTGCACAAATCCCAAGGCCTAGAAAACACATCCTGCACCAAAACTATGTGTCAGAATTGCTTATAGGACCCAAGACCTTCAGCACCAAAGCATAGGCCCTTGAGCACATAGTTACTCCATTTGCTAGTCTCCGTAATAGATTTTTATCTTCAATATGGACCAGCCACTAGATGGGGGCAGGGCACTTTTAGCTCGTATGTTACATTCACTCCAAGTTTTCCCTGTGCAAAACGCTCCCAGAGAACTTTTTATTTGCTGGAATCTTGGTGTTTCCGGGTTTAATGGAATATTTCTCTTTCAGAACCTCTTCACATCGTGAGTTTCAAAGGCTGGAGTGATGAGGCATAAATGACCAATGATGGAAAAAGCTATTTGTTTGGCCTAGTCTACCCTAGAAAGGTTTGCCTGTTTGGCTATACTGGTATAGCTACACGGGCAAACCCGCCTTACGTAGCCTCAGTTTATGCGAGCAAAAGAGCATTTTTGCCTCTATAACTTATATCCATTCCCCAAAAGAAATAACTAAATTAGCAAAAGCACTTTTTTAAAAATTTCTTTTGCCATTATACCTCTGTCAAGGTTCCTCCCCCACTCTGAACTCTAGGGTACAGATGTGGGGACCTGCATGAAAAAAACCTCCTAAGCTTATCTTTACCAGCTTAGGTCAGAACTTCCCCAAGGTACAAAATATTCCCCCCGTTGTCCTTGGACTGGCCGCTACCACCACCAAACTAATACTGGTTACTGGGGAAGAGCTGTTTGGATGCGTCTTTCCCCCCAAAATACTTCCCAAAACCCTGCACCCCACTTCCTGGACAAGGTTTGGTAAAAAGCCTCACCAATTTGCCTAGGTGACTACAGACCCAGACCCTTGGATCTTAAGAACAATGAAAAAGCATTCAGTGTTTTACAAGAAGACTTTTAATAAAAAATAGAAGTAAATAGAAAAAAGAAATCCCCCCTGTAAAATCAGGATGGTAGATATCTTACAGGGTAATTAGATTCAAAAACATAGAGAACCCCTCTAGGCAAAACCTTAAGTTACAAAAAAGATACACAGACAGAAATAGTTATTCTATTCAGCACAATTCTTTTCTCAGCCATTTAAAGAAATCATAATCTAACACATACCTAGCTAGATTACTTACTAAAAGTTCTAAGGCTCCATTTCTGGTCTATCCCTGGCAGAAACCAGCATACAGACAGACACAGACCCTTTGTTTCTCTCCCTCCTCCCAGCTTTTGAAAGTATCTTGTCTCCTCATTGGTCATTTTGGTCAGGTGCCAGCGAGGTTACCTTTAGCTTCTTAACCCTTTACAGGTGAGAGGAGCTTTCCCCTGGCCAGGAGAGATTTCAAAGGGGTTTACCCTTCCCTTTATATTTATGACACGCCCCCCAAATCTCAGCTAGGGTGAAACACTGGCTGGGATTTCTTCCTGGAGCTCTAGGAAAACAGAGTTAATAAGACACATGCATCTCTACATATACTACCAAGTACATAAAGACTAACAACATTTTCCACATCTCAAGGACGATTTTAACCAGTTGATTCTGGGAAACTTTCACGGGAGAGTGCATCAGCCACTTTGTTAGAAGCTCCTGAGATGTGTTGGATGTCTAAATCAAAATCTTGGAGAGCTAAACTCCACCAAAGAAGTTTTTTGTTAGTTTCTTTGACGGTGTGAAGCCACTTTAGTGCAGCATGGTCGGTTTGCAGGTGGAAACGCCGTCCCCAAACATATGGGCGTAGCTTTTCCAGAGCATAGACAATGGCATAACATTCTTTTTCAGTGACTGACCAGTTGCTTTCCCTCTCAGACAGTTTTTTGCTGAGAAACACTACAAGGTGGAATTCTTGATCAGGTCCTTTCTGCATTAAAACTGCTCCCACACCACGCTCGGATGCATCTGTGGTTACTAGGAATGGTTTGTCAAAGTCTGGGGCCCTTAGTACAGGGTCAGACATGAGTGTCGCTTTAAGCTTGTTAAAGGCCTTCTGACACTTTCCGGTCCACTGAACAGCATTTGGCTGTTTCTTTTTGGTTAGGTCTGTCAGTGGGGCAGCAATTTGGCTGTAGTGCGGTACAAATCGTCTGTAATAACCGGCCAAGCCTAAGAAGGATTGAACCTGTTTCTTTGACTTTGGGACAGGCCACTTTTGGATAGCATCCACTTTGGCCTGTAGGGGGCTGTTAGTTCCTTGACCCACCTGGTGTCCAAGGTAAGTCACTCTGTTTAGGCCTATTTGACACGTCTTAGCCTTAACAATTAGTCCTGCCTCCCTTATGCGCTCAAGGACTTTTTGTAGATGTTCCAGGTGGTCTGCCCAGGAATCTGAAAATATGGCCACGTCGTCAAGGTAGGCGACTGCATATTTTCCTAATCCCGCTAGGAGACCATCTACAAGCCTTTGGAAAGTGGCTGGTGCATTTTGCAGCCCGAAAGGGAGTACATTAAATTCATACAGCCCGAGATGTGTGATGAAGGCTGACCTTTCCTTGGCAGATTCATCTAGCGGTACCTGCCAGAACCCCTTGGTTAAGTCCAAGGTAGAGATGAACTGGGCCCATCCCAGTTTCTCTAATAGTTCATCTGTGCGTGGCATTGGATAGTTGTCTGGGCGAGTTACAGAATTTAGCTTACGGTAGTCCATGCAAAAACATATCTCCCCATCTGTTTTGGGAACTAGAACCACTGGAGATGCCCATGCACTTTCAGAGGGGCGGATTACACCCATCTGTAACATATCGTGGATCTCCCGTTCTATAGCAGTTTTAGCTTGAGGAGACACCCGGTAAGGGTGGACCCTAATTGGGTGAGCATTACCTGTGTCAATGGAGTGGTATGCCCGTTCAGTCAGTCCTGGGGTGGCTGAGAACGTTGGCGCGTAGCTAGTGCATAGCTCCTGGATCTGCTGTCGCTGCATACGCCCAAGGGTCATGGAGAGGTTCACCTCTTCCACACCACCAGCACATTTCCCTTCGTAGTAGACACCTTCAGGCCACTCAGCGTCGTCTCCTCCCTGGGCTGTAAACTGACAAACCTTTAATTCTCTGGAATAAAAGGGCTTTAGAGAATTAATATGGGACACCTTAAGCTTTCGGTTGGAGGTGGGGAATGCTATGAGATAATTAACAGCTCCCAGGCGCTCCTGGACCATGAATGGCCCTTCCCACGATGCTTCCATTTTATGGGCCTGGAGCGCCTTTAAGACCATGACCTGGTCTCCTACTTTGAAGGAACGCTCTCTGGCATGTTTATCATACCAGGCTTTTTGCTCTTTTTGAGCATCCTGTAAGTTTTCTCTAGCAAGGGCTAAAGAGGTTCGGAGGGTGTTTTGTAGGTTGGTTACAAAGTCCAGAATGTTAGTTCCTGGAGAAGGTGTAAATCCCTCCCATTGCTGCTTCACCAACTGCAATGGCCCCTTAACCTCACGGCCATATATAAGTTCAAATGGGGAAAACCCTAAACTGGGATGTGGTACAGCTCTGTAGGCAAAGAGCAACTGCTGCAATACTAGGTCCCAATCATTGGAGTGCTCATTTACGAATTTACGTATCATGGCCCCCAAAGTTCCATTAAACTTCTCCACCATGCCATTTGTTTGATGATGGTAAGGAGTGGCAACCAAGTGATTTACCCCATGAACTTCCCAAAGGTTTTTCATAGTTCCTGCCAGGAAATTAGTCCCTGCATCTGTGAGGATGTCGGAGGGCCAACCTACCCTGGCAAAAATGTCTGCTAGTGCCTGGCACACACTTTTAGCCCTGGTGTTGCTTAGAGCTACTGCTTCCGGCCATTGGGTGGCAAAATCCATGAAAGTCAGTATGTACTGCTTTCCTCTGGCTGTCTTTTTCGGAAAAGGAGCCAGAATATCCACAGCTACTCGCTGAAATGTTACTTCAATGATGGGGAGTGGCTGGAGAGGGGCTTTGACCTGGTCTTGGGGTTTTCCCACTCTTTGGCACACCTCACAAGACTGGACATAGGTAGAAACATCCTTGCCCATTCCCTCCCAGTGGAATGATCCCCCCAAACGGTCTTTGGTCCTGTTCACCCCAGCATGGCCACTAGGGTGATCATGGGCTAAGCTCAAGAGCTTGGTATTTAGTTGGAACTACCAACTGTCTGAGGATGCCAGTCTTCCTAGTGTCCACCAGAAAGAGTTTCCTTGTATAAAAGTCCTCTTTCTACAACAAACCTGGATCGATTAGAAGAGCTGAGAGGTGGTGGGTTGCTCCGTGCCGCCGTCCAAGCTCTCTGGAAGCTTTCATCTGCTTCCTGTTCGGTCTGGAACTGTTCCCTTGATGCTGGGGACATCAGTTCCTCATTGGATTGTGGACCTAGGCTTGGTCCCTCTGGAAGCGATATAGGGGATGGAGCTGTTTCTGTTGACTGTGAACCGCTCTCCACTGGTGCACTATGTTGGGATTCAGGCTTCAGCTGAGCCTCTTGTGTAGGGTTATCGGCTGCTGCCAGTTCAGGTTCGGTTGGGCCCTCTGGTGTTGAGGTTGCAAGTACTGGATTCAGTGCTGGCACGGGGTCTGGTGTTGGTTGTTTGGCTGGTTCCGGTTCTGGTACTGTTTCCGTCTGGGTCTCTGGGACTGGATCCACTACTGCTGTTGTAGACATTGGCCTGGGGTCCGGGTCCATCACCTCTGACTGGGTCCTGATAGAAGTTTCCGGAACAGAGCTAGGCCTCACGGCTTGTTTAGCCTGGCTGCGGGTGACCATTCCCACCCTCTTGGCCTGCTTCACATGATTGGCCAAGTCTTCCCCCAACAGCATGGGGATGGGATAATCATCATAGACTGCAAAAGTCCACATTCCTGACCAGCCCTTGTACTGGACAGGCAACTTGGCTGTAGGCAAATTGAAAGAGTTGGACTTGAAGGGTTGAATCGTCACTTGGATCTCTGGGTTGATTAAATTGGGGTCCACTAAGGAAGCATGGATAGCTGACACTTGTGCTCCGGTGTCCCTCCACGCGGTGGCCTTCTTCCCGCCCACACTCACAGTTTCCCTCCGCTCCAAGGGTATCTGGGAGGTATCTGGGCCTGTGGACCTCTGGTGTGATTCCGGTGCAATGAACTGTAATCTGTTGGGGTTCTTGGGGCAGTTGGCCTTTACATGCCCCAGCTCGTTACACTTAAAACATCGTCCAGCTGACGGGTCACTGGGGCGAGGAGGGTTGCTGGAGAACAGGGTGGTGGGACGATAAGGGGTCTGGAGGGTTCTTTGGGAGGTAGGTGGGGCTTTGGGCGGCCCCCGGTAATAGGGTGTGGTCTGGGGTGGTCCCTTCTGGTCTCCGCTCCAACTGCGACCAGTTTTCTTCTTCTCTGCCACCTCCACCCATCTGGCTCCAATCTCTCCTGCCTCAATTACAGTTTTGGGTTTCCCATCTAGGATGTATCTTTCTATTTCCTCAGGAACACCCTCTAAGAATTGTTCCATTTGCATTAGGAAGGGCAAATTTACTGGAGATTCAACACTTGCTCCTGATATCCAGGCATCCCAATGTTTCACAATGTGGTAGGCATGTCGGGTAAATGACATGTCTGGTTTCCACCTTAGGGCTCTGAACCTCCGACGAGACTGCTCGGAGAAGATAAAGAATGTTATCCCCATTCTGACTCTCGCCTTGGATTTAAACAGTTCATACTTGTTCATGTGTTCTTTAGGCATTTCAGCTGCCACCTCAGCTAAGGGTCCACTGAGCTGCGGCCTCAGCTCTACCATGTATTGGTCAGTAGAGATGTTGTACCCAAGGCAGGCCCTTTCGAAGTTTTCTAGGAAGGCCTCAGTATCATTGCCTGCCTTGTAGGTGGGGAACTTTCTGGGATGGGAAGTGGTACTTGGAGAAGGATTACTAGGGTTTGTTGGGATATTCTGCTGAGCCTTTATCTTCTCCATCTCCTCCACATACTTCCTCTCTTTTTCCTTCTCCTCCAGTTCTTTGTCCCTCGCTTCCATAGCTCTCCTGTGAGCAGCCGCTTGGTGTTGTTCTGCCTCCCTTTCTTGTTCCTTCTTCAGCCGCATGAGTTCTATCTGTCTTTCATGTTCCCTTTGTCTTTCCTCAGCCTGAAATTTGGCTAATTCGAGCTGTAGTCGAGCCGCGGATTTTGCCATTCTAACCTCTCTGTTTTTACTAACTTTACACCCGAGGTTTAGAAATAAACAAACAAAACTTGGCTGTAAAATTTTGCTGTGCTGGAATAGAATACCTATTCTCTGATAGTGATTGTCAGCCTACAGAAAAAGACAATTCCCTTGTCTCTGCTCTGGGCCCAAATTAAAGTAAAAAACCTCCAACTACTTGGAAACCTGCTTACCCAGCCCAAAGAAAAAAAAAATCCTTTTCAAACCTGTGCTCCTTGTAAAACAAAAAAAAAATCAAAATCCTAAAAAAAAAAAACAAAACCCTGCCACTTTTGTCTCCAGGCAAATGGGTAGAGCACACACCCCCTATTTACTTTTAGGAAGAAAAGAAAAAAAAACCTCTGGGTTGGAAGACTGTGAATTTCCCTGCAGGAGTTAAGTACCCTGCCTCCAGGCAAGAAAACCTGCAATTCACAAGATAATCCCCTTTTGTCTCTGCTTGGCCACAAAGCAGAGAGAAACCAAGCTGCTTTCAGTTTCAAAGCTGCTTTCTGGACTTCCTAAAAATTCCTTTTTAAAATCTGTATTTCTAGTTCAAAAAATCTCAACTGGATCTCAAAATGATTTCAGGTTAATCCCACCACTGTGCCACCATGTCAAGGCTCCTCCCCCACTCTGAACTCTAGGGTACAGACGTGGGGACCTGCATGAAAAAAACCTCCTAAGCTTATCTTTACCAGTTTAGGTCAAAACTTCCCCAAGGTACAAAATATTCCCCCCATTGTCCTTGGACTGGCCGCTACCACCACCAAACTAATACTGGTTACTGGGGAAGAGCTGTTTGGACACGTCTTTCCCCCCAAAATACTTCCCAAAACCCTGCACCCCACTTTCTGGACAAGGTTTGGTAAAAAGCCTCACCAATTTGCCTAGGTGACTACAGACCCAGACCCTTGGATCTTAAGAACAATGAAAAAGCATTCAGTGTTCTACAAGAAGACTTTTAATAAAAAATAGAAGTAAATAGAAATAAAGAAAACCCCCCTGTAAAATCAGGATGGTAGATAGCTTACAGGGTAATTAGATTCAAAAACATAGAGAACCCCTCTAGGCAAAACCTTAAGTTACAAAAAAGATACACAGACAGAAATAGTTATTCTATTCAGCCCAATTATTTTCTCAGCCATTTAAAGAAATCATAATCTAACACATACCTAGCTAGATTACTTACTAAAAGTTCTAAGACTCCATTCCTGGTCTATCCCTGGCAGAAACCAGCATAAGACAGACACACAGACCCTTTGTTTCTCTCCCTCCTCCCAGCTTTTGAAAGTATCTTGTCTCCTCATTGGTCATTTTGGTCAGGTGCCAGCGAGGTTACCTTTAGCTTCTTAACCCTTTACAGGTGAGAGGAGCTTTCCCCTGGCCAGGAGGGATTTCAAAGGGGTTTACCCTTCCCTTTATATTTATGACAACCTCCATCTGCATTAGGGACCGGTTTACGTTCGGAAATTAGATCGACCCAGCTTTGTGACTCAGGGTGTGAAAACATCACACACCAAGCAATGTAGTTAAGCCAACCTAAGTCCCCAAGTAGGCAGCACTAGCTAGCACCTCTCAAGGAGGTGGATTACCTCTGCCGACAAGAGAACAGCACTGATACCCTCTACACTGAGGTGCTACAGAGGTGCCACTGTAACAATCCAAGTGTAGACAGGACCTTTGGATTTTGCTGGTACAGAAATGTTGTTTAAAAAAAAAATCACGCGCCTCACCCACATCGCAATACTGACAAAAAGTTTCTAGCGTACACTTGGCGTCAAGCTGGCCAAATACCAAAACCATAATTTCTGAGAGTTTTAATAAATAAAAGTGCCATTGTCGGCCAGCTCTGATTCCTATGGACATGGTATAGAAGTTACCCAAATGATGCTGTGCATTGGTGATCCTTAGCTCAGATCCTTTGCAGGTGCAAATTGGCAGAGGAGTCACACCCGCAGTGGCTCTGGCCTGTTGACTTCAATGGGAACACTCCAATTTACACCACCCAGAAGCTCCAAATGACCGATGTCAGTTACACCAGCAAAGAATCGGGTGTAGAGACTTTGATGGGGTTTCTATGCTTCACACCACCTAAGATTCTGGCCCACTGACTTCAGAGGATCAAAGCTGATTTATGCCAGCTGGAAATCTGGCCCCTTTGAATTACGTAGTGTTTATGGCCAATGTACATTAGCAGGAGATCTGAGCAATTAACTTGAATAGAGCATTTCTTATTTACACCTGGTCCATTGGCATCAATAGTGTTATGCTGACACAGACCAGCCAGGGATCTAGCTTTCACTTGGCTGAGTGGGGAAAAACAGTGATGTTTAAAGAATGCTAATACAAGTTTGATTCCCATTAGCACTCACTCCTTTTATGGGTTTGGGTGTGAGGTGGGGGACGAAGGCTAGAAGAGTGAAGCTGCTCACTGAAGTCAAGCTTTTCAAAGGTGAATAGTGATTTTGGGTATCTAGCTTGAAGCACCTCAAAATGACTGGACTTTCAGAGAGCGCTGAGCACCCACCTGTGACGGGTTGGATCACAGAAACCCCCTTCGGAGCTATCAACTTATGTACCGAGACTCCTTCTGCCCCTGCTTTCCTGCCCTGGCATCTTGGGACTTCAGTGCCCTGCCTGGTTTGAGCGAGACCCACTAGCCTGCTGCAAACCCAAACCCAGGTCTGAACCATGTCCCCTAACAGCTGTAGGTTTATCTGGAAGCAGCTTAAGAAATGTTCCTGTCTTTAACACTCAGATGCTCAACTTCCAAGGGGGTCCAAACCCTGAATAAATACATTTTATCCTGTATAATGCTTACACAGGGTAAATTCACAGATTGTTTGTCATCTTTAACACTGATAGAGAGATATACACAGCTGTTTGTCCCCCCCTCCACGCCCTGGTACTAATACATACTCCGGGTTAATTAATAAGTAGAAAGTGATTTTATTAAGTACAGAAAATAGGATTTAAGTGGTTTCAAGTAGTAACAGACAGAACAAAGTGAATTACCAAGTTAAAAAAAAAACATGGAGATCTATCTCTAATACAGTAATAAAACTCAATACAGATAAAACCCTCACCCTCATTGGTGGGGTGGAGAGGCTATCTCTTGAGCCAACTGAAGACAAAATGAAGGGGTCTCCCAGGCATTTTTATAGACTTTCTCCTCTGGGTGGACACCCCTCCCATTCCCTGTGTAGAATCCAGTTACAAAATGGAGTTTTGGAGTCACATGGTCAAGTCACATGTCCCTGCATGATTAAGTTCCTTACCAGCCAAACCACATTCCTGGGGAAGCGCAAATGTGGATTGGCATCCCCAAGTTCTATTCTCTGTTAAGTGCTTCTTGATTGGGCACTTAATGTGCACATTCCTTACTCCACAAGCTGACCAAATGCTCTACTAGGCTACTTAAAATCAAGCAAGTATACAGCCAATATTCTTAACTCCAACTACAAAAATGATACGTGCATACAAATAGAAGGAATATATTCAGTAGATCATAACCTTTGCAGAGATATGTTACATGGCCTATCTAGCATAACACATATTCCAGTTATGTCATATTTACACTCATAAGCATATTTCTAGAAAGCATTATGGGGTGTAACGTCACACCCTCCTCCTGAACATACTGCCAGAGTCTTGGACACTGTCCATGGCAGAGGCAGTACCTGTAAAATCCCTGTTGGTTTCAGGTCACAACCCCTTTTAGTACCTTTAAACCGTAGGAGGTCATTCATGGGTGTTCAAGCAAGGTTTGGGGTTCCTGGTATCACAGAATCATAGAATATCAGGGTTGGAAGGAATCTCAGGAGGTCATCTAGTCCAACCCCCTGCTCAAAGCTGAACCAATCCGCAATTTTTACCTCAGATTCTTAAATGCCCTCCTTCAAGGATTGAACTCACAACCCTGGGTTTAGCAGGCCAATGCTCAACCCACTGAACTATCCCTCCCCCCTGGTTCCCAGATGCCTGAAAACAAGTTGGGGTGTAGTACTGCTAATGTAAGCAGAGTCAGGATGAGCTCCACCCTGACATCTGGTGGTGAGGTGTGGCAAGTTGTGGAAAAGAACTTCAGAGGCCGATCTCATTTGCATAGGCACACCCACCCCACCTAGAATGAGGCCATAGCTGCCCAAACGGTCACTTTGGCTGCTGTGGGATCCCCAGTGTCTCTGTTATTGGGGCAGGAAGAATAAATTGTTATTACCCTGATTATGGGAACTGTGCTTGGAACTGTACTTGGCCTTTTGTTATGATGGAGGGACTCACCATCAACTAAGTGGCACTCGCTAGGCAAGAGTCATGGGTTCCAAAACTCTGTGAATTGAAAGAGGCTGGGGACAAGTGTTAATACTTAGTGGCATGGCCCCCTTGGTGAGGGTTTTACATGCAAATTGCACTTTTTCCTCTCTCTACTGTAGAATATCAGAGCTAATTTTGATTCTATTAGGAGTCTCGTTACAGGCTGCTGAACTGAATTCACTTTGGGCTAACGGTGCACCAGCACTGGGGCTCCCCTACTACAAGCTGAAATCACCAAAGAGCTGAATTGACTAAGAGCTGAAATCACTGAGCGTTGTGTTAAGGAGCGGGGGAGCCTGAAGATATATTGTGGAGCAATTTGCAGGAGGGCTGGAGTGCCTTGTGGACAGGCTGGTGGAGCAGTTCGTGGGACGGCGGGAGCTGCTTGTGGGCCGCGGAGCGGAGCAAAGGCCTATGGAGCTGTGGGGCAGTCAGCTTCAGATCATGTACGGTGCCTCTTACCCCCGTCCCATCTCCACCCAGGTTGAGAGGTAAAGCTCCGCAGATAAACTTTCGAACTCTGGGGCTGCCCTGACCAGGGACAGAGACTTTTAGGTCATTGGACTTTTGGGACTTTGGGTGATTTGGGGTTGCTGGACTCAAGAACCAAAGGGAAAAGGGCATGCCCCAATTTGCTTGGGGTGGGTTTTTTTTGCTCACAGGTTGTGTTATGAATCCTGTTGGTGGTGTTTCCCCAACATAATGCCACATTGTTTCTCTCTGTTATTAAAAGGCTTTTTGCTACACTCAGACTATGTGCTTGCGAGAGGGGAAGTATTGCCTCTTGGAGGCGCCCAGCGGGGGTGGTATATATTTGTCCCAGGTAACTGGATGGGGGCTTGAGCCGCTTTGCATTGAGTTATTGGAATGCATCCACTAGATATTGAACCCGGCCCTTGTTGCTGCCAACTCTGGAGGACAGAAGGGTTACACTAACAGAATGCAGACAACAATATCTGTTAAAATGGAGTTGTCTTGGTGTTTAGCCACAAATGCCTTGAGGCGGAGTGCCTCAGTTTCCCCTTCCACACAGCAGCGTAGGCCTGTTAAGTTTTGCTGTGGTGCCAAGGTTCCAGCCTGTTTACAGGTATAAGCTGAAAAGCAACATGCTTGTGGCACTGTCTTGCCACCATCCCTAGCATGAACAAAACTTTTTTTTTCCCCACAAAGCAGGTGTGTCCCACATGTTTAAAGGATTTACCACTGGTATTAGCTCCTTTGTCTTGACCCACAGATGAAGTAGCAAAAGACACAAGATTAACAGGAAATCTTCAGCGGACAGGCTTTGTTCACACAATTTAGCTTGTTGAGTGTCTGTTGCATTTTCCAATTCTTTTGTGTACCCTGGTAGGGGCTCTGATGGAGATTCTTCTGCCTCTTCAGAGAAGGCTTTTAATTCAGGCCTGTGTTTGAGTCTATGGCAAGGAAAGGGGCACTGCAACCTTGCCTGCCCTTGGCCGCTCCCTCTTGTGAAGCTTCCCAAGTGCAGAGTTTTTCTCTCACTAGCCTTGAAGAGAGAGTGTTATTTCTTATAAGGGTCACAGGAATAACATTCTTAAATAGAGTGCTCTGGATCAGTAAGATACCCCCAGTTACCCCACTTTCTGCTCCCAACAGGTAAGCTGGGGGAGCGCTCCCCTCCAGGAGATCTGAACCCCAGTCTTCCCTTCAAACCTGATTCACGGAAGAGGGGTTTGGCCTTTTAAATGCAGATTTTTCACCCTCCTCCTGGGAAAAAGCCCCCCTACAAAATGTGGGCAGAACCTCCGGTCTCCCCTCACCTTCCTCTCTGGGCTCCCCACTGGGCCAGACACTTCTCTGCCCCCCAAAAGGGAAGGGGGACCATGGTCCAGCTGTGGGCTCACAGCTACCATCTAGGACAGACCCTTCCCTGGCCAGCACAATCCTCCTCTTTCCCGCAGGTTGGACTTGCTTCCAGCTACAGAGTCCCTGGGGTCTGTTCCCACCTCAGCTGTCACCACGACCCCAATGGGCAACTTCCTGGCAGTCAGCATCTGGGACGGCCTCCCTGTTACAAGGTGGAACATTCCCCTCCCGCAGGCAGATGATCACAGAACAGGAGCTGGCTTTCTCATCAAAAAACTTTGTTTTATTGTCTTATATAATCCAGTGTGTTATGATAGAAGAGTCTGAGAAATTAAGTTGCATGCATATTAGTGCTGTTAAAGAAATAATGGACAATGCAGCCTGTATTGTCCAGGAGAGGACTGGGCAGCACAGGACGTACATTTCTGGAGGAAAATTGAAGAGTGGGGAGTGTGTTGGGGTCACCCTCCAGTATAAGCAAGGGCGGTGAAAGCCTGAGTATAACCGAACTCTTCCTGGCGAGGCTGCAGTTACACACACATGCTCAGGGTGTGATTTGCATGCTTGACGGTTGTTTGTGAGTGTCCCAGGTGGAAGCCACTTCAGCAAGGCATTGCAAGGTTGCAGGCCGGTGTGACACAGCTGCTGATTAGTCTGGGTTGGACCCTGATAGGTCACAGTCACCAACCTAGAAAATATAGCAGTAAAACCAAAGGTGTAATGCTGTTGACAGTTGGGTTCAATTGACATGAAAGTGTGAGGTCACCACAGGGATGGGCCCATGCACTGATCCATGGCTGCAGATGCACAAAGCCATTGTGGTCATCATCTCCCCACAGGAGATCCCTGGCAGTCCCAGAGATGACTCTTCCCTTCTTTACTATAGTAGGAGAAATCATCCCCCACGGGTGTGCAGGCTTGGCTGGTATTATCAGTGCTCCAGGGAATGTTGGTGCCCCTTTCTCCTAGGTGGTGCCAACCTGTGAGATATTGCAGGGTTGATTGTATTAGGAGGAAAAAATGATGATCAAAGTGAGCTATAGTCTTTGGAATAATCCATGGGGGAGAGGTTTCAAATAATGGAGGCAAAGTCCTGCTTCCCTGAACACCAGTAGAAACAACCAACAGGCAGCAATCTCTGTATTCAGAAACTCCAAAGTCTGTGACTCCAGGTCTGTGCCCAGGAAACACTATGCCCTACTTCCTTTCGAGGTCATGCTCATAACTCCTCCTCCTGGTTTCTCTGCCTACTGTGACCTAGAGCTGCCTGGACAGTCCTCACTGAAAATGCCAAGGTCAGGGCAGGCTGCAAAAATGAGAAATTTCCCCAAACTGGTCATTAACACTGAAGAACTTGGCATCATCTCTGCAGATGCTCCTACAGAATATGTCCGAGCAAGCCAGCTCCCTCTCGATTCTATTGTTCATTTGATTTATTTCATATAATATATAGTCCGTGAAACAGAGTGTGACATCGCACCCCATAATGCTTTGTAGAAATATGCTTATGAATGTAAATATGATGTAACTGGTATGTGGTTTATGCGAGATATGCCATGTAACATATCTCTTCAAAGGTTACCATCTACTGGATATAGTCATCCCATTTCCATGCATGCATCATTTTTGTATGAATATTGACTATGTACTTGTTTGATTTTAGGTAGCCCCAGTGAAGCGGTTGGTCAGCTTCTTGAGAAAAGACTATTCTGTGTAAGTGCCCAATCCAGAAACACTTAAGCTAACAATGAACTTTGAGAGAGACCAATCCCCATGTGAGATTTCCTGGGAATGTGGCTTCGGCCTGTAAGGGATTGAGTCCTGCATGCACATGTGACTTGCCCATGTAAATCCAAAACTCAATCTTGGAGCTGCATTCTGCATAGGAGAGGGGAAGGTGTTTCCACCCACAAGAGAGAGAGTATATAAGCCCCTGGGGAAACCCCTCCATTTTGTCTTCAGCTGGCACAAAAGATACCCTCTCCACCACAAGGAGATGCCTGAAAGAAACTGGAACAAGGGACAGTAACTACAGAGGTGTTGGAGACCCCAGGGCATGGCCACTAGTTAAGTTGGGGGTATGGAAGGCCATAAGGGTCAAGGAGGTCTCCCTGCTCAAGGCCTAAGGGCTTCTTCTTAACCCCCCTTAATAGAATTCAGGCCTGCCTGGTTTGAGTAAGCTCTTTTGCTCTTAAAACAATGTTGCAGCCACAGATAATGCCTTATAGTGTAAGGTTTG
This sequence comes from Lepidochelys kempii, assembly GCF_965140285.1. NCBI lineage: Eukaryota > Metazoa > Chordata > Testudines > Cheloniidae > Lepidochelys > Lepidochelys kempii. Next base: position 6,929,397 of record NC_136385.1, read on the forward strand.
CTGACGCCAAGTTAAAGATAATAGGAGATAGTTACAAGGCCAGACAGAATGTGCTGGTTGTTTAAGTTGCTAGGAATGCTTGTTCGAGGTTGCAGGAAATAAACATTGTTGTAACCCATATAAGGAAGGCAGAGTATTTGTGCAAAGTTTTAATTGGCTGATGTGTAGTGCAGTAGCATTAAGGAATATTAAAGTGTGTGTAATGACCTGCTCTGGTGTGCAGGATTTGAGATTCTATTCTCCCTGTACCTTGTTTGCAGCTGCAAATAAACTTTTCTGCTTCTCCACCCCATTGTGATTATTGAGTGAAGCACACCGGGTAACGAATCCCTGCTGTTGTTTTGCCTCTCAGCACTGGGTGCCGGCAAAAGATTTTGGTGCCCAACATGGGGTGACGAGGCTGCAATTTAGCCTTGTCTGGATCCCTTCTGGCGGTCGAGGATTGCAGTGACAACTCACGCCCAGTGCGCACCGGTGAGTTCATCGGGGGCCTTGGAGGAGACACAGTTTGATCGACCCCAGAGGGCACAATGGTGCAATGCACTCACATAGTGGAGAAGCAGCTGCGGGTGACGGTGGAGAACCGGTCCCTTAGGTAAGGTAGGAACCTTTTGAAATCCAGATTGTATGCTCTTTTGGAACCTAGGGATGCCCAGACTTACCATGTAGGTATGGGACAGGAACAGAGCACGGGAGGTAGGGTAGAGTGCACGCCCCTAGAGTGTATTTTAGTAAATTGGAAGGTATTTGTCTCAGATCCAATGACTAAGGGTAAATTGAAGCAATTTTGTATGGTTGACTGGCCTCAGTACCAATTAGAGGACCAGGAACAGTGGCCTCCCGGAGGATCACTAAATCATAACACAATCCTCCAGTTACTTCTGTTCTGTCAGCGAACGGGGAAGTGGCATGAGCATTCATATGCTTACTTGTTTATGACCTTGTGGTCTCGTACTGATATTTTACAAAGCTGTAATTTAACCCCGATTGTCCCGGTAGCAATTAATGTCAGTCCCCAGAACCCCACCCCAAATGTAATGGCAAATCCGGTGTCTCCTTCGGCCCTTACACCCACACAGAGTGAGGCTCCTTCGGCCCCTACACCCACACAGAGTGAGGCTCAGAGTAAGATTCCTAGTGAAGCTCATAGTGAGGTTCGAGCTCCATCTGCTGGACTATACCCGCTACTTACCGAGACTAAAATTGCTCGAAGTGCAGCGGAATGTAGACCCAGCTCTTACCATGCAGGTCTATACTCATGCACCTTTTAATCCGATGCACCTGGCCGCTTTCAAAGCACAGGCTGGAGAATTTTCTATCAACCCAAGCAAGTTTGTATCGGTTTTTGAGGAATGTCTTAGTAGATACAAGCCAGACTGGGATGATTGTAATGTCCTTCTGCGAACATTATTGACTGAGGTTGAACGAGTACAGGTCATAGCTAAAGCAAGGGAGGAAGCAAAGAGGCGATATGACCAGGACCGTAACAATATCCCGACCCCAGATGATCAGGTTCCTATACAGGATCCTAGTTTGGACCCAAATGACAATCAGGCTATGACCCACCTCACCTCCTATAAGGAGCTGCTACTGTATGGACTCCATCATGCAACTGTCAGACAGAATAATTGGACTGAACAATATGAGGTAGTGCAGGATCCAAAGGAAAGCCCGGAGCCTTTTTACAGTGCATTCGAGACGTGATCCGACAGTATACTAATGCAGATCCTAATGATCCACAAACTGAGGCAATTATTAAAGGAGTATTTACAAGCAGGGCAGCCCCCAACATTAAGAGAAAGCTACAGAAAAAGGAGGATTTGATGGGTATGACCATGGCACAGATTTTAGAAGCAGCAAATCGAGTGTATAGTTTAAGAGAAGTAGAGAAGGAGAAGAAGCAAGTGAGATTGATGGTAGCGGTGGTGCAGACAGGCACGAAGGGAAGTGAACAAGAAGGAAGGGGCTGTGGAAGCGGACGTCCAGGCCCGCAGAAGAGACGACTGGGGCGCAATCAGTATGCCCTGTGTCGGCAAGAGGGACACTGGAATAATGAGTGCCCAAACAAGAAGGAAAGGGGGGATACCTCTATGATGGCGATAGAAGAACAGGAATAGGGGTGTCAGGGGAGACGGATCATCCTACCCCTGGAACCCTGAGTAAAAATGCGGGTGGGAAACGAAGAAATAGATTTTTTTAATGGACTCTGGAGCAGCGCGAACTGCTGTAAATCATCCCCTTCAGTTGCCAGTAGCAGACTCCCTCACTGTGACAGGAGCCACAGGCAAAGATACCAAGTGCCTAGTGTGTGCCACAGCAGAATGTGCTTTGGGAAGCAGAACCGTATCCCATAAGCTGATATACCTCCCTGAATGCCCAACACCGTTGCTGGGACGGGACCTGCTGTGTCACCTAGGTGCCACCCTGCATTTTACTCAAGATGAAATAACCCTTACCTTACCCCCTGAAAATGCATGGATTATGGCTCTTACAGTTGAACCCTCGGCTATGCAAGCTCCAGAATGGGACCAGTGGGAAGTCCAAGTGTATCCCCTTGTGTGGGCATTAGGGATCCCAGGAAAAGCTACTCACCAAACCCCCATTCATGTCCAGCTCATACCCGGGAAAGCCCCAGTGCGGGTAAAGCAATATCCAATCAAGAAGGAAGCCAGAGAGGAGTTACAGGAAACCATAGATCGATTTCTAATGTACGGTATTCTCCGGGAATGTCAGTCAGCCTGGAACACTCCCATTTTACCCGTACAGAAACCTGATGGCACGTACCGGCTGGTACAAGACCTAAGGGCAGTTAATGAACATGTTAAGACTCTGCACCCTCTTGTCCCTAACCCGTATACCCTATTGGCTTCTATAGGGGGACGGTATACCCATTTTTCAGTTCTTGATTTAAAAGGTGCTTTTTTTGCCATCCCAGTTGACACCTCATCACAGGAGATTTTCTCCTTCGAATGGGATGACCGGAACAGAGTTAAAAAGCAACTTTGCTGGACAGTGCTAGCCCAGGGGTTTGAAAATTCCCCCACCCTCTTTGGCTAGGCTCTGGCCAGGGACCTAGAGGAGTGGGATAATGAGGAAGCCCTCCTTTTGCAATACGTAGATGATCTGTTAATTGCCACAGTGGGCTTAACCCCTTGCCTTAAAGCCACCGTGAGTCTCCTGAATTTTGTGGGACTCCGAGGATATCGGGCATCACGAAGTAAGGCTCAAATTGCTCTCCCGCAGGTACAGTACCTCGGGTTCTACATACGATAGGGGGAATGCCAGCTTTCAAATGAGAGGAAGGAAGCCATATGCCAAGTTCCTATCCCGAGTAATTGCAAGAGGCTCAGAGCATTTCTGGGGATGGCAGGCTTCTCTGTAGGATATGGATCCCAGAGTTTGGACTATGGGCTAGACCCCTGTACGACTGTGTAAAAGAAACAGACCATGACCCCTTTCATTGGACCCCAGAGGCTGACAGGGCATTTAAAATCCTAAAAAGAAAGCTGATGGAAGCCCCGGCTATAGGTCTGCCAGATCTCTCCAAGCCATTTCAGTTGTATATAAATGAACGAAAGGGGGTGGCCCTGGGAGTACTCACACAGCTGCTAGGAGCATGGAAACGTCCGGTGGCATATTTTTCTAAACAACTGGACCAAGTAGCCAAGGGCTGGCCAGCATGCCTGCGGCAGTGGCAGCCACCGCCCTGACCCTGGCAGAAGCAGAGAAACTGACCCTAGGGGGAACAATACAGGTTTTTACACCACACATGGTACGTGCTTTACTGGATGTTAAGGGCAGCCTCTGGCTCACACAAGCGCGTATGGCAAGATACCAAGCAAAGCTCTTAGAGAACCCTGAGGTCACGCTGCAGCCTTGTCCATCCTTTAACCCTGCCACCCTCTTACCAGAAACTAAGAAACAGAAACATGACTGTTTGGAGATCATAGATGCCCAATATTCTAGCCACCCGGACTTAATGAATGTGCCTCTCCCAAATGCAGATTATGAGTGGTACACTGATGGTAGCAGCATGGTGATAAATGGGCAAAGAAGGGCGGGTTATGCTATTGTGACCCTCCATGACACCGTGGAAGCTGAAAGTTTGCCCGCTGGGACCTCTGCCCAGTTGGCTGAGATAGTGGCCCTGACCCGTGCACTCGAACTGTCCAAAGGAAAATGGGTCAATATTTTCACTGATTCCAAATACGCTTTTGGTGTGCTGCATGCTCATGCTGGCCTGTGGAAGCAGAGGGGAATGCTGACAGCCCAAGGCTCTCCAGTCAATTATGGGCCCCAAATTCTCCAGCTCCTAGAGGCCGTGCAACTCCCTTTGGAAGTGGCGGTGGTACACTGTAAGGCCCATCAGAGGGAGGATCAAGATGTGACCAGGGGTAATGCCAGGGCAGACAGAGAGGCGAAGGATGTTGCCACCCTGATGTCCCCTCAGACTGAGAACACCTATATGCATGCCCTTATCCCATCAGTGGGGGAGCTCCCGACCCCTCAGTATTCTGGGGAGGAGAAACAGCTAGCTGACAAACTTGGTCTCCAGGAAAATGAGGGATGGCTTCATTCCCCGGAAGGGAAAGTCCTCTTACCAAAGTGCCTAATTCTGCCAGTATTACAGAAATTACATCAAACCACTCATGCTGGCAGGGAGGCACTTATCCAACTAATGGGAAAGTACTTCATAACCTCCAGACTCAGACCCCTGGCTGCCCAGGTACAGGCGGACTGCCTAGTCTGTCAAAGGAATAACCCCTGATCAGGACACCCAGTACCACCAGCGGCCCTGGAACCCACTCCAGGCCCTGGACAGGTGTGGCAAATAGACTTTACTGAGTTCCCCCGGACCCAGGGGTTCAAGTATCTCCTTGTCATAGTGGATAGATTCAGCGGATGGCCGGAAGCCTTTCCATGTCGCAATTGCACTGCCAGGACAGCGGCTCTCAAGTTAGTTAAGGAGATTATTCCTCGCTTTGGACTTCCCCAGCAGATGGAATCTGACAATGGAACCCACTTCACCTCAAAAATCGTCCAAAGCATCTCAGACGCCTTACAGATTCCTTGGAAACTCCATACACCCTGGAGACCACAAGCCAATGGGGTAGTGGAGCGGACCAATCCGACCCTTAAGCGACATCTCTCGAAAGTATGCCAGGAGGCCTCCCTACAGTGGCCTGATGCCCTGCCCCTAGTTCTGCTCCACATCCGTGCTCTCCCAAAGGGTAGATTAGGGCTCAGTCCCTTTGAAATTATGTTTGGAAGGGCATGGCCTATGAATGGTACACCGGTTGTGTCAGGGGGAGAGTGGGAATTGGGGAATGGGTTTTTGTCTCAGTATATGTGTTCCTTGTCTGCTGTTCTTTTGTCTCTTCACAGGTATACTAAGGATTCCCAGCCTCTACCCTTGGATTCGCCCATCCACTCCCTGCAGCCTGGTGATTCAGTGCTTGAAAGTACCTGGAAAGACGAGCCCCTTCAGGAAAAGTGGAAGGGACCCTATACCATCCTGCTAGTCTCCCACACGGCAGCAAAGGTCGAGGAACACAAAAATTGGATTCATTATACCCAGCTGAAAGCGGTGTCAACCCCCCCTCCCCTCCCGGCTGAAAGGTGGACCGTGCATTCAGCCCCCTCCACTGAGGATCTTGGACTAAAATTACTATTTAAACGGCAGCCCCCCAGGAAGGCAGGAAAATAGATGGAAGGGTATATTTTATTCCCCCTCTTGGCCATGTGCCTAACTGGTATTGCTGTTTCAGGCATTGTACCTGTAAATACCGGGCTGGCACTGGCCCAGAGTGCAGTGAACGCAACGTCGTTTTGTTTGCCACATACATTTTCAGTGGGTACAATCATGGAGACTTGTTTTATTGGTTTATGTGCAGCCCCAACCCTGGTTCAGCATTATTCCCTGTTAAAAAACCATAAATAAAACATTTACTTATACTGATATATATACCCTTGGATCTGCCCAGTATAAGTTAGATGCCTCCATGTTTTCTTATTACCTAGCCAATACAACCCTTCCCCCTCTTGTATGAGGTTTGTAAATGCTACTCACATTGGGGAAAACCTCACCAATGAAGAACTTAAATGTAATAACAGTGTGGAAATCTCCTTTGCCTACAGGCACATGAAATTGCCAGCAGAGTGGTTCCTTATATGTGGCAGACATGCATATTCCTATGTCCCGGCCAATAGTTCTGGGGGTCCCTGCTCTCTTGTTCGCGTGGCTCCATTGATTTTTCCATACCCTCTGCAATTATCTGCCCGTCATAAAAGGGATGCTATTCCCCTTGATTCCACCTGTAGGTCAGAGGTAACCTTATTTTCAGAGAGTGAGGCAGCAGCTCTGGCCTTTTCCTTCGTTGGTATCCCTGGGCTAGCGGTGCATAATTTTCATGCAGTAGAGCACCTTGCCTGCACGGTGGCAAAGGCCATTAATTTAACTTCAACCATCCTGGCCCAACTCTCACATGAGTTAGGGGAAGTACGTCAGGGGATGCTACAGAACAGGCTGGCTGTGGACTATTTGCTTCTACGCCATGGTCACCTATGCCAGGAGTTTGCAGGAATGTGTAGCTTTAATATAACAGATGCAGGGCCATCCGTAAAAGCTCATTTACAACGCCTAAAGCAGCTGGTAAAGGGCATTCATCAGCAAACTGGGGAGGATTGGCTCGGCTCTTTATGTTCTGGTTGGGGCCTTTCCCCGTGGCTAAGTGGATTGTTTAGCCTATTATTTATTTTTTTCCCCTGTATTAATCATGTTATGTTTACTGTGTTGTATGTGGTCCTGTGTAAAAATGCTTATTTTGCATAGTTTTTAAAAAAAATAATGTTATGCATAGCCCACTAGTAAGAAAATAAAGATAAGAAGACTCAAGAAATAAAAATGAGTATTCTCAAAGGAAGGAATTGTTGGAGACCCCAGGGCATGGCCACTAGTTAAGTCGAGGGGATGGAAGGCCATAAGGGCAGAGGAGGTCTACCTGCTGAAGGCCTAAGGGCTTCTTCTTAACCCCCCTTAATAGAATTCAGGCCTGCCTGGTTTGAGTAAGCTCTTTTGCTCTTAAAACAATGTTGCAGCCGCAGATAATGCCTTCTAGTGTAAGGTTTGCTGACGCCAAGTTAAAGATAATAGGAGAGACAACTGCAAGGCCAGACAGAATGTGCTGGTTGTTTAAGTTGCTAGGATGCTTGTTAGAGGTTGCAGGAAATAAACATTGTTGTAACCCATATAAGGAAGGCAGAGTATTTGTGCAAAGTTTAATTGGCTGATGTGTAGTGCAGTAGCATTAAGGAATATAAAAGTGTGTGTAATGACCTGCTCTGGTGTGCAGGATTTGAGATTCTATTCTCCCTGTACCTTGTTTGCAGCTGCAAATAAACTTTTCTGCTTCTCCACCCCGTTGTGATTATTGAGTGAAGCACACTGGGTAACAAACCCATGCTGTTGTTTTGCCTCTCGGCACAGGGTGCCGGCAACAGGGATGTAAGTGATTACTGGACCCAGACTAGGAGGAAGTCTAGTCTGTAAAAGTGGCTTATTGGAACATCTCTGAGGTGAGATTTACCTGCATTTGGTATTTACTGTATTAGGCTTAGACTTACATGTTTTATTTTATTTTGTTTGGTAATTCACTTTGTTCTGTCTGTTATTACTTGGAACCACTTAAATCCTACATTTTTAATGAATAATATCACTTTTTACTTTTTAAGTAATACCTGGCCGGGGGTAAACAGTGTTGTAGAGGGCAAACAATTCATGAGTTTACCCTGTATAAACATTATACAGGATTAAACGGATTTATTGGGGTTTGGACCCCATTGGGAGCTGGACCTCTGAGTGCTGGAGACAGGAGCTCTTCTTAAGCTGTTTTCAGTTAAGCCTGCAGCTTGTGGGGGACGTGGTTCAGACTTGGATCTGGGTTTTCAGCAGGCAATTGTGCCTGGCTCATACAAGTTAAGGTACTGAAGTCCTAAGTTTTCAGGGAAAACAGGCTCAGAGGTAGTCTAGGCTCATCAGGTGGCAGTCCCAAAGGGGTTTCTGAGATGAAACCCGTCACACAGAGTTTAAGAATAAAATTGCAAAACAATGTGGGAGTCGAAGAAGGATAGGATAAGGACCGATGGACTTTAATTCCAGCATGGGCGGTTTAGATTGGACAATAGGAAAAACATCCCAACAGTGAGGGTGGCTAAGCACTGACATAACTTGCCCAGGAAGGTTGTGGAATCTCCACCAGTGGAGATTTTTTAAGAGGAGGTTTGACAAACACCTGGCAATGAGATAGGACTAGATTTGACAACTGGTCTTTTCCATCGGCAGCTTCTCTGAGGCCTGGTTTATGCTTAAAAATTAGATCAACAGAGCTCTATAGCACAGGGTGGGGAATCTTTTCACAGCCTGTACAAGGCAGTTAGCTTGTACAGACCCTCAGTGTAATTCTTCCATTGACCGAGCTACTTCCTCTCAAGGACATGGATTAACCACATTGAAGGAAAAACCCTTCCGTCAATGTGGAAAGCATCTACACTACGGCATTGCTGCACACCATAGCTGAGTCAATGTAATGGCCTTAGGATAGACATTATCTGACTTGATGGGGGAGTTTTCCCCCTTCCCATTAAAGTGATTTTTCTCTCCTTTTCCATCATTCTTCTCCTTCCCTTGTAAACCTCTTTCCTTCTTTTGTTAGGTAAATAAGTTTAGAAATTTTTCCTCTCAGCATAATTCCTTCCTTCGCCTCCCATGAATGTCATTTCAATTAAAGGCTGAAATGCTCTGAAACAGACTTGTTTGCCCATGCCTTGGTGGTACCTCTTTCTTTTACCTCCCTTCACTTACAATGAGTTGAAAGGACAGAAGCAGTACCTGATCAGAAACATAAAATCAGACATAGAGTTGAGTCTTTCCCTGTTTGCTAACCACACCAATGTTACCCTTTATACCTCTGGAATGCCTTCCTTGGCAGGAGAGTTTAAATTTGGCTTTGATGACTTTGAGATTTGCTCCCTGGAGCATCTTTCCTCCCAAGAAAACAGGTGTGCCCAGCACATGCAGTGAATGTTCTTGCCGTGTCTTTCCTTGTGGAAATGGAACACAGATGGCCAGATCATCAGCTGGCCTGGATCGCTGTCTCTCCCGGAGGTCATTTTAATATGATACAAAACTGAGGTGACTGTATTCCACTTTATTTGTTGGTCACCTCTCCAAATGTCTCTTTAAATAATTTACCAGCATTGGGACGCAAAGGTGTCTATAAATCGGTGAATTACTTCGGGACTAATGATTTATTGTCAAAAACAATACCGTTTGGATTGACCTGAAACAATTCACAAATGTGTTACAAATAGGCCAAATAGCTTTGTCCCAAAACAATGTGTGTGTGCGGGAGGAGGATTTTTATACCGGTCGCAACACAGCCACTGTAGGAGGTGGTGGTGGGCCTTCCCTTTGTAATTTTTAACCCAATAGTTGGGGTGTTCACTTGTGAGGTGAGAGATTTGAGTTCAATTCCCCCTTCTGTCCAGTGCTGGGCAAAACTCTCTGTGACATTGAACTCCATATGCTCTATGAAAATATGCTTCTGAATATGACATCACTGGAATATGCTTTATGCTCAGTGCCCCTTGTAACATCTCATTATAAAGCCTATAATCTACTAAGTGTGTTCATCCTATTTGTTTACATAGGTTATTTTTATGTCTGGAATTAGAAGAATAAGATATTAACTTGTATTACTGAATTAGACATATTAAGTGAAAGCCTTTAAAGATGCTTCAGAATCAATGAACTGTGAATGGCTCTGTTTACCCTCAAGCCTTCCTGTGTATGTGTGGAAGAAACCAGGAAGAATGGAGATTGGGGTCTTACAACAAAGGGTAGGAATAAATGGTAAATTTTCAGAATGGAGAGGGGTAACTGGTGGTGTTCCCCAGGGTCAGTCCAAGGACCAATCCTATTCAACTGATTCATAAATGATCAGGAGAAAAGCGTAAACAGTGAGGTGGCAAAGTTTGCAGATGATACCAAACTGCTCAATGTAGTTAAGACCAAAGCAGACTGTGAAGAACTTCAAAAAGATCTCACAAAACTTGGGCAACAAAATGGAAAATGAAATGTAATGTGGATAAATGTAAAGTAATGCACATTGGAAAAAATAACCCCAACTATACATACAATATGATGGGGGCTAATTTAGCTACAGCTAATCAGGAAAAAGATCTTGGAGTCATCGTGGATAGTTCTCTGAAGAAGTCCACACACTGTGCAGCGGCAGTCAAAAAAGCAAACAGGATGTTAGGAATCATTAAAAGAGGGGTAGAGAATAAGATGGAGAATATCTTATTGCCGTTATATAAATCCGTGGTACGCCCACATCTTGAATACTGTGTACAGATGTGGTCTCCTTATATCAAAAATGTACACTGGCATTAGAAAAAGTTCAGAGAAGGGCAACTAAAATGATAAGGGGTTTGGAACAGGTCCCATATGAGGAGAGATTAAAGGGGCTAGGACTTTTCAGCTCGGAAAAGAGGAGACTAAGGGGGGATATGATAGAGGTCTATAAATTCATGAGTGGTGTGGAGAAAGTGAATAAGGAAAAGTTATTTACTTGTTCCCATAACATAAGAACTAGGGCCACCAAATGAAATTAATGGGCAGCAGGTTTAAAACAAATAAAAGGAAGTTCTTCTTCACACAGCGCACAGTCAACCTGTGGAACTCCTTGCCTGAGAAGGTGGTGAAGGCTAGGACTATAACAGGGTTTAAAAGAGAATTGGATAAATTCATGGAGGTTAAGTCCATTAATGGCTATTAGCCAGGATGGGGAATACCTGGCCGGGGGGCAAACAGTGTTCCCTTAAAACCTGATTCACAGGAGAGGGTTCTGGCATTTTAAATGCAGATTTTTCACCCTCCCCCTGGGAAAAAGCCTCCCTACAAAAAGCCTCCCTCCCTCCGGTCTCCCCTCACCTTCCTCTCTGGGCTCCCCACTGGGTCAGACACTCCTGTGTCCCCCAAAAGGGCAGGGGACCCTGGTCGAGCTGTGGGCTCACAGCTACCAGCTATGACAGACCGTTCGCTGGCCAGCACAATCCCCCTCTTTCCCTCAGGTTGGGCTTGATTCCAGTGACAGAGTCCCTGGGGTCTGTTCCCACCTCAGCTGTTACCACGACCCCAACTTCCACCTTTGGGGTACATGTGTCTGTGCATCCCAGGGAGGGCCTCTCCCCTGGCGAGCTGCAACTTTCTGGCAGGCTCTATCTTTCTCGTCAAAAAACTTTGTTTTATTGTTTTATCTAATCCAGTGTGTTTTAATAGAAATGTCTGAGAAACTAAGTTGCATGCATATTAGTGCTATTAAAGAAATAATGGACAACGTAGCTTGTATTGTCCAGGAGAGGACTGGGCAGCACAGGACATACATTTCTGGAGAGAAATTGAAGAGTGGGGAGTGTGTTGGGGTCACCCTCCAGTATAACCGAGGGTGGTGAGAGCCTGAGTGACCCAACTATTCCTGGCCAGGCTGCAGTTAGGGAGCAAAGATAATCCAGGGAGCAAATCTCAAAGTCATCCCAGTAATAAGCTCCAGAGGTATTAAGGGTAACGTTGGTGTGGTTAGCAAACATCGAAAGATTCAACTTTTGATTTTACGGTTCTGATTTTAGGGTTCTGAGTTGGGTAATGGAACTAACCAAACAGCTCCTAGGCCTCTGCATCCGATGAAATGAGCTGTAGCTCACCAAAGCTTCTGCTCAAATAAATTTGTTAGTCTCAGAGGTGCCACAAGTCCTCCTTTTCTTTTTGCAGATACAGACTAACACGGCTGCTACTCTGAAACTCGGCCTTTGTGGTGTTTCTAGCCTAAAGACATAAGAATTTTGTAGACAGGGCCATCTTGTGGTGTGTTGCTAACTTTAAGGATATAAAGCCTGATGTTTGCTCTGTTGTGCCACTATTTCAAAGATTATTAAACCTTTTCCTTCCTGGGCAGTGTCTTTGTGTGATGTTGGTAGCTTGAAGATTAAAACGAATGCTTGTGAAATACACTGAATTAGTGCACCTGATAGTGACAGTTCCCAACCACTATAAAAGCATATGACTTTCATTTAGCTAAAAGCATCTTTGGATGCCTTCGGTTTGATCTTTGTTGAACGTGTGAGTCCTTCTTTCACAGGAAAGCCTCATTACACCTACCCATCGGTGTCTTTGTGGTATTAATGGCTCCAAGGTGACGAAGGCTAATGACTCCTGGGCAGGATTTGTGAGGTGTCTCGAGCCCAGTAATTGTTAGGTTGTCTGTCTGGCCAGAAGGTTCTGTGTGGGGTTGCTAGCCCCAGAAATATTAGAAATGAGGCCTACATGGCTGTACCTGTGTGATGCTTCTGGGCCAAAGATCAGTATGCTTTCAGGGTTCTTTGTGCCTGTGACATGTACTCGTCAAAAAACTAGGTTTTAAACATACAGGAGAATCCATACTGTTGCTAGCCTGGAGACCATCAGCTCTAAAGCCTTCTGGACAGCCTCTGCTGGTTTCTTCACTCGTGCCATTTCTTTTGTGTATCCTGAGGCCTAATAATTTTTAGGTGAGCGACACCACACAGGTACTCCCCTACAGGCTTGAAGCTTTACGAACCTTAGGTGCACTTACCTCACAGTGGTGCCGACTCTCAAAATGCTCTCAGTGAATAAGAGACACAGTAATTACGTGGTGTTAGTAACTGAACAATTACTAGGCCTTATGCCTCTGTATTACACGGGCTTCGTGTGCGTGTGCGTGCATGCACGTATGTACGACCTTCCAGCAGCAGGCTTGGGGAGCTGGAGCAGTCAAGCCATGGATTAAAGTTAAAGGGATTTTCATTCAGCTCAGATAGTATGGACCTGAGGATGGGCAGGAATGATGCCAGAATAGGCAGGATATATGACAGGATAGGCATATAAAAATGACACTACTTAAGCTAGCATCACCCCACACAGAAATGGCATTGGAGGCCTTATATCTGTGAGTTAACATCACTATTTAAATTATTTAATTTATTTATTTATTTAATTGGGGGAGGGATAGCTCAGTAGTTTGAGCATTGGCCTGCTAAACCCAGGGTTGTGAGTTCAACCCTTGAGGGATCCATTTAGGGATCTGGGGCAAAAGTTGGGGATTGGTCCTGCTTTAAGCAGGGGGTTGGACCAGCAGATCTCCTGAGGTTTCTTCCAACCCTAATCTTCTATGATTCTATGTTGGTAGTAGAAGCTCTCCCACCAACATAACCACAGTCACTTATGGAGGTGGTTTTATTCGGCCAACAGGAGAGCTTTCTCACATCAGCACAGAGTGACTACATGAGTGATCATACAGCGGAGCAGCTGCATTAGTACATCTGTGCTGCTGTAAGCTCTCTAGTGTAGACATGACCTTAGCCATTGAGAGCAAAGGGATGCTGGTACAATTACTGACCAGAACTGTACAGGGACAAGGTGCAGGAGGTAATAGCTTTGCTTGGACCAACTTTTGCTGGTGACAGAGACAAGTTTTTGAGCTGAGACAGAGCTCTTCTTCACGTCTGGGAAACTAACTCAGAATACCACAGGTAAATAGAAGGTGGAACAGATTGTTTAGTGTAAGTAGTTCACATGTATTTCAAGGGACAATTCAGGGTGCAAGTGGCCTGTTAACACCCCCCAGTCACAGAGAGGAAAGGGCTGGGAAGACCAACCTCGGCTCCTGTCATAAATATAAACGGAAGGTGTCAAGGTTCCTTCTCCACTCTGAACTCTAGGGTACAGATGTGGGGACCTGTATGAAAACCTCCTAAGCTTACTTTTACCAGCTTCGGTGAAAACTTCCCCAAAGTACAAACTATTTTACCCTTTGCCCTTGGACTTCCACTGCCACCACCAAACGTTTATCTGGGTTTATTTTTATTAGGAAAGCGTTGTTTGGAAACGTCTTTCCCCTAAAATCCTCCCAACCCTTGCACCCCACTTCCTGGGGAAAGTTTGGTAAAAATCCTCACCAATTTGCATAGGTGACCACAGACCCAAACCCTTGGATCTTAGAACAATGGAAAAGCATTCAGTTTTCTTACAAGAAGACTTTTAATAGAAGTAAAAAAGAATCACCTCTGTAAAATCAGGATGGTAGATATCTTACAGGGCAATTAGATTCAAAACATAGAGAATCCCTCTTGGCAAATCCTTAAGTTACAAAAAAGACACACAGACAGGAATATTCATTCTATTCAGCACAGCTATTTTCTCAGCCATGTCAAGAAATCATAATCTAACACATACCTAACTAGATTATTTACTAAGTTCTAAGACTCCATTCCTGTTCTGTCTCCGACAAAAGCATCACACAGACAGACACAGACCCTTCGTTTTTCTCCCTCCTCCCAGCTTTTGAAAGTATCTTGTCTCCTCATTGGTCATTTTGGTCAGGTGCCAGCGAAGTTACTTTTAGCTTCTTAACCCTTTCCAGGTGAGAGGATTTTTCCTCTGGCCAGGAGGGATTTTAAAGGGGTTTACCCTTCCCTTTATATTTATGAAACGCCCCCGCAAATTACAGCTAGGGTGAAAGACTGGCTGGGATTTCTTCCTCGAGCTCTAGGGAAAAACAGAGTTAATAAGACACATGCACCTCTGAATATACTACCAATTACATAAAGACTAACAATATTTTCCACATCTCAAGGACAATTTTAACCAGTTGATTCTGGGAAACTTTCACGGAAGAGTGCATCAGCCACTTTGTTAGAAGCTCCTGAGATGTGTTGGATGTTGAAATCAAAATCTTGGAGAGCTAAACTCCACCGAATAAGTTTTTTGTTATTTCCCATGGCGGTATGAAGCCACCTTAGCGCAGCATGGTTGGTTTGCAGGTGGAAACTCCGACTCCAAACATAGGTGTAGCTTTTCCACAGTGTAGACAATGGCGTAACATTCTTTTTCACTGACTGACCAGTTGCTTTCCCTCTCAGACAGTTTTTTGCTGAGAAACACTACAGGGTGGAATTCTTGATCCAGTCCTTCCTGCATTAAAACTGCTCCCACACCATGCTCGGACGCATCTGTGGTTACTAGGCACGGTTTGTCAAAGTCTGGGGCCCCTAATACAGGGTCAGACATGAGTGTCGCTTTAAGCTGGTTAAAGGCCTTCTGACACTTTTCGGTCCACTGAACGGCATTTGGCTGTTTCTTTTTGGTTAGGTCTGTCAGTGGGGCGGCGATTTGGCTGTAGTGCGGTACAAATCGTCTGTAATAACCGGCCAAGCCTAAGAAGGATTGCACCTGTTTCTTTGACTTTGGGACAGGCCACTTTTGGATAGCATCCACTTTGGCCTGTAGGGGGCTGATAGTTCCTTGACCCACCTGGTGTCCAAGGTAAGTCACTCTGTTTAGGCCTATTTGACACTTCTTAGCCTAAACAGTTAGTCCCGCCTCCCTTATGTGCTCAAAGAGTTTTTTTAGATGTTCTAGGTGTTCTGCCCATGAATCCAAAATATGGCCACATCATCAAGGTAGGCGACTGCATATTCTTCTAATCCCGCTAGGAGACCATCTACAAGTCTTTGGAAGGTGGCGGGTGCATTTCGCTGCCTGAAAGGGAGTACATTAAATTCATACAGCCCGACATGTGTGGTGAAGGCTGACCTTTCCTTGGTGGATTCATCTAGAGGTACCTGCCAGTACCCCTTGGTTAAGTCCAAGGTAGAGATGAACTGGGCCCATCCCAGTTTCTCTAATAGTTCATCTGTTTGTGGCATTGGATAGTTGTCTGGGAGAGTTACAGCTTTTAGCTTATGGTAGTCCAGGCAAAAACGTATCTCCCCATCTGTTTTGGGAACTAGAACCACTGGAGATGCCCATGCACTTTCAGAGGGGCGGATTACACCCATCTGTAACATATCGTGGATCTCCCGTTCTATAGCAGTTTTAGCTTGAGGAGACACCCGATAAGGTTGGACTCTAATTGGGTGAGCATTACCTGTGTCAATGGAGTTGTATGCCCGTTCAGTCAGTCCTGGGGTGGCTGAGAACGTTGGCGCGTAGCTAGTGCACAGCTCCTTGATCTGCTGTTGCTGCATATGCCCAAGGGTCATGGAGAGGTTTACCTCTTCTACACCACCAGCACTTTTCCCTCTGTAGTAGACACCTTCAGGCCACTCAGTGTCATCTCCTCCCTGGGCTGTAAACTGACAAACTTTTAACTCTCTGGAATAAAAGGGCTTTAGAGAATTAATATGGTACACTTTAGGCTTTTGGTTGAAGGTGAAGAATGCTATGAGATAATTAACAGCTCCCAGGCACTCCTGGACCATGAATGGCCCTTCCCACGAGACTTCCATTTTATGGGCCTGGAGCGCCTTTAAGACCATGACCTGTTCCCCTACTCTGAAGGAACGCTCTCTGGCATGTTTATCATACCAGGCTTTTTGCTCTTTTTGAGCATCCTGTAAGTTTTCTCTAGCAAGGGCTAAAGAGGTTCGGAGGGTGTTTTGTAGGTTGGTTACAAAGTCCAGAGTGTTAGTTCCTTATGAAGGTATAAATCCCTCCCATTGCTGCTTCACCAACTGTAATGGCTCCTTAACCTCGTGGCCATATACAAGTTCAAATGGTGAAAACCCTAAACTGGGATGTGGTACATATCTGTAGGGAAAGAGCAACTGCTGCAACATGAGGTCCCAATCACTGGAGTGCTCATTTAGGAATTTACGTATCATGGGCCCCCAAAGTTCCATTAAACTTCTTCACCATGCCATTTGTTTGATGGTGGTAAGGAGTGGCAACCAAGTGATTTACCCCATGAGCATCCCAAAGGTTTTCCATAGTTCCTGCCAGGAAATTAGTCCCTGCATCTGTGAGGATGTCGGAGGGCCAAACTACCCTGACAAAAATGTCTCCTAGTGCTTGGCACACACTTTTAGCCCTGGTGTTGCTTTGAGCTACTGTTTCTGGCCATCGGGTGGAAAAATCCATGAAAGTCAGTATGTACTTCTTTCCTCTGGGTGTCTTTTTCAGAAAAAGACCCAGAATATCCACAGCTACTCGCTGAAATGGAACTTCAATGATGGGGAGTGGCTGGAGAAGGGCTTTGATCTGGTCTTGGGGTTTTCCCACTCTTCGGCATACTTCACAAGACTTTCATAGGTAGAAACATCCTTGCCCATTCCCTCCCAGTGGAATGACCCCCGCAAACGGTCTTTGGTCCTGTTCACCCCAGCATGGCCACTAGGATGTTCGTGGGCTAAGCTCAAGAGCTTGGCCCAGTACTTAGTTGGAACTACCAACTGTCTCTGAGGATTCCCGTCTTCCTGGTGTGCACCAGAAAGAGTTTCCTTGTATAAAAGTTCTCTTTCTACAACAAACCTGAATCGATTAAGAGCCGAGAGGTGGTGGGTTGCTCCATGCCACCGTCCAAACTCTCTGGAGGTTTTCATCTGCTTCCTGTTTGGTCTGGAACTGTTCCCTTGATGCTGGAGACATCAGTTCCTCATTGGATTGTGGACCTATGCTTGGTCCCTCTGTAAGCGATGTAGGGGATGGGGTTGTTTCCGTTGACTGTGAACCGCTCTCCACTGGGACACTATGTTGGGGTCCAGGCTCCAGCTGAGCCTCTCGTGTAGGGTTATGGACTGC
Organism: Lepidochelys kempii; assembly: GCF_965140285.1. Classification (NCBI taxonomy): domain Eukaryota; kingdom Metazoa; phylum Chordata; order Testudines; family Cheloniidae; genus Lepidochelys; species Lepidochelys kempii. The sequence continues at coordinate 6,947,053 of NC_136385.1, forward strand.
TGCGAGTTCAGGTTCGGTGGGGCCCTCTGGTATTGGGGTTGAAAGAGTTGGACTTGAGGGGTTGAATCGTCACTTGGATCTCTGGGTTGATTAAATTGGGGTCCACTAAGGAAGCATGGATAGCTGACACTTGTGCTCCGGTGTCCCTCCATGCTGTGACCTTCTTCACACTCACAATTTTCCTCCGCTCCAAGAGTATCTGGGAGGTATCTGGGCCTGTGGACCTCTAGTGTGATTCCAGTGCAATGAACTGTAATCTGTTGGGGTTCTTGGGGCAGTTGGTCTTTACATGCCCCATCTCATTGCATTTAAAACATCGTCCAGCTGACAGGTCACTGGGGCGAGGTGGGTTGCTGGAGAAAGGTGTGGCGGGACGATAAGGTGGCTGGAGGGTTCCTTGGGGGGTAGGTGGGTCCTTGGGCGGACCCCGGTAATAGGGCGTGGTCTGAGGTTGTCCCTTCTGGTATCCGCTCCAACTGCGACCAGCTTTTTCTTCTCTGTCACCTCCACCAGTTTGGCTCCAATCTGCCCTGCCTCGATTACAGTTTTGATTTTCCCAACTAGGATGTACCTTTCTATTTCCTCAGGAACACCCTCTAAGAACTGTTCCCTTTCCATTAGGAAGGGCAAATCTACTGGAGATTCAACACTTGCTCCTGATATCCAGGCATCCCAATGTTTCATAATGTGGTAGGCATGCCAGGTAAATGACATTTCTGGTTTCCACCTTAAGGCTCTGAATTGCCGACGGGAATGCTCGGGTGTTAGCATTATGACTCTCGCCTTTGTTTTAAACATTTCATGCTGGTTCATTTGTGCCTTGGGCATTTCCGCTGCCACCTCAGCTGAGGGTCCACTGAGCTGCGGCCTCAGGTCTACCATATATTGGTTGGTAGAGATGCTGTACCCAAGGCAGGCCCGATCGAAGTTTTCTAAGAAGGCCTCAGTATCATCGCCTGCCTTGTAGGTGGGGAACTTTCTGGGATGGGAAGTGGTACCTGGAGAAGGATTGCTAGGGTTTGTTGGTATATTCTGCTGAGCCCTTGCCTTCTCCATCTCCAGTTCATGCTTCCTCTCTTTTTCCTTCTCCTCCAGTTCTTTGGCCCTTGCCTCCACTTCTTTTTCCTTTGCCTCCATAGCTCTCCTGTGAGCAGCTGCTTGGTGTTGTTCTGTCTCTTTCGCTACCTCCCTTTCTTTGTCCTTTGCCTCCATTGCTCTCTGGTGAGCAGCTTCTAGGACTTTTTCAGCTTCTTTCACTGCCTCCAGTTTAGCTAACTCCAATTTGTGTAGTACCTTGGTGTCTGTCATCTTTACCTCTCTGTTTTTAACTAACTTTACACCCGAGGGTTAGAAATAAAACAAACAAAACTTGGCTTGTAAAATTTTACTGTGCTGTAATAGGATACCTATATTCTCTGATAGTGATTGTCAGCCTACTGAACCCTCCCCCCCTTTGATCTTAAGAACAATGAAAAAACATTCAGTTTCTGAAAACAAGGACTTTAATAGAAGTAAAAAGTAAAAATGAATCACCTCTGTAAAATCAGGATGGTAAATACCTTACAGGGTAATAAGATTCAAAACATAGAGAATCCCTCTAGGCAAAACCTTAAGTTCCAAAAAGACACACAGAGAAGAATAGTCATTCTATTCAGCACAGCTTATTTTCTCAGCCCTTTAAAGACATCATAATCTAATGCATATCTATCTGGATGACTTACTAAGTTCTAAGACTCCATTCCTGTTCTGTCCCCGGCAAAAGCCTCACCCAGACAGACACAGCCCCTTTGTTTTTGTCCCTCCTCCCAGCTTTTGAAAGTATCTTGTCTCCTCATTGGTCATTTTGGTCAGGTGCCAGCGAGGTTATCATAGCTTCTTAACCCTTTACAGGTGAAAGGATTTTTCCTCTGGCCAGGGAGGATTTTAAAGGGGTTTACCCTTCCCTTTATATTTATGACAGAGGCAGATTACCTCTGCCGACAAGAGAACACCTCCCGTCAGCATTGATAGCCTCGACACTGAAGATCTACAGCAGTGCCACGGTAGCATTCCAAGTCTAGACAAGCCCTACGGCTTTTGCTGGTACAGAAATGTTGTATATAAAAAAAATCACACGCCTGACCCACATCATTATACTGGCAAAAAGTTTCCAGTGTACACCTGGCCTCAAGATGGCCAAATACCAAAACCATAATTTGTGAGAGTTTTAATAAATAAAAGTGTCATTGTCGGCTGGCTCTGATTCCTATGGACATAATATAGAAGTTCCCCAAAGGAGGCTGTGCATTGGTGATCCTTAGCTCAGATCCTCTGCGGGTGCAAATTGGCTCAGGAGTCACACCTGCAGTGGCTCCGGCCTGTTGACTTCAATGGGACCACTCCAATTTACACCATCCAGAAGTTCCAAATGACCATTGTCAGTTACACGAGCAAAGAATCTGGTGTCGAGACTTGGATGGAGCTTCTTTGCTTCACACCACCTAAGGATCTGTCCCACTGACTTCAGTGGATCTAAGCTGATTTATGCCAGCTGGGGATCTGGGCCCTTTGAATTACATAGTGTTTATGGCCAATGTACATTAGCAGGAGATCTGGGCAATTAACTTGAATAGAGCATTTCTTATTTACACCTGGTCCATTGGCATCAATAGGGTTATGCTGACCCAGACCAGCTAGGGATCCAGCTTTCCCATGGCTGAGTGGGGAAAAACAGTGATGTTTAAAGAGTGATAATATGAGTTTGATTCCCATTAGCACTCGCTCCCTTCATGGGTTTGGGTCTGAGGTAGGGGACGAAGGCTAGAAGAGTGAAGCTGCGAGAGGCAAGCCTTTCAAAAGTGAATAGTGATTTTGGGTGTGTCATAAATATAAAGGGAAGGGTAAACCCCTTTGAAATCCCTCCTGGCCAGGGGAAAGCTCCTCTCACCTGTAAAGGGTTAAGAAGCTAAAGGTAACCTCGCTGGCACCTGACCAAAATGACCAATGAGGAGACAAGATACTTTCAAAAGCTGGGAGGAGGGAGAGAAACAAAGGGTCTGTGTGTCTGTCTTATGCTGGTTTCTGCCAGGGATAGACCTGGAATGGAGTCTTAGAACTTTTAGTAAGTAACCTAGCTAGGTATGTGTTAGATTATGATTTCTTTAAATGGCTGAGGAAAGAATTGGGCTGAATAGAATAACTATTTCTGTCTGTGTATCTTTTTTGTAACTTAAGGTTTTGCCTAGAGGGGTTCTCTATGTTTTTGAATCTAATTACCCTGTAAGATATCTACCATCCTGATTTTACAGGGGGGATTTCTTTATTTCTATTTACTTCTATTTTTATTAAAAGTCTTCTTGTAAGAAAACTGAATGCTTTTTCATTGTTCTCAGATCCAAGGGTTTGGGTCTGTGGTCACCTATGCAAATTGGTGAGGCTTTTTATCCAACATTTCCCAGAAAAGCGGGGGTGCAAGTGTTGGGAGGATTGTTCATTGTTCTTAAGATCCAACGGTCCGGGTCTGTAGTCACCTAGGCAAATTGGTGAGGCTTTTTACCAAACTTTGTCCAGGAAGTGGGGTGCAAGGTTTTGGGAAGTATTTTGGGGGGAAAGACGCATCCAAACAGCTCTTCCCCAGTAACCAGTATTAGCTTGGTGGTGGTAGCGGCCAACCCAAGGACAAAGGGTGGAATATTTTGTACCTTGGGGAAGTTTTGACCTAAGCTGGTAAAGATAAGCTTAGGAGGTTTTTCATGCAGGTCCCCACATCTGTACCCTAGAGTTCAGAGTGGGGGAGGAACCTTGACAGGGTGCCTAGCTTGAAGCACCTCAAAAGGACTGGATTTTCAGAGAGCGCTGAGCACCCACCTTCTGAAAAATTAGGCCCCTTTAAGGTGTCTCATTTTTGTCCACACAAAATGGCTGACCACTTGCTCAGCTTTGTCTTTAGTATGTTTCTCTCACTCAGTATATAAAGGCCTCCTGACTGGATTACTTTGATAGTATAATGCTGGCACTCATTCCTAGGCTGGGCAAAGGCCTGAAATGAGAATCTGGACTAGCCTCACAACATAAGGCTGAGAAGAGGGAGGAGATCAGCCTTGGTTTAAAGTTTGGTGTCTTTGCTTAGCATCCAAATCCAGCTTCATCTACTCTTCCCCAGCTGTACAAATATGACGAATTATACCCGTGGGCCTCTCTGCTCTCCTGGAACCACATAGAAATCACAATAACTCAGTTCACACTTAGGTTATTTTTTTTTATTTCAGGGACCAAAACAAATCCAGACCTAGACATCTGCTTCTCTCTGATTAATCCCATTTGAGTCTCAGAAGGCTTTGGAATCCCTCACACTTACCAGACCTTCAGCCACCAGGTTGTGGGCAGTCTGACCTAATGGTCAGTGTGGAATCAGGTGCCAGACCTGGTCAGAAGGAGAGGTTTCAGATCACAGGATTGGGCGATTTCAAGTGATTCCTTGTCATCCAGTCCCTGCTTCTAGCAGTTGGAGGTTTAGGGACAACCAGAGCATGGGGTTGCATCCCTGACCATCTTCACTAATAGTCATTGATGGACCCATCCTCCATGAATTTATCTACTTCTTTTTTTCTCCACAAATCCACTTTAAATTCATGCCTTTAGTTAATCCAGATTAACTGTTCTGGATGTCCCTATGTAGACAGGCGTTTAGTCTCTCTGTACTTCGATTCCCCAACTGTAAAATGAAAAGGAGAACTTGTGGCACCTTAGAGACTAACAAATTTATTTGAGCATAAGCTTTCGTGAGCTACAGCTCACTTCATTAGACACATTCAGTGAAAAATACAGTGGGGAGATTTATATACACAGAGAACATGAAACAATGGGTGTTACCATACACACTGTAAGGAGCGTGATCACTTAAGATGAGCTAATACCAGCAGAAGAGCCGGGGGGAGCAGGGGGAAGAAAACTTTTTGTAGTGATAATCAAGGTGGGCCATTTCCAGCAGTTGACAAGAACTTCTGAGGAACAGTGGGGGAGGGGGGAAATAAACATGGGGAAATAGTTTTACTTTGTGTAATGACCCATCCACTCCCAGTCTCTATTCAAGCCTAAGTTAATTGTATCCAGTTTGCAAATTAATTCCCATTCAGCAGTCTCTCGTTGGAGTCTGTTTTTGAAGTGTTTTTGCTGTAATATTGCGACTTTTAGATCTGTAATCGAGTGACCAGAGAGACTGAAGTGTTCTCCGACTGGTTTATGAATGTTATAATTCTTGACATCTGATTTGTGTCCATTTATTCTTTTACGTAGAGACTGTCCAGTTTGACCAATGTACACGGCAGAGGGGCACTGCTGGCACATGATGCCATATATCACATTGGTAGATGTGCAGGTGAACGAGCCTCTGATAGCATGGCTGATGTGATTTGGCCCTGTGATGGTGCATCCCACAATATCCTGCACAAACCTTACTGAATTCTGTGAAATCTTATTGAATTAAATGTATGTATCATGGTGTGCTAGGGACTGTATTTGATTACATGGGACAGGAGGACGACCACGCTCCAAAAATTAAGAACAGGTTGGAGAGGCAAATTCACTCAAGTTGTAACACCTCTAAAGAGCTACCACCACCTGGAGAGAGGCTTACATATGCTTGTTCAAACTGGATTCTTTAAGGGTCAATGGACAAAGAAGGGAGTTTGAGTTAAATAGCCTTAGTTAAAACTGATTCAGAGCCTTATTTCTAGTGCTCCAAATAGACAGGACCTTCTGTCCAAGGGCTGCCTCAATCCTTCCTGGGAAGGTTTGGAAGGACATGGCCCAGTCTGTGTGTTTGTTCTGAGCAAAAGGCGGTGTGAGCTTTTAACCACAGAAAAAAAACCTTTGGTGGTAAGGTTTGAATTACTGTTCAGCATCTAGAGCCCTTGTTGGAGCTGGGGTGATCTCTGGTGAGGTTGTTAGCATGTATGTAGATTCTTTTATTGCTTTTAAAGTTTTCTCTATAACACTTTCCCCTTGAGAGTAAATTTGTTTGCTTAGAAAGAGTGGCGTGGTAACTTATAACGCCATTGTCTATCTAAGGAGAAAAGTATAGCAGGTTGGCTTAGACAGTCTGGCTTACTGGGGAATTCACAGTGTAGGTAGGGAAGTGTGGAGCCTCAAAAAACCCCAATCAAGAGGGTGAGAGGTGTACATCTCCACCCAAGAGAGGTGACAGCTGAGGAACTGGAAAACCTAAAAGCAGGTGTCCTTGTTGCAAGGGTCAAGGGTCCTGAATGAGACAGAATCCACTCCCCTTGGAATTTCTCTGGAGTTTAGTCTCAGGGACTTGCCTTAATCACACACATCCCCACCCACCCCCTCAGGTTTTAGTTCTGGAAGGAGCTGCAGGAACCCTCCCCGGTGGAGTAGAACAGAGTCATACATAAATCATTCATACAATGCAAGTTAATATAATGGTCCCAAAGATTCTGCATGGGGTTGCAATATCTGTCACACCAGATCTCCTGAGTGTCTTATCTGTTGGACAATGCCACCTCTAAAACATTATTCTTAAAACTTGAACACATTAGAGTTTTTATTTTCATTATAAAATTGCATAGAGTGGAAGGAAATGGAAAGAACATTGTCACTTTAGTTCAAAACATGATAAAATTATTCATCAAAGCTGCTGAGAGAACTTTTTTCTCTCTAACATTCTCCCCAGGGCGTCCTTCACCTCCTTGTTCCTCAGGCTGTAGATCAGGGGGTTCAGCATGGGGATCACAACCGTGTAGAACACAGAGATCACCTGGTCCTGCTCCAGTGAGGAGGTGGAACTGGGTTGTAAGTAGATAAAACACGTTGTCCCATAGAATATAGCTACGGCTGTCAGGTGGGAGGTGCAGGTGGAGAAGGCTTTGCGCTTGCCCTCAGAGGAGCGGATCCTCAGTATGGCAGCAGTAACATACAGATATGAGAAGAGGATGATCAGCATGGTTGTCAGTTGTATGGAACCAGCAAAGATAGAAAGCAGCATTTCATTGGTGTGAGTGTCGGTGCAGGAGAGCCGCATGAGCGGAAGGACATCACAAAAGTAATGATCGATTACATTGGACCCACAGAAGGACAGCTGAAAGGTGCAGCTGGTAAACACGGTTGCATTTGCAACCCCAGCCATGTAGGAGCTAGCCAAGAGCCAGATGCAGGACCTCTTGGATATGATGAGCCTATAGAGCAGTGGATTACAGATGGCCACATAACGGTCATAGGCCATCACCGCAAGGAGGAAAAACTCAGTGGTGGCAAAGGTAGCAAAAAAGTACAGCTGTGCAGCACATCCAGCATAGGAAATGGCCTTACTCTCCCTTGAGAGGCTCACCAGCACCCTGGGGGCGATGGATGAGGAGTAACCAAGGTCAACGAGTGACAAGTTGCTGAGCAAGAGATACATGGGGGTGTGAAATCGGGAGTCCGTCCAGATTAGGGCAATCATCCCAAAATTCCCCAGCAAGGTGAGAACATAGATCACCAGAAATATGAGGAAGAGCGCAACCTGCAGTTCTGGATGGTCAGTGAATCCTGCAAGGATGAATTCAGTCACGGTAGTGTCATTTCCCTGGGCCATTGCTTCACACAGGCTTTGAGGAGAGACATGCACAGAGGGAATTTCTGTAGAAATAAAAAAACAGTATGAGGACCTGGAATTCCGTACGACCAATGACAGCATTTTAGTCCATTTGAGACCCTTGTTTGCTGAAAGTAAGAATATTTTTACCCATGTGTGCGTATCTCATTCTTTCTCTTTTGATGTGGACAATCTGCAAAGAGCAACTATTGGCAAAAAACTGTAGCATAGTGCCAACTTGATTGCCAGAGGGTGAAGTTAACTGTTGGCTCAGTTGGAAAACCTTTTCCCCCCACAGCAGAAATCTAGAGAGTTTGCATTAGAGCTGGGTGGTTGTTTTTGGGTTTTTTTTTTTTTTTTGCGGGGGGTGGGGGGGAGGTTGTTTTGTTTTTTGGTTCAGTGGCTGACCTGAAAAATGCCCAAATAACACCAACTTGTTCCCTTCTCCCACAAAATAAATCATTCTGTTGTCAGGTTTTTACCCTCTTCTCCCTTTTTTTTCAAGTTAAATCTAACAGATTTTTGGAAACAAAACTTCATTTCAAAACAAAACCTTGAAACACATTATTTCAAAAATGTCAAAATTGAAATAGTTCACCTTTTTATTTCAGCATAACTCCTTTGGAAGATTATTTCTGTGACCCTTACACTCCCAGTATTGTGTTGCCAGGGCTAACACTGTTACTTTGGTGTGAATGATCCTTGGTGTCAATTCTGGTGCCTCCTCCTGGAAATCTCAGAGGCATTATTAACCTCTACCCAGTGCAGGGCAGTTGCCGAACCTGTAAAGCTCAGACGATGAACTGGGATGTATACACTACCCATTGGGATCTTACAAGGTGGCCTCATACAAGGGGGCGAGAGGAGAAAGGACTCAGAGTTTGGGCGGACAGTTAATAACTACAGCACAGGAAATGAATCAAAAACATTCTGCTGTTATCTGCAGCACCATCCCTCTCCCCAGACACAGCCCAAGCCCAGGCTACAGCCGAGCGACACAACGATTCACCTGCTGTTTACTGCTGGCTGGGTCTGCACCCAGGGCTGCTCCTTAGATTCTGGATGTAGCAGCTTCAGCTGAAGGGGTCGTTGCCTACATAAGTAGCTCTCAGATCAGTTAGGAAGTTTTAGGTCAAAATTATACCTTCAAACCGACTTTCCAGTGGATCGTGAGATTTTTCTTGCTGCTCGCAATAGGTTTTTACTCTTCCCCCCTCCCTCCCGCAGTGCTACACCCAGACAAAGCAAACCTACCTGCGTAAGGATGAATCATTTATGTGATGGGTCCAAGAGATTTCCATCTGGAGGAAGGGCAGGGGGCTGATTTATATTCCCTTACAGTCTGTTGGGACCTTAAGTCTCTCCAAGCTCGGACCGTCAGACAGACGAAGGAGCTTCAGCTATCTTCTTGTTGCTGGGGCCAAGTGTATTTGTGGAGAAGTGATTTGTATAACACCATGCCAGGCCGTTGTGATGCATGTCGGTAATTGGTCCCAGTGTGTCCCTAGATCGCTGAGACTGAGTGATTCAAAGCACTGGGGATGGAATATGGAGACTTTTCAATGCTAGGTGTTGTGCAGGTTGGGCAGATTGGATGGCTCAAGAGATTGGGAATTATTTAGAGGTTCAGGGCTACACTGTGCTTTGATCACCTGCTCTGTGTATGGGGCAGTGCTTAACTACACCACCCCAGGAGGAGGTCAGGGATTGAATTGTGACTCAGGTGCTGGAGCCAATCGCTACCCTCACCTATGTGGGCTCATTGAGACAGAGGGGAAGAGGCAATGCTCTGCCAACTTTCCACCCACCTGTGTGTCTGCTCTGCAGCCCCCACTTTCCCCATCGTGTCCCCTATGTAGGGTCAAGTCTGTGGGGTCCTGCTCCTCCTTGTGTGTGAATGACCCCCGTAGAGCTAGGCCAGGCTCTGGCTCTCAGAATGTATGTCTGTTTTGTTTAGGCATCCAAACTTTTCTGTGCACAGCAAACATCTGGAGTCTATAACACTGGGCTGGCAATGAGCAAAAAGTGGGTGGCAAACACCCACTTTCTCATGAGAGTCCCAGCAGTTCTACTCCTGGTGTCAGTTGGACACTGAAAACACTAAATCCATGTCTACACTGGTAATTGAAAGACAAAACTTTTGTTGTTCACAGGTACTTAACCTCCCCCCACCCCTCGAAAGACAAAAGTTTGCCATGAGAAGTGCCTGTGTGAACGGCTGCGTTGTCAGCAGGAGCACTCTCCTGTCGACAATGCAAATCCCACTCATTGGGGGTAGAAGTATTGTGTTGGCAAAAGTGCCGACGAACAGTGTTCACACTGCCCAACTTTTAGCAACCCAGCCATGTCACTAAAAGCTGTGTAGCATAGACATAGTCTAAGGCATACAAATATATGTGAGTGTTTCAGAATCTTAAACCAACTCATGTCTGAACGTGAAGAAGAGGTGGGGTCTATGCGGGGGGTTGATGGTTTGTTCTGGGTGGGGGGGTTGGAACAAGTTCATTCATATTCATAGGAATATATATTTAATGTACACACAGAGAGGAACCAAATGCCGGAATGACTTTCATGCTGGATGAAGGAAAACAGAACAAGAAAGAACGAATGTAAGTCCTCAGGCGACAGCACAATGGGTGTATGTCTTTGTCCTCAGTCACGTGATGCATCACCTCTGCCTTACAAAATAGCCGCTGCCTCTGCGGAGAGCAGATTTTTTGATAATGGAATCGTCAGGAGAGGGAACAAGGGGGAGTTCATTCTCTCACTCTTCCGCAACTGCACCCAGGCTGCCTACTGGGGTCCCAGCCAGAGCCAGTTATCACTCTATGGTTTCTCGGGTGGGTAAGGTGGGGATAGAAATACCTGAACGTTAGCATTTTCTGGGATTATCAAAGAAGCCTGAGGGAGTTCGGAGCCCAAATCTCCATTGGAATTCAATGGAAGTTGGGTTCCTAAGTCTCTTAGCTGAGCACAACTGAGACCAGCAACTCAAATTTCAAGATAACATCTTCCTCAGGAGAGAGGGGGAGGAATTAACCCATCATAGATTTTGCAGAGGGGCTTTGTTGAGGTCTAGCAGGCCTAGTGGTCAGGCTGCTGCCAAACTATCTCTCTGAGTTTTGGGATGGGTTTTCTGGGCAGCCTGGTGGGCCCAGCAGCCAAGTCACAGTTCATCACCTCCCCACTACCCGTAGATCCCTCTGAGGTCTCTGGAGGTAGATGGAGGAGAAGAAAAGGGTAGGGGGATCCAGGCTCTCCCTCTCCACCAGGTCCTGAAGTCTAGCAGGAGCTTCTACTCTCCCTCCTCCCAGAAAAACCTCCTCACAGCCAAGCTCTCTAATTGTGTCCCCTCTTCAAACAATTGCCTCCACTGACTCCGTGTTAATCCTTGTGCTGGTCCTGCATCCTCGACCTGCAGGAGGCCACGTGATTGGAGGACTGGTCTGCTCTGTACAGACAGAGAAACAGGAGACAAGGAGATGATGTAAAGATAGTGAAGGGACTGACATTCAGCTCCTGCCTTCTGTGGCCATGGGAATCCTTGCCAAAGGGGCAGTGGCTGAGAAGAGCTGGGCAGTGGAACATGAGGATGCCAAAATTATTGGACCAGAGAGTGCGAGTGGTTCAGGCACACACCTCATGGGCAGGAAACCCTGGGTCCAGTCCCCCTGCGCCAATCACTCTTTCTTTATCCACAATGGAACAGCTTCAACAGGAGAGACACGTTATCCCAGAGGCCAGAGGTAAGAGCACTCTCCTGAGAGGTGGGAGATACCTGTTTAAATCCTTTCTTCCCTCTCTGCCAGGGAAGGGGAATGGAACCTGGGTCTCCCACATCCCGGGCGAGTTCTCTAACCACTGGGCCAAAAGTTATCATAAGGGCAGGAGCACCACAACTGCCTCCTTCTGCCATTTTGTGTAGAACGAGGCCAGTGTCCAATTCATTCCCTCAAGAAACTGCTACGAAGCCAGGAGAGGGGTACCTGTGTGTGGGTTGCTAGTAGAGAGAGTCACAGAAATCCAGGTGGAAGGGAGGTGCCGATCTGTGAGGAAGGGGCAGTGCTTCGCAAATCGGTGGGTCCCACTGGCAAGCTTAGGGGACTTCCCACCTGGCATCCTGTGGGCTGTTGTGGAATGCATTTTAAGGTGCCTATCTGTCCCCATTCATTGTACAGGGAGACTGTGGAAGCTCCTTCGCTGGAGGTTTTCAAAAGGAGGCTAGAGAGCCATCTGCCTTGGATGGTTTGGGCACAACAAATCCTGCCTCTTGGCAGGGGGTGAGACTGGATGACCCTTGCGGTCCCTGTGACTGCTACGGTTCTATGACTCTACAGGGAGGTACCTAACTCAGCTTTCTGGATTGCACTGCTGTGCTTGTTTTTGTTTAGGCACCTAAACATGAGGTGCCAGGATGCTCGGAGCTGCAATGCCTGAGTCCTTTCATGGATTCCAGCCTATGAGACTTAAACACTGCGGGCCAGACGATCATCCCCATGGACATGCCGAATAGCATCAGAACCCACCATTGCTCCCGTCAAAGTGAATAGCACCACCGCCCGGCTGGGGTAAGTTTGCTGCTCACATGAGGAAAGGTATTGGATCTGGTGCTCTGAGTGAAGGAACTTTTTTTTTCTTCAGAAAGGTAGGGCTGTAAAACTGGGCTTGCGATAAACACGGCCATGCAGCTTTAAGAGCTGAGTCACTGCGGTAATGTGAGGAGTGGAACTGGAGAAAGAGGGTCAGTTTTCTGGAGGGACCTAGTTTATTGTGAGATCAGGAGCTCAGGAGTGCGAACAGGGGTCAGGCTACTTGTGCACAAATGCTAGCGGCTCTGCATAGAACGCTGGGTAGCCCCAGGCTGCTGAATAAAGTTCTCTTTCCTGCAACTCCCTGCCTGCCCATATCCCTTATTGCTAATGAGACAACTAGCCTGGCTCCATAACAGACAGTGCATAAGCACCCATGCCTCATATACGTTCACACCCCAAGTAGTACTTTGCCCTGCAAAAAGTCTCATTGCCCAGTGGTCTCACTAATGGATGTGGGTGATTGTATCAGAATCTGACCATGGAAATGACATTGTGCAGGTGGGTGGGTTGTTAGCCGCAAAGATTGATCTCAAGAGCATGAGCCACCGCTCCCTGAGCTAGAAAACCTAGCTTGAAGCCACTGCTGGACTCCGAATACTACATGCAGTTCAGACAGTGGAGGGAAACAGAGATCTTCATGGTGGGTGTGAGGCTTCTGGAATCCTGAGATGGATCCACTGCCTAGAGTTTATGCTTTGTTGAAAGTAACAGAGTTTGAGGTGTTTGCATTCAGCCCTTATTTGTCTCCTTTTTTAGTGTAGGCCTCATTTTCTCACCTGCAGTGGAGAGTGCGTCTGGGATAAATGACGGAGAGGAATCACACTGCAGTGAGTGAGTTTGTCTTGTTGGGATTCACACAAGACCCAAAGCTGCAGGTCATCCTCCTTGTGATGTTTCTGTTGATCTACCTGCTGATCCTAGTGGGGAACCTCACCTTGGTCACCTTAATCAGGACTGACTACCAGCTTCACAACCCCATGTACTTTTTCATCAGCAACCTGGCCCTCTTAGATGTTGCTTACACCACCATTATCACTTCCAGCATACTGATTACTTTAGTATCAGCGAGAAAAGTCATTTTGTTCCCTGGATGTGCTCTGCAATTCTTCTTCTTATGCATTGCATTGTCCTGTGAATGTTACCTCTTGGGTGTCATGGCATACGATCGCTTCATGGCCATCTGCAACCCATTGCGCTACACTGTCATCATGTCCAAGCGGTTTTGCATGCTGCTGGTGCTGGGGTCGTACCTAGTGGGCTGTGCGAATGCAATTGTTCAAACTACGTTTTTATTCCTTTTGTCCTTCTGCGACTCGAATGTCATCAACCGTTTCTTCTGTGACGTACCCCCCCATCCTGAAACTGTCCTGCTCTGACACCCACATCACAGACATTGTTCATTTCACCTGTACCACTGTGGTGGTAACACCTACTATCTTGATCATCCTTGTCTCCTACATCTACATTGTGGTCGCTATCCTAAGGATCAACTCTGCCTAGGGCCAACTCAAAGCTTTCTCCACCTGCGCCTCCCACCTGATGGCCATCACCATCTTCTATGGAACAGGTGCGTTCATGTATATACGGCCCAGTTCAAAGTACCCCATAGATCAGGACAAAATCATTTCTTTGTTTTATACCCTTGTGATCCCCATGTTGAACCCCCTGATCTACAGCCTGAGGAACAAGGAAGTGAAAGAGGCCTTTATGAGGATGTTACACAGGAAGATTTATTCTCAGTGAATTTAAATGTTGGGAATGGGTTTTTTAATGGTAATCAGGAGTGAAAGTGGGGAGTGAGTTCTTTACATCATTATCTTGGTTTTTGTGGATAACCAACCCTGTTCGTCTTGCACCAAAAAGAACTAAGGGGCAGGTTTTCCAAGGAGATCTGCACCAAACAGCTATGATTTGGCAACTCATCAAGTAGCCAGCTTCTCAGAGCTGCTCAACTCCCAGTTAGGAACCATTTTGTGCTAAGGCCACGTTGCCATCCTCAAGGGAAGGTCAGGCTGGTCCTGTGGTTCAGGCACTGGCTGAGGACACAGAAAACCTGGGTTCAATTTCTGGGTCCACAATGGACTTCCTGTGTGACCTTGGGCAAGTCACTTAGCCTCTCTGTGCCTCTGTTCTCCATCCTTACAACAGGGATGGTGGCACTGCCCGGTCTCCCGGAGTGCTGAGAGGGGAGAAACATTAAAGAAAAAGACAGTAAAGTGCTCAGAGAGCTACTGATGTAAGCAATAGGCATTATTTTTATTATTATTTATTGATTTATTAAGTGTTTTAAAAGCATGAGCTGGGTCCTCTAATAATGAGAGTGGCTGAAAAATCATTTATATTTCATAATAACAATGAGATGTGTGTGCTCATTATTTGCCTTCTAGTTTTTGAATATTTGAGTTATTCGAACTAGTGAATATTTGGGTGAACTCTGGTCATGTTTGGAAGATTTCATTACAGGATCTTTCCTAGTGTTACGGGCATGCGCCAGTGAGCCACTTAGGGGCATTTCATCACTGCCTTATACAGTACTAGTCCACTTATTTTGTACAACCTTCTACTTACTCACCAACAGCCCTTTCTGTTTCATGGATGTCCACATCTAATTTACATCTGATAGTTGGCTGATTGTCGATGCTAAAAGTTTTGTATGGGTTTGTTCTTCTCAGGTTTCTAAGGATCACCTGACAAAATTAAATACAAACAAAGCATTGGAAGTAAGTTATGCCTACTGAGAATTTGGTCCCATACATACATCAGTGACAGAAATGGCAAACACAGGCATGGTGTTGAGACTATTGCATTAACTTTTAAAATGTTATCTGTATGTCGGTGAGCAAAAACTCAGGAAACATGACAACATCATAGATTGTCATATTAAGAGGTGCCCAGAAAATATTCATAGCCCTTTGTATTCAATAAGTGTGTTTTGTTCACTTATTCAAATAAGTTCAATTTGTGTGTTCTGGTTTCGCTGGGTGGGTGTGATGTGTTGGATCACAGAACCCCCCCCCGGGAGCTGCCAACTGATGTGGCAAGACTCCTTCTGCCCCTGCTTCCTTGCCCTTCCCAGCTTAGGACTCCAGAGTCCTACCTGGTTTGAGCCGGATCCGCTAGCCTGCTGCAAACCCAGACCCGGTCTGAACCACATCCCCTAACCGCTGTAGGCTTACCTGGAAGCAGCTTAGGAAGTGTTCCTGTCTTTAGCACTCAGATGCTCAACTCCCAATGGCATCCAAACCCTAAATAAATCTGTTTTACCCTGTATGAAGCTTATACAGTGTAAACTCATAGATTGTTCTCCCTCTATAGCACTGATAGAGAGATAGACACAGCTGTTTGCACCCCCACCCAGGTACTAATACATACTCCAGGTTAATTAATGAGTAAAAAGTGATTTTAAGTACAGAAAGTAGGATTTAAGTGGTTCCAAGTAGTAACAGACAGAACAAAGTGAATTCCCAAGTAAAATAAAATAAAACACGCTGATCTATCTCTAATACAGTAATAAAACTAAATACAGATAAAAGCCTCACCCTCAGCAAAGTTTCCATGAGCTTCCTTTTACAGACTAGACTCCCCCTACTCTGGGTCCAGAAATCACTCTCACCCCCCTGTAGTCACTGTCCTCTGTTCCAGTTTCTTTCAGGCATCCTTGGGGGTGGAGAGGCTATCCCTTGAGCCAGCTGAAGACAAAATGGAGGGGTCTCCCAGGGATTTTTATAGACTTTGTCCTCTGGGTGGACACCCCTCTCTCTCCCTGTGTAGAATCCAGTTACAAGATGGAGTTTTGGAGTCACATGGGCAAGTCACATGTCTCTGCAAGACTGAGTTCTTTACCAGTCAAGCCACATTCCTGGGAAAGCTCAGATGTGGAATGGCGTCTCCAAATTCATTGTTGGCTTAAGTGGTTCTTGACTGGGCACTTCCTGAGAATAGTCGTCTCTAAGAAATCTGATGAAATACTTTTACCAAGGCTACCCAGAAATCAAGCAAGTACACAGCCAATATTCATAACCTCAAACACAAAAATGATACATGCGTACAAATAGGAGGAATAGATTCAGCAGATGACAACCTCTACAGAGACATGCTATGTGGCACATGTCGCACAAAACATATTCCAGTTCTATCACATATACATTTATAAGCATCTCCCCATATAGCACGATGGGGTGCACCATCACAGTGGGTTTCCCATGGAATCTGGAGTCACTCGGGGTGACAGGTTTCGGAGTAACAGCCGTGTCAGTCTGTATTCGCAAAAAGAAAAGGAGTACTTGTGGCATCTTAGAGACTAACCAATTTATTTGAGCATGAGCTTTCGTGAGCTACAGCTCACTTTGTCGGATGCATACTGTGGAAACTGCAGAAGACATTGTATATACAGAGACCATGAAACAATACCTTCTCCCACCCCACTCTCCTGCTGGTAATAGCTTATCTAAAGTGATTACTCTCTTTACAATGTGTATGATAATCAAGTTGTGCCATTTCCAGCACAAATCCAGGTTTTCTCACCCCCCCCCCCACACAAACTCACTCTCCTGCTGGTAATAGCCCATCCAAAGTGACCACTCTCTTTATAATGTGTATGATATCACACTGTAAAGAGAGTGGTCACTTTGGATGGGCTATTACCAGCAGGATATCACATTGTAAAGAGAGTGGTCTGCCTGCAGTTTGCGGTGAGCAGTGGCCGATGTACACAAGGAGCCTTCATGTTACTCATTAAAGTGGCAGGGAACTTTCAGCAGGAAGTGGGCTGTGATTTCATCCTGGTGATAGACACAGAAGGCTTGAAAGCCCCCGAACTGGGCAAGCTGGAGGATAGTTATCAACATGACAATGAGCTGGCCACCCTGGTGAGTGGACTGAGTGACATAATGATTGTTAACATGGCCATGGAGAATGCCACTGAAATGAAAGATGTTCTGCAAATTGTGGTCCATGCATTTCTCAGAATGGAGAAAATTGGGAAAAAAAACAACTGCCAGTTTGTGCATCAGAATGTCAGTGACGTGTCTGCACATGAACAAAACATGAGGGACAGGAAACACCTCCTGGAACAGCTGAATGAAATGACCAAAGCTGCAGCAAACATGGAAAAGAAATGCAAGGAGATGAAATTTTCTGATATTATGGATTATGATCTGGAAAAAACACAATTGGTACATTCCTGCTTTGTGGCATGGAGTCCCCCCCCTATGGCTCCCGTGAATTTGGGATACAGTCAAAAGGTTTATGAATTAAAGAAATATTTGTCTGAATTTCTGAAAGATTGTTCACAAGAGAGAACTCCCAGTGACATTCCTCAATTTCTTGAATGGGTGAGGAGCCTGTGGAATGCTGTAAAACAAGAGAACTTCATTTTCAGCTTTAGAAACAGCCTTGTTGCTGAAGCCTATAACCAGCTGTCTGTGAAGTATGCAGAGTGGGAATGGGGTTTCCGGAAGGAGATACATTTCTGGGTATCTGAAAAGGTAACTTTCATCCAAAATCAGCCACCAGATAAACTAGACACTAATCTTTCAATCAGACTAAAGAGATAGGCACAGGAAAAACTGAGGCAAGAAGCAGAGAAGATTGTGAATCATTTACAACAGTATTTTGAAAGTGGAGCAGCAAATCTGCACCTGATAGAAAAGTACAAAGAAGATTTTAGAAGAAGTGCCAATAGTCTCAGGAATGAACTGGAGAGTTATTCATTCAGCAAGTGGCAAGAAGTGATTCATATGAAAAAAGGCCAACACAAAACAGACTCTGTCCTGTCAGAGTACAAGAGAAAAATTGAAGAGAAAGTGGATGGGCTTCTGAACCATTGCAGGAAAAGCAACTGCAAATTAAATAATGATGAACTGGAGAAGGAATTTGAGAACATGTGGAGAGAAACATTGTCAGAATTATCACTCATTCCTTTACAGAGACGCAACATATTTGAAGATGTGGAGTTCCAGCTGAGAAGAGACCTAGCGGATAGGGGCAGTGCAGTCTGGAAGATGTTACAGGATGCCAAAAGCTTGTGTGCTTATAAAACACAAAATTTCAAAATGAAAAAGGAATACTTAGACTTAAAAGTGTTCAGAGGTTACACACTATCAATATCAGGTGTGAAAGAATTCTTGACACAGGAATGCTGGCATAAAAGAGAGGCTTTCGCTAAATCCTTAATAGAAGAGTGCAATAGTTACACTGAAAGAAAGGTAAATGGCAAAGCAGATTATGATGAAATTTATTGCAGAGAGTTGTTGTGGATGATTAACGACTGGCTTCAGCAGGCTGATGTTCAAAACCTTCACACCACCGCCTGCTTTGCAGTTGACCTGAAGCTTCACATTTTGGGGGATGCAGCTCGTGCACTTCAGACGATGCATGAATAATTCATTGAAGAAAATGATCCTCTGCAGCATCTGGGGAAACTGAAACCTCAGTATCTCTCCACGTTCAAAGCTCTGTACTTCTAGAAGGATGAGTGTCAGGACAGGGCCTGGAATTTCTGTGATCAGTGTCTGAGACCTGCCCTGGTGGACTATGTGAACAAGAGACTTGGGGCAGAAATCGTGGATGACATTCTCAGCAGTGAACGGTCTGTTGAGTACAGCACCCGGAGTTTTTTCCAATTCTTTGTTCTGAAGCAGCTGTTGGAAGAAAATGACTTTAACAATTATGTAAAATACCCAAGGAATTATGTAGATTTTATCAAAATCCGGATACAGAGACACTTGTTAATGCTCTACAAAGAGAAGGCAAGATTGGGAGATTTGGAGAAAAGGATTTTCTCCCCAATAATTAATAAACTCAGCCATGTTCTGAAATACTCCAAAGGTGAGAAGACTAAGACAGTCTCTGCCTTTTTAGACAACTTGTGTGAAAAGCTGCAGCAGGATCTAGTCATTCCCAGGGATAGCTTAGAAGTGATACTGTTTAAAAACACAGCAAGTGCAGACCAATTTTCAGCTTTTATAGAACAGTTTATTCCTGACCTGGAAAAACAAGTTTTATCCACTTTTGAAAATCTGGAAATTCAGTCAAAACTCTCAAAACTTGCAGTGAAGCCCCAGGATGAAATCTTCAAGCGAGTGTTTGGCTGTGGGAAGCAGTGTCCATTCTGTAAAGTCCCCTGTGAAGCAGGAGCTCCTGCGCATGATGAGCATTTTGCTTCAGTGCACCGACCTGAAGGATTAGGGGCATATCGGTGGAATAAAACAAGAATACTTGTCTCTGATATATGCTCCTCTTGTGTGGCTTCAAATAAAACATTCAGCTGTTTGGAGATAAAAGGGGAGTTTCATCCTTATAAAGATTATTGCAAATTTTTTCCAGACTGGCATATCCAGCCAGATCCCAGCATCACAGCTTCCAATTACTGGAAGTTTGTTTTCAAGGAATTCAATCACCAGTTTGCTAAGAAGTTTGATGCTCTCCCAGCCGATCTCCCTGAGGACTGGGGTGAAATAACCAAAGAACAGGCACTGGAGAGCCTGAAGGAAGCCTTTACATTGAAATCAAAAACAGGCTGAGAAACTCTTTTGTGAATGGAGAATTACAGAAGTTAATTTCCATTAAATGTAATGGAGATTCTCTTTTAATATCAGACACAGGTCGCAGCTTCCAAACAGATAAAGAAACAATGCTATTTCACGTTTCACATCACATCACATTTCACATCACATATCGAAGTATGGCAAAATTAAAGAAGGAGGGAAAGACCCAGATGTGGAGATTCTGCACCTCTGTCTTAAGGAGCAAATCGCCCAAATCCCAATTTGTCCTCACCACTGCATTTTGCTGATACAGTGGTACCATCCAGTGACCTGCAAACCTTTCCCACATGAGTGTTCCCTCCAAGAGCCCCCGAATACCAACCATCCACTTCTGCTACTTAAAGGAACAATATCCTCTGCTTTTATGGCTAATCTGACACCAAACAGCCTGGCCCTGATGCTCGCCTTCTCTGGGGTAACACATGGGAGGGGAAAAATACTTCAGAAACACCAATGACGGAGGTTTGCAGCATAATGTAATGGGGAAGGGAGGGATGCAGCCAGCAACCCCAAAAGACATTGAGGTTTCAAAGGGAATCCCCACAAACCCAACAGACACTGAGGCTCCATGGGAAACCCACCCCATCCCTGGGAATGGTCTTTCCCTCTGCTCTGCTCACTGCCCCGCACACATCTCTCATCCAGGCTAGTAAGGCTAAGAAGCCATGGTGCATTGGCTATTTGCCCTGTGATTGCCTGCTACCCTTCTGCATGGGGGTGCTGTGGGGAGAAGCCAGGGAAGGTAGTTAGTGGTGCTAAGAAATCTGTGGTCCCAGCTGGAAGGTCACATACTGCCATTTTGGCTAATACTTGCCTGGGTTTCCTCCCCCCTGCTCGCGTGGCATGGTTTGGCCCAGCTCTGTCTGTAACATCCAAATGGATCCTTCTGGATGAAAGTGTCTATAAAGATGTGAATGAACATTTCAGTAATTCCTGTTGTATCCAAACAGGATTTTAAAATCGCTTTAAGTGAGCTGTGACAGCCAAGGCTGAGCTTCACTGCCCTGACTTTCACTGATGTATAAATGCTGATGATTTGACTATTTACTGTCCTACAATTTTTGCCTGATCTCATTTGCTTGTTAGTCAGATACTGTATAAGCCCCAGTTCAGGCCAACCAGGAGCTTCATAAAATGAAATTCTAAAATGCCATGTTTGACTGACGTTGATTTATTTTCTGTATAAATGATCAAGAATTTTCAAAGAAAATTAAATGAGAAATGGTTTACAGGAGAGTGAGACGAGATTTTGAGAGAGGAGCATCCTGAGTACAATTTTTTTTTCCTATTGATTTTCTGTGAATAAATGTTGCCCCAGGTAGCTGCCAGAGATAAAGTTTAAAACTGATCTGTGTATATTTTTATTCTCCTTTTGAGGATAACATGGATAAAAGAGACATTTAAGTGCGCATTGTTAGACAAATAAATATGTATGTGTGCCCACAAGATATATAGCGCAGCCCTCCACATTTCTGTCTAGCCCCCGTCAGTTCCCACCACGGGGAAGAGGCTGCCCCGGGCATCTGTACTGAGCTTTGCTGGCTATTGGTGAGAGAAATTTTCTTCATTTACGCTGGGGGGATGGGCGAGGAAGGGAAGTGATGGATGCTGCCCTGTCATAGGGATGAAAAAAAAGCCTAGTAATGTCACTTTTTGGCCAGGCATGGAAGGCCTTTACACTCCACTTGGTGCCATTTCTCTGTCTGTAATGGGATAACTTTTAAATGCCTCATCTGATCAATTCCAAAATTTCAGGTGGTGCCCTGGGCACCAATGGCCAGAACCCTTTTGATTTTAGGGGAAATCAGTAAACTGAATATGAGGGACAAATGAAGCTCCTGGCATCCCAGTGGAGTTTAAGATGTTGGCCACCTGAATGACTCATCTCCCAGAAAAAATCATATGGAGGAGGGATGGAAGAGGGAATGGGGATGTATAGATGGGAGAATAGTGGCATGCACACAGCCCAGGGCATGGGGGGAGAATGCGGGACCCTGGTGTGAAGGGCTCACATAACTTCTGGTGGCAGGTGTGATGCTGACAAAGCCAGGCCAGAGCCATAGGCCCATTCACTTGTGTGTGACTATCAAAGGAGTTAAATGTATTACTATAAATTCAGGTCAATTCACTTGTGTGTTAATAGAGATCAAAGGAGATGTTAATTGTATTGTTTTCGCCTAACTATATCTTGTTGTTTACTACTACATTACATTTACATTACGCATGCCTGGTAATTAAATAGACCTAGATCAAAGTGTGTGTTAATGTAAGAGTGATGTTAGAACTTCATGAAACCAATGGAATGTTACTTGTATTCTTTCATGTATCTATTCTTATTATAATGTAAAGGCAGGCAGTTATATTATGCCTAAGCTTGTAATTAAATAACTTATTGAATGCAAATGAAGAGTGCTAAATTCAAAGCAATTGGCCATTGTGTGAGTAAGAACATGTCTCTGATTGTTGTGTGGAGAAGAAGCTGTAAGTACTGATTCAAAGGCAGATCCTTTATCTCTGGACTGTTTGGATTCTAACAGGGTGGAATAACTAAACAAGAAGACGGAGATCCTCAGAGCTATTCTGGGTGGCCCTGAACTGGCAAATTACTACACCCCTGTTATCCTTTGGGATTCACAAACTTTGACTCACCTGTTAATGTATTTTACCTGCTTTAACCTCTCAATAACACTCATTTCTTTTTGTCAGCAAATAAACCGATACTTAGTTAACTATAGCATTGGCTGCCAATGTTGTCCTTGGTGTAAGATCCAGAGTACCAATTGATGAGGGGGAAGTGACTGGTTTCTTGGAACTGGGAGGAACTTGATGTGGTGTGATTTTTGGTTTATGTGACCATTATCATGAGGTGCAGTTTGTTTGCATGGTGAGATGGGCTGGAGAGCTTAAGGAGACTGCCTGTAACTCCATGGTAAGGCTAGTCCAGTGATCCAGGAGTTTATATTTGTTGCTGGTTTGGTGAAATGTAATTATAAATAGGGTGACCAGATGTCCAGTTTTTAAAGGGACAATCCCGTATTTAAGCTGTCCTGACTTTTTCTTAAAAACGGGCAAACTATCCCATATTTTCAGTCTCCCCCACATGCATCAGTACTAATGGGTCCCTGCTCACAAGCCATCCTCCCACCAGTGGGCGGGGGGGGGGGGTGGTCCAGTGACCAATGATGGGGGTGGGGATGCAAAGCTGGTGGCAGGGATAAGATGCAGCGTGCAGGGCCAGCTGCTCCCCCTGCTGGTCTGTCAGCACAGCCCCTGCTGCAAGCTGGCTCTCGCCCAGCAGGGCCCTGCTCCCCGTCCCGTTTCTGGCCAGCCCTACCTGTGAGCTGCTGTGGCTGGAGAGTGCGGGCAGGTGCCAGGCAGTGGCTGATTATAGGTCACTTCTGCTGCCCACCCATCGGCCCTTTACATGCTCCTCCTCTCACTGTCCTCTCCCTGCTTTGCCCCTTCACCCCCACAAGTCCTGCTGCTCCTCCATATCACCCCCCCCACACACACACACACACACAGCAGGACATATCCCACTCCCAGCGCTGTGCGGAGAACCAGCTCCTGTTTGGAGCACTGCACTTATTAGCAGTCTGGCCGGCAGACTCCTTCCTTCCCCCACTGCCTCTGGCTGGGCCAGCACCCTGGGAAAGCCCAAGACCCTCTGGCCCGGGCCACTGGCCAGGAGGAGCCAAGCCCTGCGTGTGTCAAAGCCCTGGGCAATGCATGTATGGGGAAGCCGCTAAGCTCTGGACTGGGGTGGGAAACAATTTCCAGCCTGTTCCCAACCTGACCCTGCAGACTTCACAGCAGGCCCCGGACAGGAGCTTAGTATCCTCTTTGCCCACCCACCCCTTGCGCTGGGTCCAGCCCCCAAGGAGCGTGGGGCTGCTCTGTCCCCTAGGCACCCTCCCCTGCTGAGCTACCTCTCTGGCCGGGTTCTCTGAAGCCTCTGCAATCAGGTTGCCTGGGCCCTGGTGCACAGTGCATTCTTAAGGCTTAACCCCTTCCTTCCCATGCTGTAGCTGGGGGGGGGGGACAGAAGGCATCTAGGTTATGTTGGTGGCCTGCAGAAGCATGGAGGTCTTAGCTGATTTATGATACTGTGTGGGCAGGAAGAGACAAGCTGCTTCCAGCCACGGTGGAGGTGGGGGGTCAAGATGAGATGAGCTCTGCAAAGACAAGGGCCAGGTCATCATTTCCTCTCTACTCCTCCCCTGTGGCTGGAAGCAGCTCCTATCCCTACCCTCCTGCACAGTGCCAATAGGCTGCTGGTGGCCACATGCCACATTTTGGTATAAGCCCTGGCAGAAATGGGGGGAGGCATGTGAGCCTGCGTGCCCCCATCCATGTGTTGCCTTGGTAAGATGTGGCACCAGGTACCAGGAGCGGCAGGTCTGACCCAGGGGCCCAGCTAGACGTGGAGGGCAAAGAGCACCAGGCAGGGAAAGGGTCGAGTCCGTCAGTCACACACACATACACCCGTGTGAGAGAGGTGTATAGGCGTGTGTGTGCGTCACCTCACCCTGCAGGCGTGGGAAGGTGTGTGGGGGGGTGTCACACACCCCTAAATGTGAACCCTGAAGCCTTAAAGATAAGAAGGTAAATAAAAAGAATCCAACTAGGCAGTATTTCTTTTTAATGGAGGCTCAGTCAACTTGATGCTAATTTGAATGTTTGTACTGCATAGTTCTGACTGATTGCCAGTGAACTCACGAGTAATTTTACGAGGTGTTCATATCCAGCATAGGGAAATATGGTCACCCTAATTATAAAACACACCACCATGTTGGGCTCTCTGCCCTATTTTCTGACAGTCTGCCCTGAGATTGGCACTCACAGTTGTGAGCCACTCCAGACAGCATGAAATTAGGAGAACCTGGTATAGGGGGAAGGGGGCACATAGCACCCCTAGCATGGAGGGAAGTTGGGAATGGGGGGCAGACAGAGCTCCTGGCCTGAGAGTGAAGGGAGGCCCTGGTTTAGAGGGAGGGAGTAATAGGGGGCACACAGAGCTCCTGGTGGGGGGAAGATTAGGGAACTCCGGTATGGAGGGAGTGAAGAAGAATGCGTGGGGGGGTAGGGGAATGGGAGCACATTCAGAACCCCTGCTATTGGGGGAGGAATGGGGGGAGTGAGGAATGGGGTACACAAAGCCCCTGGTATGGGGGGAATGGGAGTCACACAGAGCTGCTGTCATTGGAGGGGGAAACGGGGGGGGGTACTATGGGAGGAGGAGGGACTTTGGGGGGCACAGAGAGCCCCTGAAATAGAGGGGCATGGGAGCGTGGCATGCAGGAAGCTTGTGCGAGGGATGTGAGGGAATGGAGGGATGTGAGGATCCTCTGGGGTGTGAAATAAGTTCACCCGACAGTAGCAACCTAGTGTGTGACCCCCTTCGACACATACACTAAACCCAGAACATAAAGTTTGCAACATCAGCCTTATCCACAGGCCTGTGTCGGGGTACTGATATGGCAGGATGTACGAGGTTGCACAGGGTGACTGTTGAAAAAAATGAGAAAACTGAATGAGATGACGGGGCTGGCTGCCTACACAGGGAAAGGTACTTGGACAGAGCAATGCTGGGGAAGGTCAGGGGGAGCTAGGGTAGCTCTGGCCTGACCAACTCCCAGGCTGAGGGCCTGATACAGGGCCTTGAGGAGGTATTAGGGCTGCAGAGGGGCAGCCAGGGGAGGAAGAGGCAGCAGATCCACCCCCTTACTGATGATGAGTGGCCAGTTCAGACTGCAGTTTGCCCCTGAGGGAAGGGGCTAGGTGAAGAACGGCAGTGGGTCACTGAGGCGAGTGGTGGGATTAGGGGTAGCCAGTTCCCTGGAGGGGCAGCACCCAGAGAGTGGGGCACCGCCAGAGGGCAGTACCCCAGGAAAGTGCACCATGGTCTGGGAGGGATGCAGGGCCTAATGTGGTGGAGCTTGGAAAAGGGCAGGTAATTGTGGGCAAGACACCACCTGCAGAGGGTGCTCCTGAGTGGCGAGAGCTAATTCCCTAGCCTGGCCAGCCTCGTATCTACCTCACAGTCTGTGTGAGAATCTAAAGAGATCCCATCCCCCAACGAAGCATCTGTGTTATGCAGTGGACGCTTATGGTAAGTCAGACATTTCAATAAGTATTTTGGGGAGAGCCGCTGGCCGGTGTCCCTCTGGGTTTACAGGAAATTGGCAGAAGAGAAGAAGTCACATCCCTAAAGAGTGCACATCATCCCCCTCTCCTGTGACCCTTGGCACCATCACAGGCTCTATTTGTATCCAGTCGTGAACCAAGAAGAAACTGAAAGGGTTTGAGCTCAGGTTCAGACTGTCCTTCATCAGAGAGCATGACTCGCAGGGCAAGAGCAGCTGCCTCGGGACACCGATATCTTTCTGCTCTCCTCCAGCTCCCAGGGACGTGCTCCCAGCCAGGAAGCTGGTATGGCAGGGCCAGGTCACTACTGAGCTGTGACTGAGTCTACAGAATTAACAGTGATCATCAGATTGTGTCTGGCAAAACTGATCACTCCCTTTCCCCTCAGGCACAGCCCTGGATCAGTTATTAGCAATCACGTTAAAGTCCCACTCTGGGGAGGGGAGTCATTTATTAGCCTAGTCAGTCACTAGGGTTGCCAATTGTGGTTGGATGTATTCCTGGAGGTAGCCTCCTCATGTTACATAATCTTTAATTCCTGGAGACTCTAGGGCAATCCTGGAGTGCTGGCAACCCTATCAGTCACCCTGTAGCTATAAGGTGCTAACACACCTAAGATGTGAGGAGTGTTTGTTGCCCATATTTCTAGTCACATGCCATCATATGGTGAGGCAGAGAGTCCTCCTTACTCTGGCAGTTTTCAATAAATGACCTGTTCTTTTATCACTCAGATTTCAACTTCTTCCCCTTTGTTATTAATCATGTGTGTTACAGTCGTACCTATTGGCCAACCAAGCTCGGGGTCCCGTTGTACTGGGAACTATACAAATAGAGGGTGGCAGACAGTGCTGGTCTGAGGAGCAATTCTAAATAGACCAGACAAACACAGGGTTGGGAGAAGGGACATAACTCACAAACAGAACCATCTGGGGAGTGGGGTACATGAGTAGGACTTAGATTTGCTCTCTAGCTAACACCTATGCTATACATTTTTATTGGAGCTTGTTGGGCTTCTTCACAACCAATATTATCAGAAACAGTAAGGTATAAACTCATAGAACTGTTACAAAATCTTCCTCTCCAGTCAACTACAAGGGAGAAAGCTTGGAAGCAAGTGCTGTGTTAGAGTTAAAATTTTGATCCCACGAGATCTTTTATACAAATATCCATCGTCGGAGAGTTACATATTAAACACAGACACTGCAGCTGTCACGTCTCTCTCTGCTGGGCGATGGGAGCCAAGAAACCCTTGGCAAACTTCCAGCCGTGTTAGACAGAAGAGGGCAGGGCCAGCCGATCAGATATAAACAGCCTCAGAGTAACTGAGAATTAAGGTTCATGTTGATGTGATTAGATCTGCCACTGACCTCGCTACTGTTGATCATGACATGCTGTGAACTCACCTGTTTATGTTGTTAGCAAATTTAGACACACTGTGGACCAAAGCGGGGGTGGTCAGGGCTGCTCTTGGGTGACTCTGTTCCTAGCTTTGCTGAGAGCTCTCAGAGGCAGTTGTTGGCCAATTGCTTTTCCTCCTTGAGGATGCTGCCACCTGGGGCTGTGCAGGGTCCATCAGCCACCTCTCTTGTTTTAAGTGTATCTGATCCATTGGAGCAGCAAGGACACTTGGGCAGTGGGATCTTCAGGATGCTGACAACACCCAGCTTCATGTCCCCATCTCACCTGGCTAAAATTATTTTAATTATTATTAAATTATTATGTGCCTGTAGCAAGGCAAAGGCTCACCGGCACAGCACCTCCTGCTGGTCATCTTGGAAGTTAGCTCTTCAGCACTGGGAGCCCCCTCTGCAGGCTGGTGTCTTGCCTGCCTTAGGACCCCCATATCCCTCCTGGACCTTGGTGCCCTTTTACCTTGGGGTGCTGCCCCCTGGCTGTACCCCCACACTCTGGGTCTCCTGCCCAGGGGAACCCCCAACCCTCTAAACCCACCTTGCCTCAGTGGCTACTGCCAGTCATCATCTAGCCCCTGCTCACTGGGGCAGACTGCAGTCTGTAATGGCCACTCATCATTGGCAAGGGGGTAGGACCTGCTGCCTCTGCCTATCCCCAGGCTGCCCCTCTGCCTCCCCAGTACCTTTCTTAGGCCTTCAACAAGGCCTCAGCCTGGGGATTTACCAGGCTGCTGCTCCCCAGCTCCCTTTGCCCTTCCCCAGCACTGCTCCACTTCAGCTACATTGCTCCCAGACAGTTAACCCTTCTCCCTCCAGGACTAGAGTGACACTCCTCTCACTTCTGGCCCCAAGCCCTCTTATAAGGGCCAGCTGGGCCCTGATTGAGCTGGCCACAGCTGTGGCTGCTTCCCGAATCAGCCTAGCCCAGCCACAGCCCTCTCCAGGGATGCTTTTAACCCCTGTTTTACAGGAGCGGGGCAGTTGCCCCACTACAGGGCCTAAAAGAAAACTAGTCCACTGCAGAGGAAAGATAGGAAGTATAGCCAGAGACCACACTGACAAAACCAGGAGATCCTCAATGATCTAAGAATCAAAAAACTGTTGTACGTAAAGTGGAAACTAGGTCAAATTACGACAAAGGATGAACATAAATAACACAAGACTGTAGGGACAAAATGAGAAAGGCCAAGGAACAAAACAGATCATAGCTAGAGACATAAAGGGTGACAAGAAAACATTCTACAAATACATTAGAAGCAAGAGGAAGATCAAGGACAGGGTAGGCCCATTACTCAATGAAGAGGGAAAAAACTATAACAGAAAATGTGGAAATGGTAGAGGTGCTTAATGACTTCTTTGTTTCAGTGTTCAAGAAGAGGGTTAGTGGTAATTGGACATCTAGCATACTGAATGCCAGTGAAAAGGAGGTGGGATCCGAGGATAAAATAGGAAAAGAACAATTAAAAAATTACTTAGACCAATTAGATGTCTTCAGGTCACCAGGGCCTGATGAAATGCATCCGAGAATACTCAAGAAGCTGACTGAGGAGATATCTGAGCCATTAGTGATTATCTTCGAAAAGTCATGGAAAACGGGAGAGATTCCAGAAGACTGGAAAAGGGCATCTAAAAAAAGGGAAATAAGGACAACCTGGGGAAATACAGACCAGTCAGCTTAACTTCTGTACCTGGAAAGATAATGGAGCAAATAATTAAGCTCTAAATTTGCAAACATCTGGAAGATAATAAGGTGATAAGTAATAGTCAGCATGGATTTGTCAAGAACAAATCGTGTCAAACCAACCTGATAGCTTTCTTTGACAGGGTAACGAGCCTTGTGGATGGGGAGAAGCAGTAGATGTGGTATATGTTGACGGTAGTAAGGCTTTTGATGCAGTCTCACATGACCTTCTCATAAACAAACTAGGGAAAGACAACTTAGATGGAGCTACTATAAGATGCGTGCAAAACTGGTGGAAAACCATTCCCAGAGAGTAGCTATCAATGGCTAACTTCCTGTCAGGGTGGTTAAGCACTGAAATAAATTGCCTGAGGGGTTTTGGAATCTCCATCAGTGGAGATTTTTAAGAGTAGGTTAGACAAACACCTGTCAGGGATGATCTAGATGATGCTTAGTCATGCCATGAGTGCAGGGGACTGGATTAGATCAGTGGTTCTCAGCCGGGGTCAGTGAGCCCTTTCAGGGGGGCCGCGGAGCCCCACGGCTGAAACCTGGAGCCCCAGTGCTGAAGCCTGGGCCCCCCCTTCCCCCTAAGCCAGGAGCGGTGCGGGTCTGAAGCGAGTGGGCCCCCTGCCCTAGTTAGGAGCGGCGCGGGGCTGAAGCCCGCGGTGCCCTCCCCATTCCCCCCCAAGCCGGGAGTGGCGCAGCCAGAAGCTAGGTGGGGCTGAAGCTGGCAGGGTCCCCACATCCCCTCCAAGCCAGGAGCAACGCAGTGCTCGAGCCGGCAAACCTCCCCTCCCCTACAAGCCAGGAGCAGCAGGGAGGCTGAAGCCGGGAGTCCCAGTGCCTTGCCCATGAAGCTGGGCATTGCACTGGAAGCCCCCCTGCCTGCATACAGCCCACAGATACCCCCTGCCTGCACCCTGAGCTACCCCCTGCCCATACACAGCCCTTAGCTATCCCCTCCCTGTACCCTGAGCTACTCCCCTCATTTCACACAGCCCCTAACTATCCCCCTGCCCGCACCCTGAGCGGTTTTCAAACCTTTTGAACGGAGTCCCCCCTTTCAGTTATATTTTTGGTTGCATCCCCCCAGAGCCCAGACAAGCTGGTTGCCCTCCTGAGTGAGTCAGGGGGTGGAGATGGCACATCCTCCCTGGACCCTGCTGTGTGGAGCTGGGATGAGCCATGCCAGGCCTTCCTTACCCCCCCGCCACCAAAAAAAAAATAGAAGTAAAACTATGCCTATGCCCAAGTGTATCCCCCTGGCCTGGAACCCACACTTCCCCCCTGCCGGCCCCTGTTGTTTTTATAGGATGTTTTTATAGGGGCCTCAGCAGGAAAAAGGTTGAGAACCCCTGGATTTGATGATCTCTCAAGGTCCCTTCCAGTCCTATGATTCTATGTGGAAAGGAACAATTGAAACCGGGTGACATGGGCAAATCCACTGAGCAGCTGGGCTGACAGATAGAGTACGGCAACTGCATGGCATGTGGCAATGAAGAGGAGAGATTCCCCCGTGGGACAGTAGACGGAGCCACTGCCCAATCCAGCTACACTCACAGCCCCACTGTCGAGAAGGGACACAGAGAGGGAGTGTCATGAGTTGGGGTCACTGCAGAGAGTTTGGGCCATCAATGTTGTTACTGGGGATTTCTAACCCTACATATTATGGTCTGTTTGTGTGTGCATGTGTATAGTTATCTAATTTCCCTTGTAACTGTGGAAAATCCAGTCTTTGGGTTGGGGTTGAACTGCTTCACCTGGGGGTTGCTCCATTGACTCCAGAGGTGGCCCTGCCTATCCCACCACAGCGGTTACTAACTTGTGCCCCATTGGGTCTCCACCCCCCCCCCCAGTGAGAGCTCAGGGCTCCATGAAATTTTCTCACTGTTTAAGTGAGAAAACAAAGCCCATTTTTCATGAGGTCAGTCATTCTTATCAGCATCAGGCCTCTCAGAAGGGCTCATTTAAATGTTAAGGGGTCCTGTATCGCTTGGGATCTTGGGTTTGTACTTTGGAAGCATCACATCTCCTGAAATGTTTGCTGACCTCACCCACTATCCTTCCTCTCAGGGCTAAATAAAACAAAAAGTTTCAAGGCAACATTTCAAAATAAATAAGCCACCACAAAAAAGTCCGTTCCCAAGTTTATTTTGTTTAACTGTAAATGGTTTTCTGTTGCTTCTTATGCGTGATTACATTAAAACAAGAATACTAATTTCTTAATGCACAATAGGGAGAGTAAATGATAGTCATGCTCTAAATATAGCAGTTTAATTGTCTTCAACGGATTCTTATTTGGGGGGAGAGACTCAGTTTAAACACTCAACATACATGCCAATCATTTATCTGTGTTTACAGCCTATTCTAAAGTAATTACTTCCTACTATGTAATACTCAGGTCCTGAATCTGCCCTTGTGTTGAATAAAGAAAGTTTCACTGATGTAACTTAGGCTATGTCTACACTGTCAGATGTACAGCGCCAGGAGCTGCAGTGCCCCTCAGAGAGCGCTGCAGGGAAAGCGCTGCTGTGTGTTCACATTGCCAGCACAACGGCAACTCTTGCAATGGCCACAGAGAGCAGTGTATTGTGGTAGCTATCCCAGCATGCAAGTGGCTGCAACATGCTTTTCAAATGGGGTGGGGTTGGGTGGAGTGTGACAGGGAGTGTGTTGTGTGTATGTGGGCAGAGAGAGAGTGGGTTTTGGGGGGGCTGAGAGCATGTCAGCATGCTGTCTTGTAAGTTCAGACAGCAGCAGACTCCCCTCCTCCTGCCTCTCAAGCAGCATTCCACAGTAATGGTTTGCTTTGTCCCAGAGCAGATAAGCATGCCAGCTGTCAGAAACGGAGCTTTGAAAGGACAGATCCGCATTCCTACAGCCGATTCCAAACAATGACAAGAGTGGCCACTTGACTTAAGTGGATTAGGGGACGTTTCTGGAGGCCGATCAGAGCGCAGTAATGCAACACCTCGTTCACACTGACTTTGGGGCATTTCAGCCGAGACGCACCAAACGTTATGCTTCTGGTGGAGGTGGATTAGCAGGGGCACTCCCGCTGCAGAGTCCGGGCGCTCTATGTGCCTTGCCAGTGTGGATGGGTCGTGAGTTAGGGTGCCCGGGGCTGCTTTTAATGCACTCTAACTCACAAGTGTAGCCAAGTCCTTAGTGATTTTCAGCTATTAGGCTGGGCAGAAATGCTATCCTGCCACAAGTAATTGTCAGCTCTTTTGAGCACTTAAAATAACAAAAGTCCCTATCTTCTGAACAGTGGGGAGAAACAGGTTAAACCAGACCAGGGACCCTTAGGGAGAGTTCACTCCTCCTGGCAGAGATACCTCTCCTCACCCCTCTTACTTTCACAGGAGTCAGGCATTCGAGCACCTGGCTTAATGAGTCCTTTCACCTGAGGGTGACCCCTCATTTGAGACAGGTTAAGCACAATTCTGCTCCCCTTTACTTATACAATAAATGCAACAACACTGACAACAACATTTCACTACCCCTTCATTCAGTACTAAAGTGATCTGTACCCCAACACAAGTCAATATTGATCACTTTGAGCAACACCTCTATATCTGATGGATATCTAGGCAGAGTAGGTGAGTTCATGTAAATACAATTTGCTCCTAAAGTCTCTCCCGCTCCCAGCTAGCTGTCATGGGAGAACTCATTCGGACCCTGTTTACATAGTTATGTTAGGAAGAAGCTTCTCCTCTAAACATGTCTCTATACAATTTCCATTAGATGGTTTCTTGCACCTCCCACTGAGACATCTTGTAATAGCCACTGTCAGAGACAGGATGGATCACTGGTTTGATCCAGTACAGCAGGGAGATGAGATACAGAGCTAGATGGCCTTTAGGTCTGATCCAATACAGCAAGGATGTGGGATACTAGGCTATATGGGTGATTGGTCTGATCCAGTACTGCAGAGAGGTGGGGTTACCAGGCTAGATGGGCTGTTATTCTGGTTCAGCAAGGACACAGGGATACACGGACTATCAGTTTGCTTTGGTATGGCTGTTCCTGTGCAGCAGCCTTGCACTAACTGGAAGATGTGACCTGCAATTGATTTTTTTTTTAGTTTTCAATTTTAAAAAACGGTACAGGCTGTCAGATTTGTTCATATTCCGTTTTTTAAAATTAAGGGTTTTGTTTTGTTGAAGTGTATCCTATTTAAAGAGACTCTTGGCATGTCTATTATTTCATGTAAAACGCTTCCTTTAGGCTCTTCAGAACCTGCTCTTTAGTTGTATTTTTCCAGTCTCCTGGAAGTTCTGCTGCTTTAGCACCATACGCTCTAGCTAACTGGTCATTGAATGATTTGAAAACAAATTTCCAGAAATCAGAAGCATCAATACTGGGATCAGGCTGAATGTGCCAGTCTGGGTAGTAATGGCGGTAATCTTTGTAGGGATGAAATTTCCCATCTGCGGCTGCAGTTCGGAATTCACGATTGGAAACCACATCAGAGGAGCATATGGAATGCTCAAGCTTTTGTGTATCACAATCTCTGAAGTTCCCTAACACTTCGGGTCGATGGACTGATACAAAATGCTCTTTATGGTCAGTGCCTCCTGCTTCACAGGGGGCTTCACAGAACGGACACTGCTTCCCACAGCCAAACACTCGCTTGAAGATCTCATCCTGGGGTTTCACTGACAGGCTGGAGAGTTTGGTCTCAAGTTCCAAATGATTAAACTGGGTTAAGATTTGTTGTTCCAGCTCCAGAAGGAAGATTTCAATGTTACCAGAAAGCTGCTCAATTTTTGCTGTGTTTTTAAACTGTACTCCAACTAAGCTATTGCTGGAAATGACCAGGTCCTGCTGCAGCTCTTTGCAAAAGCTGTCTAAAAAGGCAGAAACTGTGTTATTGTTTTTATTTATGGAGTTTTTCAGAACTCCCTTGATTTTATTTATTGTTCTGGATAGAATCCCTTTCTCCAAATCTCTCAAACTTGCCTTCCCTCCATAGTGGTCTATCAGACATCTCTGTATCCAGGGTTTGATAAACTCTTCATAGTTACTTATGTATTTCACATAGTTGCCAAAGTTCATCTCTTCCAGCAGCTTCTTTAGCAAAAAGAACTGAAAGAAGCTTTGGCTGGCGTATTCAAGGGCCTGTTCACTGCTGAGAAAATTGTCAACTATTTCTAGTCCGAGCCTTTTGTTGACATAACCCACCAGGGCAGGTTTGAGACACTGATCACAGAAATTCCTCGCCCTCGTTTGGCTTTCATTATTTTCCAAATAGAGATCAGTAAATATAGAGAAATAATGAGGTTTCAGCTTCTTCAGACGTTGCTGAGGATCATTTTCTTTGATAAAATCTTCATGCATCTTCTGAAATGCCCAAGCCGCTTCCCCCAAAACATGACGCTTCAGGTGAACTTCAAACAAAGGAGAAGTGTGAAGTTGCTCTCGGTAACTATGAACACTGTGAAGGAGATCTCTGTTAAAAAGCTAAACTGTAGCCAGTGGGACTCAATGTCTCCATGCAGATTTGTAACTGCAATGGGTTCTGAGAAAAGATCAGAATTTTCCGTCCCCCCAGGGAAATACCAGGAAATCTCAACCAGCCCATCTGCGATTTTCCGAAGGAAGTTCCCAGACTCCATGTCCCGCACTGATAAAGAAATCGTGGTGCTGCTGGGAGGGGCTGAGAACCTCATTGAGGAGTTGGGACTTGGAGAAGCTGTAGCTCCCCATCCACACAAAAGAAATGGTTGGCATTGACGTGAGCATCAAGCTCTCCTCTCTGAACCCTCTGCTCTCTGCCAGGGAGTGCGGCCTCCACTTCCGCACAATGTCCCTCATGGCCCACAGTATTAGGGTGCACTTGGGGGTGTCAAGGGTGAGTAGCAGCAGAGGAAGGGCAAACTGGCACATGGACATTTTGGACAGGATCTCCTGCTGTAGGAAACTGTCTGAGCAAAGCAGAACAGCACAGAGAACATCAAGAGGCTGCAGAGAAATTTTCATCTCAGTGTCACAAAAACAGAAAGTGCCATCAATATGCAGCTTCTCCTCATAATCACCCATTTCTTCTGCAGGAGCCTTGTGCCCAATGCTTGTATTTCTGGCCGTCCCATTCAGAGCCATGACCTTCCTCAGGAAATGCCAAGGTAAATCACCTAATGCCTCTGGAATCCTGTTCTTGATGCTTTTTGGGCGGATCTCCAGGACATCCCTCAGCCTGATCTTGGTGCTTCTGTGCTTCTCCAGGTTTAATCTGGACAGAACATCTTGAAATGCTTTACTTCTTTCTGCAGAAGGAAGGTAAAACAAACCAAAATTTCAGAGTAGAAAATGGTGACTTTATATACAGTTTACTCATTCCATAGACAGCCTGATGTTTGTAATTTAAAGAAAAGCAGAACCCAGTAAGTAACAGATGACTTCTACATCCTGGGTTCAATTCTTCTCTTACTTATATTGGTATAACAAAAATGAAGCCAATGGGATTACTTCTATACAAATAAAACATAGTTCTGGCCCACTTTGAACTCCGCTAATGTGAGGTTGGTTTGCATTTTTTGATCCCAATCCTTATCCTCAGTGCAGTGCAAAGTCCACTTTAAAATGGCTTAAGTGGCCAACTGAGAATTTCCTAGAAAATCTTCCAGTATAACCAGCTCTATGACATCCCAGCTCACAGCTACTGGAGGAGGGGGCATAGACTCAGGACCCTGTCTCTGTGGTGATCCCAGAAGCTGGAATGATCCCTTGGCTGCTCTAAGCTGCTGCTCAGGATCAGACTGGTGCCTGGCAGTCTGAGGATCAGGTGGCTGTGATGGTAGCCTTCACTCCTCACCCTGAGCTCTGCTGGGCATCAATGGCTCATCCGGAGGATCTGACCCTTTATTTCCCTTTCAGCAGTCAGTGCAGATTACGCCTTCTGGGTTACGCCTTCATTTTTGATTTTCTTCATATCTTCCTCCATCTCTTTGCTGGGACATGCCTTTTACAGGTGTAGCTAACAGCACTGTGGCTTTGCTTACCTCCCAGCGACCAAATCAGTCCCTTCACTCACGCTACTTCCTCTCTCCTTTTGGGGAGCTGTGAGGACTGTCATTACTTACAAAGCAAATTCACCCACATTGCAACATGGGGAGCGAATGCTAAGACACCTCCAGGCCAGTCCTGGTACGGTAATGTCTCCGGTGCAGTGTTAGGGTATTTGGACCTGATAAACAATTAACCCATTTATTATGTGTTATAGAGACATTATTAAGGTCACAAGAGCAAACTATTCCACTGCACAGGAAAGATAGGAAGAGTGGCAAGAGACCACCCTGGCTTAACCAGGAGATCTTCCATGATCTAAAAATAAAAAAAAAGAATCCTACAAAAAGTGGAAACTAGGTCAAATTACAAAGGATGAATACAAACAAACAACACAAATATGTAGGGACAAAATTAGAAAGGCCAAGGCACAAAAGGAAATCAAACAGGCTAGAGACATAAAGGGTAACAAGAAAACATTCTACAAATACATGAGAAGCAAGAGGAAGACCAAGGACAGAGTAGGCCCATTACTCAATGAAGACAAAAAAGCAATAACAGAAAATGTGGAAATGGCAGATGTGCTTAATGACTTCTTTGTTTCGGCCTTGTGGATAGGGGGAAGCGGTAGATGTGGTATATCGAGACTTTAGTAAGGCATCTGATATAGTCTCAAATGACCTTCTCATTAAAAAGCTAGGGAAATACAACCGAGATGGAGCTATTATAAGGTTGGTGCATAACTGGTTGGATAACCATTCCCAGAGTAGTTATCAATGGCTCACAGTCATGCTGGAAGGGCATAACGAGTGGTGTTCTGCAAGGATCAGTTCTGGGTCTAGTTCTGTTCAATATAGTCATCAATGATTTAGATAATGGCATAGAGAGTACACTTATACAATTTGCAGACAATACCAAGGTGGGAGGAGTTGCAAGTGCTTTGGAGGATAGGATTATAATTGAAAATGATCTGGACAAACTGGAGAAATGGTCTGAGGTAACTAGGATGAAATTCAATAAGAACAAATGCAAAATATTCCACTTAGGAAGGAACAATCAGTTGTACATGTACAAAATGGAAAATGACTGCCTGGGAAGGATTACCGCAAAAAGGGATCTAGAGGTCAGAGTGGACCACAAGCTAAATATGAGTGAACCATGTAAGACTGTTGCAAAAAAAGCAAACATCATTCTGGGATATATTAGCAGCAGTGTTGTAAGCAAGACATGAAAAGTAATTCTTATGCTCCAGTCCACGTTGATTATGCCTCAACTGGAGTATTGTGTCCAGTTCTGGGTGCCACATTTCAGTAAAGATGTGGACAAATTGGAAAAAGTCCAGAGAAGAGCAACAAAAATGATTAAAGATCTAGAAAACATGACCTATGAGGGAAAATTGAAAAAATTGGGTTTGTTTAGTCTGGAAAAAAGAAGACTGAGAAGGGACATGATAACAGTTTTCAAGTACCTAAAAGGTTGTTATAAGGAGGAGGAAGAAAAATTATTTTCCTATCCTCTGATGATTGGACAAGAAGCAATTGGCTTAAATTGCAGCAAGGGAAGTTTAGATAGGAAATTTTTCCTAATGTCCGAACTGTCAGGTGGGTTAAGCACTGGAATAAATTGCCTAGGGAGGTTGTGGAATCTCCATCATTGGAGATTTTTAAGAGCAGGTTAGACAAACACCTGTCTGGGGTGGTCTAGATGGTGCTTGGTCCTGCCATGAGTGCAGGGGACTGGACTTGATGACCTCTCGAGGTCCCTTCCAGTCCTATGATTCTGTAATGAAGCACCAGCTCTGCTTTAGTTTAGGTTGAGAAGCCCTTTCTACTTAAATGTTAATTCTTCTAAGTGCTGTAAGATCTGCATGC
Source organism: Lepidochelys kempii (assembly GCF_965140285.1). Taxonomy (NCBI): domain Eukaryota; kingdom Metazoa; phylum Chordata; order Testudines; family Cheloniidae; genus Lepidochelys; species Lepidochelys kempii. Next base: position 6,984,887 of record NC_136385.1, read on the forward strand.
TTACTTGGACTGACTTGAAATTTGTTGTCTCGTGGGGGAACAGGATAGGGTTAGTGACCCAAATTTTGGGGTCATTTGAGCAAGGAGTTCCCTAGACACAGCTCGTCAAAAACACAGCATTTTGCAAAATCAGCAGTCTTATAATGGAGGGGATTGTGCACCACAGAGTTCAACATCCCCTACTTGATCTCAGTCACTCAGCATTTATTTCAGCCAGTGTGTGGCACTCACTGCCCGTTTGAGGAAGCAAAACTGAAAACATCTATTAAAGGAAACCTTTGGCTTTCTAGAAGACTGCATGCAAACACTCATGAGCCAAAGAGATTGAAACGTGCATGTGCTGTGAGCCTAGGCAAGAGTCTTTCCAGACAGTCCACTCTCACAGTAGCTGGATGGCTCAAGTACATTTGAGCCCTACTCTACTCCACAGTATTAACAACCTTCCTCAGAATACCATCCTTGCCATGATGAATGTCACTTTCCTATACACCAATATCCCTCACAATGACAGGATAGCTGCCTGCCCCAAATATTTAAAAGACAGTGGACAACCATCAATTATCCATCCCAAACACATAGCCAAACTCATCCAGTTCATCCTCGCCTGTCATAGATTTACCTTCAACAATAAACATTTTGTCCAAAGCATGAGAACAGCCAGGGGTACTAGGATGGCTCCCCAATATGCTAACCTCTTCATGGGTCATCCTGAAGAAGAATTTCTGGAGAAGTGCATCATGAAACCAGTGATATACCCATATCCTATGGGAAGACAGCTTAAACTCCCTCAGACTTCCACCACAACTTCAACAACCACCACCCATCCATTAAACTCTCTCTGGAGCTTTCCCACACTAGCATCAACTTCTGGACACCACAATCAGCTTCAACAATGGAACCCTACAGACAACCATATACAAGAAAGCCATGGATCACCACACCTACCTTCATAGATCTAGTAACCACCCCAACCATACCAAGAAATATGTTATTGAAAGCCACTCAGATACCACAGAATGTGCTCTGAGGAGAAAGTAAGTGATATATACCTTAATGAAGGGATAGCCTATTTTTTGTCAAGGTCCAAATTTCTTGGTCAAGGTATAGTCAAGGTCCAGACTCCAAGAAAAAAAAATTGAGAAACCCATAATGATAATAAACAAATAAAAACATTGTGGGATCCATTCAAAAGCATCTCGCAGTCCGGATTTGGCCCATGGTCCGCCTATTGACTATCCCTGGCTTAACACACTTGTTGTCGATATTGTGAAGGCCAAGACTATAACAGTGGTCAAAAAAGAGCTAGGTAAATTGATGGAAGATAGGTCCATCAATGGCTATTAGCCAGGATGGGCAGGGATGGTGTCCCTAGCCTCTCTTTGCCAGAAGTTGGGAATGGGTGACAGGGGATGGATCACTTGATGATTACCTTTTTGATTCATTCCCTCCGAAGCACCCGGCATTGGCCTCTGTCAGAAGACAGAATACTGAGCTAGATGGACTTTGGTCTGACCCAGTACGGCCACCCAGTATGGTCACTTAAAACCACCTTCACCAAACAAGGACACTTCATCAGAGAAGTAGATTGCATCATGCAACAGGCCACACAAATACCACAGGAGAACCTGCTTCAATACAGAAATAAACCCCCTTCTGACTGCATACCCCTATTTGTCACCTACCACCCCACACTGGAACCCATACAGTAAAGCTAGTGTAACCACCAATGGGTGTAAACAACTACACCCCATACTCGATGGGTACCCCATCATGAAAGAAATATTTCAAGAATCATTTCTTCTGGTCTGCGAACAATCTCTTGAAACTCATTGTTGCCCTGGTTTGAGGGATATGTATACCCCATTATGTGATCAAACTAATTGCAACCATATTATGTGCATTCTGCCAATAGGAATTAATGAAATAGAACACCACATAGTTAAGGGTTAATTTGGAGAGAGGCTTTTAGAAGCGAGGTCATATCTAGCTGATAGTTTTTGCTAATCAGAATGGGAGGAGGGGACAGACAAGTAAACAACTGAGACTGAAAACCTTGGTGGTTGGAAAACTTTGAATCTAGGCACCTCTGATATGAAAAGTTTACTGAAAGTTAGAAAAGAGATGATCCAGTTGGGGTCATTATGACCTATGTGTTTTGTAGAAGTTAGTTATAAAAGATTAGCTAATAGAGTATATTGTGGAGCAGTCCTCTGAAGCCATCTTGAGACACTTTTTTCTGACACCCTTTCTCCCTGGTGGGTGAGCAACTGGCCACTACAAACCTGCTGTTAATTACTCAATACCATTCCAGATGTTAGGAAAAATATCTGGGATGTTCTAAACCTATTGCTTATGTCTCTGTATGCTTAAATCTAATAAACTGCAGTGTTAGATAAGAGCATACTTAGTTGCATTTAATCCTTGATTAGACAGAACTGCTGTGTTCCTATTGATTGATTCCTGACACTGCATGGAGTGAAATAGTTAAGTTGCCCCTGTTGTGGGTTCTGAAAACCCCAGGTAACACTCGTCATCAAGAGGAAGCTCCCCACAGACCAGGACACACCCACTCAAAGCAGCACCAGACTCTGCCAGAACAATAGATGCAAAACTTGCAGACATATCTCCATTACTATCATGATCAACACTCCACACAAAACACCTTTCAAGATTCCAGGATCTTATACATGCCTATCACATGTAGCATACTTCATCCAGTGCACTAAATGCCCGAATAATGATTATATGGATGAAACAGATAACCACTATACACTCAAATGAATATACACAGGAAAATGATAAAAGACAAAAACACCCTATCACCTGTGGGTGAACACTTTTCTTAAAGTAATCACTCTATATCTGACCTATCAGTCCCAATCCTCAAAGGAAACTTGCCCAGCATTGTCAAAAGAAGAACCAGGGAGTTTACATTCATTACTCTGCTGGACACCAAATCGTGGATCATGGACATCATGGATTGAACAGAGACACTAGATTTATGGTTTATTAAAACAATCTGTAATCCACTAACGCCCTCTTTTTTTCCTATGTTTGCAGAGGTGCTAATGGCCCACTCTACTTTGAATGGTCCCTTACAATATCTGCTAACTACTTATGCTAAACAATCTGTTCCATCTTGCATTTTGCTCTGACATTGGGAGTAATGTTCCCAGACCCGAAGAAGAGCTCTTTGTGGCTCAAAAGCTTGTCACTCTCACCAACAGAAGTTGGTCTAAGAAAAGATATTTCCTCACCCACATTGGCTTTCTAATATCCTGGGATCTACCCAGCTACAACTACGCTGCAGACAACCCTATGCTTGTCAGAAATCTGAGAATAATCTCTAGGAATATTGACAGGTTTCAGAGTAGCAGCCGTGTTAGTCTGTATTTGCAAAAAGAAAAGGAGTCCTTCTGGCACCTTAGAGACTAACCAATTTATTTGAGCGTAAGCTTTCGTGAGCTACAGCTCACTTCATTGGATGCATTCAGTGGAAAATACAGTGAGGAGATTTATGTACACACAGAACATGAAAAAATGGGTGTTATCATACACACTCACTTAAGATGAGCTATTACCAGCAGGAGAGTCAGGGCGGAGCGGGGGGGAGAAAACCTTTCTTGATAACTGCTGGAAATGGCCCACCTTGCTTATCACTACAAAAGGTTTTCTCCCGTGCTCCCCCCCCTGCCCACTGGTAATTATTATTTTCTGTGGGTATCTGCTGCTGTTCTTGTGACACAGTGCCCTCTGGTGGGCAAAAGATGGAATGCAGCAACATTTTGGCAGAAGCTTTTTTTTCTACACAAAAAATTAAAGATCTGCATGGCTCATTAATTATGCATGCCTACAGTAGTACAGAATTCCTCCAGGAGTAATATTTGGAGAAAACCTGATTTCACAACAGCTGGTCCTTTGTAGAAGATTTTCTTCTTTGATGAAACACAAATGCCTCATGATTAAAAAAATCCCATTCCCTATGCACCAGGTGAACCCTCCAAGGTTGAAATGCAGTAGCATTCAAGTTCAAAATCTTGGTCTTTATCTTCAAGGTGTTCAATGGCCTTGGCCTAGTGTATCTAAAAAATCAACTAACGCTACAGGACAAAGACTGTGGTCAACATTTACTCTTGTCTGCCACAATGAAATGGAATTCTTTACAAGGGTAAAGCTCATCTAGGTAGGAGACAGAGTTTCCTTGAAAAGGTGACCAATAATTTAAATCTGATTGAATATCAGATTAGGAGTGAGCAGAGGGATTCAAAGAGAAAAGTGATGGGTTCAAATCAACAGGTAGAGAACGTGCTTTTAGCAGCTCAACCTCAATACATTATTTCTTGAAAAAAATGCTTATGGATACACTGGACACAGAAATATTTTGGATTGCTTTTTCCCAAAAATGGCTTTTCTGAATTGTTTGGGATATATACTCAATGTGTGTCCACCTCAGATACCCATCCTACCTGACCTTCAATGAAATTGATGAGTTCAGCATTAAAAATTAAACATTGTTCTAAAATTAAGTATTTTAAATACTTGTGGCACCTTAGAGACTAACAAATTTATTTATATGCTCAAATAAATTGGTTAGTCTCCAAGGTGCCAGAAGGACTCCATTTCTTTTTGCGAATACAGACTAACACGGTTGCTACTCTGAACCCTATTTTAAATACGTTATTCTTCCTCTATAATGTGGTCATGGCCTTTCCAGTGTGCAGTAAATCTGAAATTATTGAAATTGAAAATTTCTGAAGCTTACTTTTACCAGCTTAGGTTAAAACTTCCCCAATGTACAAAATTATTTTACCCTTGGATTTCCACTTGTCAAGGTTCCTTTCCCACTCTGAACTCTAGGGTACAGATGTGGGGACCTGCATGAAAACCTCCTAAGCTTACTTTTACCAGCTTAGGTTAAAACTTCCCCAAGGTACACAATTATTTTACCCTTGGATTTCCACTGCCACCACCAAACTTTATCTGGGTTTCTGAAAAAATGGAGTTTGGACACGTCTTTCCCCCCAAAATCCTCCCAACCCTTGCACCCCACTTCCTGGGGAAGGTTTGGTAAAAATCCTCACCCATGTGCATAGGTGACCGCAGACCCAAACCCTTGGATCTTAGAAGAATAAAAAAGCATTCATTTTCCTTACAAGAAGACTTTTAATAGAAGTAAAGGAATCACCTCTGTAAAATCAGGATGATAGAAACCTTGCAGGGTAATTAGATTCAAAACATAGAGAAAAATCCCTCCAGGCAAAACCTTAAGTTACAAAAAAGACACACAGACAGGAATAGTCATTCTATTCAGCACAGCTCTTTTCTCAGCCATTTCAAGAAATCATAATCTAACACATCCCTAGCTAGATTACTTACTAAAAGTTCTAAGACTCCATTCCTGTTCTGTCCCCGGCAAAAGCATCATACAGACAGACACAGACCCTTTGTTGTTCTCCCTCCTCCCAGCTTTTGAAAGTATCTTGTCTCCTCATTAGTCATTTTGGTCAGGTGCCAGCGAGGTTACCTTTAGCTTCTTCACCCTTTACAGGTGAGAGGATTATTCCTCTGGCCAGGAGGGATTTTAAAGGGGTTTACCCTTCCCTTTATATTTGTGACAACTATTCATCGAAAGAAAGAAAGAAAGAAAGAAATTAGTAGTCCTTACATATCCTGCTTTCTTTGTATGTGTCCATCTTCTTTAGATCATAAAGTCTTTGTATTGTTAAGGAAAAGTTAGCACATGTGACTCCATTTTGGTTTGGGGCCCATCATTGTCTAAAAGCAAGCACATCATGCACCAGGAGAAGTGTTCCTTAAACACTGCATCCCTGTGAAAATCCTCCTCCTTGTCTCCAGCCTGCCTTGACTCCCAGTATCTGGTTTTTGTCAGTCTCTAACTCCCTATCTCCTGGCCTGTGATGTGAGGCCTCCCATCCTGATGATAAAAGTTCCTGATGCATGGCTTTAGGACCATGCTGTGTAATTAACATACTGGTTTAGCACGAGGAATGCACCAAGCAGGGATAGGTGGTAGATAAGAAAAGGGTTTGTTTATTGGCTAAGGTTTCCAATGCAGGAGGGCAATATGCTTTTCTAAAAAGTATATAACCTTTGTATAATCTGTATTCGAGGTCCCCTACTGGCTAGCAGGGAGGCACCACGCTCGAGCGCAATAAACTTGGTGTTTTGTGGGAACTCTGCAGTTGTGGACTTTGTTTATGTGCCTCAGCCTAGATTCGAACTGTGCGTGACCTATCAGGTATAATTCATAACAGCATTTGTGTGCGTGTCCTACCAGGTGTAATTCGTAGCATTTGTGTGCGTGTCCTACCAGGTATAATTCGCAGCAGTTGTGTGCGTGTCCTATCAGGTATAATTCGTAACAGTTTTAGGGAGTGTCCTTACTTTTTCTGTTTTGTAAAGCACACACGATTGGTACTGAAGAGATAAATAACGGATACATCACCAAAAAACAAACAAAAAACAAAAGAAAACCCACCTTTGTCATAAAGGTTGGTCTCCTCAGTAAAGTAAGCCATAAAAATTAGGACAAAGGCTACGAAGTCAAGTACTCTCAAGTTAGGAAATACCAGAATGAGTATTGCCCATGAAACATTAACTCTGCAATAAATGAGGCAGGGATCCTGCAGACAACAGACTCCTTCAATACACAGCCCCAGAGCAGAGAATTCTGTGCACTGAATAAGGCAGGAGTCGCGAGGGAAAAAAATAACATGGGATCATGTAATTAACGTCTCCATCATCGGGCAAAGGCACAAAAGGACTGAATTAAGGGTACCACGGCAACACTTATTTGGACATTTGCTAACCTAAAAATGCTAAACTTTGTAACCTTTTAATCCTTTTTAAAACCTTGACTTTGTATTTCCTAATTATTTGATGGTTTAATTTATTGATGAAAACTAACCTAAGAAGTGTTAAATAAAGGGTTTTTGGTTTCTTAATTTCCTTTGTTTTTGAATAGAAAGAACATCTGTTATATATGTGCGGTTTAAGCAATAAAGCTCTTACTCATCTGTTGTTTTCAGTATATATTTTATTGCCATTCTTATCTTTGTGAAGGTCCCTTTTCACCACTCAGTGCTGTGTTGATCAGAGTATAGAAAGTAATGAAATTAAACTGTATTAAAATAAAACTCATTTTCTGCAACTTCAGTATCAGTGAAAGTTCTAAGCTCTAATCCTCAATTTGTAAGAAGCAGATAAACAATATCCAAGTAAAAGAGCAGGAATTTTGCCTCTTATTTTCACTGAGCCTTTACTAAGGAAAGTAGCAAACAATTGCTCTTTGAAAAGAAACACTGTACAGTACCACAGTACAAACCCAAATGAGCACAGCAGGAGACTGTCCTGCTTATCCAAATCTGGTCCTGTTTCATTACAAACTTCCTTTCTGTGATGATGTTCTGATAAGAAGGGGGCAATCAGTTGTCAAAGGTAGCTGTTGCCATGGCAGCCAGGGGCTAGTCATTCTCCCCAGGTGTGACAAGGAGCTGGAGGCAGGGAGCGCTGAGTGGTGGATTATCTCTGATGTCACAATGCTACTGCTCAGGCAGCACCAGTGGGCAGCAAATGTGCACTGTGGGGGGGGGGGGGGATAGGCTTTCCCAGTGCTCTCGTTTCCCCAGATTTCCTAAAGAAACCTACAACATAACACCGAATGCACATTAGTGATTGTTCCAGACACATGCTAATTAGTAGCTGAAATTTGATTCAAAGTCCCGATGGCATGTTTAGAAACCAGTGTTCCAAAACAAGGAGAGACCTTGTAAAACAGAAAATTTGGATGCTCTGATGTATTTGTGGTTGTGTTAAAATTGAGTACTGCGACTTTAAATTTTGGGCACGGTTCCTGGACCTACTTGCATGCTAAGCAGCTCAGTGGGGGTGTAGCAGCAGTCAGTCAGCAGGTACCCAGTGAATTGTGCCTCTCTCCGTTATAGGCAGAAGCTTACATTCTCTCCTTCTGATTTTGGGGTTCTTATGTGTTTTTGTTCTGGTCTTAAGAAACAAATTAGCGAGACATTGCAAACTTCCAGCAAGAATCATTTATGTTTTTCTCTAACTTCTCTGCTTGTGTGCCAGAAAACCTAAAAGACACAATCTCATAAAGAAATGAACTAAAATTCTGCAGCCAAAAGTCCTAACTTCCCCCATACTAATTTCCCCCTATTCTTACTGACACCTTCTGGTCAACTGTTTGAAATGGGCCACCCTCATTGCCACGACAAAAGTGATTTTTCCTCCTCTGGTATCCTACTCTTAACTGAATTGTCTCATTGGAACATGTCCATCTCAATGATATTTCGTTTGCTGGGAGTCCCAATGAAAATGGGATAGTGGGGGAGTTCAGAGGTTGTTGTAGGGGGGTTACAGCATTGCCACGCTCACTTCTGTGCTGCCTTCAGTCCTGGGCTCTGAGGGCAGCAGCCAAGAAACTTTCTGAAGTGAGAGGAGGTTCTAAGATGTGCGGATGGGTCCCTGCTGCTGAGAGCACCTCAGCTGGGGGCTCCTACCTACTAGTCCCCTGGCAAATTAATGCAAGGACCAATTTGGGGGCATCCTTAAAAATAGACCCCTGAGCCCCAGAAGGAACTGCAAGGGATGCCCTGAGCCCCAGCTGCAGATGCCGGGCAGACACCCAGAGTGCTGAGAGCAGTGGGGAGGGGCATGAAAGTCCTGAGCTCAGCACCCCAGCCTTGGCTGCAGCCACGGGGGTCAGAAGCCCCTAGCCCAGACACCCAGAGACGTGCCTGGAGCAGAAGTCGCCAAGGCCAAACCCCTGAGCCCAACGCTGGGCTGATGCAGTGCACTCACTTCTGCATGCCTCTGGTGCACCTGACATCCCCAGCCCAGCAGACAAACAGCTAGGAGGCCCCTACTGGGTTCTCCTGGCTGGAGGGATCCCAGCAGGACAGGGAGATCGGATTTCATGGGGCAGGGCTAATTTGATCTTGCCAAGAAAGGCAAAACAAGAACCAACAGCTGTCAGTTGAAGCCAGAGAAATTCAGATGAGAAGTAAGGCACACATTTTTGACAGTGAGGGAGACTAACCACTGGAACAAACAGAAAAGGAGGACTTGTGGCACCTTAGAGACTAACACATTTATTTGAGCATAAGCATTCGTGAACTACAGCTCACTTCATCAGATGTATGCAGTGGAAAATACAGTGGGGAGATTTCATATACACAGAGAACATGAAACAATGGGTGTTAGCATACACACTGTAATGAGAGTGATCAGGTAAGGTGAGCTATTACCAGCAGGAGAGAGGGAAAAAAACAAAAAATAAAAACCTTTTGTAGTGATAATCAAGGTGGGCCATTTCCAGCGGTTGACAAGACCGTCTGAGGAACAGCGGGTGGTGGTGGGGGGATAACCATGGGGAAATAGTTTTATTTTCTGTAATGACCCATCCACTCCCAGGCTATATTCAAACCTAAATTAATTGTATCCAGTTTGCAAATTAATTCCAATTCAGCAGTCTCTCACTGGAGTCTGTTTTTGAAGTTTTTTTGTTGAAGACTTGCCACTTTTAGGTCTGTAATCGAGTGACCAAAGAGATTGAAGTGTTCTCCAACCCAGTTTTTGAATGTTATAATTCTTGACATCTGATTTGTGTCCATTTATTCTTTTACATAGAGACTGTCCAGTTTGGCCAATGTACATGGCAGAGGGGCATTGCTGGCACATGATGGCATATACCATGTTGGTAGATGTGCAGGTGAATGAGCCTCTGATAGTGTGGCTGATGTGATTAGGCCCTATGATGGTGTCCCCTGGATAGATATGTGGACACAGTTGGCAACGGGCTTTGTTGCAAGGATAGGTTCCTGGGTTAGTGGTTCTGTGGTGTGGTGTGTAGTTGCTGGTGAGTATTTGCTTCAGGTTGTGGGCCTGTCTGTAAGCAAGGACTGGCCTGTCTCCCAAGATCTGTGAGAGTGATGGGTCATTCTTAAAGATAGGTTGTAGATCCTTGATGATGCGTTGGAGAGGTTTTAGTTGGGGGCTGAAGGTGATGGCTAGTGGCGTTCTGTTATTTTCTTTGTTGGGCCTATCCTGTAGTAGGTAACTTCTGGGTACTCTTCTGGCTCTGTCAATCTGTTTCTTCACTTCAGCAGGTGGGTACTGTAGTTGTAAGAATGCTTGATAGAGATCTTGTAGGTGTTTGCCTCTGTGTGAGCGGTTGGAGCAAATGCAGTTGTATCGTAGAGCTTGGCTGTACACAATGGATTCTGTGGTGTGGTCTGGATGAAAGCTGGAGGCATGTAGGTAAGCATGGCGGTCAGTAGGTTTCCGGTATAGGGTGGTGTTTATGTGACCATCCCTTCTTAGCACCGTAGTGTCCAGGAAGTAGATCTATTGTGCGGACTGGTCCAGGCTGAGGTTGATGGTGGGATGGAAATTGTTGAAATCATGGTGGAATTCCTAAAGGGCTTCTTTTCCATGGGTCCAGATGATGAAGATGTCATTAGTGTAGCGCAAGTAGAGTAGGGGCATTAGGGGACGAGAGCTGAGGAAGCGTTGTTCTAAGTCAGCCATAAAAATGTTGGCATACTGTCGGGCCATGCGGATACCCATGTCAGTGCCGCTGATTTGAAGGTATACATTGTCCAAAATGTGAAATAGTTATAGGTGAGGACAAAGTCACAAAGTTCAGCCACCAGGTTTGCCATGACATTATTGGTGATACTGTTCCTGATGGCTTGTAGTCCATCTTTGTGTGGAATGTTGGTGTAGAGGGCTTCTACATCCATCGTGGCCAGGATGGCCTTTTCTGGAAGATCACTGATGGATTGTAGTTTCCCCAGAATGTCGGTGGTGTCTCGAAGATAGCTGGGAGTGCTGGTAGCGTAGGGCTTGGGGAAGGGGTGGATTCTCTGTTTCCTAGTATCCTCCCATCACAACTGGTTATCATTCTGGAAGGTGCCATGGCACCTTTTTGTGAATTACAAGGAATTGGGCTTAATATGGTGGTAAGCGTGTGAAATGTCATAGCCAGTGAAATAGAGGCCGGATTAGGAGATCAAATAGTTTCACAACCGATGCCTCTATGAAAAACTCAGTGTGGGGTGAGGCATAGACTCTGCTGTTTTACTGGGTGGCCTGCTCGCTCCCCAGAATCAATAAGGAGGAAGTGGGGAGATCCAGGGTGCAGCTGAAACATCCAGCCAGGCTGGCCAGGGGCAGACATCAGGCCTGCAAGGGAAAGGTGAGTGTGGCAGTGACTTCACAAAGGCCTTTGGCAGGAACTCAGCCTATTGGGCAAAGATGATGAGGCGGGTGTGACCTCACAGAGCTCCCTTGACAACAGCCCGGCAGGACAGGGGTGCGGGGCAGGGGGAACCTCGGAGACCCCTGTAGCCTTGCTGCAGCAAGCCTCCATCTCGCGGTCTCTCAGTGAGGACCAAGAGACGGTTGGTGTGGAGGAGATTCTCGGGATTATTTGTATGACTGTATTGATTGTGTGGAAAGAAATCGTCATCTGTGTAGAAGGTAAGAAAAAATATAGGCTTTAAGTAGAAGATGGGGGACCCTATCCTAGCAGATTCAAAGGCATCCCCACCCTCCCAGTGAAAAAGTTTTTCCTAATATCCAAGCCTTCCACACTGCAACTTGAGATCATTGCTCCTTGTTCTGTCGTCTGCCAGCTCTGTGAATTTCATGAGAATCAATCTTTTATTAGGAAAATAATTCAAAAATACACAGACAAAAAATGTGAAGTGAAATCAATGCATCCTGATCTTCAGTGCCTGGGGGGTGTGGGCCTCAGAGGCCAGACTGAGACCCTCATTGGCTAGGGACACCCAGGAAGCCAGTAGAAAAATTCCAGTCCTCTTTGCAACCAAGCCTCCATAATCCAAGGAACACCTGAGGGCTGCGGGAGATAGAGGAGTGCTGAGAATGTCTAACTCATGATTGAAAATACAGAGATGTGTTATTGGCTTTGGATGGGGGACAAGTATCAAATCTGTTGGGGTTCTTGCCCCAAACAACAATCACCCATTGTCCTTTAGAGCACAAGGGCTCTAACACGCCTGACGTGCTCAAATCTCTTGCCTGCTAGGACTTAGAGAATTTTCTCCATCTCCATGATAGAGAGGGAAAGAGAAAAGAAGTGACCTCTCTTTGGTCACAAACCACGGTCATGCTGGAGCTAGAAAGAGAAGCATAAGAAAAACGTTGTATGAAAATGTTTTGCATTTAAAACTGATTTCTTAAACAAAGGAAATTTGAAGTGTGGTTAGTGAACTAAAATGATACGTTCTGGTTTTCACGTGTTTCTAGATTTATGAACTAGTATATCCATCCCCTCACACCTAGTTTTTATCCATAGATTGAGGGAGGAAAAGAAGTTTGCCTGTTTTGTGAACTCTCAATGGCTTTCTTGAATTTCAACGAACGAGTCGTTGAACTGAACTCTTTGAATAAACTGAAAATAAGACAATAGTTCCTGCACCTTCCAAGGAAGCTATTGCTGTCCAAAGCTGGCTTAGCATTTCAGCTAACTTTGCTTCCAGGGCTTTAGCTATCATGTCAGTGGTGTGACTCTCTCAAAAACTTGGCAGTGAACATGTTCGATTTCATGTTATTTTTTCCTCTTCTCTTTAAATTATTGAAGAGATTTTCATAAATTTTGCCCTTAATTTAAAATAGATGATTTTTTTGGTCAAGCTGGGCCTTACAAATCTCTAAGGATGAAGATTCCACCACCTCCATAGGTCACACTCAGGGCCAGGGAGACTGGGAATAGAAGAAAATCACCAGTGAAAGCCAGGAGTCCAGATTCCCACCCCCCTGCCTCAGTCACAACAACAAGTCACACTCAGAGCCAGGGAGACTGGGAATCGAGTCCCGCTGGCACTTCCCAGCTCTGGAAGGGACTGTTCCTCTAGTGGTTAGTGCGGGAGTCTGGACAAAGGCTCCATCCCCGGCTCTATCCCTGACTCCCTCGGCAACCGTGAGGCAGTGGCTTCTCCTGCCCAGGCCTCTGTTTCCCTCACTGGGGCTGGGGACACTCCCCTACAGCCCTTGGGTCATCACGCTTCAGGAATGTGCTTGAGGTGCAAGGAGACCTGGAGATGGGAGGTGTGCTGCTGGCCATAGGTCAATGTTGTAAACCCCCGGTTGCTAGGCTGAGTTTATCCTTCCCCTGGCAGTAAAACATCATCTTGTTTTCACAGCCACTTTCGATCTGCAGGCTTCTACTCCCTGCTCTGCTGGCAGGGCATTGGGCAGCACCCTTTCCAGCCCACCTGGGTGCAGGAGATCAAGGAGGAGGGCAAGAGACTAGGCCTCAGTGAGTATCTGCCACCCAGCGCTTTCCCATCTAGAGCAAGTGAGTGGAGTTCTCCAGAGCCATCCCCAGTGTGGTGGGAATGGGCCAGCAAGAGGGCTCCCAGCCCTTCCCTTGCAGGAGATTGTTCCCCACGTCGAGAGTCTTTGGGGAGGGCAGAACCTGCCAGGTGCTGAACACCCACAACCGTAATCAGTGAAATCAGTGGGAACTGAGGGCGACTCCTCCCTCCCAGCATTGGCACCTTGTGAACTTTCGCTGGGGACTGTCCGGGTGCTGCTCTTTCCCTGGCCTGGGAGGGAGCGGGACCTTCTGGGGTGGAGGGAGCTGCTTGTCCAAACTAACAGAGAGCCCCACTGCTCTGAAAGGACGAGACTCCCCTGGTGTCACAGGGCTCCAGGGGTGAGGGGGAACGTTGGGAGCAGCCTGTGCTGTGAGCTGCTGCCAGTGGGTGTGGACGGCAGCCCCCATGCCCTGGGGTGGGGTGTGTGGTGAGGAGAAATTGCCTCAGAGGAGGGGAGGTGGACGGAGGAACAGGCAGGTACATTAATGAGAGGCTGCCTTGAACAAAAATGATTAGGGGACTGGAACACATGAGTTATGAGGAGAGGCTGAGGGAGCTGGGATTGTTTAGCCTGCAGAAGAGAAGAATGAGGGGGGATTTGATAGCTGCTTTCAACTACCTGAAAGGGGGTTCCAAAGAGGATGGCTCTAGACTGTTCTCAATGGTAGCAGATGACAGAACGAGGAGTAATGGTCTCAAGTTGCAGTGGGGGAGGTTTAGATTGGATATTAGGAAAAACTTTTTCACTAAGAGGGTGGTGAAACACTGGAATGCGTTACCTAGGGAGGTGGTAGAATCTCCTTCCTTAGAGGTTTTTAAGGTCAGGCTTGACAAAGCCCTGGCTGGGATGATTTAACTGGGAATTGGTCCTGCTTTGAGCAGGGGGTTGGACTAGATTACCTTCTGGGGTCCCTTCCAACCCTGATATTCTATGATTCTATGATTCTATGAACCCAGACTCATGGCTGCTCCCCACTCATTCCCAGGATGCAGCGGCTGAGGCGGATGCTGAGGAGGAAGGCCGGGCTGGTGGCTCCGGAGCCGGTAGGGAGCAGCGGCCGGCTTTCCCAGGAGGAGAGTGGCCCCTCTGTCCCCGCGGGCGGGGAAGAGGCCAGTGGCCAGGCGAGGAGGAGGAGCTCCCTGGCTTTCTGGAGGAGGAGGAAGACACCAGCTCCCTTAGCATGCCCTGAGGCCCCTTCTGGTCCCAAATGGAGGTGGCCCAGGGTGATGCTATGTAGAAGGGACCCAGGAGAGGGCGGGAGCCTGGGAAGGCGTCTCTGCAGCTTCCTTTACAGGAAGCGGAGGAGCCAGGAGCCGCACCCCAGTGCCCAACCAGAGCCATCCTCCAGCCTGGCCACTGAGGAGCCCCCAGCCAGCCCAGAGCAGGAGCTGGGCGACTCTGGCACGGGGACCAGCAGCTCCTCCTTCTCCCAAGGGGCCAGCAGCCCCTCTGTGGGGTCTGAGAGCCCTGAGGCTGAAGGCTCCCTCTGTGCAGGTGAGGGGAGACCCACGGGACAGGGGGGAGGACAGGGGCAGTGGGGGACTAGTAACACCCTGTCAAGGTCTCTTCCCTACTCTGAACTTTACGGTACAGAGGTAGGGACCTGCATGAAAGACCCCTAAGCTTATTTTTACCAGCTTAGGTTAAAAAAACTTTCCCAAGGTATAAACTTAGCCTTGTCCTTGAACAGTCTGCTGCCACCACAAAGCATTTTAAACAAAGAACAGGGAAAGAGACCACTTGGAGACGTTTTCCCCCAAAATATTTCGCCCAGCCCTACACCCCCTTTCCTGGGGAAGGCTTCATAATAATTTTTACCAATTGGTACAGGTGAACACAGACCCAAAGCCTTGGATTTTAAGAACAATGAAAAATTAATTTGGTGTTTAAAAGAGGAATTTTAATTGAAGAAAAGATAAAAGAATCACCTATGTAAAATTAGGATGGTAAATACCTTACAGGGTAATTAGATTTAAAACAGAGAATTTCTTGAGGCAAAACCTTAAGTTACAAAAAGACACAAAAACAGGAATATACATTTCCTTCAAAGTTAGTAACAGCCCGTTTGTTGAGCCATTTATGAAACAGGTTTGTTATTTGGTTTACATAAGCCACATTAGTTCAGGCCTTTTTTAAGGGTTTGAAATTTTACTTTGTAAGTTTTAGGTGTAACTTGAAATTGGCGATTTGGCTGTATTGCGCTACAAATGGCCTGTAATATCTGGCCAAGCCTAAGAAGGATTGGACCAGTTTTTTTTTTTAACTTTGGGACAGGCCACTTTTGGATAGCATTCACTTTGGCCTCTAGGAGGTTGATCGTTTCTTGACCCACCTGATGTTCAAGGTAAGCTACTCTGTTTAGGCCTATATGACACTTTTTAGTCTTAACAGTTAGTTTTGCCTCCCTTATGCGCTTGAAGACTTTTTGTAGGTGTTCCAGGTGTTTTGCCCAGGATTCCAAAAATATGGCCACATCGTCAAGGTCTGTGACTGCACATTTTTCCAATTCCGCTCGGAGACCATCTACAAGTTTTTGGAAGGTGGCGGGTGCATTCTGCAGCCTGAAAGAGAGCACATTAAATTCATACAGCCCGACATGTGTGATGAAGGCTGACCTTTTCTTGGTGGATTTATTTAGCGGTACCTGCCAGTACCCCTGGGTTAAGTCCAAGATAGGGATGAACTGGGCCCGTCCCAGTTTCTTCACTAGTTTATTTGTTCGTGGCATTGGATAGTTGTTTGGGAGCGTTACAGCATTTAGCTTATGGTAGTCCATGCAAAAACGTATTTCCCCATTTGGGTTGGGAACTAGAACCACTGGAGATGCCCATGCACTGCCAGAGGGGCAGATTATACCCATTTGTAGCATATCCTGGATCTTCCATTATATAGCAGTTTTAGCTTGAGGAGACACCCAGTAAGGTCGGGCTCTAATTGGGTGAGCATTACCTGTGTCAATGGAGTGGTATGCCCGTTCAGTCAGTCCTGGGTGGCTGAGAACGTCGGCGTGTAGCTAGTGCACAGCTCCTTGATTTGCTGTCGCTGCATATGCCCAAGGGTCATGGAGAGGTTTACCTTTTCCACACCACCAGCACTTTTTCCTTTGTAGTAGACACCTTTAGGCCACTCAGCGTTATCTCTTCCCTGGGCTGTAAACTGACAAATCTTTAATTCTTTGGAATAAAAGGGCTTTAGAGAATTAATATGGTACACCTTAGGCTTTCGGTTGGAGGTGGGGAATGCTATGAGATAATTAACAGCTCCCAGGAGCTCCTGGACCATTAATGGCCCTTCCCACAACGCTTTTATTCTGTGGGCCTAGAGTGCCTTCAAGACCATGACCTGGTCCCCTACATTGAAGAAACGCTTTCTGGCATGTTTATCATACCAGACTTTTTGCTCTTTTTGAGCATCCTGTAGGTTTTCTTTAGCAAGGGCTAAAGAGGTTCCGCAGGTGTTTTGTAGGTTGGTTACAAAGTTCAGAATGTTAGTTCCTGGAGAAGGTGTAAACCCCTCCCATTGCTGCTTTACCAACTGTAATGGCCCCTTAACCTCGTGGCCATATACAAGTTCAAATGGTGAAAACCCTAAACTGGGATGTGGTAAAGCTTTGTAGTCAAAGAGCAACTGCTGCAACACTAGGTCCCAATTATTGGAGTGCTTATTTACAAATGTACGTATTATGGCTTCCAAAGTTTCATTAAACTTCTCCACCATGGCATTTGTTTGATGGTGGTAAGGAGTGGCAACCAAGTGGTTCACCCCATGAGCTTCCCAAAGGCATTCCATAGTTCCTGCCAGGAAATTAGTTCCTGCATCTGTAAAGATGTTGGAGGGCCAACTTACCCTGGCAAAAATGTCTGCTGGTGCCTGGCACACACTTTTAGCCCTGGTGTTGCTTAGAGCTACTGTTTCTGGCCATCGGGTGGCAAAATCCATGAAAGTCAGTATGTACTGCTTTCCTCTGGGTGTCTTTTTTGGAAAAGGAGCCAGAATATTTACAGCTACTTGCTGAAATGGAACCTCAATGATGGGGAGTGGCTGGAGAGGGGCTTTGACCTGGTCTTGGGGTTTTCCCACTCTGTGGCACACCTCACAAGACCGGACATATGTAGAAACATTCTTGCCCATTCCCTCCCAGTGGAACGACTTTCCCAAATGGTTTTTGGTTCTGTTCACCCCAACATGGCCACTAGGATGATCGTGGGCTAAGCTTAATAGCATTACCTGGTACTTAGTTGGAACTACCAACTGTCTCTGAGGATGCCAGTTTTCTTCGTATCCACCAGAAAGAGTTTGCTTGCATAAAAGTCCCTTTTTTACAACAAACCTGGATTGATTCAAAGAGCTGAGAGGCAGTGGGTTGTTCCGTGCCGCCGTCCAAGCTCTCTGGAGGCTTTGATCTGCTTTCTGTTCGGTCTGGAACTGTTCCCTTGATGCTGGAGACATCAGTTCCTCATTGGATTGTGGACCTGGGCTTGGTCCCTCTGGAAGCGATGCAGGTGATGGGGCTGTTTTAGTTGACTGTGAACCGCTCTTGGCTGGTGCACTATGTTGGGGTTCAGGCTCTGGCTGAGCCTCTTGTGTAGGGTTATCTGCTGCTGCCAGTGCAGGTTGGGTGGGGCCCTCTGGTGCTGGGGTTGCAAGTACTGGATTCAGTGCTGGCAATGGTTCTGATGCTGTTTTTTTTGCCGGTTCCAGTTCTGGGACTGGCTCTGTCTGGGTCTCTGTGACTGGATTCACTACTGCTGTTGCAGACGTTGGTATGGGGTCTGGTTCCAACATCTTTGAGTGCGTCCTGGTAGAAGTCTCCAGAACAGAGCTAGGTGTGACAGCTTGCTTAGCCTGGCTGCGGGTGACCATTCCCACCTTCTTGGCTAGCTTCACATGATTGGCCAAGTCTTCCCTCAAAAGCATGGGGATGGGATAATTATCATAGAGTGCAAAAGTCCACATTCCTGACCAGCCCTTGTACCAAACAGACAACTTGGCTGTAGGCAAGTCAAAAGAGTTGGACCTGAAGGCTTGAATCATTGCTTGGACCTCTGGGTCGATTAAATTGGGGTCCACTAAGGAAGCCTGGATAGCCAACACTCCGCTGTCCCTCCATTTTGTGACCTTCTTCCTGCTCACACTCACAGTTTCCCTCTGCTCTGAGGGTGTCTGGGAGGCATCTGGGCCTGAGGACCTCTGGTGTGATTTCGGTGCAATGAACTGTAATTTCCAGGTTTCAGAGTAACAGCCGTGTTAGTCTGTATTCGCAAAAAGAAAAGGAGTACTTGTGGCACCTTAGAGACTAACCAATTTATTTGAGCATGAGCTTTCGTGAGCTACAGCTCACTTCATCGGATGCGTGCCATGGAAACTGCAGCAGACTTTATATATTCACAGAGAATATGAAAAAATACCTCCTCCCACCCCACTGTCCAGCTGGTAATAGCTTATCTAAAGTGATCATCAGGTGGGCCATTTCCAGCACAAATCCAGGTTTTCTCACCCTCCACCCCCCACACACAAATTCACTCTACTGCTGCTGATAGCCCATCCAAAGTGACAACTCTTTACACAATGTGCATGATAATAAAGTTGGGCCATTTCCTGCACAAATCCAGGTTCTCTCACCCCCTCACCCCCCTCCCAAAAACCACACACACAAACTCACTATCCTGCTGGTAATAGCTCATCCAAAGTGACCATTCTCCCTACAATGTGCATAATTAGGATGGGCCATTTCCAGCACAAATCCAGGTTTTTTCACATCCCCCCACCCCCATACACACACAAACTCACTCTCCTGCTGGTAATAGCTCATCCAAACTGACCACTCTCCAAGTTTAAATCCACCTGATGATCACTTTAGATAAGCTATTACCAGCTGTACAGTGGGGTGGGAGGAGGTATTTTTTCCTATTCTCTGTGTATATATAAAGTCTGCTGCAGTATCCAAGGCATGCATCCGATGAAGTGAGCTGTAGCTCACGAAAGCTCATGCTCAAATAAACTGGTTAGTCTCCAAGGTGCCACAAGTACTCCTTTTCTTTTTGTAATTTCCAGGGGTTCTTGGGGCAGTTGGCCTTTACATGTCCCGGCTTGTTACATTTAAAACTTTGCCCAGCTAACTGGTTACTGGGGCGAGGTGGGTTGCTGGAGAATGGTGTAGTGGGACAACAAGGTGTCTGGGGTGTTTCTTGGGGTGTAGTTGGGGCCTTGGGCTGCCCCGGGTAGTAGGGTGTGGTCTGAGGGTGTCCCTTCTGGTATCCGCTCCAACTGTGACCAGGGTTGTTCCTCTCTCCTCCCTCCACCCGTTTTGTTCCGGTTTGCCCCGCCTCTCTGGCACTCTGGGACTGCTTGTATTGATCAGCATAAAAAGCAAGACTTCCTGCTGAGTCCATTTTTTTATCCCATAAACACTGCTTTCTATCATCCTTGGACATATTCAGGAATTGCTCCTGTATTATCAAATCCCGTATTCCTCCAAAGCTAGTTACATCCTGTCCATTGAGCCATTTCTCAAACAGATCTGTTCTCTGGTTTACATAAGCCACATTACTTAGTCCAGGTTCTCTCTTAAGGGCTTTCACTTTTACTCTGTAAGTTTCAGGTGTAACTTGAAATTGTTTTAAAACCAAACCCTTGGATTTATTATAGTTCGAAGCCTCCTCAATCACCATCTTATTGAATATGTCCAGAGCTCTTCCAGGCAATTTTGCAGCCGACCTGGTCATCTTGTGAGCTTCAGGGATTTGATGGAGTGTGCACAGTCTCTCAAAGGTGAGAAAATAATCAGCAATATCACTGGATTCATTATACTGTGGACATAGTGTAATGGATTGTTGGGGAAGGATTGTTAGGGTTATTTGGTATATTCTGCCGAGCCTTTGCCTTCTCCATCTCCAGTGTATGCTTCCTCTCTTTTTCCTTCTCCTCCTCTGCATGCTTCCTTTCTTTTTTCCTTTGCCTCCATTTCTTTTTCCTTTGCCTCCATTTCTTTTGCCTTCATTTTCTCTGTCTGAGTTCGACCCATCTTTTATGTTCCTTTTGTTTTTCCTCAGCCACAAATCTAGCTAATTGCAGCTTCTGTTGAACATGGCATTCTGTCCTCCTAACCTCTCTGTTTTTAACTCACTTTACACCCGGGAGTTAGAAATAAAGCAAAAAAACCCTGACTTGTAAAATTTTGCTGTGCTGTAACCTGATACCTTTCTTCTTTGATAGCTGTTCTCAGCCTACAGAAAACTCCTACAGAAAAAATAATTAGGTTTTTAAAAGAATTTTAATTAAAGTAAAGGTAAAAGAATTACCTCTGTAAAATCAGGATGGTAAATACCTTACAGGGTAATCAGATTTAAAACATAGAGAATCCTTCTAGGCAAAACCTTAAGTTACAAAAAGACACAAAAACAGGAATATACATTCCCTCCAACACAGCTTATTTTACCAGCCATTAAACAAAAGAAAATCTAACACATTTGCTAGTTAGATTACTTACTAACTTAGCAGGAGTTGGAAGGCTTGCATTTCTGATTTGTCCCCAGCAAAAGCATTATACAGACAGACAGACCCCTTTATTTATTTAGCCCCCCGCCCCCCTCCAGATTTGAAAGTATTTTGTTCCCTCATTGGTCATTTTGGGTTAGGTGCCAGCGAGGTTATCTTAGCTTCTTAACCCTTTAGAGGTGAAGGGGTTTTGCCTCTGGCCAGGAGGGATTTTATAGCACTGTATATACCCCATGGGGACCTCGATGCCATGGGGTTCCTTGTTGAGGATGGGGGACATTGAGCCATTTCTCTACCCTGCATTCTCACAGCAGTAGCATAAATGATGTTTTTCTCCTTCTCTCCCTGGTGCAGAGACCCTCAGTGCCCAGCTGGAGGAGGAGGAGGAGGAGGAGGATGTGTCCCCTGAACAAGACACCATCAGGGTCATCCAGCAGCACCTCCAGGGCAGAGTTGAGGTACAAAAATCTTCCAGCTGCACTGCCCCCAAGTCTGTCCTGCCCCTTGTTCCATCCCCACCCACATTCGGGGTCTTGTCCCAGAGAATCCATCACCCGCAATGGGGGGCACTTCTCCCCTGTTACCTGGCACCCCAAAGTGGGGGTGTTCATCTCATGCAGGCCAAGGTGTCCGCTCCCCGCCGACACTGCCAAGTTACAACCCCAGTCTGTGCAGGGTGACACTGGTTTTGGGAAGAGGGGCGGCTTTCCCTGTCCAACTCCAGGGAGGTCCTGAGACCTGGAGCTTTTGTAGGTGGGTGGGGAGGTCCCTACCTGACCATCTCTCTCTCTCTCTCCCCCAACCCCACTCTTAGTGGGTGGAGGACAGGGCCAAACAGCTCCGCTTCCTCCACGCTGTCCCACGTCTGTGCTTGTCGGCACAGCAGCAGGGGTGGGACACTCTGGAGCCGCACTTCTCCAAAGCGGCCCTTGTGGAGAGCATTGCGGTGAGTGGGACCCCGTGCCCGGCTCCTGGGGTGAGGGAGCCCAACATGGGAGGAAGAGTTAGTGGGGCGGGAGGGGGAAGCAGAGGACAGGGCTTACTGGGGCTGAGGGCTGGGAAAGAGCAGGGATAGAGGAAATTCTGACACTGATGGGGAACTGGCAGTGGGGAAATTGTAAGGCCGGAGGGGCAGCTGAGGCTGAGGGGAGGGAAGAATTGGGTGGGAGAGGGGGAAGGAAACAGTGAGTTTGATGGATGGGAGGAATGGGGAGGCCAGCTGGTTGGGGGTGGGGGTGACACTGACTGTTTCTGCAGAGCACTTTGGCCTCCTCCCTGGGAAGCGCCTGTGGGTCTACAGGGCCTGAATCTCACATGCAATTTTATCTCCTTGGGGTCTCTCAGGAGCTGATTGAAGATCTGCCCATGGTGTCTGAGCCGAGCTCCATCATCTCCAGCTCCATGGCCGCGGTTTGCAGCCTCAGGTACCAGGACCCTCCAATCCAGCTGCCCTAACCCTGGTGCAGATCCTCTCAGGCCTAGATTAACCCCAGCCGTGTCTGTTTGCATCCCCCAGCAGAGGAGGTGGGAACATCCCCTATTTCCTGGCTGGGGGTGATTTCACTCCCATAACGTTATAGTGGCCATAGGAAGGGATCATTGCAAGGGAGGAGGGTCATGTGCATGACACTGCCAGCGCCACTCCGGTGCTGCCAAGCATAACACGGGCTCCTCTCTCCTGCCAGCAAACTGAAGCCACCACTTGCCCTGGAGCTGGAGTCACGCCTCCTGCGGGCTCTACTCTACACCATTTTCACCATGGGCACGGGGCAGGACACCACCCACTTCCGGGTAGGTCATGATCCTACTTCTCTGTCCCAGGAGCAGGAGCGGCCTCTGGTCCCTGCTCCCTCGGTTTGATGGAGCTGCTGAGAATAGGGGAGGGGTGAGCAGAGCGGGGGGCAAGCCCGGGCAGGGCGTGTGGGGTATGGGAGATGACACAAACTGCAAGGGAGGGCCCCTTCCCTCCAGTGAGGATTGCGTTACCCCTCTGTGGCTGATCCCAGCCTTCCCTTTTCTCCTCATTCTGTGCTCTGCTGCCTGGACTTTCCCAGGGATCCTACCTCCCACCCATTGCTGTTTGGCTTTTCCATATTCTGCTGGGTACCAGGCCCTGCGCAGAGAACTGCTAAGGGCAAGGATTGAAGAGCCAGCAGGCATCCAGCCATGAACTCTTGCTAAGTGTCCCTGCAGTGATGTGAATGGCAGAGGCCAGGATGTACCTTTTGGGTCTGGCCAGGGCTCCCCAGAGAACGCTCCTGGTCCCCTGAGAGGGGTAGCCCCATGTCCCATGACTGACAGGTGCTCCCTCTTCTTGCAGGCTCTCAAGGTTCCCTTCCCCACTCTGAACTCTAGGGTACATTTGTGGGGACCTGCATGAAAACCTCCTAAGCTTACTTTTACCAGCTTAGGTTAAAACTTCCCCAAGGTACAAAGTATTTTACCCTTTGCCCTTGGATTTCCACTACCACCACCAAACTTTATCTGGGCTTACTGGGAAAACGTAGTTTGGACACGTCTTTCCCCCCAAAATCCTCCCAACCCTTGCACCCCACTTCCTGGGGAAGGTTTGGTAAAAATCCTCACCCATGTGCATAGGTGACCACAGACCCAAGCCCTTGGATCTTAGAAGAATGAAAAAGCATTCAGTTTCCTTACAAGAAGGCTTTTAATAGAAGTAAAGAGAAAAGAATTACCTCTGTAAAATCAGGATGGTAAATACCTTACAGGGTAATTAGATTCAAAACATAGAGAATCCCTCCAGGTAAAACCTTAAGTTACAAAAAAGACACACAGACAGGAATATTCATTCTATTCAGCACAGCTCTTTTCTCAGCCATTTCAAGAAATCATAATCTAACACCCACCTAGCTAGATTACTTACTAAGTTCTAAGACTCCATACCTGTTCTGTCTCCGGCAAAAGCATCACACAGACAGACACAGACCCTTTGTTTTTCTCCCTCTTCCCAGCTTTTGAAAGTATCTTGTCTCCTCATTGGTCATTTTGGTCAGGTGCCAGAGAGGTTACCTTTAGCTTCTGAACCCTTTACAGGTGAGAGGATTTTTCCTCTGGCCAGGAGGGATTTTAAAGGGGTTTACCCTTGCCTTTATATTTATGACACAGGCTCTGCACAACACCTACTTAGAGAGCCTGGACACCATGCTCGGGGGCCTGCTGGCAGAGACCCCCACCACGGACAAGCTGCAGCACCTCTTGGAGGTGAGCAGAATGGGAGGGTCTGGGGGGGAATTTACCATGAACCCCGTGGGAGGGCTGCAAAGGAGAGACTAGAAGAACCATGTTTCCATTGTGTCCTCCCAGCTTGGACCCAGATGGCCACGCTTTCCCAGAGCCATCAGTGCAGTTGAATGATCCGGGGTAGCGGTGGCGGGGAAGGGGCGGGGGCAGAGGGAAGGAGCTGGGACTGTCAGCCAGAGCTCTGCATGGTTCCATTGAGCACTAACAGTGAGCACCAGGCCTGGCTGGGGACTGACAGACTGAAACCCCTGTGTGATATGGGACACAGGCCTCTGAGAAAAGTTACTGGCTCCTTTCTAGGGAGACCCTGAGATACAGGAGAAGACTGAGGGAATCAGCTCTTCTGTCCTAGGGACACGGCAGTTCCTGGAGTGATTGTCCCCACGGCCCCTCCATCCATCCTACTAAGGCCTCTGGAGCTGGGGTCTGGGGGCACAGGGCATGTGCCTCGATCCTGATGGGCTGTTGATGGATCAGGGGTTCAGAGCAAATAGACCAGCCCCAAGGCTGAGCTTTGTCCCAGGCTGGAGAGACAGTGACAGCTTGTGCCCAGCAAGATGTGGGCAGTGTCATGAACCCCCACATGAGGAGTCAGATATTGCACCCTGAGCACAAGTTCTCTGCCCCATGTGGAGTGGGAGAGGCTCGTTTGTAGAGCATGTAAGCCTGCCGGCTGACTGTCCCCTGCCTTCTTCTCCCGCAGCACCTCCATTTCTGGCTCGACTCCAGAAACACCCAGGAGAGAGCTAGGGCCATACGGAGCAGCGCTGCCCTGCTCCGATTTGCCACCTCCCTCTCCGGATTTGACGTAAGTGACCTTTGACCCCAGCATCCTGCAGAGCCAGGGCTTGAGTCAAATTCCTCATCCCCTGGTTAAGTGGTCCCCCCTGGCTCCGTAAGGGACTGCGACATTCCATAGGCCACTGGCTGGCAGGGTCGTGCCTGGCCTCAGTGCCCTTGTTACTCTGGAGAAGCCTGGCAGCTAGTGCTCATGGAGGGCCCAGGCCGTGGGTCCCTTTACTCCAAGCTCCCTTGGGGGCAGAGAGAAAGAGGGCTCTAGTTCCTCTCCCTCAGCGCCTCCTACAGATGGATGGGAGCAGAGCTCTGGCCCCGGGGAGCTGGGGAGCTGAAGGTAGAATGTTGATGGATTCCCCCCTTCTCCTCCTCCACCAGACCTCCTCCGATTTCCCCAAGGCGGGCAACTTTGTGCTGCGGCTGGGTCTCTACCTCTCTGACCCAGCCGATGACATCAGCCGGCAAGCCAGGGCTGGGATCTATTGGCTGCAGAGGCTCCTGCTGCAGAGGAGGGGTAAGAAACTCAGCTGGGCAATGGGACCCCATAGAAATGAGTCCCTTGGAGACTAGCTCCAGCTGGCCATTGGGACACCAATAGAACTAAGGCCTCTGCTCTTAGACTAACTGCAGCAGGGCAGAGGGACCACAATGGAAAGAAGGCCCCTGTTTTGGGCCCCCCACTTACTGGCCAAGGGACCCTACAGAAAGAAGCTCCCTCCCCTGAGACTGACCCCAGCTTAGATGATGACTCACACTCATCTCCCTAATTCAGGGAGAGGAGGGGGATGAAGATGCCAGGGAAATTGGCTGCTTTACCTCATAGCCTGGCTCTGTCCCCCAGTCCAGAGAAATCAGCCCTCCCAGGGGGCTGCCAGCTGGTGAGGGGACAGGAACGGACCTATTGAGACACATGGAGGGAAAGAGCCCATCATGAAGGCAGGGGCAGGGACCACAGGGGATGGACACAAAGCTTGTAGAATGTCACCAGTGGGTAGCTAGGGCCAGATCCTGAAGTCAGTGGCTGTGGGGCGTTTTCAGCATTAGCAGCCACCATTAACAGGCACCCATGCCCAGAGCACAAGGACCATAAGGGTCACCTGATTACTGTGATGAATGAGACAAATCCCCCTTCAGGTACTAAAGCACCTGGTGGGGACCCTGCCAGTCCATTGGGCCGTGAATGCCATGAGAACCCCAGCCAGTGTTCACCCAGCAAAGGGAAGAGAAGGAAACAGGCACGAAAGCCAGATGCCAAACCTCCCCAATGGGTGTGTCTTTCTCCCCCAGGGCTGAACATCAGAGAGGAGAGCGATCTGTGGTGTCGGGACGGGCTCCAAGACACCGAGCGCCTGGCGTACAGGAACATGGCCAGGGTTGGGGAGGTAAGGACTCTCGGCCAGGGTATTGCAGTAGCTCAGGTGTGGAGCTGTCTCCCCCTGCAGTGAGTGTGTTCTGTAGGGGGAGGGATAGCTCAGTGGTTTGAGCATTGGCCTGCTAAACCTAGGGTTATGAGTTCAATCCTTGAGGAGGCCATTTAGGGACCTGGGACAAAAATCTGTTGGATGATTTAGTTGGGGATTGGTCCTGCTTTGAGCAGGGGGTTGGACTAGATGAACTCCTGAGGTCCCATCCAAACCTGATATTCTATGATACTTATTTCCAGCAGACAGTGTTTGGCTGCAAGAGGCCGAGGAGCCTGGGCTGGACCCTTGCTAACGGTCCAGGCTTGTGTGTGTTGCATGGATCCATGGTTACATGGCATAAAAGGGATCCTCTGGTGGGTTGAGTTAATGAAGGATTGTATCTCCAGGAATCTGGCTCTGCTCACTGCCTCCCTGGCTGACACCCTGGTGTCTGAGAGGTGAGCCCCTGGGTCAGTGAGTTGGGAAGCTCACACCAGCAATTGCTGGACCAGATCCTTGTTGGATTCCCTGCACCTCTGGAAGCACAGGCAGGGTGTGGGGTTTGCCGAGCACCAGGGCGAGTCAGGAAGCAGAACCTGCCCCTGCCCTGGGCGTTGTGTGAGGGACACTGAGCTCCTTTCCTGGGCTGAGTCACTGCAGCATATGTGACGCTCGTGGGATTGTCGGTGGGATGGGGAGCAGGAACGGAAGCAGATCGAAAAGGCCCCTAACCTCTAGCGGGTGAGCTGCAGGAAATAGCGCTGCTGGGAGCAGTAGCGGGTCCTTTGTTGTCTTTGTGAGCTGGGTTCCAGACTGCGCAGACACGTTCCCAGCATGTCATGGCACCTGTGGTGACTCCCGCTCCAGAAAGAGCTATTCCTCAGTGCCTGCAACCTCTTACTGAAGGGGGATCCTTGGTCCATGGGACCCCAAAAGTTGGCTGCACAAGGAGGACTCTTGTCCACCTTGTGAGATAGTAGAGGGATTTGGAGCCTGGTTCTGGACAATTGACAAGGGCTCTGGTGCTGTTGGTTTTAGGTCTTTGGAGAGATCTTCACAGAAGGCCAGAAAAGATCTTTCCTCCAGGCATCGCTTCTGGCCATACATGACCCCCAGCTCCATGTCAGCCAGGCTGGGCTTGTGCTGACATATTCTATCCTGGGGGAAGCCGGCCAGCTGATCGGGAATGAGGTAACCAAAGAAGGATCAATTGGGGAGGGACACCGAGGGCCTTTCACCTCCAGGCCATTGACAGTCACTCCCATCCCATCCCCTTGCACTGACCTGGGAGCAAGGAGAGGATGAACCCCAATGGCAGGTGCCATTGGTAGGTGTCAGCTTCTCCCCTGAGCAGCTCAAAGCAAAGCAGACCCAGCTCGGCTATTTACGAACATGTGTCACATCAACATGACACGCTGCTATTGCTCATGCTTGGGGCTGCCAACTCCCCCTGTGAGAGTTTCATACCCCTCCCGGCCTCAGGCTGCTTCCTAGGGCCCTAGTATCATGTTATCCCAGCCACCACCTGCTCTGGGAGAACTGGAGGAGTCAGTCAGCAGAGGCTGCTGAAGTGCCCCATTCCCCAGAGCTACTGTCCATGGCATCATCTTAATAACGGGGGGCGGAGGGGGTCCCTTGGGAAAGGTGTCCACATCCTCTCACCCCACAGCACTACTGTCCAGAGCCTTCCAGCCCCTCAGCTGGAGGGGGAGAGGGTGGATAAGGGGATTCTGGGGAGTGGAGCTTAATCCCTGGCTGGGTTGGGAGGTAGAATAGCTCTCACAGGGGGACTGAGAGGAAGGGGACAGGAGTTCATTCCACAGTGGTGGGAGTGGGGTTGGAGGTCATTCGAGAGGAGACAAGATTTCGTCTCGGAGGGTTGGGTGCGGGAATCTGTCCCTTGGATGTGGGGAGGGTTGGGGTGGAAATTTTGCTGGCTCCCAGTGCCGTTCATGCCCTTCATTGCCATGGGTGTCGGAGGCTCTGACCGATCCTTGTTCCCTTGCAGCAGGAGGACGTGACAGCAGCGATCATGGCGCACCTGTTCTACATCCGGTGCTTGCACCAGGTGCCCAAAGCGCTGCAGGGGCTGTGCTCCATGGGACAGCCTTGAAGGGCCCCCCCTTCCCATGCCCAGAAGCTCCCACTCCCTGCTGCAGGTACTGCTCTTTCCTGCTGGGCCTGGGGGAGAAGGGCTAGGGGGAGGGACCATAAACCCCACAGCACTGAGAGAAACCCAGACCGAGCACCTCGCTCTCACCACCCTGCCCCACCCTGACTCCTGGAGCTGGGGCCAGGCCAGATACGGTCCCTGCCCCCATGCCCAGAGGCCAGTTTCAGAAGCATCAGGTTTTCAGGGCCATGGGACTGGCCCAGAAATGGGAGCATCCGCAGAGCCAGGGTTTATCCTCAGTAATCATTGCATTCTGGGAGGGGTGGCCCGATGTGGAGCCCTCCCCTGTCGTCACTGCTCAGACCTCCCCATTGCCCATGTTACCCCGTCGCAGTGAATGTCTGACCATCCCCCACCTGGAGCCCAAGCCACACACATGGTATCTGAACCCTTCCCAGACAGGAATGAAACTCCCCCCTAACACCTTGGGGCAAGGAAGGATCCTCCCCATCTGGCAGGTGGGGACTGAGACACAGAAGAAGGGCTGCAATCCTGGTCACACACTCCTGGGGGTAGATCTGGGAACTGGAGTGGATCCCAGGCTAGTCCCTTTCCCCGACAGGCAACTTCACTTTCTGCCCTTTATTCTCCCCTCCTGCTGCGGAGGCGGGTCTCTGAGTGTGAAATGAACCAGGAGGGGGATGGGGTCCTGGCACAATGCTTGGGTGGGAGCTCCCCTTGGCTTGGACCCCAGGGTCAGAGACATCTTTGTCATCTTGCTCTCCTTCTTTTATTCCTAGGAAGGGAGTCCCCCGATTAGGGGTCTCTAGGGATCCAGCTGGGCAGTGCCTAGGAGAACCTGTAAGTCATCCTGGTTCCCGCCTGCATGCACCACCCTGTCCTGCCCTGCCCTCCGGTTCTTCATTGTTGACTCTGCTTTGACCCTTGGCTCCGGTCTCTGACTATGACTTTGGCGTGACCCTTCTTGGCTCCAGATGTTGCCTGCCCACCTTGATTCCATATCTCCTTGCCCTTCTTTAGCCCCGCTCCAGGCCCTCCACTGACCCGCTCCAGCATTGCCTTCTCCTCCTGATCTTCCCCAACCACTCGGACGTTGACTACCCGGCTTTGACCCTCGGCCTGTATCTGGACTCTGGCTTGACACTGACTTGGCTGATCTTTGCTCTCTGACTACCGGGCTATGACCTTTGGCATGGATTTAGACTCTGGCCCTGGTTCTGCTTCTGCTTTGTCGATGGACTCTGATCTCGGTTTTGATCCTGCTGTGTCCCTGGACCTTGATTCTAGTACCACTCTTAGCCTCGGCACAATCCTGCACCTTGCTGCGACCTGTGCTCCCACCCCTGGGCATCATTATCAGATGCAATACATGACATTAGGTGGTGCAATTTTTTGGAGAAAAGCAGGATCTCCACAAGTCAGTGGCCTGTATGCAACAGGGACACACCACACCAGGTGTGAACCAGGGCCTCACTACATGAGCCTGGCCCGATGATGTCCCTGCTGGAGCTGCACAATGGAAAGGACTGAAAATGTCGGGGTTCCTTGAACCAGCCTCTGCCTCTGGACCTACTCCACCTTCTTGACTCGGACACCCGGCATTCCTGATCAATACCCGGATTACATGGATACCTTTGAAAGAAATGGGGACTTGTTGCCTCTGCACCAGGACTATGACTGCCCCCTTGACCTGCAACCTTGGTTGAAAGTTGCCTTCACCAGTATTTACACATTGGTGGAACCAGAATTAGTGGCTCTCCCTGCGTACAGGCTTGAAAACCGGTCCTAAGAGTTTATGAGCAAATTAGCGTTTCCCACGGGTGCCCAGGCCCTTTTGGGGAAGAAGAAATGTGGGACTCTACTATGTCTCTCTTTAGACAATCAGCCCCTGAAAAAAAGGATCATTTGGAACCATAACCCCCAGTTAGGAATCCCACAATTGTTTGCTTGCAGGAAATCTGCAAAGTTGTTCATCAAACTTCATCTGTGAGGATTTCCAATCTAACACTCATTTGGGCAGGGGACAAATGGAAGGCAGATTTCAATGCACACTATGGACATTTTAACTGTCAGACATGCCATTTGAGCTAACTAACGGTCCCCTGCCCTTGCAACACTTCATCAGTGATGTATTTGGGGCCATTGTGGATCTGCACAGTGTCATCTATTCAGGTGACAGACTTCTTTTTTTTGGAGAACCAAGAGCAGCATGCGCACCAGACCTGAACCTGGAGAGGTTTCAGCAGCATGGTCTCAGCACAGAATTGGAAAAGCGTACCTCCGGCCAACTCTCCACAGAGTTTTTGGGCTACATCCTCTCCCCGGAAAATGTTACGATTGATCCAAATAAGGTGGAAGCCATTCATAGATGGGACGAAGTTTGAAGTCCTCAAGAAGACCAGTGCTTCCTAGACTTCACCCGCTTTACTGCTGCTTCGGCCCAGGGTTCTCAGAGCCAATAACCCCCACGAGTGCTCTCCTCCACATAATGGCCACGTTTGTTTGGTCACCCAAGTTCCAAAAAGCCCGCAATCAGCTCACAACTGCCTTCACTACTGCACCTATTTGGAGGCTCAGTGCTCATCCTGGAAGTAGATGTATCTACTATGACCACCAGGGCCTGCTTCATTAGCTGGTGCCAGATGTGGGCTGAAATTCAGACTTAGCATGACTGATGTGACTTCTGCGCTTTCACCAAGGCACCACGCACCAAACTCCTTGGCATTTCAGGCCTCTGGAGACCCTGCCCTGGCCATGGGCAGCCATTTCCAGGAATTTTACCGAATCAAATGGCCACATGATGGAACTTACTCTCATAGATCACCTGACCACGATGGCGTGCTTCATCCTCTTCTGAACATGTACCGTCGATTGATAGGACAGATCAGTTCCAAATTTGCAAAGGCCAATGAAACCTTTATTTTGCTAAACGTAGATTTCCCACTGATTTCATGTCATGCTACAAATGACCTCTCCGAAATTTCCAGCCATCAACCTGGGACAACGAATCCATCACCTGCAAGAAGAATGAAGGGAGCCCCTTCAGGACACTTGGAAGGAGTTCAGATACTGTATGGACTGCTGATGACAAGAGGGAAGCCATTTGCTGAAGGGAGGTACAAAGTCCCTGGCACTGACCAAATCCCTAAGCTCTGTCCATGGCAGCAGTTCCTGGCCCATCCCCTTTGCTGACCTTCTGATAACATCTTCCTCCCCTGGGTCTAGGGAGCAAACTCTGGGTCCCTTCCCTCACTCTGGCACAATCTGTGCCCAGAGTGTCTGAGTCCCTCACCGAAAATGGGTCTCTCCTCCCTTCTCCTCCCTGTGGGGCGGGGGAGACTTGTACCCCCATTTTACAGACAGGGAATGAAGGTGAGGAAGTGACGTCTCCAAGGTCACACCGAGCAATGTCGGGGAGAGCTGGGAACTGACTGGGTTCTACAGGAGTGCCCTCCCCACAGGGGCAGCTTCACTTTCTGCCCTTCCTCCTCTCCTTCCCTCTTGACCCGTCTTTGAAGGGGGCTCTGAAAGGGAAATGAGCAAGGGTTTCCTCCCCGCTCTGTCTTCCAGGTTCTGGGATCTGTCCATGTCGCCAACAGCAATGCAGCCTGCAGCTGGCCCGGCTTGGGGAGCCATGGCCTCATCCTGTGAAATCGAGAAGTACTGGCTCTCAGGGATGCTTAGATGGAAAACCACACACCCCACCCGGAGGTAGGAGCCACCCATTCCCAGGTTGTCCTGAGGAGCCGCAATTCCTCCAGGAGCTGGGGAAGGGCACAGTGATCAGTTTATCAAAAGGTAGGGAAGGATAGTGTAAGAAGAAGGTCGAAGAGAGAAGAAGCATGAGCTACTCTCTGTATTTGGGCGTGGCAGGGATCAAGAGAAGGGACAGGGGCTGTTAGAGGGCAATGGTGAGGTACAAGGGGTGTCAGAGGTGGGGGCAAGGCCTGAAAAGTTCAGATACATTAGAACAATTGTGCCAGAGACTCACCGGTTGAGGTGCTGAAAGCTCTGAACTAGGGTTGGTCAAAATCATCCTCCTCAGATGGGAACATCCCAAAAGTCTGTAGAAGCTCAGCCTCTGAGGTGAACGTTGTGGCCCCAACCTCTCTCTGCTCTGTACCTCACAGGATTCCCACTGGCTGTTCCAATCCAGGATGAAAACTATGCCACCGAAGTCTCACAGCACCTGGGCAGTGAAGTGCCACTTAAACCCGCTGTGATGCACTGACTGTCTGCACAGGGCTGAATTTCACCCATTCAGAGTGTAAGGAAATAATTGGCTGAAGGCTTTTTTCTGCTCGGATGTGGTTCTAGGGGGAAAGAACCATGGAGATTTTTAACCTGTATTGCTTCCGGGACTGGTGCTGCAGTGATGCAGAGAAGTGCTGATGCACTGGATTTTTTTTGGATTCCCCCCGCCCCTTCTATTAATCCACTCTCTTCCTCTCTTTTAACTGGTATTCTAAGGGCACCCCATGCTTCATGTGGGTATTCTTGGGTGGGCAGATTGCATCAGACCTGCACCACAATAAATACTAGTGAATGACATATGCAGACACTAAAGTTCTGCAGCCTAATTCTCAGAAACTTTTCTCTTCAATGTAGAATCAGGATTTAGTTTTTAGCAGGACAGAGACACCCCTGAACTCCCCGAGTCCTGATTTCCTGCCATTCAAGGGGCTGGGGGCTTGCATTGCCCCCACCCCCACCATCAGATACTTTTCCGATGGGAATCTCCCTAGAGCAGGGGAGAAATCTGTTCTGCCCTTAGAACCAGTCTGCTCAGTAAATCAACCCACACTGACCTCATCTTGGCTGCTTTGTTTATCCATGATTAGTGGTGTTGCCGGCACCCAGCGCCGAGAGGCTGAACAACAGCTTGAGTTGGTTCGTTACCCGGTGTGCTGCACCCAATAATCACAACGGGGTGGAGAAACAGAAAAGTTTATTTGCAGCTGCAAAAAGGTACAAGGAGAATAAAATCTCAAATCCTGCACACAGAGCAGGAAGTTACACAGGCTTTTATACATTCTTTTTTCCAGCATACTTATCCAATAGCAAGCTGTCCCAAGTTTCCATATAGCCAGCCAATCCAGTTCCCAGCTAGTTCCCTGATTTTCTGTATCATTTGTTAAACTATACATAAAGCTGCTTTATTTAGCATTGTTCTTCCATCTTTCCCCTGTTTGGCCTTGCTTTGTTGCAGGCAGTCTGACTCTGCAGATTCTTAGCATAACTGCTGTGTGTGCCTCCAGACGGGGGGGGGGGGGGGGGGCAAGGACACGTGGGCCTAGTACGCAGAGCTGCTGCGAGTGCCTCCAGGCAGGAGGGGGGGCCAAGGACACTTGGGCCTAGTGCGAGGGGGCTTCATCGACAGTCGTGGTCTTCCATCCCCTCGAGTTACCTAGTGGCCATGCCCCAGTGTCCCCAACAGTGGTATCTTTGGAAATTCCTTCGCGTGTGGGGGAGAGAGCTGGAGCGGGGGATATGGGAGCTCCAGCAGATTCCCCTGAAGAACACCACCCTGTCTTTCTCTGGTCAGGGTCGGACTAGCCGTCCATTGCAGAGGTGAAGACCAGATGGGAGCTGCTGGATTGACCTTGATATGCCATGTCCTTGTGTGGATGAAGGACCTACATCTCAGGGATGGCCAGCAGCAGATGTACCATGTGTCCAGGAATACTCTGAACAACCTACACTGACAGGTAAGTAAAGTCATGGCCACATGCAGTGGTGAGCTGGAGCCGGTTCGCACGAACCGGTTGTTACATTTTGAAGCCATTTTAGAACCAGTTGTTAACCCGCTTCCCTGCAGGGGGCGCTGAGGCTTTGATGGGCTCCAGCCGGGAAGTGATGTAATTCCTCCTCCGGCCGCCGGGGGCGCTGCGCTGTGGGAGCCACGTGGGCTGCCGCCTGGCCCTGGACATGAGCCCTGGGGCTGCTGCTGCTCCCCTGGCCCTGGGGCTCCCACTACTGCCTGCTGGGTCCCTGGCTGCTCTGCTGGGCCTGGGCTGCGTCCTGCTGATCTCCCCGTGAGCACCCACCACCCTGCCCGCAGCCAGGCCCTGCCGCACCCCCTGCCACATCACCTGCCTGCAGCCACCCCCTGCCACATCACCTGCCTGCAGCCACCCCCTGCCACACTCCCTGCCCGCAGCCAGCCCCTGTCTCCAGCCACCTCCTGCTGATCCCACCACACATCCACTGGTGCCCTGCTGTTCCCAGGGCAGTAACCCTGCACACCTGCTTCAATGAGGGGGGCAGGAAGCAGCTGGGACCCACACATGTGCACACCCTTGGG
Source organism: Lepidochelys kempii (assembly GCF_965140285.1). Taxonomy (NCBI): domain Eukaryota; kingdom Metazoa; phylum Chordata; order Testudines; family Cheloniidae; genus Lepidochelys; species Lepidochelys kempii. Next base: position 7,019,667 of record NC_136385.1, read on the forward strand.
TGACCAGACAGCAAGTGTCAAAAATCAGCACACGGGGTGGGGGGTAATAGGAGCCTATATAAGAAAAAGACCCCAAAATCGGGACTGTCCCTATAAAATAGGGACATCTGGTCACCCGAGCACACCCCCAGAGACTGGTGGGGACCCACACCTGTGAAACGGAGCTCATTTCTAGTACAGGCCCATCTTTTTAAAAAAGAACTTTACGCACGGTTAATATACATCTGTATTTTCCCAGACAGGTCAGGCTTTTTGGTTCTTAAATAGCCGTCTAGGAGGAATTTTTAAATTTTAAAAATTAGTCCCGGGAAAATACAGACATTTGGTAACCCTGCTGGTACAAAAAATACATACTGGGGCACATCCCTTAAATCAGAACTTTTTATAGGGAACCGGTTGTTAAGATTTTGGCAGCTCATCACTGGCCACATGTAGACACCACAGGAATTGGGGGGGATTGAACCAGGGTCCTTCAGCACAAGCTCTGCTCACTCATTGTCAACCAATCCAGCTCTACCCACTAGACCTCGGCCCCCTTCCAGAGTCACAGAATCCAGGAGCCTTAAGTCTCAGATCCATGCCTCACATCATAAGGCCAAACCTCCTCCCATGATGGGTGCTGTAGAGGGGACCATCTGCAGAGACCCCTCTACATTCCCCCCGTCAGAGACTGCAGCCATGGGTGGCCAGTGAATGAGCAGAGATCTCCCCTGTGGGAATCCAAGGGGCTGCACATTTGGGGTTTCACAGGGAAGGCGTCTGGCAGCCATTAACAGAGTGACCCTGTGAAGAGATTTTCCATCTCTAACAAAGGGTTTCTGTTCCCCCAGATCTCAGCCGCTCAGCAGAATGCAGGAGAGCCGAGTGCTGATGGGCTAGAGGGGTCACAGGAGTCACCGTGCAGCAGCTGTGGTGTCTGCAGTCAGCATGGGCCAAACCCTGTGCTCCAGGCTGTTTCTCTGGATTGCGAAGGGGAGTTTGGCTTGGGGAATCGGTTGCTGGTGCCTGTGTCCACAACTGGGATGTTCAGGAGGCTACTAAATGGTCCATGAAGCGCCATCCAAGCAAGTGGAGAGTGGACATTAAAGAGCAAGGCTGGGACCTCCGCAGAGCTGCTGCAGTCCAGCATCCACAGCCAGAAGAGAGACAATGGGAAAGGTACGGAGATGGCTGGCCACAGCAGCAGCCGCCATCTCATAAACCTCTGCTCTTGCTCTACACAACAGAGGCAGGACAAAAAGCCACACAGTGAGAGCTTGGGTTGCAATGAGCAATACACGGTTTTTCAGTACATTATGCTGCCCTGACAGTCTACTGCCTGTAATGTGCACATCCAGCCTCCCAGGCTGACCTCAGTGGGAGTTAGGTGCTCTGTGCCCACAGGACACGGCTGGCCTTACTAGGAGGTGAACTGAGGTGGCCGCCTCAGGTGCCAGACTGTGGGGGGCACCACTAGGACCCAGAGTGTAGAAAACTGTGTCTGCTGCTGGTGCATGTGGATTCTCTCTGCTCGAGATGCACAGAGAGGGTGGAGTGCTGTGCTGGAGGAAGGAGGGCATAAGAGACATAACAGGCAGGCAGGAGAAAAGGTGAGAGAGAATCACAGAAAGCAGCAGGAGCTGCAGGGAGAGAGAGGAGGAGGAGCCTCTTATGTACCTCTCTAGCATCCCCAGGAGCCTGGACTGATTAACCCCAGCTTCTCAGGGAGCTTCCTGTTTCCTGCTGCTTCCCTGAACCCACCTGAGGAGAACAGGAAGTCAGCTGAGGTAGTAGGAGCCAGTTAGGCCCTTAAGACGCTGATATCTTCCCTCACTCAGGCCCTGCTACCAGCCTGCTTATTTGTCCCCTTCAACTGAGTGTTGAGAGCCACTATAGCTGGCACAGAACAGCAGTCATGAGTGACAGAAGAAAACGTCCCTCTGAGGCAGCATTCAGAAAAAGAGAAAAGCTTCTTTTGCTTTCTTTATCGAAGCAGGAAGGAGCTCTCCTGAGATACGTAGACACAAATGTTCACAGTGAGCCTTCCGGCCCCAGTAAGAGTGTGAGTGGTGAGGAGATACCTGATCTTCCAGTTAGTCAGAGTGCAGGTGACCTGGCAGCTACTGCAGCATCCATATCTGCATCTCCAATGGATGTAACCATGCACGTTCCTGAAGAAAAGTGTAGATCAGAGAAGAGTGTGGTGGAGGCGCAAGAAACTGCTGCTGCTGAGTTGAATTCCTTGAGTCTAGATGATCCAGGACTGTGGAACCACTTGAGCAGTAGCCTGAGGGACTTCCTTGTACTGCATGGGCCACAGCAAGTGAAAAACTTCATGTTCCCCAAAGACAATGAAAATAGTAGTTCCCATTCAACACATTACTGGCATGAAATTCCCAATGGTGAGAAAGTGGAGAGGCCACGGCTTATGTATTCAAAAATCGAGAATACTGCATTCTAATGTTCCAGCCTCTTTGGGCTCTACAGAAACAAAGGACTGGAAAAATCTGGCTAGAAATCTGGCATGCCATGAGAAGGCAGCAAATCACCAGAGAGCATTCCATAGGTGGAAAGAGCTTGAGATGAGACTAAGGTTAAAGGCCTCCATAGATGATCAGCCTCAAGAGAAGATTGCATCAGAGTCTCTTTCCTGGCAAAATGTTCGGAAAAGGCTCCTTGCCATTGTGAGAATGCTTGCTACCCAAAACCTAGCACTGCGTGGCATGTCAGATCAGCTGTATGTGCCAAACAATGGAAACTTCCTTAAAATTGTGGAGCTGATGGCCGAGTTTGGTGCTGTACTCCAGGAGCTTCTAAGAAGTGTCATCACCCAAGAAATGTACACACACTACTACCTTGGAAAACCATTCAAAATGAGGTCATTCAGTTACTGGCAACAAAAGTCAAATGGATGATTGTGGGAGATCTTAAGTCAGCAAGATATTACCCTGTTATTCTGGACTGCACACCTGACATCAGCCATACGGAACACACGCCTTTCATGGCGAGTGTTGTGTGCAGGCCACAGAATCTCACCCACCCACTCCTACAATAAACCTCTCACCTGCGTCTGAGCTATTGAAGTCCTCAAATCATGGTTTAAAGACTTCAAGGTGCAGAGAATCCTCCAGCAAGTGACCCGTGCCCTATGCTGCAGAGGAAGGCAAAAGAATCCCAGGGCTTCTGCTAGTCTGCCTTGGGAGAAAATTCCTTCCTGACCCCAAATCTGGCAATCAGCTGAACCGTGAGCATGTGGGCAAGATTCACCAGCCAGATACTACAGAGAATTCTTTTCTGGGTAACTCACATCCCATTCCATCCAACATCCCATCCCAGGCCACTAGGCCCCATCTACCACAAATAGTCAAAGATCAATTAATTGCCAAAATCATGTTAACCCATCATACTATCTCCTCCACAAATTTATCAAGCTTAATCTTGAAACCAGCTAGGTCTTTTGCCCCCACTGCTTCCCTTGGAAGGCTGTTCCAGAACTTCACTCCTCTGATGTCTAGAAACCTTCGTCTAATTTCAAGTCTAAACTTCCTGTGGAAGTAACAAAAAGGAATTTAAGTGCAGCCATCTTAGTTCTGTTGAAAAGAAAGCAAAAGTCAGGCTAACTCTAATGCAAAACTTGTAAAGGCAAAACTGGTAAGCGTATAAAACTTGCAAAGCAAAGCTGGTTTTAACCTTGCCTTACAATAACAATAAAATCTAATTGTTTAACATTTTTTGCTACAAATAAAATATAAACAAGTATAAACAAAACAAAGCTTTATTATTACATAAATAATAAAAAGCTATAAATACTTGCTTTACATTTTTTATACTTTAAAAATTTGCGTAAGGACACTCTGTCCAAACGGACGTCTTCCTTCTTGCAATTGCCTAAAAATAAAACTGTCTCTAACTTGTTGCATGCAAACTAAAAGTAAGAACTTGTCTTCTTCCACAGTATCCATTTGTTCTTGTGTCCACATTGGTACTGAGCTTAAAGAATTCCTCTCCCTCCATGGTATTTATCCCTCTGATGTATTTATAGAGAGCAATCACATGTTCCCTCAGCCTTCTTTTGGTGAGGCTAAAGAAGCCAAGCTCCTTGAGTCTCCTTTCATAAGACAGGTTTTCCATTTCTCGGATCATCCTAGTAGCTCTTCTCTGTACCTGTTCCTGTATCCTTCTTAAACATGGGAGACCAGAACTGCACACAGTCTTCCAGATGAGGTCTCACCAGTGCCTTGTAGAACGGTACTAACACCTCCTTATCTCTACTGGAAATACCTTGCCTGATGCATGCCAAAACCGCATTAGCTTTCTTCACGGCCATATCACATTGGTGGCCCATAGTCATCCTGCGGTCAACCAATCCTCCAAGGGCCTTCTCCTCCTCTGTTACTTCCAATTGATGCATCTCCAGCTTATAACTAAAATTCTTGTTATTAATCCCTAAATGCATGACCTTACATTTCTCACTATTAATTTTCATCCTATGACTATTACTCCAGTATACAAGGTCATTCAGGTCTTCCTGTATGATATCCCGGTCCTTCTCTGAATTGGCAATACCTTCCAGCTTTGTGTCACACACAAACATTATTAGTGTACACTCACTTTTTGTGCCGAGGTCAGTAATAAAAAGATTAAATAAGATTGGCCCCAAAACCGATCCCTGAGGAACTCCACTGGTAACCTCCCTCCAGCCTGACAGTTCACCTTTCAGTAGGACCCTCTGTAATAATTAGTATTCTTGAACTAATAATTTCCCATGTAGCACCGTAACAAACGCCTTACTGAAATCTAGCTAAATTAGATCCACTGTGTTTCCTTTGTCTAAAAAATCTGTTACTGTCTCAAGGAAGGAGATCAGGTTGGTCTGGCACGATCTACCTTTTGTAAAACCATGTTGTATTTTGTCCCATTTACCATTGACCTCAATGTCCTTAACTACTTTCTCCTTCAAATTTTTTTCTATACTACAGATGTCAAACTAACAGGCCTGTAGTTACCCGGATCACTTGTTTTCCTTTCTTAAAAATAGGAACTATGTTAGCAATTCTCCAGTCATGTGGTACAACCCCTGCGTTTACAAATTCATTAAAAATTCTTGCTAATGGACTTGCAATTTCATGTGCCAATTCCTTTAATATTGTTGGATGAAGATTATCTGGGCCCCCCATTTAGTCCCATTCAGCTGTTCAAGTTTGGCTTCTACCTCGGATATGGTAATCTCTACCTCCATAGCCTCATTCCCATTTGTCATGCTACCATTACCCTAAGATCCTCATTAGCCTCATTAAAGACAAAGGCAAAGTACTTGTTTAGATATTGGGCCATGCCTAGATATCCTATGATTCTATGATTATCCTTAACTTCCACTCAGCCCTCAGTGTTTAACTGTCCCACTTCTTCTTTCTTTGTTTTCTTCTTATTTATATGGCTATAGAACCTTTTACTATTTGTTTTAATTCCCTTTGCAAGGTCCAACTCTACATGGCTTTTAGCCTTTCTCACTTTATCCCGACATGTTCGAACCTCAATAAGGTAGCTTTCCTTGCTGATCCCTCCCATCTTCCACTCCCTGTATACTTTCTGCTTTGTCTTAATCACCTCTCTGAGATGCTTGCTCATCCAGCTTGGTCTACAAGTCCTGCCTATGAATTTTTTCCCCTTTCTTGGGATGCAGGCTTCTGACAGCTTCTGCAACTTTGACTTGCAGGAATCCCAGGCCTCCTCTGCCTTTAGATCCATAAGTTCTTCAGTCCAATCCACTTCCCTAACTAATGTCCTTAATTTTTTCTTAAAGTTAGCCCTTTTGAAATCAAAAACCCTACTCACAGATCTATTTTTTGTTATCCTTCCCTTCAGGTTAAGGTGAATTAGCTCATGATCACTGGAACCAAGGGTGTCCCCTACAACCATTTCTTCTAGGAGGTTCTCACAACTTACCAAAACCAAATCTAAAATGACATCCCCAGTTGTTGGTTCAGCAACTACTTGATGAAGGAATTCATCAGCTATCGCATCTATTAAAATCTGAGCCCTATTATTATTACTAGCACTTGTCCTCCAGTCTATATCTGGGAAGTTAAAGTCTCCCATGAGCGCACAGTTCCCATGAGTATTTACTTCATTAAAAACATTGAAGAGGTCTCTATCCATAGTGTGGAAGAAAACATGAGTTTTTCATTGTGTCCTCCACCGCTTGGGTCACCACCACTGCTGCCCCTGTGTCTGTCTTTGCCTTCTCACCTCAGTCCTTCTCCTCCAGCAGAACTCCCCCTCAACCTCCCCTGTCTCCAGCTCTGGTGGCTGGCTCCTCTGCCGCTGCAGCCACCTACACTCCTTCCGGCCAGATGAGGGATTTCAAAATGTTCTGAAGAGTGCGCAGAAATGGGTAGAGCAGCTTCCCACTGAAGCTATTTCCCCACCCATTCAAGAATACAAGAGTCACCGAAGAAGACGACATTTTGTATATGAGGCACGGGATAATCTCATAAGAGACCCCAAACAACAATTCAAAGCTGAATTCTTTAACCGGGTGCTAGACTGTGCGATACAATCAGTTGCAGAACGTTTCATGCAGCTCAAGGATCACAGCAGCATATTTGGGATGTTGTAGGATGTTCCCAAACTCCTCACTGTACCTGAAGAAGACCTAAACCAGCAATGCAGGGCACTAGAGACCGTGTTGACACATGACGACATGTGCGATATTGATGCAAGTGATATAGGTGATGAACTGAAAGCCCTTTTCAGATACATTCAACAGGATCAATTCCAAAGGCTGTTCTGGAATATGCGTGCACAAATAAGATGACCACCATCTTTCCAAATTATTTTGTTGCTCTGTGCATACTTCTAACACTTCCTGTAACAGCTGCCAGTGGAGAACACAGCTTCTCCAAGCTGAAATTAGTAAAAACACATCTACGCTCCACAATGACCCAGGAGAGGCTAGTCGGCCTTGCAACCATCTCAATAGAGTATGAGTTGGCCCAGACTGTGGACCTTGAGGAAGCAGAAGCAGTTCAAATCTCTGCAACTAAGAAGGCACGGAAGCACCACTTTGATTATTCAAACATCAAAATGCCAGTGTTAACTTTCAAATGCCTGAACAGCAAATGTAACTTTTCTTGTCTGCATAATAAAGTGTACTGACAATTTTTGAACGAGGCATTTAAAGTTGTTAGTTCTCCTTTATTGGGGTAGGTAGCAGAGCAGTACCACGGGCGGAGGAGAACAGAAAGAAGGCAGAATTGAGACCTTTCAAAGTTTTGGCCCAAGCAAGGGAGCATGGGGTGTCATTTGAGCTCCCCGCCTGATAGGGTGACCAGACAGCAAATGTGAAAAATCAGGACAGGGGGTGGGGGGTAATCGGAACCCATATAAGAAAAAGACCCAAAAGTCGGCACTGGCCCTATAAAGTTGGGACATCTGGTCACCCTAATGCCTGAGGTGCCAAAATGTTGTGGGCCGGCCCTGGCGGCAGGTGCAGTGTATTGAATAAAACAAACACATACAAAACAGGATGTGATTGAAGAGAATTAGTCATTAAATAACTTATTTCTCTTCTGTTTATCTTGATGGAGGTATTAAATCAGGAATCACAGACTCTGCGAGCCCCAAAGCTGTGGGAGAAAGGTGGCATAAATCCCGAGTTGGAATTAGACTTTCAACAAACCAGATAGCCGGAGGAGACAGACCTTCCCCAAGACAATGTCCTCTTATCGCCCTTTGTTCTATAGTGGCAGTGAACATGGTTAGAAGAGATTGGCACTGCCAGGTGTGAATGGGGCTTGTGAGAGTGAAGTATTTTCATTGTATTCTGCAGATAATATTGCTCAGATTCAAAAGGAGATGCCGAGTTAACTCGAGCTACACCTTATGCATTGCCCTAACTCGACTCCTGTCCACACAGAAAAACCCTAAAGGATGTGGTGCTTATAACTCAAGTGAGCTGGCCCCTCGGGGCACAGGCTAAAGCCTAAGTTAGCACAACTCACCAGCTAACATGATCTTTCTGTAGTATGGATGCAAGCTAGCTGCACTTGAGTGCTTCTAATTCTCCAATGCCTTCCCACTCTTCCCCCTGTGTCCCAAGAAAGGACAGACAAGTTCTCCCACCATCCACTGGGAAAGAATCCATAGAGTGGCTCAGCTCACTGCTGGGCAAAGAGCCTTGGGATGAGCTCCTAAAAGTCTCAGTGCCCCACCTGAGTGAGTGCAGTGCCAGTCTGGACACAGCAGGACCTTTGTTTATTCACAGTGCGGCTCTTCTCATGTGAGAGAGGCTGACTCAAGCCCAGTAACTGAGTGTAGAAAACTCAGGTTAACTCTGCAGTGAAGACAAAGCCTCAGATCTTTCAGCTGACAGGGATCTATTCTACCACAGTGGTTCTGAACTGGGGGGTCTGTGGCCCTGTCGGAGGGGGGGGGGTGTCACAAGAATAAATAGAGACTGGGAGTGGCTAAGTCATTATGGAAGGTAGCCTATTTCCCCTTGTTTTTTCCTACCCACCCACCCCCGACGTTCTGGTTAAACTTGGATTTAAACTTGGAGAGCGGTCAGTTTGGATGAGCTATTGCCAGCAGGAGAGTGAGTTTGTGTGTGTGGTTTTTGGAGGGGGGTGAGGGGATGAGAGAACCTGGATTTGTGCAGAAAATGGCCCACCTTGATTATCATGCACATTGTGAAGAGAGTTGTCACTTTGGATGGGCTATTACCAGCAGGAGAGTGAGTTTGTGTGGGGGGGTGGAGGGTGAGAAAACCTGGATTTGTGCTGGAAATGGCCCAACTTGATGATCACTTTAGATAAGCTATTTCCAGCAGGACAGTGGGGTGGGAGGAGGTATTGTTTCATGATCTCTGTGTGTATATAAAGTCTGCTGCAGTTTCCACGGTATGCATCCGATGAAGTGAGCTGTAGCTCACGAAAACTCATGCTCAAATAAATTGGTTAGTCTCTAAGGTGCCACAAGTACTCCTTTTCTTTCTCCCTACACATTTACTGTAATAACTCTAACTTCCCTTTTAACTAGAAATCCCCCTGCATTCAGCTTCCCTCAGTGCTGTTACAGCCTCTCCCACCCCAGCAGTTACCGAGCTGTGCCCCATTGTGCCTGGGCACCCCAGCAGGAGCCACCGAGGTTCAGGGCTCCCTTTTTACTGCCCCAGCGCCCCCATCCCCTGTGCTGAGCTGCTCGGAGAGTGCAAACCTTTCTTCTAGATTGGATGGATGTTCTTCAAACTGTTATTAACATGAGAGCTCAGTGAACTGAGGGTGTGTCTGTGTCTCTCCAGCCTCTCGCTCTCCAAAACAGAGTACTGTATGTTTCTGAGCGTGTCTCCTCTCAGTTCGGAGAGGTTCCTTCACATTCCCAGGCCAGGCCGTGTCGGTAGCAGTCAGAGGGTCGGGGGTCGATGCCAGCAGGAGGGGACGGCTCTCTTTCACTGGATGAGAACGTGGGAGGCTTGCAACCCATGAAACAAAGAGCTAAAAATAATGAGGTGATTTATGAAAGGGGCCCCCGCTGTTACCCCAGCATTATGACTGAGACTGGGGTATGAATGAAGCCCAGTTTGTCCTCCCTTACAGGGGGGATCCCAAGCGTGTGACAAATGCTCCAGACCTCTCCCCTGGAGCCCCACAGAGGGGGAGCTGCAGTGACTGGGGCCTCTTGTACCCAGCTCTTGCCCCACCCTGCGCAGCACCAGAGCCTCCCGCTTCCACTGCCGGCTCTGGGGCTGGGCCCAGACCCCTCCCTGACCCTGCAGCCCGGGCTCCCAGCACAGCCACAGCCCTGCCCAGGGGTCTGCAAGCCCTGAGGAGCCCTTTATAGCCCCCCGGCACCCAGGCCAGCACCTGATTGGCTGCTCCATTATCCTCTGTGCAAATTAGCTCCCACCCCCGAGGCTAATGAGGGCCCAGGTGGCTGTAAGGGGGGAGGGGAGCTTGGCATGTCCTGGGGTGACAGTTAAACCGACACAGCAGAGTCACCCTGTGGAGCTGGGGGTCACTAGGAAAGGGAGGGGGCAGTTCAGGGGGGCTGAGGTGCAGGAGGGGCTGCAGGGGTCAGGAGATGGGTTCAGGGGAGCAGAGAGGGTTGGGGGTTCATACAGGGCTCATTAGGGGGACTGAGGAGGGGGCCAGGATGGGGGAGGGGCAGAGTCCAGGCATGGGGTAGATTTGGGGGGCAGAGTTGAGGGGATTGTTGAGGAGGGGGAAGTTCAGGGGCAGTTTACAGGGGTCAGTGTTGGGGGGAGGTGGGGGGGGGAGAAGTTCAGGCTGACTCCCTCCCTCCCCAAGGCAGGGCTGTGGGGCACAAACTGGCTTTATTAGCAGGCAAGGACTTTCTCCTCCTCCCAGCCCCATGCGGTTTGGGGCTGGGGGCACAGAGGTTGGAGCAGGGGAGGGGTGTTATCAAGCCAAAGGGCGGGGGGTTGTTTGCTTCAGGGCAGGGAGCAGAATGGGGCGTGTGCCGTCCAAAGGGCAAGCGAAGGAGATGGAAGCAGGAGGCGGCAGGTGGCAGTTCAGGGGGCATGAGGGGCAGGAGGGGGAAAAGGCTTTTTGGGGGTAACTGAAGGGCAGGAGGTGCAGGGCGAGGCAGGGTGTCAGGAGGCGGATTCAGGGGAGCAGAGAGGATTTGGGGGGGTTAGTAGAAGACCCATGGGGAGATTTGTGGGGGGAGGGTGTGGGAAAGGTCAGATTACAGGAACTGTTGCTGCTTCCCCCTGCCCCCCCCCCAAATCAGCCCAGCTGGGCCCCTCTGCCCTGGGGTGGGGAACTCACAGGATGGGGCTGCTTGCACTGCAGCCCCAGCCCCTGCGAGGGTGCCCAGATAGCAAGTTTGAAAAATCGGGATAGAGTGTGTGTGTGGGGGGGTAATAGGCACCTATACAAGAAAAAGCCCTGAATATCGGGACATCTGGTCACCCTAGCCCCTGCAGCGTCCCTGCTCCAGGAGACCTGTTGCCCCATTGCCCCCAGGCCGAGCTGGGGGGAGGGAGACCTGAGCCACCCAAAGGAGGGAGGCCGGAGAGCCTCAGTGCAGCAGCAGGAGGGGAGAAGAGCCCAGTGCTGGGAGCAGCGGAGAGACAGAGCCCATATGTGAGGTGTAAGAATTGGATGGGGAGAGGTGGGAATTAATGATCACCTGGAGAGTGGGAGGCCCTGAGTGGCAACACTAGGATTGGTCGTGTTCTGTGTGTTTATTATTGACCTGGAATAATGGTCTAAAAAACTTGAGATAGGAAAACTTGCCCGGGCCACCGAATTCTTTTGTTTGGGTGGATTGTGAGGAATTTCAGAAAGAGCTTGATAATGTCAGGCAACATTCAATGCGTCTGTGCAAGGTGCTGCCTTTCAAGAAGGCTGACTTAAGAAAATTCAGGGAGTTGGTAGGTAAGATCCCTGGGTAGCAAGTCTGAAGGGAAAAACAGTTCAAGAGTTGGCAGTTTTTCAGAGACATTATTATGTGCCTGTAGGAAGGCGAAGGCTCACCGGCATAGCGCCTCCTGCTGGTCATCTTGGAAGTTAGCTCTTCAGCACTGGGAGCCCCCTCTGCAGGCTGGTGTCTTGCCTGCCTTAGGGCCCCCATATCCCTCCTGGACCTCGGTGCCCTTTTACCTTGGGGTGCTGCCCCCTAGCTGTACCCCCACACTCTGGGTCTCCCCTCCCAGGGGAACCCCCAACCCTCTAAACCCACCTTGTCTCAGTGGCTACTGCCAGTCATCATCTAGCCCCTGCTCACTGGAGCAGACTGCACTCTGTAATGGCTACTCATCATTGGCAAGGGGGTAGGACCTGCTGCCTTTGCCTATCCCCAGGCTGTCCCTCTGCCTCCCCAGTACCTCGCTTAGGCCTTCAACGAGGCCTCAGCCTGGGGATTTACCAGGCTGCTGCTCCCCAGCTCCCTTTGCCCTTCCCCAGCACTGCTCCACTTCAGGTACATTGCTCCCAGGCAGCTAGCCCTTCTCCCTCCAGGGCTAGAGTGATACTCCTCTCACTTCTGGCCCCAAGCCCTCTTATAAGGGCCAGCTGGACCCTGATTGAGCTGGCCACAGCTGTGGCTGCTTCCCAAATCAGCCTAGCCCAGCCACAGCCCTCTCCAGGGATGCTTTTAACCCCTGTTTTACTGGAGTGGGGCAGTTGCCCCACTACAGGGCCTAAAAGCAAACTATTCCACTGCATAGGAAAGATAGGAAGTATAGCCAGAGACCATGCTGGCTTAACCAGGAGATCCTCAATGATCTAAAAATCAAAAAATTGTTGTACGTAAAGTGGAAACTAGGTCAAATTACGACAAAGGATGAACATAAATAACACAAGTATGTAGGGACAAAACGAGAAAGGCCAAGGAACAAAACAGATCATAGCTAGAGACATAAAGGGTGACAAGAAAACATTCTACAAATACGTTAGAAGCAAGAGGAAGATCAAGGACAGGGTAGGCCCATTACTCAATGAAGAGGGAAAAAACAATAACAGAAAATGTGGAAATGGCAGAGGTGCTTAATGACTTCTTTGTTTCAAGAAAAGGAGTACTTGTGGCACCTTAGAGACTAACCAATTTATTTGAGCATGAGCTTTCGTGAGCTACAGCTCACTTCATCAGATGTTTACCGTGGAAACTGCAGCAGACTTTATATACACACAGAAATCATGAAACAATACCTCCTCCCACCCCACTGTCCTGCTGGTAATAGCTTATCTAAAGTGATCAACAGGTGGGCCATTTCCAGCACAAATCCAGGTTTTCTCACCCTCCACCCCCCCACACAAATTCACTCTCCTGCTGGTGCTAGCCCATCCAAAGTGACAACTCTTTACATAATCAAGTCGGGCTATTTCCTGCATAGATCAAGGTTTTCTCACATCCCCCCCACCCCCATACACACACAAACTCACTCTCCTGCTGGTAATAGCTCATCTAAACTGACCATTCTCCAGGTTTAAATCCAAGTTAAACCAGAACATCTGGGGGGGGGGGGGGGGTAGGAAAAAACAAGAGGAAACAGGCTACCTTGCATAATGACTTAGCCACTCCCAGTCTCTATTTAAGCCTAAATTAATAGTATCCAATTTGCAAATGAATTCCAATTCAGCAGTTTCTCGCTGGAGTCTGGATTTGAAGTTTTTTTGTTTTAAGATAGCGACCTTCATGTCTGTGATTGCGTGACCAGAGAGATTGAAGTGTTCTCCGACTGGTTTATGAATGTTATAATTCTTGACATCTGATTTGTGTCCATTTATTCTTTTACGTAGAGACTGTCCAGTTTGACCAATGTACATGGCAGAGGGGCATTGCTGGCACATGATGGCATAGATCACATTGGTGGATGTGCAGGTGAACGAGCCTCTGATAGTGTGGCTGATGTTATTAGGCCCTGTGATGGTGTCCCCTGAATAGATATGTGGGCACAATTGGCAACGGGCTTTGTTGCAAGGATAAGTTCCTGGGTTAGTGGTTCTGTTGTGTGGTATGTGGTTGTTGGTGAGTATTTGCTTCAGGTTGCGGGGCTGTCTGTAGGCAAGGACTGGCCTGTCTCCCAAGACTTGTGAGAGTGTTGGGTCATCCTTTAGGATAGGTTGTAGATCCTTAATAATGCGTTGGAGGGGTTTTAGTTGGGGGCTGAAGGTGACGGCTAGTGGCGTTCTGTTATTTTCTTTGTTAGGCCTGTCCTGTAGTAGGTAACTTCTGGGAACTCTTCTGGCTCTATCAATCTGTTTCTTTACTTCTGCAGGTGGGTATTGTAGTTGTAAGAAAGCTTGACAGAGATCTTGTAGGTGTTTGTCTCTGTCTGAGGGGTTGGAGCAAATGCGGTTGTATCGCAGAGCTTGGCTGTAGACGATGGATCGTGTGGTGTGGTCAGGGTGAAAGCTGGAGGCATGCAGGTAGGAATAGCGGTCAGTAGGTTTACGGTATAGGGTGGTGTTTATGTGGCCATTGTTTATTAGCACTGTAGTGTCCAGGAAGTGGATCTCTTGTGTGGACTGGACCAGGCTGAGGTTGGTGGTGGGATGGAAATTGTTGAAATCATGGTGGAATTCCTCAAGGGCTTCTTTTCCATGGGTCCAGATGATGAAGATGTCATCAATATAGCGCAAGTAGAGTAGGGGCTTTAGGGGACGAGAGCTGAGGAAGCGTTGTTCTAAATCAGCCATAAAAATGTTGGCATACTGTGGGGCCATGCGGGTACCCATAGCAGTGCCGCTGATCTGAAGGTATACATTGTCCCCAAATGTGAAATAGTTATGGGTAAGGACAAAGTCACAAAGTTCAGCCACCAGGTTAGCCGTGACATTATCGGGGATAGTGTTCTTGACAGCTTGTAGTCCATCTTTGTGTGGAATGTTGGTGTAGAGGGCTTCTACATCCATAGTAGCCAGGATGGTGTTATCAGGAAGATCACCGATGGATTGAAGTTTCCTCAGGAAGTCAGTGGTGTCTCGAAGGTAGCTGGGAGTGCTGGTAGCGTAGGGTCTGAGGAGGGAGTCTACATAGCCAGACAATCCTGCTGTCAGGGTGCCAATGCCTGAGATGATGGGGCGCCCAGGATTTCCAGGTTTATGGATCTTGGGTAGTAGATAGAATATCCCAGGTCGGGGTTCCAGGGGTGTGTCTGTGCGGATTTGATCTTGTGCTTTTTCAGGAAGTTTCTTGAGCAAATGCTGTAGTTGCTTTTGGTAACTCTCAGTGGGATCATAGGGTAATGGCTTGTAGAAACTCGTGTTGGAGAGCTGCCGAGCAGCCTCTTGTTCATATTCCGACCTATTCATGATGACAACAGCACCTCCTTTGTCAGCCTTTTTGATTATGATGTCAGAGTTGTTTCTGAGGCTGTGGATGGCATTGCGTTCCGCATGGCTGAGGTTATGGGGCAAGTGATGCTGCTTTTCCACAATTTCAGCCCGTGCACGTCGGCGGAAGCACTCTATGTAGAAGTCCAGTCTGCTGTTTCGACCTTCAGGAGGAGTCCATCTAGAATCCCTCTTTCTGTAGTGTTGGCAGGGAGACCTCTGTGGATTAGTATGTTGTTCAGAGGTATTTTGGAAATATTCCTTGAGACGGAGACGTCGAAAATAGGATTCTAGGTCACCACAGAACTGTATCATGTTCGTGGGGGTGGAGGGGCAGAAGGAGAGGCCCCGAGATAGAACAGCTGCTTCTGCTGGGCTGAGAGTATAGTTGGATAGGTTAACAATATTGCTAGGTGGGGTGAGGGAACCATTGCTGTGGCCCCTTGTAGCATGTAGTAGTTTAGAATCACCTGATCAAGATCCTCTACAGCAAACAGGGAAAGATTAAGAATGAGCTCTCAAAAATGGATACTCTCATAAAGAACCAACCTTCCACACAAACTTCCTCGTGGCTGGATTTTACTAAAACTAGACAAGCCATTTACAACGCACACTTTGCTTCTCTACAAAAGAAAAAAAGACACTAAACTTTCTAAAGTTTCTCAGTGGAGATTTTTAAGAGTAGGTTAGACAAACACCTGTCCGGGATGATCTAGATAATGCTTAGTCATGCCATGAGTGCAGGGGACTGGATTAGATCAGTGGTTCTCAGCTGGGGGTCAGTGAGCCCTTTCAGGGGGGCCGTGGAGCCCCACGGCTGAAACCTGGAGCCCCAGTGCTGAAGCCTGCCCCCCCTTCCCCCTAAGCCAGGAGCGGTGCGGGTCTGAAGCCAGTGGGCCCCCTGCTCTAGTTAGGAGCGGCGCGGGGCTGAAGCCCGCGGTGCCCTCCCCATCCCCCCCAAGCCAGGAGTGGCACAGCCAGAAGCTAGGTGGGGCTGAAGCCGGCAGGGTCCCCACATCCCCTCCAAGCCAGGAGCAACGTGGTGCTCGAGCCGGCAAACCTCCCCTCCCCCACAAGCCAGGAGCAGCAGGGAGGCTGAAGCCGGGAGTCCCAGTGACTTGCCCCTGAAGCTGGGCATTGCACTGGAAGCCCCCCTGCCTGCATACAGCCCATAGCTACCCCCTGCCTGCACCCTGTGCTACCCCCTGCCCATACACAGCCCTTAGCTATCCCCTCCCTGTACCCTGAGCTACTCCCCTCATTTCACACAGCCCCTAACTAACCTCCTGCCCGCACCTGAGCAGTTATCAAACTTTTTGAACTGAGTCCCCCCTTTCAGTTATATTTTTGGTTGCATCCCCCCAGAGCCCAGACAAGCTGGGTGCCCTCCTGAGCGAGTCAGGGGGTGGAGATGGCACATCCTCCCTGGACCCTGCTGTGTGGAGCTGGGATGAGCCATGCCAGGCCTTCCTTACCCCCCCGCCACCAAAAAAAAATTGAAGTAAAACTATGCCTATGCCCAAGTGTGTCCCCCTGGCCTGGAGCCCACGCTTACCCCCTGCCGGGCCCTGTTGTTTTTATAGGATGTTGAATGGGGCCTCAGCAAGAAAAAGGTTGAGAACCCCTGGATTTGATGATCTTTCAAGGTCCCTTCCAGTCCTATGATTCTATGTGGAAAGGAACAATTGAAACTGGGTGACATGGGCAAATCCACTGAGCAGCTGGGCTGACAGATAGATTACGGCAACTGCGTGGCATGTGGCAATGAAGAGAAGAGATTCCCCCGTGGGACAGTAGACGGAGCCACTGCCCAATCCAGCTACACTCACAGCCCCACTGTCGAGAAGGGACACAGAGAGGGAGTGTCACGGGTTGGGGTCACTACAGAGAGTTTGGGCCATCAGTGTTGTTACTGGGGATTTCTAACCCTACATATTTCGGTCTGTTTGTGTGTGTGTATATTTACCTAATTTCCCTTGTAACTGTGGAAAATCCAGTCTTTGGGTTGGGGTTTAACTGCTTCACCTGGGGGTTGCTCCATTGACTCCACAGCTGGCCCTGCCTATCCCACCACAGCGGTTACTAACTTGTGCCGCATTGGGTCTCCACCCCCGACCCCCCCCCAAAGTGAGAGCTCAGGGCTCCATGAAATGTTCTCACTGTTTAAATGAGAAAACAAAGCCCATTTTTCATGAGGTCAGTCGTTCTTATCAGCATCAGGCCTCTCAGAAGGGCTCATTTAAATGTTAAGGGGTCCTGTATTGCTTGGGATCTTGGGTTTGTACTTTGGAAGCATCACATCTCCTGAAATGTTTGCTGACCTCACCCACTATCCTTCCTCTCAGGGCTAAATAAAACAAAAAGTTTCAAGGCAACATTTCAAAATAAATAAGCCACCACAAAAAAGTCTGTTCCCAAGTTTATTTTGTTTAACTGTAAATGGTTTTCTGTTGTTTCTTATGCGTGATTACATTAAAACAAGAATATTAATTTCTTAATGCACAATAGGGAGAGTAAATGACAGTCATGCTCTAAATATAGCAGTTTAATTGTCTTCAACGGATTCTTATTTGGGGGGGGAGAGACTCAGTTTAAACACTCAACATACATGCCAATCATTTATCTGTGTTTACAGCCTATTCTAAAGTAATTACTTCCTACTATGTAATACTCAGGTCCTGAATCTGCCCTTGTCTTGAATAAAGAAAGTTTCACTGATGTAACTTAGGCTATGTCTACACTGTCAGATGTACAGCGCCAGGAGTTGCAGTGCCCCTCAGAGAGCGCTGCAGGGAAAGGGCTGCTGTGTGTTCACAATGCCAGCACAACGGCAGCTCTTGCAACGGCCACAGAGCAGTGCATTGTGGTAGCTATCCCAGCATGCAAGTGGCTGCAACATGCTTTTCAAATGGGGTGGTGTTGGGTGGAGTGTGACAGGGAGTGTGTTGTGTGTATGTGGGGGGAGAGAGAGTGGGTTTTGGGGGGGGATGAGAGCATGTCAGCATGCTGTCTTGTAAGTTCAGACAGCAGCAGACTCCCCTCTCCCTGCCTCTCAAGCAACATTCCACAGTAATGGTTTGCTTTGTCCCAGAGCAGATAAGCATGCCAGCTGTCAGAAACGGCGCTTTGAAAGGACATATCCGCATTCCTACAGCCGATTCCAAACAATGACAAGAGTGGCCACTTGACTTAAGGGGATTAGGGGACGTTTCTGGAGGCGGATCAGAGCGCAGTAATGCAACACCTCGTTCGCACTGACGCTGGGGCGTTTCAGCCGAGATGCACCAAGCATTATGCTTCTGGTGGAGGTGGATTACTAGGGGCACTCCCGCTACAAAGTCCAGGTGCTCTACGTGCCTTGACAGTGTGGATGGGTCATGAGTTAGGGTGCCCGGGGTTGCTTTTAATGCACTCTAACTCACAAGTGTAGCCAAGTCCTTAGTGATTTTCAGCTATTAGGCTGGGCAGAAATGCTGTCCTGCCACAAGTAATTGTCAGCTCTTTTGAGCACTTAAAATAACAAAAGGCCCTATCTTCTGAACAGTGGGGAGAAACAGGTTAAACCAGACCAGGGACCCTTAGGGAGAGTTCACTCCTCCTGGCAGAGATACCTCTCCTCACCCCTCTTACTTTCGCAGGAGTCAGGCATTCAAGCACCTGGCTTAATGAGTCCTTTCAGCTGAGGGTGACCCCTCATTTGAGACAGGTTAAGCACAGTTCTGCTCCCCTTTACTTATACAATAAATGCAACAACACTGACAACAACATTTCACTACCCCTTCATTCAGTACTAAAGTGATCTGTAACCCAACACAAGTCAATATTGATCACTTTGAGCAACACCTCTATATCTGATGGATATCTAGGCAGAGTAGGTGAGTTCATGTAAATACAATTTCCTCCTAAAGTCTCTCCCGCTCCCAGCTAGCTGTCATGGGAGAACTCATTCGGACCCTGTTTACATAGTTATGTTAGGAAGAAGCTTCTCCTCTAAAAACGTTTCTATACAATTTCCATTAGATGGTTTCTTGCACCTCCCATTGAGACATCTTGTAATGGCCACTGTCAGAGACAGGATGGATCACTGGTTTGATCCAGTACAGCAGGGAGATGAGATACCGAGCTAGATGGCCTTTAGGTCTGATCCAATACAGCAAGGATGTGGGATACTAGGCTATATGGGTGATTGGTCTGATCCAGTACTGCAGAGAGGTGGGGATACCAGGCGAGATGGGCTGTTATTCTGGTTCAGCAAGGACACAGGGATACATGGACTATCAGTTTGCTTTGGTATGGCTGTTCCTGTGCAGCAGCCTTGCACTAACTGGTCTGATCCAGTACTGCAGAGAGGTGGGGATACCAGGCTTGATGGGCTGTTATTCTGGTTCAGCAAGGACACAGGGATACATGGACTATCAGTTTGCTTTGGTATGGCTGTTCCTGTGCAGCAGCTTTGCACTAACTGGAAGAAGTGACCTGCAATTGATTTTTTTTTTTTTAGTTTTCAATTTAAAAAACGGTATAGGCTGTCAGATTGGTTCATATTCCATTTTTTAAAATTAAGGGTTTTGTTTTGTTGAAGTGTATCCTATTTAAAGAGACTCTTGGCATGTCTATTATTTCATGTAAAACACTTCCTTTAGGCTCTTCAGCGCCTGCTCTTTAGTTAGATTTTTCCAGTCTCCTGGAAGATCTGCTGCTTTAGCACCATACGCTCTAGCTAACTGGTCACTGAATGATTTGAAAACAAATTTCCTGAAATCAGAAGCATCAATATTGGGACCAGGCTGAATGTGCCAGTCTGGGTAGTAATGGCGGTAATCTTTGAAGGGATGAAATTTCCCATCTTCGGCTGCAGTTCGGAATTCACGATTGGAAACCACATCAGAGGAGCATATGGAATGCTCAAGCTTTTGTGAATCACAATCCCTGAAGTTCCCTAACCCTTTGGGTCGATGGACTGATACAAAATGCTCTTTATGGTCAGTGCCTCCTGCTTCACAGGGGGCTTCACAGAACGGACACTGCTTCCCACAGCCAAACACTCGCTTGAAGATCTCATCCTGGGGTTTCACTGGCAGGCTGGAGAGTTTGGTCTCAAGTTCCAAATGATTAAACTGGGTTAAGATTTGTTGTTCCAGCTCCAGAAGGAAGATTTCAATGTTACCAGAAAGCTGCTCAATTTTTGCTGTGGTTTTAAACTGTACTCCAACTAAGCTATTGCTGGAAATGGCCAGGTCCTGCTGCAGCTCTTTGCAAAAGCTGTCTAAAAAGGCAGAAACTGTGTTATTGTTTTTATTTATGGAGTTTTTCAGAACTCCCTTGATTTTATTTATTATTCTGGATAGAATCCCTTTCTCCAAATCCCTCAAACTTGCCTTCCCTCCATAGTGGTCTATCAGACATCTCTGTATCCAGGATTTGACAAACTCTTCATAGTTACTTATCTATTTCACATAGTTGTCAAAGTTCATCTCTTCCAGCAGCTTCTTTAGCAAAAAGAACTGAAAGAAGCTTCGGCTGGTGTATTCAAGGGCCTGTTCACTGCTGAGAAAATTGTCAACTATTTCTAGTCCGAGCCTTTTGTTGACATAACCCACCAGGGCAGGTTTGAGACACTGATCACAGAAATTCCTCGCCCTCGTTTGGCTCTCTTTCTTTTCCAAATGGAGATCAGTAAATATGGAGAAATAATGAGGTTTCAGCTTCTCCAGATGTTGCTGAGGATCGTTTTCTTTGATAAAATCTTCATGCATCTTCTGAAATGCCCAAGCTGCTTCCCCCAAACGTGAAGCTTCAGGTCAACTTCAAACAAAGGAGAAGTGTGAAGTTGCTCAATCTCCTCCTCTTTTAACCTCTCATTAACCATATGCAGCAGTTCTCCACAATAGGTTTCATCATAGTCTGTTTTGGATTTAACTTTTTCTTCAATGTATTTCTTGCATTCAGTCATTAAAGATAGAGCAAGCTCTTCAGTTTTACAGTAACATTCCTGTGAGAAGTATTTTACAACTGCTCGGGTCCATTTTAGGTTTAAGTATTCCTTCTTCATTGGGAAAGACTTCATTCTATAATCCAGCAGGCTTTTTGCATGTTGCAGTATCTGTCTGACAGCACCCCCTCTGTGCTTCAGATCCTTTCTCAGCTGGAGATCCATATCTTGAACAACTTGACATTTCTGTAAAGTACAGAGCGTTAACTCTGACAAGGTTTCTCGCCACATCGTTTCAAATTCTTTTTTCAGTTTCTCATGGTCTAGTTTATCTTCTCTGTTTCGGCATTCAGCCAAGAGTCTGGCAACTTCCCCTTCAATTTTCTGCTTGTACCCAGACTGGATGTTGTCTATCTTGTGCTGTCCTCTTCGTATTCGAATTGCTTCCTCACAGTTACTGCTTGAATAATTTTCAAGTTCTCTTTTGAGGCTATTTGCGCTCCTTTTGAAATCTTCTCTGTACTTTTCTATCAGGTTCAAATTTGGAGCTTCACCTTTAAAATACTGTTCTAAGTTATTCAAGAGCTTCTGTTCTCCCTGCTGTAGCTTCCCTTGTGCTTCCATTTTTAAGCTGTGAAAGAGATCACCCTCTAGTGTCTCTGGCAGCTGATTCTGGATAAAAGTTTCTTTTTCAGATATCCAGAGATACATCTCCTTGCGGAAACCTCATTCCCATTCAGAATACTTCATAGACAGCTGGTGATAGGCTTCAGCTACAAGGCTGTTTCTAAAGCTAAAGATGAAGTTCTCATGTTTCACTGACTTCCACAGGCTCTTCAACCATACAATAAAATCAGGAATATCCTTTCCAGCTCTTTTCCGTGAACGGTTCTCTATGAATTCAAACAGGTATTTCTTTAGCTCACACACACTCTCACTGTATCCAGTGTTTACGGGAGCCATGAGAGGGACTCCATGCCGCAAGCCAGGCATGTACCAATTGTGTTTTTCTGGGTCATACTCCATAATATCAGAAAATGCCATTTCCCTGCTTTGCTTTTCCATCCTTGCTGCAGCTTTGGTCATTTCATTCAGCTGCTCCAGGAGGTGTTTCCTGTCCCTCATGTTTTGATCATGAGCAGACACATCACTGACATTCTGGTGCACAAACTGGCAATTTGGCTCTTTTCCTATTTCCTCCATTCTGAGAAATGCATGGACCACAATTTGCAGAACATCCTTCATTTCTGTGGCATTCTCCATGGCCATGTTAACGATGGTGATGTCACTCAGTCCAATCACCAGAGTGGCCAGCTCATTGTCATGTTGATAACTGTCTTCCAGTGCTGTTAGTTCAGGGGCCTTCAGACCTTCAGTGTCTATCACCAGGATGAAATCACAGCCAAGCAGCTCCTGAACAGCTTCTGTAACTTTAATGAGTGTCATGAACGCTCCTCGCGTACATCGATCGCTACTCACTGCAAACTGCAGGCCGAACATGGTGTTGAGAAGAGTGGATTTCCCAGTGCTCTGCACTCCCAGCACTGTTATAACCACCATTCTGGATCTACCCCCTAGTCTGATATGGAGATGAGTTAGAACATCTACTACCCAGTTCATGGGGATGTTGGAGGCATCTCCATCGATCAGCTCCACAGGAAACCCTTCCAGCATCAGGTCAGCTGCTGTGCATGGGAGATGGGAGAATTGTCTTTGGCTTTCTTCCATTTTCCCTTCTTTAACCATTGAGCATTCAGCTTCATAGAAATGCCCCAACTCACGCATGAAATGCTCCACCCCCAAGGAACTATCAGATATTAATTTATCTAATTCCTCCAGCTGTTTTCAGTCCACTCCTGGAGTTACACATTTCTCTTTTTAGTCCGCCCGCATTTCAGAAAGATTCCCCCTAGCAATATTATCCAGGCTAAATTTCATCCATTTCAGAAAGTAATGTTTCTCCACTGGATTCAACTGTACTATTCCATTGATAAACTTAGTCAAACCATTAGTACGGTCACACTGATTCTGCTGTCTACGTATCTCTAACCATTTCTGTTTCAGTGCAGATTTATAGTCTTCAATGGCCACGTCCCCTTGCCTTTTCATTTGGCACATCTCTTTTTCCAATTTAGCCAAGTTTTTCCATGGGTCTCCTTGCAGGCTCAGCATTTCCCTTTTGTATTTTGCCCCATCTCTTATTTCTGCAGTGATTTCTTCAGTATATTTCCTCGCACACTGACATGCCTGACACTCCTCATCCACCTGGATTCCCAGGTCACGTGCCGTCACAGCCATGGCTTCCAAACTCACTGTCTTCGGAGATGAATTCACTATGGTTCCTATGGTGGACTTCACTTTTTCCACAAATCCTGCATTATTCATGATACCATCTTTCACCAGTACTAGTGATTTGCTCAGTTTCAACACTGAGGACAGCTTATTAAGAAATCCCAGAGTTTCTTTGGGTTTCTTATTCTTGCAGTTGAGGATGAAGTAATATTTAGAGCTGGATTTTTTCAGAGATGACAACAGCTCGTATTCTTTCTCACCGATGCTCTCGGTAACTATGAACACTGCGGAGGAGACCGCTGTTAAAAAGCTAAACTGTAGCCAGTGGGACTCAATGTCTCCATGCAAATTTGTAACTGCAATGGGTTCTGGGAAAAGATCAGAATTTTCCGTCCCCCCAGGGAAATACCAGGAAATCTCAACCAGCCCATCTGCGATTTTCTGAAGGAAGTTCCCAGACTCCATGTCCCGATGGATAAAGAAATCGTGGTGCTGCTGGGAGGGGCTGAGAACCTCATTGAGGAGTTGGGACTTGGAGAAGCTGTAGCTCCCCATCCACACAAAAGAAATCGTTGGCATTTCTGTGAGCACCAGGCTCTCCTCTCTGAACCCTCTGCTCTCTGCCAGGGAGTACAGCCTCCACTTCCTCACAATGTCCCTCATGGCCCACAGTAATAGGGTGCCCTTGGGGGTGTTGAGGGTGGGTAGCACCAGAGGGAGGGCAAACTGGCACATGGACATTTTGGACAGGATCTCCTGCTGTAGGAAGCTGTCTGAGCAAAGCAGAACAGCACAAAGAACATCAAGAGATTGCAGAGAAACTTTCATCTCAGTGTCACTAAAACAGAAAGTGCCATCAGTATGCAGTTTCTCCTCATAATCATCCATTTCTTCTGCAGGAGCCTTGTGCCCAATGCTTGTATTTCTGGCCGTCCCATTCAGAGCCATGACCTTCCTCAGGAAATGCCAAGGTAAATCACCTAATGCCTCTGGAATCCTGTTCTTGATGCTTTCTGGGCAGATCTCCAAAACATCCCTCAGCCTGATCTTGATGCTTCTGTGCTTCTCCAGGTTTAATCTGGACAGAACATCTTGAAATGCTTTACTTCTTTCTGCAGAAGGAAGTTAAAACAAACCAAAATTTCAGAGTAGAAAATGGTGACTTTATATACAGTTTACTCATTCCATAGACAGCCTGATGTTTGTAATTTAAAGAAAAGCAGTACCCAGTAAGTAACAGATGACTTATACATCCTGGATTCAATTCTTCTCTTACTTATATTGGTTTAACAAAAATGAAGCCAATGGGATTACTTCCATGCAAATAAAACATAGTTCTGGCCCACTTTGAACTCTACTAGGTTGGTTTGCATTGTTTGATCCCAATCCTTATCCTCAGCACAGTGCAGAGTCCACTTGAAAATGGCTTAAGTGGCGAACTGAGAATTTCCTAGAAAATCTTCCAGTATAACCAGCTCTATGACATCCCAGCTCACAGCTACTGGAGGAGGGGGCATAGACTCAGGAACCTGTCTCTGTGGTGATCCCAGAAGCTGAAATGACCCCTTGGCTGCTCTAAGCTGCTGCTCAGGATCAGACTGGTGCCTGGCAGTCTGAGGATCAGGTGGCTGTGATGGTAGCCTACACCCCTCACCCTGAGCTGTGCTGGGCATCAATGACTCATCTGGAGGATCTGACCCTTTATTTCCCTTTCAGCAGTCAGTGCAGATTACACCTTCTGGGAAGACTTATTTTTGATTTTCTTCATATCTTCCTCCATCTCTTTGCTGGGACATGTCTTTTACAGATGTAGCTAACAGCACTGTGGCTTTGCTTACCTCCCAGCGACCAAATCAGTCCCTTCACTCACGCTACTTTCTCTGTCCTTTTGGGGAGCTGTGAGTACTGTCATTACTTACAAAGCAAATTTACCCACACTTCAACATGGGGAGCTAATGCTAAGACACCTCCAGGCAAGTCCTGGTACGGTAATGTCTCCAGTGCAGTGTTAGGGTATTTGGACCTGATAAACAATTAACCCATTTATTATGTGTTATAGAGACATTATTAACGTCACAAGAGCAAACTATTCCACTGCACAGAAAAGATAGGAAGAGTGGAAAGAGACCACCCTGGCTTAATCAGGAGATCTTCCATGATCTAAAAATAAAAAAAAGAGTCCTACAAAAAGTAGAAACTAGGTCAAATTACAAAGGATGAATACAAACAAATAACACAAGTATGTAGGGGCAAAATTAGAAAGACCAAGGCACAAAAGGAAATCAAACAAGCTAGAGACATAAAGGGTAACAAGAAAACATTCTACAAATACATGAGAAGCAAGAGGAAGACCAAGGACAGAGTAGGCCCATTACTCAATGAAGACAAAAAAGCAATAACAGAAAATGTGGAAATGGCAGACGTGCTTAATGACTTCTTTGTTTCGGTTTTCACCAAGAAGGTTGGTGGCAATTGGATGCCTAACATAGTGAACACCAGTGAAAATGGAGTAGGTTCAAAACAGGGAAAGAGCAAGTTGAAAATTACTTAGACAAGTGAGATGTCTTCAAGTCACTAGAGCCCAATGAAGTGCATCCTAGAATACACAAGGAGCTGACTGAGGAGATATCTGAGCCATTAGCTATTATCTTTGAAAAGTCATGGAAGACGGGTGATATTCCAGAAGACTGGAAAAGGGCACATATAGTGCCTATCTATAAAAAGGAAAATAAGGACAACCCAGGGAATTACAGACCAGTCAGCTTAACTTCTGGACCCGGAAAGATAATGGAGCAAATAATGAAGGAATCAATTTGCAAACATCTAGAAGATAATAAGGCGATATGTAATAGTCAGCATGGATTTGTCAAGAACAAAAAACTAGGGAAATACAACCATGATGGAGCTATTATAAGGTTGGTGCATAACTGGTTGGATAACCATTCTCAGGGTAGTTATCAATGGCTCACAGTCATGCTGGAAGGGCATAACGAGTGGGCTTCTGCAAGGATCAGTTCTGGGTCTAGTTCTGTTCAATATAGTCATCAATGATTTAGATAATGGCATAGAGAGTACACTTATAAAATTTGCAGACGATACCAAGGTGGGAGGAGTTGCAAGTGCTTTGGAGGATAGGATTATAATGGAAAATGAGCTGGACAAACTGGAGAAATGGTCTGAGGTAACTAGGATGAAATTCAATAAGAACAAATGCAAAATATTCCACTTAGGAAGGAACAATCAGTTGGACATGTACAAAATGGAAAATGACTGCCTGGGAAGGATTACTGCAAAAAAGGGATCAAGAGGTCAGAGTGGACCACAAGCTAAATATGAGTTAACAGTGTAAGACTGTTGCAAAAAAAACCAAACATCATTCTGGGATGTATTAGCAGGAGTGTTGTAAGCAAGACATGCAAAGTAATTCTTCTGCTCCAGTCCACGTTGATTATGCCTCAGCTGGAGTATTGTGTCCAGTTCTGGGTGCCACATTTCAGTAAAGATGTGGACAAACTGGAAAAAGTCCAGAGAAGAGCAACAAAAATGATTCAAGATCTAGAAAGCATGACCTATGAGGGAAGATTGAAAAAACTGGGTTTGTTTAGTCTGGAAAAGAGAAGACTGAGAAGGGACATGATAACAGTTTTCAAGTACCTAAAAGGTTGTTATAAGGAGGAGGAAGAAAAATTATTTTCCTATCCTCTGGTGATTGGACAAGAAGCAATTGGCTTAAATTGCAGCAAGGGAAGTTTAGATAGGAAATTTTTCGTAATGTCCGAACTGTCAGGCTGGTTAAGCACTGGAATAAATTGCCTAGGGAGGTTGGGAATCTCCGTCATTGGAGATTTTTAAGAGCAGGTTAGACAAACACCTGTCAGGGGTGGTCTAGATGGTGCTTGGTCATGCCATGAGGGCAGGGGACTGGACTTGATGACCTCTCGAGATCCCTTCCAGTCCTATGCTTCTATAATGAAGCACCAGCTCTGCTTTAGTTTAGATTGAGAAGCCCTTTCTACTTAAATGTTAATTCTTCTAAGTACTGTAAGATCTGTATGCTTACTTGGACTGTCTTGAAATTTGTTGTCTCATGGGGGAACAGGATAGGGTTAGTGACCCAAATTTCGGGGTCATTTGAGCAAGGAGTTCCCTAGACACAGCTCGTCAAAAACACAGCATTTTGCAAAATCAGCAGTCTTATAATGGAGGGAATTGTGCACCACAGAGCTCAACATCCCCTACTTGATCTCAGTCACTCATCGTTTATTTCAGCCAGTGTGTGGCACTGACTGCCCGTTTGAGGAAGCAATACTGAAAACATCTATTAAAGGAAACCTTTGGCTTTCTAGAACACTGCATGCAAACACACATGAGCCAAAGAGATTGAAACGTGCATGTGCTGTGAGCCTAGGCAAGAGTCTTTCCAGACAGTCCACTCTCACAGTAGCTGGATGGCTCAAGTACATTTGAGCCCTACTCTACTCCACAGTATTAACAACCTTCCTCAGAATACCATCCTTGCCACCATGGATGTCACTTTCCTATATACCAATATCCCTCACAATGACAGGATAGCTGCCTGCCCCAAATATTTAAAAGACAATGGACAACCATCAATTATCCATCCCAAACACATACCAAACTCATCCAGTTCATCCTCGCCTGTCATAGATTTACCTTCAACAATAAAATTTTGTCCAAAGCATGAGAACAGCCAGGGGTACTAGGATGGCTCCCCAATATGCTAACCTCTTCATGGGTCATCCTGAAGAAGAATTTCTGGAGAAGTGCATCATGAAACCAGTGATATACCTGAGAAATTTTCATCCTATGGGAAGACAGCTTAAACTCCCTCAGACTTCCACCACAACTTCAACAACCACCACCCATTCATTAAACTCTCTCTGGAGCTTTCCCACACTAGCATCAACTTCTGGACACCACAATCAGCTTCAACAATGGAACCCTACAGACAACCATATACAAGAAACCCATGGATCACCACACCTACCTTCATAGATCTAGTAACCACCCCAACCATACCAAGAAATATGTTATTAACAGCCAGGCACTCAGATACCACAGAATGTGCTCTGAGGAGAAAGTAAGTGATATATACCTTAATGAAGGGATAGCTTATTTTTGTCAAGGTCCAAATTTCTTGGTCAAGGTATAGTCAAGGTCCAGATTCCAAGAAAAAAAAATTGAGAAACCCATAATGATAATAAACAAATAAAAACATTGTGGGGTCCATTCAAAAGCATCTCGCAGTCCGGATTTGGCCCATGGTCCGCCTATTGACTATCCCTGGCTTAACACACTTGTTGTCGATATTGTGAAGGCCAAAACTGTAACAGTGGTCAAAAAAGACCTAGATAAATTGATGGAAGATAGGTCCATCAATGGCTCTCAGCCAGGATGGGCAGGGATGGTGTACCGAGCCTCTCTTTGCCAGAAGTTGGGAATGGGTGACAGGGGATGGATCACTTGATGATTACCTTTTTGATTCATTCCTTCTGAAGCACCCGGCATTGGCCTCTGTCAGAAGACAGAATACTGAGCTAGATGGACTTTGGTCTGACCCAGTACGGCCACCCAGTATGGTCACTTAAAACCACCTTCATTAAACAAGGACACTTCATCAGAGAAGTAGATTGCATCATGCAACAGGCCACCCAAATACCCCAGGAGAACCTGCTTCAATACAGAAATAAACCCCCTTCTGACTGCATACCCCTATTTGTCACCTACCACCCCACACTGGAACCCATACAGTAAAGCTAGTGTAACCAACAATGGGTGTAAACAACTACACCCCATACGCGATGGGTACCCCATCATGAAAGAAATATTGCAAGAATCATCTCTTCTGGTCTTCGAACAATCTCTTCAAACTCATTGTTGCCCTGGTTTGAGGGATGTGTATACCCCATTATGTGATCAAACTAATTGCAACCATATTATGTGCATTCTGCCAATAGGAATTAATGAAATAGAACACCACATAGTTAAGGGTTAATTTGGAGACAGGCTTTGAGAAGCGAGGTCATATCTAGCTGATAGTTTTTGCTAATCAGAATGGGAGGAGGGGACAGACAAGTAAACAACTGAGACTGAAAACCTTGGTGGTTGGAAAACTTTGAATCTAGGCACCTCTAATATGAAAAGTTGACTGAAAGTTAGAAAACAGCTGATCGAGTTGGGGTCATTATGACCTCTGTGTTTTGTAGAAGTTAGTTAGAAAAGATTAGCTAATATGGTATATTGTGGAGCAGTCCTCTGAAGCCATCTTGAGACACTTTTTTCTGACACCCTTTCTCCCTGGTGGGTGAGCAACTGGTCACTGCAAACCTGCTGTTAATTACTCAATACCATTCCAGATCTTAGGAAAAAGATCTGGGATGTTCTAAACCTATTGCTTATGTCTCTGTATGCTTAAATCTAATAAACTGCAGTGTTAGATAAGAGCATACTTACTTGCATTTAATCCTTGATCAGACAGAAGTGCTGTGTTCCTATTGATTGATTCCTGACACTACATGGAGTGAAATAGTTAAGTTGCCCCTGCTGTGGGTTCTGAAAACCCCAGGTTACCCTCGTCATCAAGAGGAAGCTCCCCACAGACCAGGACACACCCACTCAAAGCAGCACCAGACTCTGCCAGAACTATAGATGCAAAACTTGCAGACATATCTCCATTACTATAATGATCAACATTCCACACAAAACACCTTTCAAGATCCCAGGATCTTATACATGCCTATCACATGTAGCACACTTCATCCAGTGCACTAAATGCCTGAATAATGATTATATGGATGAAACAGATAAGCACTATAAACTCAAATGAATATACACAGGAAAATGATAAAAGACAAAAACACCCTATCACCTGTGGGTGAACACTTTTCATGAAGTAATCACTCTATATCTGACCTATCAAACCCAATCCTCAAAGGCAACTTGCACAGCATTTTCAAAAGAAGAACCAGGGAGCTTACATTCATTACTCTGCTGGACAACAAATCATGGATTATGGACATCATGGATTGAACAGAGACACTAGATTTATGGTTTATTAAAACAATCTGTAATCCACTAACCCCTTCTTTTTTTCCTATGTTTGCAGCGGTGCTAATGGCCCATTCTACTTTGAATGGTGCCTTACAATATCTGCTAACTAATTATGCTAAATAATCTGTTCCATCTTTCATTTTGCTCTGACATTGGGAGTAATGTTCCCAGACCTGAAGAAGAGCTCTTTGTGGCTCAAAAGCTTGTCACTCTCACCAACAGAAGTTGGTCTAAGAAAAGATATTACCTCACCCACATTGACTTTCCAATATCCTGGGATCTACCCAGCTACAACTACGCTGCAGACAACCCTATGCTTGTCAGAAATCTGAGAATAATCTCTAGGAATATTGACAGGTTTCAGAGTAGCAGCCGTGTTAGTCTGTATTCGCAAAAAGAAAAGGAGTCCTTCTGGAACCTTAGAGACTAACCAATTTATTTGAGCACAAGCTTTCGTGAACTACAGCTCACTTCATTGGATGCATTCAGTGGAAAATACAGTGAGGAGATTTATGTACACACAGAACATGAAAAAATGGGTGTTATCATACACACTCACTTAAGATGAGCTATTACCAGCAGGAGAGTGGGGGCGGGGGGTGGGGGGAAGAAAACCATTCTTGATAACTTCTGGAAATGGCCCACCTTGCTTATCACTACAAAAGGTTTTCTCCTGTGCCCCCCCCCCACCAGTGGTAATTATTATTTTCTGTGGGTATCTGCTGCTGTTCTTGTGACACAGTGCCCTCTGGTGGGCAAAAGGTGGAATGCAGCAACATTTTGGCAGAAGCTTTTTTTTTTCTACACAAAAAATTAAAGATATGCATGGCTCATTAATTATGCATGCCTACAGTAGTACAGAATTCCTCCAGGAGTAACATTTGGCGAAAACCTGATTTCACAACAGCTGTTCCTTTGTGGAAGATTTTCTTCTTTGATGAAACACAAATGCCTCATGATTAAAAAAATCCCATTCCCCATGCACCAAGTGAACACTCCAAGGGTTGAAATGCAGTAGCATTCAAGTTCAAAATCTTGGTCTTTATCTTCAAGGTGCTCAATGGCCTTGGCCTAGTGTATCTAAAAAATCAACTAACGCTACAGGACAAAGACTGTGGTCAACATTTACTCTTGTCTGCCACAATGAAATGGAATTCTTTACAAGGTAAAGCTCATCTAGGTAGGAGACAGAGTTTCCTTGAAAAGGTGACCAATAATTTAAATCTGATTGAATATCAGATTAGGAGTGAGCAGAGGGATTCAAAGAGGAAAGTGATGGGTTCAAATCAACAGGTAGAGAACATGCTTTTAGCAGCTCAACCTCAATACATTATTTCTTTAAAAAAATGCTTATGGATACACTGGACACAGAAATATTTTGGATTGCTTTTTCCCAAAATTGGCATTTCTGAATTGTTTGGGATATATACTCAATGTCTGTCCACCTCAGATACCCATCCTACCTGACCTTCAATGAAATTGAGGAGTTCAACATTAAAAATTAAACGTTGTTTAAAAACTAAGTATTTTAAATACTTGTGGCACCTTAGAGACTAACAAATTTATTTATATGCTCAAATAAATTTGTTCGTCTCTAAGGTGACACAAGTCCTCCTTTTCTTTTTGAGAATACAGACTAACACGGCTGCTACTCTGAAACCTATTTTACATACATTATTCTTCCTCTATAATGTGGTCATGGCCTTTCCAGTGTGCAGTAAAACAGTTACTGAAATTGCGAACTGATGGTAGTTGGCTTATTTAGGCACATTATGGTGCCTTTCCTCAGTCCTCAAGTCCATGCAGTTCCATCCCCCCTCTTGAGTCACATGAGCTTGGGGAGGAGAGAAACTATGGAGACAACCCAGAAACTCAGCTGAGGG
This sequence comes from Lepidochelys kempii, assembly GCF_965140285.1. Lineage (NCBI taxonomy): Eukaryota > Metazoa > Chordata > Testudines > Cheloniidae > Lepidochelys > Lepidochelys kempii. The sequence continues at coordinate 7,051,625 of NC_136385.1, forward strand.
GGACTGGGCCATGCAGCTCTAATGAGGACGTGCAGATTCGGATGGTGTCATCAATCACAAGTTCATAGAATCATAGAATCATAGAATATCAGGGTTGGAAGGGACCTCAGGAGGTCATCTAGTCCAACCCCCTGCTCAAAGCAGGACCAATCCCCAATTAAATCATCCCAGCCAGGGCTTTGTCAAGCCTGACCGTGAAAACTTCTAAGGAAGGAGATTCTACCACCTCCAAAGGGAACGCATTCCAGTGTTTCACCACCCTCCGAGTGAAAAAGTATTTCCTAATATCCAACCTAAACCTCCCCCACTGCAACTTGAGACCATTACTCCTTGTCCTGTCCTCTTCTACCACTGAGAATAGTCTAGAACCATCCTCTCTGGAACCACCTCTCAGGTAGTTGAAAGCAGCTATCAAATCCCCCCTCATTCTTCTCTTCTGCAGACTAAACAATCCCAGTTCCCTCAGCCTCTCCTCATAAGTCATGTGTTCCAGACTCCTAATCATTTTTGTTGCCCTTCGCTGGACTCTCTCCAATTTATCCACATCCTTCTTGTACTGTGGGGCCCAAAACTGGACACAGTACTCCAGATGAGGCCTCACCAATGTCGAATAGAGGGGGACGATCACGTCCCTCGATCTGCTCGCTATGCCCCTACTTATACATCCCAAAATGCCACTGGCCTTCTTGGCAACAAGGGCACACTGCTGACTCATATCCAGCTTCTCGTCCACTGTCACCCCTAGGTCCTTTTCCGCAGAACTGCTGCCTAGCCATTCGGTCCCTAGTCTGTAGCTGTGCATTGGGTTTTTCCGTCCTAAGTGCAGGACCCTGCACTTATCCTTATTAAACCTCATCAGATTTCTTTTGGCCCAATCCTCTAATTTGTCTAGGTCCCTCTGTATCCTATCCCTGCCCTCCAGCATATCTACCACTCCTCCCAGTTTAGTATCATCCGCAAATTTGATGAGACTGCAATCCACACCATCCTCCAGATCATTTATGAAGATATTGAACAAAACCGGCCCCAGGACTGACCCCTGGGGCACTCCACTTGACACCGGCTGCCAACTAGACATGGAGCCATTGATCACTACACGTTGAGCCCGACAATCTAGCCAACTTTCTACCCACCTTATAGTGCATTCATCCAGCCCATACTTCTTTAACTTGCTGACAAGAATACTGTGGGAGACCATGTCAAAACCTTTGCTAAAGTCAAGAAACAACACATCCACTGCTTTCCCTTCATCCACAGAACCAGTAATCTCATCATAGAAGGCGATTAGATTAGTCAGGCATGACCTTCCCTTGGTGAATCCATGCTGACTGTTCCTGATCACTTTCCTCTCATGTAAGTGCTTCAGGATTGAATCTTTGAGGACCTGCTCCATGATTTTTCCGGGGACTGAGGTGAAAACCCGTTGTGGGTTTTTTATATATTTTCACTCTAGACATTAGTAGTATACAGCTCAATAGGATTCATCAATATATATATTTTTACAGGTTTCCACACCCTCTTTTGTCCTCCAGTTTCATATGTTGACACATACACATTTGGCACTGTTGACCATTTTTGAAGGAAAAAAAAGTATTTTTTCCTTTTCACAAGGCATATTTATTAGAGATGACCTGAAGAAGTCTTCTTCTGAAAGCAGTGAAATTGAGAAAGCCTTTACAAAATACATACACCACAGGAAGCTGAGTATTTTGTACATTGTGCAAAATGTGTTTTGCCAGGGGAAAAAAGACAAATGATTATTTTAAATACAAAGTATATGGTTCTCTTTAAAACCATGGAGATAAACTGCAAGTTACCACCCAGGCATGGCAAACATACCCTGGGAAAACACAATTCTTTTGGGAGGCTTTTGAGGATGCTATCAAAAAGCCCACAAGTTTCTGCTGGTGGATTTAAATGTTTTAGCACCCGAAGCCTACAGGTTAAGAACAAGCATTTCTCCCCCAGACTGGCCCTATGTATACACCTTGAAAAAAACAGAAAAGTAGTAATTTTTTTAACAATCCTTAGCCATTTTAAAAAAAAGAGCATCCCCCTGATAAATATATCTAGCCATGTACACAGAAACCTAGCTCTTTTGAAACTCCTCATCAAAGCCAGACCGCATCAAAGGAAGGTTATTCTGTGCTCAGCCTCTGACAACCTGGTAGTGGCCAGCTCAGAAATAGCACTCAACTCTGTAAAAGGAAAAGTCCCCCAGAAACCGTAACAAGTAGGCATGCTAAAAAGAAAATGGGGGATTAGTAAAACACTGAGCGATTACAAAAACCTGTTCCTCAAAAGAATAAAAGATGATTGTAAAACAGATCAGGGGTTTTATCAAACATTTGTTGAGTTTTGCTGTCAGGCATTTTAAATAAAATGGTTGAAAAATTGTACCTCGTTCCTAGCCATCAGCTAGAAAAAACACGCCTCTAGTGATGAAACGTGCCTCTAGTGATGAAGAAAATATCAGAACCACACCTCCTCACCAATTGGATTCAGAGATGAAAGACATTCTTCAAAGATCCAGTTTATCAGACTCTGAAAAGGCTAAACTTTACGAGAGGGTCCTACAAAGGTATCTGATATTGGCCAAGAAGGGTGAAGAAAAAAGACTAAAAGAAGTCTCTTTCTCCCAGAGTAAGAGGAGCAGGGGGCTGGGCCCATGGCAAAAAGGCGGAGGGTCATGACCCCTTGGCCTCCCCATCTTCCAGTATCCCTGTCACCATGTGGTCATTTTCTGGCAGGGGCATGCCTATGGACAGAACTCTAAGGCTTTCAAGCCATGTGTAAGGCAGCTTGTGTTTGGAACAAAGGAAGCACAGGCTGCATGGCAAAAGACTATAAAAGGCAGCTGCATCTTCTCCATTTTGTCTTCAGTCCTGCTTCTTATCTCTGGATGAAATTTGCTACAAAATGAAGCTCTGAACAAAGGACTGAATGACCCATCCTAGCTGGGGTTGTGTTCCAGAGGGACATTCAAGCCAGCAAACTCACAAGTACTGATAGGAGCCTGATATATGGACTTTCAAATCTTTGTATATATGTAACTGCTTTACCATTTAACATCTATCTTCTTGTTCTTTCTTTTTTCTTTATAATAAACCTGGCTGGCAGAGTGGTATTTTGGGTAGTATCCAAACCTATACTGGCCTGGTGACATGGCTGACCCTTTGGGGTCAGAAGAACATTTTGTATATGTGAGCAGAGTTTTTAGATAACTTCTCACTGTACTGGACGTAGGTGTTGATTGGGAGCCAGAGACTGGAATGCAATTAAGGGGCTGTGTGATTTCATTTTTGCTTCTTGATAACCAGTGTGGGGGATTGGAAGCACAGTTTGTGACTGGTTGGGGAGTTTAACTTCAGTGTTACCCACCAGTCTGGGGAGTATCTGCTCTCCCCTTTGCAGCCTGCCCTGACATTGGCATTTCCAGAGAGGGGTTCCCCTCGCACTGCTGGTCACACCCCGTTTGGACTGTACCAGTTAGTCACCATGCCTTTTGGTTTCTGTGCGGCCGCAGCCACATTTCAGTGACTTACGGACAGGCTGCTGCAATCTCACCACCTATATGCAGCAGCCTACATAGACAATATAGTTGTAGACAGCCTCATGTGGGAAGAACATCTCCAACACCTCACAACCATCTTGCAAGCTATAGGGGAAGCCGGGCACACCATCAACCTAGTCAAGTGCCATCTTGGGCAGCGAGAGGTAACATAGTTGGGGTACAGTGTGGGCCGAGGTACCCTACACCCCCAGTTGGATAAAGTAAAAGCCTTAGGGGACTGCCCGGCCCCTATGACAAAAAGGCCGGTAAGCCAAGTCTTGGGCCTAGCAGGATACTATTGCTACTTTGTGCCAAACCTTGCAACGCTCATGTCACCCTTACCCGACCTAAAAAAGAGCTTCCAGCTTCACAAGATACAGTAGTCAGCAGAGTGTGAGAGAGCTTTCCTGGAACTGAAGGATCGACTAACTAGGGATCCCATCCTATTCCACCCAGACTTTGACAGAGCCTTCATATTACAGACTGACGTTTCAGAAAGGGATTGGGAGCAGTGTTTTCTCAAGAAGCTGAGGGAGAGGAGCATCCAGTTCTTTATTTGAGCAGGAAGTTGTTTCCCTGAGAGCAGAAGTATTCAACGATAGAAAAGGAGGTGTTGGTGGTGAAGTAGGCAATCAGTGCACTTAGGTATCATCTACTGGGGAACCCCTTCCATTTGGTCACTGACCACATGCAACTTCGATTGCTTAACATTATGAAGGACATCAATGCCCGGGTCATGAGGTGGTAACTTTCACTGCAGCCCTACGATTTTCAAGTTGGCCACCGACCCGGTAAGGCCCATGCAAATGGCAGACTTCTTTTCCCGAGTGGGCAGTAAAAACCCAGAAGAGAGACCACAACCAGATTCCCTCTTAAAGAGAAGTGTGCATGACGGGGCGCAGTGGTTGCCCTTGTAAGAACCATGACAAGTGCTATGTAAGTGAACTTAGCCAGTATGCCATGTTACCAACTCTTATTGTGAATTTAGAGTTACATGGTGTCTTTGTAAAGTCCAATAGGATCTCCTTATTCCTGGCTTTAAAATCCTGAAATTTCCCATATTAGAAATAATCGCTGTCTCCCATTACTTGAAATGAGATTGATGCCAAACTGCCCTGGGATGAGACGACTATCATTCACTACAGGCTTTGCATGTGGAAGTAAGGCTGCCCCAAATAGAGATGGCTGCCATCTCCCACAGTTTTCCATTATACTGAAGCCAGGGTGCACTCAGAGACAATGGCCACTTTCTGGACTCTGTGGTTAATGGCTGGATAAGTAACTCTGAGGAACTGGGAGGAACGTGGGAAGCAGGAGACATCCTCATGAGGAGAAGAGGCTATTCAGAGAGGTGGGGGGAGGACTGAGGAGATCTCAGGGAAATAGAGGGTGAAAGAGGGAAAATGTGAGGGGTAAGATACTGTAAGGGCAGGGGAGAGGGTGGGAAAATGTGGGGGCAAGTGAATGCAAGGTGGCACTGGGGACAGAAGCCTCTGGGGGGCAATGGGAGGAGTGTGGAGTGGAGGAGGGGACTTAGTGGGGCAGGGAGGGGAACGGGATAGGATAGGGGTAAGGGAGAGAGATGAAGAGGCACAAAATGGCAGCTCCACCCTTGCAGGGGTTAGGAGTAGATAAGGGGAGTCATCTTCAAGCAGATAGTGGGGAAGTCTGCAGTTTGCATATTTGTTTAGTGTTGAATTTGACCCTAAGGCACTCCACAGACTAAAGCAGGAGGCAGCTTTCCCCTAAAGGCTCACAAACCAGACAAGAAATTTACAAACCGTGAAGTATAGTATAATTATCGTTTTACTCTTGTGATATTTAGGCCAATCTCATGTGTATTTGGTTTTTGAAGGTCCTAATGGATCATTTTTGTAAACTTAAGTGAAGCATGTTGGGTGAAATTCTGGCTCCACTGAAGTCAGTGACAAATTCCTGTTGGAGGAGAGAGGTTCTTCAACAGCCACCCAATAGGAGAAGTGGGGGGAAACAACCTAACTAGTTTGAAGATGGAGCTTGAAAAGTTTATGAATGAAATGATGTCATGGGGTTGCCTATGACAGCAGGGACTGAATTCGATGACCGAGGAGATTCCTTCAAGTCCTATGTTCTATTGACTTCAAAGGCACCAGAATTTCACCCACTGAATTTAGGTACAGTGCAAAAATTATGAGAGGAAATACCGTAAAGTCCTTCTGTCTCCTCCAGCTCCAGGACCGGCTCAATGAACCCTTCTTGCTCCAGCTTTAAGACATCTTTCTGCCTTGACTTTGGAGCTCTCTGTGTCGCTGAATCTTGCTCCTGATTTAAACCATCTGATAGTGAAATTAAAGAAAATAAATTATCGGTACTTCATCAATAATTGACTTTCTCACTAGACACAAACACATGTATTTTCTTCCCCGTTTGTGTGAATACAAACAAACTGAAAATGTGGAAGGATCACTGCTAATTTCCTTGTAATAATCTGAGAAGTGCAATGTATAAGATGGAGTCCTCAGCTCTTTGTAGGGAATTTTACTATGAAATCCTGGGCCATATCTGAAATAGATGAAGTTGCAAAAATGCAACCTTTACTTCTGCAAAAATATATTAAGTGTTGGGTTTGTTTGTGGGGGTTTTATTATTGTTTTGGTTTCACTCAAATAATTTTAAAAGCAGCTGAAGATTGCAGGTGAAAATTTCTTAGGAGGCTTTTCTATTCCTCACTGAGGCCCAATATCCAGGTTAATTTAGAAAAAAGAGGTGTTAAATAATAACAGTTATAACCAAAAGAAAAAAAAAATGTTTTTGTCATACGGTAGAATGAAATGTCTTCTAAATTCAGAGGTGCTTTCCTATTTATAGGACTACTGAATGTCACACAGGTTACACGTTGCTATTTTACTGGGACGTTCTGCAAGCTTCATACACTTTTGACTTTGTGCAACTGTACAAGTACATAGTGAAATCAGGATAGACCGTTTTGTTTGTTTTTTGCTTGAGTTTATTTTATTTCTTTTTTCCCTGGGGAAAAAAAAAGCACTGGGTGATATTTTCATTCCTGCTCTGGACCCTTTATGCTGGGTAAAAGGTTATGCTGGGAATGGTTCCAGCAGAGGGAGAATCCCCTCTATACAGGAAGTGATGCTTTGCCACTGTTAAAAAAAAAAATACAACTGTTTCTTTGAGAAGGTCTAACAGCTCCATACTTTAGAACAGGGACTTGACATTTGGAGCAAGGGGGCCTTTCGCTGTCTCTAAGAAAATTCTTCCAGAACTACCCAATTTATACGCCTCTGAAAATAACTGTTGGCACATGCTCAGTAGAGGCTTGTTAGAAGCTGGCAGCCAAAATCTAAGATTCCATCCTCACTGAGCATGATCCATCCCCACACAGCTCCAAGTTAACCTTAGTGAATGCCCTCCATCCCTGAAATTCTCTGTGCCAACCTCACTGAGCATGATCTGCCTGCAAAGAACTCACAGAGTATCCTCTCGCCCAGGGCTTGAGGCTGACAAAAAACTTTCCCTGCAATTGCTCCTTGCAGTTACTGGTGGCCACCATGGCATCGGGCATTGAACTGCTAGCAGGGTGAGTGTCTGCTGTGGTCTCAAAGCTCCCCCTGCTGGCACCCTGGCAGTGAGGATGAAAGCCTGATTCCACTGTAGATGGGGTGAGATGCAGAACAGGGACTGGGGCAGCTGGAGGATATTAATGGAATGTGGCAGAACGCAGTGTAATGGGAATCAGAGGCAGAATGGTGTAGGCGCCCCAGGTATCCGTCCCTTTTCTACCACCCCACCCAAAAAAACCTCATCCTCTTATACCCACAAGCTGCCTGTGATGGCCCCGATTTCCATGAGTTGCTTCAGGCTCCCAGCATTGCCGATAGTGCACCCGTCACAGTTCCTGGGAGTGAGGAGTAGAGCCCCAAACCAAGTGGGAAGAGTCCCGCTTACCTATACATCCTTTGCTTTTTCTACGGAATGGGGAACATGGAAAGCATCCTTTTTTCTTCTTCCTTTTCCATTTTTCTTTGGGCTCTAGTGTCTCCTTAGCTAATAAAGAAGAACAGATTAAAAGAGTATTCAGTGGTTACCCTTGTAATAGGCATGATAAGTGAGATGTAAGTGAACTTGGCCAGTATACCATGTTGCCAACTCACATTGTGAATTTAGAGTTACATGGTGTCTTTTAAAAGTCCAATAGGATCTCCTTATTCCTGGCTTAAAAATCCTGAAATTTCCCATATTAGAAATGATTGCTGTCTCCCATTACTTTAAATGAGATTGACACCAAAATGTCCTCAGACGAGATGATTATCATTTACCACAGGCTTTGTGCTGGGTAAAATGTCCAGAGGAGTGTTTCCAGCTGGGATAGAATCCCCTCTACACAAGAACTGATGACAGCCGTAGGACCAAGGGTGCGGTCTGAATCCCTAGGGTAGGAGGCATACCCAGGGTGGAGCTGCAGGCAATCAAAACATATCAGGGATGGACCCACAAAATGTAGCACTGCAGAGATTGTGGGAAGTCCTGCTGCTCACAGGCAGTCAGGGACAGGCTGCTATTACTTAGAAAGCCCCTGCCTTGGAAGATGTTTTGGCCCCAGAGTAGCCCACAATCAGGAGTTTGTAAAGGTGGTTTAAAGCCATCTTGTCCTCCTCTTCATGGACTGCAAATAAAGGGCAGCACGGAATCTAAACCCATATGATCAATGTTACTATTTAATATTATTAATCATGTTTATTACATCAGTAAGGGCCTAAGGCAGGGGTAATCAATAGGCAGACCGCAGGCCAAATCCAGACTGCCAGATGCTTTTGAATGGAACCCCAAATCTTTTTATTTTCTTCTTCTTATAATTTTTTTTTATTATGATTTCCTCTGGAGTCTGGACCTTGACTATACCTTGACTAACAAATTTGGACCGTGACAAAAAAAAATAATTGACTATCCCTGGCCTAACGTCTAACCGGAAGAAGCCCCATTGTGCTAGCAGACAGTCCCTGCCCTGAAGAGCTTGTAATTTAACTAGTCCGGACATGCCAGCAGAGTGAACAATGTAATGGCAGCAAACATGTTAGTTCCAAGATATATTTTTTGAGGGGGTATTTAGGAGGGGATCAATTAAATGTAAAGAAAAGGGCACAGGGTATGGGAGAGGCAGGTAGGAGGCAGGCGTGATACTGTGGTGATTCTATTCAGCACAGCTCTTTTCTCAGCCATTTCAAGAAATCATAATTAACACATACCTAGCTAGATTACTTACTAAAAGTTCTAAGACTCCTTTCCTGTTCTGTCCCTGACAAAAGCAGCATACAGACAGACACAGACCCTTTGTTTTTCTCCCTCCTCCCAGCTTTTGAAAGTATCTTGTCTCCTCATTGGTCATTTTGGTCAGGTGCCAGCGAGGTTACCTTTAGCTTCTTCACCCTTTACAGGTGAGAGGATTATTCCTCTGGCCAGGAGAGATTTTAAAGGGGTTTACCCTTCCCTTTATATTTGTGACAACTATTAATCGAAAGAAAGAAAGAAATTAGTAGTCCTTACATATCCTGCTTTCTTTGTATGTGTCCGTCTTCCTTAGATCATAAGGTCTTTGTATTGTTAAGGAAAAGTTAGCACATGTGACTCCATTTTGGTTTGGGGCCCACCATTGTCTAAAAGCAAGCCCATCATGCACCAGGAGGAGTGTTCCTTAGACACTGCATCCCTGTGAAAATCCTCCTCCTTGTCTCCAGCCTGCCTTGACTCCCAGTATCTGTTTTTTGTCAGTCTCTAACTCCGTATCTCCTGGCCTGTGATGTGAGGCCTCCCATCCTGATAAAAAAAGTTCCTGATGCATGGCTTTCAGACCATGCTGTGTAATTAACATACTGGTTTAGCACGAGGAATGCACCAAGCAGGGATAGGTGGTCGATAAGAAAAGGGTTTGTTTATTGGCTAAGGTTTCTGATGCACGAGGGCAATATGCTTTGCTAAAAAGTATATAACCTTTGTATAATCTGTATTCAGGGTCCCCTCCTGGCTAGCAGGGGGTCACCACGCTTGAGCGTAATAAACTTGGTGTTTTGTGGGAACTCTGCAGTTGTGGACTTTGTTTATGTGCCTCAGCCTAGATTCGAACAGTGCGTGACCTATCAGGTATAATTCGTAACAGCATTTGTGTGCGTGTCCTACCAGGTGTAATTCGCAGCATTTGTGTGCATGTCCTACCAGGTGTAATTCGCAGCATTTGTGTGCATGTCCTACCAGGTATAATTCGCAGCAGTTGTGTGCGTGTCCTATCAGGTATAATTCGTAACAGTTTTAGGGAGTGACCTTACTCTTTCTGTTTTGTAAAGCACACACGATTGGTACTGAACAGATAAATAATAGATACATCACCAAAAAACAAACAAAAAACAAAACAAAACCCACCTTTGTCATAAAGGTTGGTCTCCTCAGTAAAGTAAGCCATAACAATTAGGACAAAGGCTACGAAGTCAAGTACTCTCAAGTTAGGAAATACCAGAATGAGTATTGCCCATGAAACATTAACTCTGCAATAAATGAGGCAGGGATCCTGCAGACAACAGACTCCTTCAATACACAGCCACAGAGCAAAGAATTCTGTGCACTGAATAAGGCAGGGGTCGAGAGGGAAAAAAATAACATGGGATCATGTAATTAATGTCTGCATCATCGGGCAAAGGCACAAGAGGACTGAATTAAGGGTGCCACGGCAACACTTATTTGGACATTTGCTAACCTGAGAATGCTAAACTTCTTAACCTTTTAATCCTTTTGAAAACCTTGACTTTGTATTTCCTAATTATTTGATGGTTTAATTTATTGATGAAAGCTAAGCTAAGAAGCGTTAAATGAAGGGTTTTTGGTTTCTTAATTTCCTTCGTTTTTGAATAGAAAGAACATCTATTATATATGTGCTGTTTAAACAATGAAGCTCTTACTCATCTGTTGTTTTCAGTATATATTTTATTGCCATTCTTATCTTTGTGAAGGTCCCTTTTCACCACTCAGTGCTGTGTTGATCAGAGTATAGAAAGTAATTAAATTAAACTGTATTAAAATAAAATTCATTTTATGCAACTTCAGTATCAGTGAAAGTTCTAAGCTCTAATCCTCAATTTGTAAGAAGCAGATAAACAATATCCAAGTAAAAGAGCAGGAATTTTGCATCTTATTTTCACTGAGCCTTTACTAAGGAAAGTAGCAAACAATTGCTCTTTGAAAAGAAACACTGTACAGTACCACAGTACAAACCCAAATGAGCCCAGCAGGAGACTGTCCTGCTTATCCAAATCTGGTCCTGTTTCATTACAAACTTCCTTTCTGTGATGATGTTCTGGTAAGAAGGGGGCAATCAGTTGTCAAAGGTAGCTGTTGCCATGGCAGCCAGGGGCTAGTCATTCTCCCCAGGTGTGACAAGGAGCTGGAGGCAGGGAGCGCTGAGTGGTGGATTATCTCTGATGTCACAATGCTACTGCTCAGGCAGCACCAGTGGGCAGCAAATGTGCAGTGTGTGTGTGTGGGGGGGGGGGGGGGAGGGAAACAGGCTTTCCCAGTGCTCCCGTTTCCCCAGATTTCCTAAAGAAACCAACAACATAACACCGAATGCACATTAGTGATTGTTCCACACACATGCTCATTAGTAGCTGAAATTTGATTGAAAGTCCCGATGGCATGTTTAGAAACCAGTGTTCCAAAACAAGGAGAGACCTTGTGAAACAGAAAATTTGGAGGCTCTGGTGTATTTGTGGTTGTGTTAAAATTGAATACTGCGACTTTAAATTTTGGGCACGGTTCCTGGACCTACTTGCATGCTAAGCAGCTCAGTGGGGGTGTAGCAGCAGTCAGTCAGCAGGTACCCAGTGAATTGTGCCTCTCTGTTATAGGCAGAAGCTTACATTCTCTCCTTCTGATTTTGGGGTTCTTGTGTGTTTTTGTTCTGGTCTTAAGAAACAAATTAGCGAGACATTGCAAACTTCCAGCAAGAATCATTTATGTTTTTCTCTAACTTCTCTGCTTGTGTGCCAGAAAACCTAAAAGACACAATCTCATAAAAAAATGAAATAGAATTCTGCAGCCAAAAGTCCTAACTTCCCCCATACTAATTTCCCCCTACTCTTACTGACACCTTCTGGTCAACTGTTTGAAATGGGCCACCCTCATTGCCACGACAAAAGTGATTTTTCCTCCTCTGGTATCCCACTCTTAACTGAATTGTCTCGTTGGAACATGTCCATCTCAATGATATTTCGTTTGCTGGGAGTCCCAACCAAAATGGGATCGTGGGGGAGTTCAGAGGTTGTTGTAGGGGGGTTACAGCATTGCCACGCTCACTTCTGTGCTGCCTTCAGACCTGGGCTCTGAGGGCAGCAGCCAAGAATCTTTCTGAAGTGAGAGGAGGTTCTAAGATGTGCGGAGGGGTCCCTGCTGCTGAGAGCACCTCAGCTGGGGGCTCCTACCTACTAGTCCCCTGGCAAATTAATGCAAGGACCAATTTGGGGGCATCCAGAAAAATGGACCCCTGAGCCCCAGAAGGAACTGCAAGGGATGCCCTGAGCCCCAGCTGCAGATGCCGGGCAGACACCCAGAGTGCTCAGGGCAGTGGGGAGGGGCATGAAAGTCCTGAGCTCAGCACCCCAGCCTTGGCTGCAGCCACGGGGGTCAGAAGCCCCTAGCCCAGACACCCAGAGACGTGGCTGGAGCAGAAGTCGCCAAGGCCAAACCCCTGAGCCCAACGCTGGGCTGATGCAGTGGGCATGCCTCTGGTGCACCTGACATCCCCAGCCCAGCAGACAAACAGCTAGGAGGCCCCTACTGGGTTCTCCTGGCTGGAGGGATCCCAGCAGGACAGAGAGATCGGATTTCATGGGGCAGGGCTAATTTGATCTTGCCAAGAAAGGCAAAACGAGAACCAACAGCTGTCAGTTGAAGCCAGAGAAATTCAGATGAGAAGTAAGGCACACATTTTTGACAGTGAGGGAGACTAACCACTGAAACAAACAGAAAAGGAGGACTTGTGGCACCTTAGAGACTAACACATTTATTTGAGCATAAGCATTCGTGAACTACAGCTCACTTCATCAGATGCATGCAGTGGAAAATACAGTGGGGAGATTTCATATACACAGAGAACATGAAACAATGGGTGTTAGCATACACACTGTAATGAGAGTGATCAGGTAAGGTGAGCTATTACCAGCAGGAGAGAGGGAAAAAAACAAAAAATAAAAAACCTTTTGTAGTGATAATCAAGGCGGGCCATTTCCAGCGGTTGACAAGACCGTCTGAGGAACAGCGGGTGGTGGCGGGGGGATAAACATGGGGAAATAGTTTTACTTTGTGTAATGACCCATCCACTCCCAGGCTATATTCAAGCCTAAACTAATTGTATCCAGTTTGCAAATTAATTCCAATTCAGCAGTCTCTCACTGGAGTCTGTTTTTGAAGTTTTTTTGTTGAAGACTTGCCACTTTTAGGTCTGTAATCGAGTGACCAAAGGGATGGAAGTGTTCTTCAACCAGTTTTTGAATGTTATAATTCTTGACATCTGATTTGTGTCCATTTTACTTTTACATAGAGACTGTCCAGTTTGGCCAATGTACATGGCAGAGGGGCATTGCTGGCACATGATGGCATATATCACGTTGGTAGATGTGCAAGCGAACGAGCCTCTGATAATGTGGCTGATGTGATTAGGCCCTATGATGGTGTCCCCTGGATAGATATGTGGACACAGTTGGCAACGGGCTTTGTTGCAAGGATAGGTTCCTGGGTTAGTGGTTCTGTGGTGTGGTGTGTAGTTGCTGGTGAGTATTTGCTTCAGGTTGTGGGCCTGTCTGTAAGCAAGGACTGGCCTGTCTCCCAAGATCTGTGAGAGTGATGGGTCATTCTTAAAGATAGGTTGTAGATCCTTGATGATGCGTTGGAGAGGTTTTAGTTGGGGGCTGAAGGTGATGCCTAGTGGCGTTCTGTTATTTTCTTTGTTGGGCCTGTCCTGTAGTAGGTGAATTCTGGGTACTCTTCTGGCTCTGTCAATCTGTTTCTTCACTTCAGCAGGTGGGTACTGTAGTTGTAAGAATGCTTGATAGAGATCTTGTAGGTGTTTGCCTTTGTGTGAGGGGTTGGAGCAAATGCAGTTGTATCGTAGAGCTTGGCTGTAGACAATGGATTGTGTGGTGTGGTCTGGATGAAAGCTGGAGGCATGTAGGTAAGCATGGCGGTCAGTAGGTTTCCGGTATAGGGTGGTGTTTATGTGACCATCCCTTCTTAGCACCGTAGTGTCCAGGAAGTAGATCTCTTGTGCGGACTGGTCCAGGCTGAGGTTGATGGTGGGATGGAAATTGTTGAAATCATGGTGGAATTCCTAAAGGGCTTCTTTTCCATGGGTCCAGATGATGAAGATGTCATTAGTGTAGCGCAAGTAGAGTAGGGGCATTAGGGGACGAGAGCTGAGGAAGCGTTGTTCTAAGTCAGCCATAAAAAATGTTGGCATACTGTCGGGCCATGCGGATACCCATGGCAGTGCCGCTGATTTGAAGGTATACATTGTCCCAAATGTGAAATAGTTATAGGTGAGGACAAAGTCACAAAGTTCAGCCACCAGGTTTGCCATGACATTATTGGTGATACTGTTCCTGTTGGATTGTAGTCCATCTTTGTGTGGAATGTTGGTGTAGAGGGCTTCTACATCCATGGTGGCCAGGATGGCCTTTTCTGGAAGATCACCGATGGATTGTAGTTTCCCCAGAATGTCGGTGGTGTCTCGAAGATAGCTGGGAGTGCTGGTAGTGTAGGGCCTGGGGAAGGGGTGGATTCTCTGTTTCCTGGTATCCTCCCATCACAACTGGTTATCATTCTGGAAGGTGCCATGGCACCTTTTTGTGAATTACAAGCAATTGGGCTTAATATGGTGGTAAGCGTGTGAAATGTCATAGCCAGTGAAATAGAGGCCGGATTAGGAGATCAAATAGTTTCACAACCGATGCCTCTATGAAAAACTCAGTGTGGGGTGAGGCATAGACTCTGCTGTTTTACTGGGTGGCCTGCTCGCTCCCCAGAATCAATAATGAGCAAGTGGGGTGATCCAGGGTGCAGCTGAAACATCCAACCGGGCTGGCCAGCGGCAGACATCAGGCCTGCAAGGGAAAGGTGAGTGTGGCAGTGACTTCACAAAGGCCTTTGGCAGGAACTCAGCCTATTGGGCAAAGATGATGAGGCGGGTGTGACCCCACAGAGCTCCCTTGACAACAGCCCGGCAGGACAGGGGTGTGGGGCAGGGGGAACCTCGGAGACCCCTGTAGCCTTGCTGCAGCAAGCCTCCATCTCGCGGTCTCTCAGTGGGGACCAAGAGACGGTTGGTGTGGAGGAGATTCTCGGGATTATTTTTATGACTGCATTGATTGTGTGGAAAGAAATCGTCATCTGTGTAGAAGGTAAGAAAAAATATAGGCTCTAAGTAGAAGATGGGGGACCCTATCCTAGCAGATTCAAAGGCATCCCCACCCTCCCAGTGAAAAAGTTTTTCCTAATATCCAAGCCTTCCACACTGCAACTTGAGATCATTGCTCCTTGTTCTGTCATCTGCCAGCTCTGTGAATTTCATGAGAATCAATCTTTCATTAGGAAAATAATTCAAAAATACAAAGACAAAAAATGTGAATTGAAATCTATCCATCCTGATCTTCAGTGTCTGGGGGGTGTGGGCCTCGGAGGCCAGACTGAGACCCTCATTGGCTAGGGACACCCAGGAAGCCAGTAAAAAAATTCCAGTCCTCTTTGCAACCAAGCCTCCATAATCCAAGGAACACCTGAGGGCTGCGGGAGATAAAGGAGTGCTGAGAATGTCTAACTCATGATTGAAAATACAGAGATGTGTTATTGGCTTTGGATGGGGGACAAGTATCAAATCTGTTGGGGTTCTTGCCCCAAACAACAATCACCCATTGTCCTTTAGAGCACAAGGGCTCTCACACGCCTGACGTGCTCAAATCTCTTGCCTGCTAGGACTTAGAGAATTTTCTCCATCTCCATGATAGAGAGGGAAAGAGAAAAGAAGTGACCTCTCTTTGGTCACAAACCACGGTCATGCTGGAGCTAGAAAGAGAAGTATAAGAAAAACATTGTATGAAAATGTTTTGCATTTAAAACTGATTTCTTAAACAAAGGAAATTTGAAGTGTGGTTAGTGAACTAAAATGATACGTTCTGGTTTTCACGTGTTTCTAGATTTATGAACTAGTATATCCATCCCCTCACACCTAGTTTTTATCCATAGATTGAGGGAGGAAAAGAAGTTGCCTGTTTTGTGAACTCTCAATGGCTTTCTTGAATTTCAACGAACGAGTCATTGAACTGAACTCTTTGAATAAACTGAAAAGAAGACAATAGTTACTGCACCTTCCAAGGAAGCTATTGCTGTCCAAAGCTGGCTTAGCATTTCAGCTAACTTTGCTTCCAGGACTTTAGCTATCATGTCAGTGGTGTGACTCTCTCAAAAACTTGGCAGTGAACATGTTCGATTTCATGTTATTTTTTCCTCTTCTCTTTAAATTATTGAAGAGATTTTCATAAATTTTGCCCTTAATTTAAAATAGATGATTTTTTTGGTCAAGCTGGGCCTTACAAATCTCTAAGGATGAAGATTCCACCACCTCCATAGGTCACACTCAGGGCCAGGGAGACTGGGAATAGAAGAAAATCACCAGTGAAAGCCAGGAGTCCAGATTCCCACCCCCCTGCTTCAGTCACAACAACAAGTCACACTCAGAGCCAGGGAGACTGGGAATCGAGTCCCGCTGGCACTTCCCAGCTCTGGAAGGGACTGTTCCTCTAGTGGTTAGTGCGGGAGCCTGGACAAAGGCTCCATCCCCGGCTCTATCCCTGACTCCCTCAACGACCCTGAGGCAGTGGCTTCTCCTGCCCAGGCCTCTGTTTCCCTCACTGGGGCTGGGGACACTCCCCTACAGCCCTTGGGTCATCACGCTTCAGGAATGTGCTTGAGGTACGAGGAGACCTGGAGATGGGAGGTGTGCTGCTGGCCATAGGTCAATGTTGTAAACCCCCGGTTGCTCGGCTGAGTTTATCCATCCCCTGACAATAAAACGTCATCTTGTTTTCACAGCCACTTTTGATCTGCAGGCTTCTACTCCCTGCTCTGCTGGCAGGGCATTGGGCAGCACCCTTTCCAGCCCACCTGGGTGCAGGAGATCAAGGAGGAGGGCAAGAGACTAGGCCTCGGTGAGTATCTGCCACCCAGCACTTTCCCATCTAGAGCAAGTGAGTGGAGTTCTCCAGAGCCATCCCCAGTCTGGTGGGAATGGGCCAGCAAGAGGGCTCCCAGCCCTTCCCTTGCAGGAGATTGTTCCCCATGGGGGAACATTGGGAGCAGCCTGTGCTGTGAGCTGCTGCCAGTGGGTGTGGATGGCAGCCCCCATGCTCTGGGGTGGGGTGTGTGGTGAGGAGAAATTGCCTCAGCGGAGGGGAGGTGGATGGAGGAACAGGCAGGCACATTAATGAGAGGCTGCCTTGAACCCAGACTCATGGCTGCTCCCCACTCATTCCCAGGATGCAGCGGCTGAGGCGGATGCTGAGGAGGAAGGCCGGGCTGGTGGCTCCGGAGCCGTTAGGGAGCAGCGGCCAGCTTTCCCAGGAGGAGAGCGGCCCCTCTGTCCCCGCGGGCGGGGAAGAGGCCAGTGGCCAGGCGAGGAGGAGGAGCTCCCTGGCTTTCTGGAGGAGGAGGAAGACACCAGCTCCCTTAGCATGCCCTGAGGCCCCTTCTGGTCCCAAATGGAGGTGGCCCAGGGTGATGCTATGTAGGAGGGATCCAAGAGAGGGTGGGAGCCTGGGAAGGTGGCTCTGCAGCTTCCTTCACAGGAAGCGGAGGAGCCAGGAGCCGCAACCCAGTGCCCAACCGGAGCCATCCACCAGCCTGGCCACCGAGGAGCCCCCAGCCAGCCCAGAGCAGGAGCTGGGCGACTCTGGCACGGGGACCAGCAGCTCCTCCTTCTCCCGAGGGGCCAGCAGCCCCTCCGTGGGGTCTGAGAGCCCTGAGGCTGAAGTCTCCCTCTGTGCAGGTGAGGGGACACCCACAGGACAGGGGGGAGGACAGGGGCAGCGGGGGACTAGTAACACCCTGTCAAGGTTTCTTCCCTACTCTGAACTTTACGGTACAGAGGTAGGGACCTGCATGAAAGACCCCTAAGCTTATTTTTACCAGCTTAGGTTAAAAAAACTTTCCCAAGGTATAAACTTTGCCTTGTCCTTGAACAGTCTGCTGCCACCACGAAGCATTTTAAACAAAGAACAGGGAAAGAGACCACTTGGAGACGTTTTCCCCCAAAATATTTCCCCCAGCCCTACACCCCCTTTCCTGGGGAAGGCTTCATAATAATTTTTACCAATTGGTAAAGGTTAACACAGACCCAAAGTCTTGGATTTTAAGAACAATGAAAAATTAATTAGGTGTTTAAAAGACGAATTTTAATTAAAGAAAAGAGAAAAGAATCACCAATATATAGTTAGGATGGTAAATACCTTACAGGGTAATTAGATTTAAAACAGAGAATTTCTTGAGGCAAAACCTTAAGTTACAAAAAGACACAAAAACAGGAATATACATTTCCTTCAAAGTTAGTAACAGCCCGTTTGTTGAGCCATTTATGAAACAGATTTGTTATTTGGTTTACATAAGCCACATTAGTTCAGGCCTTTTTTAAGGGTTTGAAATTTTACTTTGTAAGTTTTAGGTCTAACTTGAAATTGGCGATTTGGCTGTATTGCGCAACAAATGGCCTGTAATATCTGGCCAAACCTAAGAAGGATTGGACCAGTTTTGTTTTTTTTTACTTTGGGACAGGCCACTTTTGGACAGCATTCACTTTGGCCTGTAGGGGGTTGATAGTTTCTTGACCCTCCTGATGTTCAAGGTAAGCTACTCTGTTTAGGCCTATTTGACACTTTTTAGTCTTAACAGTTAGTTTTGCTTCCCTTATGCTCTTGAAGACTTTTTGTAGGTGTTCCAGGTGTTTTGCCCAGGATTCCAAAAATATGGCCACATCATCAAGGTCTGTGACTGCACATTTTTCCAATTCCGCTAGGAGACCATCTACAAGTTTTTGGAAGGTGGCGGGTGCATTCTGCAGCCTGAAAGAGAGCACATTAAATTCATACAGCCCGACATGTGTGATGAAGGCGGACATTTTCTTGGCGGATTTATTTAGCGGTACCTACCAGTACCCCTGGGTTAAGTCCAAGATAGGGATGAACTGGGCCCGTCCCAGTTTCTTCACTAGTTTATTTGTTCGTGGCATTGGATAGTTGTTTGGGAGCGTTACAGCATTCAGCTTATGGTAGTCCATGCAAAAACGTATTTCCCCATTTGGGTTGGGAACTAGAACCACTGGAGATGCCCATGCACTGCCAGAGGGGCAAATTACACCCATTTGTAGCATATCCTGGATCTTCCATTCTATAGCAGTTTTAGCTTGAGGAGACACCCGGTAAGGTCGGGCTCTAATTGGGTGAGCATTACCTATGTCAATGGAGTTGTATGCCCGTTCAGTCAGTCCTGGGTGGCTGAGAACGTCGGCGTGTAGCTAGTGCACAGCTCCTTGATTTGCTGTCGCTGCATATACCCAAGGGTCATGGAGAGGTTTACCTTTTCCACACCACCAGCACTTTTTCCTTTGTAGTAGACACCTTTAGGCCACTCAGCGTTATCTCCTCCCTGGGCGGTAAACTGACAAATCTTTAATTCTTTGGAATAAAAGGGCTTTAGAGAATTAATATGGTACACCTTAGGCTTTCGGTTGGAGGTGGGGAATGCTATGAGAAAATTAACAGCTCCCAGGAGCTCTTGGACCATTAATGGCCCTTCCCACAACGCTTTTATTCTGTGGGCCTAGAGTGCCTTCAAGACCATGACCTGGTCCCCTACACTGAAGGAATGCTTTCTGGCATGTTTATCATACCAGGCTTTTGGCTCTTTTTGAGCATCCTGTAGGTTTTCTTTGGCAAGGGCTAAAGAGGTTTGGCACGTGTTTTGCAGGTTAGTTACAAAGTTCAGAATGTTAGTTCCTGGAGAAGGTGTAAACCCCTCCCATTGCTGCTTTACCAACTGTAATGGCCCCTTAACCTTGTGGCCATATACAAGTTCAAATGGTGAAAACCCTAAACTGGGATGTGGTACAGCTTTGTAGTCAAAAAGCAACTGCTGCAACACTAGGTCCCAATTATTGGAGTGCTTATTTACAAATTTACATATTATGGCCCCCAAAGTTTCATTAAACTTCTCCACCAGGCCATTTGTTTGATGGTGGTAAGGAGTGGCAACCAAGTGGTTCACCCCATGAGCTTCCCAAAGGCATTCCATAGTTCCTGCCAGGAAATTAGTTCCTGCATCTGTAAGGATGTCGGAGGGCCAACTTACACTGGCAAAAATGTCTGCTAGTTCCTGGCACACACTTTTAGCCCTGGTGTTGCTTACAGCTACTGCTTCTGGCCATCGGGTGGCAAAATCCATGAAAGTCAGTATGTACTGCTTTCCTCTGGGTGTCTTTTTTGGAAAAGGAGCCAGAATATTTATAGCTACTTGCTGAAATGGAACCTCAATGATGGGGAGTGGCTGGAGAGGGGCTTTGCCTTGGTCTTGGGGTTTTCCCACTCTGTGGCACACCTCACAAGACCGGACATAGGTAGAAACATTCTTGCCCATTCCCTCCCAGTGGAACGACTTTCCCAAATGGTTTTTGGTTCTGTTCACCCCAGCATGGCCACTAGGATGATCATGGGCTAAGCTTAATAGCATTACCCGGTACTTAGTTGGAACTACCAACTGTCTCTGAGGATGCCAGTTTTCCTCGTATCCACCAGAAAGAGTTTGCTTGTATAAAAGTCCTTTTTTTACAACAAACCTGGATTGATTCGAAGAGCTGAGAGGCGGTGGGTTGTTCCGTGCCGCCGTCCAAGCTCTCTGGAGGCTTTGATCTGCTTTCTGTTCGGTCTGGAACTGTTCCCTTGATGCTGGAGACATCAATTCCTGATTGGATTGTGGACCTGGGCTTGGTCCCTCTGGAAGCGATGCAAGCGATGGGGCTGTTTTAGTTGACTGTGAACCGCTCTTGGCTGGTGCACTATGTTGGGGTTTAGGCTCTGGCTGAGCCTCTTGTGTAGGGTTATCTGCTGCTGCCAGTGCAGGTTGGGTGGAGCCCTCTGGTGTTGGGGATGCAAGTACTGGATTCAGTGCTGGCAATGGGTCTGGTGCTGTTTTTTTTGCTGGATCCAGTTCCGGGACTGGCTCTGTGACTGGATTCACTACTGCTGTTGCAGACGTTTGTATGGGGTCTGGTTCCAATATCTTTGAGTGCGTCCTGGTAGAAGTCTCCGAAATAGAGCTAGGTGTGACAGCTTGCTTAGCCTGTCTGCGGGTGACCATTCCCAACTTCTTGGCTAGCTTCACATGATTGGCCAAGTCTTCCCTCAACAACATGGGGATGGGATAATTATCATAGACTGCAAAAGTCCACGTTCCTGACAAGCCCTTGTAGCGAACAGACAACTTGTCTGTAGGCAAGTCAAAACAGTTGGCCTTGAAGGGTTGAATTGTCACTTGGACCTCTGGGTCAATTAAATTGGGGTCCACTAAGGAAGCCTGGATAGCCAATACTCCGGTGTCCCTCCATTTTGTGACCTTCTTCCTGCCCACACTCACAGTTTCCCTCCACTCTGAGGGTGTCTGGGAGGCATCTGGGCCTGAGAACCTCTGGTGTGATTTTGGTGCAATGAACTATAATTTCCAGGGGTTCTTGGGGCAGTTGGGCTTGACATGTCCCGGCTTGTTACATTTAAAACTTTGCCCAGCTGACTGGTCACTGGGGCGAGGTGGGTTGCTGGAGAATGGTGTGGTGGGACAACAAGGTGTCTGGAGTGTTCCTTGGGGTGTAGTTGGGGCCTTGGGCTGCCCCGGGTAGTAGGATGTGGTCTGAGGGTGTCCCTTCTGGTATCCGCTCCAACTGTGACCAGGGTTCTTCCTCTCTCCTCCCTCCACCCGTTTTGTTCCGGTTTGCCCCGCCTCTCTGGCAGTCTGGGACTGCTTGTATAGATCAGCATAAAAAGCAAGACTTCCTGCTGAGTCCATTTTTTTATCCCATAAACACTGCTTTCTATCATCCTTGGACATATTCAGGAATTGCTCCTGTATTATCAAATCCCGTATTCCTCCAAAGCTAGTTACATCCTGTCCATTGAGCCATTTCTCAAACAGATCTGTTCTCTGGTTTACATAAGCCACATTACTTAGTCCAGGTCCTCTCTTAAGGGCTTTCACTTTTACTCTGTAAGTTTCAGGTGTAACTTGAAATTGTTTTAAAACCAAACCCTTGGATTTATTATAGTTCGAAGCCTCCTCAATCACCATCTTATTGAATATGTCCAGAGCTCTTCCAGGCAATCTTGCGGCCGATCTGGTCATCTTGTGAGCTTCAGGGATTTGATGGAGTGTGCAAAGTCTCTCAAAGGTGAGAAAATATTCAGCAATATCACTGGATTCATTATACTGTGGACATAGTGTAATGGATTGTTGGGGAAGGATTTGTGGATTGTTGGGGAAGGATTTGTGGATTGTCGGGGAAGGATTGTTAGGGTTATTTAGTATATTCTGCCGAGCCTTTGCCTTCTCCATCTCCACTGTATGCTTCCTCTCTTTTTCCTTCTTCTCCTCTGCATGCTTCTTTTCTTTTTTCCTCTCCTCCATTTCTTTTTCCTTTGCCTCCATTTCTTTTTTTGCCTTCATTTTCTCTGCCTGAGTTCGACCCATCTTTTATGTTCCTTTTGTTTTTCCTCAGCCTCAAATCTGGCTAATTGCAGCTTCTGTTGAACATGGCATTCTGTCCTCCTAACCTCTCTGTTTTTAACTCACTTTACACCCAAGAGTTAGAAATAAAGCAAAAAACCCAAAAACCCTGACTTGTAAAATTTTGCTGTGCTGTAACCCGATACCTTTTTTCTTTGATAGCTGTTCTCAGCCGACAGAAAACTCCTTTTGTTATGCCTGCTGCTCTGTCCCACAGACAGAGAGACAAAATCTACAGCTGCAATCACTTTTTACAAAACCTTTTAAAA
This sequence comes from Lepidochelys kempii, assembly GCF_965140285.1. NCBI lineage: Eukaryota > Metazoa > Chordata > Testudines > Cheloniidae > Lepidochelys > Lepidochelys kempii. Next base: position 7,074,293 of record NC_136385.1, read on the forward strand.
TCCTGCTGTGCTTCTGGTCCAAAATGATCCCACCACTGCCACCATGTCAAGGTTCCTTCCCCACTCTGAACTTTAGGGTACAGATGTGGGGACCTGCATGAAAGACCCCCTAAGCTTGTTTTTACCCGTTTAGGTTAGAAACTTCCCCAAGGTACAAACTTTGCCTTGTCCTTGAACAGTATGCTGCCACCACCAAGCATTTTAAACAAAGAACAGGGAAAGAGACCACTTGGAGACATCTTCCCTTAAAATATCCCCCAAGGCTCTACACCCCCTTTCCTGCAAAGGCTTAATAATAATCCTCACCAATTGGTACAGGTGAACCGAGACCCAAGCCCTTGGTTCTTAAGAACAATGAAAAATTAGTTAGTTTTTTAAAAGAAGAATTTTAATAAAAGTAAAGGTAAAAGAATTATCTCTGTAAAATCAGGATGGTAAATACCTTACAGGATCATCAGATTTATAACACAGAGAATCCCTCTAGGCAAAACCTTAAGATAAAAAAAGACACAAAAACAGGAATATACATTCCCTCCAACACAGCTTATTTTACCAGCCATTAAACAAAAGCAAATCTAACACATTTGCTAGTTAGATTACTTACTAACTTAACAGGAGTTGGAAGGCTTGCATTTCTGATTTGTCCCCAGCAAAAGCATTACACAGACAGACAAAACCCTTGATTAGTCCCCCGCCCCCCTCCAGATTTGAAAGTATTTTGTTCCCTCATTGGTCATTTTGGCTCAGGTGCTAGCAAGGTTATCTTAGCTTCTTAACCCTTTAGAGGTGAAAGGGTTTTGCCTCTGGCCAGGAGGGATTTTATAGCACTGTATACACAAAGGTGGTTACCCTTCCCTTGATATTTATGACACACCCTGTGCCCATTGGCTCACCAAGGCGCCAGGACGGAGCCACGGGAGCCCCACTGACACCAGTGGGAGTGGCCCAGCCACACTCCATGGCAGGAGATGCTGGGCAGAGTTGGGGGAACTCCAGCCTCCCCTGGTAATGTTGGGTGGGGGCTGATGGCCATGGGGCCCTGAGGCTGATGGGGCTGAGGTCATCTCTGGGAAGGGCAGGGTGGGGACCTTGATGCCATGGGGTTCCTTGTTGAGGATGGGGGACATTGAGCCATTTCTCTACCCTGCATTCTCACAGCAGTAGCATAAATGATGCTTTTCTCCTTCTCTCCCTGGTGCAGAGACCCTCAGTGCCCAGCTGGAGGAGGAGGAGGAGGAGGAGGATGTGTCCCCTGAACAAGACACCATCAGGGTCATCCAGCAGCACCTCCAGGGCAGAGTTGAGGTACAAAAATCTTCCAGCTGCACTGCCCCCAAGTCTGTCCTGCCCCTTGTTCCATCCCCACCCACATTCGGGGTCTTGTCCCAGAGAATCCATCACCCGCAATGGGGGGCACTTCTCCCCTGTTACCTGGCACCCCAAAGTGGAGGTGTTCATCTCATGCAGGCCAAGGTGTCCGCTCCCCGCAGACACTGCCCCAGTTACAACCCTAGTCTGTGCAGCGTGACACTGGTTTTGGGAAGAGGGGCGGCTTTCCCTGTCCAACTCCAGGGAGGTCCTGAGACCTGGAGCTTTTGTAGGTGGGGTGGGGAGGTCCCTACCTGACCATCTCTCTCTCTCTCTCTCTCTCTCTCTCCCACAACCCCACTCTTAGTGGGTGGAGGACAGGGCCAAACAGCTCCGCTTCCTCCACGCTGTCCCACGTCTGTGCTTGTCGGCACAGCAGCAGGGGTGGGACACTCTGGAGCCGCACTTCTCCAAAGCGGCCCTTGTGGAGAGCATTGCGGTGAGTGGGACCCCGTGCCTGGCTCCTGGGGTGAGGGAGCCCAACATGGGAGGAAGAGTTAGTGGGGCTGGAGGGGGAAGCAGAGGACAGGGCTTCCTGGGGATGAGGACTGGGGAGCAGGGAAAGAGGAAATTCTGACACTGATGGGGAACTGGCAGTGGGGAAACTGTAAGGCCGGAGGGGCAGCTGAGGCTGAGGGGAGGGAAGAATTGGGTGGGAGAGGAGGAAGGAAAGAGTAAGTTTGATGGATGGGAGGAATGGGGAGGCCAGCTGGTTGGGGGTGGGGGTGACACTGACTGTTTCTGCAGAGCACTTTGGCCTCCTCCCTGGGAAGCGCCTGTGGGTCTACAGGGCCTGAATCTCACATGCAATTTTATCTCCTTGGGGTCTCTCAGGAGCTGATTGAAGATCTGCCCATGGTGTCTGAGCCGAGTTCCATCGTCTCCAGCTCCATGGCCGCGGTTTGCAGCCTCAGGTACCAGGACCCTCCCATCCAGCTGCTCTAACCCTGGTGCAGATCCTCTCAGGCCTAGATTAACCCCAGCCGTGTCTGTTTGCATCCCCCAGCAGAGGAGGTGGGAACATCCCCTCTTTCCTGGCTGGGGGTGATTTCACTCCCGTAACGTTACAGTGGCCATAGGGAGGGATCATTGCAGGGGAGGAGGGTCATGTGCATGACACTGCCAGCGCCACTCCGGTGCTGCCAAGCATAACACGGGCTCCTCTTTCCCTCCAGCAAACTGAAGCCACCACTTGCCCTGGAGCTGGAGTCACGCCTCCTGCGGGCTCTGCAATACACCATTTTCACCATGGGCACGGGGCAGGACACCACCCACTTCCGGGTAGGTCATGATCCTACTTCTCTGTCCCAGGAGCAGGAGCGGCCTCTGGTCCCTGCCCCCTCGGTTTGATGGAGCTGCTGAGAATAGGGGAGGGGTGAGCAGAGCGGGGGGCAAGCCCGGGCAGGGCGTGTGGGGTCGGGGGGATGACACAAACTGCAAGGGAGGGCCCCTTCCTGCCAGTGAGGATTGCGTTACCCCTCTGTGGCTGATCCCAGCCTTCCCTCTTCTCCTCATTGTGTGCTCTGCTGCCTGGACTTTCCCAGGGATCCTACCTCCCACCCATTGCGGTTTGGCTTTTCCATATTCTGCTGGGTACCAGGCCCTGCGCAGAGAACTGCTAAGGGCAAGGATTGAAGAGCCAGCAGGCATCCAGCCATGAACTCTTGCTAAGTGTCCCTGCAGTGATGTGAATGGCAGAGGCCAGGATGTACCTTTTGGGTCTGGCCAGGGCTCCCCAGAGAACCCTCCTGGTCCCCTGAGAGGGGTAGCCCCATGTCCCATGACTGACGGGTGCTCCCTCTTCTTGCAGGCTGTCAAGGTTCCTTCCCCACTCTGAACTCTAGGGTACAGTTGTGGGGACCTGCATGAAAACCTCCTAAGCTTACTTTTACCAGCTTAGGTTAAAACTTCCCCAAGGTACAAACTATTTTACCCTTTGCCCTTGGATTTCCACTACCACCACCAAACTTTATCTGGGTTTACTGGGAAAACAAAGTTTGGACACGCCTTTCCACCCAAAATCCTCCCAACCCTTGCACACCACTTCCTGGGGAAGGTTTAGTAAAAATCCTCACCAATGTGCATAGGTGACCACAGACCCAAGCCCTTGGATCTTAGAAGAATGAAAAAGTATTCAGTTTCCTTACAAGAAGACTTTTAATAGAAGTAAAAAGAAAAGAATTACCTCTGTAAAATCAGGATGGTAAATACCTTACAGGGTAATTAGATTCAAAACATAGAGAATCCCTCCAGGTAAAACCTTAAGTTACAAAAAAGACACACAGACAGGAATATTCATTCTATTCAGCACAGCTCTTTTCTCAGCCATTTCAAGAAATCATAATCTAACACCCACCTAGCTAGATTACTTACTAAGTTCTAAGACTCCATTCCTGTTCTGTCTCCGGCAAAAGCATCACACAGACAGACACAGACCCTTTGTTTTTCTCCCTCTTCCCAGCTTTTGAAAGTATCTTGTCTCCTCATTGGTCATGTGCCAGAGAGGTTACCTTTAGCTTCTGAACCCTTTACAGGTGAGAGGATTTTTCCTCTGGCCAGGAGGGATTTTAAAGGGGTTTACCCTTGCCTTTATATTTATGACACAGGCTCTGCACAACACCTACTTAGAGAGCCTGGACACCATGCTCGGGGGCCTGCTGGCAGAGACCCCCACCACGGACAAGCTGCAGCACCTCTTGGAGGTGAGCAGAATGGGAGGGTCTGGGGGGGAATTTCCCATGAACCCCGTGGGAGGGCTGCAAAGGAGAGACTAGAAGAACCATGTTTCCATTGTGTCCTCCCAGCTTGGACCCAGATGGCCACGCTTTCCCAGAGCCATCAGTGCAGTTGAATGCTGGGACCCTTCCGCCATCCGGGGTAGTGGTGGCGGGGAAGGGGCGGGGGCAGAGGGAAGGAGCTGGGACTGTCAGCCAGAGCTCTGCATGGTTCCATTGAGCACTAACAGTGAGCACCAGGCCTGGCTGGGGACTGACAGATTGAAACCTGGGACACAGGCCTCTGAGAAAAGCTACTGGCTCCTTTCTAGGGAGACCCTGAGATACAGGAGAAGACTGAGGGAATCAGCTCTTCTGTCCTAGGGACACGGCAGTTCCTGGAGTGATTGTCCCCACGGCCCCTCCATCCATCCTACCAAGGCCTCTAGAGCTGGGGTCTGGGGGCACAGGGCATGTGCCTCGATCCTGATGGGCTGTTGATGGATCAGGGGTTCAGAGCAAATAGACAAGCCCCAAGGCTGAGCTTTGTCCCAGGCTGGAGAGACAGTGACAGCTTGTGCCCAGCAAGATGTGGGCAGTGTCATGAACCCCCACATGAGGAGTCAGATATTCCACCCTGAGCACAAGTTCTCTGCCCCATGTGGAGTGGGAGAGGCTCGTTTGTAGAGCATGTAAGCCTGCCGGCTGACTGTCCCCTGCCTTCTTCTCCCGCAGCACCTCCATTTCTGGCTCGACTCCAGAAACACCCAGGAGAGAGCTAGGGCCATACGGAGCTGCGCTGCCCTGCTCCGATTTGCCACCTCCCTCTCCGGATTTGACGTAAGTGACCTTTGACCCCAGCATCCTGCAGAGCCAGGGCTTGAGTCAAATTCCTCATCCCCTGGTTAAGTGGTCCCCCCTGGCTCCGTAAGGGACTGCGACATTCCATAGGCCACTGGCTGGCAGGGTCGTGCCTGGCCTCAGTGCCCTTGTTACTCTGGAGAAGCCTGGCAGCTAGTGCTCATAGAGGGCCCAGGCCGTGGGTCCCTTTGCTCCAAGCTCCCTTGGGGGCAGAGAGAAAGAGGGCTCTAGTTCCTCTCCCTCAGTGCCTCCTACAGATGGATGGGAGCAGAGCTCTACCCCGGGGAGCTGGGGAGCTGAAGGCAGAATGTTGATGGATTCCCCCCTTCTCCTCCTCCACCAGACCTCCTCCGATTTCCCCAAGGCGGGCAACTTTGTGCTGCGGCTGGGTCTCTACCTCTCTGACCCAGCCGATGACATCAGCCGGCAAGCCAGGGCTGGGATCTATTGGCTGCAGAGGCTCCTGCTGCAGAGGAGGGGTAAGAAACTCAGCTGGGCAATGGGACCCCATAGAAATGAGTCCCTTGGAGACTAGCTCCAGCTGGCCATTGGGACACCAATAGAACTAAGGCCTCTGCTCTTAGACCAACTGCAGGAGGGCAGAGGGACCCCAATGGAAAGAAGGCCCCTGTTTTGGGCCCCCCACTTACTGGCCAAGGGACCCTACAGAAAGAAGCTCCCTCCTCTGAGACTGACCCCAGCTTAGATGATGACTCACACTCATCTCCCTAATTCAGGGAGAGAGGAAGGGGACGAAGATGCCAGGGAAATTGGCTGCTTTACCTCATAGCCTGGCTCTGTCCCCCAGTCCAGAGAAATCAGCCCCCCCAGGGGGCTGCCAGCTGGTGAGGGGACAGGAACGGACCTATTGAGACACATGGAGGGAAAGAGCCCATCATGAAGGCAGGGGCAGGGACCACAGGGGATGGACACAAAGCTTGTAGAATGTCACCAGTTGGGTAGCTGGGGCCAGATCCTGAAGTCAGTGGCTGTGGGGCGTTTTCAGCATTAGCAGCCACCATTAACAGGCACCCATGCCCAGAGCACAATGACCATAAGGTCACCTGATTACTGTGATGAATGAGACAAATCCCCCTTCAGGTACTAAAGCACCTGGTGGGGACCCTGCCAGTCCATTGGGCCGTGGATGCCATGAGAACCCCAGCCAGTGTTCACCCAGCAAAGGGAAGAGAAGGAAACAGGCATTAAAGCCAGATGCCAAACCTCCCCAATGGGTGTGTCTTTCTCCCCCAGGGCTGAACATCAGAGAGGAGAGCGATCTGTGGTGTCGGGACGGGCTCCAAGACACCGAGCGCCTGGCGTACAGAAACATGGCCAGGGTGGGGGAGGTAAGGACTCTCCGCCAGGGCATTGCAGTAGCTCAGGTGTGGAGCTGTCTCCCCCTGCAGTGAGTGTGTTCTGTAGGGGGAGGGATAGCTCAGTGGTTTGAGCATTGGCCTGCTAAACCTAGGGTTATGAGTTCAATCCTTGAGGGGGCCATTTAGGGACCTGGGACAAAAATCTGTTGGATGATTTAGTTGGGGATTGGTCCTGCTTTGAGCAGGGGGTTGGACTAGATGAACTCCTGAGGTCCCATCCAAACCTGATATTCTATGATACTTATTTCCAGCAGACAGTGTTTGGCTGCAAGAGGCCGAGGAGCCTGGGCTGGACCCTTGCTAACGGTCCAGGCTTGTGTGTGTTGCATGGATCCATGGTTACATGGCATAAAAGGGATCCTCTGGTGGGTTGAGTTAATGAAGGATTGTATCTCCAGGAATCTGGCTCTGCTCACTGTCTCCCTGGCTGACACCCTGGTGTCTGAGAGGTGAGCCCCTGGGTCAGTGAGTTGGGAAGCTCACACCAGCAATTGCTGGACCAGATCCTTGTTGGATTCCCTGCACCTCTGGAAGCACAGGCAGGGTTTGGGGTTTGCCGAGCACCAGGGCGAGTCAGGAAGGAGAACCTGCCCCTGCCCTGGGCCTTGTGTGAGGGACACTGAGCTCCTTTCCTGGGCTGAGTCACTGCAGCATATGTGACGCTCGTGGGATTGTCGGTGGGATGGGGAGCAGGAACAGAAGCAGATCGAAAAGGTCCCTAACCTCTAGCGGGTGAGCTGCAGAAAATAGCGCTGCTGGGAGCAGTAGCGGGTCCTTTGTTGTCTTTGTGAGCTGGGTTCCAGACTGCGCAGACACGTTCCCAGCCTGTCATGGCACCTGTGGTGACTCCCGCTCCAGAAAGAGCTATTCCTCAGTGCCTGCAACCTCTTCCTGAAGGGGGCTCCTTGGTCCATGGGACCCCAAAAGTTGGCTGCACAAGGAGGACTCTTGTCCACCTTGTGAGATACTAGAGGGATTTGGAGCCTGGTTCTGGACAATTGACAAGGGCTCTGGTGCTGTTGGTTTTAGGTCTTTGGAGAGATCTTCACAGAAGGCCAGAAAAGATCTTTCCTCCAGGCAGCGCTTCTGGCCATACATGACCCCCAGCTCCGTGTCAGCCAGGCTGGGCTTGTGCTGACATATTCTATCCTGGGGGAAGCCGGCCAGCTGATCGGGAATGAGGTAACCAAAGAAGGATCAATTGGGGAGGGACACCCAGGGCCTTTCACCTCCAGGCCATTGACAGTCACTCCCATCCCATCCCCTTGCACTGACCCGGGCAGGTGCCATTGGTAGGTGTCAGCTTCTCCCCTGAGCAGCTCAAAGCAGAGCAGACCCAGCTTGGCTATTTCCTAACAGGTGTCACATCAACATGACACGCTGCTATTGCTCATGCTAGGGGCTGCCAACTCCCCCTGTGAGAGTTTCATACCCCTCCAGGCCTCAGGCTGGTTCCTAGGGCCCTAGTATCATGTTATCCCAGCCACCACCTGCTCTGGGAGAACTGGAGGAGTCAGTCAGCAGAGGCTGCTGAAGTGCCCCATTCCCCAGAGCTACTGTCCATGGCATCATCTTAATAACAGGGGGGGGGGGTCCCCTTGGGAAAGGTTTCCACCTCCTCTCACCCCATAGCACTGCTGCCCAGAGCCTTCCAGCCCCTCAGCTGGAGCAGGAGAGGGTGGATAAGGGGATTCTGGGGAGTGGAGCTTAATCCCTGGCTGGGTTGGGAGGTAGAATAGCTCTCACAGGGGGACTGAGAGGAAGGGGACAGGAGTTCATTCCACAGTGGTGGGAGTGGGGTTGGAGGTCACTCGAGAGGAGAAAAGAGTTCGTCTCGGAGGGTTGGGTGCGGGAATCTGTCCCTTGGATGTGGGGAGGGTTGGGGTGGAAATTTTGCTGGCTCCCAGTGCCGTTCATGCCCTTCATTGCCATGGGTGTCGGAGGCTCTGACCGATCCTTGTTCCCTTGCAGCAGGAGGACGTGACAGCAGCGATCATGGCGCACCTGTTCTACATCCGGTGCTTGCGCCAGGTGCCCAAAGCGCTGCAGGGGCTGTGCTCCGTGGGACAGCCTTGAAGGGCCCCCCCTTCCCATGCCCAGAAGCTCCCACTCCCTGCTGCAGGTACTGCTCTTTCCTGCTGGGCCTGGGGGAGAAGGGCTAGGGGGAGGGACCATAAACCCCACAGCACTGAGAGAAACCCAGGCTGAGCATCTCGCTCTCACCACCCTGCCCCACCCTGACCCCTGGAGCTGGGGCCAGGCCAGATACGGTCCCTGCCCCCATGCCCAGAGGCCAGTTTCAGAAGCATCAGGCTTTCAGGGCCATGGGACTGGCCCAGAAATGGGAGCATCCGCAGAGCCAGGGTTTATCCTCAGTAATCATTGCATTCTGGGAGGGGTGGCCCGATGTGGAGCCCTCCCCTGTCGTCACTGCTCAGACGTCCCCATTGCCCATGTTACCCCGTCGCAGTGAATGTCTGACCATCCCCCACCTGGAGCCCAAGCCACACACATGGTATCTGAACCCTTCCCAGACAGGAATGAAACTCCCCCCTAACACCTTGGGGCAAGGAAGGATCCTCCCCATCTGGCAGGTGGGGACTGAGACACAGAAGAAGGGCTGCAATCCTGGTCACACACTCCTGGGGGTAGATCTGGGAACTGAAGTGGATCCCAGGCTAGTCCCTTTCCCCAAGAGGCAACTTCACTTTCTGCCCTTTATTCTGAGTTCTAAGACTCCATTCCTGTTCTGTCTCCGGCAAAAGCATCACACAGACAGACACAGACCCTTTGTTTTTCTCCCTCTTCCCAGCTTTTGAAAGTATCTTGTCTCCTCATTGGTCATGTGCCAGAGAGGTTACCTTTAGCTTCTGAACCCTTTACAGGTGAGAGGATTTTTCCTCTGGCCAGGAGGGATTTTAAAGGGGTTTACCCTTGCCTTTATATTTATGACACAGGCTCTGCACAACACCTACTTAGAGAGCCTGGACACCATGCTCGGGGGCCTGCTGGCAGAGACCCCCACCACGGACAAGCTGCAGCACCTCTTGGAGGTGAGCAGAATGGGAGGGTCTGGGGGGGAATTTCCCATGAACCCCGTGGGAGGGCTGCAAAGGAGAGACTAGAAGAACCATGTTTCCATTGTGTCCTCCCAGCTTGGACCCAGATGGCCACGCTTTCCCAGAGCCATCAGTGCAGTTGAATGCTGGGACCCTTCCGCCATCCGGGGTAGTGGTGGCGGGGAAGGGGCGGGGGCAGAGGGAAGGAGCTGGGACTGTCAGCCAGAGCTCTGCATGGTTCCATTGAGCACTAACAGTGAGCACCAGGCCTGGCTGGGGACTGACAGATTGAAACCTGGGACACAGGCCTCTGAGAAAAGCTACTGGCTCCTTTCTAGGGAGACCCTGAGATACAGGAGAAGACTGAGGGAATCAGCTCTTCTGTCCTAGGGACACGGCAGTTCCTGGAGTGATTGTCCCCACGGCCCCTCCATCCATCCTACCAAGGCCTCTAGAGCTGGGGTCTGGGGGCACAGGGCATGTGCCTCGATCCTGATGGGCTGTTGATGGATCAGGGGTTCAGAGCAAATAGACAAGCCCCAAGGCTGAGCTTTGTCCCAGGCTGGAGAGACAGTGACAGCTTGTGCCCAGCAAGATGTGGGCAGTGTCATGAACCCCCACATGAGGAGTCAGATATTCCACCCTGAGCACAAGTTCTCTGCCCCATGTGGAGTGGGAGAGGCTCGTTTGTAGAGCATGTAAGCCTGCCGGCTGACTGTCCCCTGCCTTCTTCTCCCGCAGCACCTCCATTTCTGGCTCGACTCCAGAAACACCCAGGAGAGAGCTAGGGCCATACGGAGCTGCGCTGCCCTGCTCCGATTTGCCACCTCCCTCTCCGGATTTGACGTAAGTGACCTTTGACCCCAGCATCCTGCAGAGCCAGGGCTTGAGTCAAATTCCTCATCCCCTGGTTAAGTGGTCCCCCCTGGCTCCGTAAGGGACTGCGACATTCCATAGGCCACTGGCTGGCAGGGTCGCGCCTGGCCTCAGTTCCCTTGTTACTCTGGAGAAGCCTGGCAGCTAGTGCTCATAGAGGGCCCAGGCCGTGGGTCCCTTTGCTCCAAGCTCCCTTGGGGGCAGAGAGAAAGAGGGCTCTAGTTCCTCTCCCTCAGTGCCTCCTACAGATGGATGGGAGCAGAGCTCTACCCCGGGGAGCTGGGGAGCTGAAGGCAGAATGTTGATGGATTCCCCCCTTCTCCTCCTCCACCAGACCTCCTCCGATTTCCCCAAGGCGGGCAACTTTGTGCTGCGGCTGGGTCTCTACCTCTCTGACCCAGCCGATGACATCAGCCGGCAAGCCAGGGCTGGGATCTATTGGCTGCAGAGGCTCCTGCTGCAGAGGAGGGGTAAGAAACTCAGCTGGGCAATGGGACCCCATAGAAATGAGTCCCTTGGAGACTAGCTCCAGCTGGCCATTGGGACACCAATAGAACTAAGGCCTCTGCTCTTAGACCAACTGCAGGAGGGCAGAGGGACCCCAATGGAAAGAAGGCCCCTGTTTTGGGCCCCCCACTTACTGGCCAAGGGACCCTACAGAAAGAAGCTCCCTCCTCTGAGACTGACCCCAGCTTAGATGATGACTCACACTCATCTCCCTAATTCAGGGAGAGAGGAAGGGGACGAAGATGCCAGGGAAATTGGCTGCTTTACCTCATAGCCTGGCTCTGTCCCCCAGTCCAGAGAAATCAGCCCCCCCAGGGGGCTGCCAGCTGGTGAGGGGACAGGAACGGACCTATTGAGACACATGGAGGGAAAGAGCCCATCATGAAGGCAGGGGCAGGGACCACAGGGGATGGACACAAAGCTTGTAGAATGTCACCAGTTGGGTAGCTGGGGCCAGATCCTGAAGTCAGTGGCTGTGGGGCGTTTTCAGCATTAGCAGCCACCATTAACAGGCACCCATGCCCAGAGCACAATGACCATAAGGTCACCTGATTACTGTGATGAATGAGACAAATCCCCCTTCAGGTACTAAAGCACCTGGTGGGGACCCTGCCAGTCCATTGGGCCGTGGATGCCATGAGAACCCCAGCCAGTGTTCACCCAGCAAAGGGAAGAGAAGGAAACAGGCATTAAAGCCAGATGCCAAACCTCCCCAATGGGTGTGTCTTTCTCCCCCAGGGCTGAACATCAGAGAGGAGAGCGATCTGTGGTGTCGGGACGGGCTCCAAGACACCGAGCGCCTGGCGTACAGAAACATGGCCAGGGTGGGGGAGGTAAGGACTCTCCGCCAGGGCATTGCAGTAGCTCAGGTGTGGAGCTGTCTCCCCCTGCAGTGAGTGTGTTCTGTAGGGGGAGGGATAGCTCAGTGGTTTGAGCATTGGCCTGCTAAACCTAGGGTTATGAGTTCAATCCTTGAGGGGGCCATTTAGGGACCTGGGACAAAAATCTGTTGGATGATTTAGTTGGGGATTGGTCCTGCTTTGAGCAGGGGGTTGGACTAGATGAACTCCTGAGGTCCCATCCAAACCTGATATTCTATGATACTTATTTCCAGCAGACAGTGTTTGGCTGCAAGAGGCCGAGGAGCCTGGGCTGGACCCTTGCTAACGGTCCAGGCTTGTGTGTGTTGCATGGATCCATGGTTACATGGCATAAAAGGGATCCTCTGGTGGGTTGAGTTAATGAAGGATTGTATCTCCAGGAATCTGGCTCTGCTCACTGTCTCCCTGGCTGACACCCTGGTGTCTGAGAGGTGAGCCCCTGGGTCAGTGAGTTGGGAAGCTCACACCAGCAATTGCTGGACCAGATCCTTGTTGGATTCCCTGCACCTCTGGAAGCACAGGCAGGGTTTGGGGTTTGCCGAGCACCAGGGCGAGTCAGGAAGGAGAACCTGCCCCTGCCCTGGGCCTTGTGTGAGGGACACTGAGCTCCTTTCCTGGGCTGAGTCACTGCAGCATATGTGACGCTCGTGGGATTGTCGGTGGGATGGGGAGCAGGAACAGAAGCAGATCGAAAAGGTCCCTAACCTCTAGCGGGTGAGCTGCAGAAAATAGCGCTGCTGGGAGCAGTAGCGGGTCCTTTGTTGTCTTTGTGAGCTGGGTTCCAGACTGCGCAGACACGTTCCCAGCCTGTCATGGCACCTGTGGTGACTCCCGCTCCAGAAAGAGCTATTCCTCAGTGCCTGCAACCTCTTCCTGAAGGGGGCTCCTTGGTCCATGGGACCCCAAAAGTTGGCTGCACAAGGAGGACTCTTGTCCACCTTGTGAGATACTAGAGGGATTTGGAGCCTGGTTCTGGACAATTGACAAGGGCTCTGGTGCTGTTGGTTTTAGGTCTTTGGAGAGATCTTCACAGAAGGCCAGAAAAGATCTTTCCTCCAGGCAGCGCTTCTGGCCATACATGACCCCCAGCTCCGTGTCAGCCAGGCTGGGCTTGTGCTGACATATTCTATCCTGGGGGAAGCCGGCCAGCTGATCGGGAATGAGGTAACCAAAGAAGGATCAATTGGGGAGGGACACCCAGGGCCTTTCACCTCCAGGCCATTGACAGTCACTCCCATCCCATCCCCTTGCACTGACCCGGGCAGGTGCCATTGGTAGGTGTCAGCTTCTCCCCTGAGCAGCTCAAAGCAGAGCAGACCCAGCTTGGCTATTTCCTAACAGGTGTCACATCAACATGACACGCTGCTATTGCTCATGCTAGGGGCTGCCAACTCCCCCTGTGAGAGTTTCATACCCCTCCAGGCCTCAGGCTGGTTCCTAGGGCCCTAGTATCATGTTATCCCAGCCACCACCTGCTCTGGGAGAACTGGAGGAGTCAGTCAGCAGAGGCTGCTGAAGTGCCCCATTCCCCAGAGCTACTGTCCATGGCATCATCTTAATAACAGGGGGGGGGGGTCCCCTTGGGAAAGGTTTCCACCTCCTCTCACCCCATAGCACTGCTGCCCAGAGCCTTCCAGCCCCTCAGCTGGAGCAGGAGAGGGTGGATAAGGGGATTCTGGGGAGTGGAGCTTAATCCCTGGCTGGGTTGGGAGGTAGAATAGCTCTCACAGGGGGACTGAGAGGAAGGGGACAGGAGTTCATTCCACAGTGGTGGGAGTGGGGTTGGAGGTCACTCGAGAGGAGAAAAGAGTTCGTCTCGGAGGGTTGGGTGCGGGAATCTGTCCCTTGGATGTGGGGAGGGTTGGGGTGGAAATTTTGCTGGCTCCCAGTGCCGTTCATGCCCTTCATTGCCATGGGTGTCGGAGGCTCTGACCGATCCTTGTTCCCTTGCAGCAGGAGGACGTGACAGCAGCGATCATGGCGCACCTGTTCTACATCCGGTGCTTGCGCCAGGTGCCCAAAGCGCTGCAGGGGCTGTGCTCCGTGGGACAGCCTTGAAGGGCCCCCCCTTCCCATGCCCAGAAGCTCCCACTCCCTGCTGCAGGTACTGCTCTTTCCTGCTGGGCCTGGGGGAGAAGGGCTAGGGGGAGGGACCATAAACCCCACAGCACTGAGAGAAACCCAGGCTGAGCATCTCGCTCTCACCACCCTGCCCCACCCTGACCCCTGGAGCTGGGGCCAGGCCAGATACGGTCCCTGCCCCCATGCCCAGAGGCCAGTTTCAGAAGCATCAGGCTTTCAGGGCCATGGGACTGGCCCAGAAATGGGAGCATCCGCAGAGCCAGGGTTTATCCTCAGTAATCATTGCATTCTGGGAGGGGTGGCCCGATGTGGAGCCCTCCCCTGTCGTCACTGCTCAGACGTCCCCATTGCCCATGTTACCCCGTCGCAGTGAATGTCTGACCATCCCCCACCTGGAGCCCAAGCCACACACATGGTATCTGAACCCTTCCCAGACAGGAATGAAACTCCCCCCTAACACCTTGGGGCAAGGAAGGATCCTCCCCATCTGGCAGGTGGGGACTGAGACACAGAAGAAGGGCTGCAATCCTGGTCACACACTCCTGGGGGTAGATCTGGGAACTGAAGTGGATCCCAGGCTAGTCCCTTTCCCCAAGAGGCAACTTCACTTTCTGCCCTTTATTCTGAGTTCTAAGACTCCATTCCTGTTCTGTCTCCGGCAAAAGCATCACACAGACAGACACAGACCCTTTGTTTTTCTCCCTCTTCCCAGCTTTTGAAAGTATCTTGTCTCCTCATTGGTCATGTGCCAGAGAGGTTACCTTTAGCTTCTGAACCCTTTACAGGTGAGAGGATTTTTCCTCTGGCCAGGAGGGATTTTAAAGGGGTTTACCCTTGCCTTTATATTTATGACACAGGCTCTGCACAACACCTACTTAGAGAGCCTGGACACCATGCTCGGGGGCCTGCTGGCAGAGACCCCCACCACGGACAAGCTGCAGCACCTCTTGGAGGTGAGCAGAATGGGAGGGTCTGGGGGGGAATTTCCCATGAACCCCGTGGGAGGGCTGCAAAGGAGAGACTAGAAGAACCATGTTTCCATTGTGTCCTCCCAGCTTGGACCCAGATGGCCACGCTTTCCCAGAGCCATCAGTGCAGTTGAATGCTGGGACCCTTCCGCCATCCGGGGTAGTGGTGGCGGGGAAGGGGCGGGGGCAGAGGGAAGGAGCTGGGACTGTCAGCCAGAGCTCTGCATGGTTCCATTGAGCACTAACAGTGAGCACCAGGCCTGGCTGGGGACTGACAGATTGAAACCTGGGACACAGGCCTCTGAGAAAAGCTACTGGCTCCTTTCTAGGGAGACCCTGAGATACAGGAGAAGACTGAGGGAATCAGCTCTTCTGTCCTAGGGACACGGCAGTTCCTGGAGTGATTGTCCCCACGGCCCCTCCATCCATCCTACCAAGGCCTCTAGAGCTGGGGTCTGGGGGCACAGGGCATGTGCCTCGATCCTGATGGGCTGTTGATGGATCAGGGGTTCAGAGCAAATAGACAAGCCCCAAGGCTGAGCTTTGTCCCAGGCTGGAGAGACAGTGACAGCTTGTGCCCAGCAAGATGTGGGCAGTGTCATGAACCCCCACATGAGGAGTCAGATATTCCACCCTGAGCACAAGTTCTCTGCCCCATGTGGAGTGGGAGAGGCTCGTTTGTAGAGCATGTAAGCCTGCCGGCTGACTGTCCCCTGCCTTCTTCTCCCGCAGCACCTCCATTTCTGGCTCGACTCCAGAAACACCCAGGAGAGAGCTAGGGCCATACGGAGCTGCGCTGCCCTGCTCCGATTTGCCACCTCCCTCTCCGGATTTGACGTAAGTGACCTTTGACCCCAGCATCCTGCAGAGCCAGGGCTTGAGTCAAATTCCTCATCCCCTGGTTAAGTGGTCCCCCCTGGCTCCGTAAGGGACTGCGACATTCCATAGGCCACTGGCTGGCAGGGTCGCGCCTGGCCTCAGTTCCCTTGTTACTCTGGAGAAGCCTGGCAGCTAGTGCTCATAGAGGGCCCAGGCCGTGGGTCCCTTTGCTCCAAGCTCCCTTGGGGGCAGAGAGAAAGAGGGCTCTAGTTCCTCTCCCTCAGTGCCTCCTACAGATGGATGGGAGCAGAGCTCTACCCCGGGGAGCTGGGGAGCTGAAGGCAGAATGTTGATGGATTCCCC
The DNA here is from genome assembly GCF_965140285.1 of Lepidochelys kempii. Lineage (NCBI taxonomy): Eukaryota > Metazoa > Chordata > Testudines > Cheloniidae > Lepidochelys > Lepidochelys kempii. The sequence continues at coordinate 7,090,170 of NC_136385.1, forward strand.
CCTTCTCCTCCTCCACCAGACCTCCTCCGATTTCCCCAAGGCGGGCAACTTTGTGCTGCGGCTGGGTCTCTACCTCTCTGACCCAGCCGATGACATCAGCCGGCAAGCCAGGGCTGGGATCTATTGGCTGCAGAGGCTCCTGCTGCAGAGGAGGGGTAAGAAACTCAGCTGGGCAATGGGACCCCATAGAAATGAGTCCCTTGGAGACTAGCTCCAGCTGGCCATTGGGACACCAATAGAACTAAGGCCTCTGCTCTTAGACCAACTGCAGGAGGGCAGAGGGACCCCAATGGAAAGAAGGCCCCTGTTTTGGGCCCCCCACTTACTGGCCAAGGGACCCTACAGAAAGAAGCTCCCTCCTCTGAGACTGACCCCAGCTTAGATGATGACTCACACTCATCTCCCTAATTCAGGGAGAGAGGAAGGGGACGAAGATGCCAGGGAAATTGGCTGCTTTACCTCATAGCCTGGCTCTGTCCCCCAGTCCAGAGAAATCAGCCCCCCCAGGGGGCTGCCAGCTGGTGAGGGGACAGGAACGGACCTATTGAGACACATGGAGGGAAAGAGCCCATCATGAAGGCAGGGGCAGGGACCACAGGGGATGGACACAAAGCTTGTAGAATGTCACCAGTTGGGTAGCTGGGGCCAGATCCTGAAGTCAGTGGCTGTGGGGCGTTTTCAGCATTAGCAGCCACCATTAACAGGCACCCATGCCCAGAGCACAATGACCATAAGGTCACCTGATTACTGTGATGAATGAGACAAATCCCCCTTCAGGTACTAAAGCACCTGGTGGGGACCCTGCCAGTCCATTGGGCCGTGGATGCCATGAGAACCCCAGCCAGTGTTCACCCAGCAAAGGGAAGAGAAGGAAACAGGCATTAAAGCCAGATGCCAAACCTCCCCAATGGGTGTGTCTTTCTCCCCCAGGGCTGAACATCAGAGAGGAGAGCGATCTGTGGTGTCGGGACGGGCTCCAAGACACCGAGCGCCTGGCGTACAGAAACATGGCCAGGGTGGGGGAGGTAAGGACTCTCCGCCAGGGCATTGCAGTAGCTCAGGTGTGGAGCTGTCTCCCCCTGCAGTGAGTGTGTTCTGTAGGGGGAGGGATAGCTCAGTGGTTTGAGCATTGGCCTGCTAAACCTAGGGTTATGAGTTCAATCCTTGAGGGGGCCATTTAGGGACCTGGGACAAAAATCTGTTGGATGATTTAGTTGGGGATTGGTCCTGCTTTGAGCAGGGGGTTGGACTAGATGAACTCCTGAGGTCCCATCCAAACCTGATATTCTATGATACTTATTTCCAGCAGACAGTGTTTGGCTGCAAGAGGCCGAGGAGCCTGGGCTGGACCCTTGCTAACGGTCCAGGCTTGTGTGTGTTGCATGGATCCATGGTTACATGGCATAAAAGGGATCCTCTGGTGGGTTGAGTTAATGAAGGATTGTATCTCCAGGAATCTGGCTCTGCTCACTGTCTCCCTGGCTGACACCCTGGTGTCTGAGAGGTGAGCCCCTGGGTCAGTGAGTTGGGAAGCTCACACCAGCAATTGCTGGACCAGATCCTTGTTGGATTCCCTGCACCTCTGGAAGCACAGGCAGGGTTTGGGGTTTGCCGAGCACCAGGGCGAGTCAGGAAGGAGAACCTGCCCCTGCCCTGGGCCTTGTGTGAGGGACACTGAGCTCCTTTCCTGGGCTGAGTCACTGCAGCATATGTGACGCTCGTGGGATTGTCGGTGGGATGGGGAGCAGGAACAGAAGCAGATCGAAAAGGTCCCTAACCTCTAGCGGGTGAGCTGCAGAAAATAGCGCTGCTGGGAGCAGTAGCGGGTCCTTTGTTGTCTTTGTGAGCTGGGTTCCAGACTGCGCAGACACGTTCCCAGCCTGTCATGGCACCTGTGGTGACTCCCGCTCCAGAAAGAGCTATTCCTCAGTGCCTGCAACCTCTTCCTGAAGGGGGCTCCTTGGTCCATGGGACCCCAAAAGTTGGCTGCACAAGGAGGACTCTTGTCCACCTTGTGAGATACTAGAGGGATTTGGAGCCTGGTTCTGGACAATTGACAAGGGCTCTGGTGCTGTTGGTTTTAGGTCTTTGGAGAGATCTTCACAGAAGGCCAGAAAAGATCTTTCCTCCAGGCAGCGCTTCTGGCCATACATGACCCCCAGCTCCGTGTCAGCCAGGCTGGGCTTGTGCTGACATATTCTATCCTGGGGGAAGCCGGCCAGCTGATCGGGAATGAGGTAACCAAAGAAGGATCAATTGGGGAGGGACACCCAGGGCCTTTCACCTCCAGGCCATTGACAGTCACTCCCATCCCATCCCCTTGCACTGACCCGGGCAGGTGCCATTGGTAGGTGTCAGCTTCTCCCCTGAGCAGCTCAAAGCAGAGCAGACCCAGCTTGGCTATTTCCTAACAGGTGTCACATCAACATGACACGCTGCTATTGCTCATGCTAGGGGCTGCCAACTCCCCCTGTGAGAGTTTCATACCCCTCCAGGCCTCAGGCTGGTTCCTAGGGCCCTAGTATCATGTTATCCCAGCCACCACCTGCTCTGGGAGAACTGGAGGAGTCAGTCAGCAGAGGCTGCTGAAGTGCCCCATTCCCCAGAGCTACTGTCCATGGCATCATCTTAATAACAGGGGGGGGGGGTCCCCTTGGGAAAGGTTTCCACCTCCTCTCACCCCATAGCACTGCTGCCCAGAGCCTTCCAGCCCCTCAGCTGGAGCAGGAGAGGGTGGATAAGGGGATTCTGGGGAGTGGAGCTTAATCCCTGGCTGGGTTGGGAGGTAGAATAGCTCTCACAGGGGGACTGAGAGGAAGGGGACAGGAGTTCATTCCACAGTGGTGGGAGTGGGGTTGGAGGTCACTCGAGAGGAGAAAAGAGTTCGTCTCGGAGGGTTGGGTGCGGGAATCTGTCCCTTGGATGTGGGGAGGGTTGGGGTGGAAATTTTGCTGGCTCCCAGTGCCGTTCATGCCCTTCATTGCCATGGGTGTCGGAGGCTCTGACCGATCCTTGTTCCCTTGCAGCAGGAGGACGTGACAGCAGCGATCATGGCGCACCTGTTCTACATCCGGTGCTTGCGCCAGGTGCCCAAAGCGCTGCAGGGGCTGTGCTCCGTGGGACAGCCTTGAAGGGCCCCCCCTTCCCATGCCCAGAAGCTCCCACTCCCTGCTGCAGGTACTGCTCTTTCCTGCTGGGCCTGGGGGAGAAGGGCTAGGGGGAGGGACCATAAACCCCACAGCACTGAGAGAAACCCAGGCTGAGCATCTCGCTCTCACCACCCTGCCCCACCCTGACCCCTGGAGCTGGGGCCAGGCCAGATACGGTCCCTGCCCCCATGCCCAGAGGCCAGTTTCAGAAGCATCAGGCTTTCAGGGCCATGGGACTGGCCCAGAAATGGGAGCATCCGCAGAGCCAGGGTTTATCCTCAGTAATCATTGCATTCTGGGAGGGGTGGCCCGATGTGGAGCCCTCCCCTGTCGTCACTGCTCAGACGTCCCCATTGCCCATGTTACCCCGTCGCAGTGAATGTCTGACCATCCCCCACCTGGAGCCCAAGCCACACACATGGTATCTGAACCCTTCCCAGACAGGAATGAAACTCCCCCCTAACACCTTGGGGCAAGGAAGGATCCTCCCCATCTGGCAGGTGGGGACTGAGACACAGAAGAAGGGCTGCAATCCTGGTCACACACTCCTGGGGGTAGATCTGGGAACTGAAGTGGATCCCAGGCTAGTCCCTTTCCCCAAGAGGCAACTTCACTTTCTGCCCTTTATTCTGAGTTCTAAGACTCCATTCCTGTTCTGTCTCCGGCAAAAGCATCACACAGACAGACACAGACCCTTTGTTTTTCTCCCTCTTCCCAGCTTTTGAAAGTATCTTGTCTCCTCATTGGTCATGTGCCAGAGAGGTTACCTTTAGCTTCTGAACCCTTTACAGGTGAGAGGATTTTTCCTCTGGCCAGGAGGGATTTTAAAGGGGTTTACCCTTGCCTTTATATTTATGACACAGGCTCTGCACAACACCTACTTAGAGAGCCTGGACACCATGCTCGGGGGCCTGCTGGCAGAGACCCCCACCACGGACAAGCTGCAGCACCTCTTGGAGGTGAGCAGAATGGGAGGGTCTGGGGGGGAATTTCCCATGAACCCCGTGGGAGGGCTGCAAAGGAGAGACTAGAAGAACCATGTTTCCATTGTGTCCTCCCAGCTTGGACCCAGATGGCCACGCTTTCCCAGAGCCATCAGTGCAGTTGAATGCTGGGACCCTTCCGCCATCCGGGGTAGTGGTGGCGGGGAAGGGGCGGGGGCAGAGGGAAGGAGCTGGGACTGTCAGCCAGAGCTCTGCATGGTTCCATTGAGCACTAACAGTGAGCACCAGGCCTGGCTGGGGACTGACAGATTGAAACCTGGGACACAGGCCTCTGAGAAAAGCTACTGGCTCCTTTCTAGGGAGACCCTGAGATACAGGAGAAGACTGAGGGAATCAGCTCTTCTGTCCTAGGGACACGGCAGTTCCTGGAGTGATTGTCCCCACGGCCCCTCCATCCATCCTACCAAGGCCTCTAGAGCTGGGGTCTGGGGGCACAGGGCATGTGCCTCGATCCTGATGGGCTGTTGATGGATCAGGGGTTCAGAGCAAATAGACAAGCCCCAAGGCTGAGCTTTGTCCCAGGCTGGAGAGACAGTGACAGCTTGTGCCCAGCAAGATGTGGGCAGTGTCATGAACCCCCACATGAGGAGTCAGATATTCCACCCTGAGCACAAGTTCTCTGCCCCATGTGGAGTGGGAGAGGCTCGTTTGTAGAGCATGTAAGCCTGCCGGCTGACTGTCCCCTGCCTTCTTCTCCCGCAGCACCTCCATTTCTGGCTCGACTCCAGAAACACCCAGGAGAGAGCTAGGGCCATACGGAGCTGCGCTGCCCTGCTCCGATTTGCCACCTCCCTCTCCGGATTTGACGTAAGTGACCTTTGACCCCAGCATCCTGCAGAGCCAGGGCTTGAGTCAAATTCCTCATCCCCTGGTTAAGTGGTCCCCCCTGGCTCCGTAAGGGACTGCGACATTCCATAGGCCACTGGCTGGCAGGGTCGCGCCTGGCCTCAGTTCCCTTGTTACTCTGGAGAAGCCTGGCAGCTAGTGCTCATAGAGGGCCCAGGCCGTGGGTCCCTTTGCTCCAAGCTCCCTTGGGGGCAGAGAGAAAGAGGGCTCTAGTTCCTCTCCCTCAGTGCCTCCTACAGATGGATGGGAGCAGAGCTCTACCCCGGGGAGCTGGGGAGCTGAAGGCAGAATGTTGATGGATTCCCCCCTTCTCCTCCTCCACCAGACCTCCTCCGATTTCCCCAAGGCGGGCAACTTTGTGCTGCGGCTGGGTCTCTACCTCTCTGACCCAGCCGATGACATCAGCCGGCAAGCCAGGGCTGGGATCTATTGGCTGCAGAGGCTCCTGCTGCAGAGGAGGGGTAAGAAACTCAGCTGGGCAATGGGACCCCATAGAAATGAGTCCCTTGGAGACTAGCTCCAGCTGGCCATTGGGACACCAATAGAACTAAGGCCTCTGCTCTTAGACCAACTGCAGGAGGGCAGAGGGACCCCAATGGAAAGAAGGCCCCTGTTTTGGGCCCCCCACTTACTGGCCAAGGGACCCTACAGAAAGAAGCTCCCTCCTCTGAGACTGACCCCAGCTTAGATGATGACTCACACTCATCTCCCTAATTCAGGGAGAGAGGAAGGGGACGAAGATGCCAGGGAAATTGGCTGCTTTACCTCATAGCCTGGCTCTGTCCCCCAGTCCAGAGAAATCAGCCCCCCCAGGGGGCTGCCAGCTGGTGAGGGGACAGGAACGGACCTATTGAGACACATGGAGGGAAAGAGCCCATCATGAAGGCAGGGGCAGGGACCACAGGGGATGGACACAAAGCTTGTAGAATGTCACCAGTTGGGTAGCTGGGGCCAGATCCTGAAGTCAGTGGCTGTGGGGCGTTTTCAGCATTAGCAGCCACCATTAACAGGCACCCATGCCCAGAGCACAATGACCATAAGGTCACCTGATTACTGTGATGAATGAGACAAATCCCCCTTCAGGTACTAAAGCACCTGGTGGGGACCCTGCCAGTCCATTGGGCCGTGGATGCCATGAGAACCCCAGCCAGTGTTCACCCAGCAAAGGGAAGAGAAGGAAACAGGCATTAAAGCCAGATGCCAAACCTCCCCAATGGGTGTGTCTTTCTCCCCCAGGGCTGAACATCAGAGAGGAGAGCGATCTGTGGTGTCGGGACGGGCTCCAAGACACCGAGCGCCTGGCGTACAGAAACATGGCCAGGGTGGGGGAGGTAAGGACTCTCCGCCAGGGCATTGCAGTAGCTCAGGTGTGGAGCTGTCTCCCCCTGCAGTGAGTGTGTTCTGTAGGGGGAGGGATAGCTCAGTGGTTTGAGCATTGGCCTGCTAAACCTAGGGTTATGAGTTCAATCCTTGAGGGGGCCATTTAGGGACCTGGGACAAAAATCTGTTGGATGATTTAGTTGGGGATTGGTCCTGCTTTGAGCAGGGGGTTGGACTAGATGAACTCCTGAGGTCCCATCCAAACCTGATATTCTATGATACTTATTTCCAGCAGACAGTGTTTGGCTGCAAGAGGCCGAGGAGCCTGGGCTGGACCCTTGCTAACGGTCCAGGCTTGTGTGTGTTGCATGGATCCATGGTTACATGGCATAAAAGGGATCCTCTGGTGGGTTGAGTTAATGAAGGATTGTATCTCCAGGAATCTGGCTCTGCTCACTGTCTCCCTGGCTGACACCCTGGTGTCTGAGAGGTGAGCCCCTGGGTCAGTGAGTTGGGAAGCTCACACCAGCAATTGCTGGACCAGATCCTTGTTGGATTCCCTGCACCTCTGGAAGCACAGGCAGGGTTTGGGGTTTGCCGAGCACCAGGGCGAGTCAGGAAGGAGAACCTGCCCCTGCCCTGGGCCTTGTGTGAGGGACACTGAGCTCCTTTCCTGGGCTGAGTCACTGCAGCATATGTGACGCTCGTGGGATTGTCGGTGGGATGGGGAGCAGGAACAGAAGCAGATCGAAAAGGTCCCTAACCTCTAGCGGGTGAGCTGCAGAAAATAGCGCTGCTGGGAGCAGTAGCGGGTCCTTTGTTGTCTTTGTGAGCTGGGTTCCAGACTGCGCAGACACGTTCCCAGCCTGTCATGGCACCTGTGGTGACTCCCGCTCCAGAAAGAGCTATTCCTCAGTGCCTGCAACCTCTTCCTGAAGGGGGCTCCTTGGTCCATGGGACCCCAAAAGTTGGCTGCACAAGGAGGACTCTTGTCCACCTTGTGAGATACTAGAGGGATTTGGAGCCTGGTTCTGGACAATTGACAAGGGCTCTGGTGCTGTTGGTTTTAGGTCTTTGGAGAGATCTTCACAGAAGGCCAGAAAAGATCTTTCCTCCAGGCAGCGCTTCTGGCCATACATGACCCCCAGCTCCGTGTCAGCCAGGCTGGGCTTGTGCTGACATATTCTATCCTGGGGGAAGCCGGCCAGCTGATCGGGAATGAGGTAACCAAAGAAGGATCAATTGGGGAGGGACACCCAGGGCCTTTCACCTCCAGGCCATTGACAGTCACTCCCATCCCATCCCCTTGCACTGACCCGGGCAGGTGCCATTGGTAGGTGTCAGCTTCTCCCCTGAGCAGCTCAAAGCAGAGCAGACCCAGCTTGGCTATTTCCTAACAGGTGTCACATCAACATGACACGCTGCTATTGCTCATGCTAGGGGCTGCCAACTCCCCCTGTGAGAGTTTCATACCCCTCCAGGCCTCAGGCTGGTTCCTAGGGCCCTAGTATCATGTTATCCCAGCCACCACCTGCTCTGGGAGAACTGGAGGAGTCAGTCAGCAGAGGCTGCTGAAGTGCCCCATTCCCCAGAGCTACTGTCCATGGCATCATCTTAATAACAGGGGGGGGGGTCCCCTTGGGAAAGGTTTCCACCTCCTCTCACCCCATAGCACTGCTGCCCAGAGCCTTCCAGCCCCTCAGCTGGAGCAGGAGAGGGTGGATAAGGGGATTCTGGGGAGTGGAGCTTAATCCCTGGCTGGGTTGGGAGGTAGAATAGCTCTCACAGGGGGACTGAGAGGAAGGGGACAGGAGTTCATTCCACAGTGGTGGGAGTGGGGTTGGAGGTCACTCGAGAGGAGAAAAGAGTTCGTCTCGGAGGGTTGGGTGCGGGAATCTGTCCCTTGGATGTGGGGAGGGTTGGGGTGGAAATTTTGCTGGCTCCCAGTGCCGTTCATGCCCTTCATTGCCATGGGTGTCGGAGGCTCTGACCGATCCTTGTTCCCTTGCAGCAGGAGGACGTGACAGCAGCGATCATGGCGCACCTGTTCTACATCCGGTGCTTGCGCCAGGTGCCCAAAGCGCTGCAGGGGCTGTGCTCCGTGGGACAGCCTTGAAGGGCCCCCCCTTCCCATGCCCAGAAGCTCCCACTCCCTGCTGCAGGTACTGCTCTTTCCTGCTGGGCCTGGGGGAGAAGGGCTAGGGGGAGGGACCATAAACCCCACAGCACTGAGAGAAACCCAGGCTGAGCATCTCGCTCTCACCACCCTGCCCCACCCTGACCCCTGGAGCTGGGGCCAGGCCAGATACGGTCCCTGCCCCCATGCCCAGAGGCCAGTTTCAGAAGCATCAGGCTTTCAGGGCCATGGGACTGGCCCAGAAATGGGAGCATCCGCAGAGCCAGGGTTTATCCTCAGTAATCATTGCATTCTGGGAGGGGTGGCCCGATGTGGAGCCCTCCCCTGTCGTCACTGCTCAGACGTCCCCATTGCCCATGTTACCCCGTCGCAGTGAATGTCTGACCATCCCCCACCTGGAGCCCAAGCCACACACATGGTATCTGAACCCTTCCCAGACAGGAATGAAACTCCCCCCTAACACCTTGGGGCAAGGAAGGATCCTCCCCATCTGGCAGGTGGGGACTGAGACACAGAAGAAGGGCTGCAATCCTGGTCACACACTCCTGGGGGTAGATCTGGGAACTGAAGTGGATCCCAGGCTAGTCCCTTTCCCCAAGAGGCAACTTCACTTTCTGCCCTTTATTCTCCCCTCCTGCTGGGGGGGTGGGTCTCTGAGTGTGAAATGAACCAGGAGGGGGATGGGGTCCTGGCACAATGCTTGGGTGGGAGCTCCCCTTGGCTTGGACCCCAGGGTCAGAGACATCTTTGTCATCTTGCTCTCCTTCTTTTATTCCTAGGAAGGGAGTCCCCCGATTAGGGGTCTCTAGGGATCCAGCTGGGCAGTGCCTAGAAGAACCTGTCAGTCATCCTGGTTCCCGCCTGCATGCACCACCCTGTCCTGCCCTGCCCTCCGGTTCTTCATTGTTGACTCTGCTTTGACCCTTGGCTCCGGTCTCTGATTATGACTTTGGCGTGACCCTTCTTGGCTCCAGATGTTGCCTGCCCACCTTGATTCCATATCTCCTTGCCCTTCTTTAGCCCCGCTCCAGGCCCTCCACTGACCCGCTCCAGCATTGCCTTCTCCTCCTGATCTTCCCCAACCACTCGGACGTTGACTACCCGGCTTTGACCCTCGGCCTGTATCTGGACTCTGGCTTGACACTGACTTGGCTGATCTTTGCTCTCTGACTACCGGGCTATGACCTTTGGCATGGATTTAGACTCTGGCCCTGGTTCTGCTTCTGCTTTGTCGATGGACTCTGATCTCGGTTTTGACCCTGCTGTGTCCCTGGACCTTGATTCTAGTACCACTCTTAGCCTCGGCACAATCCTGGACCTTGCTGCGACCTGTGCTCCCACCCCTGGGCATCATGATCAGATGCAATACATGACATTAGGTGGTGCAACTTTTTGGAGAAAAGCAGGATCTCCGCAAGTCAGTGGCCTGTATGCAACAGGGACACACCACACCAGGTGTGAACCAGGGCCTCACTACATGAGCCTGGCCCGATGATGTCCCTGCTGGAGCTGCACAATGGAAATGATTGAAAATGTCGGGGTTCCTTGAACCAGCCTCTGCCTCTGGACCTACTCCACCTTCTTGACTCGGACACCCGGCATTCCTGATCAATACCCGGATTACATGGATACCTTTGAAAGAAATGGGGACTCGTTGCCTCTGCACCAGGACTATGACTGCCCCCTTGACCTGCAACCTTGGTTGAAAGTCACCAGTATTTACACATTGGTGGAACCAGAATTAGTGGCTCTCCCTGCGTACAGGCTTGAAAACTGGTCCTAAGCGTTTATGAGCAAATTAGCGTTTCCCACGGGTGCCCAGGCCCTTTTGTGGAAGAAGAAATGTGGGACTCGACTATGTCTCTCTTTAGACAATCAGCCCCTGAAAAAAAGGATCATTTGGAACCATAACCCCCAGTTAGGAATCCCACAATTGTTTGCTCGCAGGAAATCTGCAAAGTTGTTCATCAAACTTCATCTGTAAGGATTTCCAATCTAACACTCATTTGGGCAGGGGACAAATGGAAGGCAGATTTCAATGCACACTATGGACATTTTAACTGTCAGACATGCCATTTGAGCTAACTAATGGTCCCCTGCCCTTGCAACACTTCATCAGTGATGTATTTGGGGCCATTGTGGATCTGCACAGTGTCATCTATTCAGGTGACAGACTTCTTTTTTTTGGAGAACCAAGAGCAGCATGCGCACCATACCTGAACCTGGAGAGGTTTCAGCAGCATGGTCTCAGCACAGAATTGGAAAAGCGTACCTCCGGCCAACTCTCCACAGAGTTTTTGGGCTACATCCTCTCCCCGGAAAATGTTACGATTGATCCAAATAAGGTGGAAACCATTCATAGATGGGACACCCGCTTTACTGCCGCTTTACTGCTGCTTCGGCCCAGGGTTCTCAGAGCCAATAACCCCCACGAGAGCTCTCCTCCACATAATGGCCATGTTTGTTTGGTCACCCAAGTTCCAAAAAGCCCACAAACAGCTCACAACTGCCTTCACTACTGCACCTATTTGGAGGCTCAGTGCTCATCCTGGAAGTAGATGCATCTACTATGACCACCAGGGCCTGCTTCATTAGCTGGTGCCAGATGTGGGCTGAAATTCAGACTTAGCTTGACTGATGTGACTTCTGCGCTTTCAGCAAGGCACCACGCACCAAACTCCTTGGCATTTCAGGCCTCTGGAGACCCTGCCCTGGCCATGGGCAGTCATTGCCAGGAATTTTACCGAATCAAATGGCCACATGATGGAACTGACTCTCATAGATCACCTGACCACGATGGCGTGCTTCATCCTCTTCTGAACATGTACCGTCGATTGATAGGACAGATCAGTTCCAAATTTGCAAAGGCCATTGAAACCTTTATTTTGCTAAATGTAGATTTCCCACTGATTTCATGTCATGCTACAAATGACCTCTCCGAAATTTCCAGCCATCAACCTGGGTCAACGAATCCATCACCTGCAAGAAGAATGAAGGGAGCCCCTTCAGGACACTTGGAAGGAGTTCAGATACTGTATGGACTGCTGATGACAAGAGGGAAGCCATTTGCTGAAGGGAGGTACAAAGTCCCTGGCACTGACCAAATCCCTAAGCTCTGTCCATGGCAGCAGTTCCTGGCCCATCCCCTTTGCTGACCTTCTGATAACATCTTCCTCCCCTGGGTCTAGGGAGCAAACTCTGGGTCCCTTCCCTCACTCTGGCACAATCTGTGCCCAGAGTGTCTGAGTCCCTCACCGAAAATGGGTCTCTCCTCCCTTCTCCCTGTGGGGTGGGGGAGACTTGTACCCCCATTTTAAGGACAGGGAATGAAGGTGAGGAAGTGACCTCTCCAAGGTCACACCGAGCAATGTGGGGGAGAGCTGGGAACTGACTGGGTTCTACAGGAGTGCCCTCCCCACAGGGGCAGCTTCACTTTCTGCCCTTCCTCCTCTCCTTCCCTCTTGACCCGTCTTTGAAGGGGGCTCTGAAAGGGAAATGAGCAAGGGTTTCCTCCCTGCTCTGTCCTCCAGGTTCTGGGATCTGTCCATGTCGCCAACAGCAATGCAGCCTGCAGCTGGCCCGGCTTGGGGAGCCATGGCCTCATCCTGTGAAATCGAGAAGTACTGGCTCTCAGGGATGCTTAGATGGAAAACCACACACCCCACCTGGAGGTAGGAGCCACCCATTCCCAGGTTGTCCTGAGGAGCCGCAATTCCTCCAGGAGCTGGGGAAGGGCACAGTGATCAGTTTATCAAAAGGTAGGGAAGGATCGTGTAAGAAGAAGGTCTAAGAGAGAAGGAGCATGAGCTACTCTCTGTATTTGGGCATGGCAGGGATCAAGAGAAGGGACAGGGGCTGTTAGAGGGCAATGGTGAGGTACAAGGGGTGTCAGAGGTGGGGGCAAGGCCTGAAAAGTTCAGATACATTAGAACAATTGTGCCAGAGACTCACTGGTTGAGGTGCTGAAAGCTCTGAACTAGGGTTGGCCAAAATCATCCTCCTCAGATGGGAACATCCCAAAAGTCTGTAGAAGCTTAGCCTCTGAGGTGAACGTTGTGGCCCCAACCTCTCTGCTCTGTACCTCACAGGATTCCCACTGGCTGTTCCAATCCAGGATGAAAACTATGCCACCGAAGTCTCACAGCACCTGGGCAGTGAAGTGCCACTTAAACCCGCTGTGATGCACTGACTGTCTGCACAGGGCTGAATTTCACCCATTCAGAGTGTAAGGAAATAATTGGCTGAAGGCCTTTTTCTGGTCGGATGTGGTTCTAGGGGGAAACAACCATGGAGATTTTTAACCTGTATTGCTCCCGGGACTGGTGCTGCAGTGATGCAGAGAAGTGCTGATGCACTGGATTTTTTTGGATCCCCCCCCCACTATTAATCCATTCTCTTTCTCTCTTTTAACTGGTATTCTAAGGGCACCCCATGCTTCATGTGGGTATTCTTGGGTGGGCAGATTGCATCAGACCTGCACCACAATAAATACTAGTGAATGACATATGCAGACACTAAAGTTCTGCAGCCTAATTCTCAGAAACTTTTCTCTTCAATGTAGAATCAGGATTTTGTTTTTAATTTATTTTTTGAAGGTGCTAAGCAGATGCTACCCTGTAATAAGAGGAAACAGAAGCAAAAACTGAAAGAATGTTACTTAAACCAATGAACAGATGCAGAGAGTGGAAACACAGGAAAGCAAATGAATGAATCCTGTGAGTAAATAACCTGGAAGCAAATGGGGGAGAAAACCTCATCTGGGTAATTGTGGTTCTTGGGATAAATATCAGGTTCCTGGTGCGTAGCCTGGCTGAGATTCTGCCTTTTCCCTGGATCCCAGACCTGGGCTTCACATGTCATTCTCCTTATTTTATTCTTAGGGAAAAAGGATCCCCAAAGGAGGTGTGAGGATCTTCGACTAATGTCTGCAAGAAGCTTCAGCCACCTTCACAGGTAGAACTCACTGTCTTTCCTACAATGCCACTAGTGCCCTTTCTGCTCTGCAGACCTGCTCCCTGCAGCAGGACAGAGACACCCCTTAACTCCCCGAGTCCTGATTTCCTGCCATTCAAGGGGCTGGGGGCTTGCATTGCCCCCACCCCCACCATCAGATACTTTTCCGATGGGAATCTCCCTAGAGCAGGGGAGAAATCTGTTCTTCCCTTAGAACCAGTCTGCTCAGTAAATCAACCCACACTGACCTCATCTTGGCTGCTTTGTTTATCCATGATTAGTGGTGTTGCCGGCACCCAGCGCCGAGAGGCTGAACAACAGCTTGAGTTGGTTCGTTACCTGGTGTGCTGCACCCAATAATCACAACGGGGTGGAGAAACAGAAAAGTTTATTTGCAGCTGCAAAAAGGTACAGGGAGAATAAAATCTCAAATCCTGCACACAGAGCAGGAAGTTACACAGGCTTTTATACATTCTTTTTTCCAGCATACTTATCCAATAGCAAGCTGCCCCAAGTATCCATATAGCCAGCCAATCCAGTTCCCAGCTAGTTCCCTGATTTTCTGTATCATTTGTTAAACTATACATAAAGCTGCTTTATTTAGCATTGTTTTTCCATCTTTCCCCTGTTTGGCCTTGCTTAGTTGCAGGCAGTCTGACTCTGCAACATATTGTTGCAGATTCTTAGCATAACTGCTGTGTGTGCCTCCAGGCGGGGGGTGGCGGGGGCAAGGACACTTGGGCCTAGTACGCAGAGCTGCTGCGAGTGCCTCCAGGCAGGAGGGGGGGCCAAGGACACCTGGGCCTAGTGCGAGGGGGCTTTATCGACAGTCGTGGTCTTCCATCCCCTCGAGTTACCTAGTGGCCATGCCCCAGTGTCCCCAACAGTGGTATCTTTGGAAATTCCTTCGCGTGTGGGGGAGAGAGCTGGAGCGGGGGATACGGGAGCTCCAGCAGATTCCCCTGAAGAACACCACCCTGTCTTTCTCTGGTCAGGGTCGGACTAGCCGTCCATTGCAGAGGTGAAGACCAGATGGGAGCTGCTGGATTGACCTTGATATGCCATGTCCTTGTGTGGATGAAGGACCTACATCTCAGGGATGGCCAGCAGCAGATGTATCATGTGTCCAGGAATAGTCTGAACAACCTACACTGACAGGTAAGTAAAGTCATGGCCACATGCAGTGGTGAGCTGGAGCCGGTTCGCACGAACCGGTTGTTACATTTTGAAGCCATTTTAGAACCAGTTGTTAACCCGCTTCCCTGCAGGGGGCACTGAGGCTTTGATGGGCTCCGGCCGGGAAGTGATGTAATTCCTCCTCCGGCAGCCGGGGGCGCTGCACTGTGGGAGCCACGTGGGCTGCCGCCTGGCCCTGGGCACGAGCCCTGGGGCTGCTGCTGCTCCCCTGGCCCTGGGGCTCCCACTACTGCCTGCTGGGTCCCCGGCTGTTCTGCTGGGCCTGGGCTGCGTCCTGCTGCTCTCCCCGTGAGCACCCACCACCCTGCCCGCAGCCAGGCCCTGCCCGCCGCCACCCCCTGCCGCACCCCCTGCCCGCAGCCAGCCCCTGCCGCACCCCCTGCGCGCAGCCAGCCCCTGCCGCACCCCCTGCGCGCAGCCAGCCCCTGCCGCACCCCCTGCGCGCAGCCAGCCCCTGTCTCCAGCCACCCCCTGCTGCTCCCACCCCCACATCCACTCGTGCCCTGCTGTTCCCAGGGCAGTAACCCTGCACACCTGCTTCAATGAGGGGGGGGAGGGAGCAGCTGGGACCTACACATGTGCACACCCTAGGGTGACCAGACAGCAAGTGTGAAAAATCAGGACATGGGGTGGGGGGTAATAGGAGCCGGGGGGTAATAGGAGCCTATATAAGAAAGACCCCAAAATCAGGACTGTCCCTATAAAATCAGGACATCTGGTCACCCTAGCACACCCCCAGGGAGTGGCAGGGACCCACACATGTGAAACGGAGCTCATTTCTAGTACAGGCCCATCTTTTTAAAAAAGAACTTTAGGCAGGATTAATATACATCCATATTTTCCCAGACAGGTCAGGCTTTTTGGTTCTTAAATCGCCGTCCAGGAATACAGACGTATGCTGACCCTGTTTGTACAAAAAATACATACTGGGGCACATCCCTTAAATCAGAACTTTTTATAGGGAAGCGGTTGTTAAGATTTTGGCAGCTCATCACTGGCCACATGTAGACACCACAGGAATTGGGGGGATTGAACCAGGGTCCTTCAGCACAAGCTCCGCTCACTCATTGTCAACCAATCCAGCTCCACCCACTAGACCTCACCCCCTTTCACAATCACAGAATCCAGGAGCCCTAAGTCTCAGATCCATGCCTCACATCACAAGGCCAAACCTCCTCCCAAAATGGGTGCTGTAGAAGGGACCATCTGCACAGACCCCTCTACATTCCCCATCAGAGACTGCAGCCACTGGTGACCAGTGAATGAGCAGAGATCTCCCCTGTGGGAATCCGAGGGGCTGCACATTTGGGGTTTCACAGGGAAGGCGTCTGGCAGCCATTAACAGAGTGACCCTGTGAAGAGATTTTCCATCTCTAACGAAGGGTTTCTGTTCCCCCAGATCTCAGCCGCTCAGCAGAATGCAGGAGAGCCGAGTGCTGATGGGCTAGAGGGGTCACAGGAGTCACCGTGCAGCAGCTGTGGTGTCTACAGTTAGCATGGGCCAAACCCTGTGCTCCAGGCTGTTTCTCTGGATTGCGAAGGGGAGTTTGGCTTGGGGAATCGGTTGCTGGTGCCTGTGTCCACAACTGGGAAGTTTTCAGGTGGCTACTCAATGGTCCATGAAGCGCCATCCAAGCAAGTGGAGAGTGGACATTAAAGAGCGAGGCTGGGACCTCCGCAGAGCTGCTGCAGTCCAGCATCCACAGCCAGAAGAGAGACAATGGGAAAGGTACGGAGATGGCTGGCCACAGCAGCAGCCGCCATCTCATAAACCTCTGCTCATGCTATACACAACAGAGGCAGGACAAAGAGCCACACAGTGAGAGCTTGGGTTGCAATGAGCAATACACGGTTTTTCAGTAGATTATGCTGCCCTGACAGTCTACTGCCTGTAATGTGCACATCCAGCCTCCCAGGCTGACCTCAGTGGGAGTTAGGTGCTCTGTGCCCACAGGACACGGCTGGCCTTACTAGGAGGTGAACTGAGGTGGCCGCCTCAGGTGCCAGACTGTGGGGGGCGCCACTAGGACCCAGAGTGTAGAAAACTGTGTCTGCTGCTGGTGCATGTGGATTCTCTCTGCTCGAGATGCACAGAGAGGGTGGAGTGCTGTGCTGGAGGAAGGAGGGCACAAGAGACATAACAGGCAGGCAGGAGAAAAGATGAGAGAGAGAATGACAGAAAGCAGCAGGAGCTGCAGGGAGAGAGAGGAGGAGGAGCCTCTTATGTACCTCTCTAGCATCCCCAGGAGCCTGGACTGATTAACCCCAGCTTCTTAGGGAGCTTCCTGTTTCCTGCTGCTTCCCTGAACCCACGTGAGGAGAACAGGAAGTCAGCTGAGGTAGTAGGAGCCAGTTAGGCCCTTAAGACGCTGATTTCTTCCCTCACTCAGGCCCTGCTACCAGCCTGCTTATTTGTCCCCTTCAACTGAGTGTTGAGAGCCACTATAGCTGGCACAGAACAGCAGTCATGAGTGAAAGAAGAAAACGTCCCTCTGAGGCAGCATTCAGAAAAAGAGAAATGCTTCTTTTGCTTTCTTTATCTAAGCAGGAAGGAGCTCTCCTGAGATACGTAGACACAAATGTTCACAGTGAGCCTTCCAGCCCCAGTGAGGATGTGAGTGGTGAGGAGATACCTGATCTTCCAGTTCATCAGAGTGCAGGTGACCTGGCAGCTACTGCAGCGTCCCTATCTGCATCTCCAATGGATGTAACCATGCACGTTCCTGAAGAAAAGTGTAGATCAGAGAAGAGTGTGGTGGAGGCACAAGAAACTGTTGCTGCTGAGTTGAATTCCTTGAGTCTAGATGATCCAGGACTGTGGACCCACTTGAGCAGTAGCCTGAGGGACTTCCTTGTACTGCACGGGCCACAGCAAGTGAAAAACTTCATGTTCCCCAAAGACAATGAAAATAGTAGTTCCCATCCAACACATTACTGGCATGAAATCCCCAATGGTGAGAAAGTGGAGAGGCCACGGCTTATGTATTCAAAAATCGAGAATACTGCATTCTAATGTTCCAGCCTCTTTGGGCTCTACAGAAACAAAGGACTGGAGAAATCTGGCATGCCATGAGAAGGCAGCAAATCACCAGAGAGCATTCCATAGGTGGAAAGAGCTTGAGATGAGACTAAGGTTAAAGGCCTCCATAGATGATCAGCATCAAGAGAAGATTGCATCAGAGTCTCTTTCCTGGCAAAATGTTCGGAAAAGGCTCCTTGCCATTGTGAGAATGCTTGCTACCCAAAACCTAGCACTGCATGGCATGTCAGATCAGCTGTATGTGCCAAACAATGAAAACTTCCTTAAAATTGTGGAGCTGATGGCTGAGTTTGGTGCTGTACTCCAGGAGCTTCTAAGAAGTGTCATCACCCAAGAAATGTACACACACTACTACCTTGGAAAACCATTCAAAATGGGATCATTCAGTTACTGGCAACAAAAGTCAAATGGATGATTGTGGGAGATCTTAAGTCAGCAAGATATTACCCTTTTATTCTGGACTGCACACCTGACATCAGCCATACGAACACATGTCTTTAATGGTGAGTGTTGTGTGCAGGCCACAGAATCTCACCCACCCACTCCTAAAATAAACCTCTCACCTGCATCTGAGCCATTGAAGTCCTCAAATCATAGTTTAAAGACTTCAAGGTGCAGAGAATCCTCCAGCAAGTGACCCGTGCCCTATGCTGCAGAGGAAGGCAAAAGAACCCCAGGGCTTCTGCCAGTCTGCGCTGGGGGAAAATTCCTTCCTGACCCCAAATATGGCAATCAGCTGAACCCTGAGCATGTGGGCAAGATTCACCAGCCAGATACTACAGAGAATTCTTTTCTGGGTAACTCAGATCCCATTCCATCCAACATCCTGTCCCAGGCCACTAGGCCCCATCTACCACAAATAGTCAAAGATCAATTAATTGCCAAAATCATGTTAACCCATCATACTATCTCCTCCATAAATTTATCAAGCTTAATCTTGAAACCAGCTAGGTCTTTTGCCCCCACTGCTTCCCTTGGAAGGCTGTTCCAGAACTTCACTCCTCTGATGGTACTCTCCTCTAATTTCAAGTCTAAACTTCCTGTGGAAGTAACAAAAAGGGATTTAAGTTCAGCCATCTTAGTTCTGTTGAAAAGAAAGCAAAAGTCAGGCTAACTCTAATGCAAAACTTGTAAAGGCAAAACTGGTAAGCGTATAAAAATTGCAAAGCAAAGCTGGTTTTAACCTTGCCTTACAATAACAATAAAATGTAATTGTTTAACATTTTTTGCTACAAATAAAATATAAACAAGTATAAACAAAACAAAGCTTTATTATTACATAAATAATAAAAGGCTATAAATACTTGCTTTACATTTTCTATACTTTAAAAATTTGCGTAAGGACACTCTGTCCAAATGGACGTCTTCCTTCTTGCAATTCCCCAAAAATAAAACTGTCTCTAACTTGTTGCATCCAAACTAAAAGTAAGAACTTGTTTTCTTCCACAATTTGGTGCCGTGACTCGGATAACGATGCCCGGCTAAAACAGCAGCAACTACTACAAACCTTTCCCCTTCAAAGCCCAAAGCACCAAACAAAAGGTAAAAAAAAACCTATAAAAATCGATACTGGGGTATCAAAAAAAAAAATCCTAACCATGGGACTGTCTGTCCCTTTGGGCTCACGCCATGCAAACTTATTTATTATGCAACAAGGCCAAATGCAAAGTGGTGCTGAAAAACTTTTTTCCGCACCCCCAATATGAGGTTGAGGTCAAACCTAATCAAAGCTAAAAATTTTTGCTGCCTCAATAAGGGTGTATTACGTCCAAACATAAAACATTAAGGTTATAGATTAAAAAAATGCATCTAAAGATAAAAGTAAATAAAATAAAAGTAAATAATAAATGTGTAAAAAGTAAGTGCCGTTATCGAGGTCTGGGACTTAAGCTAACCTCAGGCACACCAGGGCCCTCACTCTCTAAGTAAAAAAGTTCTAAACATAAGGGGGGAGGGGTCAGCCAAACCTCGTGACCCAGCAAACAGTGCAAAAAAGTAAAAGCCCTTCCTACTTATAAGCTGCTACCCCGCAAACCCTTTCCCTAAAGTATGTAAAAATCTTTTTAGCTTTTAAGCAGCTAACACAGCAAACAAAATAAACTGGGGAAACTATTTTATAAGCCGCTAAGTGAACAAAATACTCCCTTGTGTAATTAAAAGTTTTACATAATAATCCCTCTAAACAATTCCCACTAAAAGGTACCTTCAATTTAAATAAAATCATACACATTACAAAAAAAAAGCTACAAAAACCTCCATAAGTCTCAAGTGCAAAAGCCAAAAAACTCCCTCCCCAAATTAAAAACTCAAGTACAAAATGTAAAAACTAAATGTAATGCAACCAAATGCCTCCCTACCCAAACTATATTGTTAACCCTCTCAGCTCTTTCATATCCCCAATTATTTAAAGCTAAATGAAAAAAAAAATAAAGGGGGGGGAGGGTTAATTTAAAAGTCAGTTAGGCCTAAAAATAAAAAAAGCTGCCCTGCATTCAAAAATCAAAAAACAGAGACCAAGCCAAGTAGAAAAAAACTGCTTTCACACCCAGCTGGCTGTAAAAAAAATATAAACACACATAAAACAAAAAGCAAATAAGTTGCAAAACTAAAATTACATTTGCAAAGATTGGCTGCCCGGTAAAACCCAACAGTCTGCCTTTGCAACCCTAAAGCCAGAATGGTTTGAAAACGCTAAAAAGGCCACAAACAGCCGGCGTAAACTAAAATACCAAGCAAAGATCCCTAAAAGGAACGCCCCAAAAAACCCAGGGCATAAAAATCCCTCCCAAAAGGAAAAGCAAGTTACAAAATTTTGCAGCGTACCTCTAAACAATCTATACACAAAACAACCTACCATCCACCTCTCTCTCTCTATCTCTCTCTCCTACCCCCAGGGCTGGCTAGCCCGGGCAGCGTGTGTACATGTATAAAAGTGGGTCAAGGTTTAAGTATTAACATTTTTTCTTCCTTTAAGTAAGGTAAAAGCAGTTCCTACACTCACCACTGTGTTAGTTTATTAATAAAGATTTAAAATTCTGTCACATGGTGGGTGCTCTTCATCTCCGCCCCTGCGATCCTGTGGTCTTAGCCTAATTAACTAAGGCACAGGCAAATTGGTAACAAAAAATCTGAGACAGTTGAAGAAAAAATTGCAAAGGGAAAAAGCCCTGAACAGTGCACACCATCTATCTGTTTTATCCTTGTTATTTTACGTTTGCTTTGTTTGGCACTGTTGGTATTATAGGTTAAAAATTGCATAATTAAAAATAAGCCCCACTCTCCATTGTAGTATGCCTAAAAACCAAAAAAAAAAAAAAAAAAAAAGGTTTAGCATTCCGCTCTCCACCCCGGGCTGCAAACAAAGGGTGCAGGTGGGTCTACCCCAAGTCATAGCAAAACTAAGCAATAAAAAATTTTTTAAAAAATATGTGTACCCAACAGCTCAAAAAAATGAAGCAACTAAAAGCATAAATCACTATCCAAGCAGAAACTCAAACCTCCACCCCAAACAAGTTGCAAGCCTTAAAACTAAACTTCCAGGCAAAAAAAGCGGAACGCACACTCCTGAAGCCCTGGCTAAGCAAGTACCAGCCTTTCAGGAACATGTGAAAATGTAACCATGTGGGCTCAGCATATGCCGCAATGGCCGTGTGTCTGCCGTAAAAAAACACGAAACAGTGACAACGCCAATTGGCCATGCATTCTGCCCAGGTGGCCAGCCTCACACGCCACCACCCGGGTAGCCCTTGGAAATAAAAATGTTTCCAAAAAATAACCCAAAGGGGTGGGGGCTAGTTAAAAAGCCCACCCTCCTTGCTAAAGTGGTAATAAAACAAGGCTTGTACCCATAAAAAGGAACGGTTCCGCAAAAAAAGCAAAATCGGGCCCAAGCAAGCAACACAACTTTTTTTTTTAAAGTTAAAAAGTTTAAAAGCATAGCTAATTACAAGCATCAAAAATTTAAATCCCTAGAACAATTAATTAACTTAGATTTTACTATTTTAAGTGTCATTTTAAAAAATAAGTAATTTAAAAAAACTAAAGTTAACTCTATAATTGTTAAAAAAATTAAGCAGATAAATTTTACAAAATGCTGGAAAAAAAAAGAAATTCTTGTTTTTTTTTGCAGCCAGTCGGAAAAAAAAAAGGGGCCCTTTTCCAAAAAAAGGTCTGCAA
The DNA here is from genome assembly GCF_965140285.1 of Lepidochelys kempii. Taxonomy (NCBI): domain Eukaryota; kingdom Metazoa; phylum Chordata; order Testudines; family Cheloniidae; genus Lepidochelys; species Lepidochelys kempii. The sequence continues at coordinate 7,111,992 of NC_136385.1, forward strand.
ATAAATCCAGGCAAAAAAATGATTTAATTAAAATCATTTGGCCATAAACATTTTAGTCAAATGAGCTAAAAATACATAAGGGGTTTTATTAAAACCTAACTGCCCCAAGAAAAAAACGGGGGCTTAAAATGGGTCCAAGCAGCCGTAAAATCTGCAGAACACTGCCAGGCATTAATAAAATGTGTTAGGTCTCTGTATTCACAGATAAGAAAAGTCCGGCTCCAAGAAACCTCAACCAATCTGCTATTGGTTAAAAAACAGGTAACTGGGTCTACGTACAGGTCCATCAACACAAAACTGCTCTGGCCCCACGCTAAAAAGGCCCTTAGCAAGTCCTGCTAACTACCAACACTGCTGTAAAGTGCCAAGAGCTCACTGCCTGAACCCATGCTTCTCCCTGCAAAAAAGTCCCTCGGCCTCAAAATAACTCCACTTCAACTACTAATCAGCCGCTCCCTCCTTCTCGTATTGCTTTTCCTCCTTCTGGACAGCAAAACTAACAAACAAACAAACAAACTGAAGTGCTAGTAACCGCTCACTTGTCCAGTAATGAAATTACCACACAGCCAGCATTTGCCAAAAAAACCCAGACCACTGCAGGGTAACGTGCTGGTCACTTCTCCCCTGCATGGTACTAAACCACAACTGCTTCAAACAAAAAAACCCGCTCTCTCTGCTAAAACTGCCAACGTCCAAAAATTCCTAACTACAAAAAATATTAAAAACTAACCCTGGTAAAAAAACAAAAAATTATACACTGGCCAAAAAAGCCTTGTAAAACCCATGCTTAACAAAGAGGTATTAATTAAATGTGGGGCTTTATTCAACAGGCTGCGCCCTATGTTTTTAAATAAGTATCTTCAGCATACATTGTCCTTTCTGATTGGCTGTTAAATAACAAATACCAGAAACGCCTTGTTTCCACTGCCCCCGCCATTTTCTCCACTATACTACCCCCCCGTAACACATCCAAGTACAGACAATACCATATAGTCTGATAACACCCAATAGCCAAGGCCTTCCCACTTTAGTAATTTATTTAAATATTGTTTAAAAATATTTTTAACATTCAAAATATCCCATATAAGCAAACAATTAAGTAATACAAACCGGTCAGTAAAAGTAAAGGTATATCACATGACTACAAATAAGCCTAAAAAATTTAAAATGTAAATTAGTGGGTTTTATAATGGGGTTAATATAATGGCCATTCCAGGGGTCTGTAGTATATATATATATAAAAAATGGGTCCTTATTGATTTTGGTGACCCAATTAGAAAATAATTAAATTCATATTTAAAAAAGGTGTGTTCTGCCACCAAAAAATTACCTGTACTAAAATAGTCCCAGTAATTAATAACCTAATCTGTACCATATTGCAATATACCCCTTCCTATGCTATTCATGTCAATGCTTCTTAAAGGTACATAAAAATTTTAAACAAATGTGGTACCGTATTTATTGAAAAAAAAGTTTTAAAATACTAATTTACAGTAATTTATGTTACATTAAAAAATGTAAAATTTGTTTGGCCCTATCTCATTTCAGGTCAATTTTATATATCCAAACTGCTCCAAGGGGGCTGCTGTTCTGTTGGCACAACAAAGGCCCTGGGTCTCCTCTAGAAAAAGGAAATCTGGTAAAACACCTATAAAATGGTGCCAGGAGTGCAGCAGCAATTTAAAACATTTCAAGGCCAACAGCATAATAAAAAATTAAAACAGCTAAAAAAGGCCACTGGTCTTATTACTAAAGGACAGTTAACCCAGGTACAGGCTAAAGTTGGTAAATTACATGTTATCTCCACCCTTAGTTCAAGGACCCAAAAGCGGATCACAAAAATGGTATTAAATATCACTAAGGCAAAAAAAAAAAATGCAGTAAAATCTGGCATGTTCAAACATGCAGAATTTCCCAGATAACCAGCTAACGGCCATTCAAAGTAACCTTAAGCATCAGGCTTGGTCCACTGCCCTTACTAGTGCTTCAAAAGTGCCATCTGATCTGTGGCCGTAAAAACAAACTTAAATGTTTTCAGGGTAAAGTTTCAGGCACTCGCAGTGCTCCTTCCAAGCCTACGGGCCGGTTAAAGGGGTGTGGGCTCCCACATACCAAATCCTGCCAGGTCCATAAAAAAATGCAGGTAAAGTTAAATAATTCACTGTAATATTTAAAAAATTAAACCACCTTGTATGCCTAGCCAATTTGTTGTCAGTGCTCCTAAAATAACACCTAATGTTTAAATAAAAATAAAAAAATAATAAACACTTTGGCCTTTAAAGCCCCCACAGCTTCAGTGCGTACAAAAGCTAAATCCAAAAAAAGTCGTCACTGTTTATAACAATGGTTGTTAAAAAGGTAGCAAACAGAAAACGACCCGAACAAAACACCTAATTTCCCAGTTAGTAACAGCCGTGTAAATGTTGAGGCCACCACTTTGTAAAATATACATTTTAATCTCATCACTGCTGCCAACAATTCCATTATTGGCCTGCAAATAAAGTCCTACAATTAAATCTTAGGTTTCAAATACCTTTGAATTAAACTACCTTCATACCAAACCAATTCCAAAACCTACACTCACTCCTACCAAAGGTTCAAAAAATCTCTAAATTACAAGGTCAAATTTATGTACTTCAAGTTATATTGTATTTATGTACTTCATTGATGTACATATATATTTATGTACTTCAAAGTATATTATATTATACTTCAAATTATATATTCAATTAAAAACCATGCATTCCACAATTTATAAAGTGTCTATCATAATGTAATGTGTTATGTAACTAAGGCTATAAATCAACCCCAGCAGATTGTTACAATAAAAAAAGTAATGTTTATATTGTTTTTGTGTAGTTTAAAAATATGTTGTTGTAAAAAATGTAATAACAAAAATACCTTTCATGTTCAAACAGTGTGCTTTGTTGTTATGTCCAGTCACAGTTGATAAGGCTAACCATTTAATCTAAAATCAAAAATACAAAATCTAATAAAAATAAAAAATTTAAAATGGTAGTTGTGCTAAAAAATGCACAAAAGGCGGGGGGGGGGGAGTGTAAAAACAAAATTAAAAAACATTAAATGTCGGCCTCTCAGTTGATTTAAAAACAAAGCAACAGTCAGGCTAATGCAGAACCATAATAACGCAAAATTTGTAAAGGCAGACCTGGTAAAGCGTATAAAAAACTGCAAACAAAGCTGTTTAACCTTGTCTTAAAATAAAAATAAAATGTAATTGTTAGCAAAAAATTTTAAAAACAAATAAAATATCAAAAAAGTATAAACAAAGACACCATCTTATATAATCAAAGGGTATAAATACCGCTTTATATTGTTTATACTTTAAAAAACTACTAAGGCAAAGGTATTCTTCATCCATTGTATTTCTTCCCTTGCAATTGCTTAAAAATAAACTCTTTTTGGCTTGTTGCATTCAAACTAATATATATATATATTTTCTTCCACAGTACCAAACCACAATTGCTCCAAAACAAACAAACAAACAAACAAAGCCGCTCACTCTGCTAAAACCGCCAAAGTCCAAAAATTCCTAACTACAAAGAACATTAAAAACTGGCCCTGGTAAACAAGGCGTAGCGTTATACACTGGCAAAAAAAAAAAAACCCTTGTAAAATCCATGCTTAATAGTGTGGTATTAATGGGGTTTGGGGGTTTATTCCAAGGCTGCGCCCTGTGTTTTTCAATAAGTACCTTCAGCATGTATTGCCCTCCCTAATTCACTTTCAAATAACAAATACCAAAGGTGCCTTGTTGCCACTGCCCCTGCCATTCCCTCCGTGATACTTCTACCCCCGTAACACATCCAAATACAAACAACATCAGATATTCTAATAAAACCCAATGGCCAAGGCCTTCACATTTTAATAATGTAATTAAATATTGTTTAAAAAATTAGGTTAAAGGTTCAAAATATCCTATCTAAGAAAACAATTAAATAAAAAACAAACTAGTCCATAAAAAGAAAAGTATACAATATCACTACAAATAAGCCTCAAAAATCTAAAATTAAAATTCGTGGATTTTATAGCGGGGTTAATATAAAAGCCATCTTAGGGGTCTATAATATGTCATAAAAAAGGTCCTTATTGTTTTTGGTTGCCCAATTAGTAAAGAACCAAATTCATATTTAAAAAAGGGTGTGTTCTGCCACCAAAAATTTACCTGTACTAAAATAGTCCCAGTAATTAATAACCTAATCTGTACCATGTTGCAAAATACCCCTCCTATGCTATTCATGTCAATGCTTCTTAAAAGTATTTTAAATTATATAAACAACAAATTTGATATGGTACTTTACTAAAAGAAATGTGTTAAAGTAATAGTAATTAATGCTATATTAAAAACTATAAAATTTACTCTTCCCCTATTTAGCTTTCAGGTCACGTATATCTATCCCAACTGCTCCAAAAAAGCTGCCATTTGGTGAGCAGAGCAAAGCGCCCGTGTCTCCTCTAAAAAAATATTGGGTCAAACACCTGTCAAGTGGGGCCAATAGTGCAGCAGCAATTGAAAACATTTATAAAAGCCAACAACATAATAAAAAATCAGGGCAGCTAAAAAAGGCCACTAGTCTTATGACTGAAGCACAGTTAACCCAAGGGCAAGCTGAAATGGATAAATTACATGTTATCTCCGCCCTTAGGTTAATAACCCAAAAGCTGTTAATAAAAATGGTATTAAATATCACAAAGGCAAAAAAAATTGCAATAAAATCTGGCATGTTCCAAATTTCCTAAATAACCAGCTAATGGCCATTCACAGTGACTTTAAGCACCAGGCCTGGCACACTGCCCTTACTCGTGCTTCAAAAGTGCTATCTGATCTGTGGCCGTAAAAACAAACTTAAACGTTTTCAGGGTAAAGTTGCAGGCACTCGCAGTGCTCCTGCCAAGCCTACGGGCCAGTGAAAGGGGTGTGGGCTCCCACATACCAAATCCTGCCGGGTCCGTAAAAACAATGCATAGAACATGAAACAATTCACGGTAATATTAAAAAAAATAATTCCCCTGGTATGCCGAGCCAATTTGTTGTCAGTGCTCCTAAAATAACACCCAATGTTTACATAAAAATAAAAAGCCAGTAAACATTTTTGGCCTTTAAAGCCCCCACAGCCTCAGTGCGTACAAAAGCTAAAGCCAAAAAAAAAATTTGTCACTGTTTCTAACAGCGTTTGTTAAAAAAGTAGAAAACAAACACCGACCTTAACAAAACACCTGCTCTTCCAAGCTAGTTACAGCTGTGTAAACGTTAAGGTCACCATTTGCAAAACATACATTTTCATTTCACCATTGCTGCAATGGTGTGTTCTGCAAATGGTGTTCTATTGGTCTGCAAATAAAATCCTATAATTAAATCTTAGGCTTCAAATACCCTTTCATTAAACCACCTTAATACCCGACCAATTCCAAAACCTACACTCACTCCTACCAAAGGTTCAAAAAATCTCTAAATTACAAGGCCAAATCTATGTGCTTCCAAATATATATCAAATTAAAAAACATGCCTTTCATACCATCTATAAAGCATTTATCTTATGGACTAATTATAATATATTGTGCTATGCAACTAAGGCTACAAAATAACTCCAGCATATTATTACACTAAACACATTAATGTTTGTATTGTTTTTGTTTAATTAAAAATATGTTATTGTTGTTTTAAAAAACAGAATAACAAAAATACTTTTCATGTTCATACTAATTATGCATTATCGTTACATCCAACCAAAAGTTATGGAGCCGATCCTTTTAATCTAATATCAAAAATACAAGGTCTAATAAAAATAAAAGTTTAAAAATGATGGTTTGGCTAAAAGCACTGAAGAGGGGAGTGTGAAAGTAAAAAAGGGCATTTAAGTGCAGCCATCTTAGTTCTGTTAAAAAAAAAAAAAAGCAAAAGTCAGGGTAACTCTAACCCCTAAGAATTCAAAGCTTCTAAAGTCAAAACTGGTGTAAGCGTACAAAAATTGCAAAGCAAAAACCTTGCCTTAAAAGAACAATAAAATGTAATTGTAGCAAAAACATGTTAAAAACAAATACAATATAAAAAATGTATAGACAAAGCAGAGCTTTATGTAATAAAAAGGTATAAATACTTGCTTTACATTGTTTATACTTTAAAAATTTGCATAAAAACAGACACCCTGTCCAAACGGCTGTCTTTCTTCTTGCAATTGCCTAAAAATAAAACTGTCTCTAACTTGTTGCATGCAAACTAAAAGTAAGAACTTGTCTTCTTCCACAGTATCCATTTGTTCTTGTGTCCACATTGGTACTGAGCTTAAAGAATTCCTCTCCCTCCATGGTATTTATCCCTCCGATGTATTTACAGAGAGCAATCACATGTTCCCTCAGCCTTCTTTTGGTTAGGCTAAAGCAGCCAAGCTCCTTGAGTCTCCTTTCATAAGACAGGTTTTCCATTTCTCGGATCATCCTAGTAGCTCTTCTCTGTACCTGTTCCTGTATCCTTCTTAAACATGGGAGACCAGAACTGCACACAGTCTTCCAGATGAGGTCTCACCAGTGCCTTGTAGAACGGTACTAACACCTCCTTATCTCTACTGGAAATACCTCGCCTGATGCATGCCAAAACCGCATTAGCTTTCTTCACGGCCATATCACATTGGTGGCCCATAGTCATCCTGCGGTCAACCAATCCTCCAAGGGCCTTCTCCTCCTCTGTTACTTCCAATTGATGCATCTCCAGCTTATAACTAAAATTCTTGTTATTAATCCCTAAATGCATGACCTTACACTTCTCACTATTAATTTTCATCCTATGACTATTACTCCAGTTTACAAGGTCATTCAGGTCTTCCTGTATGATATCCCGGTCCTTCTCTGAATTGGCAATACCTTCCAGCTTTGTGTCACACACAAACATTATTAGTGTACACTCACTTTTTGTGCCGAGGTCAGTAATAAAAAGATTAAATAAGATTGGTCCCAAAACCGATCCCTGAGGAACTCCACTGGTAACCTCCCTCCAGCTTGACAGTTCACCTTTCAGTAGGACCCTCTGTAATAATTAGTATTCTTGAACTAATAATTCCCCATGTAGCACCATAACAAACGCCTTACTGAAATCTAGCTAAATTAGATCCACTGTGTTTCCTTTGTCTAAAAAATCTGTTACTGTCTCAAGGAAGGAGATCAGGTTGGTCTGGCACGATCTACCTTTTGTAAAACCATGTTGTATTTTGTCCCATTTACCATTGACCTCAATGTCCTTAACTACTTTCTCCTTCAAATTTTTTTCTATACTACAGATGTCAAACTAGCAGGCCTGTAGTTACCCGGATCACTTGCTTTCCTTTCTTAAAAATAGGAACTATGTTAGCAATTCTCCAGTCATGTGGTACAACCCCTGCGTTTACAAATTCATTAAAAATTCTTGCTAATGGACTTGCAATTTCATGTGCCAATTCCTTTAATATTCTTGGATGAAGATTATCTGGGCCCCCCATTTAGTCCCATTCAGCTGTTCGAGTTTGGCTTCTACCTCGGATATGGTAATCTCTACCTCCATAGCCTCATTCCCATTTGTCATGCTACCATTACCCTAAGATCCTCATTAGCCTCATTAAAGACAAAGGCAAAGTACTTGTTTAGATATTGGGCCATGCCTAGATATCCTATGATTCTATGATTACCCTTAACTTCCACTCAGTCCTCAGTGTTTAACTGTCCCACTTCTTCTTTCTTTGTTTTCTTCTTATTTATATGGCTATAGAACCTTTTACTATTTGTTTTAATTCCCTTTGCAAGGTCCAACTCTACATGGCTTTTAGCCTTTCTCACTTTATCCCGACATGTTCGAACCTCAATAAGGTAGCTTTCCTTGCTGATCCCTCCCATCTTCCACACCCTGTATACTTTCTGCTTTGTCTTAATCACCTCTCTGAGATGCTTGCTCATCCAGCTTGGTCTACAAATCCTGCCTATGAATTTTTTCCCCTTTCTTGGGATGCAGGCTTCTGACAGCTTCTGCAACTTTGACTTGCAGGAATCCCAGGCCTCCTCTGCCTTTAGATCCATAAGTTCTTCAGTCCAATCCACTTCCCTAACTAATGTCCTTCATTTTTTTAAAGTTAGGCCTTTTGAAATCAAAAACCCTACTCACAGATCTATTTTTTGTTATCCTTCCCTTCAGGTTAAGGTGAATTGGCTCATGATCACTGGAACCAAGGGTGTCCCCTACAACCATTTCTTCTAGGAGGTTCTCACAACTTACCAAAACCAAATCTAAAATGACATCCCCAGTTGTTGGTTCAGCAACTACTTGATGAAGGAATTCATCAGCTATCGCATCTATTAAAATCTGAGTCCTATTATTATTACTAGCACTTGTCCTCCAGTCTATAGCTGGGAAGTTAAAGTCTCCCATGAGCGCACAGTTCCCATGAGTATTTACTTCATTAAAAACATTAAAGAGGTCTCTATCCATAGTGTGGAAGAAAACATGAGTTTTTCATTGTGTCCTCCACCGCTTGGGTCACCACCACTGCTGCCTCTGTGTCTGTCTTTCCCTTCTCACCTCAGTCCTTCTCCTCCAGCAGAACTCCCCCTCAACCTCCCCTGTCTCCAGCTCTGGTGGCTGGCTCCTCTGCCGCTGCAGCCACCTACACTCCTTCCGGCCAGATGAGGGATTTCAAAACGTTCTGAAGAGTGCGCAGAAATGGGTAGAGGAGCTTCACACTGAAGCTATTTCCCCACCCATTCAAGAATACAAGAGTCACCAAAGAAGACGACATTTTGTATATGAGGCACGGGAGAATCTCATAAGAGACCCCAAACAACAATTCAAAGCTGAATTCTTTAACCGGGTGCTAGACTGTGCGATACAATCCGTTGCAGAACGTTTCATGCAGCTCAAGGATCACAGCAGCATATTTGGGATGTTGTAGGATGTTCCCTCCTCACTGTACTGTACTCCTCACTGTACCTGAAGAAGACCTAAACCAGCAATGCAGGGCACTAGAGACCGTGTTGACACATGACGACATGTGCGATATTGATGCAAGTGATATAGGTGATGAACTGAAAGCCCTTTTCAGATACATTCAACAGGATCAACTCCAAAGGCTGTTCTGGAATATACGTGCACAAATAAGATGACCACCATCTTTCCAAATTATTTTGTGGCTCTGTGCATACTTCTAACACTTCCTGTAACAGCTGCCAGTGGAGAACACAGCTTCTCCAAGCTGAAATTAGTAAAATCACATCTACGCTCCACAATGACCCAGGAGAGGCTAGTCGGCCTTGCAACCATCTCAATAGAGTATGAGTTGGCCCAGACTGTGGACCTTGAGGAAGCAGAAGCAGTTCAAATCTCTGCAACTAAGAAGGCACGGAAGCACCACTTTGATTATTCAAACATCAAAATGCCAGTGTTAACTTTCAAATGCCTGAACAGCAAATGTAACTTTTCTTGTCTGCATAGTAAAGTGTACTGACAATTTTTGAACAAGGCATTTAAAGTTGTTAGTTCTCCTTTATTGGGGTAGGTAGCAGAGCAGTACCACGGGCGGAGTAGAACAGAAAGAAGGCAGAATTGAGACCTTTCAAAGTTTTGGCCCAAGCAAGGGGGCATGGGGGTGTCATTTGAGCTCCCCGCCTGATAGGGTGACCAGACAGCAAATGTGAAAAATCAGGAGAGGGGGTGGGGGGGTAATAGGAACCCATATAAGAAAGAGACCCAAAAGTCGGCACTGGCCGTATAAAGTTGGGACATCTGGTCACCCTAATGCCTGAGGTGCCAAAATGTTGTGGGCCGGCCCTGGCGGCAGGTGCAGTGTATTGAATAAAACAAACACATACAAAACAGGATGTGATTGAAGAGAATTAGTCATTAAATAACTTATTTCTCTTCTGTTTATCTTGATGGAGGTATTAAATCAGGAATCACAGACTCTGCGAGCCCCAAAGCTGTGGGAGAAAGGTGGCATAAATCCCGAGTTGGAATTAGACTTTCAACAAACCAGAGAGCCGGAGGAGACAGACCTTCCCCAAGACAATGTCCTCTTATCGCCCTTTGTTCTGTAGTGGCAGTGAACATGGTTAGAAGAGATTGGCACTGCCAGGTGTGAATGGGGCTTGTGAGAGTGAACTATTTTCATTGTATTCTGCAGATAATATCGCTCAGATTCAAAAGGAGATGCCGAGTTAACTCGAGCTACACCTCATGCATTGCCCTAACTCGACTCCTGTCCACACAGAAAAACCCTTAAGATGTGCTGCTAATAACTCAAGTGAGCTGGCCCCTCGGGGCACAGGCTAAAGCCTAAGTTAGCACAACTCACCAGCTAACATGATCTTTCTGTAGTATGGATGCACGCTAGCTGCACTTGAGTGCTTCTAATTCTCCAATGCCTTCCCACTCTTCCCCCTGTGTCCCAAGAAAGGACAGACAAGTTCTCCCACCATCCACTGGGAAAGAATCCATACAGTGGCTCAGCTCACTGCTGGGCAAAGAGCCTTGGGATGAGCTCCTAAAAGTCTCAGTGCCCCACCTGAGTGAGTGCAGTGCCAGTCTGGAAACAGCAGGACCTTTGTTTATTCACAGTGCGGCTCTTCTCATGTGAGAGAGGCTGACTCAAGCCCAGTAACTGAGTGTAGAAAACTCAGGTTAACTCTGCAGTGAAGACAAAGCCTCAGATCTTTCAGCTGACAGGGATCTATTCTAACACAGTGGTTCTCAACTGGGGGGTCTGTGGCCCTGTTGGAGGGGGGGTGTCACAACAATAAAGAGAGACTGGGAGTGGCTACGTCATTATGGAAGGTAGCCTATTTCCCCTTGTTTTTTTCCTACCCACCCCCCCGACGTTCTGGTTAAACTTGGATTTAAACTTGGAGAGCGGTCAGTTTGGATGAGCTATTGCCAGCAGGAGAGTGAGTTTGCGTGTGTGGTTTTTGGAGGGGGGTGAGGGGATGAGAGAACCTGGATTTGTGCAGAAAATGGCCCACCTTGATTATCATGCACATTGTGAAGAGAGTTGTCACTTTGGGTGGGCTATTACCAACAGGAGAGTGAGTTTGTGTGGGGGGGTGGAGGGTGAGAAAACCTGGATTTGTGCTGGAAATGGCCCAACTTGATGATCACTTTAGATAAACTATTTCCAGCAGGACAGTGGGGTGGGAGGAGGTATTGTTTCATGATCTCTGTGTGTATATAAAGTCTGCTGCAGTTTCCACGGTATGCATCCGATGAAGTGAGCTGTAGCTCATGAAAGCTGATGCTCAAATAAATTGGTTAGTCTCTAAGGTGCCACAAGTCCTCCTTTTCTTTCTCCCTACACATTTACTGTAATAACTCTAACTTCCCTTTTAACTAGAAATCCCCCTGCATTCAGCTTCCCTCAGTGCTGTTACAGCCTCTCCCACCCCAGCAGTTACCGAGCTGTGGCCCGTTGTGCCTGGGCACCCCAGCAGGAGCCACCGAGGTTCAGGGCTCCCTGGAGCCTTTTTACTGCCCCAGCGCCCCCATCCCCTGTGCTGAGCTGCTCGGAGAGTGCAAACCTTTCTTCTAGACTGGATGGATGTTCTTCAAACTGTTATTAACATGAAAGATCAGTGAACTGAGGGTGTGTCTGTGTCTCTCCAGCCTCTCGCTCTCCAAAACAGAGGACTGTATGTTTCTGAGCGTGTCTTCTCTCAGTTCGGAGACGTTCCTTCACATTCCCAGGCCAGGCCGTGTCGGTAGCAGTCAGAGAGACGGGGGTCAATGGCAGCAGGAGGGGACGGCTCTCTTTCACTGAATGAGAATGTGGGAGGCTTGCAACCCATGAAACAAAGAGCTAAAAATAATGAGGTGATTTATGAAAGGGGCCCCCGCTGTTACCCCAGCATTATGACTGAGACTGGGGTATGAATGAAGCCCAGTTTGTCCTCCCTTACAGGGGGGATCCCAAGCGTGTGACAAATGCTCCAGACCTCTCCCCTGGAGCCCCACAGAGGGGGAGCTGCAGTGACTGGGGCCTCTTGTACCCAGCTCTTGCCCCACCCTGCGCAGCACCAGAGCCTCCCGCTTCCCCTGCCGGCTCTGGGGCTGGGCCCAGACCCCTCCCTGACCCTGCAGCCCGGGCTCCCAGCACAGCCACAGCCCTGCCCAGGGGTCTGCAAGCCCTGAGGAGCCCTTTATAGCCCCCCCGGCACCCAGGCCAGCCCCTGATTGGCTGCTCCATTATCCTCTGTGCAAATTAGCTCCCACCCCCGAGGCTAATGAGGGCCCAGGTGGCTGTAAGGGGGGAGGGGAGCTTGGCATGTCCTGGGGTGACAGTTAAACCGACACAGCAGAGTCACCCTGTGGAGCTGGGGGTCACTAGGGAAGGGAGGGGGCAGTTCAGGGGGGCTGAGGTGCAGGAGGGGCTGCAGGGGTCAGGAGATGGGTTCAGGGGAGCAGAGGGGGTTGGGGGTTCATACAGGGCTCATTAGGGGGACTGAGGAGGGGGCCAGGATGGGGGAGGGGCAGAGTCCAGACACGGGGTAGATTTGGGGGGCAGAGTTGAGGGGATTGTTGAGGAGGGGGAAGTTCAGGGGCAGTTTACAGGGGTCAGTGTTGGGGAGGGGGAGAAGTTCAGGCTGATCCCCTCCCTCCCCAAGGCAGGGCTGTGGGGCACAAACTGGCTTTATTAGCCGGCAAGGACTTTCTCCTCCTCCCAGCCCCATGCGGTTTGGGGCTGGGGGCACAGAGGTTGGAACAGGGGAGGGGTGTTATCAAGCCAAAGGGCGGGGGGTTGTTTGCTTCAGGGCAGGGAGCAGAATGGGGCGGGTGCCGTTCAAAGGGCAAGCGAAGGAGATGGAAGCAGGAGGCGGCAGGTGGCAGTTCAGGGGGCATGAGGGGCATGAGGGGGAAAAGGCTTTTTGGGGGTCACTGAAGGGCAGGAGGTGCAGGGTGAGGCATTGTGTCAGGAGGCGGATTCAGGGGAGTAGAGAGGATTTGGAGGGGTTAGTAGAAGACCCATGGGGAGATTTGTGGGGGGAGGGTGTGGGAAAGGTCAGATTACAGGAACTGTTGCTGCTTCCCCCTGCCCCCCCCCAATCAGCCCAGCTGGGCCCCTCTGCCCTGGGGTGGGGAACTCGCACGATGGGGCTGCTTGCACTGCAGCCCCAGCCCCTGCTAGGGTGCCCAGATAGCAAGTATGAAAAATCGGGACAGAGTGTGTGGGGGGGGTAATAGACACCTATACAAGAAAAAGCCCTGAATATTGGGACATCTGGTCACCCTAGCCCCTGCAGTGTCCCTGCCCCAGGAGACCTGTTGCCCCATCACCCCCAGGCCGAGCTGTGGGGAGGGAGACCTGAGCCACCCAAAGGAGGGAGGCCGGAGAGCCTCAGTGCAGCAGCAGGAGGGGAGAAGAGCCCAGTGCTGGGAGCATCGGAGAGACAGAGCCCATATGTGAGGTGTAAGAATTGGATGGGGAGAGGTGGGAATTAATGATCACCTGGAGAGTGGGAGGCCCTGAGTGGCAACACTAGGATTGGTCATGTTCTGTGTGTTTATTATTGACCTGGAATAATGGACTAAAAACTTGAGATAGGAAAACTTGCCCGGGCCACCGAATTCTTTTGTTTGGGTGGATTGTGAGGAATTTCAGAAAGAGCTTGATAATGTCAGGCAACATTCAATGTGTCTGTGCAAGGTGCTACCTTTCAAGAAGGCTGACTTAAGAAAATTCAGGGAGTTGGTAGGTAAGATCCCTGGGTAGCAAGTCTAAAGGGAAAAACAGTTCAAGAGTTGGCAGTTTTTCAGAGACATTATTATGTGCCTGTAGCAAGGCAAAGTCTCACCGGCACAGCACCTCCTGCTGGTCATCTTGGAAGTTAGCTCTTCAGCACTGGGAGCGCCCTCTGCAGGCTGGTGTCTTGCCTGCCTTAGGGCCCCCATCTCCCTCCTGGACCTCGGTGCCCTTTTACCTTGGGGTGCTGCCCCCTAGCTGTACCCCCACACTCTGGGTCTCCCCTCCCAGGGGAACCCCCAACCCTCTAAACCCACCTTGCCTCAGTGGCTACTGCCAGTCATCATCTAGCCCCTGCTCACTGGGGCAGACTGCAGTCTGTAATGGCTACTCATCATTGGCGAGGGGGTAGGACCTGCTGCCTTTGCCTATCCCCAGGCTGCCCCTCTGCCTCCCCAGTACCTTTCTTAGGCCTTCAACAAGGCCTCAGCCTGGGGATTTACCAGGCTGCTGCTCCCTTTGCCCTTCCCCAGCACTGCTCCACTTCAGGTACAGTGCTCCCAGGCAGCTAGCCCTTCTCCCTCCAGGGCTAGAGTGATACTCCTCTCACTTCTGGCCCCAAGCCCTCTTATAAGGGCCAGCTGGACCCTGATTGAGCTGGCCACAGCTGTGGCTGCTTCCCGAATCAGCCTAGCCCAGCTACAGCCCTCTCCAGGGATGCTTTTAACCCCTGTTTTACTGGAGTGGGGCAGTTGCCCCACAACAAGGCCTAAAAGAAAACTATTCCACTGCATAGGAAAGATAGGAAGTATAGCCAGAGACCATGCTGGCTTAACCAGGAGATCCTCAATGATCTAAAAATCAAAAAATTGTTGTACGTAAAGTGGAAACTAGGTCAAATTACGACAAAGGATGAACATAAATAACACAAGTATGTAGGGACAAAACGAGAAAGGCCAAGGAACAAAACAGATCATAGCTAGAGACATAAAGGGTGACAAGAAAACATTCTACAAATACGTTAAAAGCAAGAGGAAGATCAAGGACAGGGTAGGCCCATTACTCAATGAAGAGGGAAAAAACAATAATCGAAAATGTGGAAATGGCAGAGGTGCTTAATGACTTCTTTGTTTCAGTGTTCAAGAAGAGGGTTAGTGGTAATTGGACATCTAGCATACTGAATGCCAGTGAAAATGAGGTGAGATCCGAGGATAAAATAGGAAAAGAACAAGTAAAAAATTATTTAGACCAATTAGATGTCTTCAGGTCACCAGGGCCTGATGAAATGCATCCTAGAATACTCAAGAAGCTGACTGAGGAGATATCTGAGCCATTAGTGATAATCTTTGAAAAGTCATGGAAAACGGGAGAGATTCCAGAAGACTGAAAAAGGGCATCTAAAAAAAGGGAAATAAGGACAACCTGGGGAAATACAGACCAGTCAGCTTAACTTCTGTACCTGGAAAGATAATGGAGCAAATAATTAAGCTCTAAATTTGCAAACATCTGGAAGATAATAAGGTGATAAGTAATAGTCAGCATTGATTTGTCAAGAACAAATCGTGTCAAACCAACCTGATAGCTTTCTTTGACAGGGTAACGAGCCTTGTGGATGGGGAGAAGCAGTAGATGTGCTATATGTTGACGGTAGTAAGGCTTTTGATGCAGTCTCACCTGACCTTCTCATAAACAAACTAACTAGGGAAAGACAACTTAGATGGAGCTACTATAAGATGCGTGCAAAACTGGTGGAAAACCATTTCCAGAGAGTAGCTATCAATGGCTAACTTCCTGTCAGGGTGGTTAAGCACTGAAATAAATTGCCTGAGGGGTTCTGGAATCTCCATCAGTGGAGATTTTTAAGAGAAGGTTAGACAAACACCTGTCCGGGATGATCTAGATAATGCTTAGTCATGCCATGAGTGCAGGGGACTGGATTAGATCAGTGGTTCTCAGCAGGGGGTCAGTGAGCCCTTTCCAGGGGTCCGTGGAGCCCCACGGCTGAAACCTGGAGCCCCAGTGCTGAAGCCTGCCCCCCCCCCTTCCTTCTAAGCCAGGAGCAGTGCGGGTCTGAAGCCAGTGGGCCCCCTGCCCTAGTTAGGAGCGGCGCGGGGCTGAAGCCCGCGGTGCCCTCCCCATCCCCCCCAAGCCAGGAGTGGCACAGCCAGAAGCTAGGTGGGGCTGAAGCCGGCAGGGTCCCCACATCCCCTCCAAGCCAGGAGCAACGCGGTGCTCGAGCTGGCAAACCTCCCCTCCCCCACAAGCCAGGAGCAGCAGGCAGGCTGAAGCCGGGAGTCCCAGTGCCTTGCCCCTGAAGCTGGGCATTGCACTGGAAGCCCCCCTGCCTGCATACAGCCCATAGCTACCCCCTGCCTGCACCCTGAGCTACCCCCTGCCCATACACAGTCCTTAGCTATCCCCTCCCTGTACCCTGAGCTACTCCCCTCATTTCACACAGCCCCTAACTAACCTCCTACCCGCACCTGAGCGGTTTTCAAACTTTTTGAACTGAGTCCCCCCTTTCAGTTATATTTTTGGTTGCATTCCCCCAGAGCCCAGACAAGCTGGGTGCCCTCCTGAGTGAGTCAGGGGGTGGAGATGGCACATCCTCCCTGGACCCTGCTGTGTGGAGCTGGGATGAGCCATGCCAGGCCTTCCTTACCCCCCCGCCACCAAAAAAAAGATAGAAGTACAACTATGCCTATGCCCAAGTGTGTCCCCCTGGCCTGGAACCCACACTTCCCCCCTGCTGGCCCCTGTTGTTTTTATAGGATGTTTTTATAGGGGCCTCAGCAGGAAAAAGGTTGAGAACCCCTGGATTTGATGATCTCTCAAGGTCCCTTCCAGTCCTATGATTCTATGTGGAAAGGAACAATTGAAACCGGGTGACATGGGCAAATCCACTGAGCAGCTGGGCTGACAGATAGAGTACGGCAACTGCATGGCATGTGGCAATGAAGAGAAGAGATTCCCCCGTGGGACAGTAGAGGGAGCCACTGCCCAATCCAGCTACACTCACAGCCCCACTGCCGAGAAGGGACACAGAGAGGGAGTGTCACGGGTTGGGGTCACTGCAGAGAGTTTGGGCCATCAATGTTGTTACTGGGGATTTCTAACCCTACATATTTCAGTCTGTTTGTGTGTGTGTGTGTATAGTTATCTAATTTCCCTTGTAACTGTGGAAAATCCAGTCTTTGGGTTGGGGTTTAACTGCTTCACCTGGGGGTCTGTTGACTCCAGAGCTGGCCCTGCCTATCCCACCACAGCGGTTACTAACTTGTGCCCCATTGGGTCTCCACCCCATCCCCCCCCCCCCCCCCCGTGAGAGCTCAGGGCTCCATGAAATTTTCTCAGTGTTTAAATGAGAAAACAAAGCCCATTTTTCATGAGGTCAGTCATTCTTATCAGCATCAGGCCTCTCAGAAGGGCTCATTTAAATGTTAAGGGGTCCTGTATCGCTTGGGATCTTGGGTTTGTACTTTGGAAGCATCACATCTCCTGAAATGTTTGCTGACCTCACCCACTATCCTTCCTCTCAGGGCTAAATAAAAGAAAAAGTTTCAAGGCAACATTTCAAAATAAATAAGCCACCACAAAAAAGTCTGTTCCGAAGTTTATTTTGTTTAACTGTAAATGGTTTTCTGTTGCTTCTTATGCGTGATTACATTAAAACAAGAATACTAATTTCTTAATGCACAATAGGGAGAGTAAATGACAGTCATGCTCTAAATATAGCAGTTTAATTGTCTTCAACGGATTCTTATTTGGGGGGAGAGACTCAGTTTAAACACTCAACATACATGCCAATCATTTATCTGTGTTTACAGCCTATTCTAAAGTAATTACTTCCTACTATGTAATACTCGGGTCCTGAATCTGCCCTTGTCTTGAATAAAGAAAGTTTCACTGATGTAACTTAGGCTATGTCTACACTGTCAGATGTACAGCTCCAGGAGCTGCAGTGCCCCTCAGAGAGTGCTGCAGGGAAAGCGCTTCTGTGTGTTCACAATGCCAGCACAACGGCAGCTCTTGCAACGGCCACAGAGAGCAGTGCATTGTGGTAGCTATCCCAGCATGCAAGTGGCTGCAACATGTTTTTCAAATGGGGTGGGGTTGGGTGGAGTGTGACAGGGAGTGTGTTGTGTGTATGTGGGGGGAGAGAGAGTGGGTTTTGGGGGGGCTGAGAGCATGTCAGCATGCTGTCTTGTAAGTTCAGACAGCAGCAGACTCCCCTCCTCCTGCCTCTCAAGCAGCAAGCCACAGTAATGGTTTGCTTTGTCCCAGAGCAGATAAGCATGCCAGCTGTCAGAAAACGGAGCTTTGAAAGGACATATCCGCATTCCTACAGCCGATTCCAAACAATGACAAGAGTGGCCACTTGACTTAAGGGGATTATGGGACGTTTCCGGAGGCCGATCAGAGCGCAGTAATGCAACACCTCGTTCACACTGATGCCGGGGCGTTTCAGCCGAGACGCACCAAACATTATGCTTCTGGTGGAGGTGGATTAGCAGGGGCACTCCCGCTGCAGATTCCAGGCGCTCTACGTGCTTTGCCAGTGTGGATGGGTCGTGAGTTAGGGTGCCCGGGGCTGCTTTAATGCACTCTAACTCACAAGTGTAGCCAAGTCCTTAGTGATTTTCAGCTATTAGGCTGGGCAGAAATGCTGTCCTGCCACAAGTAATTGTCAGCTCTTTTGAGCACTTAAAATAACAAAAGGCCCTATCTTCTGAACAGTGGGGAGAAACAGGTTAAACCAGACCAGGGACCCTTAGGGAGAGTTCACTCCTCCTGGCAGAGATACCTCTCCTCACCCCTCTTACGTTCACAGGAGTCAGGCATTCGAGCACCTGGCTTAATGAGTCCTTTCAGCTGAGGGTGACCCCTCATTTGAGACAGGTTAAGCACAGTTCTGCTCCCCTTTAGTCATACAATAAATGCAACAACACTGACAACAACATTTCACTACCCCTTCATTCCGTACTAAAGTGATCTGTAACCCAACACAAGTCAATATTGATCACTTTGAGCAACACCTCTATATCTGCTGGATATCTAGGCAGAGTAGGTGAGTTCATGTAAATACAATTTCCTCCTAAAGTCTCTCCCGCTCCCAGCTAGCTGTCATGGGAGAACTCATTCGGACCCTGTTTACATAGTTATGTTAGGAAGAAGCTTCTCCTCTAAAAACGTTTCTATACAATTTCCATTAGATGGTTTCTTGCACCTCCCACTGAGACATTTTGTAATGGCCACTGTCAGAGACAGGATGGATCACTGGTTTGATCCAGTACAGCAGGGAGATGAGATACCGAGCTAGATGGCCTGTAGGTCTGATCCAATACAGCAAGCATGTGGGATACTAGGCTATATGGGTGATTGGTCTGATCCAGTACTGCAGAGAGGTGGGGATACCAGGCTAGATGGGCTGTTATTCTGGTTCAGCAAGGACACAGGGAAACAAGGACTATCAGTTTGCTTTGGTATGGCTGTTCCTGTGCAGCAGCCTTGCACTAACTGGAAGATGTGACCTGCAATTGATTTTTTTTTTTTTAGTTTTCAATTTAAAAAACGGTACAGGCTGTCAGATTGGTTCATATTCCATTTTTTAAAATTAAGGGTTTTGTTTTGTTGAAGTGCATCCTATTTAAATAGACTCTTGGCATGTCTATTATTTCATGTAAAACACTTCCTTTAGGCTCTTCAGCGCCTGCTCTTTAGTTAGATTTTTCCAGTCTCCTGGAAGATCTGCTGCTTTAGCACCATACGCTCTAGCTAACTGGTCACTGAATGATTTGAAAACAAATTTCCTGAAATCAGAAGCATCAATATTGGGACCAGGCTGAATGTGCCAGTCTGGGTAGTAATGGCGGTAATCTTTGAAGGGATGAAATTTCCCATCTGCGGCTGCAGTTTGGAATTCACGATTGGAGACCACATCAGAGGAGCATATGGAATGCTCAAGCTTTTGTGAATCACAATCCCTGAAGTTCCCTAACCCTTTGGGTCGATGGACTGATACAAAATGCTCTTTATGGTCAGTGCCTCCTGCTTCACAGGGGGCTTCACAGAACGGACACTGCTTCCCACAGCCAAACACTCGCTTGAAGATCTCATCCTGGGGTTTCACTGGCAGGCTGGAGAGTTTGGTCTCAAGTTCCAAATGATTAAACTGGGTTAAGATTTGTTGTTCCAGCTCCAGAAGGAAGATTTCAATGTTACCAGAAAGCTGCTCAATTTTTGCTGTGGTTTTAAACTGTACTCCAACTAAGCTATTGCTGGAAATGGCCAGGTCCTGCTGCAGCTCTTTGCAAAAGCTGTCTAAAAAGGCAGAAACTGTGTTATTGTTTTTATTTATGGAGTTTTTCAGAACTCCCTTGATTTTATTTATTATTCTGGATAGAATCCCTTTCTCCAAATCCCTCAAACTTGCCTTCCCTCCATAGTGGTCTATCAGACATCTCTGTATCCAGGATTTGACAAACTCTTCATAGTTACTTATCTATTTCACATAGTTGTCAAAGTTCATCTCTTCCAGCAGCTTCTTTAGCAAAAAGAACTGAAAGAAGCTTCGGCTGGTGTATTCAAGGGCCTGTTCACTGCTGAGAAAATTGTCAACTATTTCTAGTCCGAGCCTTTTGTTGACATAACCCACCAGGGCAGGTTTGAGACACTGATCACAGAAATTCCTCGCCCTCGTTTGGCTCTCTTTCTTTTCCAAATGGAGATCAGTAAATATGGAGAAATAATGAGGTTTCAGCTTCTCCAGATGTTGCTGAGGATCATTTTCTTTGATAAAATCTTCATGCATCTTCTGAAATGCCCAAGCTGCTTCCCCCAAACGTGAAGCTTCAGGTCAACTTCAAACAAAGGAGAAGTGTGAAGTTTCTCAATCTCCTCCTCTTTTAACCTCTCATTAACCATTTGCAGCAGTTCTCCACAATAGGTTTCATCATAGTCTGTTTTGGATTTAACTTTTTCTTCAATGTATTTCTTGCATTCAGTCATTAAAGATAGAGCAAGCTCTTCAGTTTTACAGTAACATTCCTGTGAGAAGTATTCTGCAACTGCTCTGGTCCATTTTAGGTTTAAGTATTCCTTCTTCATTGTGAAAGACTTCATTCTATAATCCAGCAGGCTTTTTGCATGTTGCAGTATCTGTCTGACAGCACCCCCTCTGTGCTTCAGATCCTTTCTCAGCTGGAGATCCATATCTTGAACAACTTGACATTTCTGTAAAGTACAGAGCGTTAACTCTGACAAGGTTTCTCGCCACATCGTTTCAAATTCTTTTTTCAGTTTCTCATTGTCTAGTTTATCTTCTCTGTTTCGGCATTCAGCCAAGAGTCTGTCAACTTCCCCTTCAATTTTCTGCTTGTACCCAGACTGGATATTGTCTATCTTGTGCTGTCCTCTTCGTATTCGAATTGCTTCCTCACAGTTACTGCTTGAATAATTTTCAAGTTCTCTTTTGAGGCTATTTTTGCGCTCCTTTTGAAATCTTCTCTGTACTTTTCTATCAGGTTCAAATTTGGAGCTTCACCTTTAAAATACTGTTCTAAGTTATTCAAGAGCTTCTGTTCTCCCTGCTGTAGCTTCCCTTGTGCTTCCATTTTTAAGCTGTGAAAGAGATCACCCTCTAGTGTCTCTGGCAGCTGATTCTGGATAAAAGTTTCTTTTTCAGATATCCAGAGATACATCTCCTTGCGGAAACCTCATTCCCATTCAGAATACTTCACAGACAGCTGGTGATAGGCTTCAGCTACAAGGCTGTTTCTAAAGCTAAAGATGAAGTTCTCATGTTTCACTGACTTCCACAGGCTCTTCAACCATACAATAAAATCAGGAATATCCTTTCCAGCTCTTTTCCGTGAACGGTTCTCTATGAATTCAAACAGGTATTTCTTTAGCTCACACACACTCTCACTGTATCCAGTGTTTACGGGAGCCATGAGAGGGACTCCATGCCGCAAGCCAGGCATGTACCAATTGTGTTTTTCTGGGTCATACTCCATAATATCAGAAAATGCCATTTCCCTGCTTTGCTTTTCCATCCTTGCTGCAGCTTTGGTCATTTCATTCAGCTGCTCCAGGAGGTGTTTCCTGTCCCTCATGTTTTGATCATGAGCAGACACATCACTGACATTCTGGTGCACAAACTGGCAGTTTGGCTGTTGTCCTATTTCCTCCATTCTGAGAAATGCATGGACCACAATTTGCAGAACATCCTTCATTTCTGTGGCATTCTCCATGGTCATGTTAACGATGGTGATGTCACTCAGTCCAATCACCAGAGTGGCCAGCTCATTGTCATGTTGATAACTGTCTTCCAGTGCTGTTAGTTCAGGGGCCTTCAGACCTTCAGTGTCTATCACCAGGATGAAATCACAGCCAAGCAGCTCCTGAACAGCTTCTGTAACTTTAATGAGTGTCATGAACGCTCCTCGCGTACATCGATCGCTACTCACTGCAAACTGTGGGCCGAACATGGTGTTGAGAAGAGTGGATTTCCCAGTGCTCTGCACTCCCAGCACTGTTATAACCACCATTCTGGATCTACCCCCTAGTCTGATATGGAGATGGGTTAGAACATCTACTACCCAGTTCATGGGGATGTTGGAGGCATCTCCATCGATCAGCTCCACAGGAAACCCTTCCAGCATCAGGTCAGCTGCTGTGCATGGGAGATGGGAGAATTGTCTTTGGCTTTCTTCCATTTTCCCTTCTTTAACCATTGAGCATTCAGCTTCATAGAAATGCCCCAACTCACACATGAAATGCTCCACCCCCAAGGAACTATCAGATATTAATTTATCTAATTCCTCCAGCTGTTTTCGATCCACTCCTGGAGTTACACATTTCTCTTTTTAGTCCGCCCGCATTTCAGAAAGATTCCCCCTAGCAATATTATCCAGGCTAAATTTCATCCATTTCAGAAAGTAATGTTTCTCCACTGGATTCAACTGTACTATTCCATTGATAAACTTAGTCAAACCATTAGTACGGTCACACTGATTCCGCTGTCTACGTATCTCTAACCATTTCTGTTTCAGTGCAGATTTATAGTCTTCAATGGCCACGTCCCCTTGCCTTTTCATTTGGCACATCTCTTTTTCCAATTTAGCCAAGTTTTTCCATGGGTCTCCTTGCAGGCTCAGCATTTCCCTTTTGTATTTTGCCCCATCTCTTATTTCTGCAGTGATTTCTTCAGTATATTTCCTCGCACACTGACATGCCTGACACTCCTCATCCACCTGGATTCCCAGGTCACGTGCCGTCACAGCCATGGCTTCCAAACTCACTGTCTTCGGAGATGAATTCACTATGGTTCCTATGGTGGACTTCACCTTTTTCCACAAATCCTGCATTATTCATGATA
The DNA here is from genome assembly GCF_965140285.1 of Lepidochelys kempii. Taxonomy (NCBI): domain Eukaryota; kingdom Metazoa; phylum Chordata; order Testudines; family Cheloniidae; genus Lepidochelys; species Lepidochelys kempii. The sequence goes on from NC_136385.1 coordinate 7,135,074, forward strand.
CTATCTTTCACCAGTACTAGTGATTTGCTCAGTTTCAACACTGAGGACAGCTTATTAAGAAATCCCAGAGTTTCTTTGGGTTTCTTATTCTTGCAGTTGATGATGAAGTAATATTTAGAGCTGGATTTTTTCAGAGATGACAACAGCTCGTATTCTTTCTCACCGATGCTCTCGGTAACTATGAACACTGCGGAGGAGACCGCTGTTAAAAAGCTAAACTGTAGCCAGTGGGACTCAATGTCTCCATGCAAATTTGTAACTGCAATGGGTTCTGGGAAAAGATCAGAATTTTCCGTCCCCCCAGGGAAATACCAGGAAATCTCAACCAGCCCATCTGCGATTTTCTGAAGGAAGTTCCCAGACTCCATGTCCCGATGGATAAAGAAATCGTGGTGCTGCTGGGAGGGGCTGAGAACCTCATTGAGGAGTTGGGACTTGGAGAAGCTGTAGCTCCCCATCCACACAAAAGAAATCGTTGGCATTTCTGTGAGCACCAGGCTCTCCTCTCTGAACCCTCTGCTCTCTGCCAGGGAGTGCGGCCTCCACTTCCTCACAATGTCCCTCATGGCCCACAGTAATAGGGTGCCCTTGGGGGTGTTGAGGGTGGGTAGCACCAGAGGGAGGGCAAACTGGCACATGGACATTTTGGACAGGATCTCCTGCTGTAGGAAACTGAGCAAAGCAGAACAGCACAAAGAACATCAAGAGATTGCAGAGAAACTTTCATCTCAGTGTCACTAAAACAGAAAGTGCCATCAGTATGCAGTTTCTCCTCATAATCATCCATTTCTTCTGCAGGAGCCTTGTGCCCAATGCTTGTATTTCTGGCCGTCCCATTCAGAGCCATGACCTTCCTCAGGAAATGCCAAGGTAAATCACCTAATGCCTCTGGAATCCTGTTCTTGATGCTTTCTGGGCAGATCTCCAAAACATCCCTCAGCCTGATCTTGATGCTTCTGTGCTTCTCCAGGTTTAATCTGGACAGAACATCTTGAAATGCTTTACTTCTTTCTGCAGAAGGAAGTTAAAACAAACCAAAATTTCAGAGTAGAAAATGGTGACTTTATATACAGTTTACTCATTCCATAGACAGCCTGATGTTTGTAATTTAAAGAAAAGCAGTACCCAGTAAGTAACAGATGATTTATACATCCTGGATTCAATTCTTCTCTTACTTATATTGGTATAACAAAAATGAAGCCAATGGGATTACTTCCATGCAAATAAAACATAGTTCTGGCCCACTTTGAACTCCACTAGGTTGGTTTGCATTGTTTGATCCCAATCCTTATCCTCAGCACAGTGCAGAGTCCACTTGAAAATGGCTTAAGTGGCGAACTGAGAATTTTCTAGAAAATCTTCCAGTATAACCAGCTCTATGACATCCCAGCTCACAGCTACTGGAGGAGGGGGCATAGACTCAGGACCCTGTCTCTGTGGTGATCCCAGAAGCTGAAATGACCCCTTGGCTGCTCTAAGCTGCTGCTCAGGATCAGACTGGTGCCTGGCAGTCTGAGGATCAGGTGGCTGTGATGGTAGCCTTCACCCCTCACCCTGAGCTGTGCTGGGCATCAATGACTCATCTGGAGGATCTGACCCTTTATTTCCCTTTCAGCAGTCAGTGCAGATTACACCTTCTGGGAAGACTTATTTTTGATTTTCTTCATATCTTCCTCCATCTCTTTGCTGGGACATGTCTTTTACAGGTGTAGCTAACAGCACTGTGGCTTTGCTTACCTCCCAGCGACCAAATCAGTCCCTTCACTCACGCTACTTCCTCTCTCCTTTTGGGGAGCTGTGAGGACTGTCATTACTTACAAAGCAAATTTACCCACATTGCAACCTGGGGAGCTAATGCTAAGACACCTCCAGGCCAGTCCTGGTACGGTAATGTCTCCAGGGCAGTGTTCGGGTATTTGTATCTGATAAACGATTAACCCGTTTATTATGTGTTATAGAGACATTATTAAGATCACAAGAGCAAACTATTCCACTGCACAGGAAAGATAGGAAGAGTGGCAAGAGACCACCCTGGCTTAACCAGGAGATCTTCCAAGATCTAAAAATAAAAAAAAGAGTCCTACAAAAAGTAGAAACTAGGTCAAATTACAAAGGATGAATACAAACAAATAACACAAGTATGTAGGGGCAAAATTAGAAAGACCAAGGCACAAAAGGAAATCAAACAAGCTAGAGACATAAAGAGTAACAAGAAAACATTCTACAAATACATGAGAAGCAAGAGGAAGACCAAGGACAGAGTAGGCCCATTACTCAATGAAGACAAAAAAGCAATAACAGAAAATGTGGAAATGGCAGACGTGCTTAATGACTTCTTTGTTTCGGTTTTCACCAAGAAGGTTGGTGGCAATTGGATGCCTAACATAGTGAACACCAGTGAAAATGGAGTAGGTTCAAAACAGGGAAAGAGCAAGTTGAAAATTACTTAGACAAGTGAGATGTCTTCAAGTCACTAGAGCCCAATGAAGTGCATCCTAGAATACACAAGGAGCTGACTGAGGAGATATCTGAGCCATTAGCTATTATCTTTGAAAAGTCATGGAAGACGGGTGATATTCCAGAAGACTGGAAAAGGGCACATATAGTGCCTATCTATAAAAAGGAAAATAAGGACAACCCAGGGAATTACAGACCAGTCAGCTTAACTTCTGGACCCGGAAAGATAATGGAGCAAATAATGAAGGAATCAATTTGCAAACATCTAGAAGATAATAAGGCGATATGTAATAGTCAGCATGGATTTGTCAAGAACAAATCATATCAAACTGACCCGATAGTTTTCTTTGACAGGCTGACGACTGTGTGGATGGGGGGAAGCGGTAGATGTGGTATATCGAGACGTTAATAAGGCATCTGATATAGTCTCAAATGACCTTCTCATTAAAAAACTAGGGAAATACAACCATGATGGAGCTATTATAAGGTTGGTGCATAACTGGTTGGATAACCATTCTCAGGGTAGTTATCAATGGCTCACAGTCATGCTGGAAGGGCATAACGAGTGGGCTTCTGCAAGGATCAGTTCTGGGTCTAGTTCTGTTCAATATAGTCATCAATGATTTAGATAATGGCATAGAGAGTACACTTATAAAATTTGCAGATGATACCAAGGTGGGAGGAGTTGCAAGTGCTTTGGAGGATAGGATTATAATTGAAAATGATCTGGAAAACTGGAGAAATGGTCTGAGGTAACTAGGATGAAATTCAATAAGAACAAATGCAAAATATTCCACTTAGGAAGGAACAATCAGTTGGACATGTACAAAATGGAAAATGACTGCCTGGGAAGGATTACTGCAAAAAAGGGATCAAGAGGTCAGAGTGGACCACAAGCTAAATATGAGTTAACAGTGTAAGACTGTTGCAAAAAAAACCAAACATCATTCTGGGATGTATTAGCAGGAGTGTTGTAAGCAAGACATGCAAAGTAATTCTTCTGCTCCAGTCCACGTTGATTATGCCTCAGCTGGAGTATTGTGTCCAGTTCTGGGTGCCACATTTCAGTAAAGATGTGGACAAACTGGAAAAAGTCCAGAGAAGAGCAACAAAAATGATTCAAGATCTAGAAAGCATGACCTATGAGGGAAGATTGAAAAAACTGGGTTTGTTTAGTCTGGAAAAGAGAAGACTGAGAAGGGACATGATAACAGTTTTCAAGTACCTAAAAGGTTGTTATAAGGAGGAGGAAGAAAAATTATTTTCCTATCCTCTGGTGATTGGACAAGAAGCAATTGGCTTAAATTGCAGCAAGGGAAGTTTAGATAGGAAATTTTTCCTAATGTCCGAACTGTCAGGGTGGTTAAGCACTGGAATAAATTGCCTAGGGAGGTTGGGAATCTCCGTCATTGGAGATTTTTAAGAGCAGGTTCGACAAACACCTGTCAGGGGTGGTCTAGATGGTGCTTGGTCATGCCATGAGGGCAGGGGACTGGACTTGATGACCTCTCGAGATCCCTTCCAGTCCTATGCTTCTATAATGAAGCAACAGCTCTACTTTAGTTTAGATTGAGAAGCCCTTTCTACTTAAATGTTAATTCTTCTAAGTACTGTAAGATCTGTATGCTTACTTGGACTGTCTTGAAATTTGTTGTCTCATGGGGGAACAGGATAGGGTTAGTGACCCAAATTTCGGGGTCATTTGAGCAAGGAGTTCCCTAGACACAGCTCGTCAAAAACACAGCATTTTGCAAAATCAGCAGTCTTATAATGGAGGGAATTCTGCACCACAGAGCTCAACATCCCCTACTTGATCTCAGTCACTCATCGTTTATTTCAGCCAGTGTGTGGCACTCACTGCCCGTTTGAGGAAGCAATACTGAAAACATCTATTAAAGGAAACCTTTGGCTTTCTAGAACACTGTGTGCAAACACTCATGAGCCAAAGAGATTGAAACGTGCATGTGCTGTGAGCCTAGGCAAGAGTCTTTCCAGACAGTCCACTCTCACAGTAGCTGGATGGCTCAAGTACATTTGAGCCCTACTCTACTCCACAGTATTAACAACCTTCCTCAGAATACCATCCTTGCCACCATGGATGTCACTTTCCTATACACCAATATCCCTCACAATGATAGGATAGCTGCCTGCCCCAAATATTTAAAAGACAGTGGACAACCATCAATTATCCATTCCAAACACATAGCCAAACTCATCCAGTTCATCCTCGCCTGTCATAGATTTACCTTCAACAATAAACATTTTGTCCAAAGCATGAGAACAGCCAGGGGTACTAGGATGGCTCCCCAATATGCTAACCTCTTCATGGGTCATCCTGAAGAAGAATTTCTGGAGAAGTGCATCATGAAACCAGTGATATACCTGAGACATTTTCATCCTATGGGAAGACAGCTTAAACTCCCTCAGACTTCCACCACAACTTCAACAACCACCACCCATCCATTAAACTCTCTCTGGAGCTTTCCCACACTAGCATCAACTTCTGGACACCACAATCAGCTTCAACAATGGAACCCTACAGACAACCATATACAAGAAACCCATGGATCACCACACCTACCTTCATAGATCTAGTAACCACCCCAACCATACCAAGAAATATGTTATTAACAGCCAGGCACTCAGATACCACAGAATGTGCTCTGAGGAGAAAGTAAGTGATATATACCTTAATGAAGGGATAGCTTATTTTTGTCAAGGTCCAAATTTCTTGGTCAAGGTATAGTCAAGGTCCAGATTCCAAGAAAAAAAAATTGAGAAACCCATAATGATAATAAACAAATAAAAACATTGTGGGGTCCATTCAAAAGCATCTCGCAGTCCGGATTTGGCCCATGGTCCGCCTATTGACTATCCCTGGCTTAACACACTTGTTGTCGATATTGTGAAGGTCAAAACTGTAACAGTGGTCAAAAAAGACCTAGATAAATTGATGGAAGATAGGTCCATCAATGGCTCTCAGCCAGGTTGGGCAGGGATGGTGTCCCGAGCCTCTCTTTGTCAGAAGTTGGGAATGGGTGACAGGGGATGGATCACTTGATGATTACCTTTTTGATTCATTCCTTCTGAAGCACCCGGCATTGGCCTCTGTCAGAAGACAGAATACTGAGCTAGATGGACTTTGGTCTGACCCAATATGGCCGTTCTTATGTTCACTTAAAACCACCTTCACCAAACAAGGAAACTCCATCAGAGAAGTAGATTGCATCATGCAACAGGCCACCCAAATACCCCAGGAGAATCTGCTTCAATACAGAAATAAACCCCCTTCTGACTGCATACCCCTATTTGTCACCTACCACCCCACACTTAAGCTAGTGTAACCACCAATGGGTGTAAACAACTACACCCCATACGCGATGGGTACCCCATCATGAAAGAAATATTTCAAGAATCATCTCTTCTGGTCTTCGAACAATCTCTTCAAACTCATTGTTGCCCTGGTTTGAGGGATGTGTATACCCCATTATGTGATCAAACTAATTGCAACCATATTATGTGCATTCTGCCAATAGGAATTAATGAAATAGAACACCACATAGTTAAGGGTTAATTTGGAGACAGGCTTTTAGAAGCGAGGTCATATCTAGCTGATAGTTTTTTGCTAATCAGAATGGGAGGAGGGGACAGACAAGTAAACAACTGAGACTGAAAACCTTGGTGGTTGGAAAACTTTGAATCTAGGCACCTCTGATATGGAAAGTTGACTGAAAGTTAGAAAAGAGATGATCCAGTTGGGGTCATTATGACCTATGTGTTTTGTAGAAGTTAGTTATAAAAGATTAGCTAATAGAGTATATTGTGGAGCAGTCCTCTGAAGCCATCTTGAGACACTTTTTTCTGACACCCCTTCTCCCTGGTGGGTGAGCAACTGGCCATTGCAAACCTGCTGTTAATTACTCAATACCATTCCAGATCTTAGGAAAAAGATCTGGGATGTTCTAAACCTATTGCTTATGTCTCTGTATGCTTAAATCTAATAAACTGCAGTGTTAGATAAGAGCATACTTACTTGCATTTAATCCTTGATCAGACAGAAGTGCTGTGTTCCTATTGATTGATTCCTGACACTGCATGGAGTGAAATAGTTAAGTTGCCCCTGCTGTGGGTTCTGAAAACCCCAGGTAACACTCATCATCAAGAGGAAGCTCCCCACAGACCAGGACACACCCACTCAAAGCAGCACCAGACTCTGCCAGAACTATAGATGCAAAACTTGCAGACATATCTCCATTACTATAATGATCAACACTCCACACAAAACACCTTTCAAGATCCCAGGATCTTATACATGCCTATCACATGTAGCACACTTCATCCAGTGCACTAAATGCCCGAATAATGATTATATGGATGAAACAGATAAGCATTATAAACTCAAATGTATATACACAGGAAAATGATAAAAGACAAAAACACCCTATCACCTGTGGGTGAACACTTTTCATAAAGTAATCACTCTATATCTGACCTATCAGACCCAATCCTCAAAGGCAACTTGCACAGCATTTTCAAAAGAAGAACCAGGGAGCTTACATTCATTACTCTGCTGGACACCAAATCATGGATTATGGACATCATGGATTGAACAGAGACACTAGATTTATGGTTTATTAAAACAATCTGTAATCCACTAACCCCTTCTTTTTTTCCTATGTTTGCAGCGGTGCTAATGGCCCATTCTACTTTGAATGGTCCCTTACAATATGTGCTAACTACTTATGCTAAATAATCTGTTCCACCTTGCATTTTGCTCTGACATTGGGAGTAATGTTCCCAGACCTGAAGAAGAGCTCTTTGTGGCTCAAAAGCTTGTCACTCTCACCAACAGAAGTTGGTCTAAGAAAAGATATTACCTCACCCACATTGGCTTTCCAATATCCTGGGATCTACCTATCTATATTTTCACTCTAGACATTAGTAGTATACAGCTCAATAGGATTCATCAATATATATATTTTTACAGGTTTCCACACCCTCTTTTGTCCTCCAGTTTCATATGTTGACACATACACATTTGGCACTGTTGACCATTTTTGAAGGAAAAAAAAGTATTTTTTCCTTTTCACAAGGCATATTTATTAGAGATGACCTGAAGAAGTCTTCTTCTGAAAGCAGTGAAATTGAGAAAGCCTTTACAAAGTACATACACCACAGGAAGCTGAGTATTTTGTACATTGTGCAAAATGTGTTTCGCCAGGGGAAAAAAGACAAATGATTATTTTAAATACAAAGTATATGGTTCTCTTTCAAAGCATGGAGATAAACTGCAAGTTACCACCCAGGCATGGCAAACGTACCCTGGGAAAACACAATTCTTTTGGGAGGCTTTTGAGGATGCTATCAAAAAGCCCACAAGTTTCTGCTGGTGGATTTAAATGTTTTAGCACCCGAAGCCTACAGGTTAAGAACAAGCATTTCTCCCCCAGACTGGCCCTATGCATACACCTTGAAAAAAAACATAAAAGTAGTAATTTTTTTTAACAATCCTTAGCCATTTTAAAAAAAGAGCATCCCCCTGATAAGCATGTCTAGCCATGTACACAGAAACCTAGATCTTTTGAAACTCCTCATCAAAGCCAGACCGCATCAAAGGAAGGTTATTCTGTGCTCAGCCTCTGACAACCTGGTAGTGGCCAGCTCAGAAATAGCACTCAACTCTGTAAAAGGAAAAGTCCCCCAGAAACCCTAACAAGTAAGCATGCTAAAAAGAAAATGGGGGATTAGTAAAACACTGAGCGATTACAAAAACCTGTTCCTCAAAAGAATAAAAGATGATTGTAAAACAGATCAGGGGTTTTATCAAACCTTTGTTGAGCTTTGCTGTCAGGCATTTTAAATAAAATGGTTGAAAAATTGTACCTCGTTCCTAGCCATCAGCTAGAACAAACACGCCTCCAGTGATGAAACATGCCTCTAGTGATGAAGAAAATATCAGAACCACACCTCCTCACCAATTGGATTCAGAGATGAAAGACATTCTTCAAAGATCCAATTTATCAGACTCTGAAAAGGCTAAACTTTAGGAGAGGGTCCTACAAAGGCATCTGGTATTGGCCAAGAAGGTTGAAGAAAAAAGACTAAAAGAAGTCTCTTTCTCCCAGAGTAAGAGGAGCAGGGGGCTGGGCCCATGGCAAAAAGGCGGAGGGTCATGGCCCCTTGGCCTCCCCATCTTCCAGCATCCCTGTCACCATGTGGTCATTTTCTGGCAGGGGCATGCCTATGGACAGAACTCTAAGGCTTTCAAGCCATGTGTAGGGCAGCTTGTGTTTGGAACAAAGGAAGCACAGGCTGCATGACAAAAGACTATAAAAGGCAGCTGCATCTTCTCCATTTTGTCTTCAGTCCTGCTTCTTATCTCTGGATGAACTTTGCTACAAAATGAAGCTCTGAACAAAGGACTGAATGACCCATCCTAGCTGGGGTTGTGTTCCAGAGGGACATTCAAGCCAGCAAACTCACAAGTACTGATAGGAGCCTGATATATGGACTTTCAAATCTTTGTATATCTGTAACTGCTTTACCATTTAACATCTATCTTCTTGTTCTTTCTTTTTTCTTTATAATAAACCTGGCTGGCAGAGTGGTATTTTGGGTAGTATCCAAACCTATACTGGCCTGGTGACATGGCTGACCCTTTGGGGTCAGAAGAACATTTTGTATATGTGAGCAGAGTTTTTAGATAACTTCTCACTGTACTGGACGTAGGTGTTGATTGGGAGCCAGAAGCTGGAAAGCAATTAAGGGGCTGTGTGATTTCATTTTTGCTTCTTGATAACCAGTGTGGGGGATTAGAAGCACAGTTTGTGACTGGTTGGGGAGTTTAACTTCAGTGTTACCCACCAGTCTGAGGAGCATCTGCTCTCCCCTTTGCAGCCTGCCCTGACATTGGCATTTCCAGTGAGGGGTTCCCCTCGCACTGCTGGTCACACCCCGTTTGGACTGTACCAGTTAGTCACCATGCCTTTTGGTTTCTGTGCGGCCGCAGCCACATTTCAGTGACTTACGGACAGGCTGCTGCAATCTCACCACCTATATGCAGCAGCCTACGTACACAATATAGTTGTAGACAGCCTCATGTGGGAAGAACATCTCCAACACCTCACAACCATCTTGCAAGCTATAGGGGAAGCCAGGCACACCACCAACCTAGTCAAGTGCCATCTTGGGCAGCGAGAGGTAACATAGTTGGGGTACAGTGTGGGCCGAGGTACCCTACACCCCCAGTTGGATAAAGTACAAGCCTTAGGGGACTGCCCGGCCCCTATGACAAAAAGGCCGATAAGCCAAGTCTTGGGCCTAGCAGGATACTATTGCTACTTTGTGCCAAACCTTGCAATGCTCATGTCACCCTTACCCGACCTAAAAAAGAGCTTCCAGCTTCACAAGATACAGTAGTCAGCAGAGTGTGAGAGAGCCTTCCTGGAACTGAAGGATCGACTAACTAGGGAGCCCATCCTATTCCACCCAGACTTTGATAGAGCCTTCATATTACAGACTGACGTGTCAGAAATGGGATTGGGAGCAGTGTTTTCCCAAGAAGCTGAGGGAGAGGAGCGTCCAGTCCTTTATTTGAGCAGGAAGTTGTTTCCCTGAGAGGAGAAGTATTCAATGATAGAAAAGGAGGTGTTGGTGGTGAAGTAGGCAATCAATGCACTTAGGTATCATCTACTGGGGAACCCCTTCCAGTTGGTCACTGACCACATGCAACTTCGATTGCTTAACATTATGAAGGACATCAATGCCTGGGTCATGAGGTGGTAACTTTCACTGCAGCCCTACGATTTTCAAGTTGGCCACTGACCCGGTAAGGCCCATGCAAATGGCAGACTTCTTTTCCTGAGTGGGCAGTAAAAACCCAGAAGAGAGACCACAACCAGATTCCCTCTTAAAGAGAAGTGTGCATGACGGGGCTCAGTGGTTGCCCTTGTAAGAACCATGATAAGTGCAATGTAAGTGAACTTAGCCAGTATGCCATGGTACCAACTCTTATTGTGAATTTAGAGTTACATGGTATCTTTGTAAAGTCCAATAGGATCTCCTTATTCCTGGCTTTAAAATCCTGAAATTTCCCATAGTAGAAATAATCGCTGTCTCCCATTACTTGAAATGAGATTGATGCCAAACTGCCCTGGGATGAGACGACTATCATTCACTACAGGCTTTGCATGTGGAAGTAAGGTTGCCCCAAATTAGATGGCTGCCATCTCCCACAGTTTTCCATTACACTGAAGCCAGGGTGCCCTCAGAGACAATGGCCACTTTCTGGACTCTGTGGTTAATGGCTGGACAAGTAACTCTGAGGAACTGGGAGGAACGTGGGAAGCAGGAGACATCCTCATGAGGAGAAGAGGCTATTCAGAGAGGTGGGGGGGAGGACTGAGGAGATCTCAGGGAAATAGGGGGTGAAAGAGGGAAAATGTGAGGGGTAAGATACTGTAAGGGCAGGGGAGAGGGTGGGAAAATGTGGGGGCAAGTGAATGCAAGGTGGCACTGGGGACAGAAGCCTCTGGGGGGCAATGGGAGGAGTGTGGAGTGGAGGAGGGGTCTTAGTGGGGCAGGGAGGGGAAGGGGATAGGATAGGGGTAAGGGAGAGAGATGAAGAGGCACAAAATGGCAGCTCCACCCTTGCAGGGGTTAGGAGTAGATAAGGGGAGTCATCTTCAAGCAGATAGGGGGGAAGTCTGCAGTTTGCATATTTGTTTAGTGTTGAATTTGACCCTAAGGCACTCCACAGACTAAATCAGGAAGCAGCTTCCCCTAAAGGCTCACAAACCAGACAAGAAATTTACAAACCGTGAAGTATAGTATAATTATAGTTTTACTCTTGTGATATTTAGGCCAATCTCATATGTATTTGGTTTTTGAAGGTCCTAATGGATAATTTTTGTAAACTTAAGTAAAGCATGTTGGGTGAAATTCTGGCTCCACTGAAGTCAGTGACAAATTCCTGTTGGAGGAGAGAGGTTCTTCAACAGCCACCCAATAGGAGAAGTGGGGGGAAACAACCTAACTAGTTTGAAGATGGAGCTTGAAAAGTTTATGAATGAAATGATGGCATGGGGTTGCCTATGACAGCAGGGACTGAATTCGATGACCGAGGAGATTCCTTCAAGTCCTATGTTCTATTGACTTCAAAGGCACCAGAATTTCACCCACTGAATTTAGGTACAGTGCAAAAATTATGAGAGGAAATACCATTAAGTCCTTCTGTCTCCTCCAGCTCCAGGACCGGCTCAATGTACCCTTCTTGCTCCAGCTTTAAGACATCTTTCTGCCTTGACTTTGGAGCTCTCTGTGTCGCTGAATCTTGCTCCTGATTTAAACCATCTGATAGTGAAATGAAAGAAAATAAATTATCGGTACTTCATCAATAATTGACTTTCTCACTAGACACAAACACATGTATTTTCTTCCCCGTTTGTGTGAATACAAACAAACTGAAAATGTGGAAGGATCACTGCTAATTTCCTTGTAATAATCTGAGAAGTGCAATGTATAAGATGGAGTCCTCAGCTATTTGTAGGGAATTTTACTATGAAATCCTGGGCCATATCTGAAATAGATGAAGATGCAAAAATGCAACCTTTACTTCTGCAAAAATACGTTATGTGTTGGGTTTGTTTGTGGGGTTTTTATTATTGTTTTGGTTTCACTCAAATAATTTTAAAAGCAGCTGAAGATTGCAGGTGAAAATTTCTTAGGAGGCTTTTCTATTCCTCACTGAGGCCCAATACCCAGGTTAATTTAGAAAAAAGAGGTGTTAAATAATAACAGTTATAACCAAAAGAAAAAAAAATGTTTTTGTCGTACGTGTAGAATGAAATGTCTTCTAAATTCAGAGGTGCTTTCGTATTTATAGGACTACTGAATGTCACACAGGTTACACATTGCTATTTTACTGGGACGTTCTGCAAGCTTCATACACTTTTGACTTTGTGCAACTGTACAAGTACATAGTGAAATCAGGATAGACCGTTTTGTTTGTTTTTTGCTTGAGTTTATTTTATTTCTTTTTTCCCTGGGGAAAAAAAAAAGCACTGGGTGATATTTTCATTCCTGCTCTGGACGCTTTATGCTGGGTAAAAGGGCCAGAGGAATGGTTCCAGCGGGGGGAGAATCCCCTCTATACAGGAAGTGATGCTTTGCCACTGTTAAAAAAAAATTACAACTGTTTCTTTGAGAAGGTCTAACAGCTCCATAGTTTAGAACAGGGACTTGACATTTGAAGCAAGGGGGCCTTTCGCTGTCTCTCAGAAAATTCTTCCAGAACTACCCAATTTATACGCCTCTGAAAATAACTGTTGGCACATGCTCAGTAGAGGCTTTTTAGAAGCTGGCAGCCAAAATCTAAGATTCCATCCTCACTGAGCATGATCCATCCCCACACAGCTCCAAGTTAACCTTAGTGAATGTGCTCCATCCCTGAAATTCTCTGTGCCAACCGCACTGAGCATGATCTGCCTGCAAAGAACTCACAGAGTATCCTCTCACCCAGGGCTTGAGGCTGACAAAAACTTTCCCTGCAATTGCTCCTTGCAGTTGCTGGTGGCCACCGTGGCATTGGGCATTGAACTGCTACCAGGGTGAGTGTCTGCTGTGGTCTCAAAGCTCCCCCTGTTGGCACCCTGGCAGTGAAGATGAAAGCCTGATTCCACTGTAGATGGGGTGAGAAGCAGAACAGGGACTGGGGCAGCTGGAGGATATTAATGGAATGTGGCAGAACGCAGTGTAATGGGAATCAGAGGCAGAATGGTGTAGGCGCCCCAGATATCCGTCCCCCTTCTACCACCCCATCCAAAAAAACCTCATCCTCTTATACCCACAAGCTGCCTGTGATGGCCCCGATTTCCATGAGTTGCTTCAGGCTCCCAGCATTGCTGATAGTGCACCCGTTACAGTTCCTGGGAGTGAGGAGTAGAGCCCCAAACCAAATGGGAAGAGTCCCGCTTACCTATACATCCTTTGCTTTTTCTACGGAATGGGGAACATGGAAAGCATCCTTTTTTCTTCTTCCTTTTCCATTTTTCTTTGGGCTCTAGTGTCTCCTTAGCTAATAAAGAAGAACAGATTAAAAGAGTATTCAGCGGTTACCCTTGTAATAGGCATGATAAGTGAGATGTAAGTGAACTTGGCCAGTATACCATGTTGCCAACTCACATTGTGAATTTAGAGTTACATGGTGTCTTTTAAAAGTCCAATAGGATCTCCTTATTCCTGGCTTAAAAATCCTGAAATTTCCCATATTAGAAATGATTGCTGTCTCCCATTACTTTAAATGAGATTGACACCAAAATGTCCTCAGATGAGACGATTATCATTTACCACAGGCTTTGTGCTGGGTAAAATGTCCAGAGGAGTGTTTCCAGCTGGGATAGAATCCCCTCTACACAAGAACTGATGACAGCCGCAGGACCAAGGGTGCGGTCTGAATCCCTAGGGTAGGAGGCATACCCGGGGTGGAGCTGCAGGCAATCAAAACATATCAGGGATGGACCCACAAAACGTAGCTCTGCAGAGATTGTGGGAAGTCCTGCTGCTCACAGGCAGTCAGGGACAGGCTGCTATTACTTAGAAAGCCCCTGCTTTGGAAGATGTTTTGGCCCCAGAGTAGCCCACAATCAGGAGTTTGTAAAGGTGGTTTAAAGCCATCTTGTCCTCCTCTTCATGGACTGCAAATAAAGGGCAGCACGGAATCTAAACCCATATGATCAATGTTACTATTTAATATTATTAATCATGTTTATTACATCAGTAAGAAGGGCCTAAGGCAGGGGGAATCAATAGGCAGACCGCAGGCCAAATCCAGACTGCCAGATGCTTTTGAATGGAACCCCAAATCTTTTTATTTTCTTCTTCTTATAATTTTTTATTATTATTTCCTCTGGAGTCTGGACCTTGACTATACCTTGACCAACAAATTTGGACCATGACAAAAAAATAATTGACTATCCCTGGCCTAACGTCTAACCGGAAGAAGCCCCATTGTGCTAGCAGACAGTCCCTGCCCTGAAGAGCTTGTAATTTAACTAGCCCGGACATGCCAGCAGAGTGAACAGTGTAATGGCAGCAGACATCTTAGTTCCAAGATATATTTTTGAGGGGGTATTTAGGAGGGGATCAATTAAATGTAAAGAAAAGGGCACAGGGTATGGGAGAGGCAGGTAGGAGGCAGGCGTGATACTGTGGTGAAGAGACTGGGAGGGAGGGTTGGAACAAACAGCCAATTAAGGGACTGCTGCACTAAGGTGAGGGGATAAAATTGGACCCCGTCAAGGCTACCCCTCCCTCCAGTACCTGGACACAGAATGTGCCGTGGAAGTTAAGGTTAATATGAGAAGTTAAGGTTAATATGAGAATCTTAACTTGAGCATTTCTCGACTTTATTAAAAATTGTAACCTTCATAATACATTAATGTAATCTGTGTGTACACGTAGTGATGATAATTGTGAGACAAGTTATAGAGGGAGCTAGTAACAAACCCTATATTTAGATTGCCTCACTATAAAAGATTCTCATGATTCCCTCTTCCCGCCACACACAATATCTAAGACCTCCATTGTTGGAAGCAGAACAGAAAGATAGTCCCTGCCCCAAACAGCTGACAATCTAAATATAAGACAAGATAGTGCAGTAAGTACTTTAGCTTTCAGCCAAAAACTTTTTCTTTCTAATATGGACACATTTCTTTCTCAAACATATATACAATTACTGATAGCTCAGAATTATACTGGATGAAGATCATGACAGGCAATGATAGACTTACCCCATTCGTACCTTTTACAAAAGACCAGGTCTATTCTTTTGACTGAAATGTTCCAACTGGAAAGTTTGGTTTGGATATAATCAAACTGAAGGGTTAATGTCTAGCTATTCCACCTGGAAGCAGGCGGGGCACACCCTGACTGTTTCCTAGAAGCAATGCACACATTGCTCTATCCAAGGACAAGGGCTAGATATGAACCCTGAGAACTTGATTGTTTGGACAGTAACTGTGGGAGGTTTTTTTAGCCTGGGCTCAAGGCCTGAGAACCAGGATTGTAGTAGATAGAGGATGGTAACTAAGCATTTGAATCAACGTCATACATTCCTTTGTGTAGCAGTGTGTAATGCTTAGGGGGAGAAATATAATAAAAGGAGAAGGTGGAAGGCGGGGGGCAGAACAGCCCATCTCCGCTGACCAGCCTGTTTGCTTGCATAAAGCTGTGTTCTGTCTCATCACTGAACCGCCACAACTGGCGCCCAAACGTGGGGCCCTCAGCACTCACCTCGCCCGGCAAGGGTTTCAGATGCGTCACTCATCCGCTTCGTGGATCCCGGTGAGTATTTTTCATTGTGGTAAGTATGGGAAGCTCCCTCTCTGCTTTGCAAGTGCAACACTGCAATGAGCTGCAGTATTTGCTGCGTAAGGCTCAGCATGACTGCCCGGCTCGAGAACTCACTCTCCTGCTACAGGAGGTGCGTGCCAAGTGCCCGTGGTATCCTGAAGCCGGAAGCCTTAAGCTAGCGGACTGGGAGCGATTGGGCCAGACATTGCACGAAGAGCCTCGGGCGCCCGTGCAGGCTTTACATGCCTGGCACCTCTGCCGCGACGTGGTACAGAGTGTCGCCTCAGACAGACCCTCGCTAGCGAGGCTGGTGCTCTCGCCGCCCCCGTCCGCCCCTGCAGCCATCCCCCCTCCTGGCGATGCGACACAGCGTGTCGCCTCGGAAAGGCCCTCTCCAGCACCAACAGAGGAGCTGCCGATCCTGCCACCCCCGTCCGCTCCTGCAGCCATCCCTCCCCCTGCTTCGCCCCCAGAGCCTCTATTACCACCGCCTCCCTGGCCTTCCCCACCGGAGCCGGTGTGTGATCACCCTCTCCCTGTGGGGCCCCCCGGAGGGTCATCTGCATCTGCTCAGAAGCTTTCGCTGGTGCAACAAATGGTTCACGCAGCGAAAGCTTGATCAGATCTTACAGCAGAGGATCTGGCTGATCTGGTCTCCGTTTGCCCGGTGACCTGGCAGAATGATGACCAGGGCAACCCCGTGGGCACCTGGACCACTCTGCCATACTCGGTGGTTAGAGAGGTAAAGAAAGCAATTCGTGAATTTGGCCTGACTAGCACCTTTGTGCGTGGTCTCATTGAAGGGATGGGTACTGGGTACTCCCTAATCCCTGAGGATTGGAAAACGCTGCTGCGCATGATGTTGTCACCCAGTCAGTATGTTATTTGGCTTAGTGAGTATCGGCAGATGGCAGAACGCCAAGCTCAGGTACATAGAGAGCACGGTATCATTTATGAGCATTTGGCAGGGGAGGGCCCGTTTGCTACTATTGAGATGCAGTCTCAACTCCCTCAGGCCGTCTTCCCCATTATTTCCACCTGTGCCCAGCATGCTTTCAAGAAGCTCCCGGATTCAGGCAAGCCTACCAAAAGCTTTGTCAGTATCCGTCAGGGTGCCTTAGAGTCCTTTTTGGATTTTACCAACAGATTGCAGGAGGCTATCCTCCAACAGGTGGATAACACTGAGGCAGCTCACGAGCTCCTGTTAAAATTGGCAGTTGAAAATGCAAATGAGGATTGCCGCCGTGCTCTCCAGGCAGCACAAGCCTCTGGTATTTTAGAGCTCTCAGACATGCTGCGGGCGTGCCAGAACATTGGCACACAAGCCCACAAGGCTGGAGTTCTGGCTGCCGCCCTCAGAAAAACTGGGAAGGAGGGGAAGCGCTGTTACCGCTGTGGTAAGGAGGGTCATTTTCAGCGGGAGTGCCGCTCATCTAAGGCACCAGCCCGACCCTCAAAGAAGTGCCCCAAGTGTGGGAAAGGTTATCACTGGGCTAATCAGTGTCGTAGCGGGTCGGGAAACCGCGCGACGGGTCCCCCCCGAACCCAGGGCCAAACGGGGGTGTTTCCTACTCAGGCAATCGCTCCTCTGCCTTGAAATCCGTAGACTCTATGAGGGCAGCGACTGCTGGAAGTGCAGGGCTTGATTTGATCATGCAGGAGAACACTGACTTTCGGCTGCCAGGGGAGGTCTGTGCCATACCTACACAGGTGACGGGACCTCTCCCTGCCGGCTTTGTAGGTCTTGTTCTCCCTCGCTCACATGCTGGGAAACAGGGCTTTTTTGTCATTCCAGGGGTCATTGATGCTGATTACACTGGCATTATTAAGGTTCAGGTGTGGACTCATCTTCCACAGTCACTCCCACGTGAACGGTCAATTGCACAGTTGATTTTAGTCCCCTATCAGGTGCCAGCTGCCGAGGATCGAACTCGGGGCGGAGGCGGCTTTGGATCAACGTTGTCTCACTCGCCGTCTCACAGCGCGTCTTCTCCACTTGTTGCTCTGACAATGTCAGTCCGCCCCTCGAAACCTCAGTTAACACTTCTCTTAAATGATGTTCCTTTTACAGGGCTGGTGGACACTGGAGCTGACGTTACAGTGATTCGTGATCTGGAGTGGCCGGTTAGTTGGCCTACGGTTCCTTCTAAAGAGTTGTGGGGGATTGGGGGTAGCAAACCCGGGCGCCAAAGTTTGTCTTGGGTCACGGTCTCTAAACCAGGAGGCCGTGCCCTTGCTACAATCCGCCCTTTTGTGCTCCCTGTCCACCTCAATATTTGGGGCCGTGATTTACTTACAAAGTTAGACACCACCCTCGATATTAACATCTGATGGCCCAAAACCCTCCCTCACCCACCGTGCCCTCCGCCTTACCCTTGGTATGGCAATCCTTAGAGCCCGTATGGATTGACCAGTGGCCCCTCCCTCTAGAAAAGCTAAAAGCACTTCATTCGCTTGTGCAGCAGCATTTGCAAGCACAGCGATTGGAGAGCTCCACCAGTCCCTGGAACACCCCGGTGTTCGTTATTAAGAAAAAATCAGGTGCTTGGCGGCTGTTTCATGATTTAAGGGAAATAAATAAACGCATCCAACCTATGGGCCCCTTGCAATTTGGCTTACCAAATCCAAATTTTATTCCTCAAACCGATCAACTTTGTGTGTTAAATTTAAAGATTGTTTTTTTACCATCCCCCTTTGCCCTTAGAATTAGCTGCTGTTATTTTGGCCTTTCAACTTTTTGCTGATTGTCCCTTTAATTTAATTGTGGATACCCATTATGTTTATCAGGTAATTAATCATTTACCCCTTGCCCTCATTACCCCTCAGGTTGATGCAGACCTCCTTCACCTGTTTTTGTCTTTACAGCATCTTCTTGCCACTCGTCATTTCCCTTACTTTGTTGCTCATATTCGCAGTCATACCCCTCTGCCTGGGCCACTCACTGAGGGCAATGCACGCGCCAATCGCGCGTTGCATGGTCAGGTAAATTCCCTTTTTTCTGACCCCATTGAAAGCCATGCCTTTTTTCATCAGTCTGCCTCTGTTTTGGCCCGGCAGTTTCACATTCCTGCTGATCATGCACGTTCCATTGTTCGTTCCTGCCCCCACTGTGCTGCTGCTGCTCCTACTTTCTCTTATGCCGTTAACCCCCAAGGTACCGCAGCAAATCAGCTGTGGCAAATGGATGTTACTCATGTGCCACAATTCCGCCCCTATTCATTTTTACATGTTTCCGTTGATACTTATTCAGGCTTCCTTTGGGCAACCCCACAACGTGGGGAAGCCACTAACAAAGTTATTCACCATTTGCTGGCCTGCTTTTCTGTTATGGGTCGCCCTTGCCAAATTAAAACAGATAATGCCCCAGCCTATTGCTCTGCAGCCCTCTCCACCTTTTGTGCCCGCTGGGACGTCCGTCTTAAACACGGAATCCCTTATAATTCCACGGGCCAAGCCATTGTTGAACGTGCCAATCGCACACTCAAAACCTTGCTAGATAAACAATTAAAACAAGGGGAGCTGCGTCTCCGAACCTTAGGAGACATTCAACAACAAATGCATATCCTCTTGTTTACTTTAAATAATTTAACACTGAATGCAGATCAGCAGACCCCTGCGGATCGGCATTTTCACAAATCTGAGGTACTGGAAAGACCGCGTGTCTTTTACCGTCAGCTGCCCGATCCACAGTGGCTGGGCCCAGCACCTCTAATCACTTGGAGTCGGGGATATGCTGCTGTGTCTCTCCCTGCAGGACCGTTGTGGGTTCCAGCCCGGTGTGTGCGACCGGCACTTAAACAACATGGCATGGCACCAGGGGCTGTCGAATCCCATACCAGAGTTTCAGCTGACCT
Source organism: Lepidochelys kempii (assembly GCF_965140285.1). Classification (NCBI taxonomy): domain Eukaryota; kingdom Metazoa; phylum Chordata; order Testudines; family Cheloniidae; genus Lepidochelys; species Lepidochelys kempii. Next base: position 7,154,735 of record NC_136385.1, read on the forward strand.
TGGAGGAGACCGCGTTGCCCCCCGAGTCGACAACGACGGGACGGAAACGGAGGAGGCGTAGCGTCCCAAGCCAGCCCGTGACATGGGGAGCAGTAAAAGCATTGGTCACCGCGGCCCCACGAAGACTGGCAGCAGATCAACAGCCAGAGACTCCTAAGACTTTGTTTGTGGCGATTCTCGCCCAAATCACTGCTAATTCTGTGATGATTGTGTGCCTTTTGTGCCTGCTATTTCCTGTAGGGGTTGGCTCGGAAGCGCCTCCCCCGTTACAAGCCTGAAGGAGAATAAGACACTGTTCTCTGCTTATGCTAATCTTTCCTCCCAGTACTCTAGCATGGCTAATTGGGGCCCGGCCAACTATACTCTGCCTCGCACGGCTATATCCCTCCACACACCGTACCCGGCCGGGGCTCACAATGTCACCTGTGCGCGTGTAGTTAACTGCACGAGTACAAAGGTGCCCTTGGGCTGTCAAAAAATTTCTCAATCCCTTTTAAATTGTTCCCATGCTGTTAATGTTTCATATAATTATGGCCATATCATCCAACCATCAGGATGGGTTTTTACTTGTGGTTCATGCACCTTTAATTATATTCCTGCAAATTTAAGTGATGGCACCCTTTGCTGTCTTAGTAGAATGATACTTATATTGCCTTTTGCTGGTCACAATTGTAGTAAAAGAAGTGTACCCCTTTTAGATGATTATATTGCAGATGTTAAGCTTTTGGTTATTTTGTGTTTGTAATCATTGGGCTTATTTTTTGTTGCTGCTGTGTACAATGTATTCCTTCCTTGTTAAGACTTTGTAAAATTTTGCCCTGAAAAGCTCCCCAGGTTATGTCCTTGTCTGTCTGGGAGTTAAATAGCATGACAAAACAAATTGACGGCTACCATGAGATGGCCAACTATCAATAAATAAAAAACGGGGAGATGAAGGGTTAATGTCTAGCTATTCCACCTGGAAGCAGGCGGGGCACACCCTGACTGTTTCCTAGAAGCAATGCACACATTGCTCTATCCAAGGACAAGGGCTAGATATGAACCCTGAGAACTTGATTGTTTGGCCAGTAACTGTGGGAGGTTTTTTTAGCCTGGGCTCAAGGCCTGAGAACCAGGATTGTAGTAGATAGAGGATGGTAACTAAGCATATGAATCAACGTCATACATTCCTTTGTGTAGCAGTGTGTAATGCTTAGGGGGAGAAATATAATAAAAGGAGAAAGGTGGAAGGCGGGGGGCAGAACAGCCCATTTCCGCTGACCAGCCTGTTTGCTTGCATAAAGCTGTGTTCTGTCTCATCACTGAACCGCCACATCAAACTTTTTTTTTTTTTTTGAAACTCAAAAGCCACTCCTGGAAAACACTAGTGAGTAAGGCAACAATTACAAGGGTACTATGAAAGGAGGTTTATTAATTGATGATAGTCCTTTAACTATATCTTAAAAATACCTTTTAATATTTTATTTATATGCTAGTTTATATCATATTTGGGGAGGTGTCAAGGTTCCTTCCCCACTCTGAACTCTAGGGTACAGATGTGGGGACCTGCATGAAAACCTCCTAAGCTTACTTTTACCAGCTTAGGTTAAAACTTCCCCAAGGTACAAAATTATTTTACTCTTGGATTTCCACTGCCACCACCAAACTTTATCTGGGTTTACTGGGAAAACATAGTTTGGACACGTCTTTTCCCCCCAAAATCCTCCCAACCCTTGCACACCACTTCCTGGGGAAGGTTTGGTAAAAATCCTCACCAATGTGCATAGGTGACCACAGACCCAAAGCCTTGGATCTTAGAACAATGAAAAAGCATTCAGTTTCCTTACAAGAAGACTTTTAATAGAAGTAAAGGAATCACCTCTGAAAACTCAGGATGGTAGAAACCTTGCAGGGTAATTAAATTCAAAACATAGAGAATCCCTCTAGGCAAAACCTTAAGTTACAAAAAAGACACACAGACAGGAATAGTCATTCTATTCAGCACAGCTCTTTTCTCAGCCATTTCAAGAAATCATAATCTAACACATACCTAGCTAGATTACTTACTAAAAGTTCTAAGACTCCATTCCTGTTCTGTCCCAGGCAAAAGCAGCATACAGACAGACACAGACCCTTTGTTTTTCTCCCTCCTCCCAGCTTTTGAAAGTATCTTGTCTCCTCATTGTTCATTTTGGTCAGGTGCCAGCGAGGTTACCTTTAGCTTCTTCACCCTTTACAGGTGAGAGGATTATTCCTCTGGCCAGGAGAGATTTTAAAGGGGTTTACCCTTCCCTTTATATTTGTGACAACTATTCATCGAAAGAAAGAAAGAAAGAAAGAAAGAAATTAGTAGTCCTTACATATCCTGCTTTCGTTGTATGTGTCCGTCTTCCATAGATCATAAGGTCTTTGTATTGTTAAGGAAAAGTTAGCACATGTGACTCCATTTTGGTTTGGGGCCCACCATTGTCTAAAACCAAGCCCATCATGCACCAGGAGGAGTGTTCCTTAGACACTGCATCCCTGTGAAAAACCTCCTCCTTGTCTCCAGCCTGCCTTGACTCCCAGTATCTGATTTTTGTCAGTCTCTAACTCCGTATCTCCTGGCCTGTGATGTGAGGCCTCCCATCCTGATAATAAAAGTTCCTGATGCATGGCTTTCGGACCATGCTGTGTAATTAACATACTGGTTTAGCACGAGGAATGCACCAAGCAGGGATAGGTGGTAGATAAGAAAAGGGTTTGTTTATTGGCTAAGGTTTCTGATACACGAGGGCAATATGCTTTGCTAAAAAGTATATAACCTTTGTATAATCTGTATTCGGGGTCCCCTCCTGGCTAGCAGGGGGTCACCACGCTCGAGCGTAATAAACTTGGTGTTTTGTGGGAACTCTGCAGTTGTGGACTTTGTTTATGTGCCTCAGCCTAGATTCGAACTGTGCGTGACCTATCAGGTATAATTCGTAACAGCATTTGTGTGCGTGTCCTACCAGGTGTAATTCGCAGCATTTGTGTGCGTGTCCTACCAGGTATAATTCGCAGCATTTGTGTGCGTGTCCTACCAGGTATAATTCGTAACAGTTTTAGGGAGTGTCCTTACTCTTTCTGTTTTGTAAAGCACACACGACTGGTACTGAACAGATAAATAATGGATACATCACCAAAAAACAAACCAAAACCAAAACAAAACCCACCTTTGTCATTGTCAAGGTTCCTCCCCCACTCTGAACTCTAGGGTACAGATGTGGAGACCTGCATGAAAAACCTCCTAAGCTTATCTTTACCAGCTTAGGTCAAAACTTCCCCAAGGTACAAAATATTACACCCGGTATCCTTGGACTGGCCGCTACCACCACCAAACTAATACTGGTTACTGGGGAAGAGCTGTTTGGACGCGTCCTTCCCCCCAAAATACTTCCCAAAACCTTGCACTCCACTTCCTGGACAAGGTTTGGTAAAAAGCCTCACCAATTTGCCTAGGTGACTACAGACCCAGACCCTTGGATCTTAAGAACAATGAACAATCCTCCCAACACTTGCACCCCCCCTTTCCTGGGAAATGTTGGATAAAAAGCCTCACCAATTTGCATAGGTGACCACAGACCCAAACCCTTGGATCTGAGAACAATGAAAAAGCATTCAGTGTTTTACAAGAAGACTTTTAATAAAAAATAGAAGTAAATAGAAATAAAGAAATCCCCCCTGTAAAATCAGGATGGTAGATATCTTACAGGGTAATTAGATTCAAAAACATAGAGAACCCCTCTAGGCAAAACCTTAAGTTACAAAAAAGATACACAGACAGAAATAGTTATTCTATTCAGCACAATTCTTTTCTCAGCCATTTAAAGAAATCATAATCTAACACATACCTAGCTAGATTACTTACTAAAAGTTCTAAGACTCCATTCCTGTTCTGTCCCTGGCCAAGACAACTACAGACAGACCCAGACCCTTTGTTTCTCTCCCTCCTCCCAGCTTTTGAAAGTATCTTGTCTCCTCATTGGTCATTTTGGTCAGGTGCCAGCGAGGTTACCTTTAGCTTCTTAACCCTTTACAGGTGAGAGGAGCTTTCCCCTGGCCAGGAGGGATTTCAAAGGGGTTTACCCTTCCCTTTATATTTATGACAGTCATAAAGGTTGGTCTCCTCAGTAAAGTAAGCCATAAAAATTAGGACCAAGGCTACGAAGTCAAGTACTCTCAAGTTAGGAAATACCAGAATGAGTATTGCCCATGAAACATTAACTCTGCAAAAAATGAGGCAGGGATCCTGCAGACAACAGACTCCTTCAATACACAGCCACAGAGCAAAGAATTCTGTGCACTGAATAAGGCAGGGGTCGAGAGGGAAAAAAATAACATGGGATCATGTAATTAACGTCTGCATCATCGGGCAAAGGCACAAGAGGACTGAATTAAGGGTGCCACGGCAACACTTATTTGGACATTTGCTAACCTGAGAATGCTAAACTTCTTAACCTTTTAATCCTTTTTAAAACCTTGACTTTGTATTTCCTAATTATTTGATGGTTTAATTTATTGATGAAAGCTAACCTAAGAAGCGTTAAATGAAGGGGTTTTGGTTTCTTAATTTCCTTCGTTTTTGAATAGAAAGAACATCTATTATATATGTGCTGTTTAAACAATGAAGCTCTTATCTATTGTTTTCAGTATATATTTTATTGCCATTCTTATCTTTGTGAAGGTCCCTTTTCACCACTCAGTGCTATGTTCATCAGAGTATAGAAAGTAGTTGAATTAAACTGTATTAAAATAAAACCCATTTTATGCAACTTCAGTATCAGTGAAAGTTCTAATCTCTAATCCTCAATTTGTAAGAAGCAGATAAACAATATCCAAGTAAAAGAGCAGGAATTTTGCCTCTTATTTTCACTGAGCCTTTACTAAGGAAAGTAGCAAACAATTGCTCTTTGAAAAGAAACACTGTACTGTACCACAGTACAAACCCAAATGAGCCCAGCAGGAGACTGTCCTGCTTATCCAAATCTGGTCCTGTTTCATTACAAACTGCCTTTCTGTGATGATGTTCTGGTAAGAAGGGGGCAATCAGTTGTCAAAGGTAGCTGTTGCCATGGCAGCCAGGGGCTAGTCATTCTCCCCAGGTGTGACAAGGAGCTGGAGGCAGGGAGCGCTGAGTGGTGGATTATCTCTGATGTCACAATGCTACTGCTCAGGCAGCACCAGTGGGCAGCAAATGTGCAGTGTGTGTGTGGGGGGGGGGGAGGGAGGGAAACAGGCTTTCCCAGTGCTCCCGTTTCCCCAGATTTCCTAAAGAAACCAACAACATAACACCGAATGCACATTAGTGATTGTTCCACACACATGCTCATTAGTAGCTGAAATTTGATTCAAATTCCCGATGGCATGTTTAGAAACCAGTGTTCCAAAACAAGGAGAGACCTTGTAAAACAGAAAATTTGGATGCTCTGGTGTATTTGTGGTTGTGTTAAAATTGAATACTGCGACTTTAAATATTGGGCACGGTTCCTGGACCTACTTGCATGCTAAGCAGCTCAGTGGGGGTGTAGCAGCAGTCAGTCAGCAGGTACCCAGTGAATTGTGCCTCTCTGTTATAGGCAGAAGCTTACATTCTCTCCTTCTGATTTTGGGGTTCTTATGTGTTTTTGTTCTGGTCTTAAGAAACAAATTAGCGAGACATTGCAAACTTCCAGCAAGAATCATTTATGTTTTTCTCTAACTTCTCTGCTTATGTGCCAGAAAACCTAAAAGACACAATCTCATAAAAAAAGGAAATAAAATTCTGCAGCCAAAAGTCCTAACTTCCCCCATACTAATTTCCCCCTATTCTTACTGACACCTTTTGGTCAACTGTTTGAAATGGGCCACCCTCATTGCCACGACAAAAGTGATTTTTCCTCCTCTGGTATCCTACTCTTAACTGAATTGTCTCGTTGGAACATGTCCATCTCAATGATATTTCGTTTGCTGGGAGTCCCAATGAAAATGGGATAGTGGGGGAGTTCAGAGGTTGCTGTAGGGGGGTTACAACATTGCCACGCTCACTTCTGTGCTGCCTTCAGACCTGGGCTCTGAGGGCAGCAGCCAAGAAACTTTCTGAAGTGAGAGGAGGTTCTAAGATGTGCGGATGGGTCCCTGCTGCTGAGAGCACCTCAGCTGGGGGCTCCTACCTACTAGTCCCCTGGCAAATTAATGCAAGGACCAATTTGGGGACATCCTTAAAAATGGACCCCTGAGCCCCAGAAGGAACTGCAAGGGATGCCCTGAGCCCCAGCTGCAGATGCCGGGCAGACACCCAGAGTGCTGAGAGCAGTGGGGAGGGGCATGAAAGTCCTGAGCTCAGCACCCCAGCCTTGGCTGCAGCCACGGGGGTCAGAAGCCCCTAGCCCAGACACCCAGAGACGTGGCTGGAGCAGAAGTCGCCAAGGCCAAACCCCTGAGCCCAACGCCGGGCTGATGCAGTGCACTCACTTCTGCATGCCTCTGGTGCACCTGACATCCCCAGCCCAGCAGACAAACAGCTAGGAGGCCCCTACTGGGTTCTCCTGGCTGGAGGGATCCCAGCAGGACAGGGAGATCGGATTTCATGGGGCAGGGCTAATTTGATCTTGCCAAGAAAGGCAAAACAAGAACCAACAGCTGTCAGTTGAAGCCAGAGAAATTCAGATGAGAAGTAAGGCACACATTTTTGACAGTGAGGGAGACTAACCACTGGAACAAACAGAAAAGGAGGACTTGTGGCACCTTAGAGACTAACACATTTATTTGAGCATAAGCATTCGTGAACTACAGCTCACTTCATCAGATGCATGCAGTGGAAAATACAGTGGGGAGATTTCATATACACAGAGAACATGAAACAATGGGTGTTAGCATACACACTGTAATGAGAGTGATCAGGTAAGGTGAGCTATTACCAGCAGGAGAGAGGGAAAAAAACAAAAAATAAAAAATCTTTTGTTGTGATAATCAAGGTGGGCCATTTCCAGCGGTTGACAAGACCGTCTGAGGAACAGCGGGTGGTGGCGGGGGGATAAACATGGGGAAATAGTTTTACTTTGTGTAATGACCCATCCACTCCCAGGCTATATTCAAGCCTAAATTAATTGTATCCAGTTTGCAAATTAATTCCAATTCAGCAGTCTCTCACTGGAGTCTGTTTTTGAAGTTTCTTTGTTGAAGACTTGCCACTTTTAGGTCTGTAATCGAGTGACCAAAGAGATTGAAGTGTTCTTCAACCAGTTTTTGAATGTTATAATTCTTGACATCTGATTTGTGTCCCTTTATTCTTTTACATAGAGACTGTCCAGTTTGGCCAATGTACATGGCAGAGGGGCATTGCTGGCACATGATGGCATATATCACGTTGGTAGATGTGCAGGTGAACGAGCCTCTGATAGTGTGGCTGATGTGATTAAGCCCTATGATCGTGTCCCCTAGATAGATAGGTGGACACAGTTGGCAACGGGCTTTGTTGCAAGGATAGATTCCTGGGTTAGTGGTTCTGTGGTGTGGTGTGTAGTTGCTGGTGAGTATTTGCTTCAGGTTGTGGGCCTGTCTGTAAGCAAGGACTGGCCTGTCTCCCAAGATCTGTGAGAGTGATGGGTCATTCTTAAAGATAGGTTGTAGATCCTTGATGATGCGTTGGAGAGGTTTTAGTTGGGGGCTGAAGGTGATGGCTAGTGGTGTTCTGTTATTTTCTTTGTTGGGCCTGTCCTGTAGTAGGTAACTTCTGGGTACTCTTCTGGCTCTGTCAATCTGTTTCTTCACTTCAGCAGGTGGGTACTGTAGTTGTAAGAATGCTTGATAGAGATCTTGTAGGTGTTTGCCTCTGTGTGAGGGGTTGGAGCAAATGCAGTTGTATTGTAGAGCTTGGCTGTAGACAATGGATTGTGTGGTGTGGTCTGGATGAAAGCTGGAGGCATGTAGGTAAGCATGGCGGTCAGTAGGTTTCCGGTATAGGGTGGTGTTTATGTGACCATCCCTTCTTAGCACCGTAGTGTCCAGGAAGTAGATCTATTGTGCGGACTGGTCCAGGCTGAGGTTGATGGTGGGATGGAAATTGTTGAAATCATGGTGGAATTCCTAAAGGGCTTCTTTTCCATGGGTCCAGATGTTGAAGATGTCATCAATGTAGCGCAAGTAGAGTAGGGGCATTAGGGGACGAGAGCTGAGGAAGCGTTGTTCTAAGTCAGCCATAAAAATGTTGGCATACTGTCGGGCCATGCGGATACCCATGGCAGTGCCGCTGATTTGAAGGTATACATTGTCCCAAATGTGAAATAGTTATAGGTGAGGACAAAGTCACAAAGTTCAGCCACCAGGTTTGCCATGACATTATCGGTGATACTGTTCCTGATGGCTTGTAGTCCATCTTTGTGTGGAATGTTGGTGTAGAGGGCTTCTACATCCATCGTGGCCAGGATGGCCTTTTCTGGAAGATCACCGATGGATTGTAGTTTCCCCAGGATGTCGGTGGTGTCTCGAAGATAGCTGGGAGTGCTGGTAGCGTAGGGCCTGGGGAAGGGGTGGATTTTCTGTTTCCTGGTATCCTCCCATCACAACTGGTTATCATTCTGGAAGGTGCCATGGCACCTTTTTGTGAATTACAAGCAATTGGGCTTAATATGGTGGTAAGCGTGTGAAATGTCATAGCCAGTAAAATAGAGGCCGGATTAGGAGATCAAATAGTTTCACAACCGATGCCTCTATGAAAAACTCAGTGTGGGGTGAGGCATAGACTCTGCTGTTTTACTGGGTGACCTGCTCGCTCCCCAGAATCAATAATAAGCAAGTGGGGAGATCCAGGGTGCAGCTCAAACATCCAGCCGGGATGGCCAGGGGCAGACATCAGGCCTGCAAGGGAAAGGTGAGTGTGGCAGTGACTTCACAAAGGCCTTTGGCAGGAACTCAGCCTATTGGGCAAAGATGATGAGGCGGGTGTGACCCCACAGAGCTCCCTTGACAACAGCCCGGCAGGACAGGGGTGCGGGGCAGGGGGAACCTCGGAGACCCCTGTAGCCTTGCTGCAGCAAGCCTCCATCTCGCGGTCTCTCAGTGGGGACCAAGAGATGGTTGGTGTGGAGGAGATTCTCGGGATTATTTTTATGACTGTCTTGATTGTGTGGAAAGAAATCGTCATCTGTGTAGAAGGTAAGAAAAAATATAGGCTCTAAGTAGAAGATGGGGGACCCTATCCTAGCAGATTCAAAGGCATCCCCACCCTCCCAGTGAAAAAGTTTTTCCTAATATCCAAGCCTTCCACACTGCAACTTGAGATCATTGCTCCTTGTTCTGTCGTCTGCCAGCTCTATGAATTTCATGAGAATCAATCTTTCATTAGGAAAATAATTCAAAAATACAAAGACAAAACACATGAAGTGAAATCAATCCATCCTGATCTTCAGTGTCTGGGGGGTGTGGGCCTCGGAGGCCAGACTGAGACCCTCATTTGCGAGGGACACCCAGGAAGCCAGTAAAAAAATTCCAGTCCTCTTTGCAACCAAGCCTCCATAATCCAAGGAACACCTGAGGGCTGCGGGAGATAAAGGAGTGCTGAGAATGTCTAACTCATGATTGAAAATACAGAGATGTGTTATTGGCTTTTAATGGGGGACAAGTATCAAATCCGTTGGGGTTCTTGCCCCAAACAACAATCACCCATTGTCCTTTAGAGCACAAGGGCTCTCACACGCCTGACGTGCTCAAATCTCTTGCCTGCTAGGACTTAGAGAATTTTCTCCATCTCCATGATAGAGAGGGAAAGAGAAAAGAAGTGACCTCTCTTTGGTCACAAACCACGGTCATGCTGGAGCTAGAAAAAGAAGCATAAGAAAAAAGTTGTATGAAAATGTTTTGCATTTAAAACTGATTTCTTCAACAAAGGAAATTTGAAGTGTGGTTAGTGAACTAAAATGATACGTTCTGGTTTTCACGTGTTTCTAGATTTATGAACTAGTATATCCATCCCCTCACACCTAGTTTTTATCCATAGATTGAGGGAGGAGGAGAAGTTTGCCTGTTTTGTGAACTCTCAATGGCTTTCTTGAATTTCAACGAACGAGTCATTGAACTGAACTCTTTGAATAAACTGAAAAGAAGACAATAGTTTCTGCACCTTCCAAGGAAGCTATTGCTGTCCAAAGCTGGCTTAGCATTTCAGCTAACTTTGCTTCTAGGGCTTTAGCTATCACATCAGTGGTGTGACTCTCTCAAAAACTTGGCAGCGAACATGTTCGATTTCATGTTATTTTTTCCTCTTATATTTAAATTATTGAAGAGATTTTCATAAATTTTGCCCTTAATTTAAAATAGATGATTTTTTTGGTCAAGCTGGGCCTTACAAATCTCTAAGGATGAAGATTCCACCAACTCCATAGGTCACACTCAGGGCCAGGGAGGCTGGGAATAGAAGAAAATCACCAGTGAAAGCCAGGAGTCCAGATTCCCACCCCCCTGCCTCAGTCACAACAACAAGTCACACTCAGAGCCAGGGAGACTGGGAATCGAGTCCCGCTGGCACTTCCCCGCTCTGGAAGGGACTGTTCCTCTAGTGGTTAGTGCAGGAGCCTGGACAAAGGCTCCATCCCCGGCTCTATCCCTGACTCCCTCAACGACCCTGAGGCAGTGGCTTCTCCTGCCCAGGCCTCTGTTTCCCTCACTGGGGCTGGGGACACTCCCCTACAGCCCTTGGGTCATCACGCTTCAGGAATGTGCTTGAGATACGAGGAGACCTGGAGATGGGAGGTGTGCTGCTGGCCATAGGTCAGTGTTGTAAACCCCTGGTTGCTAGGCTGAGTTTATCCATCCCCTGACAATAAAACGTCATCTTGTTTTCACAGCCACTTTCGACCTGCAGGCTTCTACTCCCTGCTCTGCTGGCAGGGCATTGGGCAGCACCCTTTCCAGCCCACCTGGGTGCAGGAGATCAAGGAGGAGGGCAAGAGACTAGGCCTCGGTGAGTATCTGCCATCCAGCGCTTTCCCATCTAGAGCAAGTGAGTGGAGTTCTCCAGAGCCATCCCCAGTGTGGTGGGAATGGGCCAGCAAGAGGGCTCCCAGCCCTTCCCTTGCAGGAGATTGTTCCCCACGTCGAGAGTCTTTGGGGAGGGCAGAACCTGCCAGGTGCTGAACACCCACAACCGCAATCAGTGAAATCAGTGGGAACTAAGGGCGACTCCTCCCTCCCAACATTGGCACCTTGTGAACTTTCGCTGGGGACTGTCCGGGTGCTGCTCTTTCCCTGGCCTGGGAGGGAGCGGGACCTTCTGGGGTGGAGGGAGCTGCTTGTTCAAACTAACAGAGAGCCCCACTGCTCTGAAAGGACGAGACTCCCCTGGTGTCACAGGGCCCCAGGGGGAACGTTGGGAGCAGCCTGTGCTGTGAGCTGCTGCCAGTGGGTGTGAATGGCAGCCCCCATTCCCTGGGGTGGGGTGTGTGGTGAGGAGAAATTGCCTCAGCGGAGGGGAGGTGGATGGAGGAACAGGCAGGCACATTAATGAGAGGCTGCCTTGAACCCAGACTCATGGCTGCTCCCCACTCATTCCCAGGATGCAGCGGCTGAGGCGGATGCTGAGGAGGAAGGCCGGGCTGGTGGCTCCGGAACCGGTAGGGAGCCGCGTCCGGCTTTCCCAGGAGGAGAGCGGCCCCTCTGTCCCCGCGGGCGGGGAAGAGGCCAGTGGCCAGGCGAGGAGGAGGAGCTCCCTGGCTTTCTGGAGGAGAAGGAAGACACCAGCTCCCTTAGCATGCCCTGAGGCCCCTTCTGGTCCCAAATGGAGGTGGCCCAGGGTGATGCTATGTAGGAGGGACCCAAGAGAGGGTGGGAGCCTGGGAAGGCGGCTCTGCAGCTTCCTTTACAGGAAGCAGAGGAGCCAGGAGCCGCACCCCAGTGCCCAACCAGAGCCATCCACCAGCCTGGCCACTGAGGAGCCCCCAGCCATCCCAGAGCAGGAGCTGGGCGACTCTGGCACGGGGACCAGCAGCTCCTCCTTCTCCCGAGGGGCCAGCAGCCCCTCTGTGGGGTCTGAGAGCCCTGAGGCTGAAGTCTCCCTCTGTGCAGGTAAGGGGAGACCCACGGGACAGGGGGGAGGACAGGGGCAGTAGGGGATTAGTAACACCCTGTCAAGGTTTCTTCCCTACTCTGAACTTTACGGTACAGAAGTAGGGACCTGCATGAAAGACCCTTAAGCTTATTTTTACCAGCTTAGGTTAAAAAAAAAACTTTCCCAAGGTATAAACTTTGCCTTGTCCTTGAACAGTCTGCTGCCACCACGAAGCATTTTAAACAAAGAACAGGGAAAGAGACCACTTGGAGACGTTTTCCCCCAAAATATTTCCCCCAGCCCTACACCCCCTTTCCTGGGGAAGGCTTCATAATAATTTTTACCAATTGGTACAGGTGAACACAGACCCAAAGCCTTGGATTTTAAGAACAATGAAAAATTAATTAGGTGTTTAAAAGAAGAATTTTTATTAAAGAAAAGAGAAAAGAATCACCTATATAAAGTTAGGATGGTAAATACCTTACAGGGTAATTAGATTTAAAACAGAGAATTTCTTGAGACAAAACCTTAAGTTACAAAAAGACACAAAAACAGGAATATACATTTCCTTCAAAGTTAGTAACAGCCCGTTTGTTGAGCCATTTATGAAACTGATTTGTTATTTGGTTTACATAAGCCACATGAGTTCATGAGTTCAGGCCTTTTTTTAAGGGTTTGAAATTTTACTTTGTAAGTTTTAGGTGTAACTTGAAATTGGCAATTTGGCTGTATTGCGCTACAAATGGCCTGTAATATCTGGCCAAGCCTAAGAAGGATTGGACCAGTTTTTTTTTTTTTTTACTTTGGGACAGGCCACTTTTGGATAGCATTCACTTTGGCCTGTAGGGGGTTGATAGTTTCTTGACCCACCTGATGTTCAAGGTAAGCTACTCTGTTTAGGCCTATTTGATACTTTTTAGTCTTAACAGTTAGTTTTGCCTCCCTTATGCTCTTGAAGACTTTTTGTAGGTGTTCCAGGTGTTTTGCCCAGGATTCCAAAAATATGGCCACATCATCAAGGTCTGTGACTGCACATTTTTCCAATTCCGCTAAGAGACCATCTACAAGTTTTTGGAAGGTGGCGGGTGCATTCTGCAGCCTGAAAGAGAGCACATTAAATTCATACAGCACGACATGTGTGATGAAGGCTGACCTTTTCTTGGTGGATTTATTGAGCGGTACCTGCCAGTACCCCTTGGTTAAGTCCAAGATAGGGATGAATTGGGCCCGTCCCAGTTTCTTCACTAGTTTATTTGTTCGTGGCATTGGATAGTTGTTTGGGAGCGTTACAGCATTTAGCTTATGGTAGTCCACGCAAAAATGTATTTCCCCATTTGGGTTGGGAACTAGAACCACTGGAGATGCCCATGCACTGCCAGAGCGGTGGATTTCTCCCATTTGTAGCATATCCTGGATCTTCCAGTCTATAGCAGTTTTAGCTTGAGGAGACACCCGGTAAGGTTGGACTTTAATTGGGTGAGCATTACCTGTGTCAATGGAGTGGTATGCCCGTTCAGTCAGTCCTGGGTGGCTGAGAACGTCGGCATGTAGCTAGTGCACAGCTCCTTGATTTGCTGTCGCTGCATATGCCCAAGGGTCATGGAGAGGTTTACCTTTTCCACACCACCAGCACTTTTTCCTTTGTAGTAGACACCTTTAGGCCACTCAGCGTTATCTCCTCCCTGGGCTGTAAACTGACAAATCTTTAATTCTTTGGAATAAAAGGGCTTTAGAGAATTAATATGGTACACCTTAGGCTTTCGGTTGGAGGTGGGGAATGCTATGATAAAATTAACAGCTCCCAGGAGCCTTTGGACCATTAATGGCCCTTCCCACAACGCTTTTATTATGTGGGCCAAGAGTGCCTTCAAGACCATGACCTGGTCCCCTACACTGAAGGAACGCTTTCTGGCATGTTTATCATACCAGGCTTTTGGCTCTTTTTGAGCATCCTGTAGGTTTTCTTTGTCAAGGGCTAAAGAGGTTTGGCAGGTGTTTTGCAGGTTAGTTACAAAGTTCAGAATGTTAGTTCCTGGAGAAGGTGTAAACCCCTCCCATTGCTGCTTTACCAACTGTAATGGCCCCTTAACCTTGTGGCCATATACAAGTTCAAATGGTGAAAACCCTAAACTGGGATGTGGTACAGCTTTGTAATCAAAAAGCAACTGCTGCAACACTAGGTCCCAATTATTGGAGTGCTTATTTACAAATTTACATATTATGGCCCCCAAAGTTTCATTAAACTTCTCCACCATGCCATTTGTTTGATGGTGGTAAGGAGTGGCAACCAAGTGGTTCACCCCATGAGCTTCCCAAAGGCATTCCATAGTTCCTGTCAGGAAATTAGTTCCTTCATCTGTAAGGATGTCCGAGGGCCAACTTACACTGGCAAAAATGTCTGCTAGTGCCTGGCACACACTTTTAGCCCTGGTGTTGCTTACAGCTACTGCTTCTGGCCATCGGGTGGCAAAATCCATGAAAGTCAGTATGTACTGCTTTCCTCTGGCTGTCTTTTTTGGAAAAGGAGCCAGAATATTTACAGCTACTTGCTGAAATGGAACCTCAATGATGGGGAGTGGCTGGAGAGGGGCTTTGACCTGGTCTTGGGGTTTTCCCACTCTGTGGCACACCTCACAAGACCGGACATAGGTAGAAACATTCTTGCCCATTCCCTCCCAGTGGAACGACTTTCCCAAATGGTTTTTGGTTCTGTTCACCACAGCATGGCCACTAGGATGATCATGCGCTAAGCTTAATAGCATTACCCGGTACTTAGTTGGAACTACCTACTGTCTCTGAGGATGCCAGTTTTCCTCGTATCCACCAGAAAGAGTTTGCTTGTATAAAAGTCCTTTTTTTACAACAAACCTGGATTGATTCGAAGAGCTGAGAGGCGGTGGGTTGTTCCGTGCCGCCGTCCAAGCTCTCTGGAGGCTTTGATCTGCTTTCTGTTCGGTCTGGAACTGTTCCCTTGATGCTGGAGACATCAATTCCTGATTGGATTGTGGACCTGGGCTTGGTCCCTCTGGAAGCGATGCAAGCGATGGGGCTGTTTTAGTTGACTGTGAACCGCTCTTGGCTGGTGCACTATGTTGGGGTTTAGGCTCTGGCTGAGCCTCTTGTGTAGGGTTATCTGCTGCTGCCAGTGCAGGTTGGGTGGAGCCCTCTGGTGTTGGGGTTGCAAGTACTGGATTCAGTGCTGGCAATGGGTCTGGTGCTGTTTTTTTTGCTGGTTCCAGTTCCGGGACTGGCTCTGTGACTGGATTCACTACTGCTGTTGCAGACGTTTGTATGGGGTCTGGTTCCAATATCTTTGAGTGCGTCCTGGTAGAAGTCTCCGAAATAGAGCTAGGTATGACAGCTTGCTTAGCCTGTCTGCGGGTGACCATTCCCAACTTCTTGGCTAGCTTCACATGATTGGCCAAGTCTTCCCTCAACAGCATGGGGATGGGATAATTATCATAGACTGCAAAAGTCCACGTTCCTGACAAGCCCTTGTAGCGAACAGACAACTTGTCTGTAGGCAAGTCAAAACAGTTGGCCTTGAAGGGTTGAATTGTCACTTGGACCTCTGGGTCAATTAAATTGGGGTCCACTAAGGAAGCCTGGATAGCCAATACTCCGGTGTCCCTCCATTTTGTGACCTTCTTCCTGCCCACACTCACAGTTTCCCTCCACTCTGAGGGTGTCTGGGAGGCATCTGGGCCTGAGGACCTCTGGTGTGATTTTGGTGCAATGAACTATAATTTCCAGGGGTTCTTGGGGCAGTTGGGCTTGACATGTCCCGGCTTGTTACATTTAAAACTTTGCCCAGCTGACTGGTCACTGGGGCGAGGTGGGTTGCTGGAGAACGGTGTGGTGGGACAACAAGGTGTCTGGAGTGTACACCTTGGGGTGTAGTTGGGGCCTTGGGCTGCCCCGGGTAGTAGGATGTGGTCTGAGGGTGTCCCTTCTGGTATCCGCTCCAACTGTGACCAGGGTTGTTCCTCTCTCCTCCCTCCACCCGTTTTGTTCCGGTTTGCCCCGCCTCTCTGGCAGTCTGGGACTGCTTGTATAGATCAGCATAAAAAGCAAGACTTCCTGCTGAGTCCATTTTTTTATCCCATAAACACTGCTTTCTATCATCCTTGGATATATTCAGGAATTGCTCCTGTATTATCAAATCCCGTATTCCTCCAAAGCTAGTTACATCCTGTCCATTGAGCCATTTCTCAAACAGATCTGTTCTCTGGTTTACATAAGCCACATTACTTAGTCCAGGTCCTCTCTTAAGGGCTTTCACTTTTACTCTGTAAGTTTCAGGTGTAACTTGAAATTGTTTTAAAACCAAACCCTTGGATTTATTATAGTTCGAAGCTTCCTCAATCACCATCTTATTGAATATGTCCAGAACTCTTCCAGGCAATCTGGCGGCCGATCTGGTCATCTTGTGAGCTTCAGGGATTTGATGGAGTGTGCAAAGTCTCTCAAAGGTGAGAAAATATTCCGCAGTATCACTGGATTCATTATACTGTGGATATAGTGTAATGGATTGTTGGGGAAGGATTTGTGGATTGTTGGGGAAGGATTGTTAGGGTTATTTAGTATATTCTGCCGAGCCTTTGCCTTCTCCATCTCCACTGTATGCTTCCTCTCTTTTTCCTTCTTCTCCTCTGCATGCTTCTTTTCTTTTTTCCTCTCCTCCATTTCTTTTTCCTTTGCCTCCATTTCTTTTTTTGCCTTCATTTTCTCTGCCTGAGTTCGACCCATCTTTTATGTTCCTTTTGTTTTTCCTCAGCCTCAAATCTGGCTAATTGCAGCTTCTGTTGAACATGGCATTCTGTCCTCCTAACCTCTCTGTTTTTAACTCACTTTACACCAAGAGTTAAAAATAAAGCAAAAAACCCAAAAACCCTGACTTGTAAAATTTTGCTGTGCTGTAACCCGATTCCTTTTTTCTTTGATAGCTGTTTTCAGCTGACAGAAAACTCCTTTTGTTATGCCTGCTGCTCTGTCCCCCAGACAGAGAGACAAAATCTACAGCTGCAATCACCTTTTACAAAACCTTTTAAAATCCTGCTGTGCTTCTGGTCCAAAATGATCCCACCACTGCCACCATGTCAAGGTTCCTTCCCCACTCTGAACTTTAGGGTACAGATGTGGGGACCTGCATGAAAGACCCCCTAAGCTTGTTTTTCCCAGTTTAGGTTAGAAACTTCCCCAAGGTACAAACTTTGCCTTGTCCTTTAACAGTATGCTGCCACCACCAAGCATTTTAAACAAAGAACAGGGAAAGAGACCACTTGGAGACATCTTCCCTCAAAATATCCCCCAAGGCTCTACACCCCCTTTCCTGCAAAGGCTTAATAATAATCCTCACCAATTGGTACAGGTGAACCGAGACCCAAGCCCTTGGTTCTTAAGAACAATGAAAAATTAGTTAGTTTTTTAAAAGAAGAATTTTAATAAAAGTAAAGGTAAACGAATTATCTCTGTAAAATCAGGATGGTAAATACCTTACAGGGTAATCAGATTTATAACACAGAGAATCCCTCTAGGCAAAATCTTAAGATACAAAAAGACAGAAAAACAGGAATATACATTCCCTCCAACACAGCTTATTTTACCAGCCATTAAACAAAAGAAAATCTAACACATTTGCTAGTTAGATTACTTACTAACTTAACAGGAGTTGGAAGGCTTGCATTTCTGATTTGTCCCCAGCAAAAGCATTACACAGACAGACAAAACCCTTGATTAGTCCCCCGTCACCCACCCCCCTCCAGATTTGAAAGTATTTTGTTCCCTCATTGGTCATTTTGGGTCAGGTGCTAGCGAGGTTATCTTAGCTTCTTAACCCTTTAGAGGTGAAAGGGTTTTGCCTCTGGCCAGGAGGGATTTTATAGCACTGTATACACAAAGGTGGTTACCCTTCCCTTGATCTTTATGACACACCCTGTGCCCATTGGCTCACCAAGGCGCCAGGATGGAGCCACGGGAGCCCCACTGACACCAGTGGGAGTGGCCCAGCCACACTCCATGGCAGGAGATGCTGGGCAGAGTTGGGGGAGCTCCAGCCTCCCCTGATAATGTTGGGTGGGGGCTGATGGCCACGGGGCCCTGAGGCTGATGGGGCTGAGGTCATCTCTGGGAAGGGCAGGGTGGGGACCTTGATGCCATGGGGTTCCTTGTTGAGGATGGGGGACATTGAGCCATTTCTCTACCCTGCATTCTCACAGCAGTAGCATAAATGATGCTTTTCTCCTTCTCTCCCTGGTGCAGAGACCCTCAGTGCCCAGCTGGAGGAGGAGGAGGAGGAGGAGGATGTGTCCCCTGAACAAGACACCATCAAGGTCATCCAGCAGCACCTCCAGGGCAGAGTTGAGGTACAAAAATCTTCCAGCTGCACTGCCCCCAAGTCTGTCCTGCCCCTTGTTCCATCCCCACCCACATTCGGGGTCTTGTCCCAGAGAATCCATCACCCGCAATGGGGGGCACTTCTCCCCTGTTACCTGGCACCCCAAAGTGGGGGTGTTCATCTCATGCAGGCCAAGGTGTCCGCTCCCCGCAGACACTGCCCCAGTTACAACCCTAGTCTGTGCAGGGTGACACTGGTTTTGGGAAGAGGGGCGGCTTTCCCTGTCCAACTCCAGGGAGGTCCTGAGACCTGGAGCTTTTGTAGGTGGGGTGGGGAGGTCCCTACCTGACCGTCTCTCTCTCTCTCTCTCTCTCCCACAACCCCACTCTTAGTGGGTGGAGGACAGGGCCAAACAGCTCCGCTTCCTCCACGCTGTCCCACGTCTGTGCTTGTCGGCACAGCAGCAGGGGTGGGACACTCTGGAGCCGCACTTCTCCAAAGCGGCCCTTGTGGAGAGCATTGCGGTGAGTGGGACCCCGTGCCCGGCTCCTGGGGTGAGGGAGCCCAACATGGGAGGAAGAGTTAGTGGGGCTGGAGGGGGAAGCAGAGGACAGGGCTTACTGGGGATGAGGACTGGGGAGCAGGGAAAGAGGAAATTCTGACACTGATGGGGAACTGGCAGTGGGGAAACTGTAAGGCCGGAGGGGCAGCTGAGGCTGAGGGGAGGGAAGAATTGGGTGGGAGAGGGGGAAGGAAAGAGTAAGTTTGATGGATGGGAGGAATGGGGAGGCCAGCTGGTTGGGGGTGGGGGTGACACTGACTGTTTCTGCAGAGCACTTTGGCCTCCTCCCTGGGAAGCGCCTGTGGGTCTACAGGGCCTGAATCTCACATGCAATTTTATCTCCTTGGGGTCTCTCAGGAGCTGATTGAAGATCTGCCCATGGTGTCTGAGCCGAGCTCCATCGTCTCCAGCTCCATGGCCGCGGTTTGTAGCCTCAGGTACCAGGACCCTCCCATCCAGCTGCTCTAACCCTGGTGCAGATCCTCTCGGGCCTAGATTAACCCCAGCCGTGTCTGTTTGCATCCCCCAGCAGAGGAGGTGGGAACATCCCCTCTTTCCTGGCTGGGGGGTGATTTCACTCCCGTAACGTTACAGTGGCCATAGGGAGGGATCATTGCAGGGGAGGAGGGTCATGTGCATGACACTGCCAGCGCCACTCCGGTGCTGCCAAGCATAACACGGGCTCCTCTTTCCCTCCAGCAAACTGAAGCCACCACTTGCCCTGGAGCTGGAGTCACGCCTCCTGCGGGCTCTACAATACACCATTTTCACCATGGGCACGGGGCAGGACACCACCCACTTCCGGGTAGGTCATGATCCTACTTCTCTGTCCCAGGAGCGGCCTCTGGTCCCTGCCCCCTCGGTTTGATGGAGCTGCTGAGAATAGGGGAGGGGTGAGCAGAGCGGGGGGCAAGCCCGGGCAGGGCGTGTGGGGTGGGGGGGATGACACAAACTGCAAGGGAGGGCCCCTTCCCGCCAGTGAGGATTGCGTTACCCCTCTGTAGGCTGATCCCAGTCTTCCCTCTTCTCCTCATTGTGTGCTCTGCTGCCTGGACTTTCCCAGGGATCCTACCTCCCACCCATTGCGGTTTGGCTTTTCCATATTCTGCTGGGTACCAGGCCCTGCGCAGAGAACTGCTAAGGGCAAGGATTGAAGAGCCAGCAGGCATCCAGCCATGAACTCTTGCTAAGTGTCCCTGCAGTGATGTGAATGGCAGAGGCCAGGATGTACCTTTTGGGTCTGTCCAGGGCTCCCCAGAGAACCCTCCTGGTCCCCTGAGAGGGGTAGCCCCATGTCCCATGACTGACGGGTGCTCCCTCTTCTTGCAGGCTGTCAAGGTTCCTTCCCCACTCTGAACTCTAGGGTACAGTTGTGGGGACCTGCATGAAAACCTCCTAAGCTTACTTTTACCAGCTTAGGTTAAAACTTCCCCAAGGTACAAACTATTTTACCCTTTGCCCTTGGATTTCCACTACCAAACTTTATCTGGGTTTACTGGGAAAACAAAGTTTGGACACACCTTTCCACCCAAAATCCTCCCAACCCTTGCACACCACTTCCTGGGGAAGGTTTGGTAAAAATCCTCATCAATGTGCATAGGTGACCACAGACCCAAGCCCTTGGATCTTAGAAGAATGAAAAAGTATTCAGTTTCCTTACAAGAAGACTTTTAATAGAAGTAAAAAGAAAAGAATTACCTCTGTAAAATCAGGATGGTAAATACCTTACAGGGTAATTAGATTCAAAACATAGAGAATCCCTCTAGGTAAAACCTTAAGTTACAAAAAAGATACACAGACAGGAATATTCATTCTATTCAGCAAAGCTCTTTTCTCAGCCATTTCAAGAAATCATAATCTAACACCCACCTAGCTAGATTACTTACTAAGTTCTAAGACTCCATACCTGTTCTGTCTCCGGCAAAAGCATCACACAGACAGACACAGACCCTTTGTTTTTCTCCCTTTTCCCAGCTTTTGAAAGTATCTTGTCTCCTCATTGGTCATTTTGGTCAGGTGCCAGAGAGGTTACCTTTAGCTTCTGAACCCTTTACAGGTGAGAGGATTTTTCCTCTGGCCAGGAGGGATTTTAAAGGGGTTTACCCTTGCCTTTATATTTATGACACAGGCTCTGCACAACACCTACTTAGAGAGCCTGGACACCATGCTCGGGGGCCTGCTGGCAGAGACCCCCACCACGGACAAGCTGCAGCACCTCTTGGAGGTGAGGAGAATGGGAGGGTCTGGGGGGGAATTTACCATGAACCCCGTGGGAGGGCTGCAAAGGAGAGACTAGAAGAACCATGTTTCCATTGTGTCCTCCCAGCTTGGACCCAGATGGCCACGCTTTCCCAGAGCCATCAGTGCAGTTGAATGCTGGGATCCTTCCGCCATCCGGGGTAGCGGTGGCGGGGAAGGGGCGGGGGCAGAGGGAAGGAGCTGGGACTGTCAGCCAGAGCTCTGCATGGTTCCATTGAGCACTAAAAGTGAGCACCAGGCCTGGCTGGGGACTGACAGACTGAAACCCCTGTGCGATATGGGACACAGGCCTCTGAGAAAAGTTACTGGCTCCTTTCTAGGGAGACCCTGAGATACAGGAGAAGACTGAGGGAAACAGCTCTTCTGTCCTAGGGACACGGCAGTTCCTGGAGTGATTGTCCCCACGGCCCGTCCATGCATCCTACTAAGGCCTCTGGAGCTGGGGTCTGGGGGCACAGGGCATGTGCCTCGATCCTGATGGGCTGTTGATGGATCAGGGGTTCAGAGCAAATAGACCAGCCCCAAGGCTGAGCTTTGTCCCAGGCTGGAGAGACAGTGACAGCTTGTGCCCAGCAAGATGTGGGCAGTGTCATGAACCCCCACATGAGGAGTCAGATATTGCACCCTGAGCACAAGTTCTCTGCCCCATGTGGAGTGGGAGAGGCTCGTTTGTAGAGCATGTAAGCCTGCCGGCTGACTGTCCCCTGCCTTCTTCTCCTGCAGCACCTCCATTTCTGGCTTGACTCCAGAAACACCCAGGAGAGAGCTAGGGCCATACGGAGCAGCGCTGCCCTGCTCCGATTTGCCACCTCCCTCTCCGGATTTGACGTAAGTGACCTTTGACCCCAGCATCCTGCAGAGCCAGGGCTTGAGTCAAATTCCTCATCCCCTGGTTAAGTGGTCCCCCCTGGCTCCGTAAGGGACTGCGACATTCCATAGGCCACTGGCTGGCAGGGTCGTACCTGGCCTCAGTGCCCTTGTTACTCTGGAGAAGCCTGGCAGCTCGTGCTCATAGAGGGCCCAGGCCGTGGGTCCCTTTGCTCCAAGCTCCCTTGGGGGCAGAGAGAAAGAGGGCTCTAGTTCCTCTCCCCCAGTGCCTCCTACAGATGGATGGGAGCAGAGCTCTGGCCCCGGGGAGCTGGGGAGCTGAAGGTAGAATGTTGATGGATTCCCCCCTTCTCCTCCTCCACCAGACCTCCTCCGATTTCCCCAAGGCGGGCAACTTTGTGCTGCGTCTGGGTCTCTACCTCTCTGACCCAGCCGATGACATCAGCCGGCAAGCCAGGGCTGGGATCTATTGGCTGCAGAGGCTCCTGCTGCAGAGGAGGGGTAAGAAACTCAGCTGGGCAATGGGACCCCATAGAAATGAGTCCCTTGGAGACTAGCTCCAGCTGGCCATTGGGACACCAATAGAACTAAGGCCTCTGCTCTTAGACTAACTGCAGCAGGGCAGAGGGACCCCAATGGAAAGAAGGCCCCTGTTTTGGGCCCCCCACTTACTGGCCAAGGGACCCTACAGAAAGAAGCTCCCTCCTCTGAGACTGACCCCAGCTTAGATGATGACTCACACTCATCTCCCTAATTCAGGGAGTGAGGAAGGGGACGAAGATGCCAGGGAAATTAGCTGCTTTACCTCATAGCCTGGCTCTGTCCCCCAGTCCAGAGAAATCAGCCCCCCCAGGGGGCTGCCAGCTGGTGAGGGGACAGGAACGGACCTATTGAGACACATGGAGGGAAAGAGCCCATCATGAAGGCAGGGGCAGGGACCACAGGGGATGGACACAAAGCTTGTAGAATGTCACCAGTTGGGTAGCTAGGGCCAGATCCTGAAGTCAGTGGCTGTGGGGCGTTTTCAGCATTAGCAGCCACCATTAACAGGCACCCATGCCCAGAGCACAATGACCGTAAGGGTCACCTGATTACTGTGATGAATGAGACAAATCCCCCTTCAGGTACTAAAGCACCTGGTGGGGACCCTGCCAGTCCATTGGGCCGTGGATGCCATGAGAACCCCAGCCAGTGTTCACCCAGCAAAGGGAAGAGAAGGAAACAGGCATTAAAGCCAGATGCCAAACCTCCCCAATGGGTGTGTCTTTCTCCCCCAGGGCTGAACATCAGAGAGGAGAGCGATCTGTGGTGTCGGGACGGGCTCCAAGACACCGAGCGCCTGGCGTACAGAAACATGGCCAGGGTGGGGGAGGTAAGGACTCTCGGCCAGGGTATTGCAGTAGCTCAGGTGTGGAGCTGTCTCCCCCTGCAGTGAGTGTGTTCTGTAGGGGGAGGGATAGCTCAGTGGTTTGAGCATTGGCCTGCTAAACCTAGGGTTATGAGTTCAATCCTTGAGGAGGCCATTTAGGGACCTGGGACAAAAATCTGTTGGATGATTTAGTTGGGGATTGGTCCTGCTTTGAGCAGGGGGTTGGACTAGATGAACTCCTGAGGTCCCATCCAAACCTGATATTCTATGATACTTATTTCCAGCAGACAGTGTTTGGCTGCAAGAGGCCGAGGAGCCTGGGCTGGACCCTTGCTAACGGTCCAGGCTTGTGTGTGTTGCATGGATCCATGGTTACATGGCATAAAAGGGATCCTCTGGTGGGTTGAGTTAATGAAGGATTGTATCTCCAGGAATCTGGCTCTGCTCACTGCCTCCCTGGCTGACACCCTGGTGTCTGAGAGGTGAGCCCCTGGGTCAGTGAGTTGGGAAGCTCACACCAGCAATTGCTGGACCAGATCCTTGTTGGATTCCCTGCACCTCTGGAAGCACAGGCAGGGTGTGGGGTTTGCCGAGCACCAGGGCGAGTCAGGAAGCAGAACCTGCCCCTGCCCTGGGCGTTGTGTGAGGGACACTGAGCTCCTTTCCTGGGCTGAGTCACTGCAGCATATGTGACGCTCGTGGGATTGTCGGTGGGATGGGGAGCAGGAACGGAAGCAGATCGAAAAGGCCCCTAACCTCTAGCGGGTGAGCTGCAGGAAATAGCGCTGCTGGGAGCAGTAGCGGGTCCTTTGTTGTCTTTGTGAGCTGGGTTCCAGACTGCGCAGACACGTTCCCAGCATGTCATGGCACCTGTGGTGACTCCCGCTCCAGAAAGAGCTATTCCTCAGTGCCTGCAACCTCTTACTGAAGGGGGTTCCTTGGTCCATGGGACCCCAAATGTTGGCTGCACAAGGAGGACTCTTGTCCACCTTGTGAGATAGTAGAGGGATTTGGAGCCTGGTTCTGGACAATTGACAAGGGCTCTGGTGCTGTTGGTTTTAGGTCTTTGGAGAGATCTTCACGGAAAGCCAGAAAAGATCTTTCCTCCAGGCAGCGCTTCTGGCCATACATGACCCCCAGCTCCGTGTCAGCCAGGCTGGGCTTGTGCTGACATATTCTATCCTGGGGGAAGCCGGCCAGCTGATCGGGAATGAGGTAACCAAAGAAGGATCAATTGGGGAGGGACACCCAGGGCCTTTCACCTCCAGGCCATTGACAGTCACTCCCATCCCATCCCCTTGCACTGACCTGGGAGCAAGGAGAGGATGAACCCGGGCAGGTGCCATTGGTAGGTGTCAGCTTCTCCCCTGAGCAGCTCAAAGCAGAGCAGACCCAGCTCGGCTATTTACGAACATGTGTCACATCAACATGACACGCTGCTATTGCTCATGCTAGGGGCTGCCAACTCCCCCTGTGAGAGTTTCATACCCCTCCCAGCCTCAGGCTGGTTCCTAGGGCCCTAGTATCATGTTATCCCAGCCACCACCTGCTCTGGGAGAACTGGAGGAGTCAGTCAGCAGAGGCTGCTGAAGTGCCCCATTCCCCAGAGCTACTGTCCATGGCATCATCTTAATAACGGGGGGCGGAGGGGGTCCCTTGGGAAAGGTGTCCACAACCTCTCACCCCACAGCACTACTGTCCAGAGCCTTCCAGCCCCTCAGCTGGAGGGGGAGAGGGTGGATAAGGGGATCCTGGGGAGTGGAGCTTAATCCCTGGCTGGGTTGGGAGGTAGAATAGCTCTCACAGGGGGACTGAGAGGAAGGGGACAGGAGTTCATTCCACAGTGGTGGGAGTGGGGTTGGAGGTCATTTGAGAGGAGACAAGATTTCGTCTCGGAGGGTTGGGTGCGGGAATCTGTCCCTTGGATGTGGGGAGGGTTGGGGTGGAAATTTTGCTGGCTCCCAGTGCCGTTCATGCCCTTCATTGCCATGGGTGTCGGAGGCTCTGACCGATCCTTGTTCCCTTGCAGCAGGAGGACGTGACAGCAGCGATCATGGCGCACCTGTTCTACATCCGGTGCTTGCGCCAGGTGCCCAAAGCGCTGCAGGGGCTGTGCTCCGTGGGACAGCCTTGAAGGGCCCCCCTTCCCATGCCCAGAAGCTCCCACTCCCTGCTGCAGGTACTGCTCTTTCCTGCTGGGCCTGGGGGAGAAGGGCTAGGGGGAGGGGCCATAAACACCACAGCACTGAGAGAAACCCAGACCGAGCACCTCGCTCTCACCACCCTGCCCCACCCTGACTCCTGGAGCTGGGGCCAGGCCAGATACGGTCCCTGCCCCCATGCCCAGAGGCCAGTTTCAGAAGCATCAGGCTTTCAGGGCCATGGGACTGGCCCAGAAATGGGAGCATCCGCAGAGCCAGGGTTTATCCTCAGTAATCATTGCATTCTGGGAGGGGTGGCCCGATGTGGAGCCCTCCCCTGTCGTCACTGCTCAGACCTCCCCATTGCCCATGTTACTCCGTCGCAGTGAATGTCTGACCATCCCCCACCTGGAGCCCAAGCCACACACATGGTATCTGAACCCTTCCCAGACAGGAATGAAACTCCCCCCTAACACCTTGGGGCAAAGAAGGATCCTCCCCATCTGGCAGGTGGGGACTGAGACACAGAAGAAGGGCTGCAATCCTGGTCACACACTCCTGGGGGTAGATCTGGGAACTGGAGTGGATCCCAGGCTAGTCCCTTTCCCCGAGAGGCAACTTCACTTTCTGCCCTTTATTCTCCCCTCCTGCTGCGGAGGCGGGTCTCTGAGTGTGAAATGAACCAGGAGAGGGATGGGGTCCTGGCACAATGCTTGGGTGGGAGCTCCCCTTGGCTTGGACCCCAGGGTCAGAAACATCTTTGTCATCTTGCTCTCCTTCTTTTATTCCTAGGAAGGGAGTCCCCCGATTAGGGGTCTCTAGGGATCCAGCTGGGCAGTGCCTAGGAGAACCTATAAGTCATCCTGGTTCCCGCCTGCATGCACCACCCTGTCCTGCCCTGCCCTCCGGTTCTTCATTGTTGACTCTGCTTTGACCCTTGGCTCCGGTCTCTGATTATGACTTTGGCGTGACCCTTCTTGGCTCCAGATGTTGCCTGCCCACCTTGATTCCATATCTCCTTGCCCTTCTTTAGCCCCGCTCCAGGCCCTCCACTGACCCGCTCCAGCATTGCCTTCTCCTCCAGATCTTCCCCAACCACTCGGACGTTGACTACCCGGTTTTGACCCTCGGCCTGTATCTGGACTCTGGCTTGACATTGACTTGGCTGATCTTTGCTCTCTGACTACCGGGCTATGACCTTTGGCATGGATTTAGACTCTGGCCCTGGTTCTGCTTCTGCTTTGTCGATGGACTCTGATCTCGGTTTTGATCCTGCTGTGTCCCTGGACCTTGATTCTAGTACCACTCTTAGCCTCGGCACAATCCTGCACCTTGCTGCGACCTGTGCTCCCACCCCTGGGCATCATGATCAGATGCAATACATGACATTAGGTGGTGCAACTTTTTGGAGAAAAGCAGGATCTCCGCAAGTCAGTGGCCTGTATGCAACAGGGACACACCACACCAGGTGTGAACCAGGGCCTCACTACATGAGCCTGGCCCGATGATGTCCCTGCTGGAGCTGCACAATGGAAATGATTGAAAATGTCGGGGTTCCTTGAACCAGCCTCTGCCTCTGGACCTACTCCACCTTCTTGACTCGGACACCCGGCATTCCTGATCAATACCCGGATTACATGGATACCTTTGAAAGAAATGGGGACTCGTTGCCTCTGCACCAGGACTATGACTGCCCCCTTGACCTGCAACCTTGGTTGAAAGTTGCCTTCATCAGTATTTACACATTGGTGGAACCAGAATTAGTGGCTCTCCCTGCGTACAGGCTTGAAAACCGGTCCTAAGAGTTTATGAGCAAATTAGCGTTTCCCACGGGCGCCCAGGCCCTTTTGGGGAAGAAGAAATGTGGGACTCTACTATGTCTCTCTTTAGACAATCAGCCCCTGAAAAAAAGGATCATTTGGAACCATAACCCCCAGTTAGGAATCCCACAATTGTTTGCTCGCAGGAAATCTGCAAAGTTGTTCATCAAACTTCATCTGTGAGGATTTCCAATCTAACACTCATTTGGGCAGGGGACAAATGGAAGGCAGATTTCAAAGCACACTATGGGTATTTTAACTGTCAGACATGCCATTTGAGCTAACTAACGGTCCCCTGCCCTTGCAACACTTCATCAGTGATGTATTTGGGGCCATTGTGGATCTGCACAGTGTCATCTATTCAGGTGACAGACTTCTTTTTTTTGGAGAACCGAGAGCAGCATGCGCACCAGACCTGAACCTGGAGAGGTTTCGGCAGCATGGTCTCAGCACAGAATTCGAAAAGCGTACCTCCGGCTAACTCTCCACAGAGTTTTTGGGCTACATCCTCTCCCCGGAAAATGTTACGATTGATCCAAATAAGGTGGAAGCCATTCATAGATGGTATGAAGTTTGAAGTCCTCAAGAAGACCAGTGCTTCCTAGACTTCACCCGCTTTACTGCTGCTTCGGCCCAGGGTTCTCAGAGCCAATAACCCCCACGAGAGCTCTCCTCCACATAATGGCCATGTTTGTTTGGTCACCCAAGTTCCAAAAAGCCCACAAACAGCTCACAACTGCCTTCACTACTGCACCTATTTGGAGACTCAGTGCTCATCCTGGAAGTAGATTCATCTACTATGACCACCAGGGCCTGCTTCATTAGCTGGTGCCAGATGTGGGCTGAAATTCAGACTTAGCTTGACTGATGTGACTTCTGCGCTTTCAGCAAGGCACCACGCACCAAACTCCTTGGCATTTCAGGCCTCTGGAGACCCTGCCCTGGCCATGGGCAGCCATTGCCAGGAATTTTACCGAATCAAATGGCCACATGATGGGACTGACTCTCATAGATCACCTGACCACGATGGCATGCTTCATCCTTTTCTGAACATGTACCGTCGATTGATAGGACAGATCAGTTCCAAATTTGCAAAGGCCAATGAAACCTTTATTTTGCTAAATGTAGATTTCCCACTGATTTCATGTCATGCTACAAATGACCTCTCCAAAATTCCCAGCTATTGACCTGGGTGAACGAATCCATCACCTGCAAGAAGAATGAAGGGAGCCCCTTCAGGACACTTGGAAGGAGTTCAGATACTGTATGGACTGCTGATGACAAGAGGGAAGCCATTTGCTGAAGGGAGGTACAAAGTCCCTGGCACTGACCAAATCCCTAAGCTCTGTCCATGGCAGCAGTTCCTGGCCCATCCCCTTTGCTGACCTTCTGATAACATCTTCCTCCCCTGGGTCTAGGGAGCAAACTCTGGGTCCCTTCCCTCACTCTGGCACAATCTGTGCCCAGAGTGTCTGAGTCCCTCACCGAAAATGGGTCTCTCCTCCCTTCTCCTCCCTGTGGGGTGGGGGAGACTTGTACCCCCATTTTACAGACAGGGAATGAAGGTGAGGAAGTGACGTCTCCAAGGTCACACCGAGCAATGTCGGGGAGAGCTGGGAACTGACTGGGTTCTACAGGAGTGCCCTCCCCACAGGGGCAGCTTCACTTTCTGCCCTTCCTCCTCTCCTTCCCTCTTGACCCGTCTTTGAAGGGGGCTCTGAAAGGGAAATGAGCAAGGGTTTCCTCCCCGCTCTGTCTTCCAGGTTCTGGGATCTGTCCATGTCGCCAACAGCAATGCAGCCTGCAGCTGGCCCGGCTTGGGGAGCCATGGCCTCATCCTGTGAAATCGAGAAGTACTGGCTCTCAGGGATGCTTAGATGGAAAACCACACACCCCACCCGGAGGTAGGAGCCACCCATTCCCAGGTTGTCCTGAGGAGCCGCAATTCCTCCAGGAGCTGGGGAAGGGCACAGTGATCAGTTTATCAAAAGGTAGGGAAGGATCATGTAAGAAGAAGGTCTAAGAGAGAAGGAGCATGAGCTACTCTCTGTATTTGGGCGTGGCAGGGATCAAGAGAAGGGACAGGGGCTGTTAGAGGGCAATGGTGAGGTACAAGGGGTGTCAGAGGTGGGGGCAAGGCCTGAAAAGTTCAGATACATTAGAACAATTGTGCCAGAGACTCACCGGTTGAGGTGCTGAAAGCTCTGAACTAGGGTTGGCCAAAATCATCCTCCTCAGATGGGAACATCCCAAAAGTCTGTAGAAGCTCAGCCTCTGAGGTGAACGTTGTGGCCCCAACCTCTCTGCTCTGTACCTCACAGGATTCCCGCTGGCTGTTCCAATCCAGGATGAAAACTATGCCACCGAAGTCTCACAGCACCTGGGCAGTGAAGTGGCCACTTAAACCCACTGTGATGCACAGACCTTGCCCTGGCTGTCTGCACAGGGCTGAATTTCACCCATTCAGAGTGTAAGGAAATAATTGGCTGAAGGCCTTTTTCTGCTCGGATGTGGTTCTAGGGGGAAAGAACCATGGAGATTTTTAACCTGTATTGCTCCCGGGACTGGTGCTGCAGTGATGCAGAGAAGTGCTGATGCACTGGATTTTTTTGGATTCCCCCCCCTCCCGCTATTAATCCACTCTCTTCCTCTCTTTTAACTGGTATTCTAAGGGCACCCCATGCTTCATGTGGGTATTCTTGGGTGGGCAGATTTCATCAGACCTGCACCACAATAAATACTAGTGAATGACATATGCAGACACTAAAGTTCTGCAGCCTAATTCTCAGAAACTTTCCTCTTCAATGTAGAATCAGGATTTTGTTTTTAATTTATTTTTTGAAGGTGCTAAGCAGATGCTACCCTGTAATAAGAGGAAACAGAAGCAAAAACTGAAAGAATGTTACTTAAACCAATGAACAGATGCAGAGAGTGGAAACACAGCAAAGCAAGCGAATGTATCCTGTGAGTAAATAACCTGGAAGCAAATGGGGGAGAAAACCTCATCTGGGTAATTGTGGTTCTTGGGATAAAGATCAGGTTCCTGGTGTGTAGCCTGGCTGAGATTCTGCCTTTTCCCTGGATCCCAGACCTGGGCTTCACACGTCATTCTCCTTATTTTATTCTAGGGAAAAAGGATCCCCAAAGGAGGTGTGAGGATCTTCGACTAATGTCTGCAAGAAGCTTCAGCCACCTTCACTGGTAGAAGTCACTTTCTTTCCTACAACGCCACTAGTGCCCTTTCTGCTCTCCAGGCCTGCTCCCTGCAGCAGGACAGAGACACCCCTTAACTCCCCGAGTCCTGATTTCCTGCCATTCAAGGGGCTGGGGGCTTGCATTGCCCCCACCCCCACCATCAGATACTTTTCCGATGGGAATCTCCCTAGAGCAGGGGAGAAATCTGTTCTTCCTTTAGAACCAGTCTGCTCAGTAAATCAACCCACACTGACCTCATCTTGGCTGCTTTGTTTATCCATGATTAGTGGTGTTGCCGGCACCCAGCGCCAAGAGGCTGAACAACAGCTTGAGTTGGTTCGTTACCCGGTGTGCTGCACCCAATAATCACAACGGGGTGGAGAAACAGAAAAGTTTATTTGCAGCTGCAAAAAGGTACAGGGAGAATAAAATCTCAAATCCTGCACACAGAGCAGGAAGTTACACAGGCTTTTATGCATTCTTTTTTCCAGCATACTTATCCAATAGCAAGCTGCCCCAAGAATCCATATAGCCAGCCAATCCAGTTCCCAGCTAGTTCCCTGATTTTCTGTATCATTTGTTAAACTATACATAAAGCTGCTTTATTTAGCATTGTTCTTCCATCTTTCCCCTGTTTGGCCTTGCTTAGTTGCAGGCAGTCTGACTCTGCAACATATTGTTGCAGATTCTTAGCATAACTGCTGTGTGTGCCTCCAGGCTGGGGCGGGGGGGGGGGGGGCAAGGACACGTGGGCCTAGTACGCAGAGCTGCTGCGAGTGCCTCCAGGCAGGATGGGGGGCCAAGAACACCTGGGCGTAGTGCGAGGGGGCTTTATCGACACTCGTGGTCTTCCATCCCCTCGAGTTACCTAGTGGCCATGCCCCAGTGTCCCCAACAGTGGTATCTTTGGAAATTCCTTCGCGTTTGGGGGAGCGAGCTGGAGTGGGGGATACGGGAGCTCCAGCAGATTCCCCTGAAGACCACCACCCTGTCTTTCTCTGGTCAGGGTCGGACTAGCCGTCCATTGCAGAGGTGAAGACCAGATGGGAGCTGCTGGATTGACCTTGATATGCCATGTCCTTGTGTGGATGAAGGACCTACATCTCAGGGATGGCCAGCAGCAGATGTACCATGTATCCAGGAATGGTCTGAACAACCTACACTGACAGGTAAGTAAAGTCATGGCCACATGCAGTGGTGAGCTGGAGCCGGTTCGCGCGAACCGGTTGTTACATTTTGAAGCCATTTTAGAACCAGTTGTTAACCCGCTTCCCTGCAGGGGGCGCTGAGGCTTTGATGGGCTCCGGCCGGGAAGTGATGTAATTCTTCCTCTGGCCGCCGGGGGCGCTGTGCTGTGGAAGCCACGTGGGCTGCCGCCTGGCCCTGGGCATGAGCCCTGGGGCTGCTGCTGCTCCCCTGGCCCTGGGGCTCCCACTACTGCCTGCTGGGTCCCCGGCTGCTCTGCTGGGCCTTGGCTGCATCCTGCTGCTCTTCCCGTGAGCTCCCACCACCCTGCCCACAGCCAGCCCCTGTCTCCAGCCACCCTCTTCCGCTCCCCCTGCCTGCAGCCACCCCCTGCCGCACCCCCTGCCCGCAGCCAGCCCCTGTCTCCAGCCACCCCCTGCTGCTCCCACCCCCACATCCACTGGTGCCCTGCTGTTCCCAGGGCAGTAACCCTGCACACCTGCTTCAATGATGGGGAGAGGGAGCAGCTGGGACCTACACATGTGCACACCCTAGGGTGACCAGACAGCAAGTGTGAAAAATCAGGATACGGGGTGGGGGGTAATAGGAGCCGGGGGGTAATAGGAGCCTATATAAGAAAAAGACCCCAAAATCAGGACTGTCCCTATAAAATCAGGACATCTGGTCACCCTAGCACACCCCCAGGGTGTGGCGGGGACCTACACATGTGAGCTCCTTTTTAGTATAGGCCCATCTTTTTAAAAAAGAACTTTAGGCAGGATTAATATACATCCATATTTTCCCAGGCAGGTCAGGCTTTTTGGTTCTTAAATCGCCGTCCAGGAGGAATTTTTAAATTTTAAAAATTCCTCCCGGGAAAATACAGACTTATGCTAACTCTGTTTGTACAAAAAATACATACTGGGGCACATCCCTTAAATCAGAACTTTTTATAGGGAACCGGTTGTTAAGATTTTGGCAGCTCATCACTGGCCACATGTAGACACCACAGGAATTGGGGGGATTGAACCAGGGTCCTTCAGCACAAGCTCCGCTCACTCATTGTCAACCAATCCAGCTCCACCCACTAGATCTCACCCCCTTTCACAGTCACAGAATCCAGGAGCCCTAAGTCTCAGATCCATGCCTCACATCACAAGGCCAAATATCCTCCCTTTATGGGTGCTGTAGAAGGGACCATCTGCACAGACCCCTCTACATTCCCCCCATCAGAGACTGCAGCCACGGGTGACCAGTGAATGAGCAGAGATCTCCCCTGTGGGAATCAGAGGGGCTGCACATTTGGGGTTTCACAGGGAAGGCGTCTGGCAGCCATTAACAGACTGACCCTGTGAAGAGATTTTCCATCTCTAACAAAGGGTTTCTGTTCCCCCAGATCTCAGCCGCTCAGCAGAATGCAGGAGAGCCGAGTGCTGATGGGCTAGAGGGGTCACAGGAGTCACCGTGCAGCAGCTGTGGTGTCTACAGTCAGCATGGGCCAAACCCTGTGCTCCAGGCTGTTTCTCTGGATTGCGAAGGGGAGTTTGGCTTGGGGAATCGGTTGCTGGTGCCTGTGTCCACAACTGGGATGTTTTCAGGAGACTACTCAATGGTCCATGAAGCGCCATCCAAGCAAGTGGAGAGTGGACATTAAAGAGCGAGGCTGGGACCTCCACGGAGCTGCTGCAGTCCAGCATCCACAGCCAGAAGAGAGACAATGGGAAAGGTACGGAGATGGCTGGCCACAGCAGCAGCCGCCAACTCATAAACCTCTGCTCTTGCTCTACACAACAGAGGCAGGACAAAGAGCCACACAGTGAGAGCTTGGGTTGCAATGAGCAATACACGGTTTTTCAGTAGATTATGCTGCCCTGACAGTCTACTGCCTGTAATGTGCACATCCAGCCTCCCAGGCTGACCTCAGTGGGAGTTAGGTGCTCTGTGCCCACAGGACACGGCTGGCCTTACTAGGAGGTGAACTGAGGTGGTCGACTCAGGTGCCAGACTGTGGGGGGCACCAGTAGGACCCAGAGTGTAGAAAACTGTGTCTGCTGCTGGTACATGTGGATTCTCTCTGCTCGAGATGCACAGAGAGGGTGGAGTGCTGTACTGGAGGAAGGAGGGCACAAGAGACATAACAGGCAGGCAGGAGAAAAGGTGAGAGAGAATCACAGAAAGCAGCAGGAGCTGCAGGGAGAGAGAGGAGGAGGAGCCTCTTATGTACCTCTCTAGCATCCCCAGGAGCCTGGACTGATTAACCCCAGCTTCTCAGGGAGCTTCCTGTTTCCTGCTGCTTCCCTGAACCCACGTGAGGAGAACAGGAAGTCAGCTGAGGTAGTAGGAGCCAGTTAGGCCCTTAAGACGCTGATTTCTTCCCTCACTCAGGCCCTGCTACCAGCCTGCTTATTTGTCCCCTTCAACTGAGCGTTGAGAGCCACTATAGCTGGCACAGAACAGCAGTCATGAGTGAAAGAAGAAAACGTCCCTCTGAGGCAGCATTCAGAAAAAGAGAAATGCTTCTTTTGCTTTCTTTATCTAAGCAGGAAGGAGCTCTCCTGTGATACGTAGACACAAATGTTCACGGTGAGCCTTCCGGCCCCAGTGAGGATGTGAGTGGTGAGGAGATACCTCATCTTCCAGTTAGTCAGAGTGCAGGTGACCTGGCAGCTACTGCAGCATCCATATCTGCATCTCCAATGGATGTAACCATGCATGTTCCTGAAGAAAAGTGTAGATCAGAGAAGAGTGTGGTGGAGGCGCAAGAAACTGCTGCTGCTGAGTTGAATTCCTTGAGTCTAGATGATCCAGGACTGTGGACCCACTTGAGCAGTAGCCTGAGGGACTTCCTTGTACTGCACGGGCCACAGCAAGTGAAAAACTTCATGTTCCCCAAAGACAATGAAAATAGTAGTTCCCATCCAACACATTACTGGCATGAAAGACCCAATGGTGAGAAAGTGGAGAGGCCACGGCTTATGTATTCAAAAATCGAAAATACTGAATTCTAATGTTCCAGCCTCTTTGGGCTCTACAGAAACAAAGGACTGGAAAAATCTGGCTAGAAATCTGGCATGCCATGAGAAGGCAGCAAATCACCAGAGAGCATTTTATAGGTGAAAAATCTTGAGATGAGACTAAGGTTAAAGGCCTCCATAGATGATCAGCATCAAGAGAAGATTGCATCAGAGTCTCTTTCCTGGCAAAATGTTCGGAAAAGGCTCCTTGCCATTGTGAGAATGCTTGCTACCCAAAAACCTAGCACTGCGTGGCATGTCAGATCAGCTGTATGTGCCAAACAATGGAAACTTCCTTAAAATTGTGGAGCTGATGGCTGAGTTTGGTGCTGTACTCCAGGAGCTTCTAAGAAGTGTCATCACCCAAGAAATGTACACACACTACTACCTTGGAAAACCATTTAAAATGAGATCATTCAGTTACTGGCAACAAAAGTCAAATGGATGATTGTGGGAGATCTTAAGTCAGCAAGATATTACCCTGTTATTCTGGACTGCACACCTGACATCAGCCATACGGAACACACGCCTTTCATGGCGAGTGTTGTGTGCAGGCCACAGAATCTCACCCACCCACTCCTACAATAAACCTCTCACCTGCGTCTGAGCTATTGAAGTCCTCAAATCATGGTTTAAAGACTTCAAGGTGCAGAGAATCTTCCAGCAAGTGACCCGTGCCCTATGCTGCAGAGGAAGGCAAAAGAACCCCAGGGCTTCTGCCAGTCTGCCCTGGGGGAAAATTCCTTCCTGACCCCAAATATGGCAATCAGCTGAACCCTGAGCATGTGGGCAAGATTCACCAGCCAGATACTACAGAGAATTCTTTTCTGGGTAACTCACATCCCATTCCATCCAACATCCCGTCCCAGGCCACTAGGCCCCATCTACCACAAATAGTCAAAGATCAATTAATTGCCAAAATCATGTTAACCCATCATACTATCTCCTCCACAAATTTATCAAGCTTAATCTTGAAACCAGCTAGGTCTTTTGCCCCCACTGCTTCCCTTGGAAGGCTGTTCCAGAACTTCACTCCTCTGATGGTACTCTCCTCTAATTTCAAGTCTAAACTTCCTGTGGAAGTAACAAAAAGGGATTTAAGTTCAGCCATCTTAGTTCTGTTGAAAAGAAAGCAAAAGTCAGGCTAACTCTAATGCAAAACTTGTAAAGGCAAAACTGGTAAGCGTATAAAAATTGCAAAGCAAAGTTGGTTTTAACCTTGCCTTACAATAACAATAAAATGTAATTGTTTAACATTTTTTGCTACAAATAAAATATAAACAAGTATAAACAAAACAAAGCTTTATTATTACATAAATAATAAAACGCTATAAATACTTGCTTTACATTTTTTATACTTTAAAAATTTGCGTAAGGACACTCTGTCCAAACGGACGTCTTCCTTCTTGCAATTGCCTAAAAATAAAACTGTCTCTAACTTGTTGCATCCAAACTAAAAGTAAGAACTTGTTTTCTTCCACAATTTGGTGCCGTGACTCAGATAACGATTCCCGGCTAAAACAGCAGCAACTACTACAAACCTTTCCCCTTCAAAGTCCAAAGCACCAAACAAAAGGTAAAAAAAACATATAAAAATCGATACTGGGGTATCAAAAAAAATATCCTAACCATGGGACTGTCTGTCCCTTTGGGCTCACGCCATGCAAACTTATTTATTATGCAACAAGGCCAAATGCACAGTGGTGCTGAAAAACTTTTTTCCGCACCCCCAATATGAGGTTGAGGTCAAACCTAATCAAAGCTAAAAAATTTTGCTGCCTCAATAAGGGTGTATTACGTCCAAACATAAAACATTAAGGTTATAGATTAAAAAAATGCATCTAAATATAAAAGTAAATAAAATAAAAGTAAATAATAAATGTGTAAAAAGTAAGTGCTGTTATCGAGGTCTGGGACTTAAGCTAACTTCAGGCACACCAGAGCCCTCACTCTCTAAGTAAAAAAGTTCTAAACATAAGGGGGGAGGGGTCAGCCAAACCACATGACCCAGCAAACAGTGCAAAAAAGTAAAAGCCCTTCCTACTTATAAACTGCTACCCCGCAAATCCTTTCCCTAAAGTATATAAAAATCTTTTTAGCTTTTAAGCAGCTAACACAGCAAACAAAATAAATAAATAAAATCATACATGTCAAAAAAAAAGCTACAAAAACCTCCATAAGTCTCAAGTGCAAAAGCCAAAAAACTCCCTCCCCAAATTAAAAACTCAAGTACAAAATGTAAAAACTAAATGTAATGCAACCAAATGCCTCCCTACCCAAACTATATTGTTAACCCTCTCAGCTCTTTCATATCCCCAATTAGTTAAAGCTAAATGAAAAAAACAATAAGGGGGGGGGGAGGGTTAATTTAAAAGTCAGTTTGGCCTAAAAATAAAAAAAGCTGCCCTGCATTCAAAAATCAAAAAACAGAGACCAAGCCAAGTAGAAAAAAACTGCTTTCACACCCAGCTGGCTGTAAAAAAAATATAAACACACATAAAACAAAAAGCAAATAAGTTGCAAAACTAAAATTACATTTGCAAAGATTGTCTGCCTGGTAAAACCCAACAGTCTGCCTTTGCAACCCTAAAGCCAGAATGGTTTGAAAACGCTAAAAAGGCCACAAACAGCCGGCGTAAACTAAAATACCAAGCAAAGATCCCAAAAAGGAACGCCCCCAAAAACCCAGGGCATAAAAATCGCTCCGAAAAGGAAAAGCAAGTTACAAAATTTTGCAGCGTACCTCAAAACAATCTATACACAAAACAACCTACCATCCACCTCTCTCTCTCTATCTCTCTCTCCTACCCCCAGGGCTGGCTAGCCCGGGCAGCGTGTGTACATGTATAAAAGTGGGTCAAGGTTTAAGTATTAACAATTTTTCTTCCTTTAAGTGACGTAAAAGCAGTTCCTACACTCACCACTGTGTTAGTTTATTAATAAAGATTTAAAATTCAGTCACATGGTGGGTGCTCTTCATCTCCGCCCCTGCGATCCTGTGGTCTTAGCCTAATTAACTAAGGCACAGGCAAATTGGTAACAAAAAATCTGAGACAGTTGAAGAAAAAATTGCAAAGGGAAAAAGCCCTGAACAGTGCACACCATCTATCTGTTTTATCCTTGTTATTTTACGCTTGCTTTGTTTGGCACTGTTGGTATTATAGGTTAAAAATTGCATAATTAAAAATAAGCCCCACTCTCCATTGTAGTATGCCTAAAAACCAAAAAAACGGTTTAGCATTCCGCTCTCCACCCCTGGCTGCAAACAAAGGGTGCAGGTGGGTCTACCCCAAGTCATAGCAAAACTAAGCAATAAAAAAAAATTTAAAAAATATGTGTACCCAACAGTTCAAAAAAATGAAGCAACTAAAAGCATAAATCACTATCCAAGCAGCAACTCAAACCTCCGCCCAAAACAAGTTGCAAGCCTTAAAACAAAACCTCCAGGCAAAAAAAGCGGAACGCACATGCCTGAAGCCCTGACTAAGCAAGTACCAGCCCTTCAGGAACATGTGAAAATGTAAGCATGTGTGCTCAGCATATGCCGCAATGGCCGTGTTGTTGCCGTAAAAAAACATGAAACAGTGAGAATGCCAATTGGCCATGCATTCTGCCCAGGTGGCCAGCCTCACACGCCACCACCCGGGTAGCCCTTGGAAATAAAAATGTTTCCAAAAAAATAACCCAAAGGGGTGGGGGCTAATTCAAAAGCCCACCCTCCTTGCTAAAGTGGTAAAAAAACAAGGCTTGTACCCATAAAAAGGAACGGTTCTGCAAAAAAAGCAAAATCGGGCCCAAGCAAGCAACACAATTTTTTTTTTTAAAGTTAAAAACTTTAAAAGCATAGCTAATAACAAGCATCAAAAATTTAAATCCCTAGAACAATTAATTAACTTAGATTTTACTATTTTAAGTGTCATTTTAAAAAATAAGTAATTTTAAAAAAATAAAGTTAACTCTATAATTGCTAAAAAAATTAAGTAGTTAAATTTTACAAAATGCTGGGAAGAAAAAAGAAATTCTTGGTTTCTTTGCAGCCAGTTGAAAGAAAAAAAAAGGGCCCTTTTCAAAAAAAGGTCTGCAAATAAATCCAGGCCAAAAAAAAAATGATTTAATTAAAATCATTTGGCCATAAACATTTTAGTCAAATGAGCTAAAAATACATAAGGGGTTTTATTAAAACCTAACTGCCCCAGGAAAAAAACGGGGGCTTAAAATGGGTTCAAGCAGCCGTAAAATCTGCAGAACAATGCCAGGCATTAATAAAATGTGTTAGGTCTCTGTATTCACAGGTAAGACAAGTCCTGCTCCAAGAAACTTCACCCAGCCTGCCATTGGTTAAAAAACAGGTAACTGGGTCTACGTACAGGTCCATCAACACAAAACTGCTCTGGCCCCACGCTAAAAAGGCCCTTAGCAAGTCCTGCTAACTACCAACACTGCTGTAAAGTGCCAAGAGCTCACTGCCTGAACCCATGCTTCTTTCTGCAAAAAAGTCGCTCGGCCTCAAAATAACTCCACTTCAACTACTAATCAGCCTGTCCCTCCTTCTGGTATTGCTTTTCCTCCTTCTGGACAGCAAAACTAACAAACAAACCAACAAACTGAAGTGCTTGTAACCGCTCACTTGTCCAGTAATGAAATTACCACACAGCCAGCATTTGCCAAAAAAACCCAGACCACTGCAGGGTAACGTGCTGGTCATTCTCCCCTGCATGGTACTAAACCACAACTGCTTCAAACAAAAAAAACCCGCTCTCTCTGCTAAAACTGCCAACGTCCAAAAATTCCTAACTACAAAAAATATTAAAAACTAACCCTGGTAAAAAACCAAAAAATTATACACTGGCCAAAAAAGCCTTGTAAAACCCATGCTTAACAAAGTGGTATTAATTAAATGTGGGGCTTTATTCAACAGGCTGCGCCCTATGTTTTTAAATAAGTATCTTCAGCATGTATTGTCCTTTCTGATTGGCTGTTAAATAACAAATACCAGAAACGCCTTGTTGACACTGCCCCCGCCATTTTGTCCACTATACTATCCCCCGTAACACATCCAAGTACAGACAATACCATAGAGTCTAATAACACCCAATAGCCAAGGCCTTCCCACTTTAGTAATTTATTTAAATATTGTTTAAAAATATTTTTAACGTTCAAAATATCCCATATAAGCAAACAATTAAGTAATACAAACCGGTCAGTAAAAGTAAAGGTATATCACATGACTACAAATAAGCCTAAAAAATTTAAAATGTAAATTAGTGGGTTTTATAATGGGGTTAATATAATGGCCATTCCAGGGGTCTGTAGTATATATATAAAAAATGGGTCCTTATTGATTTTGGTGACCCAATTAGAAAATAATTAAATTCATATTTAAAAAAGGTGTGTTCTGCCACCAAAAAATTACCTGTACTAAAATAGTCCCAGTAATTAATAACCTAATCTGTACCATATTGCAATATACCCCTTCCTATGCTATTCATGTCAATGCTTCTTAAAGGTACATAAAACAATTTAAACAAATGTGGTACCGTATTTATTGAAAAAAAAGTTTTAAAATACTAATTTACAGTAATTTATGTTCCATTAAAAATTGTAAAATGTGTTTGGCCCTATCTCATTTCAGGTCAATTTTATATATCCAAACTGCTCCAAGGGGGCTGCTGTTCTGTTGGCACAACAAAGGCCCTGGGTCTCCTCTAGAAAAAGGAAATCTGGTAAAACACCTGTAAAATGGTGCCAGGAGTGCAGCAGCAATTTAAAACATTTCAAGGCCAACAGCATAATAAAAAATTAAAACAGCTAAAAAAGGCCACTGGTCTTATTACTAAAGGACAGTCAACCCAGGTACAGGCTAAAGTTGGTAAATTACATGTTATCTCCACCCTTAGTTCAAGGACCCAAAAGCGGTTAACAAAAATGGTATTAAATATCACTAAGGCAAAAAAAAATGCAGTAAAATCTGGCATGTTCAAACATGCAGAATTTCCCAGATAACCAGCTAACGGCCATTCAAAGTGACCTTAAGCATCAGGCTTGGTCCATTGCCCTTACTAGTGCTTCAAAAGTGCCATCTGATCTGTGGCCGTAAAAACAAACTCAAATGTTTTCAGGGTAAAGTTTCAGGCACTCTCAGTGCTCCTTCCAAGCCTATGGGCCGGTTAAAGGGGTGTGGGCTCCCACATACCAAATCCTGCCAGGTCCATAAAAAAAATGCAGGTAAAGTTAAATAATTCACCGTAATATTTAAAAAATTAAACCACCTTGTATGCCTAGCCAATTTGTTGTCAGTGCTCCTAAAATAACACCTTATGTTTAAATAAAAAATTAATAAACACTTTGGCCTTTAAAGCCCCCACAGCTTCAGTGCGTACAAAAGCTAAAGCCAAAAAAAGTCATCACTGTTTATAACAATGGTTGTTAAAAAGGTAGCAAACAGAAAACGACCCGAACAAAACACCGAATTTCCCAGTTAGTAACAGCTGTGTAAATGTTGAGGCCACCACTTTGTAAAATATACATTTTAATCTCATCACTGCTGCCAACAATTCCATTATTGGCCTGCAAATAAAGTCCTACAATTAAATCTTAGGTTTCAAATACCTTTGAATTAAACTACCTTCATACCAAACCAATTCCAAAACCTACACTCACTCCTACCAAAGGTTCAAAAAAATTCTAAATTACAAGGTCAAATTTATGCACTTCAAGTTATATTGTATTTATGTACTTCATTGATGTACATATATATTTATGTACTTCAAAGTATATTATATTATACTTCGAATTATATATTCAATTAAAAACCATGCATTCCACAGTTTTGAAAGTGTCTATCATAAAGTAGTGTGTTATGTAACTAAGGCTATAAATCAACCCCAGCAGATTGTTACAATAAAAACAGTAATGTTTATACTGTTTTCATGTAGTTTAAAAATATGTTGTTGTAAAAAATGTAATAACAAAAATACCTTTCATGTTCAAACAGTATGCTTTGTTGTTATATCCAGTCACAGTTGATAAGGCTAACCATTTAATCTAAAATCAAAAATACAAAATCTAATAAAAATAAAAAATATAAAATGGTAGTTGTGCTAAAAAATGCACAAAAGGCGGGGGGAGAGTGTAAAAACAAAATTAAAAAACATTAAATGTCGGCCTCTCAGTTGATTTAAAAACAAAGCAACAGTCAGGCTAATGCAGAACCATAATAACGCAAAATATGTAAAGGCAGACCTGCTTAAGCGTATAAAAAACTGCAAACAAAGCTGTTTAACCTTGCCTTAAAATAAAAATAAAATGTAATTGTTAGCAAAAAATTTTTAAAACAAATAAAATATCAAAAAAGTATAAACAAAGACACCATCTTATATAATCAAAGGGTATAAATACCGCTTTATATTGTTTATACTTTAAAAAACTACTAAGGCAAAGGTATTCTTCATCCATTGCATTTCTTCCCTTGCAATTGCTTAAAAATAAACTCTTTTTGGCTTGTTGCATTCAAACTAATATATATATATATATATATATATATATGTATTTTCTTCCACAGTACTAAACCACAATTGCTCCAAAAGAAACAAACAAACAAAACAAACAAACAAAGCCGCTCACTCTGCTAAAACCGCCAAAGTCCAAAAATTCCTAACTACAAAGAACATTAAAAACTGGCCCTGGTAAACAAGGCGAAGCGTTATACACTGGCAAAAAAAAAAAACCCTTGTAAAATCCATGCTTAATAGTGTGGTAATAATGGGGTTTGGGGGTTTATTCCAAGGCTGCGCCCTGTGTTTTTCAATAAGTACCTTCAGCATGTATTGCCCTCCCTAATTCGCTTTCAAATAACAAATACCAAAGGTGCCTTGTTGCCACTGCCCCTGCCATTCCCTCCGTGATACTTCTACCCCCGTAACACATCCAAATACAAACAACATCAGATATTCTAATAAAACCCAATGGCCAAGGCCTTCACATTTTAATAATGTAATTAAATATTGTTTAAAAAATTAGGTTAAAGGTTCAAAATATCCTATCTAAGAAAACAATTAAATAAAAAACAAACTAGTCCATAAAAAGAAAAGTATACAATATCACTACAAATAAGCCTCAAAAATCTAAAATTAAAATTCGTGGATTTTATAGCGGGGTTAATATAAAAGCCATCTTAGGGGTCTATAATATGTCATAAAAAAGGTCCTTATTGTTTTTGGTTGCCCAATTAGTAAAGAACCAAATTCATATTTAAAAAAGGGTGTGTTCTGCCACCAAAAATTTACCTGTACTAAAATAGTCCCAGTAATTAATAACCTAATCTGTACCATGTTGCAAAATACCCCTCCTATGCTATTCATGTCAATGCTTCTTAAAAGTATTTTAAATTATATAAACAACAAATGTGGTATGGTACTTTACTAAAATAAATGTGTTAAAGTAATAGTAATTAATGCTATATTAAAAACTATAAAATTTACCCTTGCCCTATTTAGCTTTCAGGTCACATATATCTATCCCAACTGCTCCAAAAAAGCTGCCATTTGGTGAGCAGAGCAAAGCGCCCGTGTCTCCTCTAAAAAA
Source organism: Lepidochelys kempii (assembly GCF_965140285.1). Lineage (NCBI taxonomy): Eukaryota > Metazoa > Chordata > Testudines > Cheloniidae > Lepidochelys > Lepidochelys kempii. The sequence goes on from NC_136385.1 coordinate 7,198,047, forward strand.
ATATTGGGTCAAACACCTGTCAAGTGGGGCCAATAGTGCAGCAGCAATTGAAAACATTTATAGAAGCCAACAACATAATAAAAAATCAGGGCAGCTAAAAAAGGCCACTAGTCTTATGACTGAAGCACAGTTAACCAAAGTGCAAGCTGAAATGGGTAAATTACATGTTATCTCCGCCCTTAGGTTAATAACCCAAAAGCTGTTAATAACAATGGTATTAAATATCACTAAGGCAAAAAAAATTGCAATAAAATCTGGCATGTTCAAAATTTCCTAAATAACCAGCTAACGGCCATTCACAGTGACTTTAAGCACCAGGCCTGGCCCACTGCCCTTACTCGTGCTTCAAAAGTGCCATCTGATCTGTGGCCGTAAAAACAAACTTAAACGTTTTAAGGGTAAAGTTGCAGGCACTCGCAGTGCTCCTGCCAAGCCTACGGGCCGGTGAAAGGGGTGTGGGCTCCCACATACCAAATCCTGCCGGGTCCGTAAAAACAATGCATAGAACATGAAACAATTCACGGTAATATTAAAAAAATTAATTCCCCTGGTATGCCGAGCCAATTTGTTGTCAGTGCTCCTAAAATAACACCCAATGTTTACATAAAAATAAAAAGCCAATAAACATTTTTGGCCTTTAAAGCCCCCACAGCCTCAGTGCGTACAAAAGCTAAAGCCAAAAAAAAAAATTTGTCACTGTTTCTAACAGCGTTTGTTAAAAAAGTAGAAAACAAAAACCGACCCTAACAAAACACCTGCTCTTCCAAGCTAGTTACAGCTGTGTAAACGTTAAGGTCACCATTTGCAAAACATACATTTTAATTTCACCATTGCTGCAAAAAATCCTTATCTATTGGCTTGCAAATAAAATCCTATAATTAAATCTTAGGCTTCAAATACCCTTTCATTAAACCACCTTAATACCTGACCAATTCCAAAACCTACACTCACTGCTACCAAAGGTTCAAAAAATCTCTAAATTACAAGGCCAAATCTATGTGCTTCAAAATATATATCAAATTAAAAAACATGCCTTTCATACCCTCTATAAAGCATTTATCTTATGGACTAATTATAATATATTGTGCTATGCAACTAAGGCTACAAAATAACTCCAGCATATTATTACACTAAACACATTAATGTTTGTATTGTTTTTGTTTAATTAAAAAATATGTTATTGTTGTTATAAAAAACAGAATAACAAAAATACTTTTCATGTTCATACTAATTATGCATTATCGTTACATCCAACCAAAAGTTATGGAGCCGATCCTTTTAATCTAATATCAAAAATACAAGGTCTAACAAAATAAAAGTTTAAAAATGATGGTTGGGCTAAAAGCACTGAAGAGGGGAGTGTGAAAGTAAAAAAGGGCATTTAAGTGCAGCCATCTTAGTTCTGTTAAAAAAAAAAAAAAAAGCAAAAGTCAGGGTAACTCTAACCCCTAAGAATTCAAAACTTCTAAAGTCAAAACTGGTGTAAGCGTACAAAAATTGCAAAGCAAAAACCTTGCCTTAAAAGAACAATAAAATGTAATTGTAGCAAAAACATGTTAAAAACAAATACAATATAAAAAATGTATAGACAAAGCAGAGCTTTATGTAATAAAAAGGTATAAATACTTGCTTTACATTGTTTATACTTTAAAAATTTGCATAAAAACAGACACCCTGTCCAAACGGCTGTCTTCCTTCTTGCAATTGCCTAAAAATAAAACTGTCTCTAACTTGTTGCATGCAAACTAAAAGTAAGAACTTGTCTTCTTCCACAGTATCCATTTGTTCTTGTGTCCACATTGGTACTGAGCTTAAAGAATTCCTCTCCCTCCATGGTATTTATCCCTCCGATGTATTTACAGAGAGCAATCACATGTTCCCTCAGCCTTCTTTTGGTTAGGCTAAAGCAGCCAAGCTCCTTGAGTCTCCTTTCATAAGACAGGTTTTCCATTTCTCGGATCATCCTAGTAGCTCTTCTCTGTACCTGTTCCTGTATCCTTCTTAAACATGGGAGATCAGAACTGCACACAGTCTTCCAGATGAGGTCTCACCAGTGCCTTGTAGAACGGTACTAACACCTCCTTATCTCTACTGGAAATACCTCACCTGATGCATGCCAAAACCGCATTAGCTTTCTTCACGGCCATATCACATTGGTGGCCCATAGTCATCCTGCGGTCAACCAATCCTCCAAGGGCCTTCTCCTCCTCTGTTACTTCCAATTGATGCATCTCCAGCTTATAACTAAAATTCTTGTTATTAATCCCTAAATGCATGACCTTACACTTCTCACTATTAATTTTCATCCTATGACTATTACTCCAGTTTACAAGGTCATTCAGGTCTTCCTGTATGATATCCCGGTCCTTCTCTGAATTGGCAATACCTTCCAGCTTTGTGTCACACACAAACATTATTAGTGTACACTCACTTTTTGTGCCAAGGTCAGTCATAAAAAGATTAAATAAGATTGGTCCCAAAACCGATCCCTGAGGAACTCCACTGGTAACCTCCCTCCAGCCTGACAGTTCACCTTTCAGTAGGACCCTCTGTAATAATTAGTATTCTTGAACTAATAATTCCCCATGTAGCACCATAACAAACGCCTTACTGAAATCTAGCTAAATTAGATCCACTGTGTTTCCTTTGTCTAAAAAATCTGTTACTGTCTCAAGGAAGGAGATCAGGTTGGTCTGGCACGATCTACCTTTTGTAAAACCATGTTGTATTTTGTCCCATTTACCATTGACCTCAATGTCCTTAACTACTTTCTCCTTCAATTTTTTTTCTATACTACAGATGTCAAACTAACAGGCCTGTAGTTACCCGGATCACTTGTTTTCCTTTCTTAAAAATAGGAACTATGTTAGCAATTCTCCAGTCATGTGGTACAACCCCTGCGTTTACAAATTCATTAAAAATTCTTGCTAATGGACTTGCAATTTCATGTGCCAATTCCTTTAATATTCTTGGATGAAGATTATCTGGGCCCCCCATTTAGTCCCATTCAGCTGTTCAAGTTTGGGTTCTACCTCGGATATGGTTATCTCTACCTCCATAGCCTCATTCCCATTTGTCATGCTACCATTACCCTAAGATCCTCATTAGCCTCATTAAAGACAAAGGCAAAGTACTTGTTTAGATATTGGGCCATGCCTAGATATCCTATGATTCTATGATTATCCTTAACTTCCACTCAGTCCTCAGTGTTTAACTGTCCCACTTCTTCTTCCTTTGTTTTCTTCTTATTTATATGGCTATAGAACCTTTTACTATTTGTTTTAATTCCCTTTGCAAGGTCCAACTCTATATGGCTTTTAGCCTTTCTCACTTTATCCCGACATGTTCTAACCTCAATAAGGTAGCTTTCCTTGCTGATCCCTCCCATCTTCCATGCCCTGTATACTTTCTGCTTTGTCTTAATCACCTCTCTGAGATGCTTGCTCATCCAGCTTGGTCTACAAGTGCTGCCTATGAATTTTTTACCCTTTCTTGGGATGCAGGCTTCTGACAGCTTCTGCAACTTTGACTTGCAGGAATCCCAGGCCTCCTCTGCCTTTAGATCCATAAGTTCTTCAGTCCAATCCACTTCCCTAACTAATGTCCTTCATTTTTTTAAAGTTAGCCCTTTTGAAATCAAAAACCCTACTCACAGATCTATTTTTTGTTATCCTTCCCTTCAGGTTAAGGTGAATTGGCTCATGATCACTGGAACCAAGGGTGTCCCCTACAACCATTTCTTCTAGGAGGTTCTCACAACTTACCAAAACCAAATCTAAAATGACATCCCCAGTTGTTGGTTAAGCAACTACTTGATGAAGGAATTCATCAGCTATCGCATCTATTAAAATCTGAGCCCTATTATTATTACTAGCACTTGTCCTCCAGTCTATATCTGGGAAGTTAAAGTCTCCCATGAGCGCACAGTTCCCATGAGTATTTACTTCATTAAAAACATTAAAGAGGTCTCTATCCATAGTGTGGAAGAAAACATGAGTTTTTCATTGTGTCCTCCACCGCTTGGGTCACCACCACTGCTGCCTCTGTGTCTGTCTTTCCCTTCTCACCTCAGTCCTTCTCCTCCAGCAGAACTCCCCCTCAACCTCCCCTGTCTCCAGCTCTGGTGGCTGGCTCCTCTGCCGCTGCAGCCACCTACACTCCTTCCGGCCAGATGAGGGATTTCAAAACGTTCTGAAGAGTGCGCAGAAATGGGTAGAGCAGCTTCACACTGAAGCTATTTCCCCACCCATTCAAGAATACAAGAGTCACCAAAGAAGACGACATTTTGTATATGAGGCACGGGAGAATCTCATAAGAGACCCCAAACAACAATTCAAAGCTGAATTCTTTAACCGGGTGCTAGACTGTGCGATACAATCCGTTGCAGAACGTTTCATGCAGCTCAAGGATCACAGCAGCATATTTGGGATGTTGTAGGATGTTCCCTCCTCACTGTACTGTACTCCTCACTGTACCTGAAGAAGACCTAAACCAGCAATGCAGGGCACTAGAGACCGTGTTGACACATGACGACATGTGCGATATTGATGCAAGTGATATAGGTGATGAACTGAAAGCCCTTTTCAGATACATTCAACAGGATCAACTCCAAAGGCTGTTCTGGAATATACGTGCACAAATAAGATGACCACCATCTTTCCAAATTATTTTGTGGCTCTGTGCATACTTCTAACACTTCCTGTAACAGCTGCCAGTGGAGAACACAGCTTCTCCAAGCTGAAATTAGTAAAATCACATCTACGCTCCACAATGACCCAGGAGAGGCTAGTCGGCCTTGCAACCATCTCAATAGAGTATGAGTTGGCCCAGACTGTGGACCTTCAGGAAGCAGAAGCAGTTCAAATCTCTGCAACTAAGAAGGCACGGAAGCACCACTTTGATTATTCAAACATCAAAATGCCAGTGTTAACTTTCAAATGCCTGAACAGCAAATGTAACTTTTCTTGTCTGCATAGTAAAGTGTACTGACAATTTTTGAACAAGACATTTAAAGTTGTTAGTTCTCCTTTATTGGGGTAGGTAGCAGAGCAGTACCACGGGCGGAGTAGAACAGAAAGAAGGCAGAATTGAGACCTTTCAAAGTTTTGTCCCAAGCAAGGGGGCATGGGGGTGTCATTTGAGCTCCCCGCCTGATAGGGTGACCAGACAGCAAATGTGAAAAATCAGGAGAGGGGGTAGGGGGGTAATAGGAACCCATATAAGAAAAAGACGCAAAAGTCGGCACTGGCCCTATAAAGTTGGGACATCTGGTCACCCTAATGCCTGAGGTGCCAAAATGTTGTGGGCCGGCCCTGCCGGCAGGTGCAGTGTATTGAATAAAACAAACACATACAAAACAGGATGTGATTGAAGAGAATTAGTCATTAAATAACTTATTTCTCTTCTGTTTATCTTGATGGAGGTATTAAATCAGGAATCACAGACTCTGCGAGCCCCAAAGCTGTGGGAGAAAGGTGGCATAAATCCCGAGTTGGAATTAGACTTTCAACAAACCAGAGAGCCGGAGGAGACAGACCTTCCCCAAGACAATGTCCTCTTATCGCCCTTTGTTCTGTAGTGGCAGTGAACATGGTTAGAAGAGATTGGCACTGCCAGGTGTGAATGGGGCTTGTGAGAGTGAACTATTTTCATTGTATTCTGCAGATAATATCGCTCAGATTCAAAAGGAGATGCCGAGTTAACTCGAGCTACACCTTATGCATTGCCCTAACTCGACTCCTGTCCACACAGAAAAACCCTTAAGATGTGCTGCTAATAACTCAAGTGAGCTGGCCCCTCGGGGCACAGGCTAAAGCCTAAGTTAGCACAACTCACCAGCTAACATGATCTTTCTGTAGTATGGATGCATGCTAGCTGCACTTGAGTGCTTCTAATTCTCCAATGCCTTCCCACTCTTCCCCCTGTGTCCCAAGAAAGGACAGACAAGTTCTCCCACCATCCACTGGGAAAGAATCCATACAGTGGCTCAGCTCACTGCTGGGCAAAGAGCCTTGGGATGAGCTCCTAAAAGTCTCAGTGCCCCACCTGAGTGAGTGCAGTGCCAGTCTGGAAACAGCAGGACCTTTGTTTATTCACAGTGCGGCTCTTCTCATGTGAGAGAGGCTGACTCAAGCCCAGTAACTGAGTGTAGAAAACTCAGGTTAACTCTGCAGTGAAGACAAAGCCTCAGATCTTTCAGCTGACAGGGATCTATTCTACCACAGTGGTTCTCAACTGGGGGGTCTGTGGCCCTGTTGGAGGGGGGGGGTGTCACAACAATAAAGAGAGACTGGGAGTGGCTACGTCATTATGGAAGGTAGCCTATTTCCCCTTGTTTTTTCCTGCCCACCCCCCCGACGTTCTGGTTTAACTTGGATTTAAACTTGGAGAGCGGTCAGTTTGGATGAGCTATTGCCAGCAGGAGAGTGAGTTTGTGTGTGTGGTTTTTGGAGGGGGGTGAGGGGATGAGAGAACCTGGATTTGTGCAGAAAATGGCCCACCTTGATTATCATGCACATTGTGAAGAGAGTTGTCACTTTGGATGGGCTATTACCAGCAGGAGAGTGAGTTTGTGTGGGGGGGTGGAGGGTGAGAAAACCTGGATTTGTGCTGGAAATGGCCCAACTTGATGATCACTTTAGATAAGCTATTTCCAGCAGGACAGTGGGGTGGGAGGAGGTATTGTTTCATGATCTCTGTGTGTATATAAAGTCTGCTGCAGTTTCCACGGTATGCATCCGATGAAGTGAGCTGTAGCTCAGTAAAGCTGATGCTCAAATAAATTGGTTAGTCTCTAAGGTGCCACAAGTCCTCCTTTTCTTTCTCCCTACACATTTACTGTAATAACTCTAACTTCCCTTTTAACTAGAAATCCCCCTGCATTCAGCTTCCCTCAGTGCTGTTACAGCCTCTCCCACCCCAGCAGTTACCGAGCTGTGCCCCGTTGTGCCTGGGCACCCCAGCAGGAGCCACCGAGGTTCAGGGCTCCCTGGAGCCTTTTTACTGCCCCAGCGCCCCCATCCCCTGTGCTGAGCTGCTCGGAGAGTGCAAACCTTTCTTCTAGACTGGATGGATGTTCTTCAAACTGTTATTAACATGAAAGATCAGTGAACTGAGGGTGTGTCTGTGTCTCTCCAGCCTCTCGCTCTCCAATACAGAGGACTGTATGTTTCTGAGCATGTCTCCTCTCAGTTCGGAGACGTTCCTTCACATTCCCAGGCCAGGCCGTGTCGGTAGCAGTCAGAGGGTCGGGGGTCGATGCCAGCAGGAGGGGACGGCTCTCTTTCACTGGATGAGAACGTGGGAGGCTTGCAACCCATGAAACAAAGAGCTAAAAATAATGAGGTGATTTATGAAAGGGGCCCCCGCTGTTACCCCAGCATTATGACTGAGACTGGGGTATGAATGAAGCCCAGTTTGTCCTCCCTTACAGGGGGGATCCCAAGCGTGTGACAAATGCTCCAGACCACTCCCCTGGAGCCCCACAGAGGGGGAGCTGCAGTGACTGGGGCCTCTTGTACCCAGCTCTTGCCCCACCCTGTGCAGCACCAGAGCCTCCCGCTTCCCCTGCCGGCTCTGGGGCTGGGCCCAGACCCCTCCCTGACCCTGCAGCCTGGGCTCCCAGCACAGCCACAGCCCTGCCCAGGGGTCTGCAAGCCCTGAGGAGCCCTTTATAGCCCCCCCGGCACCCAGGCCAGCCCCTGATTGGCTGCTCCATTATCCTCTGTGCAAATTAGCTCCCACCCCCGAGGCTAATGAGGGCCCAGGTGGCTGTAAGGGGGGAGGGGAGCTTGGCATGTCCTGGGGTGACAGTTAAACCGACACAGCAGAGTCACCCTGTGGAGCTGGGGGTCACTAGGAAAGGGAGGGGGCAGTTCAGGGGGGCTGAGGTGCAGGAGGGGCTGCAGGGGTCAGGAGATGGGTTCAGGGGAGCAGAGAGGGTTGGGGGTTCATACAGGGCTCATTAGGGGGACTGAGGAGGGGGCCAGGATGGGGGAGGGGCAGAGTCCAGGCATGGGGTAGATTTGGGGGGCAGAGTTGAGGGGATTGTTGAGGAGAGGGAAGTTCAGGGGCAGTTTACAGGGGTCAGTGTTGGGGGGAGGTGGGGGGGGGAGAAGTTCAGGCTGACTCCCTCCCTCCCCAAGGCAGGGCTGTGGGGCACAAACTGGCTTTATTAGCAGGCAAGGACTTTCTCCTCTCCCCAGCCCCATGCGGTTTGGGGCTGGGGGCACAGAGGTTGGAGCAGGGGAGGGGTGTTATCAAGCCAAAGGGCGGGGGGTTGTTTGCTTCAGGGCAGGGAGCAGAATGGGGCGGGTGCCGTCCAAAGGGCAAGCGAAGGAGATGGAAGCAGGAGGCGGCAGGTGGCAGTTCAGGGGGCATGAGGGGCAGGAGGGGGAAAAGGCTTTTTGGGGGTCACTGAAGGGCAGGAGGTGCAGGGCGAGGCAGGGTGTCAGGAGGCGGATTCAGGGGAGCAGAGAGGATTTGGAGGGGTTAGTAGAAGACCCATGGGGAGATTTGTGGGGGGAGGGTGTGGGAAAGGTCAGATTACAGGAACTGTTGCTGCTTCCCCCTGCCCCCCCCCCAAATCAGCCCAGCTGGGCCCCTCTGCCCTGGGGTGGGGAACTCACAGGATGGGGCTGCTTGCACTGCAGCCCCAGCCCCTGCGAGGGTGCCCAGATAGCAAGTTTGAAAAATCGGGATAGAGTGTGTGTGTGGGGGGGTAATAGGCACCTATACAAGAAAAAGCCCTGAATATCGGGACATCTGATCACCCTAGCCCCTGCAGCGTCCCTGCTCCAGGAGACCTGTTGCCCCATTGCCCCCAGGCCGAGCTGGGGGGAGGGAGACCTGAGCCACCCAAAGGAGGGAGGTCGGAGAGCCTCAGTGCAGCAGCAGGAGGGGAGAAGAGCCCAGTGCTGGGAGCAGCGGAGAGACAGAGCCCATATGTGAGGTGTAAGAATTGGATGGGGAGAGGTGGGAATTAATGATCACCTGGAGAGTGGGAGGCCCTGAGTGGCAACACTAGGATTGGTCGTGTTCTGTGTGTTTATTATTGACCTGGAATAATGGTCTAAAAAACTTGAGATAGGAAAACTTGCCCGGGCCACCGAATTCTTTTGTTTGGGTGGATTGTGAGGAATTTCAGAAACAGCTTGATAATGTCAGGCAACATTCAATGCGTCTGTGCAAGGTGCTACCTTTCAAGAAGGCTGACTTAAGAAAATTCAGGGAGTTGGTAGGTAAGATCCCTGGGTAGCAAGTCTGAAGGGAAAAACAGTTCAAGAGTTGGCAGTTTTTCAGAGACATTATTATGTGCCTGTAGGAAGGCGAAGGCTCACCGGCATAGCGCCTCCTGCTGGTCATCTTGGAAGTTAGCTCTTCAGCACTGGGAGCCCCCTCTGCAGGCTGGTGTCTTGCCTGCCTTAGGGCCCCCATATCCCTCCTGGACCTCGGTGCCCTTTTACCTTGGGGTGCTGCCCCCTAGCTGTACCCCCACACTCTGGGTCTCCCCTCCCAGGGGAACCCCCAACCCTCTAAACCCACCTTGTCTCAGTGGCTACTGCCAGTCATCATCTAGCCCCTGCTCACTGGAGCAGACTGCACTCTGTAATGGCTACTCATCATTGGCAAGGGGGTAGGACCTGCTGCCTTTGCCTATCCCCAGGCTGTCCCTCTGCCTCCCCAGTACCTCTCTTAGGCCTTCAACGAGGCCTCAGCCTGGGGATTTACCAGGCTGCTGCTCCCCAGCTCCCTTTGCCCTTCCCCAGCACTGCTCCACTTCAGGTACATTGCTCCCAGGCAGCTAGCCCTTCTCCCTCCAGGGCTAGAGTGATACTCCTCTCACTTCTGGCCCCAAGCCCTCTTATAAGGGCCAGCTGGACCCTGATTGAGCTGGCCACAGCTGTGGCTGCTTCCCAAATCAGCCTAGCCCAGCCACAGCCCTCTCCAGGGATGCTTTTAACCCCTGTTTTACTGGAGTGGGGCAGTTGCCCCACAACAAGGCCTAAAAGCAAACTATTCCACTGCATAGGAAAGATAGGAAGTATAGCCAGAGACCATGCTGGCTTAACCAGGAGATCCTCAATGATCTAAAAATCAAAAAATTGTTGTACGTAAAGTGGAAACTAGGTCAAATTACGACAAAGGATGAACATAAATAACACAAGTATGTAGGGACAAAACGAGAAAGGCCAAGGAACAAAACAGATCATAGCTAGAGACATAAAGGGTGACAAGAAAACATTCTACAAATACGTTAGAAGCAAGAGGAAGCTCAAGGACAGGGTAGGCCCATTACTCAATGAAGAGGGAAAAAACAATAACAGAAAATGTGGAAATGGCAGAGGTGCTTAATGACTTCTTTGTTTCAGTGTTCAAGAAGAGGGTTAGTGGTAATTGGACATCTAGTATACTGAATGCCAGTGAAAATGAGGTGGGATCCGAGGATAAAATAGGGAAAGAACAAGTAAAAAATTATTTAGACCAATTAGATGTCTTCAGGTCACCAGGGCCTGATGAAATGCATCCTAGAATACTCAAGAAGCTGACTGAGGAGATATCTGAGCCATTAGTGATTATCTTTGAAAAGTCATGGAAAACGGGAGAGATTCCAGAAGACTGGAAAAGGGCATCTAAAAAAAGGGAAATAAGGACAACCTGGGGAAATACAGACCAGTCAGCTTAACTTCTGTACCTTGAAAGATAATGGAGCAAATAATTAAGCTCTAAATTTGCAAACATCTGGAAGATAATCAGGTGATAAGTAATAGTCAGCATGGATTTGTCAAGAACAAATCGTGTCAAACCAACCTGATAGCTTTCTTTGACAGGGTAACGAGCCTTGTGGATGGGGAGAAGCAGTAGATGTGGTATATGTTGATGGTAGTAAGGCTTTTGATGCAGTCTCACCTGACCTTCTCATAAACAAACTAGGGAAAGACAACTTAGATGGAGCTACTATAAGATGCGTGCAAAACTGGTGGAAAACCATTCCCAGAGAGTAGCTATCAATGGCTAACTTCCTGTCAGGGTGGTTAAGCACTGAAATAAATTGCCTGAGGGGTTCTGGAATCTCCATCAGTGGAGATTTTTAAGAGTAGGTTAGACAAACACCTGTCCGGGATGATCTAGATAATGCTTAGTCATGCCATGAGTGCAGGGGACTGGATTAGATCAGTGGTTCTCAGCTGGGGGTCAGTGAGCCCTTTCAGGGGGGCCGTGGAGCCCCACGGCTGAAACCTGGAGCCCCAGTGCTGAAGCCTGCCCCCCCTTCCCCCTAAGCCAGGAGCGGTGCGGGTCTGAAGCCAGTGGGCCCCCTGCTCTAGTTAGGAGCGGCGCGGGGCTGAAGCCCGCGGTACCCTCCCCATCCCCCCCAAGCCAGGAGTGGCACAGCCAGAAGCTAGGTGGGGCTGAAGCCGGCAGGGTCCCCACATCCCCTCCAAGCCAGGAGCAACGTGGTGCTCGAGCCGGCAAACCTCCCCTCCCCCACAAGCCAGGAGCAGCAGGGAGGCTGAAGCCGGGAGTCCCAGTGACTTGCCCCTGAAGCTGGGCATTGCACTGGAAGCCCCCCTGCCTGCATACAGCCCATAGCTACCCCCTGCCTGCACCCTGAGCTACCCCCTGCCCATACACAGTCCTTAGCTATCCCCTCCCTGTACCCTGAGCTACTCCCCTCATTTCACACAGCCCCTAACTAACCTCCTGCCCGCACCTGAGCAGTTATCAAACTTTTTGAACTGAGTCCCACCTTTCAGTTATATTTTTGGTTGCATCCCCCCAGAGCCCAGACAAGCTGGGTGCCCTCCTGAGCGAGTCAGGGGGTGGAGATGGCACATCCTCCCTGGACCCTGCTGTGTGGAGCTGGGATGAGCCATGCCAGGCCTTCCTTACCCCCCCGCCACCAAAAAAAAATTGAAGTAAAACTATGCCTGTGCCCAAGTGTGTCCCCCTGGCCTGGAGCCCACGCTTACCCCCTGCCGGGCCCTGTTGTTTTTATAGGATGTTGAATGGGGCCTCAGCAAGAAAAAGGTTGAGAACCCCTGGATTTGATGATCTTTCAAGGTCCCTTCCAGTCCTATGATTCTATGTGGAAAGGAACAATTGAAACTGGGTGACATGGGCAAATCCACTGAGCAGCTGGGCTGACAGATAGATTACGGCAACTGCGTGGCATGTGGCAATGAAGAGAAGAGATTCCCCCGTGGGACAGTACACGGAGCCACTGCCCAATCCAGCTACACTCACAGCCCCACTGTCGAGAAGGGACACAGAGAGGGAGTGTCACGGGTTGGGGTCACTACAGAGAGTTTGGGCCATCAGTGTTGTTACTGGGGATTTCTAACCCTACATATTTCGGTCTGTTTGTGTGTGTGTGTGTATAGTTATCTAATTTCCCTTGTAACTGTGGAAAATCCAGTCTTTGGGTTGTGGTTTAACTGCTTCACCTGGGGGTTGCTCCATTGACTCCACAGCTGGCCCTGCCTATCCCACCACAGCGGTTACTAACTTGTGCCGCATTGGGTCTCCACCCCCGACCCCCCCCCCAAAGTGAGAGCTCAGGGCTCCATGAAATGTTCTCACTGTTTAAATGAGAAAACAAAGCCCATTTTTCATGAGGTCAGTCGTTCTTATCAGCATCAGGCCTCTCAGAAGGGCTCATTTAAATGTTAAGGGGTCCTGTATTGCTTGGGATCTTGGGTTTGTACTTTGGAAGCATCACATCTCCTGAAATGTTTGCTGACCTCACCCACTATCCTTCCTCTCAGGGCTAAATAAAACAAAAAGTTTCAAGGCAACATTTCAAAATAAATAAGCCACCACAAAAAAGTCTGTTCCCAAGTTTATTTTGTTTAACTGTAAATGGTTTTCTGTTGTTTCTTATGCGTGATTACATTAAAACAAGAATACTAATTTCTTAATGCACAATAGGGAGAGTAAATGACAGTCATGCTCTAAATATAGCAGTTTAATTGTCTTCAACGGATTCTTATTTGGGGGGGGAGAGACTCAGTTTAAACACTCAACATACATGCCAATCATTTATCTGTGTTTACAGCCTATTCTAAAGTAATTACTTCCTACTATGTAATACTCAGGTCCTGAATCTGCCCTTGTCTTGAATAAAGAAAGTTTCACTGATGTAACTTAGGCTATGTCTACACTGTCAGATGTACAGCGCCAGGAGTTGCAGTGCCCCTCAGAGAGCGCTGCAGGGAAAGGGCTGCTGTGTATTCACAATGCCAGCACAACGGCAGCTCTTGCAACGGCCACAGAGCAGTGCATTGTGGTAGATATCCCAGCATGCAAGTGGCTGCAACATGCTTTTCAAATGGGGTGGTGTTGGGTGGAGTGTGACAGGGAGTGTGTTGTGTGTATGTGGGGGGAGAGAGAGTGGGTTTTGGGGGGGGATGAGAGCATGTCAGCATGCTGTCTTGTAAGTTCAGACAGCAGCAGACTCCCCTCTCCCTGCCTCTCAAGCAACATTCCACAGTAATGGTTTGCTTTGTCCCAGAGCAGATAAGCATGCCAGCTGTCAGAAACGGCGCTTTGAAAGGACATATCCGCATTCCTACAGCCGATTCCAAACAATGACAAGAGTGGCCACTTGACTTAAGGGGATTAGGGGACGTTTCTGGAGGCGGATCAGAGCGCAGTAATGCAACACCTCGTTCGCACTGACGCTGGGGCGTTTCAGCCGAGATGCACCAAGCATTATGCTTCTGGTGGAGGTGGATTACCAGGGGCACTCCCGCTACAAAGTCCAGGTGCTCTACGTGCCTTGACAGTGTGGATGGGTCATGAGTTAGGGTGCCCGGGGTTGCTTTTAATGCACTCTAACTCACAAGTGTAGCCAAGTCCTTAGTGATTTTCAGCTATTAGGCTGGGCAGAAATGCTGTCCTGCCACAAGTAATTGTCAGCTCTTTTGAGCACTTAAAATAACAAAAGGCCCTATCTTCTGAACAGTGGGGAGAAACAGGTTAAACCAGACCAGGGACCCTTAGGGAGAGTTCACTCCTCCTGGCAGAGATACCTCTCCTCACCCCTCTTACTTTCGCAGGAGTCAGGCATTCAAGCACCTGGCTTAATGAGTCCTTTCAGCTGAGGGTGACCCCTCATTTGAGACAGGTTAAGCACAGTTCTGCTCCCCTTTACTTATACAATAAATGCAACAACACTGACAACAACATTTCACTACCCCTTCATTCAGTACTAAAGTGATCTGTAACCCAACACAAGTCAATATTGATCACTTTGAGCAACACCTCTATATCTGATGGACATCTAGGCAGAGTAGGTGAGTTCATGTAAATACAATTTCCTCCTAAAGTCTCTCCCGCTCCCAGCTAGCTGTCATGGGAGAACTCATTCGGACCCTGTTTACATAGTTATGTTAGGAAGAAGCTTCTCCTCTAAAAACGTTTCTATACAATTTCCATTAGATGGTTTCTTGCACCTCCCATTGAGACATCTTGTAATGGCCACTGTCAGAGACAGGATGGATCACTGGTTTGATCCAGTACAGCAGGGAGATGAGATACCGAGCTAGATGGCCTTTAGGTCTGATCCAATACAGCAAGGATGTGGGATACTAGGCTATATGGGTGATTGGTCTGATCCAGTACTGCAGAGAGGTGGGGATACCAGGCTAGATGGGCTGTTATTCTGGTTCAGCAAGGACACAGGGATACATGGACTATCAGTTTGCTTTGGTATGGCTGTTCCTGTGCAGCAGCCTTGCACTAACTGGTCTGATCCAGTACTGCAGAGAGGTGGGGATACCAGGCTTGATGGGCTGTTATTCTGGTTCAGCAAGGACACAGGGATACATGGACTATCAGTTTGCTTTGGTATGGCTGTTCCTGTGCAGCAGCTTTGCACTAACTGGAAGAAGTGACCTGCAATTGATTTTTTTTTTTTTCGTTTTCAATTTAAAAAACGGTATAGGCTGTCAGATTGGTTCATATTCCATTTTTTAAAATTAAGGGTTTTGTTTTGTTGAAGTGTATCCTATTTAAAGAGACTCTTGGCATGTCTATTATTTCATGTAAAACACTTCCTTTAGGCTCTTCAGCGCCTGCTCTTTAGTTAGATTTTTCCAGTCTCCTGGAAGATCTGCTGCTTTAGCACCATACGCTCTAGCTAACTGGTCACTGAATGATTTGAAAACAAATTTCCTGAAATCAGAAGCATCAATATTGGGACCAGGCTGAATGTGCCAGTCTGGGTAGTAATGGCGGTAATCTTTGAAGGGATGAAATTTCCCATCTTCGGCTGCAGTTCGGAATTCACGATTGGAAACCACATCAGAGGAGCATATGGAATGCTCAAGCTTTTGTGAATCACAATCCCTGAAGTTCCCTAACCCTTTGGGTCGATGGACTGATACAAAATGCTCTTTATGGTCAGTGCCTCCTGCTTCACAGGGGGCTTCACAGAACGGACACTGCTTCCCACAGCCAAACACTCGCTTGAAGATCTCATCCTGGGGTTTCACTGGCAGGCTGGAGAGTTTGGTCTCAAGTTCCAAATGATTAAACTGGGTTAAGATTTGTTGTTCCAGCTCCAGAAGGAAGATTTCA
The DNA here is from genome assembly GCF_965140285.1 of Lepidochelys kempii. Classification (NCBI taxonomy): domain Eukaryota; kingdom Metazoa; phylum Chordata; order Testudines; family Cheloniidae; genus Lepidochelys; species Lepidochelys kempii. Next base: position 7,213,626 of record NC_136385.1, read on the forward strand.
ATGTTACCAGAAAGCTGCTCAATTTTTGCTGTGGTTTTAAACTGTACTCCAACTAAGCTATTGCTGGAAATGGCCAGGTCCTGCTGCAGCTCTTTGCAAAAGCTGTCTAAAAAGGCAGAAACTGTGTTATTGTTTTTATTTATGGAGTTTTTCAGAACTCCCTTGATTTTATTTATTATTCTGGATAGAATCCCTTTCTCCAAATCCCTCAAACTTGCCTTCCCTCCATAGTGGTCTATCAGACATCTCTGTATCCAGGATTTGACAAACTCTTCATAGTTACTTATGTATTTCACATAGTTGTCAAAGTTCATCTCTTCCAGCAGCTTCTTTAGCAAAAAGAACTGAAAGAAGCTTCGGCTGGTGTATTCAAGGGCCTGTTCACTGCTGAGAAAATTGTCAACTATTTCTAGTCCGAGCCTTTTGTTGACATAACCCACCAGGGCAGGTTTGAGACACTGATCACAGAAATTCCTCGCCCTCGTTTGGCTCTCTTTCTTTTCCAAATGGAGATCAGTAAATATGGAGAAATAATGAGGTTTCAGCTTCTCCAGATGTTGCTGAGGATCGTTTTCTTTGATAAAATCTTCATGCATCTTCTGAAATGCCCAAGCTGCTTCCCCCAAACGTGAAGCTTCAGGTCAACTTCAAACAAAGGAGAAGTGTGAAGTTGCTCAATCTCCTCCTCTTTTAACCTCTCATTAACCATATGCAGCAGTTCTCCACAATAGGTTTCATCATAGTCTGTTTTGGATTTAACTTTTTCTTCAATGTATTTCTTGCATTCAGTCATTAAAGATAGAGCAAGCTCTTCAGTTTTACAGTAACATTGCTGTGAGAAGTATTTTACAACTGCTCTGGTCCATTTTAGGTTTAAGTATTCCTTCTTCATTGTGAAAGACTTCATTCTATAATACAGCAGGCTTTTTGCATGTTGCAGTATCTGTCTGACAGCACCCCCTCTGTGCTTCAGATCCTTTCTCAGCTGGAGATCCATATCTTGAACAACTTGACATTTCTGTAAAGTACAGAGCGTTAACTCTGACAAGGTTTCTCGCCACATCGTTTCAAATTCTTTTTTCAGTTTCTCATGGTCTAGTTTATCTTCTCTGTTTCGGCATTCAGCCAAGAGTCTGGCAACTTCCCCTTCAATTTTCTGCTTGTACCCAGACTGGATATTGTCTATCTTGTGCTGTCCTCTTCGTATTCGAATTGCTTCCTCACAGTTACTGCTTGAATAATTTTCAAGTTCTCTTTTGAGGCTATTTGCGCTCCTTTTGAAATCTTCTCTGTACTTTTCTATCAGGTTCAAATTTGGAGCTTCACCTTTAAAATACTGTTCTAAGTTATTCAAGAGCTTCTGTTCTCCCTGCTGTAGCTTCCCTTGTGCTTCCATTTTTAAGCTGTGAAAGAGATCACCCTCTAGTGTCTCTGGCAGCTGATTCTGGATAAAAGTTTCTTTTTCAGATATCCAGAGATACATCTCCTTGCGGAAACCTCATTCCCATTCAGAATACTTCATAGACAGCTGGTGATAGGCTTCAGCTACAAGGCTGTTTCTAAAGCTAAAGATGAAGTTCTCATGTTTCACTGACTTCCACAGGCTCTTCAACCATACAATAAAATCAGGAATATCCTTTCCAGCTCTTTTCCGTGAACGGTTCTCTATGAATTCAAACAGGTATTTCTTAGCTCACACACACTCTCACTGTATCCAGTGTTTACGGGAGCCATGAGAGGGACTCCATGCCGCAAGCCAGGCATGTACCAATTGTGTTTTTCTGGGTCATACTCCATAATATCAGAAAATGCCATTTCCCTGCTTTGCTTTTCCATCCTTGCTGCAGCTTTGGTCATTTCATTCAGCTGCTCCAGGAGGTGTTTCCTGTCCCTCATGTTTTGATCATGAGCAGACACATCACTGACATTCTGGTGCACAAACTGGCAATTTGGCTGTTTTCCTATTTCCTCCATTCTGAGAAATGCATGGACCACAATTTGCAGAACATCCTTCATTTCTGTGGCATTCTCCATGGCCATGTTAACGATGGTGATGTCACTCAGTCCAATCACCAGAGTGGCCAGCTCATTGTCATGTTGATAACTGTCTTCCAGTGCTGTTAGTTCAGGGGCCTTCAGACCTTCAGTGTCTATCACCAGGATGAAATCACAGCCAAGCAGCTCCTGAACAGCTTCTGTAACTTTAATGAGTGTCATGAACGCTCCTCGCGTACATCGATCGCTACTCACTGCAAACTGCAGGCCGAACATGGTGTTGAGAAGAGTGGATTTCCCAGTGCTCTGCACTCCCAGCACTGTTATAACCACCATTCTGGATCTACCCCCTAGTCTGATATGGAGATGAGTTAGAACATCTACTACCCAGTTCATGGGGATGTTGGAGGCATCTCCATCGATCAGCTCCACAGGAAACCCTTCCAGCATCAGGTCAGCTGCTGTGCATGGGAGATGGGAGAATTGTCTTTGGCTTTCTTCCATTTTCCCTTCTTTAACCATTGAGCATTCAGCTTCAAAGAAATGCCCCAACTCACGCATGAAATGCTCCACCCCCAAGGAACTATCATATATTAATTTATCTAATTCCTCCAGCTGTTTTCAGTCCACTCCTGGAGTTACACATTTCTCTTTTTAGTCCGCCCGCATTTCAGAAAGATTCCCCCTAGCAATATTATCCAGGCTAAATTTCATCCATTTCAGAAAGTAATGTTTCTCCACTGGATTCAACTGTACTATTCCATTGATAAACTTAGTCAAACCATTAGTACGGTCACACTGATTGTGCTGTCTACGTATCTCTAACCATTTCTGTTTCAGTGCAGATTTATAGTCTTCAATGGCCACGTCCCCTTGCCTTTTCATTTGGCACATCTCTTTTTCCAATTTAGCCAAGTTTTTCCATGGGTCTCCTTGCAGGCTCAGCATTTCCCTTTTGTATTTTGCCCCATCTCTTATTTCTGCAGTGATTTCTTCAGTATATTTCCTCGCACACTGACATGCCTGACACTCCTCACCCACCTGGATTCCCAGGTCACGTGCCGTCACAGCCATGGTTTCCAAACTCACTGTCTTCGGAGATGAATTCACTATGGTTCCTATGGTGGACTTCACCTTTTTCCACAAATCCTGCATTATTCATGATACTATCTTTCACCAGTACTAGTGATTTGCTCAGTTTCAACACTGAGGACAGCTTATTAAGAAATCCCAGAGTTTCTTTGGGTTTCTTATTCTTGCAGTTGAGGATGAAGTAATATTTAGAGCTGGATTTTTTCAGAGATGACAACAGCTCGTATTCTTTCTCACCGATGCTCTCGGTAACTATGAACACTGCGGAGGAGACCGCTGTTAAAAAGCTAAACTGTAGCCAGTGGGACTCAATGTCTCCATGCAAATTTGTAACTGCAATGGGTTCTGGGAAAAGATCAGAATTTTCCGTCCCCCCAGGGAAATACCAGGAAATCTCAACCAGCCCATCTGCGATTTTCTGAAGGAAGTTCCCAGACTCCATGTCCCGATGGATAAAGAAATCGTGGTGCTGCTGGGAGGGGCTGAGAACCTCATTGAGGAGTTGGGACTTGGAGAAGCTGTAGCTCCCCATCCACACAAAAGAAATCGTTGGCATTTCTGTGAGCACCAGGCTCTCCTCTCTGAACCCTCTGCTCTCTGCCAGGGAGTGCGGCCTCCACTTCCTCACAATGTCCCTCATGGCCCACAGTAATAGGGTGCCCTTGGGGGTGTTGAGGGTGGGTAGCACCAGAGGGAGGGCAAACTGGCACATGGACATTTTGGACAGGATCTCCTGCTGTAGGAAGCTGTCTGAGCAAAGCAGAACAGCACAAAGAACATCAAGAGATTGCAGAGAAACTTTCATCTCAGTGTCACTAAAACAGAAAGTGCCATCAGTATGCAGTTTCTCCTCATAATCATCCATTTCTTCTGCAGGAGCCTTGTGCCCAATGCTTGTATTTCTGGCCGTCCCATTCAGAGCCATGACCTTCCTCAGGAAATGCCAAGGTAAATCACCTAATGCCTCTGGAATCCTGTTCTTGATGCTTTCTGGGCAGATCTCCAAAACATCCCTCAGCCTGATCTTGATGCTTCTGTGCTTCTCCAGGTTTAATCTGGACAGAACATCTTGAAATGCTTTACTTCTTTCTGCAGAAGGAAGTTAAAACAAACCAAAATTTCAGAGTAGAAAATGGTGACTTTATATACAGTTTACTCATTCCATAGACAGCCTGATGTTTGTAATTTAAAGAAAAGCAGTACCCAGTAAGTAACAGATGACTTATACATCCTGGATTCAATTCTTCTCTTACTTATATTGATATAACAAAAATGAAGCCAATGGGATTACTTCCATGCAAATAAAACATAGTTCTGGCCCACTTTGAACTCTACTAGGTTGGTTTGCATTGTTTGATCCCAATCCTTATCCTCAGCACAGTGCAGAGTCCACTTGAAAATGGCTTAAGTGGCGAACTGAGAATTTCCTAGAAAATCTTCCAGTATAACCAGCTCTATGACATCCCAGCTCACAGCTACTGGAGGAGGGGGCATAGACTCAGGAACCTGTCTCTGTGGTGATCCCAGAAGCTGAAATGACCCCTTGGCTGCTCTAAGCTGCTGCTCAGGATCAGACTGGTGCCTGGCAGTCTGAGGATCAGGTGGCTGTGATGGTAGCCTACACCCCTCACCCTGAGCTGTGCTGGGCATCAATGACTCATCTGGAGGATCTGACCCTTTATTTCCCTTTCAGCAGTCAGTGCAGATTACACCTTCTGGGAAGACTTATTTTTGATTTTCTTCATATCTTCCTCCATCTCTTTGCTGGGACATGTCTTTTACAGATGTAGCTAACAGCACTGTGGCTTTGCTTACCTCCCAGCGACCAAATCAGTCCCTTCACTCACGCTACTTTCTCTGTCCTTTTGGGGAGCTGTGAGTACTGTCATTACTTACAAAGCAAATTTACCCACACTTCAACATGGGGAGCTAATGCTAAGACACCTCCAGGCAAGTCCTGGTACGGTAATGTCTCCAGTGCAGTGTTAGGGTATTTGGACCTGATAAACAATTAACCCATTTATTATGTGTTATAGAGACATTATTAACGTCACAAGAGCAAACTATTCCACTGCACAGGAAAGATAGGAAGAGTGGAAAGAGACCACCCTGGCTTAATCAGGAGATCTTCCATGATCTAAAAATAAAAAAAAAGAGTCCTACAAAAAGTAGAAACTAGGTCAAATTACAAAGGATGAATACAAACAAATAACACAAGTATGTAGGGGCAAAATTAGAAAGACCAAGGCACAAAAGGAAATCAAACAAGCTAGAGACATAAAGGGTAACAAGAAAACATTCTACAAATACATGAGAAGCAAGAGGAAGACCAAGGACAGAGTAGGCCCATTACTCAATGAAGACAAAAAAGCAATAACAGAAAATGTGGAAATGGCAGACGTGCTTAATGACTTCTTTGTTTCGGTTTTCACCAAGAAGGTTGGTGGCAATTGGATGCCTAACATAGTGAACACCAGTGAAAATGGAGTAGGTTCAAAACAGGGAAAGAGCAAGTTGAAAATTACTTAGACAAGTGAGATGTCTTCAAGTCACTAGAGCCCAATGAAGTGCATCCTAGAATACACAAGGAGCTGACTGAGGAGATATCTGAGCCATTAGCTATTATCTTTGAAAAGTCATGGAAGACGGGTGATATTCCAGAAGACTGGAAAAGGGCACATATAGTGCCTATCTATAAAAAGGAAAATAAGGACAACCCAGGGAATTACAGACCAGTCAGCTTAACTTCTGGACCCGGAAAGATAATGGAGCAAATAATGAAGGAATCAATTTGCAAACATCTAGAAGATAATAAGGCGATATGTAATAGTCAGCATGGATTTGTCAAGAACAAAAAACTAGGGAAATACAACCATGATGGAGCTATTATAAGGTTGGTGCATAACTGGTTGGATAACCATTCTCAGGGTAGTTATCAATGGCTCACAGTCATGCTGGAAGGGCATAACGAGTGGGCTTCTGCAAGGATCAGTTCTGGGTCTAGTTCTGTTCAATATAGTCATCAATGATTTAGATAATGGCATAGAGAGTACACTTATAAAATTTGCAGACGATACCAAGGTGGGAGGAGTTGCAAGTGCTTTGGAGGATAGGATTATAATGGAAAATGAGCTGGACAAACTGGAGAAATGGTCTGAGGTAACTAGGATGAAATTCAATGAGAACAAATGCAAAATATTCCACTTAGGAAGGAACAATCAGTTGGACATGTACAAAATGGAAAATGACTGCCTGGGAAGGATTACTGCAAAAAAGGGATCAAGAGGTCAGAGTGGACCACAAGCTAAATATGAGTTAACAGTGTAAGACTGTTGCAAAAAAAACCAAACATCATTCTGGGATGTATTAGCAGGAGTGTTGTAAGCAAGACATGCAAAGTAATTCTTCTGCTCCAGTCCACGTTGATTATGCCTCAGCTGGAGTATTGTGTCCAGTTCTGGGTGCCACATTTCAGTAAAGATGTGGACAAACTGGAAAAAGTCCAGAGAAGAGCAACAAAAATGATTCAAGATCTAGAAAGCATGACCTATGAGGGAAGATTGAAAAAACTGGGTTTGTTTAGTCTGGAAAAGAGAAGACTGAGAAGGGACATGATAACAGTTTTCAAGTACCTAAAAGGTTGTTATAAGGAGGAGGAAGAAAAATTATTTTCCTATCCTCTGGTGATTGGACAAGAAGCAATTGGCTTAAATTGCAGCAAGGGAAGTTTAGATAGGAAATTTTTCCTAATGTCCAAACTGTCAGGGTGGTTAAGCACTGGAATAAATTGCCTAGGGAGGTTGGGAATCTCCGTCATTGGAGATTTTTAAGAGCAGGTTAGACAAACACCTGTCAGGGGTGGTCTAGATGGTGCTTGGTCATGCCATGAGGGAAGGGGACTGGACTTGATGACCTCTCGAGATCCCTTCCAGTCCTATGCTTCTATAATGAAGCACCAGCTCTGCTTTAGTTTAGATTGAGAAGCCCTTTCTACTTAAATGTTAATTCTTCTAAGTACTGTAAGATCTGTATGCTTACTTGGACTGTCTTGAAATTTGTTGTCTCATGGGGGAACAGGATAGGGTTAGTGACCCAAATTTCGGCGTCATTTGAGCAAGGAGTTCCCTAGACACAGCTCGTCAAAAACACAGCATTTTGCAAAATCAGCAGTCTTATAATGGAGGGAATTGTGCACCACAGAGCTCAACATCCCCTACTTGATCTCAGTCACTCATCGTTTATTTCAGCCAGTGTGTGGCACTGACTGCCCGTTTGAGGAAGCAATACTGAAAACATCTATTAAAGGAAACCTTTGGCTTTCTAGAACACTGCATGCAAACACACATGAGCCAAAGAGATTGAAACGTGCATGTGCTGTGAGCCTAGGCAAGAGTCTTTCCAGACAGTCCACTCTCACAGTAGCTGGATGGCTCAAGTACATTTGAGCCCTACTCTACTCCACAGTATTAACAACCTTCCTCAGAATACCATCCTTGCCACCATGGATGTCACTTTCCTATACACCAATATCCCTCACAATGACAGGATAGCTGCCTGCCCCAAATATTTAAAAGACAATGGACAACCATCAATTATCCATCCCAAACACATACCAAACTCATCCAGTTCATCCTCGCCTGTCATAGATTTACCTTCAACAATAAACATTTTGTCCAAAGCATGAGAACAGCCAGGGGTACTAGGATGGCTCCCCAATATGCTAACCTCTTCATGGGTCATCCTGAAGAAGAATTTCTGGAGAAGTGCATCATGAAACCAGTGATATACCTGAGAAATTTTCATCCTATGGGAAGACAGCTTAAACTCCCTCAGACTTCCACCACAACTTCAACAACCACCACCCATCCATTAAACTCTCTCTGGAGCTTTCCCACACTAGCATCAACTTCTGGACACCACAATCAGCTTCAACAATGGAACCCTACAGACAACCATATACAAGAAACCCATGGATCACCACACCTACCTTCATAGATCTAGTAACCACCCCAACCATACCAAGAAATATGTTATTAACAGCCAGGCACTCAGATACCACAGAATGTGCTCTGAGGAGAAAGTAAGTGATATATACCTTAATGAAGGGATAGCTTATTTTTGTCAAGGTCCAAATTTCTTGGTCAAGGTATAGTCAAGGTCCAGATTCCAAGAAAAAAAAAATTGAGAAACCCATAATGATAATAAACAAATAAAAACATTGTGGGGTCCATTCAAAAGCATCTCGCAGTCCGGATTTGGCCCATGGTCCGCCTATTGACTATCCCTGGCTTAACACACTTGTTGTTGATATTGTGAAGGCCAAAACTGTAACAGTGGTCAAAAAAGACCTACATAAATTGATGGAAGATAGGTCCATCAATGGCTCTCAGCCAGGATGGGCAGGGATGGTGTACCGAGCCTCTCTTTGCCAGAAGTTGGGAATGGGTGACAGGGGATGGATCACTTGGTGATTACCTTTTTGATTCATTCCTTCTGAAGGACCCGGCATTGGCCTCTGTCAGAAGACAGAATACTGAGCTAGATGGACTTTGGTCTGACCCAGTACGGCCACCCAGTATGGTCACTTAAAACCACCTTCATCAAACAAGGACACTTCATCAGAGAAGTAGATTGCATCATGCAACAGGCCACCCAAATACCCCAGGAGAACCTGCTTCAATACAGAAATAAACCCCCTTCTGACTGCATACCCCTATTTGTCACCTACCACCCCACACTGGAACCCATACAGTAAAGCTAGTGTAACCAACAATGGGTGTAAACAACTACACCCCATACGCGATGGGTACCCCATCATGAAAGAAATATTGCAAGAATCATCTCTTCTGGTCTTCGAACAATCTCTTCAAACTCATTGTTGCCCTGGTTTGAGGGATGTGTATACCCCATTATGTGATCAAACTAATTGCAACCATATTATGTGCATTCTGCCAATAGGAATTAATGAAATAGAACACCACATAGTTAAGGGTTAATTTGGAGACAGGCTTTTAGAAGCGAGGTCATATCTAGTTGATAGTTTTTTTGCTAATCAGAATGGGAGGAGGGGACAGACAAGTAAACAACTGAGACTGAAAACCTTGGTGGTTGGAAAACTTTGAATCTAGGCACCTCTGATATGAAAAGTTGACTGAAAGTTAGAAAAGAGATGATCCAGTTGGGGTCATTATGACCTATGTGTTTTGTAGAAGTTAGTTATAAAAGATTAGCTAATAGAGTATATTGTGGAGCAGTCCTCTGAAGCCATCTTGAGACACTTTTTTCTGACACCCTTTCTCCCTGGTGGGTGAGCAACTGGCCACTGCAAACCTGCTGTTAATTACTCAATACCATTCCAGATCTTAGGGAAAAGATCTGGGATGTTCTAAACCTATTGCTTATGTCTCTGTATGCTTAAATCTAATAAACTGCAGTGTTAGATAAGAACATACTTACTTGCATTTAATCCTTGATCAGACAGAAGTGCTGTGTTCCTATTGATTGATTCCTGACACTGATTGATTCCTGACATTCCACACAAAACACCTTTCAAGATCCCAGGATCTTATACATGCCTATCACATGTAGCACACTTCATCCAGTGCACTAAATGCCTGAATAATGATTATATGGATGAAACAGATAAGCATTATAAACTCAAATGAATATACACAGGAAAATGATAAAAGACAAAAACACCCTATCACCTGTGGGTGAACACTTTTCATAAAGTAATCCTCTATATCTGACCTATCAGACCCAATCCTCAAAGGCAACTTGCACAGCATTTTCAAAAGAAGAACCAGGGAGCTTACATTCATTACTCTGCTGGACACCAAATCATGGATTATGGACATCATGGATTGAACAGAGACACTAGATTTATGGTTTATTAAAACAATCTGTAATCCACTAACCCCTTCTTTTTTTCCTATGTTTGCAGCGGTGCTAATGGCCCATTATACTTTGAATGGTCCCTTACAATATGTGCGAACTAATTATGCTAAATAATCTGTTCCATCTTGCATTTTGCTCTGACATTGGGAGTAATGTTCCCAAACCTGAAGAAGAGCTCTTTGTGGCTCAAAAGCTTGTCACTCTCACCAACAGAAGTTGGTCTAAGAAAAGACATTACCTCACCCACATTGGCTTTTCAATATCCTGGGATCTACCCAGCTACAACTACGCTGCAGACAACCCTACGCTTGTCAGAAATCTGAGAATAATCTCTAGGAATATTGACAGGTTTCAGAGTAGCAGCCGTGTTAGTCTGTATTCGCAAAAAGAAAAGGAGTCCTTCTGGCACCTTAGAGACTAACCAATTTATTTGAGCGTAAGCTTTCGTGAGCTACAGCTCACTTCATTGGATGCATTCAGTGGAAAATACAGTGAGGAGATTTATGTACACACAGAACATGAAAAAAATGGGTGTTATCATACACACTCACTTAAGATGAGCTATTAGCAGCAGGAGAGTGGGGGCGGAGGGTGGGGAGAAGAAAACCTTTCTTGATAACTTCTGGAAATGGCCCACCTTGCTTATCACTAGAAAAGGTTTTCTCCTGTGCCACCCCCCGCCAGTGGTAATTATTATTTTCTGCGGGTATCTGCTGCTGTTCTTGTGACACAGTGCCCTCTGGTGGGCAAAAGGTGGAATGCAGCAAGATTGTGGCAGAAGCTTTTTTTTTCTACACAAAAAATTAAAGATATGCATGGCTCATTAATTATGCATGCCTACAGTAGTACAGAATTCCTCCAGGAGTAACGTTTGGCGAAAACCTGATTTCACAACAGCTGTTCCTTTGTAGAAGATTTTCTTCTTTGATGAAACACAAATGCCTCATGATTAAAAAAATCCCATTCCCCATGCACCAAGTGAACACTCCAAGGGTTGAAATGCAGTAGCATTCAAGTTCAAAATCTTGGTCTTTATCTTCAAGGTGCTCAATGGCCTTGGCCTAGTGTATCTAGAAAATCCACTAATGCTACAGGACAAAGACTGTGGTCAACATTTACTCTTGTCTGCCACAATGAAATGGAATTCTTTACAAGGTAAAGCTCATCTAGGTAGGAGACAGAGTTTCCTTGAAAAGGTGACCAATAATTTAAATCTGATTGAATATCAGATGAGGAGTGAGCAGAGGGATTCAAAGAGGAAAGTGATGGGTTCAAATCAACAGATGGAGAACATGCTTTTAGCAGCTCAACCTCAATACATTATTTCTGGCCTTTCCAGTGTGCAGTAAATCAGTTACTGAAATTGCGAACTGATGGTAGTTGGCTTATTTAGGCACATTATGGTACCTTTCCTCAGTCCTCAAGTCCATGCAGTTCCATCCCCCCTCTTGAGTCACATGAGCTTGGGGAGGAGAGAAACTATGGAGACAACCCAGAAACTCAGCTGAGGGGGACTGGGCCATGCAGCTCTAATGAGGACCTGCAGATTCTGATGGTGTCATCAATCACACGTTCATAGAATCATAGAATCATAGAATATCAGGGTTGGAAGGGACCTCAGGAGGTCATCTAGTCCAACCCCCTGCTCAAAGCAGGACCAATCCCCAATTAAATCATCCCAGCCAGGGCTTTGTCAAGCCTGACCGTGAAAACTTCTAAGGAAGGAGATTCTACAACCTCCAAAGGGAACGCATTCCAGTGTTTCACCACCCTCCGAGTGAAAAAGTTTTTCCTAATATCCAACCTAAACCTCCCCCACTGCAACTTGAGACCATTACTCCTTGTCCTGTCCTCTTCTACCACTGAGAATAGTCTAGAACCATCCTCTCTGGAACCACCTCTCAGGTAGTTGAAAGCAGCTATCAAATCCCCCCTCATTCTTCTCTTCTGCAGGCTAAACAATCCCAGTTCCCTCAGCCTCTCCTCATAAGTCATGTGTTCCAGACCCCTAATCATTTTTGTTGCCCTTCGCTGGACTCTCTCCAATTTATCCACATCCTTCTTGTAGTGTGGGGCCCAAAACTGGACACAGTACTCCAGATGAGGCCTCACCAATGTCGAATAGAGGGGGACGATCACGTCCCTTGATCTGCTCGCTATGCCCCTACTTATACATCCCAAAATGCCATTGGCCTTCTTGGCAACAAGGGCAAACTGCTGACTCATATCCAGCTTCTCGTCCACTGTCATCCTTAGGTCCTTTTCCGCAGAACTGCTGCCTAGCCATTCGGTCCCTAGTCTGTAGCTGTGCATTGGGTTCTTCCGTCCTAAGTGCAGGACCCTGCACTTATCCTTATTGAACCTCATCAGATTTCTTTTGGCCCAATCCTCCAATTTGTCTAGGTCCCTCTGTATCCTATCCCTGCCCTCCAGCATATCTACCACTCCTCCCAGTTTAGTATCATCCGCAAATTTGCTGAGAGTGCAATCCACACCATCCTCCAGATCATTTATGAAGATATTGAAAAAAACCGGCCCCAGGACTGACCCCTGGAGCACTCCACTTGACACCGGCTGCCAACTAGACATGGAGCCATTGATCACTACCCGTTGAGCCCGACAATCTAGCCAACTTTCTACCCACCTTATAGTGCATTCATCCAGCCCATACTTCTTTAACTTGCTGACAAGAGTACTGTGGGAGACCGTGTCAAAAGCTTTGCTAAAGTCAAGAAACAACACATCCACTGCTTTCCCTTCATCCACAGAACCAGTAATCTCATCATAGAAGGTGATTAGATTAGTCAGGCATGACCTTCCCTTGGTGAATCCATGCTGACTGTTCCTGATCACTTTCCTCTCATGTAAGTGCTTCAGGATTGAATCTTTGAGGACCTGCTCCATGATTTTTCCGGGGACTGAGGTGAAAACCCGTTGTGGGTTTTTTATATATTTTCACTCTAGACATTAGTAGTATACAGCTCAATAGGATTCATCAATACATATATTTTTACAGGTTTCCACACCCTCTTTTGTCCTCCAGTTTCATATGTTGACACATACACATTTGGCACTGTTGACCATTTTTGAAGGAAAAAAAAGTATTTTTTCCTTTTCACAAGGCATATTTATTAGAGATGACCTGAAGAAGTCTTCTTCTGAAAGCAGTGAAATTGAGAAAGCCTTTACAAAGTACATACACCACAGGAAGCTGAGTATTTTGTACATTGTGCAAAATGTGTTTTGCCAGGGGAAAAAAGACAAATGATTATTTTAAATACAAAGTATATGGTTCTCTTTCAAAGCATGGAGATAAACTGCAAGTTACCACCCAGGCATGGCAAACGTACCCTGGGAAAACACAATTCTTTTGGGAGGCTTTTGAGGATGCTATCAAAAAGCCCACAAGTTTCTGCTGGTGGATTTAAATGTTTTAGCACCCGAAGCCTACAGGTTAAGAACAAGCATTTCTCCCCCAGACTGGCCCTATGTATACACCTTGAAAAAAACAGAAAAGTAGTAATTTTTTTAACAATCCTTAGCCATTTTAAAAAAAAAGCATCCCCCTGATAAGCATGTCTAGCCATGTACACAGAAACCTAGCTCTTTTGAAACTCCTCATCAAAGCCAGACCGCATCAAAGGAAGGTTATTCTGTGCTCAGCCTCTGACAACCTGGTAGTGGCCAGCTCAGAAATAGCACTCAACTCTGTAAAAGGAAAAGTCCCCCAGAAACCCTAACAAGTAAGCATGCTAAAAAGAAAATGGGGGATTAGTAAAACACTGAGCAATTACAAAAACCTGTTCCTCAAAAGAATAAAAGATGATTGTAAAACAGATCAGGGGTTTTATCAAACCTTTCTTGAGCTTTGCTGTCAGGCATTTTAAATAAAATGGTTGAAAAATTGTACCTCGTTCCTAGCCATCAGCTAGAACAAACACGCCTCCAGTGATGAAACATGCCTCTAGTGATGAAGAAAATATCAGAACCACACCTCCTCACCAATTTGATTCAGAGATGAAAGACATTCTTCAAAGATCCAGTTTATCAGACTCTGAAAAGGCTAAACTTTACGAGAGGGTCCTACAAAGGTATCTGGTATTGGCCAAGAAGGGTGAAGAAAAAAGACTAAAAGAAGTCTCTTTCTCCCAGAGTAAGAGGAGCAGGGGGCTGGGCCCATGGCAAAAAGGCGGAGGGTCATGGCCCCTTGGCCTCCCCATCTTCCAGTATCCCTGTCACCATGTGGTCATTTTCTGGCAGGGGCATGCCTATGGACAGAACTCTAAGGCTTTCAAGCCATGTGTAGGGCAGCTTGTGTTTGGAACAAAGGAAGCACAGGCTGCATGACAAAAGACTATAAAAGGCAGCTGCATCTTCTCCATTTTGTCTTCAGTCCTGCTTCTTATCTCTGGATGAACTTTGCTACAAAATGAAGCTCTGAACAAAGGACTGAATGACCCATCCTAGCTGGCGTTGTGTTCCAGAGGGACATTCAAGCCAGCAAACTCACAAGTACTGATAGGAGCCTGATATATGGACTTTCAAATCTTTGTATATATGTAACTGCTTTACCATTTAACATCTATCTTCTTGTTCATTCTTTTTTCTTTATAATAAACCTGGCTGGCAGAGTGGTATTTTGGGTAGTATCCAAACCTATACTGGCCTGGTGACATGGCTGACCCTTTGGGGTCAGAAGAACATTTTGTATATGTGAGCAGAGTTTTTAGATAACTTCTCACTGTACTGGACGTAGGTGTTGATTGGGAGCGAGAGACTGGAAAGCAATTAAGGGGCTGTGTGATTTCATTTTTGCTTCTTGGCAACCAGTGTGGGGGATTAGAAGCACAGTTTGTGACTGGTTGGGGAGTTTAACTTCAGTGTTACCCACCAGTCTGGGGAGCATCTGCTCTCCCCTTTGCAGCCTGCCCTGACATTGGCATTTCCAGTGAGGGGTTCCCCTCGCACTGCTGGTCACACCCCGTTTGGACTGTACCAGTTAGTCACCATGCCTTTTGGTTTCTGTGGGGCCGCAGCCACATTTCAGTGACTTACGGACAGGCTGCTGCAATCTCACCACCTATATGCAGCAGCCTACGTACACAATATAGTTGTAGACAGCCTCATGTGGGAAGAACATCTCCAACACCTCACAACCATCTTGCAAGCTATAGGGGAAACCGGGCACACCACCAACCTAGTCAAGTGCCATCTTGGGCAGCGAGAGGTAACATAGTTGGGGTACAGTGTGGGCCAAGGTACCCTACACCCCTAGTTGGATAAAGTACAAGCCATAGGGGACTGCCCGGCCCTTATGACAAAAAGGCCGATAAGCCAAGTCTTGGGCCTAGAAGGATACTATTGCTACTTTGTGCCAAACCTTGCAACGCTCATGTCACCCTTACCCGACCTAAAAAAGAGCTTCCAGCTTCACAAGATACAGTAGTCAGCAGAGTGTGAGAGAGCCTTCCTGGAACTGAAGGATCGACTAACTAGGGAGCCCATCCTATTCCACCCAGACTTTGACAGAGCCTTCATATTACAGACTGACGTGTCAGAAATGGGATTGGGAGCAGTGTTTTCCCAAGAAGCTGAGGGAGAGGAGCGTCCAGTCCTTTATTTGAGCAGGAAGTTGTTTCCCTGAGAGCAGAAGTATTCAACGATAGAAAAGGAGGTGTTGGTGGTGAAGTAGGCGATCAATGCACTTAGGTATCATCTACTGGGGAACCCCTTCCAGTTGGTCACTGACCACATGCAACTTCGATTGCTTAACATTATGAAGGACATCAATGCCTGGGTCATGAGATGGTAACTTTCACTGCAGCCCTACGATTTTCAAGTTGGCCACTGACCCGGAAGGCCCATGCAAATGGCAGACTTCTTTTCCCGAGTGGGCAGTAAAAACCCAGAAGAGAGACCACAACCAGATTCCCTCTTAAAGAGAAGTGTGCATGACGGGGCTCAGTGGTTGCCCTTGTAAGAACCATGATAAGTGCAATGTAAGTGAACTTAGCCAGTATGCCATGGTACCAACTCTTATTGTGAATTTAGAGTTACATGGTATCTTTGTAAAGTCCAATAGGATCTCCTTATTCCTGGCTTTAAAATCCTGAAATTTCCCATAGTAGAAATAATCGCTGTCTCCCATTACTTGAAATGAGATTGATGCCAAACTGCCCTGGGATGAGACGACTATCATTCACTACAGGCTTTGCATGTGGAAGTAAGGCTGCCCCAAATAGAGATGGCTGCCATCTCCCACAGTTTTCCATTACACTGAAGCCAGTGTGCCCTCAGAGACAATGGCCACTTTCTGGACTCTGTGGTTAATGGCTGGACAAGTAACTCTGAGGAACTGGGAGGAACGTGGGAAGCAGGAGACATCCTCATGAGGAGAAGAGGCTATTCAGAGAGGTGCGGGGGAGGACTGAGGAGATCTCAGGGAAATAGGGGGTGAAAGAGGGAAAATGTGAGGGGTAAGATACTGTAAGGGCAGGGGAGAGGGTGGGAAAATGTGGGGGCAAGTGAATGCAAGGTGGCACTGGGGACAGAAGCCTCTGGGGGGCAATGGGAGGATTGTGGAGTGGAGGAGGGGACTTAGTGAGGCAGGGAGGGGAAGGGGATAGGATAGGGGTAAGGGAGAGAGATGAAGAGGCACAAAATGGCAGCTCCACCCTTGCAGGGGTTAGGAGTAGATAAGGGGAGTCATCTTCAAGCAGATAGGGGGGAAGTCTGCAGTTTGCATATTTGTTTAGTGTTGAATTTGACCCTAAGGCACTCCACAGACTAAATCAGGAGGCAGCTTTCCCCTAAAGGCTCACAAACCAGACAAGAAATTTACAAACCGTGAAGTATAGTATAATTATAGTTTTACTCTTGTGATATTTAGGCCAATCTCATATGTATTTGGTTTTTGAAGGTCCTAATGGATCATTTTTGTAAACTTAAGTAAAGCATGTTGGGTGAAATTCTGGCTCCACTGAAGTCAGTGACAAATTCCTGTTGGAGGAGAGTGGTTCTTCAACAGCCACCCAATAGGAGAAGTGGGGGGAAACAACCTAACTAGTTTGAAGATGGAGCTTGAAAAGTTTATGAATGAAATGATGGCATGGGGTTGCCTATGACAGCAGGGACTGAATTCGATGACCGAGGAGATTCCTTCAAGTCCTATGTTCTATTGACTTCAAAGGCACCAGAATTTCACCCACTGAATTTAGGTACAGTGCAAAAATTATGAGAGGAAATACCGTTAAGTCCTTCTGTCTCCTCCAGCTCCAGGACCGGCTCAATGTACCCTTCTTGCTCCAGCTTTAAGACATCTTTCTGCCTTGACTTTGGAGCTCTCTGTGTCGCTGAATCTTGCTCCTGATTTAAACCATCAGATAGTGAAATGAAAGAAAATAAATTATTGGTACTTCATCAATAATTGACTTTCTCACTAGACACAAACACATGTATTTTCTTCCCCATTTGTGTGAATACAAACAAACTGAAAATGTGGAAGGATCACTGCTAATTTCCTTGTAATAATCTGAGAAGTGCAATGTATAAGATGGAGTCCTCAGCTATTTGTAGGGAATTTTACCATGAAATCCTGGGCCATATCTGAAATAGATGAAGATGCAAAAATGCAACCTTTACTTCTGCAAAAATACGTTAAGTGTTGGGTTTGTTTGTTGGGTTTTTATTATTGTTTTGGTTTCACTCAAATAATTTTAAAAGCAGCTGAAGATTGCAGGTGAAAATTTCTTAGGAGGCTTTTCTATTCCTCACTGAGGCCCAATACCCAGGTTAATTTAGAAAAAAGAGGTGTTAAATAATAACAGTTATAACCAAAAGAAAAAAAATGTTTTTGTCGTATGTGTAGAATGAAATGTCTTCTAAATTCAGAGGTGCTTTCGTATTTACAGGACTACTGAATGTCACACAGGTTACACATTGCTATTTTACTGGGACGTTCTGCAAGCTTCATACACTTTTGACTTTGTGCAACTGTACAAGTACATAGTGAAATCAGGATAGACCGTTTTGTTTGTTTTTTGCTTGAGTTTATTTTATTTCTTTTTTCCCTGGGGAAAAAAAAAAGCACTGGGTGATATTTTCATTCCTGCTCTGGACGCTTTATGCTGGGTAAAAGGGCCAGAGGAATGGTTCCAGCGGGGGGAGAATCCCCTCTATACAGGAAGTGATGCTTTGCCACTGTTAAAAAAAATTACAACTGTTTCTTTGAGAAGGTCTAACAGCTCCATACTTTAGAACAGGGACTTGACATTTGGAGCAAGGGGGCCTTTCGCTGTCTCTCAGAAAATTCTTCCAGAACTACCCAATTTATACGCCTCTGAAAATAACTGTTGGCACATGCTCAGTAGAGGCTTTTTAGAAGCTGGCAGCCAAAATCTAAGATTCCATCCTCACTGAGCATGATCCATCCCCACACAGCTCCAAGTTAACCTTAGTGAATGTGCTCCATCCCTGAAATTCTCTGTGCCAACCGCACTGAGCATGATCTGCCTGCAAAGAACTCACAGAGTATGCTCTCGCCCAGGGCTTGAGGCTGACAAAAACTTTCCCTGCAATTGCTCCTTGCAGTTGCTGGTGGCCACCGTGGCATCGGGCATTGAACTGCTAGCAGGGTGAGTGTCTGCTGTGGTCTCAAAGCTCCCCCTGCTGGCACCCTGGCAGTGAGGATGAAAGCCTGATTCCACTGTAGATGGGGTGAGATGCAGAACAGGGACTGGGGCAGCTGGAGGATATTAATGGAATGTGGCAGAACGCAGTGTAATGGGAATCAGAGGCAGAATGGTGTAGGCGCTCCAGATATCCGTCCCCCTTCTACCACCCCATCCAAAAAAACCTCATCCTCTTATACCCACAAGCTGCCTGTGATGGCCCCGATTTCCATGAGTTGCTTCAGGCTCCCAGCATTGCCGATAGTGCACCCGTCACAGTTCCTGGGAGTGAGGAGTAGAGCCCCAAACCAAATGGGAAGAGTCCCGCTTACCTATAGATCCTTTGCTTTTTCTACAGAATGGGGAACATGGAAAGCATCCTTTTTTCTTCTTCCTTTTCCATTTTTCTTTGGGCTCTAGTGTCTCCTTAGCTAATAAAGAAGAACAGATTAAAAGAGTATTCAGTGGTTACCCTTGTAATAGGCATGATAAGTGAGATGTAAGTGAACTTGGCCAGTATACCATGTTGCCAACTCACATTGTGAATTTAGAGTTACATGGTGTCTTTTAAAAGTCCAATAGGATCTCCTTATTCCTGGCTTAAAAATCCTGAAATTTCCCATATTAGAAATGATTGCTGTCTCCCATTACTTTAAATGAGATTGACACCAAAATGTCCTCAGACGAGATGATTATCATTTACCACAGGCTTTGTGTTGGGTAAAATGTCCAGAGGAGTGTTTCCAGCTGGGATAGAATCCCCTCTACACAAGAACTGATGACAGCCGCAGGATCAAGGGTGCGGTCTGAATCCCTAGGGTAGGAGGCATACCCGGGCTGGAGCTGCAGGCAATCAAAACATATCAGGGATGGACCCACAAAACGTAGCTCTGCAGAGATTGTGGGAAGTCCTGCTGCTCACAGGCAGTCAGGGACAGGCTGCTATTACTTAGAAAGCCCCTGCTTTGGAAGATGTTTTCGCCCCAGAGTAGCCCACAATCAGGAGTTTGTAAAGGTGGTTTAAAGCCATCTTGTCCTCCTCTTCATGGACTGCAAATAAAGGGCAGCACGGAATCTAAACCCATATGATCAATGTTACTATTTAATATTATTAATCATGTTTATTACATCAGTAAGAAGGGCCTAAGGCAGGGGTAATCAATAGGCAGACCGCAGGCCAAATCCAGACTGCCAGATGCTTTTGAATGGAACCCCAAATCTTTTTATTTTCTTCTTCTTATAATTTTTTTATTATTATTTCCTCTGGAGTCTGGACCTTGACTATACCTTGACCAACAAATTTGGACCGTGACAAAAAAATAATTGACTATCCCTGGCCTAACGTCTAACCGGAAGAAGCCCCATTGTGCTAGCAGACAGTCCCTGCCCTGAAGAGCTTGTAATTTAACTAGTCCGGACATGCCAGCAGAGTGAACAATGTAATGGCAGCAAACATGTTAGTTCCAAGATATATTTTTTGAGGGGGTATTTAGGAGGGGATCAATTAAATGTAAAGAAAAGGGCACAGGGTATGGGAGAGGCAGGTAGGAGGCAGGCGTGATACTGTGGTGATTCTATTCAGCACAGCTCTTTTCTCAGCCATTTCAAGAAATCATAATTAACACATACCTAGCTAGATTACTTACTAAAAGTTCTAAGACTCCTTTCCTGTTCTGTCCCCGACAAAAGCAGCATACAGACAGACACAGACCCTTTGTTTTTCTCCCTCCTCCCAGCTTTTGAAAGTATCTTGTCTCCTCATTGGTCATTTTGGTCAGGTGCCAGCGAGGTTACCTTTAGCTTCTTCACCCTTTACAGGTGAGAGGATTATTCCTCTGGCCAGGAGAGATTTTAAAGGGGTTTACCCTTCCCTTTATATTTGTGACAACTATTCATCGAAAGAAAGAAAGAAATTAGTAGTCCTTACATATCCTGCTTTCTTTGTATGTGTCCGTCTTCCTTAGATCATAAGGTCTTTGTATTGTTAAGGAAAAGTTAGCACATGTGACTCCATTTTGGTTTGGGGCCCACCATTGTCTAAAAGCAAGCACATCATGCACCAGGAGGAGTGTTCCTTAGACACTGCATCCCTGTGAAAATCCTCCTCCTTGTCTCCAGCCTGCCTTGACTCCCAGTATCTGTTTTTTGTAAGTCTCTAACTCCATATCTCCTGGCCTGTGATGTGAGGCCTCCCATCCTGATAAAAAAAGTTCCTGATGCATGGCTTTCGGACCATGCTGTGTAATTAACATACTGGTTTAGCACGAGGAATGCACCAAGCAGGGATAGGTGGTAGATAAGAAAAGGGTTTGTTTATTGGCTAAGGTTTCTGATGCACGAGGGCAATATGCTTTGCTAAAAAGTATATAACCTTTGTATAATCTGTATTCAGGGTCCCCTCCTGGCTAGCAGGGGGTCACCACGCTTGAGCGTAATAAACTTGGTGTTTTGTGGGAACTCTGCAGTTGTGGACTTTGTTTATGTGCCTCAGCCTAGATTCGAACAGTGCGTGACCTATCAGGTATAATTCGTAACAGCATTTGTGTGCGTGTCCTACCAGGTGTAATTCGCAGCATTTGTGTGCATGTCCTACCAGGTGTAATTCGCAGCATTTGTGTGCATGTCCTACCAGGTATAATTCGCAGCAGTTGTGTGCGTGTCCTATCAGGTATAATTCGTAACAGTTTTAGGGAGTGACCTTACTCTTTCTGTTTTGTAAAGCACACACGATTGGTACTGAACAGATAAATAATGGATACATCACCAAAAAACAAACAAAAAACAAAACAAAACCCACCTTTGTCATAAAGGTTGGTCTCCTCAGTAAAGTAAGCCATAACAATTAGGACAAAGGCTACGAAGTCAAGTACTCTCAAGTTAGGAAATACCAGAATGAGTATTGCCCATGAAACATTAACTCTGCAATAAATGAGGCAGGGATCCTGCAGACAACAGACTCCTTCAATACACAGCCACAGAGCAAAGAATTCTGTGCACTGAATAAGGCAGGGGTCGAGAGGGAAAAAAATAACATGGGATCATGTAATTAATGTCTGCATCATCGGGCAAAGGCACAAGAGGACTGAATTAAGGGTGCCACGGCAACACTTATTTGGACATTTGCTAACCTGAGAATGCTAAACTTCTTAACCTTTTAATCCTTTTGAAAACCTTGACTTTGTATTTCCTAATTATTTGATGGTTTAATTTATTGATGAAAGCTAAGCTAAGAAGCGTTAAATGAAGGGTTTTTGGTTTCTTAATTTCCTTCGTTTTTGAATAGAAAGAACATCTATTATATATGTGCTGTTTAAACAATGAAGCTCTTACTCATCTGTTGTTTTCAGTATATATTTTATTGCCATTCTTATCTTTGTGAAGGTCCCTTTTCACCACTCAGTGCTGTGTTGATCAGAGTATAGAAAGTAATTAAATTAAACTGTATTAAAATAAAATTCATTTTATGCAACTTCAGTATCAGTGAAAGTTCTAAGCTCTAATCCTCAATTTATAAGAAGCAGATAAACAATATCCAAGTAAAAGAGCAGGAATTTTGCATCTTATTTTCACTGAGCCTTTACTAAGGAAAGTAGCAAACAATTGCTCTTTGAAAAGAAACACTGTACAGTACCACAGTATAAACCCAAATGAGCCCAGCAGGAGACTGTCCTGCTTATCCAAATCTGGTCCTGTTTCATTACAAACTTCCTTTCTGTGATGATGTTCTGGTAAGAAGGGGGCAATCAGTTGTCAAAGGTAGCTGTTGCCATGGCAGCCAGGGGCTAGTCATTCTCCCCAGGTGTGACAAGGAGCTGGAGGCAGGGAGCGCTGAGTGGTGGATTATCTCTGATGTCACAATGCTACTGCTCAGGCAGCACCCGTGGGCAGCAAATGTGCAGTGTGTGTGTGTGGGGGGGGGGGGAAACAGGCTTTCCCAGTGCTCCCGTTTCCCCAGATTTCCTAAAGAAACCAACAACATAACACCGAATGCACATTAGTGATTGTTCCACACACATGCTAATTAGTAGCTGAAATTTGATTCAAAGTCCCGATGGCATGTTTAGAAACCAGTGTTCCAAAACAAGGAGAGACCTTGTAAAACAGAAAATTTGGACGCTCTGGTGTACTTGTGGTTGTGTTAAATATTGAATACTGCGACTTTAAATTTTGGGCACGGTTCCTGGACCTACTTGCATGCTAAGCAGCGCAGTGGGGGTGTAGCAGCAGTCAGTCAGCAGGTACCCAGTGAATTGTGCCTCTCTGTTATAGGCAGAAGCTTACATTCTCTCCTTCTGATTTTGGGGTTCTTATGTGTTTTTGTTCTGGTCTTAAGAAACAAATTAGCGAGACATTGCAAACTTCCAGCAAGAATCATTTATGTTTTTCTCTAACTTCTCTGCTTGTGTGCCAGAAAACCTAAAAGACACAATCTCATAAAAACTGAAATAAAATTCTGCAGCCAAAAGTCCTAACTTCCCCCATACTAATTTCCCCCTACTCTTACTGACATCTTCTGGTCAACTGTTTGAAATGGGCCACCCTCATTGCCACGACAAAAGTGATTTTTCCTCCTCTGGTATCCTACTCTTAATTGAATTGTCTCGTTGGAACATGTCCATCTCCATGATATTTCGTTTGCTGGGAGTCCCAACCAAAATGGGATCGTGGGGGAGTTCAGAGGTTGTTGTAGGGGCGTTACAGCATTGCCACGCTCACTTCCGTGCTGCCTTCAGACCTGGGCTCTGAGGGCAGCAGCCAAGAAACTTTCTGAAGTGAGAGGAGGTTCTAAGATGTGCGGATGGGTCCCTGCTGCTGAGAGCACCTCAGCTGGGGGCTCCTACCTACTAGTCCCCTGGCAAATTAACGCAAGGACCAATTTGGGGGCATCCAGAAAAATGGACCCCTGAGCCCCAGAAGGAACTGCAAGGGAAGCCCTGAGCCCCAGCTGCGGATGCCGGGAAGACACCCAGAGTGCTGAGAGCAGTGGGGAGGGGCATGAAAGTCCTGAGCTCAGCACCCCAGCCTTGGCTGCAGCCACGGGGGTCAGAAGCCCCTAGCCCAGACACCCAGAGATGTGGCTGGAGCAGAAGTTCCAAGGCCAAACCCCTGAGCCCAACGCTGGGCTGATGCAGTGCACTCACTTCTGCATGCCTCTGGTGCACCTGACATCCCCAGCCCAGCAGACAAACAGCTAGGAGGCCCCTACTGGGTTCTCCTGGCTGGAGGGATCCCAGCAGGACAGGGAGATCAGATTTCATGGGGCAGGGCTAATTTGATCTTGCCAAGAAAGGCAAAACAAGAACCAACAGCTGTCAGTTGAAGCCAGAGAAATTCAGATGAGAAGTAAGGCACACATTTTTGACAGTGAGGGAGACTAACCACTGGAACAAACAGAAAAGGAGGACTTGTGGCACCTTAGAGACTAACACATTTATTTGAGCATAAGCATTCGTGAACTACAGCTCACTTCATCAGATGCATGCAGTGGAAAATACAGTGGGGAGATTTCATATACACAGAGAACATGAAACAATGGGTGTTAGCATACACACTGTAATGAGAGTGATCAGGTAAGGTGAGCTATTACCAGCAGGAGAGAGGGAAAAAACAAAAAATAAAAAATCTTTTGTTGTGATAATCAAGGTGGGCCATTTCCAGCAGTTGACAAGACCGTCTGAGGAACAGCGGGTGCTGGCGGGGGGATAAACATGGGGAAATAGTTTTATTTTCTGTAATGACCCATCCACTCCCAGGCTATATTCAAGCCTAAATTAATTGTATCCAGTTTGCAAATTAATTCCAATTCAGCAGTCTCTCACTGGAGTCTGTTTTTGAAGTTTTTTTTTGTTGAAGACTTGCCACTTTTAGGTCTGTAATCGAGTGACCAAAGAGATTGAAGTGTTCTCCAACCCAGTTTTTGAATGTTATAATTCTTGACATCTGATTTGTGTCCATTTATTCTTTTACATAGAGACTGTCCAGTTTGGCCAATGTACATGGCAGAGGGGCATTGCTGGCACATGATGGCATATATCACGTTGGTAGATGTGCAGCTGAACGAGCCTCTGATAGTGTGGCTGATGTGATTAGGCCCTATGATGGTGTCCCCTGGATAGATATGTGGACACAGTTGGCAACGGGCTTTGTTGCAAGGATAGGTTCCTGGGTTAGTGGTTCTGTGGTGTGGTGTGTAGTTGCTGGTGAGTATTTGCTTCAGGTTGTGGGCCTGTCTGTAAGCAAGGACTGGCCTGTCTCACAAGATCTGTGAGAGTGATGGGTCATTCTTAAAGATAGGTTGTAGATCCTTGATGATGCGTTGGAGAGGTTTTAGTTGGGGGCTGAAGGTGATGGCTAGTGGCGTTCTGTTATTTTCTTTGTTGGGCCTGTCCTGTAGTAGGTAACTTCTGGGTACTCTTCTGGCTCTGTCAATCTGTTTCTTCCCTTCAGCAGGTTGGTATTGTAGTTGTAAGAATGCTTGATAGAGATCTTGAAGGTGTTTGTCTCTGTCTGAGGGGTTGGAGCAAATGCAGTTGTATCGTAGAGCTTGGCTGTAGACAATGGATTGTGTGGTGTGGTCTGGATGAAAGCTGGAGGCATGTAGGTAAGCATGGCGGGCAGTAGGTTTCCGGTATAGGGTGGTGTTTATGTGACCATCCCTTCTTAGCACCGTAGTGTCCAGGAAGTAGATCCATTGTGCGGACTGGTCCAGGCTGAGGTTGATGGTGGGATGGAAATTGTTGAAATCATGGTGGAATTCCTCAAGGGCTTCTTTTCCATGGGTCCAGATGTTGAAGATGTCATCAATGTAGCGCAAGTAGAGTAGGGGCATTAGGGGACGAGAGCTGAGGAAGCATTGTTCTAAGTCAGCCATAAAAATGTTGGCATACTGTCAGGCCATGCGGATACCCATGGCAGTGCCGCTGATTTGAAGGTATACATTGTCCCAAATGTGAAATAGTTATAGGTGAGGACAAAGTCACAAAGTTCAGCGACCAGGTTTGCCATGACATTATCGGTGATACTGTTCCTGATGGCTTGTAGTCCATCTTTGTGTGGAATGTTGGTGTAGAGGGCTTCTACATCTATGGTGGCCAGGATGGCCTTTTCTGGAAGATCACCGATGGATTGTAGTTTCCCCAGGATGTTGCTGGTGTCTCGAAAATAGCTGGGAGTGCTGGTAGCATAGGACCTGGGGAAGAGGTGGATTCTCTGTTTCCTGGTATCCTCCCATCACAACTGGTTATCATTCTGGAAGGTGCCATGGCACCTTTTTGTGAATTACAAGCAATTGGGCTTAATATGGTGGTAAGTGTGTGAAATGTCATAGCCAGTGAAATAGAGGCCGGATTAGGAGATCAAATAGTTTCACAATCTATGTCTGTGTGGAAAACCCAGTGTGGGGTGAGGAATAGACTCTGCTGTTTTACTGGGTGGCCTGCTCGCTCCCCAGAATCAATAATGAGCAAGCGGGGAGATCCAGGGTGCAGCTCAAACATCCAGCTGGGCTGGCCAGGGGCAGACATCAGGCCTGCAAGGGAAAGGTGAGTGTGGCAGTGACTTCACAAAGGCCTTTGGCAGGAACTCAGCCTATTGGGCAAAGATGATGAGGCGGGTGTGACCCCACAGAGCTCCCTTGACAACAGCCCGGCAGGACAGGGGTGTGGGGCAGGGGGAACCTCGGAGACCCCTGTAGCCTTGCTGCAGCAAGCCTCCATCTCGCGGTCTCTCAGTGGGGACCAAGAGACGGTTGGTGTGGAGGAGATTCTCGGGATTATTTTTATGACTGTATTGATTGTGTGGAAAGAAATCGTCATCTGTGTAGAAGGTAAGAAAAAATATAGGCTCTAAGTAGAAGATGGGGGACCCTATCCTAGCAGATTCAAAGGCATCCCCACCCTCCCAGTGAAAAAGTTTTTCCTAATATCCAAGCCTTCCACACTGCAACTTGAGATCATTGCTCCTTGTTCTGTCATCCGCCAGCTCTGTGAATTTCATGAGAATCAATCTTTCATTAGGAAAATAATTCAAAAATACAAAGACAAAAAATGTGAATTGAAATCTATCCATCCTGATCTTCAGTGTCTGGGGGGTGTGGGACTCGGAGGCCAGACTGAGACCATCATTGGCTAGGGACACCCAGGAAGCCAGTAAAAAAATTCCAGTCCTCTTTGCAACCAAGCCTCCATAATCCAAGGAACACCTGAGGGCTGCGGGAGATAGAGGAGTGCTGAGAATGTCTAACTCATGATTGAAAATACAGAGATGTGTTATTGGCTTTGGATGGGGGACAAGTATCAAATCTGTTGGGGTTCTTGCCCCAAACAACAATCACCCATTGTCCTTTAGAGCACAAGGGCTCTAACACGCCTGACGTGCTCAAATCTCTTGCCTGCTAGGACTTAGAGAATTTTCTCCATCTCCATGATAGAGAGGGAAAGAGAAAAGAAGTGACCTCTCTTTGGTCACAAACCACGGTCATGCTGGAGCTAGAAAGAGAAGCATAAGAAAAACGTTGCATGAAAATGTTTTGCATTTAAAACTGATTTCTTAAACAAAGGAAATTTGAAGTGTGGTTAGTGAACTAAAATGATACGTTCTGGTTTTCACGTGTTTCTAGATTTATGAACTAGTATATCCATCCCCTCACACCTAGTTTTTATCCATAGATTGAGGGAGGAAAAGAAGTTGCCTGTTTTGTGAACTCTCAATGGCTTTCTTGAATTTCAACGAACGAGTCATTGAACTGAACTCTTTGAATAAACTGAAAAGAAGACAATAGTTTCTGCACCTTCCAAGGAAGCTATTGCTGTCCAAAGCTGGCTTAGCATTTCAGCTAACTTTGCTTCCAGGGCTTTAGCTATCATGTCAGTGGTGTGACTCTCTCAAAAACTTGGCAGTGAACATGTTCGATTTCATGTTATTTTTTCCTCTTCTCTTTAAATTATTGAAGAGATTTTCATAAATTTTGCCCTTAATTTAAAATAGATGATTTTTTTGGTCAAGCTGGGCCTTACAAATCTCTAAGGATGAAGATTCCACCACCTCCATAGGTCACACTCAGGGCCAGGTAGACTGGGAATAGAAGAAAATCACCAGTGAAAGCCAGGAGTCCAGATTCCCACCCCCCTGCCTCAGTCACAACAACAAGTCACACTCAGAGCCAGGGAGACTGGGAATCGAGTCCCGCTGGCACTTCCCAGCTCTGGAAGGGACTGTTCCTCTAGTGGTTAGTGCGGGAGCCTGGACAAAGGCTCCATCCCCGGCTCTATCCCTGACTCCCTCAACGACCCTGAGGCAGTGGCTTCTCCTGCCCAGGCCTCTGTTTCCCTCACTGGGGCTGGGGACACTCCCCTACAGCCCTTGGGTCATCACGCTTCAGGAATGTGCGTGAGGTACGAGGAGACCTGGAGATGGGAGGTGTGCTGCTGGCCATAGGTCAGTGTTGTGAACCCCCGGTTGCTAGGCTGAGTTTATCCATCCCCTGGCAGTAAAACATCATCTTGTTTTCACAGCCACTTTCGATCTGCAGGCTTCTACTCCCTGCTCTGCTGGCAGGGCATTGGGCAGCACCCTTACCAGCCCACCTGGGTGCAGGAGATCAAGGAGGAGGGCAAGAGACTAGGCCTCGGTGAGTATCTGCCACCCAGCGCTTTCCCATCTAGAGCAAGTGAGTGGAGTTCTCCAGAGCCATCCCCAGTGTGGTGGGAATGGGCCAGCAAGAGGGCTCCCAGGCCTTCCCTTGCAGGAGATTGTTCCCCACGTCGAGAGTCTTTGGGGAGGGCAGAACCTGCCAGGTGCTGAACACCCACAACCGCAATCAGTGGGAACTGAGGGCGACTCCTCCCTCCCAGCATTGGCACCTTGTGAACTTTTGCTGGGGACTGTCCGGGTGCTGCTCTTTCCCTGGCCTGGGAGGGAGCGGGACCTTCTGGGGTGGAGGGAGCTGCTTGTCCAAACTAACAGAGAGCCCCACTGCTCTGAAAGGACGAGACTCCCCTGGTGTCACAGGGCTCCAGGGGTGAGGGGGAACGTTGGGAGCAGCCTGTGCTGTGAGCTGCTGCCAGTGGGTGTGGACGGCAGCCCCCATGCTCTGGGGTGGGGTGTGTGGTGAGGAGAAATTGCCTCAGCGGAGGGGAGGTGGATGGAGGAACAGGCAGGCACATTAATGAGAGGCTGCCTTGAACCCAGACTCATGGCTGCTCCCCACTCATTCCCAGGATGCAGCGGCTGAGGCGGATGCTGAGGAGGAAGGCCGGGCTGGTGGCTCCGGAGCCGGTAGGGAGCAGCGGCCGGCTTTCCCAGGAGGAGAGCGGCCCCTCTGTCCCCGCGGGCGGGGAAGAGGCCAGTGGCCAGGCGAGGAGGAGGAGCTCTCTGGCTTTCTGGAGGAGGAGGAAGAAGACACCAGCTCCCTTAGCATGCCCTGAGGCCCCTTCTGGTCCCAAATGGAGGTGGCCCAGGGTGATGCTATGTAGGAGGGACCCAAGAGAGGGTGGGAGCCTGGGAAGGTGGCTCTGCAGCTTCCTTCACAGGAAGCGGAGGAGCCAGGAGCCGCACCCCAGTGCCCAACCGGAGCCATCCGCCAGCCTGGCCACCGAGGAGCCCCCAGCCAGCCCAGAGCAGGAGCTGGGCGACTCTGGCACGGGGACCAGCAGCTCCTCCTTCTCCCGAGGGGCCAGCAGCCCCTCCGTGGGGTCTGAGAGCCCTGAGGCTGAAGTCTCCCTCTGTGCAGGTGAGGGGAGACCCATGGGACAGGGGGGAGGACAGGGGCAGCGGGGGACTAGTAACACCCTGTCAAGGTTTCTTCCCTACTCTGAACTTTACGGTACAGAGGTAGGGACCTGTATGAAAGACCCCTAAGCTTATTTTTACCAGCTTAGGTTAAAAAAACTTTCCCAAGGTATAAACTTTGCCTTGTCCTTGAACAGTCTGCTGCCACCACGAAGCATTTTAAACAAAGAACAGGGAAAGAGACCACTTGGAGACGTTTTCCCCCAAAATATTTCCCCCAGCCCTACACCCCCTTTCCTGGGGAAGGCTTCATAATAATTTTTACCAACTGGTAAAGGTGAACACAGACCCAAAGTCTTGGATTTTAAGAACAATGAAAAATTAATTAGGTGTTTAAAAGATGAATTTTAATTAAAGAAAAGAGAAAAGAATAACCTATATAAAGTTAGGATGGTAAATACCTTACAGGGTAATTAGATTTAAAACAGAGAATTTCTTGAGGCAAAACCTTAAGTTACAAAAAGACACAAAAACAGGAATATACATTTCCTTCAAAGTTAGTAACAGCCCGTTTGTTGAGCCATTTATGAAACAGATTTGTTATTTGGTTTACATAAGCCACATTAGTTCAGGCCTTTTTTAAGGGTTTGAAATTTTACTTTGTAAGTTTTAGGTGGAACTTGAAATTGGCGATTTGGCTGTATTGCGCAACAAATGGCCTGTAATATCTGGCCAAGCCTAAGAAGGATTGGACCAGTTTTTTTTTTTTTTTTTACTTTGGGACAGGCCACTTTTGGATAGCATTCACTTTGGCCTGTAGGGGGTTGATAGTTTCTTGACCCTCCTGATGTTCAAGGTAAGCTACTCTGTTTAGGCCTATTTGACACTTTTTAGTCTTAACAGTTAGTTTTGCCTCCCTTATGCGCTTGAAGACTTTTTGTAGGTGTTCCAGGTGTTTTGCCCAGGATTCCAAAAATATGGCCACATCATCAAGGTCTGTGACTGCACATTTTTCCAATTCCGCTAGGAGACCATCTACAAGTTTTTGGAAGGTGGCGGGTGCATTCTGCAGCCTGAAAGAGAGCACATTAAATTCATACAGCCCGACATGTGTGATGAAGGCGGACATTTTCTTGGCGGATTTATTTAGCGGTACCTGCCAGTACCCCTGGGTTAAGTCCAAGATAGGGATGAACTGGGCCCGTCCCAGTTTCTTCACTAGTTTATTTGTTCGTGGCATTGGATAGTTGTTTGGGAGCGTTACAGCATTCAGCTTATGGTAGTCCATGCAAAAATGTATTTCCCCATTTGGGTTGGGAACTAGAACCACTGGAGATGCCCATGCACTGCCAGAGGGGCAGATTACACCCATTTGTAGCATATCCTGGATCTTCCATTCTATAGCAGTTTTAGCTTGAGGAGACACCCGGTAAGGTCGGGCTCTAATTGGGTGAGCATTACCTGTGTCAATGGAGTTGTATGCCCGTTCAGTCAGTCCTGGGTGGCTGAGAACGTCGGCGTGTAGCTAGTGCACAGCTCCTTGATTTGCTGTCGCTGCATATGCCCAAGGGTCATGGAGAGGTTTACCTTTTCCACACCACCAGCACTTTTTCCTTTGTAGTAGACACCTTTAGGCCACTCAGCGTTATCTCCTCCCTGGGCTGTAAACTGACAAATCTTTAATTCTTTGGAATAAAAGGGCTTTAGAGAATTAATATGGTACACCTTAGGCTTTCGGTTGGAGGTGGGGAATGCTATGAGAAAATTAACAGCTCCCAGGAGCTCTTGGACCATTAATGGCCCTTCCCACAACGCTTTTATTCTGTGGGCCTAGAGTGCCTTCAAGACCATGACCTGGTCCCCTACACTGAAGGAATGCTTTCTGGCATGTTTATCATACCAGACTTTTGGCTCTTTTTGAGCATCCTGTAGGTTTTCTTTGGCAAGGGCTAAAGAGGTTTGGCAGGTGTTTTGCAGGTTAGTTACAAAGTTCAGAATGTTAGTTCCTGGAGAAGGTGTAAACCCCTCCCATTGCTGCTTTACCAACTGTAATGGCCCCTTAACCTTGTGGCCATATACAAGTTCAAATGGTGAAAACCCTAAACTGGGATGTGGTACAGCTTTGTAGTCAAAAAGCAACTGCTGCAACACTAGGTCCCAATTATTGGAGTGCTTATTTACAAATTTACATATTATGGCCCCCAAAGTTTCATTAAACTTCTCCACCATGCCATTTGTTTGATGGTGGTAAGGAGTGGCAACCAAGTGGTTCACCCCATGAGCTTCCCAAAGGCATTCCATAGTTCCTGCCAGGAAATTAGTTCCTGCATCTGTAAGGATGTCGGAGGGCCAACTTACACTGGCAAAAATGTCTGCTAGTGCCTGGCACACACTTTTAGCCCTGGTGTTGCTTACAGCTACTGCTTCTGGCCATCGGGTGGCAAAATCCATGAAAGTCAGTATGTACTGCTTTCCTCTGGCTGTCTTTTTTGGAAAAGGAGCCAGAATATTTACAGCTACTTGCTGAAATGGAACCTCAATGATGGGGAGTGGCTGGAGAGGGGCTTTGCCCTGGTCTTGGGGTTTTCCCACTCTGTGGCACACCTCACAAGACCGGACATAGGTAGAAACATTCTTGCCCATTCCCTCCCAGTGGAACGACTTTCCCAAATGGTTTTTGGTTCTGTTCACCCCAGCATGGCCACTAGGATGATCATGGGCTAAGCTTAATAGCATTACCCGGTACTTAGTTGGAACTACCAACTGTCTCTGAGGATGCCAGTTTTCCTTGTATCCACCAGAAAGAGTTTGCTTGTATAAAAGTCCTTTTTTTACAACAAACCTGGATTGATTCGAAGAGCTGAGAGGTGGTGGGTTGTTCCGTGCCGCCGTCCAAGCTCTCTGGAGGCTTTGATCTGCTTTCTGTTCGGTCTGGAACTGTTCCATTGATGCTGGAGACATCAATTCCTGATTGGATTGTGGACCTGGGCTTGGTCCCTCTGGAAGCGATGCAGGTGATGGGGCTGTTTTAGTTGACTGTGAACCGCTCTTGGCTGGTGCACTATGTTGGGGTTCAGGCTCTGGCTGAGCCTCTTGTGTAGGGTTATCTGCTGCTGCCAGTGCAGGTTGGGTGGGGCCCTCTGGTGTTGGGGTTGCAAGTACTGGATTCAGTGCTGGCAATGGGTCTGGTGCTGTTTTTTTTGCCGGTTCCAGTTCCGGGACTGGCTCTGTCTGGATCTCTGTGACTGGATTCACTACTGCTGTTGCAGACGTTTGTATGGGGTCTGGTTCCAATATCTTTGAGTGCATCCTGATAGAAGTCTCCAAAATAGAGCTAGGTGTGACAGCTTGCTTAGCCTGTCTGTGGGTGACCATTCCCAACTTCTTGGCTAGCTTCACATGATTGGCCAAGTCTTCCCTCACCAGCATGGGGATGGGATAATTATCATAGACTGCAAAAGTCCACGTTCCTGACAAGCCCTTGTAGCGAACAGACAACTTGTCTGTAGGCAAGTCAAAACAGTTGGCCTTGAAGGGTTGAATTGTCACTTGGACCTCTGGGTCAATTAAATTGGGGTCCACTAAGGAAGCCTGGATAGCCAATACTCCGGTGTCCCTCCATTTTGTGACCTTCTTCCTGCCCACACTCACAGTTTCCCTCCACTCTGAGGGTGTCTGGGAGGCATCTGGGCCTGAGGACCTCTGGTGTGATTTTGGTGCAATGAACTATAATTTCCAGGGGTTCTTGGGGCAGTTGGGCTTGACATGTCCCGGCTTGTTACATTGAAAACTTTGCCCAGCTGACTGGTCACTGGGGCGACGTGGGTTGCTGGAGAACGGTGTGGTGGGACAACAAGGTGTCTGGAGTGTTCCTTGGGGTGTAGTTGGGGCCTTGGGCTGCCGCGGGTAGTAGGATGTGGTCTGAGGGTGTCCCTTCTGGTATCCGCTCCAACTGTGACCAGGGTTGTTCCTCTCTCCTCCCTCCACCCGTTTTGTTCCGGTTTGCCCCGCCTCTCTGGCAGTCTGGGACTGCTTGTATAGATCAGCATAAAAAGCAAGACTTCCTGCTGAGTCCATTTTTTTATCCCATAAACACTGCTATCTATCATCCTTGGACATATTCAGGAATTGCTCCTGTATTATCAAATCCCGTATTCCTCCAAAGCTAGTTACATCCTGTCCATTGAGCCATTTCTCAAACAGATCTGTTCTCTGGTTTACATAAGCCACATTACTTAGTCCAGGTCCTCTCTTAAGGGCTTTCACTTTTACTCTGTAAGTTTCAGGTGTAACTTGAAATTGTTTTAAAACCAAACCCTTGGATTTATTATAGTTCGAAGCCTCCTCAATCACCATCTTATTGAATATGTCCAGAGCTCTTCCAGGCAATCTTGCGGCCGATCTGGTCATCTTGTGAGCTTCAGGGATTTGATGGAGTGTGCAAAGTCTCTCAAAGGTGAGAAAATATTCAGCAATATCACTGGATTCATTATACTGTGGACATAGTGTAATGGATTGTTGGGGAAGGATTTGTGGATTGTTGGGGAAGGATTGTTAGGGTTATTTAGTATATTCTGCCGAGCCTTTGCCTTCTCCATCTCCACTGTATGCTTCCTCTCTTTTTCCTTCTTCTCCTCTGCATGCTTCTTTTCTTTTTTCCTCTCCTCCATTTCTGTTTCCTTTGCCTCCATTTCTTTTTTTGCCTTCATTTTCTCTGCCTGAGTTCGACCCATCTTTTATGTTCCTTTTGTTTTTCCTCAGCCTCAAATCTGGCTAATTGCAGCTTCTGTTGAACATGGCATTCTGTCCTCCTAACCTCTCTGTTTTTAACTCACTTTACACCCAAGAGTTAGAAATAAAGCAAAAAACCCAAAAACACTGACTTGTAAAATTTTGCTGTGCTGTAACCCGATACCTTTTTTCTTTGATAGCTGTTCTCAGCCGACAGAAAACTCCTTTTGTTATGCCTGCTGCTCTGTCCCCCAGACAGAGAGACAAAATCTACAGCTGCAATCACTTTTTACAAAACTTTTTAAAATCCTGCTGTGCTTCTGGTCCAAAATGATCCCACCACTGCCACCATGTCAAGGTTCCTTCCCCACTCTGAACTTTAGGGTACAGATGTGGGGACCTGCATGAAAGACCCCCTAAGCTTGTTTTTACCAGTTTAGGGTAGAAACTTCCCCAAGGTACAAACTTTGCCTTGTCCTTGAACAGTATGCTGCCACCACCAAGCATTTTAAACAAAGAACAGGGAAAGAGACCACTTGGAGACATCTTCCCTCAAAATATCCCCCAAGGCTCTACACCCCCTTTCCTGCAAAGGCTTAATAATAATCCTCACCAATTGGTACAGGTGAACCGAGACCCAAGCCCTTGGTTCTTAAGAACAATGAAAAATTAGTTAGTTTTTTAAAAGAAGAATTTTAATAAAAGTAAAGGTAAAAGAATTATCTCTGTAAAATCAGGATGGTAAATACCTTACAGGATCATCAGATTTATAACACAGAGAATCCCTCTAGGCAAAACCTTAAGATACAAAAAGACACAAAAACAGGAATATATATTCCCTCCAACACAGCTTATTTTACCAGCCATTAAACAAAAGAAAATCTAACACATTTGCTAGTTAGATTACTTACTAACTTAACAGGAGTTGGAAGGCTTGCATTTCTGATTTGTCCCCAGCAAAAGCATTACACAGACAGACAAAACCCTTGATTAGTCCCCCGCCCCCCTCCAGATTTGAAAGTATTTTGTTCCCTCATTGGTCATTTTGGGTCAGGTGCTAGCGAGGTTATCTTAGCTTCTTAACCCTTTAGAGGTGAAAGGGTTTTCCCTCTGGCCAGGAGGGATTTTATAGCACAGTATACACAAAGGTGGTTACCCTTCCCTTGATCTTTATGACACACCCTGTGCCCATTGGCTCACCAAGGCGCCAGGACGGAGCCACGGGAGCCCCACTGACACCAGTGGGAGTGGCCCAGCCACACTCCATGGCAGGAGATGCTGGGCAGAGTTGGGGGAACTCCAGCCTCCCCTGATAATGTTGGGTGGGGGCTGATGGCCACGGGGCCCTGAGGCTGATGGGGCTGAGGTCATCTCTGGGAAGGGCAGGGTGGGGACCTTGATGCCATGGGGTTCCTTGTTGAGGATGGGGGACATTGAGCCATTTCTCTACCCTGCATTCTCACAGCAGTAGCATAAATGATGCTTTTCTCCTTCTCTCCCTGGTGCAGAGACCCTCAGTGCCCAGCTGGAGGAGGAGGAGGAGGAGGAGGAGGTGTCCCCTGAACAAGACACCATCAGGGTCATCCAGCAGCACCTCCAGGGCAGAGTTGAGGTACAAAAATCTTCCAGCTGCACTGCCCCCAAGTCTGTCCTGCCCCTTGTTCCATCCCCACCCACATTCGGGGTCTTGTCCCAGAGAATCCATCACCCACAATGGGGGGCACTTCACCCCTGTTACCTGGCACCCCAAAGTGGGGGTGTTCATCTCATGCAGGCCAAGGTGTCCGCTCCCCGCAGACACTGCCCCGGTTACAACCCTAGTCTGTGCAGGGTGACACTGGTTTTGGGAAGAGGGGCGGCTTTCCCTGTCCAACTCCAGGGAGGTCCTGAGACCTGGAGCTTTTGTAGGTGGGGTGGGGAGGTCCCTACCTGACCATCTCTCTCTCTCTCTCTCTCTCTCCCACAACCCCACTCTTAGTGGGTGGAGGACAGGGCCAAACAGCTCCGCTTCCTCCACGCTGTCCCACGTCTGTGCTTGTCGGCACAGCAGCAGGGGTGGGACACTCTGGAGCCGCACTTCTCCAAAGCGGCCCTTGTGGAGAGCATTGCGGTGAGTGGGACCCCGTGCCTGGCTCCTGGGGTGAGGGAGCCCAACATGGGAGGAAGAGTTAGTGGGGCTGGAGGGGGAAGCAGAGGACAGGGCTTCCTGGGGATGAGGACTGGGGAGCAGGGAAAGAGGAAATTCTGACACTGATGGGGAACTGGCAGTGGGGAAACTGTAAGGCCGGAGGGGCAGCTGAGGCTGAGGGGAGGGAAGAATTGGGTGGGAGAGGAGGAAGGAAAGAGTAAGTTTGATGGATGGGAGGAATGGGGAGGCCAGCTGGTTGGGGGTGGGGGTGACACTGACTGTTTCTGCAGAGCACTTTGGCCTCCTCCCTGGGAAGCGCCTGTGGGTCTACAGGGCCTGAATCTCACATGCAATTTTATCTCCTTGGGGTCTCTCAGGAGCTGATTGAAGATCTGCCCATGGTGTCTGAGCCGAGTTCCATCGTCTCCAGCTCCATGGCCGCGGTTTGCAGCCTCAGGTACCAGGACCCTCCCATCCAGCTGCTCTAACCCTGGTGCAGATCCTCTCAGGCCTAGATTAACCCCAGCCGTGGCTGTTTGCATCCCCCAGCAGAGGAGTTGGGAACATCCCCTCTTTCCTGGCTGGGGGGTGATTTCACTCCCGTAACGTTACAGTGGCCATAGGGAGGGATCATTGCAGGGGAGGAGGGTCATGTGCATGACACTGCCAGCGCCACTCCGGTGCTGCCAAGCATAACACGGGCTCCTCTTTCCCTCCAGCAAACTGAAGCCACCACTTGCCCTGGAGCTGGAGTCACGCCTCCTGCGGGCTCTACAATACACCATTTTCACCATGGGCACGGGGCAGGACACCACCCACTTCCGGGTAGGTCATGATCCTACTTCTCTGTCCCAGGAGCAGGAGCGGCCTCTGGTCCCTGCCCCCTTGGTTTGATGGAGCTGCTGAGAATAGGGGAGGGGTGAGCAGAGCGGGGGGCAAGCCCGGGCAGGGCGTGTGGGGTCGGGGGGATGACACAAACTGCAAGGGAGGGCCCCTTCCCGCCAGTGAGGATTGCGTTACCCCTCTGTGGCTGATCCCAGCCTTCCCTCTTCTCCTCATTGTGTGCTCTGCTGCCTGGACTTTCCCAGGGATCCTACCTCCCACCCATTGCGGTTTGGCTTTTCCATATTCTGCTGGGTACCAGGCCCTGCGCAGAGAACTGCTAAGGGCAAGGATTGAAGAGCCAGCAGGCATCCAGCCATGAACTCTTTTTAAGTGTCCCTGCAGTGATGTGAATGGCAGAGGCCAGGATGTACCTTTTGGGTCTGGCCAGGGCTCCCCAGAGAACCCTCCTGGTCCCCTGAGAGGGGTAGCCCCATGTCCCATGACTGACGGGTGCTCCCTCTTCTTGCAGGCTGTCAAGGTTCCTTCCCCACTCTGAACTCTAGGGTACAGTTGTGGGGACCTGCATGAAAACCTCCTAAGCTTACTTTTACCAGCTTAGGTTAAAACTTCCCCAAGGTACAAACTATTTTACCCTTTGCCCTTGGATTTCCACTACCACCACCAAACTTTATCTGGGTTTACTGGGAAAACAAAGTTTGGACACGCATTTCCACCCAAAATCCTCCCAACCCTTGCACACCACTTCCTGGGGAAGGTTTGGTAAAAATCCTCACCAATGTGCATAGGTGACCACAGACCCAAGCCCTTGGATCTTAGAAGAATGAAAAAGTATTCAGTTTCCTTACAAGAAGACTTTTAATAGAAGTAAAAAGAAAAGAATTACCTCTGTAAAATCAGGATGGTAAATACCTTACAGGGTAATTAGATTCCAAACATAGAGAATCCCTCTAGGTAAAACCTTAAGTTACAAAAAAGACACACAGACAGGAATAGTCATTCTATTCAGCAAAGCTCTTTTCTCAGCCATTTCAAGAAATCATAATCTAACACCCACCTAGCTAGATTACTTACTAAGTTCTAAGACTCCATTCCTGTTCTGTCTCCGGCAAAAGCATCACACAGACAGACACAGACCCTTTGTTTTTCTCCCTCTTCCCAGCTTTTGAAAGTATCTTGTCTCCTCATTGGTCATTTTGGTCAGGTGCCAGAGAGGTTACCTTTAGCTTCTGAACCCTTTACAGGTGAGAGGATTTTTCCTCTGGCCAGAAGTGATTTTAAAGGGGTTTACCCTTGCCTTTATATTTATGACACAGGCTCTGCACAACACCTACTTAGAGAGCCTGGACACCATGCTCGGGGGCCTGCTGGCAGAGACCCCCACCACGGACAAGCTGCAGCACCTCTTGGAGGTGAGCAGAATGGGAGGGTCTGGGGGGGAATTTCCCATGAACCCCGTGGGAGGGCTGCAAAGGAGAGACTAGAAGAACCATGTTTCCATTGTGTCCTCCCAGCTTGGACCCAGATGGCCACGCTTTCCCAGAGCCATCAGTGCAGTTGAATGCTGGGACCCTTCCGCCATCCGGGGTAGCGGTGGCGGGGAAGGGGCGGGGGCAGAGGGAAGGAGCTGGGACTGTCAGCCAGAGCTCTGCATGGTTCCATTGAGCACTAACAGTGAGCACCAGGCCTGGCTGGGGACTGACAGACTGAAACCCCTGTGCGATATGGGACACAGGCCTCTGAGAAAAGTTTCAGGCTCCTTTCTAGGGAGACCCTGAGATACAGGAGAAGACTGAGGGAATCAGCTCTTCTGTCCTAGGGACACGGCAGTTCCTGGAGTGATTGTCCCCACGGCCCCTCCATCCATCCTACCAAGGCCTGTGGAGCTGGGGTCTGGGGGCCCAGGGCATGTGCCTCGATCCTGATGGGCTGTTGATGGATCAGGGGTTCAGAGCAAATAGACCAGCCCCAAGGCTGAGCTTTGTCCCAGGCTGGAGAGACAGTGGCAGCTTGTGCCCAGCAAGATGTGGGCAGTGTCACGAACCCCCACATGAGGAGTCAGATATTCCACCCTGAGCACAAGTTCTCTGCCCCATGTGGAGTGGGAGAGGCTCGTTTGTAGAGCATGTAAGCCTGCCGGCTGACTGTCCCCTGCCTTCTTCTCCCGCAGCACCTCCATTTCTGGCTCGACTCCAGAAACACCCAGGAGAGAGCTAGGGCCATACGGAGCAGCGCTGCCCTGCTCCGATTTGCCACCTCCCTCTCCGGATTTGACGTAAGTGACCTTTGACCCCAGCATCCTGCAGAGCCAGGGCTTGAGTCAAATTCCTCATCCCCTGGTTAAGTGGTCCCCCCTGGCTCCGTAAGGGACTGTGACATTCCATAGGCCACGGGCTGGCAGGGTCGTGCCTGGCCTCAGTGCCCTTGTTACTCTGGAGAAGCCTGGCAGCTAGTGCTCATAGAGGGCCCAGGCCGTGGGTCCCTTTGCTCCAAGCTCCCTTGGGGGCAGAGAGAAAGAGGGCTCTAGTTCCTCTCCCTCAGTGCCTCCTACAGATGGATGGGAGCAGAGCTCTACCCCGGGGAGCTGGGGAGCTGAAGGCAGAATGTTGATGGATTCCCCCCTTCTCCTCCTCCACCAGACCTCCTCCGATTTCCCCAAGGCGGGCAACTTTGTGCTGCGGCTGGGTCTCTACCTCTCTGACCCAGCCGATGACATCAGCCGGCAAGCCAGGGCTGGGATCTATTGGCTGCAGAGGCTCCTGCTGCAGAGGAGGGGTAAGAAACTCAGCTGGGCAATGGGACCCCATAGAAATGAGTCCCTTGGAGACTAGCTCCAGCTGGCCATTGGGACACCAATAGAACTAAGGCCTCTGCTCTTAGACCAACTGCAGCAGGGCAGAGGGACCCCAATGGAAAGAAGGCCCCTGTTTTGGGCCCCCCACTTACTGGCCAAGGGACCCTACAGAAAGAAGCTCCCTCCTCTGAGACTGACCCCAGCTTAGATGATGACTCACACTCATCTCCCTTATTCAGGGAGAGAGGAAGGGGACGAAGATGCCAGGGAAATTGGCTGCTTTACCTCATAGCCTGGCTCTGTCCCGCAGTCCAGAGAAATCAGCCCCCCCAGGGGGCTGCCAGCTGGTGAGGGGACAGGAACGGACCTATTGAGACACATGGAGGGAAAGAGCCCATCATGAAGGCAGGGGCAGGGACCACAGGGGATGGACACAAAGCTTGTAGAATGTCACCAGTTGGGTAGCTGGGGCCAGATCCTGAAGTCAGTGGCTGTGGGGCGTTTTCAGCATTAGCAGCCACCATTAACAGGCACCCATGCCCAGAGCACAAGGACCGTAAGGGTCACCTGATTACTGTGATGAATGAGACAAATCCCCCTTCAGGTACTAACGCACCTGGTGGGGACCCTGCCAGTCCATTGGGCCGTGGATGCCATGAGAACCCCAGCCAGTGTTCACCCAGCAAAGGGAAGAGAAGGAAACAGGCATTAAAGCCAGATGCCAAACCTCCCCAATGGGTGTGTCTTTCTCCCCCAGGGCTGAACATCAGAGAGGAGAGCGATCTGTGGTGTCGGGACGGGCTCCAAGACACCGAGCGCCTGGCGTACAGAAACATGGCCAGGGTGGGGGAGGTAAGGACTCTCCGCCAGGGCATTGCAGTAGCTCAGGTGTGGAGCTGTCTCCCCCTGCAGTGAGTGTGTTCTGTAGGGGGAGGGATAGCTCAGTGGTTTGAGCATTGGCCTGCTAAACCTAGGGTTATGAGTTCAATCCTTGAGGGGGCCATTTAGGGACCTGGGACAAAAATCTGTTGGATGATTTAGTTGGGGATTGGTCCTGCTTTGAGCAGGGGGTTGGACTAGATGAACTCCTGAGGTCCCATCCAAACCTGATATTCTATGATACTTATTTCCAGCAGACAGTGTTTGGCTGCAAGAGGCCGAGGAGCCTGGGCTGGACCCTTGCTAACGATCCAGGCTTTTGTGTGTTGCATGGATCCATGGTTACATGGCATAAAAGGGATCCTCTGGTGGGTTGAGTTAATGAAGGATTGTATCTCCAGGAATCTGGCTCTGCTCACTGTCTCCCTGGCTGACACCCTGGTGTCTGAGAGGTGAGCCCCTGGGTCAGTGAGTTGGGAAGCTCACACCAGCAATTGCTGGACCAGATCCTTGTTGGATTCCCTGCACCTCTGGAAGCACAGGCAGGGTGTGGGGTTTGCCGAGCACCAGGGCGAGCCAGGAAGCAGAACCTGCCCCTGCCCTGGGCCTTGTGTGAGGGACACTGAGCTCCTTTCCTGGGCTGAGTCACTGCAGCATATGTGACGCTCGTGGGATTGTTGGTGGGATGGGGAGCAGGAACAGAAGCAGATCGAAAAGGTCCCTAACCTCTAGCGGGTGAGCTGCAGAAAATAGCACTGCTGGGAGCAGTAGCGGGTCCTTTGTTGTCTTTGTGAGCTGGGTTCCAGACTGCGCCGACACGTTCCCAGCCTGTCATGGCACCTGTGGTGACTCCCGCTCCAGAAAGAGCTATTCCTCAGTGCCTGCAACCTCTTCCTGAAGGGGGCTCCTTGGTCCATGGGACCCCAAAAGTTGGCTGCACAAGGAGGACTCTTGTCCACCTTGTGAGATACTAGAGGGATTTGGAGCCTGGTTCTGGACAATTGACAAGGGCTCTGGTGCTGTTGGTTTTAGGTCTTTGGAGAGATCTTCACAGAAGGCCAGAAAAGATCTTTCCTCCAGGCAGCGCTTCTGGCCATACATGACCCCCAGCTCCGTGTCAGCCAGGCTGGGCTTGTGCTGACATATTCTATCCTGGGGGAAGCCGGCCAGCTGATCGGGAATGAGGTAACCAAAGAAGGATCAATTGGGGAGGGACACCCAGGGCCTTTCACCTCCAGGCCATTGACAGTCACTCCCATCCCATCCCCTTGCACTGACCCGGGCAGGTGCCATTGGTAGGTGTCAGCTTCTCCCCTGAGCAGCTCAAAGCAGAGCAGACCCAGCTTGGCTATTTCCTAACAGGTGTCACATCAACATGACACGCTGCTATTGCTCATGCTAGGGGCTGCCAACTCCCCCTGTGAGAGTTTCATACCCCTCCAGGCCTCAGGCTGGTTCCTAGGGCCCTAGTATTATGTTATCCCAGCCACCACCTGCTCTGGGAGAACTGGAGGAGTCAGTCAGCAGAGGCTGCTGAAGTGCCCCATTCCCCAGAGCTACTGTCCATGGCATCATCTTAATAACAGGGGGGGGGTCCCCTTGGGAAAGGTTTCCACCTCCTCTCACCCCATAGCACTGCTGCCCAGAGCCTTCCAGCCCCT
The DNA here is from genome assembly GCF_965140285.1 of Lepidochelys kempii. NCBI lineage: Eukaryota > Metazoa > Chordata > Testudines > Cheloniidae > Lepidochelys > Lepidochelys kempii. The sequence goes on from NC_136385.1 coordinate 7,256,043, forward strand.
CAGCTGGAGGGGGAGAGGGTGGATAAGGGGATTCTGGGGAGTGGAGCTTAATCCCTGGCTGGGTTGGGAGGTAGAATAGCTCTCACAGGGGGACTGAGAGGAAGGGGACAGGAGTTCATTCCACAGTGGTGGGAGTGGGGTTGGAGCTCACTCGAGAGGAGACAAGAGTTAGTCTCGGAGGGTTGGGTGCGGGAATCTGTCCCTTGGATGTGGGGAGGGTTGGGGTGGAAATTTTGCTGGCTCCCAGTGCCGTTCATGCCCTTCATTGCCATGGGTGTCGGAGGCTCTGACCGATCCTTGTTCCCTTGCAGCAGGAGGACGTGACAGCAGCGATCATGGCGCACCTGTTCTACATCCGGTGCTTGCGCCAGGTGCCCAAAGCGCTGCAGGGGCTGTGCTCCGCGGGACAGCCTTGAAGGGCCCCCCCTTCCCATGCCCAGAACCTCCCACTCCCTGCTGCAGGTACTGCTCTTTCCTGCTGGGCCTGGGGGAGAAGGGCTAGGGGGAGGGGCCATAAACCCCACAGCACTGAGAGAAACCCAGGCTGAGCATCTCGCTCTCACCACCCTGCCCCACCCTGACCCCTGGAGCTGGGGCCAGGCCAGATACGGTCCCTGCCCCCATGCCCAGAGGCCAGTTTCAGAAGCATCAGGCTTTCAGGGCCATGGGACTGGCCCAGAAATGGGAGCATCCGCAGAGCCAGGGTTTATCCTCAGTAATCATTGCATTCTGGGAGGGGTGGCCCGATGTGGAGCCCTCCCCTGTCGTCACTGCTCAGACCTCCCCATTGCCCATGTTACCCCGTCGCAGTGAATGTCTGACCATCCCCCACCTGGAGCCCAAGCCACACACATGGTATCTGAACCCTTCCCAGACAGGAATGAAACTCCCCCCTAACACCTTGGGGCAAGGAAGGATCCTCCCCATCTGGCAGGTGGGGACTGAGACACAGAAGAAGGGCTGCGATCCTGGTCACACACTCCTGGGGGTAGATCTGGGAACTGGAGTGGATCCCAGGCTAGTCCCTTTCCCCAAGAGGCAACTTCACTTTCTGCCCTTTATTCTCCCCTCCTGCTGGGGGGGCGGGTCTCTGAGTGTGAAATGAACCAGGAGGGGGATGGGGTCCTGGCACAATGCTTGGGTGGGAGCTCCCCTTGGCTTGGACCCCAGGGTCAGAGACATCTTTGTCATCTTGCTCTCCTTCTTTTATTCCTAGGAAGGGAGTCCCCCGATTAGGGGTCTCTAGGGATCCAGCTGGGCAGTGCCTAGGAGAACCTGTAAGTCATCCTGGTTCCCGCCTGCATGCACCACCCTGTCCTGCCCTGCCCTCCGGTTCTTCATTGTTGACTCTGCTTTGACCCTTGGCTCCGGTCTCTGATTATGACTTTGGCGTGACCCTTCTTGGCTCCAGATGTTGCCTGCCCACCTTGATTCCATATCTCCTTGCCCTTCTTTAGCCCCACTCCAGGCCCTCCACTGACCCGCTCCAGCATTGCCTTCTCCTCCTGATCTTCCCCAACCACTCGGACGTTGACTACCCGGCTTTGACCCTCGGCCTGTATCTGGACTCTGGCTTGACACTGACTTGGCTGATCTTTGCTCTCTGACTACCGGGCTATGACCTTTGGCATGGATTTAGACTCTGGCCCTGGTTCTGCTTCTGCTTTGTCAATGGACTCTGATCTCGGTTTTGACCCTGCTGTGTCCCTGGACCTTGATTCTAGGACCACTCTTAGCCTCGGCACAATCCTGCACCTTGCTGCGACCTGTGCTTCCACCCCTGGGCATCATTATCAGATGCAATACGTGACATTAGGTGGTGCAACTTTTTGGAGAAAAGCAGGATCTCCGCAAGTCAGTGGCCTGTATGCAACAGGGACACACCACACCAGGTGTGAACCAGGGCCTCACTACATGAGCCTGGCCCGATGATGTCCCTGCTGGAGCTGCACAATGGAAATGATTGAAAATGTCGGGGTTCCTTGAACCAGCCTCTGCCTCTGGACCTACTCCACCTTCTTGACTCGGACACCCGGCATTCCTGATCAATACCCGGATTACATGGATACCTTTGAAAGAAATGGGGACTTGTTGCCTCTGCACCAGGACTATGACTGCCCCCTTGACCTGCAACCTTGGTTGAAAGTTGCCTTCACCAGTATTTACACATTGGTGGAACCAGAATTAGTGGCTCTCCCTGCGTACAGGCTTGAAAACTGGTCCTAAGAGTTTATGAGCAAATTAGCGTTTCCCACGGGTGCCCAGGCCCTTTTGGGGAAGAAGAAATGTGGGACTCTACTATGTCTCTCTTTAGACAATCAGCCCCTGAAAAAAAGGATCATTTGGAACCATAACCCCCAGTTAGGAATCCCACAATTGTTTGCTCGCAGGAAATCTGCAAAGTTGTTCATCAAACTTCATCTGTGAGGATTTCCAATCTAACACTCATTTGGGCAGGGGACAAATGGAAGGCAGATTTCAATGCACACTATGGACATTTTAACTGTCAGACATGCCATTTGAGCTAACTAACGGTCCCCTGCCCTTGCAACACTTCATCAGTGATGTATTTGGGGCCATTGTGGATCTGCACAGTGTCATCTATTCAGGTGACAGACTTCTTTTTTTTTGGAGAACCAAGAGCAGCATGCGCACCATACCTGAACCTGGAGAGGTTTCGGCAGCATGGTCTCAGCACAGAATTGGAAAAGCGTAACTCCGGCCAACTCTCCACAGAGTTTTTGGGCTACATCCTCTCCCCGGAAAATGTTACGATTGATCCAAATAAGGTGGAAGCCATTCATAGATGGGACACCCGCTTTACTGCCGCTTTACTGCTGCTTCGGCCCAGGGTTCTCAGAGCCAATAACCCCCACGAGAGCTCTCCTCCACATAATGGCCACGTTTGTTTGGTCACCCAAGTTCCAAAAAGCCCACAAATAGCTCACAACTGCCTTCACTACTGCACCTATTTGGAGGCTCAGTGCTCATCCTGCAAGTAGATGCATCTACTATGACCACCAGGGTCTGCTTCATTAGCTGGTGCCAGATGTGGGCTGAAATTCAGACTTAGCTTGACTGATGTGACTTCTGCGCTTTCAGCAAGGCACCACGCACCAAACTCCTTGGCATTTCAGGCCTCTGGAGACCCTGCCCTGGCCATGGGCAGTCATTGCCAGGAATTTTACCGAATCAAATGGCCACATGATGGAACTGACTCTCATAGATCACCTGACCACGATGGCGTGCTTCATCCTCTTCTGAACATGTACCGTCGATTGATAGGACAGATCAGTTCCAAATTTGCAAAGGCCATTGAAACCTTTATTTTGCTAAATGTAGATTTCCCACTGATTTCATGTCATGCTACAAATGACCTCTCCGAAATTCCCAGCTATCGACCTGGGTCAACGAATCCATCACCTGCAAGAAGAATGAAGGGAGCCCCTTCAGGACACTTGGAAGGAGTTCAGATACTGTATGGACTGCTGATGACAAGAGGGAAGACATTTGCTGAAGGGAGGTACAAAGTCCCTGGCACTGACCAAATCCCTAAGCTCTGTCCATGGCAGCAGTTCCTGGCCCATCCCCTTTGCTGACCTTCTGATAACATCTTCCTCCCCTGGGTCTAGGGAGCAAACTCTGGGTCCCTTCCCTCACTCTGGCACAATCTGTGCCCAGAGTGTCTGAGTCCCTCACCGAAAATGGGTCTCTCCTCCCTTCTCCTCCCTGTGGGGCGGGGGAGACTTGTACCCCCATTTTAAGGACAGGGAATGAAAGTGAGGAAGTGACGTCTCCAAGGTCACACCGAGCAATGTCGGGGAGAGCTGGGAACTGACTGGGTTCTACAGGAGTGCCCTCCCCAGAGGGGCAGCTTCACTTTCTGCCCTTCCTCCTCTCCTTCCCTCTTGACCCGTCTTTGAAGGGGGCTCTGAAAGGGAAATGAGCAAGGGTTTCCTCCCTGCTCTGTCTTCCAGGTTCTGGGATCTGTCCATGTCGCCAACAGCAATGCAGCCTGCAGCTGGCCCGGCTTGGGGAGCCATGGCCTCATCCTGTGAAATCGAGAAGTACTGGCTCTCAGGGATGCTTAGATGGAAAACCACACACCCCACCCGGAGGTAGGAGCCACCCATTCCCAGGTTGTCCTGAGGAGCCGCAATTCCTCCAGGAGCTGGGGAAGGGCACAGTGATCAGTTTATCAAAAGGTAGGGAAGGATCGTGTAAGAAGAAGGTCTAAGAGAGAAGGAGCATGAGCTACTCTCTGTATTTGGGCGTGGCAGGGATCAAGAGAAGGGACAGGGGCTGTTAGAGAGCAATGGTGAGGTACAAGGGGTGTCAGAGGTGGGGGCAAGGCCTGAAAAGTTCAGATACATTAGAACAATTGTGCCAGAGACTCACCGGTTGACGTGACTGAAAGCTCTGAACTTGGGTTGGCCAAAATCATCCTCCTCAGATGGGAACATCCCAAAAGTCTGTAGAAGCTTAGCCTCTGAGGTGAACGTTGTGGCCCCAACCTCTCTGCTCTGTACCTCACAGGATTCCCACTGGCTGTTCCAATCCAGGATGAAAACTATGCCACCGAAGTCTCACAGCACCTGGGCAGTGAAGTGGCCACTTAAACCCACTGTGATGCACAGACCTTGCCCTGGCTGTCTGCACAGGGCTGAATTTCACCCATTCAGAGTGTAAGGAAATAATTGGCTGAAGGCCTTTTTCTGGTCGGATTTGGTTCTAGGGGGAAAGAACCATGGAGATTTTTAACCTGTATTGCTCCCGGGATTGGTGCTGCAGTGATGCAGAGAAGTGCTGATGCACTGGATTTTTTTGGATCCCCCCCCACTATTAATCCATTCTCTTCCTCTCTTTTAACTGGTAGTCTAAGGGCACCCCATGCTTCATGTGGGTATTCTTGGGTGGGCAGATTGCATCAGACCTGCACCACAATAAATACTTGTGAACGACATCTGCAGACACTAAAGTTCTGCAGCCTAATTCTCAGAAACTTTTCTCTTCAATGTAGAATCAGGATTTTGTTTTTAATTTATTTTTTGAAGGTGCTAAGCAGATGCTATCCTGTAATAAGAGGAAAGAGAAGCAAAAACGGAAAGAATGTTACTTAAACCAATGAACAGATGCAGAGAGTGGAAACACAGTAAAGCAAACGAATGAATCCTGTGAGTAAATAACCTGGAAGCAAATGGGGGAGAAAACCTCATCTGGGTAATTGTGGTTCTTGGGATAAAGATCAGGTTCCTGGTGCGTAGCCTGGCTGAGATTCTGCCTTTTCCCTGGATCCCAGACCTGGGCTTCACATGTCATTCTCCTTATTTTATTCTTAGGGAAAAAGGATCCCCAAAGTAGGTGTGAGTATCTTCGACTAATGTCTGCAAGAAGCTTCAGCCACCTTCACAGGTAGAAGTCACTGTCTTTCCTACAACACCACTAGTGCCCTTTCTGCTCTCCAGACCTGCTCCCTGCAGCAGGACAGAGACACCCCTTAACTCCTCGAGTCCTGATTTCCTGCCATTCAAGGGGCTGGGGGCTTGCATTGCCCCCACCCCCACCATCAGTTACTTTTCCGATGGGAATCTCCCTAGAGCAGGGGAGAAATCTGTTCTTCCCTTAGAACCAGTCTGCTCAGTAAATCAACCCACACTGACCTCATCTTGGCTGCTTTGTTTATCCATGATTAGTGGTGTTGCCGGCACCCAGCACCGAGAGGCTGAACAACAGCTTGAGTTGGTTCGTTACCTGGTGTGCTGCACCCAATAATCACAACGGGGTGGAGAAACAGAAAAGTTTATTTGCAGCTGCAAAAAGGTACAGGGAGAATAAAATCTCAAATCCTGCACACAGAGCAGGAAGTTACACAGGCTTTTATACATTCTTTTTTCCAGCATACTTATCCAATAGCAAGCTGCCCCAAGTATCCATATAGCCAGCCAATCCAGTTCCCAGCTAGTTCCCTGATTTTCTGTATCATTTGTTAAACTATACATAAAGCTGCTTTATTTAGCATTGTTCTTCCATCTTTCCCCTGTTTGGCCTTGCTTAGTTGCAGGCAGTCTGACTCTGCAACATATTGTTGCAGATTCTTAGCATAACTGCTGTGTGTGCCTCCAGGCCGGGGGTGGGGGGGGGCAAGGACACTTGGGCCTAGTACGCAGAGCTGCTGCGAGTGCCTCCAGGCAGGAGGGGGGGCCAAGGACACCTGGGCCTAGTGCGAGGGGGCTTTATCGACAGTCGTGGTCTTCCATCCCCTCGAGTTACCTAGTGGCCATGCCCCAGTGTCCCCAACAGTGGTATCTTTGGAAATTCCTTCGCGTGTGGGGGAGAGAGCTGGAGCGGGGGATACGGGAGCTCCAGCAGATTCCCCTGAAGAACACCACCCTGTCTTTCTCTGGTCAGGGTCAGACTAGCCGTCCATTGCAGAGGTGAAGACCAGATGGGAGCTGCTGGATTGACCTTGATATGCCATGTCCTTGTGTGGATGAAGGACCTACATCTCAGGGATGGCCAGCAGCAGATGTATCATGTGTCCAGGAATAGTCTGAACAACCTACACTGACAGGTAAGTAAAGTCGTGGCCACATGCAGTGGTGAGCTGGAGCCGGTTCGCACGAACCGGTTGTTACATTTTGAAGCCATTTTAGAACCAGTTGTTAACCCGCTTCCCTGCAGGGGGCGCTGAGGCTTTGATGGGCTCCGGCCGGGAAGTGATGTAATTCCTCCTCCGGCCGCCGGGGGCGCTGCACTGTGGGAGCCACGTGGGCTGCCGCCTGGCCCTGGGCATGAGCCCTGGGGCTGCTGCTGCTCCCCTGGCCCTGGGGCTCCCACTACTGCCTGCTGGGTCCCTGGCTGCTCTGCTGGGCCTGGGCTGCGTCCTGCTGCTCTCCCCGTGAGCACCCACCACCCTGCCTGCAGCCAGGCCCTGCCGCACCCCCTGCCGCACCCCCTGCCCGCAGCCAGCCCCTGCCGCACCCCCTGCCCGCAGCCAGCCCCTGTCTCCAGCCACCCCCTGCTGCTCCCACCCCCACATCCACTCGTGCCCTGCTGTTCCCAGGGCAGTAACCCTGCACACCTGCTTCAATGGGGGGGGGGGGGTGGGAGCAGCTGGGACCTACACATGTGCACACCCTAGGGTGACCAGACAGCAAGTGTGAAAAATCAGGACATGGGGTGGGGGGTAATAGGAGCCGGGGGGTAATAGGAGCCTATATAAGAAAGACCCCAAAATCAGGACTGTCCCTATAAAATCAGGACATCTGGTCACCCTAGCACACCCCCAGGGAGTGGCAGGGACCCACACATGTGAAACGGAGCTCATTTCTAGTACAGGCCCATCTTTTTAAAAAAGAACTTTAGGCAGGATTAATATACATCCATATTTTCCCAGACAGGTCAGGCTTTTTGGTTCTTAAATCGCCGTCCAGGAATACAGACGTATGCTGACCCTGTTTGTACAAAAAATACATACTGGGGCACATCCCTTAAATCAGAACTTTTTATAGGGAAGCGGTTGTTAAGATTTTGGCAGCTCATCACTGGCCACATGTAGACACCACAGGAATTGGGGGGATTGAACCAGGGTCCTTCAGCACAAGCTCCGCTCACTCATTGTCAACCAATCCAGCTCCACCCACTAGATCTCACCCCCTTTCACAGTCACAGAATCCAGGAGCCCTAAGTCTCAGATCCATGCCTCACATCACAAGGCCAAACCTCCTCCCAAAATGGGTGCTGTAGAAGGGACCATCTGCACAGACCCCTCTACATTACCCATCAGAGACTGCAGCCACTGGTGACCAGTGAATGAGCAGAGATCTCCCCTGTGGGAATCAGAGGGGCTGCACATTTGGGGTTTCACAGGGAAGGCGTCTGGCAGCCATTAACAGAGTGACCCTGTGAAGAGATTTTCCATCTCTAACGAAGGGTTTCTGTTCCCCCAGATCTCAGCCGCTCAGCAGAATGCAGGAGAGCCGAGTGCTGATGGGCTAGAGGGGTCACAGGAGTCACCGTGCAGCAGCTGTGGTGTCTACAGTCAGCATGGGCCAAACCCTGTGCTCCAGGCTGTTTCTCTGGATTGCGAAGGGGAGTTTGGCTTGGGGAATCGGTTGCTGGTGCCTGTGTCCACAACTGGGATGTTTTCAGGTGGCTACTCAATGGTCCATGAAGCGCCATCCAAGCAAGTGGAGAGTGGACATTAAAGAGCGAGGCTGGGACCTCCGCAGAGCTGCTGCAGTCCAGCATCCACAGCCAGAAGAGACAATGGGAAAGGTACTGAGATGGCTGGCCACAGCAGCAGCCGCCATCTCATAAACCTCTGCTCTTGCTCTACACAACAGAGGCAGGACAAAGAGCCACACAGTGAGAGCTTGGGTTGCAATGAGCAATACACGGTTTTTCAGTAGATTATGCTGCCCTGACAGTCTACTGCCTGTAATGTGCACATCCAGCCTCCCAGGCTGACCTCAGTGGGAGTTAGGTGCTCTGTGCCCACAGGACACGGCTGGCCTTACTAGGAGGTGAACTGAGGTGGTCGACTCAGGTGCCAGACTGTGGGGGGCGCCACTAGGACCCAGAGTGTAGAAAACTGTGTCTGCTGCTGGTGCATGTGGATTCTCTCTGCTCGAGATGCACAGAGAGGGTGGAGTGCTGTGCTGGAGGAAGGAGGGAACAAGAGACATAACAGGCAGGCAGGAGAAAAGGTGAGAGAGAATCACAGAAAGCAGCAGGAGCTGCAGGGAGAGAGAGGAGGAGGAGCCTCTTATGTACCTCTCTAGCATCCCCAGGAGCCTGGACTGATTAACCCCAGCTTCTCAGGGAGCTTCCTGTTTCCTGCTGCTTCCCTGAACCCACGTGAGGAGAACAGGAAGTCAGCTGAGGTAGTAGGAGCCAGTTAGGCCCTTAAGACGCTGATTTCTTCCCTCACTCAGGCCCTGCTACCAGCCTGCTTATTTGTCCCCTTCAACTGAGTGTTGAGAGCCACTATAGCTGGCACAGAACAGCAGTCATGAGTGAAAGAAGAAAACGTCCCTCTGAGGCAGCATTCAGAAAAAGAGAAATGCTTCTTTTGCTTTCTTTATCTAAGCAGGAAGGAGCTCTCCTGAGATACGTAGACACAAATGTTCACAGTGAGCCTTCCAGCCCCAGTGAGGATGTGAGTGGTGAGGAGATACCTGATCTTCCAGTTCATCAGAGTGCAGGTGACCTGGCAGCTACTGCAGCGTCCCTATCTGCATCTCCAATGGATGTAACCATGCACGTTCCTGAAGAAAAGTGTAGATCAGAGAAGAGTGTGGTGGAGGTGCAAGAAACTGCTGCTGCTGAGTTGAATTCCTTGAGTCTAGATGATCTAGGACTGTGGACCCACTTGAGCAGTAGCCTGAGGGACTTCCTTGTACTGCACGGGCCACAGCAAGTGAAAATCTTCATGTTCCCCAAAGACAATGAAAATAGTAGTTCCCATCCAACACATTACTGGCATGAAATCCCCAATGGTGAGAAAGTGGAGAGGCCACGGCTTATGTATTCAAAAATCGAGAATACTGCATTCTAATGTTCCAGCCTCTTTGGGCTCTACAGAAACAAAGGACTGGAGAAATCTGGCATGCCATGAGAAGGCAGCAAATCACCAGAGAGCATTCCATAGGTGGAAAGAGCTTGAGATGAGACTAAGGTTAAAGGCCTCCATAGATGATCAGCATCAAGAGAAGATTGCATCAGAGTCTCTTTCCTGGCAAAATGTTCGGAAAAGGCTCCTTGCCATTGTGAGAATGCTTGCTACCCAAAACCTAGCACTGCGTGGCATGTCAGATCAGCTGTATGTGCCAAACAATGAAAACTTCCTTAAAATTGTGGAGCTGATGGCTGAGTTTGGTGCTGTACTCCAGGAGCTTCTAAGAAGTGTCATCACCCAAGAAATGTACACACACTACTACCTTGGAAAACCATTCAAAATGGGATCATTCAGTTACTGGCAACAAAAGTCAAATGGATGATTGTGGGAGATCTTAAGTCAGCAAGATATTACCCTGTTATTCTGGACTGCACACCTGACATCAGCCATACGAACACATGCCTTTAATGGTGAGTGTTGTGTGCAGGCCACAGAATCTCACCCACCCACTCCTAAAATAAACCTCTCACCTGCATCTGAGCCATTGAAGTCCTCAAATCATAGTTTAAAGACTTCAAGGTGCAGAGAATCCTCCAGCAAGTGACCCGTGCCCTATGCTGCAGAGGAAGGCAAAAGAACCCCAGGGCTTCTGCCAGTCTGCCCTGGGGGAAAATTCCTTCCTGACCCCAAATATGGCAATCAGCTGAACCCTGAGCATGTGGGCAAGATTCACCAGCCAGATACTACAGAGAATTCTTTTCTGGGTAACTCAGATCCCATTCCATCCAACATCCTGTCCCAGGCCACTAGGCCCCATCTACCACAAATAGTCAAAGATCAATTAATTGCCAAAATCATGTTAACCCATCATACTATCTCCTCCATAAATTTATCAAGCTTAATCTTGAAACCAGCTAGGTCTTTTGCCCCCACTGCTTCCCTTGGAAGGCTGTTCCAGAACTTCACTCCTCTGATGGTACTCTCCTCTAATTTCAAGTCTAAACTTCCTGTGGAAGTAACAAAAAGGGATTTAAGTTCAGCCATCTTAGTTCTGTTGAAAAGAAAGCAAAAGTCAGGCTAACTCTAATGCAAAACTTGTAAAGGCAAAACTGGTAAGCGTATAAAAATTGCAAAGCAAAGCTGGTTTTAACCTTGCCTTACAATAACAATAAAATGTAATCGTTTAACATTTTTGCTACAAATAAAATATAAACAAGTATAAACAAAACAAAGCTTTATTATTACATAAATAATAAAAAGGTATAAATACTTGCTTTACATTTTTTATACTTTAAAAATTTGCGTAAGGACACTCTGTCCAAATGGACATCTTCCTTCTTGCAATTGCCCAAAAATAAAACTGTCTCTAACTTGTTGCATCCAAACTAAAAGTAAGAACTTGTTTTCTTCCACAATTTGGTGCCGTGACTCGGATAACGATGCCCGGCTAAAACAGCAGCAACTACTACCAACCTTTCCCCTTCAAAGCCCAAAGCACCAAACAAAAGGTAAAAAAAAACCTATAAAAATCGATACTGGGGTATCAAAAAAAAAATCCTAACCATGGGACTGTCTGTCCCTTTGGGCTCGCGCCATGCAAACTTATTTATTATGCAACAAGGCCAAATGCAAAGTGGTGCTGAAAAACTTTTTTCCGCACCCCCAATATGAGGTTGAGGTCAAACCTAATCAAAGCTAAAAATTTTTGCTGCCTCAATAAGGGTGTATTACGTCCAAACATAAAACATTAAGGTTATAGATTAAAAAAATGCATCTAAATATAAAAGTAAATAAAATAAAAGTAAATAATAAATGTGTAAAAAGTAAGTGCTGTTATCGAGGTCTGGGACTTAAGCTAACCTCAGGCACACCAGGGCCCTCACTCTCTAAGTAAAAAAGTTCTAAACATAAGGGGGGAGGGGTCAGCCAAACCTCGTGACCCAGCAAACAGTGCAAAAAAGTAAAAGCCCTTCCTACTTATAAGCTGCTACCCCGCAAACCCTTTCCCTAAAGTATGTAAAAATCTTTTTAGCTTTTAAGCAGCTAACACAGCAAACAAAATAAACTGGGGAAACTATTTTATAAGCCGCTAAGTGAACAAAATACTCCCTTGTGTAATTAAAAGTTTTACATAATAATCCCTCTAAACAATTCCCACTAAAAGGTACCTTCAATTTAAATAAAATCATACACATTAAAAAAAAAAAGCTACAAAAACCTCCATAAGTCTCAAGTGCAAAAGCCAAAAAACTCCCTCCCCAAATTAAAAACTCAAGTACAAAATGTAAAAACTAAATGTAATGCAACCAAATGCCTCCCTACCCAAACTATATTGTTAACCCTCTCAGCTCTTTCATATCCCCAATTAGTTAAAGCTAAATGAAAAAAAATAAATAAAGGGGGGGGGAGGGTTAATTTAAAAGTCAGTTTGGCCTAAAAATAAAAAAAGCTGCCCTGCATTCAAAAATCAAAAAACAGAGACCAAGCCAAGTAGAAAAAAACTGCTTTCACACCCAGCTGGCTGTAAAAAAAATATAAACACACATAAAACAAAAAGCAAATAAGTTGCAAAACTAAAATTACATTTGCAAAGATTGGCTGCCCGGTAAAACCCAACAGTCTGCCTTTGCAACCCTAAAGCCAGAATGGTTTGAAAACGCTAAAAAGGCCACAAACAGCCCGCGTAAACTAAAATACCAAGCAAAGATCCCTAAAAGGAACGCCCCAAAAAACCCAGGGCATAAAAATCCCTCCCAAAAGGAAAAGCAAGTTACAAAATTTTGCAGCGTACCTCTAAACAATCTATACACAAAACAACCTACCATCCACCTCTCTCTCTCTATCTCTCTCTCCTACCCCCAGGGCTGGCTAGCCCAGGCAGCGTGTGTACATGTATAAAAGTGGGTCAAGGTTTAAGTATTAACATTTTTTCTTCCTTTAAGTAACGTAAAAGCAGTTCCTACACTCACCACTGTGTTAGTTTATTAATAAAGATTTAAAATTCTGTCACATGGTGGGTGCTCTTCATCTCCGCCTCTGCGATCCTGTGGTCTTAGCCTAATTAACTAAGGCACAGGCAAATTGGTAACAAAAAATCTGAGACAGTTGAAGAAAAAATTGCAAAGGGAAAAAGCCCTGAACAGTGCACCCCATCTATCTGTTTTATCCTTGTTATTTCACGTTTGCTTTGTTTGGCACTGTTGGTATTATAGGTTAAAAATTGCATAATTAAAAATAAGCCCCACTCTCCATTGCAGTATGCCTAAAAACCAAAAAAAAAAAAAAAAAAAGGTTTAGCATTCCGCTCTCCACCCCGGGCTGCAAACAAAGGGTGCAGGTGGGTCTACCCCAAGTCATAGCAAAACTAAGCAATAAAAAAAAATTTAAAAAATATGTGTACCCAACAGCTCAAAAAAATGAAGCAACTAAAAGCATAAATCACTATCCAAGCAGAAACTCAAACCTCCACCCCAAACAAGTTGCAAGCCTTAAAACTAAACTTCCAGGCAAAAAAAGCGGAACGCACACTCCTGAAGCCCTGGCTAAGCAAGTACCAGCCTTTCAGGAACATGTGAAAATGTAACCATGTGGGCTCAGCATATGCCGCAATGGCCGTGTGTCTGCCGTAAAAAAACATGAAACAGTGACAACGCCAATTGGCCATGCATTCTGCCCAGGTGGCCAGCCTCACACGCCACCACCCGGGTAGCCCTTGGAAATAAAAATGTTTCCAAAAAATAACCCAAAGGGGTGGGGGCTAGTTAAAAAGCCCACCCTCCTTGCTCAAGTGGTAATAAAACAAGGCTTGTACCCATAAAAAGGAACGGTTCCGCAAAAAAAGCAAAATCGGGCCCAAGCAAGCAACACAACTTTTTTTTTTAAAGTTAAAAAGTTTAAAAGCATAGCTAATTACAAGCATCAAAAATTTAAATCCCTAGAACAATTAATTAACTTAGATTTTACTATTTTAAGTGTCATTTTAAAAAATAAGTAATTTAAAAAAACTAAAGTTAACTCTATAATTGTTAAAAAAATTAAGCAGATAAATTTTACAAAATGCTGGAAAAAAAAAGAAATTCTTGGTTTTTTTTGCAGCCAGTCGGAAAAAAAAAGGGACCCTTTTCCAAAAAAAGGTCTGCAAATAAATCCAGGCAAAAAAATGATTTAATTAAAATCATTTGGCCATAAACATTTTAGTCAAATGAGCTAAAAATACATAAGGGGTTTTATTAAAACCTAACTGCCCCAAGAAAAAAATGGGGGCTTAAAATGGGTCCAAGCAGCCGTAAAATCTGCAGAACACTGCCAGGCATTAATAAAATGTGTTAGGTCTCTGTATTCACAGATAAGAAAAGTCCTGCTCCAAGAAACCTCAACCAATCTGCTATTGGTTAAAAAACAGGTAACTGGGTCTATGTACAGGTCCATCAGCACAAAACTGCTCTGGCCCCACGCTAAAAAGGCCCTTAGCAAGTCCTGCTAACTACCAACACTGCTGTAAAGTGCCAAGAGCTCACTGCCTGAACCCATGCTTCTCCCTGCAAAAAAGTCCCTCGGCCTCAAAATAACTCCACTTCAACTACTAATCAGCTGCTCCCTCCTTCTGGTATTGCTTTTTCTCCTTCTGGACAGCAAAACTAACAAACAAACAAACAAATTGAAGTGCTAGTAACCGCTCACATGTCCAGTAATGAAATTACCACACAGCCAGCATTTGCCAAAAAAACCCAGACCACTGCAGGGTAACGTGCTGGTCACTTCTCCCCTGCATGGTACTAAACCACAACTGCTTCAAGCAAAAAAACCCGCTCTCTCTGCTAAAACTGCCAACGTCCAAAAATTCCTAACTACAAAAAATATTAAAAACTAACCCTGGTAAAAAAACAAAAAATTATACACTGGCCAAAAAAGCCTTGTAAAACCCATGCTTAACAAAGTGGTATTAATTAAATGTGGGGCTTTATTCAACAGGCTGCGCCCTATGTTTTTAAATAAGTATCTTCAGCATATATTGTCCTTTCTGATTGGCTGTTAAATAACAAATACCAGAAACGCCTTGTTTCCACTGCCCCCGCCATTTTCTCCACTATACTATCCCCCTGTAACACATCCAAGTACAGTCAATACCATATAGTCTAATAACACCCAATAGCCAAGGCCTTCCCACTTTAGTAATTTATTTAAATATTGTTTAAAAATATTTTTAACGTTCAAAATATCCCATATAAGCAAACAATTAAGTAATACAAACCGGTCAGTAAAAGTAAAGGTATATCACATGACTACAAATAAGCCTAAAAAAATTAAAATGTAAATTAGTGGGTTTTATAATGGGGTTAATATAATGGCCATTCCAGGGGTCTGTAGTATATATATATAAAAAATGGGTCCTTATTGATTTTGGTGACCCAATTAGAAAATAATTAAATTCATATTTAAAAAAGGTGTGCTCTGCCACCAAAAAATTACCTGTACTAAAATAGTCCCAGTAATTAATAACCTAATCTGTACCATATTGCAATATACCCCTTCCTATGCTATTCATGTCAATGCTTCTTAAAGGTACATAAAAATTTTAAACAAATGTGGTACCGTATTTATTGAAAAAAAAGTTTTAAAATACTAATTTACAGTAATTTATGTTACATTAAAAAATGTAAAATTTGTTTGGCCCTATCTCATTTCACGTCAATTTTATATCTCCAAACTGCTCCAAGGGGGCTGCTGTTCTGTTGGCACAACAAAGGCCCTGGGTCTCCTCTAGAAAAAGGAAATCTGGTAAAACACCTGTAAAATGGTGCCAGGAGTGCAGCAGCAATTTAAAACATTTCAAGGCCAACAGCATAATAAAAAATTAAAACAGCTAAAAAAGGCCACTGGTCTTACTACTAAAGGACAGTTAACCCAGGTACAGGCTAAAGTTGGTAAATTACGTGTTATCTCCACCCTTAGTTCAAGGACCCAAAAGCGGTTAACAAAAATGGTATTAAATATCACTAAGGCAAAAAAAAAAAAATGCAGTAAAATCTGGCATGTTCAAACATGCAGAATTTCCCAGATAACCAGCTAACGGCCATTCAAAGTAACCTTAAGCATCAGGCTTGGTCCACTGCCCTTACGAGTGCTTCAAAAGTGCCATCTGATCTGTGGCCGTAAAAACAAACTTAAATGTTTTCAGGGTAAAGTTTCAGGCACTCTCAGTGCTCCTTCCAAGCCTATGGGCCGGTTAAAGGGGTGTGGGCTCCCACATACCAAATCCTGCCAGGTCCATAAAAAAAATGCAGGTAAAGTTAAATAATTCACCGTAATATTTAAAAAATTAAACCACCTTGTATGCCTAGCCAATTTGTTGTCAGTGCTCCTAAAATAACACCTAATGTTTAAATAAAAATAAAAAATTAATAAACACTTTGGCCTTTAAAGCCCCCACAGCTTCAGTGCGTACAAAAGCTAAAGCCAAAAAATGTCGTCACTGTTTATAACAATGGTTGTTAAAAAGGTAGCAAACAGAAAACGACCCGAACAAAACACCTAATTTCCCAGTTAGTAACAGCCGTGTAAATGTTGAGGCCACCACTTTGTAAAATATACATTTTAATCTCATCACTGCTGCCAACAATTCCATTATTGGCCTGCAAATAAAGTCCTACAATTAAATCTTAGGTTTCAAATACCTTTGAATTAAACTACCTTCATACCAAACCAATTCCAAAACCTACACTCACTCCTACCAAAGGTTCAAAAAATCTCTAAATTACAAGGTCAAATTTATGTACTTCAAGTTATATTGTATTTATGTACTTCATTGATGTACATATATATGTATGTACTTCAAAGTATATTATATTATACTTCAAATTATATATTCAATTAAAAACCATGCATTCCACAATTTATAAAGTGTCTATCATAATGTAATGTGTTATGTAACTAAGGCTATAAATCAACCCCAGCAGATTGTTACAATAAAAACAGTAATGTTTATATTGTTTTTGTGTAGTTTAAAAATATGTTGTTGTAAAAAATGTAATAACAAAAATACCTTTCATGTTCAAACAGCGTGCTTTGTTGTTATATCCAGTCACAGTTGATAAGGCTAACCATTTAATCTAAAATCAAAAATACAAAATCTAATAAAAATAAAAAATTTAAAATGGTAGTTGTGCTAAAAAATGCAGAAAAGGCGGGGGGGGGAGTGTAAAAACAAAATTTAAAAACATTACATGTCGGCCTCTCAGTTGATTTAAAAACAAAGCAACAGTCAGGCTAATGCAGAACCATAATAACGCAAAATTTGTAAAGGCAGACCTGCTTAAGCGTATAAAAAACTGCAAACAAAGCTGTTTAACCTTGCTTTAAAATAAAAATAAAATGTAATTGTTAGCAAAAAATTTTAAAAACAAATAAAATATCAAAAAAGTATAAACAAAGACACCATCTTATATAATCAAAGGGTATAAATACTGCTTTATATTGTTTATACTTAAAAAAACTACTAAGGCAAAGGTATTCTTCATCCATTGTATTTCTTCCCTTGCAATTGCTTAAAAATAAACTCTTTTTGGCTTGTTGCAGTCAAACTAAAAATATATATATATTTTCTTCCACAGTACTAAACCACAATTGCTCCAAAACAAACAAACAAACAAACAAACAAACAAAGCCGCTCACTCTGCTAAAACCGCCAAAAGTCCAAAAATTCCTAACTACAAAGAACATTAAAAACTGGCCCTGGTAAACAAGGCGTAGCGTTATACACTGGCAAAAAAAAACCCTTGTAAAATCCATGCTTAAAAGTGTGGTATTAATTGGGTTTGGGGGTTTATTCCAAGGCTGCACCCTGTGTTTTTCAATAAGTACCTTCAGCATGTATTGCCCTCCCTAATTCACTTTCAAATAACAAATACCAAAGGTGCCTTGTTGCCACTGCCCCCGCCATTCCCTCCACGATTCTTCTACCCCCGTAACACATCCAAATACAAACAACACCATATATTCTAATAAAACCCAATGGCCAAGGCCTTCACATTTTAAAAATGTAATTAAATATTTTTAAAAAATTAGGTTTAAGGTTCAAAATATCCTATCTAAGAAAACAATTAAATAAAAAACAAACTAGTCCATAAAAAGAAAATTATACAATATCACTACAAATAAGCCTCAAAAATCTAAAATTAAAATTAGTGGATTTTATAGCGGGGTTAATATAAAAGCCATCTTAGGGGTCTATAATATGTCATAAAAAAGGTCCTTATTGGTTTTGGTTGCCCAATTAGTAAATAATCAAATTCGTATTTAAAAAAGGGTGTGTTCTGCCACCAAAAATTTACCTGTACTAAAATAGTCCCAGTAATTAATAACCTAATCTGTACCATATTGCAAAATACCCCTCCTATACTATTCATGTCAATGCTTCTTAAAAGTATTTTAAATTATATAAACAACAAATGTGATATGGTACTTTACTAAAAGAAATGTGTTAAAGTAATAGTAATTAATGCTATATTAAAAACTATAAAATTTACTCTTCCCCTATTTAGCTTTCAGGTCACGTATATCTATCCCAACTGCTCCAAAAAAGCTGCCATTCAGTTAGCAGAGCAAAGCGCCCGTGTCTCCTCTAAAACAATATTTGGTCAAACACCTGTCAAGTGGGGCCAATAGTGCAGCAGCAATTGAAAACATTTATAAAAGCCAACAACATAATAAAAAATCAGGGCAGCTAAAAAAGGCCACTAGTCTTATGACTGAAGCACAGTTAACCCAAGTGCAAGCTGAAATGGGTAAATTAC
Organism: Lepidochelys kempii; assembly: GCF_965140285.1. Taxonomy (NCBI): domain Eukaryota; kingdom Metazoa; phylum Chordata; order Testudines; family Cheloniidae; genus Lepidochelys; species Lepidochelys kempii. Next base: position 7,274,454 of record NC_136385.1, read on the forward strand.
ATGTTATCTCCGCCCTTAGGTTAATAATCCAAAAGCTGTTAATAAAAATGGTATTAAATATCACTAAGGCAAAAAAAAATTGCAGTAAAATCTGGCATGTTCCAAATTTCCTAAATAACCAGCTAACGGCCATTCACAGTGACCTTAAGCACCAGGCCTGGCCCACTGCCCTTACTAGTGCTTCAAAAGTGCCATCTGATCTGTGGCCGTAAAAACAAACTTAAACGTTTTCAGGGTAAAGTTGCAGGTACTCGCAGTGCTCCTGCCAAGCCTACGGGCCGGTGAAAGGGGTATGGGCTCCCACATACCAAATCCTGCCGGGTCCATAAAAAAAAATGCATAGAACATGAAACAATTCACGGTAAAATTTAAAAAATTAATTCCCCTGGTATGCCGAGCCAATTTATAGTCAGTGCTCCTAAAATAACACCCAATGTTTACATAAAAATAAAAAGCCAATAAACATTTTTGGCCTTTAAAGCCCCCACAGCCTCAGTGCATACAAAAGCTAAAGCCAAAAAAAATTTGTCACTGTTTCTAACAGCGTTTGTTAAAAAAGTAGAAAACAAACACCAACCCTAACAAAACACCGGCTCTTCCAAGCTAGTTACAGCTGTGTAAACGTTAAGGTCACCATTTGCAAAACATACATTTTAATTTCACCATTGTTGCAAAAAATCCTTATCTATTGGCCTGCAAATAAAATCCTATAATTAAATCTTAGGCTTCAAATACCCTTTCATTAAACCACCTTAATACCCGACCAATTCCAAAACCTGCACTCACTCCTACCAAAGGTTCAAAAAATCTCTAAATTACAAGGCCAAATCTATGTGCTTCAAAATATACATCAAATTAACAAACATGCCTTTCATACCATCTATAAAGCATTTATCTTATGGACTAATTATAATATATTCTGCTATGCAACTAAGGCTACAAAATAACTCCAGCATATTATTACACTAAACACATTAATGTTTGTATTGTTTTTGTTTAATTTAAAAATGTTATTTTTTTGTAAAAATACATTTTTTTGTATTTTTTATAAAAAACAGAACAACAAAAATACTTTTCATGTTCATACTAATTATGCATTATCGTTACATCCAACTAAAAGTTATGGAGCTGATCCTTTTAATCTAATATCAAAAATACAAGGTCTAATAAAAATAAAAGTTTAAAAATGATGGTTGGGCTAAAAGCACTGAAGAGGGGAGTGTGAAAGTAAAAAAGGGCATTTAAGTGCAGCCATCTTAGTTCTGTTAAAAAAAAAAAAAAAGCAAAAGTCAGAGTAACTCTAACCCCTAAGAATTCAAAACTTCTAAAGTCAAAACTGGTGTAAGCGTACAAAAATTGCAAAGCAAAAACCTTGCCTTAAAAGAACAATAAAATGTAATTGTAGCAAAAACATGTTAAAAACAAATAAAATATAAAAAATGTATAGACAAAGCAGAGCTTTATGAAATAAAAAGGTATAAATACTTGCTTTACATTGTTTATACTTTAAAAATTTGCATAAAAACAGACACCCTGTCCAAACGGCTATCTTCCTTCTTGCAATTGCCTAAAAATAAAACTGTCTCTAACTTGTTGCATGCAAACTAAAAGTAAGAACTTGTCTTCTTCCACAGTATCCATTTGTTCTTGTGTCCACATTGGTACTGAGCTTAAAGAATTCTTCTCCCTCCATGGTATTTATACCTCCGATGTATTTATGGAGAGCAATCACATGTTCCCTCAGCCTTCTTTTGGTTAGGCTAAAGAAGCCAAGCTCCTTGAGTCTCCTTTCATAAGACAGGTTTTCCATTTCTCGGATCATCCTAGTAGCTCTTCTCTGTACCTGTTCCTGTATCCTTCTTAAACATGGGAGACCAGAACTGCACACAGTCTTCCAGATGAGGTCTCACCAGTGGCTTGTAGAACGGTACTAACACCTCCTTATCTCTACTGGAAATACCTCGCCTGATGCATGCCAAAACCGCATTAGCTTTCTTCACGGCCATATCACATTGGTGGCCCATAGTCATCCTGCGGTCAACCAATCCTCCAAGGTCCTTCTCCTCCTCTGTTACTTCCAATTGATGCATCTCCAGCTTATAACTAGAATTCTTGTTATTAATCCCTAAATGCATGACCTTACACTTCTCACTATTAATTTTCATCCTATGACTATTACTCCAGTTTACAAGGTCATTCAGGTCTTCCTGTATGATATCCCGGTCCTTCTCTGAATTGGCAATACCTCCCAGCTTTGTGTCATACACAAACATTATTAGCATACACTCACTTTTTGTGCCGAGGTCAGTAATAAAAAGATTAAATAAGATTGGTCCCAAAACCGATCCCTGAGGAACTCCACTGGTAACCTCCCTCCAGCCTGACAGTTCACCTTTCAGTAGGACCCTCTGTAATAATTAGTATTCTTGAACTAATAATTCCCCATGTGGCACCGTAACAAACGCCTTACTGAAATCTAGCTAAATTAGATCCACTGTGTTTCCTTTGTCTAAAAAATCTGTTACTGTCTCAAGGAAGGAGATCAGGTTGGTTTGGCACGATCTACCTTTTGTAAAACCATGTTGTATTTTGTCCCATTTACCATTGACCTCAATGTCCTTAACTACTTTCTCCTTCAAAATTTTTTCCATACTACAGATGTCAAACTAACAGGCCTGTAGTTACCCGGATCCCTTTTTTTCCTTTCTTAAAAATAGGAACTATGTTAGCAATTCTCCAGTTATGTGGTACAACCCCTGCGTTTACAAATTCATTAAAAATTCTTGCTAATGGACTTGCAATTTCATGTGCCAATTCCTTTAATATTCTTGGATGAAGATTATCTGGGCCCCCCATTTAGTCCCATTCAGCTGTTCAAGTATGGCTTCTACCTCGGATATGGTAATCTCTACCTCCATAGCCTCATTCCCATTTGTCATGCTACCATTACCCCTCAGATCTCATTAGCCTCATTAAAGACAAAGGCAAAGTATTTGTTTAGCTATTGGGCCATGCCTAGATATTCTAGGATTCCATGATTCTCCTTAATTTCCACTCAGTCCTCAGTGTTTAACTGTCCCACTTCTTCTTTCTTTGTTTTCTTCTTATTTATATGGCTATAGAACCTTTTACTATTTGTTTTAATTCCCTTTGCAAGGTCCAACTCTACATGGCTTTTAGCCTCTCTCACTTTATCCCGACATGTTCTAACCTCAATAAGGTAGCTTTCCTTGCTGATCCCTCTCATCTTCCACTCCCTGTATACTTTCTGCTTTTTCTTAATCACCTCTCTGAGATGCTTGCTCATCCAGCTTGGTCTACAAGTCCTGCCTATGAATTTTTTCCCCTTTCTTGGGATGCAGGCTTCTGACAGCTTCTGCAACTTTGACTTGCAGGAATCCCAGGCCTCCTCTGCCTTTCGATCCATAAGTTCTTCAGTCCAATCCACTTCCCTAACTAATGTCCTTAATTGTTTTAAAGTTAGCCCTTTTGAAATCAAAAACCCTACTCACAGATCTATTTTTTGTTACCCTTCCCTTCAGGTTAAGGTGAATTAGCTCATGATCACTGGAACCAAGGGTGTCCCCTACAACCATTTCTTCTAGGAGGTTCTCACAACTTACCAAAACCAAATCTAAAATGACATCCCCAGTTGTTGGTTCAGCAACTACTTGATGAAGGAATTCATCAGCTATCACATCTATTAATATCTGAGCCCTATTATTATTACTAGCACTTGTCCTCCAGTCTATATCTGGGAAGTTAAAGTCTCCCATGAGCGCACAGTTCCCATGAGTATTTACTTCATTAAAAACATTAAAGAGGGCTCTATCCATAGTGTGGAAGAAAACATGAGGTTTTCATTGTGTCCCCCACCGCTTGGGTCACCACCACTGCTGCCTCTGTGTCTGTCTTTGCCGTCTCACCTCAGTCCTTCTCCTCCAGCAGAACTCCCCCTCAACCTCCCCTGTCTCCAGCTCTGGTGGCTGGCTCCTCTGCCGCTGCAGCTACCTACACTCCTTCTGGCCAGATGAGGTATTTCAAAACGTTCTGAACAGTGCACAGAAATGGGTAGAGGAGCTTCACACTGAAGCTATTTCCCCACCCATTCAAGAATACAAGAGTCACCAAAGAAGACGACATTTTGTATATGAGGCACGGGAGAATCTCATAAGAGACCCCAAACAACAATTCAAAGCTGAATTCGTTAACCGGGTGCTAGACTATGCGATACAATCCGTTGCAGAACATTTCATGCAGCTCCAGGATCACAGCAGCATATTTGGGATGTTGTAGGATATTCCCAAACTCCTCACTGTACCTGAAGAAGACCTAAACCAGCAATGCAGGGCACTAGAGACTGTGTTGACACATGATGACATGTGTGATATTGATGCAAGTGATATAGGTGATGAACTGAAAGCCCTTTTCAGATACATTTCAACAGGATCAACTCCAAAGGCTGTTCTGGAATATATGTGTACAAATAAGATGACCACCATCTTTCCAAATTATTTTGTTGCTCTGTGCATATTTCTAACACTTCCTGTAACAGCTGCCAGTGGAGAACACAGCTTCTCCAAGCTGAAATTAGTAAAAACACATCTATGCTCCACAATGACCCAGGAGAGGCTAGTCGGCCTTGCAACCATCTCAATAGAGTATGAGCTGGCCGACACTGTGGACTTCCAGGAAGCAGAAGCAGTTCAAATCTTTGCAACCAAGAAGGCACGGAAAGCACCACTTTGATTATTCAAACATCAAAATGCCAGTGTTAACTTTCAAACGCCTGAACAGCAAATGTAACTTTTTCTTGTCTGCACAGTAAAGTGTACTTACAATTTTTGAACAAGGCATTTAAAGTTGTTAGTTCTCCTTTATTGGGGTAGGTAGCAGAGCAGTACCATGGGTGGAGTAGAACAGAAAGAAGGCAGAATTGAGACCTTTCAAAGTTTTGGCCCAAGCAAGGGGGCATGGGGGCGTCATTTGAGCTCCCCGCCTGATAGGGTGACCAGACAGCAAATGTGAAAAATCAGGAGAGGGGGTGGGGGGTAATAGGAACCCATATAAGAAAAAGACCCAAAAGTCGGCACTGGCCCTATAAAGTTGGGACATCTGGTCACCCTAATGCCTGAGGTGCCAAAATGTTGTGGGCCGGCCCTGCCGGCAGGTGCAGTGTATTGAATAAAACAAACACATACAAAACAGGATGTGATTGAAGAGAATTAGTCATTAAATAACTTATTTCTCTTCTGTTTATCTTGATGGAGGTATTAAATCAGGAATCACAGACTCTGCAAGCCCCAAAGCTGTGGGAGAAAGGTGGCATAAATCCCGAGTTGGAATTAGACTTTCAACAAACCAGAGAGCTGGAGGAGACAGACCTTCCCCAAGACAATGTCCTCTTATCGCCCTTTGTTCTGTAGTGGCAGTGAACATGGTTAGAAGAGATTGGCACTGCCAGGTGTGAATGGGGCTTGTGAGAGTGAAGTATTTTCATTGTATTCTGCAGATAATATTGCTCAGATTCAAAAGGAGATGCCGAGTTAACTCGAGCTACACCTTATGCATTGCCCTAACTCAACTCCTGTCCACACAGAAAAACCCTAAAGGATGTGGTGCTTATAACTCAAGTGAGCTGGCCCCTCGGGGCACAGGCTAAAGCCTAAGTTAGCACAACTCACCAGCTAACATGATCTTTCTGTAGTATGGATGCAAGCTAGCTGTACTTGAGTGCTTCTGATTCTCCAATGCCTTCCCACTCTTCCCCTGTGTCCCAAGAAAGTACAGACAAGTTCTCCCACCATCCACTGGGGAAGAATCCATAGAGTGGCTCAGCTCACTGCTGTGCAAAGAGCCTTGGGATGAGCTCCTAAAAGTCTCAGTGCCCCACCTGAGTGAGTGCAGTGCCAGTCTGGACACAGCAGGACCTTTGTTTATTCACAGTGTGGCTCTTCTCATGTGAGAGAGGCTGACTCAAGCCCAGTAATTGAGTGTAGAAAACTAGAGTTAACTCTGCAGTGAAGACAAAGCCTCAGCTCTTTCGGCTGACAGGGATCTATTCTACCACAGTGGTTCTCAACTGGGGGGTCTGTGGCCCTGTCAGGGGGGTGGGGGTGTCACAAGCAGGCTTGAGAGGATCTGCCCAAATAAACCAGAGAGCATGGCTGGCCTTAGGCTCGGAGGCTTCTCTATCGAGCCTTAAAACCCACAGATTGTGTTCATCACTCTTATTGATGGACCTGGCGATTCCACAGGCTACTGCCCACTACCTCCAACTGTAACACAAACTTTAACTGTGACATCAGCAACATTAACATGAGCTTTCTAGAAATGTGAAGATACATGATCTATTCTTTTCATGTGGGGGAAGTATGAATTCAGAGTTAAGGTTTTGTGTTGCAGTTCAAGCTAAAGGCATTTTTTGTGTGTACTGTATTTCTTTATAGGGTTGCCTCTCGGCCCAAGTGCTTAACAGTATTCGGGGCCTCTCCAGGTTGTTTCCATTAAGAGGAGAAATTGATTATAAATGTCCCATATTACTTGGTACAATCTTGTTTACTTAAGAAGAAGGTCACACAGCTCTGTTTCCCTGAACACAGTAGAAATGCAAACTTGCTTGTAGCCAGTCCTGTGCCCTAACAAAGGGCTTTTTCTTGGCTTCCTCCACAGCCACATTACCAAGGCTTCTCTGGGTTTCTGCTGGCTTCCTTATTCCTTTCGATAGTTATCTGCAACATAAATCCATTCCCCAGCCCCTGCATTTTTGCAATTAGTCCTAGGGTTCTCCTCAGCCTGCTTGTCTCACCTACTACTCAGGCCTTGCCATGCTGGTCCATGCCTTGGGTGGTGGGTTCTGTTGTTTTTGCTCCCACTAAACCGTGGGGTATTTAATTGCTCCCATATTTAGACTAACTGAAAGGGTGCTTTGTCCACACCTGAACTTCAAAGGTGCCTATCAATGGACGGGATATATTTGACCTCCTCGTAGGAGGTGGAGAGAAGAAGAAACTGCAGTCGTAGGTGGGGAGGGAGAAAGAGCACAGATCCTAGCTCAGCTGCAAAGGCCTCCTTTGCCTTTCACAAAGATCATCAGTGATGGGATCCCCAGTGATTGAACGAAGGATCTCTTGTACCATGGGCCAATCATCAGGGAGAGAACTCCTGACTAAGGATGCATGACATTAATGGTGGGGGCATTTACAGAGGTTATAGCTGCCCCCACCATTCCTTCTCTCCCATGTTCCTCCCAGATATTCCTGCTCCCCCAGTCCTTCCATAGTATAGGCCAGAAGGGCCTCTCCTTGCCCCACAGTAACCTCCCTTTGCAGCTGGGGAGGTGTCCCATCAGCACTGGCTCCTCAGAGCAGGACATCCCTGCCCGCAAGCCGCAGGAGAAGCTCTCTGAGAAGCAGAACTGGCACCTGAGCTCTGGAAACCGCTTCAGGGACAAGTTTCCTCTCTCTCAATTTGACAAGGGGGCAGGAAGAAGAGGCATAAATCCCTGGAGCTGTGTCAAGAGCTGGAGGAAAGGACTGTGTGTCCATGGCTGAAGGTGGGAGGGGAATGGATGGAGATGTGGTTCTCTGCTCTCTCACACGGAACGTGTCAGCCAGCACAGCTGAGCCATCGTGGGGTTCTGTTAATTTTCTGCTGTTAGATGCCTGCCCTAAATTACTGCCTCCCATCTAAATGAAGGCAAAGTAAGAGGGGCACTGTGCCCTCACCCTTGTCTGGACTTAGGGGATGTCTTCACCACCAAGCGTGGCAACGCTTTAACGTGGCTGTGTAGTCGCAGCACCAGCGCTGGGAAAGAGCTCTCCCAGTGTGCAAAAAACCCACCCTGACCAGGGGAGTAGCTGCCAGTGCTGGGAGCATTTCCCCACCCCCGTCTCCCACCCAGCTACCAAGTGGCGGGAACGTTTACCAGCAATGGAGGGTGGGGAACCCTGGTGGGCCAGCTTATATTCCATCTTAGTTCTGTTGAAGACTTGCCACTTTTAGGTCTGTAATCGAGTTACCAGAGAGATTGAAGTGTTCTCCAACCAGTTTTTGAATGTTATAATTCTTGACATCTGATTTGTGTCCATTTATTCTTTTATGTAGAGACTGTCCAGTTTGGCCAATGTACACGGCAGAGGGGCATTGCTGGCACATGATGGCATATATCACATTGGTAGATGTGCAGATAAACGAGCCTCTGATAGTGTGGCTGATGTGATTAGGCCCTATGATGGTGTCCCCTGGATAGATATGTGGACACAGTTGGCAACGGCCTTTGTTGCAAGGATAGGTTCCTGGGTTAGTGGTTCTGTGGTGTGGTGTGTGGTTGCTGGTGAGTATTTGCCTCAGATTGGGGGGCTGTCTGTAGGCAAGGACTGGCCTGTCTCCCAAGATTTGTGAGAGTGATGGGTCGTCCCTCAGGATAGGTTGTAGATCCTTGATGATACGTTGGAGAGGTTTTAGTTGGGGGCTGAAGGTGATTGGCTAGTGGCGTTCTGTTATTTTCCTCATTGGGCCTGTCCTGTAGTAGGTGAATTCTGGGTACTCTTCTGTCTCTGTCAATTTGTTTCTTCGCTTCAGCAGGTGGGTATTGTAGTTGTAAGAATGCTTGATAGAGATCTTGTAGGTGTTTGTCCCTGTCTGGAGCAAATACAGTTGTATTGTAGAGCTTGGCTGTAGACAATGGATCGTGTGGTGTGGTCTGGGTGAAAGCTGGAGGCATGTAGGTAGGAATAGCGGTCAGTAGGTTTCCGGTATAGGGTGGTGTTTATGTGACCATCGCTTATTAGCACCGTAGTGTCCAGGAAGTGGATCTCTTGTGTGGACTGGTCCAGGCTGAGGTTGATGGTGGGATGGAAATTGTTGAAATCATGGTGGAATTCCTCAAGGGCTACTTTTCCATGGGTCCAGATGATGAAGATGTCATCAATATAGCGCAAGTAGAGTAGGGGCAATAGGGGACGAGAGCTGATTAAACATTGTTCTAAGTCAGCCATAAAAATGTTTGCATACTGAGGGGCCATGTGGGTACCCATAGCAGTGCTGCTGATCTGAAGGTATACATTCTCTCCAAATGTGAAATAATTATGGGTGAGGACAAAGTCACAAAGTTCAGCCACCAGGTTAGCCGTGACATTATTGGGGATAATGTTCCTGACGGCTTGTAGTCCATCTTTGTGTGGAATGTTGGTGTAGAGGGCTTCTACATCCATAGTGGCCAGGATGGTGTTTTCAGGAAGATCACCGATGGATTGTAGTTTCCTCAGGAAGTCAGTGGTGTCTCGAAGATAGCTGGGAGTGCTGGTAGCGTAGGGCCTGAGGAGGGAGTCTACATAGCCAGACAATCCTGCTGTCAGGGTGCCAATGACTCAGATGATGGGGCAACCAGGATTTCCAGGTTTATGGATCTTGGGTAGCAAATAGAATACCCCTGGTCGGGGTTCCAGGGGGTGTGTCTGTGTGGATTTGTTCTTGTGCTTTTTCAGGGAGTTTCTTGAGCAAATGGTGTAGTTTCTTTTGGTGACTCTCAGTGGGATCAGAGGGTAATGGCTTGTAGAAAGTGGTGTTAGAGAGCTGCCAGGCAGCCTCTTGTTCATATTCTGACGTATTCATGATGACAACAGCACCTCCTTTTTCAGCCTTTTTGATTATGATGTCAGAGTTATTTCTGAGGCTGTGGATGGCATTGTGTTCTGCATGGCTGAGGTTATGGGGCAAGTGATGCTGCTTTTCAACAATTTCAGCCCATGCACGTCAGCGGAAGCACTCTGTGTAGAAATCCAGTCTGTTGTTTCGACCTTCAGGAGGAGTCCACCTAGAATCCTTCTTTTTGTAGTGTTGGTAGGAAGGTCTCTGTGGATTAGTATGTTGTTCAGAGGTGTGTTGGAAATATTCCTTGAGTCGGAGACGTTGAAAATAGGATTCTAGGTCACCGCAGAACTGTATGATGTTCGTGGGGGTGGAGGGGCAGAAGGAGAGGCCCCGAGATAGGACAGAGTCTTCTGCTGGGCTAAGAGTATAATTGGATAGATTAACAATATTGCTGGGTGGGTTAAGGGAACCATTGCTGTGGCCCCTTGTGGCATGTAGTAGTTTAGATAGTTTAGTGTCCTTTTTCTTTTGTAGAGAAGCAAAGTGTGTGTTGTAAATGGCTTGTCTAGTTTTTGTAAAGTCCAGCCACGAGGAAGTTTGTGTGGAGGGTTGGTTTTTTTATGAGAGTATCCAGTTTTGAGAGCTCATTCTTAATCTTTCCCTGTTTGCTGTAGAGGATGTTGATCAGGTGCTTCCACAGTTTCTTTGAGAGCGTGTGGCACAAGCTGTCAGCATAGTCTGTGTGGTATGTAGATTGTAATGGATTTTTTACCTTCAGTCCTTTTGGTACGATGTCCATCTGTCTGCATTTGGAAAGGAAGATGATGTCTGTCTGTTTCTGTACGAGTTTTTTCATGAATTTCCGATCTTCCAGTTTTGGACAGTTATCAGCTATCTCACTCCTGTATATGTCAACATGTGATAGAATCCATTCCAAAGTTAATTTATTGCCTCTCTCTCTGATCCTCCAAACCTCTTGATGCTTTGCATTGATGATAGCATTCTGGTTTCTTCTAAAGGAACTGAGGATAGACACCTGTCAACAAAGATCACAACACTGGCCTCTATTTCTGCTCTGTTTATTTCTTGTGGTGCCATGAGTATGTTCTCCACTAGGGTCTTGGATGAAGACATTCTTCATCCACAGCTACCATTCTTAAAGGATTTATTTGATGAACCATCAGTGTACCCATGAATCTGTTTGCCTTGTGACTGATACTGTTCAATGGGCTTTTCTAAAATTTTCTTTAGGGTGGCCAACTCCGTATGTTCCTTTGAGCAAGGTTCCCAAAGGGAGAGAGATTTATTAAAGTAAATAGATTCATGTGGAGGGATGAGTGGGTGTACATGTTGCTTCACACACTCTACCCTCATAGCATCATCAAGTGTTTCTGTTTCTCCAGTAGCCTTTGTGCACTTCTGGAAACAAGATGATCTTTTCAGCCTTAATTTGGTTTTCCAGTTTCTGAACAGACCTGAACAGTGATGACATTCAGATAGGGAATGAAATAATTGCCATACCAAAATAGCTATTCTTCTCTATGATTCTCAAGTGGTTGAACATCAAAAACTCTTTTTACAAATTGCTGTTGGAGTGGATCTTACACCTCCAGTTAGTGTGTGAATTGCAGATGACTGCACAACATTGATCTTGGCAAGGTTACTGAGAGCACTGTGTGACCAGACAATGAGAGCACTATGTGACCAGACAGGTAAGAGTTATTCAAGTATTGGATGAGATATTGAGCAGCATGTTGTTTTCAGTGTTCAAACATGTGAACCCCAGTTGGTACCTGAAATACATTATAGAAGAGCCAAATCTCTTCTTTGCTTTGGCTGCCAACTTTTTGACCTGTGGTCCAAACATGAGTACAGTGTCAATGTCACTCTAAGGTATAGCAGATTTTTTCAACAGCAATACCTTCTCCAGCCAGTGTGAAGATTGGACTGTAGTTGAATCTCCTATAATTATGGTAAAGTAGGTGGACTTTGTTTTTGCTGGATTGAGCTTGAATTTATGTTGCGTTGCCCATCTAGTTATGATTCTAAGTCCTTATTCAAACCATTCTCCATATATCTTTTTCAAGACCCATGGTATGAAGTGCAACATCGTCTGCATGGGTGTATTCAAATCATTTCAGGTAGTCTGACAGACCAGAGGAGAGCAGCAAAAAAAACACCGGGACTTAATACTGAGCCCTGAAGAAATCCTGGCCTCGTTGTCTTTGAAGGAGTATAACTTAATCTTAGTGGGTTTTTTTTTTTCCTGTATGGTAGGAAACCTCTTATCCAGAGGTGCATTTTACCAAACTCCCATCTCACTGCCTATTACGCCAGACTCCATTAAATGTTGCACTGAGTTTAAAACAGACTCCTGTTGATGACTGTGGTGGCTTTTTCTGGAAGCCATTGCTAAGAGGCTGCCAGAAGGCCACCAGCAAGTCTGTCATTGAGTGCAAAGACCCATAAGCCATTTGGGTAGGTTCTACCTTTCCTTCTTTTAGAAGCCACCATAGAAGCCTTGACTGTACTGTTCTTTCCATTATATTGCAGAGGAGACTGGTTAAAGATATAAGCCAATAGCTGCCTGGAAAAGAGGGATCCTTGCCGGATTTCAGAGAAACAGTAACTGGTGATTTCCATCAATTTAGGTACCTTCCTTTTTTATCCTTGAGTAATTTCTGATGTCCAACAACCTGGCTCTAGCCTTCTTCCCAAAGTGCTTTATCTCATGGTCATAGATGGGGTCCAGCCCAGGGGAATTGCTTGGTTCAAGCTTCTCTATTGCATCTTCTAGCTCATGTATGAGAAAGATCTCTCTGAAGCCTGAAGTACTGAATTCTATAGGCACATATTTAAATGATCTTCGCCTTTCTTCCTAAATACTCCATCTTGCATGTTTTTGCAATGGCTCTATCCTCATCACCATATATGAGCCTGGTCATCTTGGCATAATGTTCGAACAGCGTACTCACAGACTTTGTCATCTAATGCCTCTACACCTCTAGTGTTCAGAATATTGGTGTTATTTAAATTATACGCCTTTGTCTGTTTGTTCTCAATTTGCTTCAATATCATCCATCAATCTTTTCCTCTGTGAGGATCCAGTCTTATTAAACTAAGCCAGCCCTTTGTTCAAGCAACTATTTACAGAGCTGCAGCACTTGGAGCTTAGCATTCGAGCCATGTGCACACAGACTGACCTGCTGGTGCTTTCTCTATACTCTTCCCTCCTGCAACTTGTGACCCTCCCTCTAAGTTCCATGCTGGTTGCTACAATTTCTAGTCATCATTCAGCCTTTGTAACATTTGCGGATCTGTCTCCTGGGTAGAATATGCTGCTAGTGTGGGCCAGTAAGCTGACTACAAATTCATCCTCACTTCCTGCCCTAGTGTGATGTACTGAGAAGAAAAGTGGTGACAAGAACACCATCAGGTGAAGTAGTAAACAAGGGAGGTGGAAAGAAGGAAGAATTTATGCATTGCCTGAAGGATTGCCTGCATTGCAACTGAGCAGAGCTGGATGAATAATTGTTTGTTTGGTTTGGTGGTGGTTCCAAAAAAAGTTAAAAAACAATATTTAGTTTGCGTCAAACCAAATCTACAATATTTTGAAATTTTTGGTGACTCAAAAAAGTTAATTTGGGGCCTGTTTCAGAGCAGGATTTCAAACTTGGCTTTCCCACATCCACTGGGCTACATGTTATGGGAGGACTGGGGGAGGGAACAGCAGCACCACCTCCTCCTTCTTCTCTGGCCATTTTATGAATGGCTGAAACCTCTCATATCAAAATTGCAATAATTTTAGGCCAACCGAAACCACATTTCTAGTTGAATACATGACCTGTCTGAAAGAATTTCCGTAGCTCTCCATAAGTGTGGCATTTCAGTTAGGATGACTGAGAGTGTGACAGTTGGGTCAAATCTGTGAAGGTTGCACCAGATAAATGGTGCTTCAGTACTCCAGCTACACGACCCCGCTACGTGGTTGTCACTCACAAGGAGCATGCAGACCTCCACGATTTTTGTTTAATAATTGCAATTCCTTCACATTCTGGCCCTAATACCAAAGTAAGAGTTCTACCTGAAAACATTTTCAGTTTAACAAAGTGTTTATGTTGTATTACCTTTCTGCAGAGAGACCAAAAGCCCTTCATTACATCGAGTCAAAGTTAGAAAAGGAGAAATACAGAAGCAGGAAACTAAAGCTGAGAGATGTCCTGGAAATCACACCAGAAAGTCTAAAGAACTGCCCTCCTCAGACAACAGGAGATTTACCTTGGCATTTCCTCAGGAAGCTCATGGCTCTGAATGGGATGGCAAGAAGCACAAGCCTTGAGCACAGGGTACCCAATGATCAAACACTAACTATGGACAAAGAGGATCTGGATATTCCTGAAGATTTTTCTTTTCTCAGTGACACAGACACCAGTGATTCCCTGCACACCCTTGATGTTCTCTGTGCCATTCTGCTTTGCTCAGACAGTTCCCTACAGCAGGAGATCCTGTCCAAAATGTCCATGTGCCAGTTTGCCCTCCCTCTGCTGCTACCTGCCCTCGACACCCCCAAGTGCACCCTACTGCTGTGGGCCATGAGGGACATTGTGAGGAAGTGGAGGCCGCACTCCCTGTCAGAGAGCAGAGGGTTCAGAGAGGAGAGCCTGGTGCTCACGTCAATGCCAACCATTTCCTTTGTGCGGATGGGGAGCTGCAGCTTCTCCAAGTCCCACCTCCTCAATGAGGTTATCAGCCCCTCCCAGCAGCACCAGGATTTCTTCATCCATCGAGCCATGGAGTCTGGGAACGTCCCCCGGGAAATCGCAGGTGGGCTGCTCGAGATTTCCTGGTATTTCCCTGCTGGGAGGGAGAATCTGGATCTTTTCCCAGAGCCTGTTGCGGTTGCAAACCTGCGGGGAGACATTGAGTCGCACTGGCTGCAGTTCAGCTTTTTCACAGAGGTCTCCTCAGCAGTGTTCATATTAACGAAGAGCATCAATGAGAGAGAATACACGCTGTTATCTCTGCAGGGATCAGCCACTAAATACTACTTCATCTTCAATAATCAGGCTGGGAAAGCCAAGGAAACGCTGGAATTCCTGAAAAAGTTAGCCTCGATGCTGAAACTGAACAAGTCACATGTGCTGTGGAAAGGAGGTACCACAAATAAGGCACAATTTGTAAAAGTTCTGCAGTCTGCAATAGCAGCCATAATGAAATCTTCTCCCAAGAGAGTGAGTATAGAAGCCATGGCTGAGACAGCACGTCAATTAGGCATCCAGGTAGATGAGGATAACAAGGAATGTCAGACCGCAAACACATATGCAAAGGAAATCACTGCACAAATCAAAGATGTGGCAAAGTACAAGAGGGAAAAGCTGAGACTCCAAGGGGAGACATGGAGAAACTTGGCTGAAGTGGATAAAGAGCTGTGCCGAATGAGAAAGCAAGGAGACACCCCACTTGAGAACTATAAATCTCAGCTGAAAAAGAAATTAATGGATGTATGTGCTCAGAAGAATAAACATGACCTTACTGATGGTTTGATTACATTTATTACTGGAATAAAACACCTACGTCACAGGGAGAAACATTACTTCCTGAAATGGATGAAGTTTGGCCTGGATCCCATTGCTAGGGAGAATCTTTCTAAACTACGGGATCAATATAAAGAGAAATGCAAAAACTCAAAAGATGACCCCAAAACGTTTGCAGAGTTAGACAAATTAATCTCTGCCAGTTCCTTAGGAGTGGAGCATTTCATGCGTGAGTTGGGGCAGTTTTATGAAGCTGAATGCTCAATGGTTAAAGAAGGTAAAATGGCAGAAAGCCAAAGGCAATTCACCCATCTCCCAGGCAGAGCAGCTGACCTCATGCTGGAAGGGTTTCCCATGGAGATCATTGATGGAGCCATTTCCAACATCCCACTGCAGTGGGTAACAGATGTTCTGAGACAGCTTGATGCCAAGCTGGGGGGAAGGTCCAGAATGCTGGTTCCGATGGTGCTGGGAGTACAGAGCACTGGGAAATCCACCCTCCTCAACACCATGTTCGGCCTGCAGTTTGCAGTGAGCAGTGGCTGATGTATACGAGGAGCCTTCATGTTACTCATTAAAGTGGCAGGGAACTTTCAGCAGGAACTGGGCTGTGATTTCATCCTGGTGATAGACACAGAAGGCTTGGAAGCCCCCGAACTGGCCAAGCTGGAGGATAGTTATCAACATGACAATGAGCTGGCCACCCTGGTGATTGGACTGAGTGACATCACCATCGTTAACATGGCCATGGAGAATGCCACTGAAATGAAAGA
The DNA here is from genome assembly GCF_965140285.1 of Lepidochelys kempii. NCBI lineage: Eukaryota > Metazoa > Chordata > Testudines > Cheloniidae > Lepidochelys > Lepidochelys kempii. The sequence goes on from NC_136385.1 coordinate 7,290,355, forward strand.
TGTTCTGCAAATTGTGGTCCATGCATTTCTCAGAATGGAGAAAATCGGGAAAAAAAACCAACTGCCAGTTTGTGCATCAGAACGTCAGTGACGTGTCTGCACATGAACAAAACATGAGGGACAGGAAACACCTCCTGGAACAGCTGAATGAAATGACCAAAGCTGCAGCAAACATGGAAAAGAAATGCAAGGAGATGAATTTTTCTGATATTATGGATTATGATCTGGAAAAACACAGTTGGTACATTCCTGCTTTGTGGCACGGAGTGCCCCCCATGGCTCCAGTGAATTTGGGATACAGTCAAAAGATTTATGAATTAAAGAAATATTTGTTTGAATTTCTGAAAGATTGTTCACAAGAGAGAACTCCCAATGACATTCCCCAATTTCTTGAATGGGTGAGGAGCCTGTGGAATGCTGTAAAACATGAGAACTTAATTTTCAGCTTTAGAAACAGCCTTGTTGATGAAGCCTATAACCAGCTGTCTGTGAAATATGCAGAGTGGGAATGGGGTTTCCGGAAGGAGATATGTTTCTGGGTATCTGAAAAGGAAACTTTCATCCAAAATCAGCCACCAGCTAAACTAGACACTAATCTTTCAATCAGACTAAAGAGTGAGGCACAGGAAAAACTGAGGCAAGAACCAGAGAAGATTGTGAATCATTTACAACAGTATTTTGAAAGTGGAGCAGTAAATCTGCTCCTGATAGAAAAGTACAAAGAAGATTTTAGAAGAAGTGCCAATAGTCTCAGGAATGAACTGGAGAGTTATTCATTCAGCAAGTGGCAAAAAGCGATTCATATTAAAAAAGGCCAACACAAAACAGACTCTGTCCTGTCAGAGTACAAGAGAAAAACTGAAGAAAAAGTGGATGGTCTTCTGAACCGTTGCAGGAAAAGCAACTGCAAATTAAATAATGATGAGCTGGAGAAGGAATTTGAGAACATGCGGAGAGAAACATTGTCAGAATTATCACTCATTCCTTTACAGAGACGCAACATATTTGAAGATGTGGAGTTCCAGCTGAGAAGAGACCTAGCGGATAGGGGCAGTGCAGTCTGGAAGATGTTACAGGATGCCAAAAGCTTGTGTGCTTGTAAAACACAACATTTCAAAATGAAAAAGGAATACTTAGACTTAAAAGTGTTCAGAGGTTACACACTATCAATATCAGGTGTGAAAGAATTCTTGACACAGGAATGCTGGCATAAAACAGAGGCTGTAGCTAAATCCTTAATAGAAGAGTGCAATAGTTACACTGATGGAAAAGTAAATGGCAAAGCAGATTATGGTGAAACTTATTGCAGAGAGTTGTTGTGGATGATTAACGAGTGGCTTCAGCAGGCTGATGTTCAAAACCTTCACACCACCGTCTGCTTTGCAGTTGACCTGAAGCTTCACATTTTGGGGGATGCAGCTTGGGCATTTCAGATGATGCATGAAAAATTCATTAAAGAAAATGATCCTCTGCAGCATCTGGGGAAACTGACACCTCAATATCTCTTCACATTCAAAACTCTGTACTTAGAGAAGAATGAATGTCAGGACAGGGCCTGGAATTTCTGTGATCAGTGTCTGAGACCTGCCCTGGTGGACTATGTGAACAAGAGACTTGGGACAGAAATTGTGGATGACATTCTCAGCAGTGAACGCTCTGTTGAGTACAGCACCCGGAGTTTTTCCAATTCTTTGTTCTGAAGCAGCTGTTGGAAGAAAATGACTTTAACAATTATGTGCAATACACAAGGAATTATGTAGATTTTATCAAAACCCGGATACAGAGACACTTGTTAATGCTCTAGAAAGAGAAGGCAAGATTGGGAGATTTGGAGAAAAGCATTTTCTCCCCAATAATTAATAAACTCAGCCATGTTCTGAAATACTCCAAAGGTGAGAAGACTAAGACAGTCTCTGCCTTTTTAGACAACTTGTGTGAAAAGCTGCAGCAGGATCTAGTCATTCCCAGGGATAGCTTAGAAGTGATACTGTTTAAAAACACAGCAAGTGCAGACCAATTTTCAGCTTTTATAGAACAGTTTATTCCTGACCTGGAAAAACAAGTTTTATCCACTTTTGAAAATCTGGAAATTCAGTCAAAACTCTCAAAACTTGCAGTGAAGCCCCAGGATGAAATCTTCAAGCGAGTGTTTGGCTGTGGGAAGCAGTGTCCATTCTGTAAAGTCCCCTGTGAAGCAGGAGCTCCTGCGCATGATGAGCATTTTGCTTCAGTGCACCGACCTGAAGGATTAGGGGCATATCGGTGGAATAAAACAAGAATACTTGTCTCTGATATATGCTCCTCTTGTGTAGCTTCAAATAAAACATTCAGCTGTTCGGAGATAAAAGGGGAGTTTCATCCTTATAAAGATTATTGCAAATTTTTTCCAGACTGGCATATCCAGCCAGATCCCAGCATCACAGCTTCCAATTACTGGAAGTTTGTTTTCAAGGAATTCAATCACCAGTTTGCTAAGAAGTTTGATGCTCTCCCAGCCGATCTCCCTGAGGACTGGGGTGAAATAACCAAAGAACAGGCACTGGAGAGCCTGAAGGAAGCCTTTACATTGAAATCAAAAACAGGCTGAGAAACTCTTTTGTGAATGGAGAATTACAGAAGTTAATTTCCATTAAATGTAATGGTGATTCTCTTTTAATATCAGACACAGGTCGCAGCTTCCAAACAGATAAAGAAACAATGCTATTTCACGTTTCACATCACATCACATTTCACATCACATATCGAAGTATGGCAAAATTAAAGAAGGAGGGAAAGACCCAGATGTGGAGATTCTGCACCTCTGTCTTAAGGAGCAAATCGCCCAAATCCCAATTTGTCCTCACCACTGCATTTTGCTCATACAGTGGTACCATCCAGTGACCTGCAAACCTTTCCTACATGAGTGTTCCCTCCAAGAGCCCCCGAATACCAACCATCCACTTCTGCTACTTAAAGGAACAATATCCTCTGCTTTTATGGCTAATCTGACACCAAACAGCCTGGCCCTGATGCTCGCCTTCTCTGGGGTAACACATGGGAGGGGAAAAATACTTCAGAAACACCAATGACGGAGGTTTGCAGCATAATGTAATGGGGAAGGGAGGGATGCAGCCAGCAACCCCAAAAGACATTGAGGTTTCAAAGGGAATCCCCACAAACCCAACAGACACTGAGGCTCCATGGGAAACCCACCCCATCCCTGGGAATGGTCTTTCCCTCTGCTCTGCTCACTGCCCTGCACACATCTCTCATCCAGGCTAGTAAGGCTAAGAAGCCATGGTGCATTGGCTATTCGCCCTGTGATTGCCTGCTACCCTTCTGCATGGGGGTGCTGTGGGGAGAAGCCAGGGAAGGCAATTAGGAAGGTGCTAAGAAATTTGTGGTCCCAGCTGGAAGGTCACATTCTGCCATTTTGGCTAATACTTGCCTGGGTTTCCTCCCCCCTGCTCGCATGGCATGGTTTGGCCCAGCTCTGTCTGTAACATCCAAATGGATCCTTCTGGATGAAAGTGTCTATAAAGATGTGAATAAACATTTCAGTAATTCCTGTTGTATCCAAACATGATTTTAAAATTGCTTTAAGTAAGCTGTGACAGCCAAGGCTGAGCTTCACTGCCCTGACTTTCACTGATGTATAAATGCTGATGATTTGACTATTTACTGTCATACGATTTTTGCCTGATCTCATTTGCTTGTTAGCCAGATACTGTATAAGCCCCAGTTCAGGCCAACCAGGAGCTTCATAAAATGAAATTCTAAAATGCCATGTTTGACTGATGTTGATTTATTTTGTGTATAAATGATCAAGAATTTTCAAAGAAAATTAAATGAGAAATGGTTTACAGGAGAGTGAGACGAGGTTTTGAGAGAGGAGCATCCTGAGTACAATTTTTTTTCCTATTGATTTCTGTGAATAAATGTTGCCCCAGGTAGGTGCCAGAGATAAAGTTTAAAACTGATCTGTGTATATTTTTATTCTCCTTTTGAGGATAACATGGATAAAAGAGACATGTGCATTGTTAGACAAATAAATATGTACGTGTGCCCACAAGATATATAGCACAGCCCTCCACATTTCTGTCTAGCCCCGCTCAGTTCCCATCATAGGGAAGAGGCTGCCACTGTGCATCTGTACTGAGCTTTGCTGGCTATTGATGAGAGAAATTTTCTCCATTTACGCTGGGGGATGGGTGAGGAAGGGAAGTGGTGGATGCTGCCCTCTCCAAGGGATTAAAAAAAGCCTAGTAATGTCACTTTTTGGCCAGGCATGCAACGCCTTTACACTCCGCTTGGTGCCATTTCTCTGTCTGTCTCTCTGTCTCTAATGGGATAACTTTTAAATGCCTCATCTGATCAATTCCAAAATTTCAGGTGGTGCCCTGGGCACCAATAGCCAGAACCCTTTTGATTTGAGGGGAAATCAGTAAACTGAATATGAGGGACAAATGAAGCTCCTGGCATCCCAGTGGAGTTTAAGATGTTGGCCACCTGAATGACTCATCTCCCAGAAAAAAATACCATGGAGGAGGGATGGAAGAGGGAATGGGGATGTATAGATGGGAGAATAGTGGCATGCACACAGCCCATGCCATGGGGGGAGAATGCGGGACCCTGGTGTGAAGGGCTCACATAACTCCTGGTGGCAGGTGTTATGCTGACAAAGCCAGGCCAGAGCCATAGGCCCATTCACTTGTGTGTCACTATCAAAGGAGTTGAATGTATTAGTATATATTCAGGCCAATTCACTTGTGTGTTAATAGAGATCAAAGGAGATGTTAATTGTATTTTTTCGCCTAACTATATCTTATTTACTATTACATTACATTTACATTACGCATGCCTGGTAATTAAATAGACCTAGATCAAAGTGTGTGTTAATCTAAGAGTGTATTCAGATGTTAGAACTTCATGAAACTAATGGAATGTTACTTGTATTCTTTTCATTTATCTATTCTTCTTATAATGTAAAGGCAGGCAGTTATATTATGTCTAAGCTTGTAATTAAATAACTCATTGAATGCAAATGAAGAGTGCTAAATTCAAAGCAATTGGCCATTGTGTGAGTAAGAACATGTCTCTGATTGTTGTGTGGAGAAGAAGCTGTAAGTACTGATTCAAAGGAAGATCCTTTATCTCTGGACTGTTTGGGTTCTAACAGGGTGGAATAACTAAACAAGAAGACGGAGATCCCCAGAGCTATTCTGGGTGGCCCTGAACTGGCAAATTACTACACCCCTGTTATCCTTTGGGATTCACAAACTTTGACTCACCTGTTAATGTATTTTACCTGCTTTAACCTCTCAATAACACTAATTTCTTTTCAGCTAATAAACCTATAGTTAGTTAACTATAGCATTGGCTACCAGTGTTGTCCTTGGTGTAAGATCCAGAGTACCAATTGATGAGGGGGAAGTGACTGGTTTCTTGGAACTGGGAGGAACTTGATGTGGTGTGATTTTTGGTTTATGTGACCATTATCACGAGGTGCAGTTTGTTTGCGTGGTGAGATGGGCTGGAGAGCTTAAGGAGACTGTCTGTAACTCCATGGTAAGGCTAGTCCAGTGATCCAGGAGTTTATATTTGTTGCTGGTTTGGTGAAATGTAATTATAAATAGGGTGATCAGATGTCCAGTTTTTAAAGGGACAATCCCGTATTTAAGCTGTCCTGACTTTTCCTTAAAAATGGGCAAACTATCCCATATTTTCAGTCTCCCCCACATGCATCAGTACTAACGGGTCCCTACTCACAAGCCATCCTCCCACCAGTGGGTGGGGGTGGGCGTGGTCCAGTGACCAATGATGGGGGTGGGGATGCAAAGCTGGTGGCAGGGATAAGATGCAGCGTGCAGGGCCAGCTGCTCCCCCTGCTGGTCTGTCAGCACAGCCCCTGCTGCAAGCTGGCTCTCGACCAGCAGGGCCCTGCTCCCCATCCCGTTTCTGGCCAGCCCTAGCTGTGAGCTGCAGTGGCTGGAGAGTGCGGGCAGGTGCCAGGCAGTGGCTGATTATAGGTCACTTCTGCTGCCCACCCATCGGCCCTTTACATGCTCCTCCTCTCACTGTCCTCTCCCTGCTTTGCCCCTTCACCCCCACAAGTCCTGCTGCTCCTCCATATCACCCCCCCCACACACACACAGCAGGACATATCCCACTCCCAGCGCTGTGCGGAGAACCAGCTCCTGTTCGGAGCCCTGCACTTATTAACAGTCTGGCTGGCAGACTCCTTCCTTCCCCCACTGCCTCTGGCTGGGCCAGCACCCTGGGAAAGCCCAAGACCCTCCGGCCTGGGACACTGGCGAGGAGGAGCCGAGCCCTGCGTGTGTCAAAGCCCTGGGCAATGCATGCATGGGGAAGCCGCTAAGCTCTGGACTGGGGTGGGAAACAATTTCCAGCCTGTTCCCAACCTGACCCTGCAGGCTTCACAGCAGCCCCCGGACAGGGGCTTAGTGCCCTCTTTGCCCTACAGTCCAGCCCCCAAGGAGCCTGGGGCTGCTCTGTCCCCTAGGCACCCTCCCCTGCTGAGCTACCTCTCTGGCCAGGTTCTCTGAAGCCTCTGCAATCAGGTTACCTGGGCCCTGGTGCACAGTGCATTCTTAAGGCTTAACTCCTTCCTTCCCACGCTGTAGCCGGGGGGGACAGAAGGCATCTAGGTTATGTTGGTGGCCAGCAGAAGCATGGAGGTCTTAGCTGATTTATGATTCTGTGTGGGCAGGAAGGGACAAGCTGCTTCCAGCCACAGTGGGGGGAACAAGATGAGATGAGCTCTGCAAAGACAAGGGCCAGGTTATCACTGCCCCCTACTCCTCCTCTGTGGCTGGAAGCAGCTCCTATCCCTTCCCTCCTGCACAGTGACAAAAGGCTGCTGGTGGCCCCATGACACATTTTGGTATAAGCCCTGGCAGAAATGGGGGGAGGCATGTGAGCCTGCATGCCCCCATCCATGTGTTGCCTTGGTAAGATGTGGCACCAGGAGCGGCAGATCTGACCCAGGGGCCCAGCTAGGCGTGGAGGGCAAAGAGCACCAGGCAGGGAAAGGGTCGAGTCCGTCAGTCACACACACATACACCCGTGTGAGAGAGGTGTATGGGCGTGTGTGTGTGTCACCTCACCCTGCAGGTGTGGGAAGGTGTGTGTGTGGGGGGGGGGTGTCACTCACCCCTAAATGTGAACCCTAAAGCCTTAAAGATAAGAAGGTAAATAAAAAGAATCCAACTAGGCAGTATTTCTTTTTAATGGAGGCTCAGTCAACTTGATGCTAATTTGAATGTTTGTACTGCATAGTTCTGATTGATTGCCAGTGAACTCACGAGTAATTTTAAGAGGTGTTCATATCCAGCATAGGGAAATATGGTCACCCTAATTATAAAACACATGACCATGTTGGGCTCTCTGCCCTATTTTTTGACAGTCTGCCCTGAGATTGGCAGATTCTGCTCTCCTCCAGCTCCCAGGGATGTGCTCCCAGCCAGGATGCTGGGATAGCAGGGCCATGTCACTACTGAGCTGTGACTGAGTCTACAGAATTAACAGTGATGATCAGATTGTGTCTGGCAAAACTGAACTGAGTTTGTCAGACCAGGTTCAATCCAGATTTAGGCCAATCACATCACTCCCTTTCCCCTCAGGCATAGCCCTACATCAGTTATTAGCAATCAGGTTAAAGTCCCACTCTGGGGAGGGGAGTCATTTATTAGCCTCGTCAGTCACAAGGGTTGCCAATTGTGGTTGGATGTATTCCTGGAGGTAGCCTCCTCATGTTACATAATCTTTAATTCCTGGAGACTCCAGGGCAATCCTGGAGCACTGGCAACCCTATCAGTCACCCTGTAGCTATAAGGTGCTAACACACCTAAGATGTGAGGAGTGTTTGCTGCCCATATTTCTAGTCACATGCCATCATATGGTGAGGCAGAGAGTCCTCCTTACTCTGGCAGTTTTCAATAAATGACCTGTTCTTTTATCACTCAGATTTAAACTTCTTCCCCTTTGTTATTAATCATGTGTGTTACAGTCGTACCTCTTGGCCAACCAAGCTCGGGGCCCCGTTGTACTGGGAACTATACAAATAGAGGGTGGCAGACAGTGCTGGTCTGAGGAGCAATTCTAAATAGACCAGACAAACACAGGGTCGGGAGAAGGGACATAACTCACAAACAGAACCATCTGGGGAGTGGGGTACACGAGTAGGACTTAGATTTGCTCTCTAGCTAACACCTATGCTATACATTTTTATTGGAGCTTGTTGGGCTTCTTCACAACCAATATTATCAGAAACAGTAAGATATAAACTCATAGAACTGTTACAAAATCTTCCTCTCCAGTCAACTACAAGGGAGAAAGCTTGGAAGCAAGTGTTGTGTTAGAGTTAAAATTTTGATCCCACGAGATCTTTTATACAAATATCCATCGTCGGAGAGTTACATATTAAACACAGACACTGCAGCTGTCACGTCTCTCTCTGCTGGGCGATGGGAGCCAAGAAACCCTTGGCAAACTTCCAGCCGTGTTAGACAGAAGAGGGCAGGACCAGCCGGTCAGATATAAACAGCCTCAGAGTAACTGAGAATTAAGGTTCATGTTGATGTGATTAGATCGGCCACTGACCTCGCTACTGTTGATCATGACATGCTGTGAACTCACCTGTGTATGTTGTTAGCAAATTTAGACACACTGTGGACCAAAGCGGGGGTGGTCAGGGCTGCTCTTGGGTGACTCTGTTCCTAGCTTTGCTGAGAGCTCTCAGAGGCAGTTGTTGGCCAATTGCTTTTCCTCCTGGAGGATGCTGCCACCGGGGGATGTGCAGGGTCCATCAGCCACCTCTCTTGTTTTAAGTGTATCTGATCCATTGGAGCAGCAAGGAAACTTGGGCAGTGGGATCTTCAGGATGCTGACAACACCCAGCTTCATGTCCCCATCTCACCTGGCTAAAATTATTTTAATTATTATTAAATTATTATGTGCCTGTAGCAAGGCAAAGGCTCACGGGCACAGCGCCTCCTGCTGGTCATCTTGGAAGTTAGCGCTTCAGCACTGGGAGCGCCCTCTGCAGGCTGGTGTCTTGCCTGCCTTAGGGCCCGCAAAACCCTACTGGACCTTGGTGCCCTTTTACCTTGCGGTGCTGCCCCCTAGCTGTACCCCCACACTCTGGGTCTCCCCTCCCAGGGGAACCCCCAACCCTCTAAACCCACCTTGCCTCAGTGGCTACTGCCAGTCATCATCTAGCCCCTGCTCACTGGGGCAGACTACAGTCTGTAATGGCCACTCATCATTGGCAAGGGGGTAGGACCTGCTGCCTCTGCCTATCCCCAGGCTGCCCCTCTGCCTCCCCAGTACCTTTCTTAGGCCTTCAACAAGGCCTCAGCCTGGGGATTTACCAGGCTGCTGCTCCCCAGCTCCCTTTGCCTTTCTCCAGCACTGCTCCACTTCAGGTACCTTGCTCTCAGGCAGCTAGCCCTTCTCCCTCCAGGGCTAGAGTGACACTCCTCTCACTTCTGGCCCCAAGCCCTCTTATAAGGGCCAGCTGGACCCTGATTGAGCTGGCCACAGCTGTGGCTGCTTCCTGAATCAGCCTAGCCCAGCCACAGCCCTCTCCAGGGATGCTTTTAACCCCTGTTTTACTGGAGTGGGGCAGTTGCCCCACTACAGGGCCTAAAAGCAAACTATTCCACTGCATAGGAAAGATAAGAAGTATAGCCAGAGACCATGCTGGCTTAACCAGGAGATCTTCAATGACCTAAAAATCAAAAAATTGTTGTACGTAAAGTGGAAACTAGGTCAAATTACGACAAAGGATGAACATAAATAACACAAGACTGTAGGGACAAAATGAGAAAGGCCAAGGAACAAAACAGATCATAGCTAGAGACATAAAGGGTGACAAGAAAACATTCTACAAATACATTAGAAGCAAGAGGAAGATCAAGGACAGGGTAGGCCCATTACTCAATGAAGAGGGAAAAAACAATAACCGAAAATGTGGAAATGGCAGAGGTGCTTAATGACTTCTTTGTTTCAGTGTTCAAGAAGAGGGTTAGTGGTAATTGGACATCTAGTATACTGAATGCCAGTGAAAATGAGGTGGGATCCGAGGATAAAATAGGGAAAGAACAAGTAAAAAATTATTTAGACCAATTAGATGTCTTCAGGTCACCAGGGCCTGATGAAATGCATCCTAGAATACTCAAGAAGCTGACTGAGGAGATATCTGAGCCATTAGTGATTATCTTTGAAAAGTCATGGAAAACGGGAGAGATTCCAGAAGACTGGAAAAGGGCATCTAAAAAAAGGGAAATAAGGACAACGTGGGGAAATACAGACCAGTCAGCTTAACTTCTGTACCTGGAAAGATAATGGAGCAAATAATTAAGCTCTAAATTTGCAAACATCTGGAAGATAATAAGGTGATAAGTAATAGTCACCATGGATTTGTCAAGAACAAATCGTGTCAAACCAACCTGATAGCTTTCTTTGACAGGGTAACGAGCCTTGTGGATGGGGAGAAGCAGTAGATGTGGTATATGTTGACGGTAGTAAGGCTTTTGATGCAGTCTCACCTGACCTTCTCATAAACAAACTAGGGAAAGACAACTTAGATGGAGCTACTATAAGATGCGTGCAAAACTGGTGGAAAACCATTCCCAGAGAGTAGCTATCAATGGCTAACTTCCTGTCAGGGTGGTTAAGCACTGCAATAAATTGCCTGAGGGGTTTTGGAATCTCCATCAGTGGAGATTTTTAAGAGTAGGTTAGACAAACACCTGTCCGGGATGATCTAGATGATGCTTAGTCATGCCATGAGTGCAGGGGACTGGATTAGATCAGTGGTTCTCAGCCGGGGGTCAGTGAGCCCTTTCTGGGGGGCCGTGGAGCCCCACGGCTGAAACCTGGAGCCCCAGTGCTGAAGCCTGGGCCTCCCCTTCCTCCTAAGCCAGGAGCGGTGCGGGTCTGAAGCCAGTGGGCCCCCTGCCCTAGTTAGGAGCAGCGTGGGGCTGAAGCCCGCGGTGCCCTCCCCATCCCCCCCAAGCCGAGAGTGGCGCAGCCAGAAGCTAGGTGGGGCTGAAGCCGGCAGGGTCCCCACATCCCCTCCAAGCCAGGAGCAACACAGTGCTAGAGCCGGCAAACCTCCCCTCCCCCACAAGCCAGGAGCAGCGGGGAGGCTGAAGCCGGGAGTCCCAGTGCCTTGCCCCTGAAGCTGGGCATTGCACTGGAAGCCCCACTGCCTGCATACAGCCCATAGCTACCCCCTGCCTGCACCCTGAGCAACCCCTGCCCATACACAGCCCTTAGCTATCCCCTCCCTGTACCCTGAGCTACTCCCCTCATTTCACTAACTAACCTCCTACCCGCACCTGAGCGGTTTTCAAACTTTTTGAACTGAGTCCCCCCTTTCCGTTATATTTTTGGTTGCATCCCCCCAGAGCCCAGACAAGCTGGGTGCCCTCCTGAGTGAGTCAGGGTGTGGAGATGGCACATCCTCCCTGGACCCTGCTGTGTGGAGCTGGGATAAGCCCTGCCAGGCCTTCATTACCCCCCTCACACCAAAAAAAAAAAAAGAAGTAAAACTATGCCTATGCCCAAGTGTGTCCCCCTGGCCTGGAGCCCACACTTCCCCCCTGCCGGCCCCTGTTGTTTTTATAGGATGTTTTTATAGGGGCCTCAGCAGGAAAAAGGTTGAGAACCCCTGGATTTGATGATCTCTCAAGGTCCCTTCCAGTCCTATGATTCTATGTGGAAAGGAACAATTGAAACCGGGTGACATGGGCAAATCCTCTGAGCAGCTGGGCTGAGAGATAGAGTACGGCAACTGCGTGGCATGTGGCAATGAAGAGAAGAGATTCCCCCGTGGGACAGTAGAGGGAGCCACTGCCCAATCCAGCTACACTCACAGCCCCACTGTCGAGAAGAGACACAGAGAGGGAGTGTCACGAGTTGGAATCACTGCAAAGAGTTTGGGCCATCAATGTTGTTACTGGGGATTTCTAACCCTACATATTTCAGTCTGTTTGTGTGTGTGTGTGTGTGTATAGTTATCTAATTTCCCTTGTAACTGTGGAAAATCCAGTCTTTGGGTTGGGGTTGAACTGCTTCACCTGGGGGTTGCTCTGTTGACTCCAGATCTGGCCCTGCCTATCCCACCACAGCGATTACTAACTTGTGCCGCATTGGGTCTCCACACCCCAGCCCCCACAAGTGAGAGCTCAGGGCTCCATGAAATTTTCTCACTGTTTAAGTGAAAAAACAAAGCCCATTTTTCATGAGGTCAGTCATTCTTATCAGCATCAGGCCTCTCAGAAAGGCTAATTTAAATGTTAAGGGGTCCTGTATCGCTTGGGATCTTGGGTTTGTACTTTGGAAGCATCACATCTCCTGAAATGTTTGCTGACCTCAACCACTATCCTTCCTCTCAGGGCTAAATAAAACAAAAAGTTCCAAGGCAACATTTCAAAATAAATAAGCCACCACAAAAAAGTCCATTCCCAAGTTTATTTTGTTTAACTGTAAATGGTTTTCTGTTGCTTCTTATGCGTGATTACATTAAAACAAGAATACTAATTTCTTAATGCACAATAGGGAGAGTAAATGATAGTCATGCTCTAAATATAGCAGTTTAATTGTGTTCAACGGATTCTTATTTGGTGGGAGAGACTCAGTTTAAACACTCAACATACATGCCAATCATTTATCTGTGTTTACAGCCTATTCTAAAGTAATTACTTCCTACTATGTAATACTCAGGTCCTGAATCTGCCCTTGTGTTGAATAAAGAAAGTTTCACTGATGTAACTTAGGCTATGTCTACACTGGCAGATGTACAGCGCCAGGAGCTGCAGTGTCCCTCAGAGAGCGCTGCAGGGAAAGCGCTGCTGTGTGTTCACAATGCCAGCACAACGGCAGCTCTTGCAATGGCCACAGAGAGCAGTGCATTATGGTAGCTATCCCAGCATGCAAGTGGCTGCAACATGCTTTTCAAATAGGGTGGGGTTGGGTGGAGTGTGACAGGGAGTGTGTTGTGTGTATGTGGGCGGAGAGAGAGTGGGTTTTGGGGGGGCTGAGAGCATGTCAGCATGCTGTCTTGTAAGTTCAGAGAGCAGCAGACTCCCCTCATCCTGCCTCTCAAGCAGCATTCCACAGTAATGGTTTGCTTTGTCCCAGAGCAGATAAGCATGCCAGCTGTCAGAAACGGAGCTTTGAAAGGACATATCCGCATTCCTACAGCCGATTCCAAACAATGACAAGAGTGGCCACTTGACTTAAGGGGATTATGGGACGTTTCTGGAGGCCGATCAGAGCGCAGTAATGCAACACCTCGTTCACACTGATGCTGGGGCGTTTCAGCCGAGATGCACCAAGCATTATGCTTCTGGTGGAGGTGGATTACCAGGGGCACTCCCGCTACAAAGTCCAGGCGCTCTACGTGCCTTGACAGTGTGGATGGGTCATGAGTTAGGGTGCCCGGGGTTGCTTTAATGCACTCTAACTCACAAGTGTAGCCAAGCCCTTAGTGATTTTCAGCTATTAGGCTGGGCAGAAATGCTGTCCTGCCACAAGTAATTGTCAGCTCTTTTGAGCACTTAAAATAACAAAAGGCCCTATCTTCTGAACAGTGGGGAGAAACAGGTTAAACCAGACCAGGGACCCTTAGGGAGAGTTCACTCCTCCTGGCAGAGATACCTCTCCTCACCCCTCTTACTTTCGCAGGAGTCAGGCATTCAAGCACCTGGCTTAATGAGTCCTTTCAGCTGAGGGTGACCCCTCATTTGAGACAGGTTAAGCACAGTTCTGCTCCCCTTTACGCATACAATAAATGCAACACCACTGACAACAACATTTCACTACCCCTTCATTCCGTACTAAAGTGATCTGTAACCCAACACAAGTCAATATTGATCACTGTGAGCAACACCTCTATATCTGATGGATATCTAGGCAGAGTAGGTGAGTTCATGTAAATACAATTTCCTCCTAAAGTCTCTCCCGCTCCCAGCTAGCTGTCATGGGAGAACTCATTCGGACCCTGTTTACATAGTTACGTTAGGAAGAAGCTTCTCCTCTAAAAACGTTTCGATACAATTTCCATTAGATGGTTTCTTGCACCTCCCACTGAGACATCTTGTAATGGCCACTGTCAGAGACAGGATGGATCACTGGTTTGATCCAGTACAGCAGGGAGATGAGATACCGAGCTAGATGGCCTTTAGGTCTGATCCAATACAGCAAGGATGTGGGATACTAGGCTATATGGGTGATTGGTCTGATCCAGTACTGCAGAGAGGTGGGGATACCAGGCTAGATGGGCTGTTATTCTGGTTCAGCAAGGACACAGGGATACATGGACTATCAGTTTGCTTTGTTATGGCTGTTCCTGTGCAGCAGCCTTGCACTAACTGGTCTGATCCAGTACTGCATAGAGGTGGGGATACCAGGCTAGATGGGCTGTTATTCTGGTTCAGCAAGGACACAGGGATACATGGACTATCAGTTTGCTTTGGTATGGCTGTTCCTGTGCAGCAGCCTTGCACTAACTGGAAGAAGTGACCTGCAATTGATTTTTTTTTTTTTAGTTTTCAATTTAAAAAACGGTACAGGCTGTCAGATTGGTTCATATTCCATTTTTTAAAATTAAGGGTTTTGTTTTGTTGAAGTGTATCCTATTTAAAGAGACTCTTGGCATGTCTATTATTTCATGTAAAACACTTCCTTTAGGCTCTTCAGCGCCTGCTCTTTAGTTAGATTTTTCCAGTCTCCTGGAAGATCTGCTGCTTTAGCACCATACGCTCTAGCTAACAGGTCACTGAATGATTTGAAAACAAATTTCCTGAAATCAGAAGCATCAATATTGGGACCAGGCTGAATGTGCCAGTCTGGGTAGTAATGGCGGTAATCTTTGTAGGGATGAAATTTCCCATCTGCGGCTGCAGTTCGGAATTCACGATTGGAAACCACATCAGAGGAGCATATGGAATGCTCAAGCTTTTGTGAATCACAATCCCTGAAGTTCCCTAACCCTTTGGGTCGATGGACTGATACAAAATGCTCTTTATGGTCAGTGCCTCCTGCTTCACAGGGGGCTTCACAGAACGGACACTGCTTCCCACAGCCAAACACTCGCTTGAAGATCTCATCCTGGGGTTTCACTGGCAGGCTGGAGAGTTTGGTCTCAAGTTCCAAATGATTAAACTGGGTTAAGATTTGTTGTTCCAGCTCCAGAAGGAAGATTTCAATGTTACCAGAAAGCTGCTCAATTTTTGCTGTGGTTTTAAACTGTACTCCAACTAAGCTATTGCTGGAAATGGCCAGGTCCTTCTGCAGCTCTTTGCAAAAGCTGTCTAAAAAGGCAGAAACTGTGTTATTGTTTTTATTTATGGAGTTTTTCAGAACTCCCTTGATTTTATTTATTATTCTGGATAGAATCCCTTTCTCCAAATCCCTCAAACTTGCCTTCCCTCCATAGTGGTCTATCAGACATCTCTGTATCCAGGGTTTGACAAACTCTTCATAGTTACTTATCTATTTCACATAGTTGTCAAAGTTCATCTCTTCCAGCAGCTTCTTTAGCAAAAAGAACTGAAAGAAGCTTCGGCTGGTGTATTCAAGGGCCTGTTCACTGCTGAGAAAATTGTCAACTATTTCTAGTCGGAGCCTTTTGTTGACATCACCCACCAGGGCAGGTTTGAGACACTGATCACAGAAATTCCTCGCCCTCGTTTGGCTCTCTTTCTTTTCCAAATGGAGATCAGTAAATATGGAGAAATAATGAGGTTTCAGCTTCTCCAGATGTTGCTGAGGATCGTTTTCTTTGATAAAATCTTCATGCATCTTCTGAAATGCCCAAGCTGCTTCCCCCAAACATGAAGCTTCAGGTCAACTTCAAACAAAGGAGAAGTGTGAAGTTTCTCAATCTCCTCCTCTTTTAACCTCTC
Source organism: Lepidochelys kempii (assembly GCF_965140285.1). Classification (NCBI taxonomy): domain Eukaryota; kingdom Metazoa; phylum Chordata; order Testudines; family Cheloniidae; genus Lepidochelys; species Lepidochelys kempii. The sequence continues at coordinate 7,306,272 of NC_136385.1, forward strand.
ATTAACCATATGCAGCAGTTCTCCACAATAGGTTTCATCATAGTCTGTTTTGGATTTAACTTTTTCTTCAATGTATTTCTTGCATTCAGTCATTAAAGATAGAGCAAGCTCTTCAGTTTTACAGTAACATTCCTGTGAGAAGTATTTTACAACTGCTCTGGTCCATTTTAGGTTTAAGTATTCCTTCTTCATTGTGAAAGACTTCATTCTATAATCCAGCAGGCTTTTTGCATGTTGCAGTATCTGTCTGACAGCACCCCCTCTGTGCTTCAGATCCTTTCTCAGCTGGAGATCCATATCTTCAACAACTTGACATTTCTGTAAAGTACAGAGCGTTAACTCTGACAAGGTTTCTCGCCACATCGTTTCGAATTCTTTTTTCAGTTTCTCATGGTCTAGTTTATCTTCTCTGTTTCGGCATTCAGCCAAGAGTCTGGCAACTTCCCCTTCAATTTTCTGCTTGTACCCAGACTGGATATTGTCTATCTTGTGCTGTCCTCTTCGTATTCGAATTGCTTCCTCACAGTTACTGCTTGAATAATTTTCAAGTTCTCTTTTGACGCTATTTGTGCTCCTTTTGAAATCTTCTCTGTACTTTTCTATCAGGTTCAAATTTGGAGCTTCACCTTTAAAATACTGTTCTAAGTTATTCAAGAGCTTCTGTTCTCCCTGCTGTAGCTTCCCTGGTGCTTCCATTTTTAAGCTGTGAAAGAGATCACCCTCTAGTATCTCTGGCAGCTGATTCTGGATAAAAGTTTCTTTTTCAGATATCCAGAGATACATCTCCTTGCGGAAACCTCATTCCCATTCAGAATACTTCACAGACAGCTGGTGATAGGCTTCAGCTACAAGGCTGTTTCTAAAGCTAAAGATGAAGTTCTCATGTTTCACTGACTTCCACAGGCTCTTCAACCATACAATAAAATCAGGAATATCCTTTCCAGCTCTTTTCCGTGAACGGTTCTCTATGAATTCAAACAGGTATTTCTTTAGCTCACACACACTCTCACTGTATCCAGTGTTTACGGGAGCCATGAGAGGGACTCCATGCCGCAAGCCAGGCATGTACCAATTGTGTTTTTCTGGGTCATACTCCATAATATCAGAAAATGCCATTTCCCTGCTTTGCTTTTCCATCCTTGCTGCAGCTTTCGTCATTTCATTCAGCTGCTCCAGGAGGTGTTTCCTGTCCCTCATGTTTTGATCATGAGCAGACACATCACTGACATTCTGGTGCACAAACTGGCAGTTTGGCTGTTTTCCTATTTCCTCCATTCTGAGAAATGCATGGACCACAATTTGCAGAACATCCTTCATTTCTGTGGCATTCTCCATGGTCATGTTAACGATGGTGATGTCACTCAGTCCAATCACCAGAGTGGCCAGCTCATTGTCATGTTGATAACTGTCTTCCAGTGCTGTTAGTTCAGGGGCCTTCAGACCTTCAGTGTCTATCACCAGGATGAAATCACAGCCAAGCAGCTCCTGAACAGCTTCTGTAACTTTAATGAGTGTCATGAACGCTCCTCGCGTACATCGATCGCTACTCACTGCAAACTGCAGGCCGAACATGGTGTTGAGAAGAGTGGATTTCCCAGTGCTCTGCACTCCCAGCACTGTTATAACCACCATTCTGGATCTACCCCCTAGTCTGATATGGAGATGAGTTAGAACATCTACTACCCAGTTCATGGGGATGTTGGAGGCATCTCCATCGATCAGCTCCACAGGAAACCCTTCCAGCATCAGGTCAGCTGCTGTGCATGGGAGATGGGAGAATTGTCTTTGGCTTTCTTCCATTTTCCCTTCTTTATCCAGGCTAAATTTCATCCATTTCAGAAAGTAATGTTTCTCCACTGGATTCAACTGTACTATTCCATTGATAGACTTAGTCAAACCATTAGTACGGTCACACTGATTGTGCTGTCTACGTATCTCTAACCATTTCTGTTTCAGTGCAGATTTATAGTCTTCAATGGCCACGTCCCCTTGCCTTTTCATTTGGCACATCTCTTTTTCCAATTTAGCCAAGTTTTTCCATGGGTCTCCTTGCAGGCTCAGCATTTCCCTTTTGTATTTTGCCCCATCTCTTATTTCTGCAGTGATTTCTTCAGTATATTTCCTCGCACACTGACATGCCTGACACTCCTCATCCACCTGGATTCCCAGGTCACGTGCCGTCACAGCCATGGCTCCCAAACTCACTGTCTTCGGAGATGAATTCACTGTGGTTCCTATGGTGGACTTCACCTTTTTCCACAAATCCTGCATTATTCATGATACTATCTTTCACCAGTACTAGTGATTTGCTCAGTTTCAACACTGAGGACAGCTTATTAAGAAATCCCAGAGTTTCTTTGGGTTTCTTATTCTTGCAGTTGAGGATGAAGTAATATTTAGAGCTGGATTTTTTCAGAGATGACAACAGCTCGTATTCTTTCTCACCGATGCTCTCGGTAACTATGAACACTGCGGAGGAGACCGCTGTTAAAAAGCTAAACTGTAGCCAGTGGGACTCAATGTCTCCATGCAAATTTGTAACTGCAATGGGTTCTGGGAAAAGATCAGAATTTTCCGTCCCCCCAGGGAAATACCAGGAAATCTCAACCAGCCCATCTGCGATTTTCTGAAGGAAGTTCCCAGACTCCATGTCCCGATGGATAAAGAAATCATGGTGCTGCTGGGAGGGGCTGAGAACCTCATTGAGGAGTTGGGACTTGGAGAAGCTGTAGCTCCCCATCCACACAAAAGAAATCGTTGGCATTTCTGTGAGCACCAGGCTCTCCTCTCTGAACCCTCTGCTCTCTGCCAGGGAGTGCGGCCTCCACTTCCTCACAATGTCCCTCATGGCCCACAGTAATAGGGTGCCCTTGGGGGTGTTGAGGGTGGGTAGCAGTAGAGGGAGGGCAAACTGGCACATGGACATTTTGGACAGGATCTCCTGCTGTAGGAAACTGAGCAAAGCAGAACAGCACAAAGAACATCAAGAGATTGCAGAGAAACTTTCATCTCAGTGTCACTAAAACAGAAACTGCCATCAGTATGCAGTTTCTCCTCATAATCATCCATTTCTTCTGCAGGAGCCTTGTGCCCAATGCTTGTATTTCTGGCCGTCCCATTCAGAGCTATGACCTTCCTCAGGAAATGCCAAGGTAAATCACCTAATGCCTCTGGAATCCTGTTCTTGATGCTTTCTGGGCAGATCTCCAAAACATCCCTCAGCCTGATCTTGATGCTTCTGTGCTTCTCCAGGTTTAATCTGGACAGAACATCTTGAAATGCTTTACTTCTTTCTGCAGAAGGAAGTTAAAACAAACCAAAATTTCAGAGTAGAAAATGGTGACTTTATATACAGTTTACTCATTCCATAGACAGCCTGATGTTTGTAATTTAAAGAAAAGCAGTACCCAGTAAGTAACAGATGACTTATACATCCTGGATTCAATTCTTCTCTTACTTATATTGGTTTAACAAAAATGAAGCCAATGGGATTACTTCCATGCAAATAAAACATAGTTCTGGCCCACTTTGAACTCCACTAGGTTGGTTTGCATTGTTTGATCCCAATCCTTATCCTCAGCGCAGTGCAAAGTCCACTTTAAAATGGCTTAAGTGGCGAACTGAGAATTTCCTAGAAAATCTTCCTGTATAACCAGCTCTATGACATCCCAGCTCACAGCTACTGGAGGAGGGGGCATAGACTCAGGACCCTGTCTCTGTGGTGATCCCAGAAGCTGGAATGATCCCTTGGCTGCTCTAAGCTGCTGCTCAGGATCAGACTGGTGCCTGGCAGTCTGAGGATCAGGTGGCTGTGATGGTAGCCTTCACCCCTCACCCTGAGCTGTGCTGGGCATCAATGGCTCATCTGGGGGATCTGACCCTTTATTTCCCTTTCAGCAGTCAGTGCAGATTACACCTTCTGGGAAGACTTATTTTTGATTTTCTTCATATCTTCCTCCATCTCTTTGCTGGGACATGTCTTTTACAGGTGTAGCTAACAGCACTGTGGCTTTGCTTACCTCCCAGCGACCAAATCAGTCCCTTCACTCACGCTACTTTCTCTGTCCTTTTGGGGAGCTGTGAGTACTGTCATTACTAACAAAGCAAATTTACCCACACTGCAACATGGGGAGCTAATGCGAAGACACCTCCAGGCAAGTCCTGGTACGGTAATGTCTCCAGTGCAGTGTTAGGGTATTTGGACCTGATAAACAATTAACCCATTTATTATGTGTTATAGAGACATTATTAAGGTCACAAGAGCAAACTATTCCACTGCACAGGAAAGATAGGAAGAGTGGCAAGAGACCACCCTGGCTTAATCAGGAGATCTTCCATGATCTAAAAATAAAAATAGAGTCCTACAAAAAGTAGAAACTAGGTCAAATTACAAAGGATGAATACAAACAAATAACACAAGTATGTAGGGGCAAAATTAGAAAGACCAAGGCACAAAAGGAAATCAAACAAGCTAGAGACATAAAGGGTAACAAGAAAACATTCTACAAATACATGAGAAGCAAGAGGAAGACCAAGGACAGAGTAGGCCCATTACTCAATGAAGACAAAAAAGCAATAACAGAAAATGTGGAAATGGCAGACGTGCTTAATGACTTCTTTGTTTCGGTTTTCACCAAGAAGGTTGGTGGCAATTGGATGCCTAACATAGTGAACACCAGTGAAAATGGAGTAGGTTCAAAACAGGGAAAGAGCAAGTTGAAAATTACTTAGACAAGTGAGATGTCTTCAAGTCACTAGAGCCCAATGAAGTGCATCCTAGAATACACAAGGAGCTGACTGAGGAGATATCTGAGCCATTAGCTATTATCTTTGAAAAGTCATGGAAGACGGGTGATATTCCAGAAGACTGGAAAAGGGCACATATAGTGCCTATCTATAAAAAGGAAAATAAGGACAACCCAGGGAATTACAGACCAGTCAGCTTAACTTCTGGACCCGGAAAGATAATGGAGCAAATAATGAAGGAATCAATTTGCAAACATCTAGAAGATAATAAGGCGATATGTAATAGTCAGCATGGATTTGTCAAGAACAAATCATATCAAACTGACCCGATAGTTTTCTTTGACAGGCTGACGACTGTGTGGATGGGGGGAAGCGGTAGATGTGGTATATCGAGACTTTAATAAGGCATCTGATATAGTCTCAAATGACCTTCTCATTAAAAAACTAGGGAAATACAACCATGATGGAGCTATTATAAGGTTGGTGCATAACTGGTTGGATAACCATTCTCAGGGTAGTTATCAATGGCTCACAGTCATGCTGGAAGGGCACACCGAGTCGGCTTCTGCAAGGATCAGTTCTGGGTCTAGTTCTGATCAATATAGTCATCAATGATTTAGATAATGGCATAGAGAGTACACTTATAAAATTTGCAGACGATACCAAGGTGGGAGGAGTTGCAAGTGCTTTGGAGGATAGGATTATAATTGAAAATGAGCTGGACAAACTGGAGAAATGGTCTGAGGTAACTAGGATGAAATTCAATAAGAACAAATGCAAAGTATTCCACTTAGGAAGGAACAATCAGTTGTACATGTACAAAATGGAAAATGACTGCCTGGGAAGGATTACTGCAAAAAAGGGATCAAGAGGTCAGAGTGGACCACAAGCTAAATATGAGTTAACAGTGTAAGACTGTTGCAAAAAAAACCAAACATCATTCTGGGATGTATTAGCAGGAGTGTTGTAAGCAAGACATGCAAAGTAATTCTTCTGCTCCAGTCCACGTTGATTATGCCTCAGCTGGAGTATTGTGTCCAGTTCTGGGTGCCACATTTCAGTAAAGATGTGGACAAACTGGAAAAAGTCCAGAGAAGAGCAACAAAAATGATTCAAGATCTAGAAAGCATGACCTATGAGGGAAGATTGAAAAAATTGGGTTTGTTTAGTCTGGAAAAGAGAAGACTGAGAAGGGACATGATAACAGTTTTCAAGTACCTAAAAGGTTGTTATAAGGAGGAGGAAGAAAAATTATTTTCCTATCCTCTGGTGATTGGACAAGAAGCAATTGGCTTAAATTGCAGCAAGGGAAGTTAAGATAGGAAATTTTTCCTAATGTCCGAACTGTCAGGGTGGTTAAGCACTGGAATAAATTGCCTAGGGAGGTTGTGGAATCTCCGTCATTGGAGATTTTTACGAGCAGGTTAGACAAACACCTGTCAGAGGTCGTCTAGATGGTGCTTGGTCATGCCATGAGGGCAGGGGACTGGACTTGATGACCTCTCGAGGTCCCTTCCAGTCCTATGCTTCTATAATGAAGCACCAGCTCTGCTTTAGTTTAGATTGAGAAGCCCTTTCTACTTAAATGTTAATTCTTCTAAGTACTGTAAGATCTGTATGCTTACTTGGACTGTCTTGAAATTTGTTGTCTCATGGGGGAACAGGATAGGGTTAGTGACCCAAATTTCGGGGTCATTTGAGCAAGGAGTTCCCTCGACACAGCTCGTCAAAAACACAGCATTTTGCAAAATCAGCAGTCTTACAATGGAGGGAATTGTGCACCACAGAGCTCAACATCCCCTACTTGATCTCAGTCACTCATCGTTTATTTCAGCCAGTGTGTGGAACTCACTGCCCGTTTGAGGAAGCAATACTGAAAACATCTATTAAAGGAAACCTTTGGCTTTCTAGAACACTGCGTGCAAACACTCATGAGCCAAAGAGATTGAAACGTGCATGTGCTGTGAGCCTAGGCAAGAGTCTTTCCAGACAGTCCACTCTCACAGTAGCTGGATGGCTCAAGTACATTTGAGCCCTACTCTACTCCACAGTATTAACAACCTTCCTCAGAATACCATCCTTGCCACCATGGATGTCACTTTCCTATACACCAATATCCCTCACAATGACAGGATAGCTGCCTGCCCGAAATATTTAAAAGACAATGGACAACCATCAATTATCCATCCCAAACACATAGCCAAACTCATCCAGTTCATCCTCGCCTGTCATAGATTTACCTTCAACAATAAACATTTTGTCCAAAGCATGAGAACAGCCAGGGGTACTAGGATGGCTCCCCAATATGCTAACCTCTTCATGGGTCATCCTGAAGAAGAATTTCTGGAGAAGTGCATCATGAAACCAGTGATATACCTGAGAAATTTTCATCCTATGGGAAGACAGCTTAAACTCCCTCAGACTTCCACCACAACTTCAACAACCACCACCCATCCATTAAACTCTCTCTGGAGCTTTCCCACACTAGAATCAACTTCTGGACACCACAATCAGCTTCAACAATGGAACCCTACAGACAACCATATACAAGAAACCCATGGATCACCACACCTACCTTCATAGATCTAGTAACCACCCCAACCATACCAAGAAATATGTTATTAACAGCCAGGCACTCAGATACCACAGAATGTGCTCTGAGGAGAAAGTAAGTGATATATACCTTAATGAAGGGATAGCTTATTTTTGTCAAGGTCCAAATTTCTTGGTCAAGGTACAGTCAAGGTCCAGATTCCAAGAAAAAAATTGAGAAACCCATAATGATAATAAACAAATAAAAACATTGTGGGGTCCATTCAAAAGCATCTCGCAGTCCGGATTTGGCCCACGGTCCACCTATTGACTATTCCTGGCTTAACACACTTGTTGTCGATATTGTGAAGGCCAAAACTATAACCGTGGTCAAAAAAGACCTAGGTAAATTGATGGAAGATAGGTCCATCAATGACTATTAGCCAGGATGGGCAGGGATGGTGTCCCTAGCCTCTCTTTGACAGAAGTTGGGAATGGGTGACAGGGGATGGATCACTTGATGATTACCTTTTTGATTCATTCCTTCTGAAGCACCTGACATTGGCCTCTGTCAGAAGACAGAACACTGAGCTAGATGGACTTTGGTCTGACCCAGTATGGCCACCCAGTATGGTCACTTAAAACCACCTTCACCAAACAAGGACACTTCATCAGAGAAGTAGATTGCATCATGCAACAGGCCACCCAAATACCCCAGGAGAACCTGCTTCAATACAGAAATAAACCCCCTTCTGACTGCATACCCCTATTTGTCACCTACCACCCCACACTGGAACCCATACAGTAAAGCTAGTGTAACCAACAATGGGTGTAAACAACTACACCCCATACGCGATGGGTACCCCATCATGAAAGAAATATTTCAAGAATCATCTCTTCTGGTCTTCGAACAATCTCTTCAAACTCATTGTTGCCCTGGTTTGAGGGATGTGTATACCCCATTATGTGATCAAACTAATTGCAACCATATTATGTGCATTCTGCCAATAGGAATTAATGAAATAGAACACCACATAGTTAAGGGTTAATTTGGAGAGAGGCTTTTAGAAGCGAGGTCATATCTAGCTGATAGTTTTTGCTAATCAGAATGGGAGGAGGGGACAGACAAGTAAACAACTGAGACTGAAAACCTTGGTGGTTGGAAAACTTTGAATCTAGGCACCTCTGATATGAAAAGTTGACTGAAAGTTAGAAAAGAGATGATCCAGTTGGGGTCATTATGACCTATGTGTTTTGTAGAAGTTAGTCATAAAAGATTAGCTAATAGAGTATATTGTGCAGCAGTCCTCTGAAGCCATCTTGAGACACTTTTTTCTGACACCCTTTCTCCCTGGTGGGTGAGCAACTGGTCACTGCAAACCTGCTGTTAATTACTCAATACCATTCCAGATCTTAGGAAAAATATCTGGGATGTTCTAAACCTATTGCTTATGTCTCTGTATGGTTAAATCTAATAAACTGCAGTGTTAGATAAGAGCATACTTACTTGCATTTAATCCTTGATCAGACAGAAGTGCTGTGTTCCTATTGATTGATTCCTGACACTACATGGAGTGAAATAGTTAAGTTGCCCCTGCTGTGGGTTCTGAAAACCCCAGGTAACACTCGTCATCAAGAGGAAGCTCCCCACAGACCAGGACACACCCACTCAAAGCAGCACCAGACTCTGCCAGAACTATAGATGCAAAACTTGCAGACATATCTCCATTACTATAATGATCAACATTCCACACAAAACACCTTTCAAGATCCCAGGATCTTATACATGCCTATCACATGTAGCACACTTCATCCAGTGCACTAAATGCCTGAATAATGATTATATGGATGAAACAGATAAGCATTATAAACTCAAATGAATATACACAGGAAAATGATAAAAGACAAAAACACCCTATCACCTGTGGGTGAACACTTTTCATAAAGTAATCTGAAAACATCTATTAATGGAGTTTCATAGATTCATAGATTCATAGATATTTAGGTCAGAAGGGACCATTATGATCATCTAGTCTGACCTCCTGCACAATGCAGGCCACAGAATTTCACCCACCAGTCCTAAAAAAGACCTCACACCTATATCTGTGCTATTGAAGTCCTCAAATTGTAGTTTGAAGACCTCAAGGAGCAGAGATCCTCCAGCAAGTGACCCGTGCCCCATGCTACAGAGGAAGGCGAAAAACCTCCAGGGCCTTCCAATCTGCCCTGGAGGAAAATTCCTTCCCGACCCCAAATATGGCGATCAGCTAAACCCTGAGCATATGGGCAAGATTCATCAAGTTAACACCCTTAAGAGTAAATCTGACCTATCAGACCCAATCCTCAAAGGCAACTTGCACAGCATTTTCAAAAGAAGAACCAGGGAGCTTACATTCATTACTCTGCTGGACACCAAATCATGGATTATGGACATCATGGATTGAACAGAGACACTAGATTTATGGTTTATTAAAACAATCTGTAATCCACTAACCCCTTCTTTTTTTCCTATTTGCAGCGGTGCTAATGGCCCATTCTACTTTGAATGGTCCCTTACAATATGTGCTAACTAATTATGCTAAATAATCTGTTCCATCTTGCATTTTGCTCTGACATTGGGAGTAATGTTCCCAGACCTGAAGAAGAGCTCTTTGTGGCTCAAAAGCTTGTCACTCTCACCAACAGAAGTTGGTCTAAGAAAAGATATTACCTCACCCACATTGGCTTTCCAATATCCTGGGATCTACCCAGCTATAACTACGCTGCAGACAACCCTATGCTTGTCAGAAATCTGAGAATAATCTCTAGGAATATTGACAGGTTTCAGAGTAGCAGCCGTGTTAGTCTGTATTCACAAAAAGAAAAGGAGTCCTTCTGGCACCTTAGAGACTAACCAATTTATTTGAGCGTAAGCTTTCGTGAGCTACAGCTCACTTCATTGGATGCATTCAGTGGAAAATACAGTGAGGAGATTTATGTACACACAGAACATGAAAAAATGGGTGTTATCATACACACTCACTTAAGATGAGCTATTCAAGTTGCAGTGGGGGAGGTTTAGATTGGATATTAGGAAAAACTTTTTCACTAAGAGGGTGGTGAAACACTGGAATGCGTTACCTAGGGAGGTGGTAGAATCTCCTTCCTTAGAGGTTTTTAAGGTCAGGCTTGACAAAGCCCTGGCTGGGATGATTTAACTGGGAATTGGTCCTGCTTTGAGCAGGGGGTTGGAATAGATGACCTTCTGGGGTCCCTTCCAACCCTGATATTCTATGATTCTATGATTACCAGTAGGAGAGTGGGGGCGGGGGGTGGGGGGAAGAAAACCTTTCTTGATAACTTCTGGAAATGGCCCACCTTGCTTATCACTACAAAAGGTTTTCTCCCGTGCCCCCCCCACCCCCCGGTGGTAATTATTATTTTCTGTGGGTATCTGCAGCTGTTCTTGTGACACAGTGCCCTCTGGTGGGCAAAAGGTGGAATGCAGCAACATTTTGGCAGAAGCTTTTTTTTTCTACACAAAAAATTAAAGATATGCATGGCTCATTAATTATGCATGCCTACAGTAGTACAGAATTCCTCCAGGAGTAACGTTTGGCGAAAACCTGATTTCAGAACAGCTGTTCCTTTGTAGAAGATTTTCTTCTTTGATGAAACACAAATGCCTCATGATTAAAAAAATCCCATTCCCCATGCACCAAGTGAACACTCCAAGGGTTGAAATGCAGGACTATTGAAGTTCAAAATCTTGGTCTTTATCTTCAAGGTGCTCAATGGCCTTGGCCTAGTGTATCTAAAAAATCAACTAACGCTACAGGACAAAGACTGTGTTCAACATTTACTCTTGTCTGCCACAATGAAATGGAATTCTTTACAAGGTAAAGCTCGTCTAGGTAGGAGACAGAGTTTCCTAGAAAAGGTGACCAATAATTTAAATCTGATTGAATATCAGATTAGGAGTGAGCAGAGGGATTCAAAGAGGAAAGTGATGGGTTCAAATCAACAGGTAGAGAACGTGCTTTTAGCAGCTCAACCTCAATACATTATTTCTTTTAAAAAATGCTTATGGATACACTGGACACAGAAATATTTTGGATTGCTTTTTCCCAAAATTGGCATTTCTGAATTGTTTGGGATATATACTCAATGTGTGTCCACCTCAGATACCCATCCTACCTGACCTTCAATGAAATTGAGGAGTTCAACATTAAAAATTAAACGTTGTTTTAAAACTATTTTAAATAATTGTGGCACCTTAGAGACTAACAAATTTATTTATATGCTCAAATAAATTGGTTAGTCTCTAAGGTGCCACAAGTCCTCCTTTTCTTTTTGAGAATACAGACTAACACGGCTGCTACTCTGAAACCTATTTTACATACATTATTCTTCCTCTATAATGTGGTCATGGCCTTTCCAGTGTGCAGTAAATCAGTTACTGAAATTGCGAACTGATGGTAGTTGGCTTATTTAGGCACATAATGGTACCTTTCCTCAGTCCTCAAGTCCATGCAGTTCCATCCCCCCTCTTGAGTCACATGAGCTTGGGGAGGAGAGAAACTATGGAGACAACCCAGAAACTCAGCTGAGGGGGACGGGGGCATGCAGCTCTAACGAGGACCTGCAGATTCTGATGGTGTCATCAATCACACGTTCATAGAATCATAGAATCATAGAATATCAGGGTTGGAAGGGACCTCAGGAGGTCATCTAGTCCAACCCCCTGCTCAAAACAGGACCAATCCCCAATTAAATCATCCCAGCCAGGGCTTTGTCAAGCCTGACCGTGAAAACTTCTAAGGAAGGAGATTCTACCACCTCCAAAGGGAACGCATTCCAGTGTTTCACCACCCTCCGAGTGAAAAAGTTTTTCCTAATATCCAACCTAAACCTCCCCCACTGCAACTTGAGACCATTACTCCTTCTCCTGTCCTCTTCTACCACTGAGAATAGTCTAGAACCATCCTCTCTGGAACCACCTCTCAGGTAGTTGAAAGCAGCTATCAAATCCCCCCTCATTCTTCTCTTCCGCAGACTAAACAATCCCAGTTCCCTCAGCCTCTCCTCATAAGTCATGTGTTCCAGACTCCTAATCATTTTTGTTGCCCTTCGCTGGACTCTCTCCAATTTATCCACATCCTTCTTGTAGTGTGGGGCCCAAAACTGGACACAGTACTTCAGATGAGGCCTCACCAATGTCAAATAGAGGGGGACGATCACGTCCCTCGATCTGCTTGCTATGCCCCTACTTATACATCCCAAAATGCCACTGGCCTTCTTGGCAACAAGGGCACACTGCTGACTCATATCCAGCTTCTCGTCCACTGTCACCCCTAGGTCCTTTTCCGCAGAACTGCTGCCTAGCCATTCGGTCCCTAGTCTGTAGCTGTGCATTGGGTTTTTCCGTCCTAAGTGCAGGACCCTGCACTTATCCTTATTAAACCTCATCAGATTTCTTTTGGCCCAATCCTCCAATTTGTCTAGGTCCCTCTGTATCCTATCCCTGCCCTCCAGCATATCTACCACTCCTCCCAGTTTAGTATCATCCGCAAATTTGATGAGACTGCAATCCACACCATCCTCCAGATCATTTATGAAGATATTGAACAAAACCGGCCCCAGGACTGACCCCTGGGGCACTCCACTTGACACCGGCTGCCAACTAGACATGGAGCCATTGATCACTACACGTTGAGCCCGACAATCTAGCCAACTTTCTATCCAACTTATAGTGCATTCATCCAGCCCATACTTCTTTAACTTGCTGACAAGAATACTGTGGGAGACCATGTCAAAACCTTTGCTAAAGTCAAGAAACAACACATCCACTGCTTTCCCTTCATCTACAGAACCAGTAATCTCATCATAGAAGGCGATTAGATTAGTCAGGCATGACCTTCCCTTGGTGAATCCATGCTGACTGTTCCTGATCACTTTCCTCTCATGTAAGTGCTTCAGGATTGAATCTTTGAGGACCTGCTCCATGATTTTTCCGGGGACTGAGGTGAAAACCCGTTGTGGGTTTTTTATATATTTTCACTCTAGACATTAGTAGTATACAGCTCAATAGGATTCATCAATATATATATTTTTACAGGTTTCCACACCCTCTTTTGTCCTCCAGTTTCATATGTTGACACATACACATTTGGCACTGTTGACCATTTTTGAAGGAAAAAAAAGTATTTTTTTCCTTTTCACAAGGCATATTTATTAGAGATGACCTGAAGAAGTCTTCTTCTGAAAGCAGTGAAATTGAGAAAGCCTTTACAAAATACATACACCACAGGAAGCTGAGTATTTTGTACATTGTGCAAAATGTGTTTTGCCAGGGGAAAAAAGACAAATGATTATTTTAAATACAAAGTATATGGTTCTCTTTAAAACCATGGAGATAAACTGCAAGTTACAACCCAGGCAATGCAAACGTACCCTGGGAAAACACAATTCTTTTGGGAGGCTTTTGAGGATGCTATCAAAAAGCCCACAAGTTTCTGCTGGTGGATTTAAATGTTTTAGCACCCGAAGCCTACAGGTTAAGAACAAGCATTTCTGCCCCAGACTGGCCCTATGTATACACCTTGAAAAAAACAGAAAAGTAGTAATTTTTTTAACAATCCTTAGCCATTTTAAAAAAAAAGAGCATCCCCCTGATAAGCATGTCTAGCCATGTACACAGAAACCTAGCTCTTTTGAAACTCCTCATCAAAGCCAGACCGCATCAAAGGAAGGTTATTCTGTGCTCAGCCTCTGACAACCTGGTAGTGGCCAGCTCAGAAATAGCACTCAACTCTGTAAAAGGAAAAGTCCCCCAGAAACCCTAACAAGTAAGCATGCTAAAAAGAAAATGGGGGATTAGTAAAACACTGAGCGATTACAAAAACCTGTTCCTCAAAAGAATAAAAGATGATTGTAAAACAGATCAGGGGTTTTATCAAACATTTGTTGAGTTTTGCTGTCAGGCATTTTAAATAAAATGGTTGAAAAATTGTACCTCGTTCCTAGCCATCAGCTAGAACAAACACGCCTCTAGTGATGAAACATGCCTCTAGTGATGAAGAAAATATCAGAACCACACCTCCTCACCAATTGGATTCAGAGATGAAAGACGTTCTTGAAAGATCCAGTTTATCAGACTCTGAAAAGGCTAAACTTTACGAGAGGGTCCTACAAAGGTATCTGGTATAGGCCAAGAAGGGTGAAGAAAAAAGACTAAAAGAAGTCTCTTTCTCCCAGAGTAAGAGGAGCAGGGGGCTGGGCCCATGGCAAAAAGGCGGAGGGTCATGGCCCCTTGGCCTCCCCATCTTCCAGCATCCCTGTCACCATGTGGTCATTTTCTGGCAGGGGCATGCCTATGGACAGAACTCTAAGGCTTTCAAGCCATGTGTAGGGCAGCTTGTGTTTGGAACAAAGGAAGCACAGGCTGCATGGCAAAAGACTATAAAAGGCAGCTACATCTTCTCCATTTTGTCTTCAGTCCTGCTTCTTATCTCTGGGTGAACTTTGCTACAAAATGAAGCTCTGAACAAAGGACTGAATGACCCATCCTAGCTGGGGTTGTGTTCCAGAGGGACATTCAAGCCAGCAAACTCACAAGTACTGATAGGAGCCTGATATATGGACTTTCAAATCTTTGTATATATGTAACTGCTTTACCATTTAACATCTATCTTCTTGTTCTTTCTTTTTTCTTTATAATAAACCTGGCTGGCAGAGTGGTATTTTGGGTAGTATCCAAACCTATACTGGCCTGGTGACATGGCTGACCCTTTGGGGTCAGAAGAACATTTTGTATATGTGAGCAGAGTTTTTAGATAACTTCTCACTGTACTGGACGTAGGTGTTGATTGGGAGCCAGAGACTGGAATGCAATTAAGGGGCTGTGTGATTTCATTTTTGCTTCTTGATAACCAGTGTGGGGGATTGGAAGCACAGTTTGTGACTGGTTGGGAGTTTAACTTCAGTGTTACCCACCAGTCTGGGGAGTAACTGCTCTCCCCTTTGCAGCCTGCCCTGACATTGGCATTTCCAGTGAGGGGTTCCCCTCGCACTGCTGGTCACACCTCGTTTGGACCGTACCAGTTAGTCACCATGCCTTTTGGTTTCTGTGCGGCCGCAGCCACATTTCAGTGACTTACGGACAGGCTGCTGCAATCTCACCACCTATATGCAGCAGCCTACATAGACAATATAGTTGTAGACAGCCTCATGTGGGAAGAACATCTCCAACACTTCACAACCATCTTGCAAGCTATAGGGGAAGCCGGGCACACCATCAACCTAGTCAAGTGCCATCTTGGGCAGCGAGAGGTAACATAGTTGGGGTACAGTGTGGGCCGAGGTACCCTACACCCCCAGTTGGATAAAGTACAAGCCTTAGGGGACTGCCCGGCCCCTATGACAAAAAGGCCGGTAAGCCAAGTCTTGGGCCTAGCAGGATACTATTGCTACTTTCTGCCAAACCTTGCAACGCTCATGTCACCCTTACCCGACCTAAAAAAGAGCTTCCAGCTTCACAAGATACAGTAGTCAGCAGAGTGTGAGAGAGCTTTCCTGGAACTGAAGGATCGACTAACTAGGGATCCCATCCTATTCCACCCAGACTTTGACAGAGCCTTCATATTACAGACTGACGTCATATTACATATTGATGTCAGTCATATTACAGACTGACATCAATGCCCGGGCCATGAGGTGGTAACTTTCACTGCAGCCCTACGATTTTCAAGTTGGCCACCGACCCGGTAAGGCCCATGCAAATGGCAGACTTCTTTTCCCGAGTGGGCAGTAAAAACCCAGAAGAGAGACCACAACCAGATTCCCTCTTAAAGAGAGGTGTGCATGATGGGGCGCAGTGGTTGCCCTTGTAAGAACCATGACAAGTGCTATGTAAGTGAACTTAGCCAGTATGCCATGTTACCAACTCTTATTGTGAATTTAGAGTTACATGGTGTCTTTGTAAAGTCCAATAGGATCTCCTTATTCCTGGCTTTAAAATCCTGAAATTTCCCATAGTAGAAATAATCGCTGTCTCCAATTACTTGAAATGAGATTGATGCCAAACTGCCCTGGGATGAGACGACTATCATTCACTACAGGCTTTGCATGTGAAAGTAAGGCTGCCCCAAATAGAGATGGCTGCCATCTCCCACAGTTTTCCATTATACTGAAGCCAGGGTGCCCTCAGAGACAATGGCCACTTTCTGGACTCTGTGGTTAATGGCTGGACAAGTAACTCTGAGGAACTGGGAGGAACGTGGGAAGCAGGAGACATCCTCATGAGGAGAAGAGGCTATTCAGAGAGGTGGGGGGGAGGACTGAGGAGATCTCAGGGAAATAGGGGGTGAAAGAGGGAAAATGTGAGGGGTAAGATATTATAAGGGCAGGGGAGAGGGTGGGAAAATGTGGGGGCAAGCGAATGCAAGGTGGCACTGGGGACAGAAGCCTCTGGGGGGCAATGGGAGGAGTGTGGAGTGGAGGAGGGGACTTAGTGGGGCAGGGAGGGGAAGGGGATAGGATAGGGGTAAAGGAGAGAGATGAAGAGGCACAAAATGGCAGCTCCACCCTTGCAGGGTTTAGGAGTAGATAAGGGGAGTCATCTTCAAGCAGATGGGGGGGAAGTCTGCAGTTTGCATATTTGTTTAGTGTTGAATTTGACCCTAAGGCACTCCACAGACTAAAGCAGGAGGCAGCTTTCCCCTAAAGGCTCACAAACCAGACAAGAAATTTACAAACCGTGAAGTATAGTATAATTATCGTTTTACTCTTGTGATATTTAGGCCAATCTCATGTGTATTTGGTTTTTGAAGGTCCTAATGGATCATTTTTGTAAACTTAAGTGAAGCATGTTGGGTGAAATTCTGGCTCCACTGAAGTCAGTGACAAATTCCTGTTGGAGGAGAGAGGTTCTTCAACAGCCACCCAATAGGAGAAGTGGGGGGAAACAACCTAACTAGTTTGAAGATGGAGCTTGAAAAGTTTATGAATGAAATGATGTCATGGGGTTGCCTATGACAGCAGGGACTGAATTCGATGACCGAGGAGATTCCTTCAAGTCCTATGTTCTATTGACTTCAAAGGCACCAGAATTTCACCCACTGAATTTAGGTACAGTGCAAAAATTATGAGAGGAAATACCGTAAAGTCCTTCTGTCTCCTCCAGCTCCAGGACCGGCTCAATGAACCCTTCTTGCTCCAGCTTTAAGACATCTTTCTGCCTTGACTTTGGAGCTCTCTGTGTCGCTGAATCTTGCTCCTGATTTAAACCATCTGATAGTGAAATTAAAGAAAATAAATTATCGGTACTTCATCAATAATTGACTTTCTCACTAGACACAAACACATGTATTTTCTTCCCCGTTTGTGTGAATACAAACAAACTGAAAATGTGGAAGGATCACTGCTAATTTCCTTGTAATAATCTGAGAAGTGCAATGTATAAGATGGAGTCCTCAGCTCTTTGTAGGGAATTTTACTATGAAATCCTGGGCCATATCTGAAATATATGAAGATGCAAAAATGCAACCTTTACTTCTGCAAAAATATATTAAGTGTTGGGTTTGTTTGTGGGGGTTTTATTATTGTTTTGGTTTCACTCAAATAATTTTAAAAGCAGCTGAAGGTTGCAGGTGAAAATTTCTTAGGAGGCTTTTCTATTCCTCACTGAGGCCCAATATCCAGGTTAATTTAGAAAAAAGAGGTGTTAAATAATAACAGTTATAACCAAAAGAAAAAAATGTTTTTGTCATACGGTAGAATGAAATGTCTTCTAAATTCAGAGGTGCTTTCGTATTTATAGGACTACTGAATGTCACACAGGTTACACGTTGCTATTTTACTGGGACGTTCTGCAAGCTTCATACACTTTTGACTTTGTGCAACTGTACAAGTACATAGTGAAATCAGGATAGACCGTTTTGTTTGTTTTTTGCTTGAGTTTATTTTATTTCTTTTTTCCCTGGGGAAAAAAAAAGCACTGGGTGATATTTTCATTCCTGCTCTGGACCCTTTATGCTGGGTAAAAGGGCCAGAGGAATGGTTCCAGCGGAGGGAGAATCCCCTCTATACAGGAAGTGATGCTTTGCCACTGTTAAAAAAAAATTACAACTGTTTCTTTGAGAAGGTCTAACAGCTCCATACTTTAGAACAGGGACTTGACATTTGGAGCAAGGGGGCCTTTTGCTGTCTCTCAGAAAATTCTTCCAGAACTACCCAATTTATACGCCTCTGAAAATAACTCTTGGCACATGCTCAGTAGAGGCTTGTTAGAAGCTGGCAGCCAAAATCTAAGATTCCATCCTCACTGAGCATGATCCATCCCCACACAGCTCCAAGTTAACCTTAGTGAATGCCCTCCATCCCTGAAATTCTCTGTGCCAACCTCACTGAGCATGATCTGCCTGCAAAGAACTCACAGAGTATGCTCTCGCCCAGGGCTTGAGGCTGACAAAAAACTTTCCCTGCAATTGCTCCTTGCAGTTGCTGGTGGCCACCGTGGCATCGGGCATTGAACTGCTAGCAGGGTGAGTGTCTGCTGTGGTCTCAAAGCTCCCCCTGCTGGCACCCTGGCAGTGAGGATGAAAGCCTGATTCCACTGTAGATGCGGTGAGAAGCAGAACAGGGACTGGGGCAGCTGGAGGATATTAATGGAATGTGGCAGAACGCAGTGTAATGGGAATCAGAGGCAGAATGGTGTAGGCGCCCCAGGTATCCGTCCCTTTTCTACCACCCCACCCAAAAAAACCTCATCCTCTTATACCCACAAGCTGCCTGTGATGGCCCCGATTTCCATGAGTTGCTTCAGGCTCCCAGCATTGCCGATAGTGCACCCGTCACAGTTCCTGGGAGTGAGGAGTAGAGCCCCAAACCAAGTGGGAAGAGTCCCGCTTACCTATAGATCCTTTGCTTTTTCTACGGAATGGGGAACATGGAAAGCATCCTTTTTTCTTCTTCCTTTTCCATTTTTCTTTGGGCTCTAGTGTCTCCTTAGCTAATAAAGAAGAACAGATTAAAAGAGTATTCAGCGGTTACCCTTGTAATAGGCATGATAAGTGAGATGTAAGTGAACTTGGCCAGTATACCATGTTGCCAACTCACATTGTGAATTTAGAGTTACATGGTGTCTTTTAAAAGTCCAATAGGATCTCCTTATTCCTGGCTTAAAAATCCTGAAATTTCCCATATTAGAAATGATTGCTGTCTCCCATTACTTTAAATGAGATTGACACCAAAATGTCCTCAGACGAGATGATTATCATTTACCACAGGCTTTGTGCTGGGTAAAATGTCCAGAGGAGTGTTTCCAGCTGGGATAGAATCCCTTCTACACAAGAACTGATGACAGCCGCAGGACCAAGGGTGCGGTCTGAATCCCTAGGGTAGGAGGCATACCCGGGGTGGTGCTGCAGGCAATCAAAACATATCAGGGATGGACCCACAAAATGTAGCTCTGCAGAGATTGTGGGAAGTCTTGCTGCTCACAGGCAGTCAGGGACAGGCTGCTATTACTTAGAAAGCCCCTGCCTTGGAAGATGTTTTGGCCCCAGAGTAGCCCACAGTCAGGAGTTTGTAAAGGTGGTTTAAAGCCATCTTGTCCTCCTCTTCATGGACTGCAAATAAAGGGCAGCACGGAATCTAAACCCATATGATCAATGTTACTATTTAATATTATTAATCATGTTTATTACATCAGTAAGAAGGGCCTAAGGCAGGGGTAATCAATAGGCAGACCGCAGGCCAAATCCAGACTGCCAGATGCTTTTGAATGGAACCCCAAATCTTTTTATTTTCTTCTTCTTATAATTTTTTTTATTATTATTTCCTCTGGAGTCTGGACCTTGACTATACCTTGACCAACAAATTTGGACCGTGACAAAAAAATAATTGACTATCCCTGGCCTAACGTCTAACCGGAAGAAGCCCCATTGTGCTAGCAGACAGTCCCTGCCCTGAAGAGCTTGTAATTTAACTAGTCCGGACATGCCAGCAGAGTGAACAATGTAATGGCAGCAAACATGTTAGTTCCAAGATATATTTTTTGAGGGGGTATTTAGGAGGGGATCAATTCAATGTAAAGAAAAGGGCAAAGGGTATGGGAGAGGCAGGTAGGAGGCAGGCGTGATACTGTGGTGAAGAGACTGGGAGGGAGGGTTGGAACAAACAGCCAATTAAGGGACTGCTGCACTAAGGTGAGGGGATAAAATTGGACCCCGTCAAGACTACCCCTCCCTCCAGTACCGGGACACAGAATGTGCCGTGGAAGTTAAGGTTAATATGAGAAGTTAAGGTTAATATGAGAATCTTAACTTGAGCATTTCTCGACTTTATTAAAAATTGTAACCTTAATATTACATTAATGTAATCTGTGTGTACACGTAGTGATGATAATTGTGAGACAAGTTATAGAGGGAGCTAGTAACAAACCCTTTATTTAGATTGCCTCACTATAAAAGATTCTCATGATTCCCTCTCCCCGACACACACAATATCTAAGACCTCCATTGTTGGAAGCAGAACAGAAAGATAGTCCCTGCCCCAAACAGCTGACAATCTAAATATAAGACAAGATGGTGCAGTAAGTACTTTAGCTTTCAGCCAAAAACTTTTTCTTTCTAATATGGACACATTTCTTTCTCAAACATATATACAATTACTGATAGCTCAGAATTATACTGGATGAAGATCATGACAGGCAATGATAGACTTACCCCATTCGTACCTTTTACAAAAGACCAGGTCTAAACTTTTGACTGAAATGTTCCAACTGGAAAGTTTGGTTTGGATATAATCAAACTTTTTTTTTTTTGAAACTCAAAAGCCACTCCTGGAAAACACTAGTGAGTAAGGCAACAATTACAAGGGTACTATGAAAGGAGGTTTATTAATTGAGGATAGTCCTTTAACTATATCTTAAAAATACCTTTTAATATTTTATTTATGTGCTAGTTTATATCATATTTGGGGAGGTGTCAAGGTTCCTTCCCCACTTTGAACTCTAGGGTACAGATGTGGGGACCTGCATGAAAACCTCCTAAGCTTACTTTTACCAGCTTAGGTTAAAACTTCCCCAAGGTACAAAATTATTTTACCCTTGGATTTCCACTGCCACCACCAAACTTTATCTGGGTTTCTGAAAAAATGGAGTTTGGACACATCTTTCCCCCTAAAATCCTCCCAACCCTTGCACCCCACTTCCTGGGGAAGGTTTGGTAAAAATCCTCACCAATGTGCATAGGTGACCACAGACCCAAAGCCTTGGATCTTAGAACAATGAAAAAGCATTCAGTTTCCTTACAAGAAGACTTTTAATAGAAATAAAGGAATCACCTCTGTAAACTCAGGATGGTAGAAACCTTGCAGGGTAATGAGATTCAAAACACAGAGAAAAATCCCTCTAGGCAAAACCTTAAGTTACAAAAAAGACACACAGACAGGAACAGTCATTCTATTCAGCACAGCTCTTTTCTCAGCCATTTCAAGAAATCATAATCTAACACATACCTAGCTAGATTACTTACTAAAAGTTCTAAGACTCCATTCCTGTTCTGTCCCAGGCAAAAGCAGCATACAGACAGACACAGACCCTTTGTTTTTCTCCCTCGTCCCAGCTTTTGAAAGTATCTTGTCTCCTCATTGGTCATTTTGGTCAGGTGCCAGCGAGGTTACCTTTAGCTTCTTCACCCTTTACAGGTGAGAGGATTATTCCTCTGGCCAGGAGAGATTTTAAAGGGGTTTACCCTTCCCTTTATATTTGTGACAACTATTAATCGAAAGAAAGAAAGAAAGAAATTAGTAGTCCTTACATATCCTGCTTTCTTTGTATGTGTCTGTCTTCCTTAGATCATAAGGTCTTTGTATTGTTAAGGAAAAGTTAGCACATGTGACTCCATTTTGGTTTGGGCCCACCATTGTCTAAAAGCAAGCCCATCATGCACCAGGAGGAGTGTTCCTTAGACACTGCATCCCTGTGAAAATCCTCCTCCTTGTCTCCAGCCTGCCTTGACTCCCAGTATCTGGTTTTTGTCAGTCTCTAACTCCCTATCTCCTGGCCTGTGATGTGAGGCCTCCCATCCTGATAAAAAAAGTTCCTGACGCATGGCTTTCGGACCATGCTGTGTAATTAACATACTGGTTTAGCACGAGGAATGCACCAAGCAGGGATAGGTGGTAGATAAGAAAAGGGTTTGTTTATTGGCTAAGGTTTCTGATGCACGAGGGCAATATGCTTTGCTAAAAAGTATATAACCTTTGTATAATCTGTATTCGGGGTCCCCTCCTGGCTAGCAGGGGGTCACCACGCTCGAGCGTAATAAACTTGGTGTTTTGTGGGAACTCTGCAGTTGTGGACTTTGTTTATGTGCCTCAGCCTAGATTCGAACTGTGCGTGTCCTATCAGGTGTAATTCACAGCATTTGTGTACATGTCCTACCAGGTATAATTCGCAGCAGTTGTGTGCGTGTCCTATAAGGTATAATTCGTAACAGTTTTAGGGAGTGTCCTTACACTTTCTGTTTTGTAAAGCACACACGATTGGTACTGAACAGATAAATAATGGATACATCACCAAAAAACAAACAAAAAACAAAACAAAACCCACCTTTGTCATAAAGGTTGGTCTCCTCAGTAAAGTAAGCCATAACAATTAGGACAAAGGCTACGAAGTCAAGTACTCTCAAGTTAGGAAATACCAGAATGAGTATTGCCCATGAAACATTAACTCTGCAATAAATGAGGCAGGGATCCTGCAGACAACAGACTCCTTCAATACACAGCCACAGAGCAAAGAATTTTGTGCACTGAATAAGGCAGGGGTTGCGAGGGAAAAAAATAACATGGGATCATGTAATTAACGTCTGCATCATCGGGCAAAGGCACAAGAGGACTGAATTAAGGGTGCCACGGCAACACTTATTTGGACATTTGCTAACCTGAGAATGCTAAACTTCTTAACCTTTTAATCCTTTTTAAAACCTTGACTTTGTATTTCCTAATTATTTGATGGTTTAATTTATTGATGAAAGCTAAGCTAAGAAGCGTTAAATGAAGGGTTTTTGGTTTCTTAATTTCCTTCATTTTTTAATAGAAAGAACATCTATTATATATGTGCTGTTTAAACAATGAAGCTCTTACTCATCTGTTGTTTTCAGTATATATTTTATTGCCATTCTTATCTTTGTGAAGGTCCCTTTTCACCACTCAGTGCTGTGTTGATCAGAGTATAGAAAGTAATGAAATTAAACTGTATTAAAATAAAACTCATTTTCTGCAACTTCAGTATCAGTGAAAGTTCTAAGCTCTAATCCTCAATTTGTAAGAAGCAGATAAACAATATCCAAGTAAAAGAGCAGGAATTTTGCATCTTATTTTCACTGAGCCTTTACTAAGGAAAGTAGCAAACAATTGCTCTTTGAAAAGAAACACTGTACAGTACCACAGTACAAACCCAAATGAGCCCAGCAGGAGACTGTCCTGCTTATCCAAATCTGGTCCTGTTTCATTACAAACTTCCTTTCTGTGAGGATGTTCTGGTAAGAAGGGGACAATCAGTTGTCACAGGTAGCTGTTGCCATGGCAGCCAGGGGCTAGTCATTCTCCCCAGGTGTGACAAGGAGCTGGAGGCAGGGAGCGCTGAGTGGTGGATTATCTCTGATGTCACAATGCTACTGCTCAGGCAGCACCAGTGGGCAGCAAATGTGCAGTGTGTGTGTCGGGGGGGGGGGGGGGGAATAGGCTTTCCCAGTGCTCCTGTTTCCCCAAATTTCCTAAAGAAACCTACAACATAACACCGAATGCACATTAGTGATTGTTCCACACACATGCTAATTAGTAGCTGAAATTTGATTCAAATTCCCGATGGCATGTTTAGAAACCAGTGTTCCAAAACAAGGAGAGACCTTGTAAAACAGAAAATTTGGATGCTCTGGTGTACTTGTGGTTGTGTTAAATATTGGATACTGCGACTTTAAATTTTGGGCACGGTTCCTGGACCTACTTCCATGCTAAGCAGCGCAGTGGGGGTGTAGCAGCAGTCAGTCAGCAGGTACCCAGTGAATTGTGCCTCTCTGTTATAGGCAGAAGCTTACATTCTCTCCTTCTGATTTTGGGGTTCCTATGTGTTTTTGTTCTGGTCTTAAGAAACAAATTAGTGAGACATTGCAAACTTCCAGCAAGAATCATTTATGTTTTTCTCTAACTTCTCTGCTTGTGTGCCGGAAAACCTAAAAGACACAATCTCATAAAAACTGAAATAAAATTCTGCAGCCAAAAGTCCTAACTTCCCCCATACTAATTTCCCCCTACTCTTACTGACATCTTCTGGTCAACTGTTTGAAATGGGCCACCCTCATTGCCACGACAAAAGTGATTTTTCCTCCTCTGGTATCCTACTCTTAATTGAATTGTCTCGTTGGAACATGTCCATCTCCATGATATTTCGTTTGCTGGGAGTCCCAACCAAAATGGGATAGTGGGGGAGTTCAGAGGTTGTTGTAGGGGCGTTACAGCATTGCCACGCTCACTTCCGTGCTGCCTTCAGACCTGGGCTCTGAGGGCAGCAGCCAAGAAACTTTCTGAAGTGAGAGGAGGTTCTAAGATGTGCGGATGGGTCCCTGCTGCTGAGAGCACCTCAGCTGGGGGCTCCTACCTACTAGTCCCCTGGCAAATTAACGCAAGGACCAATTTGGGGGCATCCAGAAAAATGGACCCCTGAGCCCCAGAAGGAACTGCAAGGGAAGCCCTGAGCCCCAGCTGCGGATGCCGGGAAGACACCCAGAGTGCCGAGAGCAGTGGGGAGGGGCATGAAAGTCCTGAGCTCAGCACCCCAGCCTTGGCTGCAGCCACGGGGGTCAGAAGTCCCTAGCCCAGACACCCAGAGACGTGGCTGGAGCAGAAGTTGCCAAGGTCAAACCCCTGAGCCCAACGCTGGGCTGATGCAGTGCACTCACTTCTGCATGCCTCTGGTGCATCTGATATCCCCAGCCCAGCAGACAAACAGCTAGGAGGCCCCTACTGGGTTCTCCTGGCTGGAGGGATCCCAGCAGGACAGGGAGATCAGATTTCATGGGGCAGGGCTAATTCGATCTTGCCAAGAAAGGCACAACAAGAACCAACAGCTGTCAGTTGAAGCCAGAGAAATTCAGATGAGAAGTAAGGCACACATTTTTGACAGTGAGGGAGACTAACCACTGGAACAAACAGAAAAGGAGGACTTGTGGCACCTTAGAGACTAACACATTTATTTGAGCATAAGCATTCGTGAACTACAGCTCACTTCATCAGATGCATGCAGTGGAAAATACAGTGGGGAGATTTCATATACACAGAGAACATGAAACAATGGGTGTTACTATACACACTGTAATGAGAGTGATCAGGTAAGGTGAGCTATTACCAGCAGGAGAGAGGGAAAAAAACAAAAAATAAAAAATCTTTTGTTGTGATAATCAAGGTGGGCCATTTCCAGCAGTTGACAAGACCGTCTGAGGAACAGCGGGTGCTGGCGGGGGGATAAACATGGGGAAATAGTTTTATTTTCTGTAATGACCCATCCACTCCCAGGCTATATTCAAGCCTAAATTAATTGTATCCAGTTTGCAAATTAATTCCAATTCAGCAGTCTCTCACTGGAGTCTGTTTTTGAAGTTTTTTTTTGTTGAAGACTTGCCACTTTTAGGTCTGTAATCGAGTGACCAAAGAGATTGAAGTGTTCTCCCACCCAGTTTTTGAATGTTATAATTCTTGACATCTGATTTGTGTCCATTTATTCTTTTACATAGAGACTGTCCAGTTTGGCCAATGTACATGTCAGAGGGGCATTGCTGGCACATGATGGCATATATCACGTTGGTAGATGTGCAGGTGAACGAGCCTCTGATAGTGTGGCTGATGTGATTAGGCCCTATGATGGTGTCCCCTGGATAGATATGTGGACACAGTTAGCAACGAGCTTTGTTGCAAGGATAGGTTCCTGGATTAGTGGTTCTGTGGTGTGGTGTGTAGTTGCTGGTGAGTATTTGCTTCAGGTTGTGGGCCTGTCTGTAAGCAAGGACTGGCCTGTCTCCCAAGATCTGTGAGAGTGATGGGTCATTCTTAAAGATAGGTTGTAGATCCTTGATGATGCGTTGGAGAGGTTTTAGTTGGGGGCTGAAGGTGATGGCTAGTGGCGTTCTGTTATTTTCTTTGTTGGGCCTGTCCTGTAGTAGGTAACTTCTGGGTACTCTTCTGGCTCTGTCAATCTGTTTCTTCCCTTCAGCAGGTTGGTATTGTAGTTGTAAGAATGCTTGATAGAGATCTTGAAGGTGTTTGTCTCTGTGTGAGGGGTTGGAGGAAATGCAGTTGTATCGTAGAGCTTGGCTGTAGACAATGGATTGTGTGGTGTGGTCTGGGTGAAAGCTGGAGGCATGTAGGTAGGAATAGCGGTCAGTAGGTTTCCGGTATAGGGTGGTGTTTATGTGACCATCCCTTCTTAGAACCGTAGTGTCCAGGAAGTAGATCCCTTGTGCGGACTGGTCCAGGCTGAGGTTGATGGTGGGATGGAAATTGTTGAAATCATGGTGGAATTCCTCAAGGGCTTCTTTTCCATGGGTCCAGATGTTGAAGATGTCATCAATGTAGCGCAAGTAGAGTAGGGGCATTAGGGGACGAGAGCTGAGGAAGCATTGTTCTAAGTCAGCCATAAAAATGTTGGCATACTGTCAGGCCATGCGGATACCCATGGCAGTGCCGCTGATTTGAAGGTATACATTGTCCCAAATGTGAAATAGTTATAGGTGAGGACAAAGTCACAAAGTTCAGCCACCAGGTTTGCCATGACATTATCGGTGATACTGTTCCTGATGGCTTGTAGTCCATCTTTGTGTGGAATGTTGGTGTAGAGGGCTTCTACATCCATGGTGGCCAGGATGGCCTTTTCTGGAAGATCACCGATGGATTGTAGTTTCCCCAGGATGTCGGTGGTGTCTCGAAGATAGCTGGGAGTGCTGGTAGCGTAGGGCCTGGGGAAGAGGTGGATTCTCTGTTTCCTGGTATCCTCCCATCACAACTGGTTATCATTCTGGAAGGTGCCATGGCACCTTTTTGTGAATGACAAGCAATTGGGCTTAATATGGTGGTAAGCGTGTGAAATGTCATAGCCAGTGAAATAGAGGCCGGATTAGGAGATCAAATAGTTTCACAATCTATGTCTGTGTGGAAAACCCAGTGTGGGGTGAGGAATAGACTCTGCTGTTTTACTGGGTGGCCTGCTCGCTCCCCAGAATCAATAATGAGCAAGTGGGGAGATCCAGGGTGCAGCTCAAACATCCAGCTGGGCTGGCCAGGGGCAGACATCAGGCCTGCAAGGGAAAGGTGAGTGTGGCAGTGACTTCACAAAGGCCTTTGGCAGGAACTCAGCCTATTGGGCAAAGATGATGAGGCGGGTGTGACCCCACAGAGCTCCCTTGACAACAGCCCGGCAGGACAGGGGTGCGGGGCAGGGGGAACCTCGGAGACCCCTGTAGCCTTGCTGCAGCAAGCCTCCATCTCGCGGTCTCTCAGTGGGGACCAAGAGACGGTTGGTGTGGAGGAGATTCTCGGGATTATTTTTATGACTGTATTGATTGTGTGGAAAGAAATCGTCATCTGTGTAGAAGGTAAGAAAAAATATAGGCTCTAAGTAGAAGATGGGGGACCCTATCCTAGCAGATTCAAAGGCATCCCCACCCTCCCAGTGAAAAAGTTTTTCCTAATATCCAAGCCTTCCACACTGCAACTTGAGATCATTGCTCCTTGTTCTGTCATCTGCCAGCTCTGTGAATTTCATGAGAATCAATCTTTCATTAGGAAAATAATTCAAAAATACAAAGACAAAAAATGTGAATTGAAATCTATCCATCCTGATCTTCAGTGTCTGGGGGGTGTGGGCCTCGGAGGCCAGACTGAGACCCTCATTGGCGAGGGACACCCAGGAAGCCAGTAAAAAAATTCCAGTCCTCTTTGCAACCAAGCCTCCATAATCCAAGGAACACCTGAGGGCTGCGGGAGATAGAGGAGTGCTGAGAATGTCTAACTCATGATTGAAAATACAGAGATGTGTTATTGGCTTTGGATGGGGGACAAGCATCAAATCCGTTGGGGTTCTTGCCCCAAACAACAATCACCCATTGTCCTTTAGAGCACAAGGGCTCTCACACGCCTGACGTGCTCAAATCTCTTGCCTGCTAGGACTTAGAGAATTTTCTCCATCTCCATGATAGAGAGGAAAAGAGAAAAGAAGTGACCTCTCTTTGGTCACAAACCACGGTCATGCTGGAGCTAGAAAGAGAAGCATAAGAAAAACGTTGTATGAAAATGTTTTGCATTTAAAACTGATTTCTTAAACAAAGGAAATTTGAAGTTTGGTTAGTGAACTAAAATGATACGTTCTGGTTTTCACATGTTTCTAGATTTATGAACTAGTATATCCATCCCCTCACACCTAGTTTTTATCCATAGATTGAGGGAGGAAAATAAGTTTGCCTGTTTTGTGAACTCTCAATGGCTTTCTTGAATTTCAACGAATGAGTCGTTGAACTGAACTCTTTGAATAAACTGAAAAGAAGACAATAGTTTCTGCACCTTCCAAGGAAGCTATTGCTGTCCAAAGCTGGCTTAGCATTTCAGCTAACTTTGCTTCCAGGGCTTTAGCTATCAATTCAGTGGTGTGACGCTCTCAAAAACTTGGCAGTGAACATGTTCGATTTCATGTTATTTTTTCCTCTTCTATTTAAATTATTGAAGAGATTTTCATAAATTTTGTCATTAATTTAAAATAGATGATTTTTTTGGTCAAGCTGGGCCTTACAAATCTCTAAGGATGAAGATTCCACCACCTCCATAGGTCACACTCAGGGCCAGGGAGACTGGGAATAGAAGAAAATCACCAGTGAAAGCCAGGAGTCCAGATTCCCACCCCCCTGCCTCAGTCACAATAACAAGTCACACTCAGAGCTATGGAGACTCGGAATCGAGTCCCGCTGGCACTTCGCAGCTCTGGAAGGGACTGTTCCTCTAGTGTTTAGTGCGGGAGCCTGGACAAAGGCTCCATCCCCGGCTCTATCCCTGACTCCCTCGGCAACCGTGAGGCAGTGGCTTCTCCTGCCCAGGCCTCTGTTTCCCTCACTGGGGCTGGGGACACTCCCCTACAGCCCTTGGGTCATCACGCTTCAGGAATGTGCTTGAGATACGAGGAGACCTGGAGATGGGAGGTGTGCTGCTGGCCATAGGTCAGTGTTGTAAACCCCCGGTTGCTAGGCTGAGTTTATCCATCCCCTGACAATAAAACGTCATCTTGTTTTCACAGCCACTTTCGATCTGCAGGCTTCTACTCCCTGCTCTGCTGGCAGAGCATTGGGCAGCACCCTTTCCAGCCCACCTTGGTGCAGGAGATCAAGGAGGAGGGCAAGAGACTAGGCCTCGGTGAGTATCTGCCATCCAGCGCTTTCCCATCTAGAGCAAGTGAGTGGAGTTCTCCAGAGCCATCCCCAGTGTGGTGGGAATGGGCCAGCAAGAGGGCTCCCAGGCCTTCCCTTGCAGGAGATTGTTCCCCACGTCGAGAGTCTTTGGGGAGGGCAGAACCTGCCAGGTGCTGAACACCCACAACCGCAATCAGTGAAATCAGTGGGAACTGAGGGCGACTCCTCCCTCCCAGCATTGGCACCTTGTGAACTTTCGCTGGGGACTGTCCGGGTGCTGCTCTTTCCCTGGCCTGGGAGGGAGCGGGACCTTCTGGGGTGGAGGGAGCTGCTTGTCCAAACTAACAGAGAGCCCCACTGCTCTGAAAGGACGAGACTCCCCTGGTGTCACAGGGCCCCAGGGGTGAGGGGGAACGTTGGGAGCAGCCTGTGCTGTGAGCTGCTGCCAGTGGGTGTGGACGGCAGCCCCCATGCTCTGGGGTGGGGTGTGTGGTGAGGAGAAATTGCCTCAGCGGAGGGGAGGTGGATGGAGGAACAGGCAGGCACATTAATGAGAGGCTGCCTTGAACCCAGACTCATGGCTGCTCCCCACTCATTCCCAGGATGCAGCGGCTGAGGCGGATGCTGAGGAGGAAGGCCGGGCTGGTGGCTCCCGAGCCGGTAGGGAGCAGCGGCCGGCTTTCCCAGGAGGAGAGCGGCCCCTCTGTCCCCGCGGGCGGGGAAGAGGCCAGTGGCCAGGCGAGGAGGAGGAGCTCCCTGGCTTTCTGGAGGAGGAGGAAGACACCAGCTCCCTTAGCATGCCCTGAGGCCCCTTCTGGTCCCAAATGGAGGTGGCCCAGGGTGATGCTATGTAGGAGGGACCCAAGAGAGGGTGGGAGCCTGGGAAGGTGGCTCTGCAGCTTCCTTCACAGGAAGCGGAGGAGCCAGGAGCCGCACCCCAGTGCCCAACCGGAGCCATCCACCAGCCTGGCCACTGAGGAGTCCCCAGCCAGCCCAGAGCAGGAGCTGGGCGACTCTGGCACGGGGACCAGCAGCTCCTCCTTCTCCCGAGGGGCCAGCAGCCCCTCCGTAGGGTCTGAGAGCCCTGAGGCTGAAGTCTCCCTCTGTGCAGGTGAGGGGAGACCCACGGGACAGGGGGGAGGACAGGGGCAGCGGGGGACTAGTAACACCCTGTCAAGGTTTCTTCCCTACTCTGAACTTTATGGTACAGAGGTAGGGACCTGCATGAAAGACCCCTAAGCTTATTTTTACCAGCTTAGGTTAAAAAAAACTTTCCCAAGGTATAAACTTTGCCTTGTCCTTGAACAGTCTGCTGCCACCACAAAGCATTTTAAACAAAGAACAGGGAAAGAGACCACTTGGAGACGTTTTCCCCCAAAATATTTCCCCCAGCCCTACACCCCCTTTTCTGGGGAAGGCTTCATAATAATTTTTACCAATTGGTAAAGGTGAACACAGACCCAAAGTCTTGGATTTTAAGAACAATGAAAAATTAATTAGGTGTTTAAAAGACGAATTTTAATTAAAGAAAAGAGAAAAGAATCACCTATATAAAGTTAGGATGGTAAATACCTTACAGGGTAATTAGATTTAAAACAGAGAATTTCTTGAGGCAAAACCTTAAGTTACAAAAAGACACAAAAACAGGAATATACATTTCCTTCAAAGTTAGTAACAGCCCGTTTGTTGAGCCATTTATGAAACAGATTTGTTATTTGGTTTACATAAGCCACATTAGTTCAGGCCTTTTTTAAGGGTTTGAAATTTTACTTTGTACGTTTTAGGTGTAACTTGAAATTGGCGATTTGGCTGTATTGCGCAACAAATGGCCTGTAATATCTGGGCAAGCCTAAGAAGGATTGGACCAGTTTTTTGTTTTTTTTTTTACTTTGGGACAGGCCACTTTTGGATAGCATTCACTTTGGCCTGTAGGGGGTTGATAGTTTCTTGACCCACCTGATGTTCAAGGTAAGCTACTCTGTTTAGGCCTATTTGACACTTTTTAGTCTTAACAGTTAGTTTTGCCTCCCTTATGCGCTTGAAGACTTTTTGTAGGTGTTCCAGGTGTTTTGCCCAGGATTCCAAAAATATGGCCACATCATCAAGGTCTGTGACTGCACATTTTTCCAATTCCGCTAGGAGACCATCTACAAGTTTTTGGAAGGTGGCGGGTGCATTCTGCAGCCTGAAAGAGAGCACATTAAATTCATACAGCCCGACATGTGTGATGAAGGCGGACATTTTCTTGGCGGTTTTATTTAGCGGTACCTGCCAGTACCCCTGGGTTAAGTCCAAGATAGGGATGAACTGGGCCCGTCCCAGTTTCTTCACTAGTTTATTTGTTCGTGGCATTGGATAGTTGTTTGGGAGCGTTACAGCATTCAGCTTATGGTAGTCCATGCAAAAACCTATTTCCCCATTTGGGTTGGGAACTAGAACCACTGGAGATGCCCATGCACTGCCAGAGGGGCAGATTACACCCATTTGTAGCATATCCTGGATCTTCCATTCTATAGCAGTTTTAGCTTGAGGAGACACCCGGTAAGGTCGGGCTCTAATTGGGTGAGCATTACCTGTGTCAATGGAGTTGTATGCCCGTTCAGTCAGTCCTGGGTGGCTGAGAACGTCGGCGTGTAGCTAGTGCACAGCTCCTTGATTTGCTGTCGCTGCATATGCCCAAGGGTCATGGAGAGGTTTACCTTTTCCACACCACCAGCACTTTTTCCTTTGTAGTAGACACCTTTAGGCCACTCAGCGTTATCTCCTCCCTGGGCTGTAAACTGACAAATCTTTAATTCTTTGGAATAAAAGGGCTTTAGAGAATTAATATGGTACACCTTAGGCTTTCGGTTGGAGGTGGGGAATGCTATGAGAAAATTAACAGCTCCCAGGAGCTCTTGGACCATTAATGGCCCTTCCCACAACGCTTTTATTGTGTGGGCCTAGAGTGCCTTCAAGACCATGACCTGGTCCCCTACACTGAAGGAATGCTTTCTGGCATGTTTATCATACCAGGCTTTTGGCTCTTTTTGAGCATCCTGTAGGTTTTCTTTGGCAAGGGCTAAAGAGGTTTGGCAGGTGTTTTGCAGGTTAGTTACAAAGTTCAGAATGTTAGTTCCTGGAGAAGGTGTAAACCCCTCCCATTGCTGCTTTACCAACTGTAATGGCCCCTTAACCTTGTGGCCATATACAAGTTCAAATGGTGAAAACCCTAAACTGGGATGTGGTACAGCTTTGTAGTCAAAAAGCAACTGCTGCAACACTAGGTCCCAATTATTGGAGTGCTTATTTACAAATGTACATATTATGGCTTCCAAAGTTTCATTAAACTTCTCCACCAGGCCATTTGTTTGATGGTGGTAAGGAGTGGCAACCAAGTGGTTCACCCCATGAGCTTCCCAAAGGCATTCCATAGTTCCTGCCAGGAAATTAGTTCCTGCATCTGTAAGGATGTCGGAGGGCCAACTTACACTGGCAAAAATGTCTGCTAGTGCCTGGCACACACTTTTAGCCCTGGTGTTGCTTACAGCTACTGCTTCTGGCCATGGGGTGGCAAAATCCATGAAAGTCAGTATGTACTGCTTTCCTCTGGCTGTCTTTTTTGGAAAAGGAGCCAGAATATTTACAGCTACTTGCTGAAATGGAACCTCAATGATGGGGAGTGGCTGGAGAGGGGCTTTGACCTGGTCTTGGGGTTTTCCCACTCTGTGGCACACCTCTCAAGGCCGGACATAGGTAGAAACATTCTTGCCCATTCCCTCCCAGTGGAACGACTTTCCCAAATGGTTTTTGGTTCTGTTCACCCCAGCATGGCCACTAGGATGATCATGGGCTAAGCTTAATAGCATTACCCGGTACTTAGTTGGAACTACCAACTGTCTCTGAGGATGCCAGTTTTCCTCGTATCCACCAGAAAGAGTTTGCTTGTATAAAAGTCCTTTTTTTACAACAAACCTGGATTGATTCGAAGAGCTGAGAGGCGGTGGGTTGTTCCGTGCCGCCGTCCAAGCTCTCTGGAGGCTTTGATCTGCTTTCTGTTCGGTCTGGAACTGTTCCCTTGATGCTGGAGACATCAATTCCTGATTGGATTGTGGACCTGGGCTTGGTCCCTCTGGAAGCGATGCAGGTGATGGGGCTGTTTTAGTTGACTGTGAACCGCTCTTGGCTGGTGCACTATGTTGGGGTTTAGGCTCTGGCTGAGCCTCTTGTGTGGGGTTATCTGCTGCTGCCAGTGCAGGTTGGGTGGGGCCCTCTGGTGTTGGGGTTGCAAGTACTGGATTCAGTGCTGGCAATGGGTCTGGTGCTGTTTTTTTTTTGCCGGTTCCAGTTCTGGGACTGGCTCTGTCTGGGTCTCTGTGACTGGATTCACTCCTGCTGTTGCAGACGTTTGTATGGGGTCTGGTTCCAATATCTTTGAGTGCGTCCTGGTAGAAGTCTCCGAAATAGAGCTAGGTGTGACAGCTTGCTTAGCCTGTCTGCGGGTGACCATTCCCAACTTCTTGGCTAGCTTCACATGATTGGCCAAGTCTTCCCTCAACAGCATGGGGATGGGATAATTATCATAGACTGCAAAAGTCCACGTTCCTGACAAGCCCTTGTAGCGAACAGACAACTTGTCTGTAAGCAAGTCAAAACAGTTGGCCTTGAAGGGTTGAATTGTCACTTGGACCTCTGGGTCAATTAAATTGGGGTCCACTAAGGAAGCCTGGATAGCCAATACTCCGGTGTCCCTCCATTTTGTGACCTTCTTCCTGCCCACACTCACAGTTTCCCTCCACTCCGAGGGTGTCTGGGAGGCGATCTGGGCCTGAGGACCTCTGGTGTGATTTTGGTGCAATGAACTATAATTTCCAGGGGTTCTTGGGGCAGTTGGGCTTGACATGTCCCGGCTTGTTACATTTAAAACTTTGCCCAGCTGACTGGTCACTGGGGCGAGGTGGGTTGCTGGAGAACGGTGTGGTGGGACAACAAGGTGTCTGGAGTGTTCCTTGGGGTGTAGTTGGGGCCTTGGGCTGCCCCGGGTAGTAGGATGTGGTCTGAGGGTGTCCCTTCTGGTATCCGCTCCAACTGTGACCAGGGTTGTTCCTCTCTCCTCCCTCCACCCGTTTTGTTCCGGTTTGCCCCGCCTCTCTGGCAGTCTGGGACTGCTTGTATAGATCAGCATAAAAAGCAAGACTTCCTGCTGAGTCCATTTTTTTATCCCATAAACACTGCTTTCTATCATCCTTGGACATATTCAGGAATTGCTCCTGTATTATCAAATCCCGTATTCCTCCAAAGCTAGTTACATCCTGTCCATTGAGCCATTTCTCAAACAGATCTGTTCTCTGGTTTACATAAGCCACATTACTTAGTCCAGGTCCTCTCTTAAGGGCTTTCACTTTTACTCTGTAAGTTTCAGGTGTAACTTGAAATTGTTTTAAAACCAAACCCTTGGATTTATTATAGTTCGAAGCCTCCTCAATCACCATCTTATTGAATATGTCCAGAGCTCTTCCAGGCAATCTTGCGGCCGATCTGGTCATCTTGTGAGCTTCAGGGATTTGATGGAGTGTGCAAAGTCTCTCAAAGGTGAGAAAATATTCAGCAATATCACTGGATTCATTATACTGTGGACATAGTGTAATGGATTGTTGGGGAAGGATTTGTGGATTGTTGGGGAAGGATTGTTCGGGTTATTTGGTATATTCTGCCGAGCCTTTGCCTTCTCCATCTCCACTGTATGCTTCCTCTCTTTTTCCTTCTTCTCCTCTGCATGCTTCTTTTCTTTTTTCCTCTCCTCCATTTCTTTTTCCTTTGCCTCCATTTCTTTTTTTGCCTTCATTTTCTCTGCCTGAGTTCGACCCATCTTTTATGTTCCTTTTGTTTTTCCTCAGCCTCAAATCTGGCTAATTGCAGCTTCTGTTGAACATGGCATTCTGTCCTCCTAGCCTCTCTGTTTTTAACTCACTTTACACCCAAGAGTTAGAAATAAAGCAAAAAACCCAAAAACCCTGACTTGTAAAATTTTGCTGTGCTGTAACCCGATACCTTTTTTCTTTGATAGCTGTTCTCAGCCGACAGAAAACTCCTTTTGTTATGCCTGCTGCTCTGTCCCCCAGACAGAGAGACAAAATCTACAGCTGCAATCACCTTTTACAAAACCTTTTAAAATCCTGCTGTGCTTCTGGTCCAAAATGATCCCACCACTGCCACCATGTCAAGGTTCCTTCCCCACTCTGAACTTTAGGGTACAGATGTGGGGACCTGCATGAAAGACCCCCTAAGCTTGTTTTTACCAGTTTAGGTTAGAAACTTCCCCAAGGTACAAACTTTGCCTTGTCCTTGAACAGTATGCTGCCACCACCAAGCATTTTAAACAAAGAACAGGGAAAGAGACCACTTGGAGACATCTTCCCTCAAAATATCCCCCAAGGCTCTACACCCCCTTTCCTGCAAAGGCTTAATAATAATCCTCACCAATTGGTACAGGTGAACCGAGACCCAAGCCCTTGGTTCTTAAGAACAATGAAAAATTAGTTAGTTTTTTAAAAGAAGATTTTAATAAAAGTAAAGGTAAAAGAATTATCTCTGTAAAATCAGGATGGTAAATACCTTACAGGATCATCAGATTTATAACACAGAGAATCCCTCTAGGCAAAACCTTAAGATACAAAAAGACACAAAAACAGGAATATACATTCCCTCCAACACAGCTTATTTTACCAGCCATTAAACAAAAGCAAATCTAACACATTTGCTAGTTAGATTACTTACTAACTTAACAGGAGTTGGAAGGCTTGCATTTCTGATTTGTCCCCAGCAAAAGCATTACACAGACAGACAAAACCCTTGATTAGTCCCCCGCCCCCCTCCAGATTTGAAAGTATTTTGTTCCCTCATTGGTCATTTTGGGTCAGGTGCTAGCGAGGTTATCTTAGCTTCTTAACCCTTTAGAGGTGAAAGGGTTTTCCCTCTGGCCAGGAGGGATTTTATAGCACTGTATACACAAAGGTGGTTACCCTTCCCTTGATCTTTATGACACACCCTGTGCCCATTGGCTCACCAAGGCGCCAGGACTGAGCCACGGGAGCCCCACTGACACCAGTGGGAGTGGCCCAGCCACACTCCATGGCAGGAGATGCTGGGCAGAGTTGGGGGAACTCCAGCCTCCCCTGATAATGTTGGGTGGGGGCTGATGGCCACGGGGCCCTGAGGCTGATGGGGCTGAGGTCATCTCTGGGAAGGGCAGGGTGGGGACCTTGATGCCATGGGGTTCCTTGTTGAGGATGGGGGACATTGAGCCATTTCTCTACCCTGCATTCTCACAGCAGTAGCATAAATGATGCTTTTCTCCTTCTCTCCCTGGTGCAGAGACCCTCAGTGCCCAGCTGGAGGAGGAGGAGGAGGAGGAGGATGATGTGTCCCCTGAACAAGACACCATCAGGGTCATCCAGCAGCACCTCCAGGGCAGAGTTGAGGTACAAAAATCTTCCAGCTGCACTGCCCCCAAGTCTGTCCTGCCCCTTGTTCCATCCCCACCCACATTCGGGGTCTTGTCCCAGAAAATCCATCACCCGCAATGGGGGGCACTTCTCCCCTGTTACCTGGCACCCCAAAGTGGGGGTGTTCATCTCATGCAGGCCAAGGTGTCCGCTCCCCGCAGACACTGCCCCAGTTACAACCCTAGTCTGTGCAGGGTGACACTGGTTTTGGGAAGAGGGGCGGCTTTCCCTGTCCAACTCCAGGGAGGTCCTGAGACCTGGAGCTTTTGTAGGTGGGGTGGGGAGGTCCCTACCTGACCGTCTCTCTCTCTCTCTCTCTCTCCCACAACCCCACTCTTAGTGGGTGGAGGACAGGGCCAAACAGCTCCGCTTCCTCCACGCTGTCCCACGTCTGTGCTTGTCGGCACAGCAGCAGGGGTGGGACACTCTGGAGCCGCACTTCTCCAAAGCGGCCCTTGTGGAGAGCATTGCGGTGAGTGGGACCCCGTGCTCGGCTCCTGGGGTGAGGGAGCCCAACATGGGAGGAAGAGTTAGTGGGGCTGGAGGGGGAAGCAGAGGACAGGGCTTCCTGGGGATGAGGACTGGGGAGCAGGGAAAGAGGAAATTCTGACACTGATGGGGAACTGGCAGTGGGGAAACTGTAAGGCCGGAGGGGCAGCTGAGGCTGAGGGGAGGGAAGAATTGGGTGGGAGAGGAGGAAGGAAAGAGTAAGTTTGATGGATGGGAGGAATGGGGAGGCCAGCTGGTTGGGGGTGGGGGTGACACTTACTGTTTCTGCAGAGCACTTTGGCCTCCTCCCTGGGAAGCGCCTGTGGGTCTACAGGGCCTGAATCTCACATGCAATTTTATCTCCTTGGGGTCTCTCAGGAGCTGATTGAAGATCTGCCCATGGTGTCTGAGCCGAGTTCCATCGTCTCCAGCTCCATGGCCGCAGTTTGCAGCCTCAGGTACCAGGACCCTCCCATCCAGCTGCTCTAACCCTGGTGCAGATCCTCTCAGGCCTAGATTAACCCCAGCCGTGGCTGTTTGCATCCCCCAGCAGAGGAGTTGGGAACATCCCCTCTTTCCTGGCTGGGGGTGATTTCACTCCCGTAACGTTACAGTGGCCATAGGGAGGGATCATTGCAGGGGAGGAGGGTCATGTGCATGACACTGCCAGCGCCACTCCGGTGCTGCCAAGCACAACACGGGCTCCTCTTTCCCTCCAGCAAACTGAAGCCACCACTTGCCCTGGAGCTGGAGTCACGCCTCCTGCGGGCTCTACAATACACCATTTTCACCATGGGAACGGGGCAGGACACCACCCACTTCCAGGTAGGTCATGATCCTACTTCTCTGTCCCAGGAGCAGGAGCGGCCTCTGGTCCCTGCCCCCTCGGTTGGATGGAGCTGCTGAGAATAGGGGAGGGGTGAGCAGAGCGGGGGGCAAGCCCGGGCAGGGCGTGTGGGGTGGGGGGGATGACACAAACTTGAAGGGAGGGCCCCTTCCCGCCAGTGAGGATTGCGTTACCCCTCTGTGGCTGATCCCAGCCTTCCCTCTTCTCCTCATTGTGTGCTCTGCTGCCTGGACTTTCCCAGGGATCCTACCTCCCACCCATTGCGGTTTGGCTTTTCCATATTCTGCTGGGTACCAGGCCCTGCGCAGAGAACTGCTAAGGGCAAGGATTGAAGAGCCAGCAGGCATCCAGCCATGAACTCTTTTTAAGTGTCCCTGCAGTGATGTGAATGGCAGAGGCCAGGATGTACCTTTTGGGTCTGGCCAGGGCTCCCCAGAGAACCCTCCTGGTCCCCTGAGAGGGGTAGCCCCATGTCCCATGACTGACGGGCGCTCCCTCTTCTTGCAGGCTGTCAAGGTTCCTTCCCCACTCTGAACTCTAGGGTACAGTTGTGGGGACCTGCATGAAAACCTCCTAAGCTTACTTTTACCAGCTGAGGTTAAAACTTCCCCAAGGTACAAAGTATTTCACCCTTTGCCCTTGGATTTCCACTACCACCACCAAACTTTATCTGGGTTTACTGGGAAAACAAAGTTTGGACACGCCTTTCCACCCAAAATCCTCCCAACCCTTGCACCCCACTTCCTGGGGAAGGTTTGGTAAAAATCCTCACCAATGTGCATAGGTGACCACAGACCCAAGCCCTTGGATCTTAGAAGAATGAAAAAGTATTCAGTTTCCTTACAAGAAGACTTTTAATAGAAGTAAAAAGAAAAGAATTACCTCTGTAAAATCAGGATGGTAAATACCTTACAGGTTAATTAGATTCAAAACATAGAGAATCCCTCTAGGTAAAACCTTAAGTTACAAAAAAGACAC
This sequence comes from Lepidochelys kempii, assembly GCF_965140285.1. NCBI lineage: Eukaryota > Metazoa > Chordata > Testudines > Cheloniidae > Lepidochelys > Lepidochelys kempii. Next base: position 7,345,775 of record NC_136385.1, read on the forward strand.
ACAGACAGGAATATTCTTTCTATTCAGCAAAGCTCTTTTCTCAGCCATTTCAAGAAATCATAATCTAACACCCACCTAGCTAGATTACTTACTAAGTTCTAAGACTCCATTCCTGTTCTGTCTCCGGCAAAAGCATCACACAGACAGACACAGACCCTTGGTTTTTCTCCCTCCTCCCAGCTTTTGAAAGTATCTTGTCTCCTCATTGGTCATTTTGGTCAGGTGCCAGAGAGGTTACCTTTAGCTTCTGAACCCTTTACAGGTGAGAGGATTTTTCCTCTGGCCAGGAGGGATTTTAAAGGGGTTTACCCTTGCCTTTATATTTATGACACAGGCTCTGCACAACACCTACTTAGAGAGCCTGGACACCATGCTCGGGGGCCTGCTGGCAGAGACCCCCACCACGGACAAGCTGCAGCACCTCTTGGAGGTGAGCAGAATGGGAGAGTCTGGGGGGGAATTTCCCATGAACCCCGTGGGAGGGCTGCAAAGAGGAGACTAGAAGAACCATGTTTCCATTGTGTCCTCCCAGCTTGGACCCAGATGGCCACGCTTTCCCAGAGCCATCAGTGCAGTTGAATGTTGGGACCCTTCCGCCATCCGGGGTAGTGGTGGCGGGGAAGGGGCGGGGGCAGAGGGAAGGAGCTGGGACTGTCAGTCAGAGCTCTGCATGGTTCCATTGAGCACTAACAGTGAGCACCAGGCCTGGCTGGGGACTGACAGACTGAAACCCCTGTGCGATATGGGACACAGGCCTCTGAGAAAAGTTACTGGCTCCTTTCTAGGGAGACCCTGAGATACAGGAGAAGACTGAGGGAATCAGCTCTTCTGTCATAGGACACGGCAGTTCCTGGAGTGATTGTCCCCATGGCCCGTCCATCCATCCTACCAAGGCCTGTGGAGCTGGGGTCTGGGGGCACAGGGCATGTGCCTCGATCCTGATGGGCTGTTGATGGATCAGGGGTTCAGAGCAAATAGACCAGCCCCAAGGCTGAGCTTTGTCCCAGGCTGGAGAGACAGTGACAGCTTGTGCCCAGCAAGATGTGGGCAGTGTCATGAACCCCCACATGAGGAGTCAGATATTCCACCCTGAGCACAAGTTCTCTGCCCCATGTGGAGCGGGAGAGGCTCATTTGTAGAGCATGTAAGCCTGCCGGCTGACTGTCCCCTGCCTTCTTCTCCCGCAGCACCTCCATTTCTGGCTCGACTCCAGAAACACCCAGGAGAGAGCTAGGGCCATACGGAGCAGCGCTGCCCTGCTCCGATTTGCCACCTCCCTCTCCGGATTTGACGTAAGTGACCTTTGACCCCAGCATCCTGCAGAGCCAGGGCTTGAGTCAAATTCCTCATCCCCTGGTTAAGTGGTCCCCCCTGGCTCCGTAAGGGACTGCGCCATTCCATAGGCCACTGGCTGGCAGGGTCGTGCCTGGCCTCAGTGCCCTTGTTACTCTGGAGAAGCCTGGCAGCTAGTGCTCATAGAGGGCCCAGGCCGTGGGTCCCTTTGCTCCAAGCTCCCTTGGGGGCAGAGAGAAAGAGGGCTCTAGTTCCTCTCCCTCAGTGCCTCCTACAGATGGATGGGAGCAGAGCTCTAGCCCCGGGGAGCTGGGGAGCTGAAGGCAGAATGTTGATGGATTCCCCCCTTCTCCTCCTCCACCAGACCTCCTCCGATTTCCCCAAGGCGGGCAACTTTGTGCTGCGGCTGGGTCTCTACCTCTCTGACCCAGCCGATGACATCAGCCGGCAAGCCAGGGCTGGGATCTATTGGCTGCAGAGGCTCCTGCTGCAGAGGAGGGGTAAGAAACTCAGCTGGGCAATGGGACCCCATAGAAATGAGTCCCTTGGAGACTAGCTCCAGCTGGCCATTGGGACACCAATAGAACTAAGGCCTCTGCTCTTAGACCAACTGCAGGAGGGCAGAGGGACCCCAATGGAAAGAAGGCCCCTGTTTTGGGCCCCCCACTTACTGGCCAAGGGACCCTACAGAAAGAAGCTCCCTCCTCTGAGACTGACCCCAGCTTAGCTGATGACTCACACTCATCTCCCTAATTCAGGGAGAGAGGAAGGGGACGAAGATGCCAGGGAAATTGGCTGCTTTACCTCATAGCCTGGCTCTGTCCCCCAGTCCAGAGAAATCAGCCCCCCCAGGGGGCTGCCAGCTGGTGAGGGGACAGGAACGGACCTATTGAGACACATGGAGGGAAAGAGCCCATCATGAAGGCAGGGGCAGGGACCACAGGGGATGGACACAAAGCTTGTAGAGTGTCACCAGTTGGGTAGCTAGGGCCAGATCCTGAAGTCAGTGGCTGTGGGGCGTTTTCAGCATTAGCAGCCACCATTAACAGGCACCCATGCCCAGAGCACAAGGACCGTAAGGGTCACCTGATTACTGTGATGAATGAGACAAATCCCCCTTCAGGTACTAAAGCACCTGGTGGGGACCCTGCCAGTCCATTGGGCCATGGATGCCATGAGAACCCCAGCCAGTGTTCACCCAGCAAAGGGAAGAGAAGGAAACAGGCATTAAAGCCAGATGCCAAACCTCCCCAATGGGTGTGTCTTTCTCCCCCAGGGCTGAACATCAGAGAGGAGAGCGATCTGTGGTGTCAGGACGGGCTCCAAGACACCGAGCGCCTGGCGTACAGAAACATGGCCAGGGTCGGGGAGGTAAGGACTCTCCGCCAGGGCATTGCAGTAGCTCAGGTGTGGAGCTGTCTCCCCCTGCAGTGAGTGTGTTCTGTAGGGGGAGGGATAGCTCAGTGGTTTGAGCATTGGCCTGCTAAACCTAGGGTTATGAGTTCAATCCTTGAGGGGGCCATTTAGGGACCTGGGACAAAAATCTGTTGGATGATTTAGTTGGGGATTGGTCCTGCTTTGAGCAGGGGGTTGGACTAGATGAACTCCTGAGGTCCCATCCAAACCTGATATTCTGTGATACTTATTTCCAGCAGACAGTGTTTGGCTGCAAGAGGCCGAGGAGCCTGGGCTGGACCCTTGCTAACGATCCAGGCTTGTGTGTGTTGCATGGATCCATGGTTACATGGCATAAAAGGGATCCTCTGGTGGGTTGAGTTAATGAAGGATTGTATCTCCAGGAATCTGGCTCTGCTCACTGTCTCCCTGGCTGACACCCTGGTGTCTGAGAGGTGAGCCCCTGGGTCAGTGAGTTGGGAAGCTCACACCAGCAATTGCTGGACCAGATCCTTGTTGGATTCCCTGCACCTCTGGAAGCACAGGCAGGGTGTGGGGTTTGCCGAGCACCAGGGCGAGCCAGGAAGCAGAACCTGCCCCTGCCCTGGGCCTTGTGTGAGGGACACTGAGCTCCTTTCCTGGGCTGAGTCACTGCAGCATATGTGATGCTCGTGGGATTGTTGGTGGGATGGGGAGCAGGAACAGAAGCAGATCGAAAAGGTCCCTAACCTCTAGCGGGTGAGCTGCAGAAAATAGCACTGCTGGGAGCAGTAGCGGGTCCTTTGTTGTCTTTGTGAGCTGGGTTCCAGACTGCGCCGACACGTTCCCAGCCTGTCATGGCACCTGTGGTGACTCCCGCTCCAGAAAGAGCTATTCCTCAGTGCCTGCAACCTCTTCCTGAAGGGGGCTCCTTGGTCGATGGGACCCCAAAAGTTGGCTGCACAAGGAGGACTCTTGTCCACCTTGTGAGATACTAGAGGGATTTGGAGCCTGGTTCTGGACAATTGACAAGGGCTCTGGTGCTGTTGGTTTTAGGTCTTTGGAGAGATATTCACAGAAGGCCAGAAAAGATCTTTCCTCCAGGCAGCGCTTCTGGCCATACATGACCCCCAGCTCCGTGTCAGCCAGGCTGGGCTTGTGCTGACATATTCTATCCTGGGGGAAGCCGGCCAGCTGATCGGGAATGAGGTAACCAAAGAAGGATCAATTGGGGAGGGACACCCAGGGCCTTTCACCTCCAGGCCATTGACAGTCACTCCCATCCCATCCCCTTGCACTGACCCGGGCAGGTGCCATTGGTAGGTGTCAGCTTCTCCCCTGAGCAGCTCAAAGCAGAGCAGACCCAGCTTGGCTATTTCCTAACAGGTGTCACATCAACATGACACGCTGCTATTGCTCATGCTAGGGGCTGCCAACTCCCCCTGTGAGAGTTTCATACCCCTCCAGGCCTCAGGCTGGTTCCTAGGGCCCTAGTATTATGTTATCCCAGCCACCACCTGCTCTGGGAGAACTGGAGGAGTCAGTCAGCAGAGGCTGCTGAAGTGCCCCATTCCCCAGAGCTACTGTCCATGGCATCATCTTAATAACAGGGGGGGGGTCCCCTTGGGAAAGGTTTCCACCTCCTCTCACCCCACAGCACTGCTGTCCAGAGCCTTCCAGCCCCTCAGCTGGAGGGGGAGAGGGTGGATAAGGGGATTCTGGGGAGTGGAGCTTAATCCCTGGCTGGGTTGGGAGGTAGAATAGCTCTCACAGGGGGACTGAGAGGAAGGGGACAGGAGTTCATTCCACAGTGGTGGGAGTGGGGTTGGAGGTCACTCGAGAGGAGAAAAGAGTTCGTCTCGGAGGGTTGGGTGCGGGAATCTGTCCCTTGGATGTGGGGAGGGTTGGGGTGGAAATTTTGCTGGCTCCCAGTGCCGTTCATGCCCTTCATTGCCATGGGTGTCGGAGGCTCTGACCGATCCTTGTTCCCTTGCAGCAGGAGGACGTGACAGCAGCGATCATGGCGCACCTGTTCTACATCCGGTGCTTGCGCCAGGTGCCCAAAGCGCTGCAGGGGCTGTGCTCCGTGGGACAGCCTTGAAGGGCCCCCCCTTCCCATGCCCAGAAGCTCCCACTCCCTGCTGCAGGTACTGCTCTTTCCTGCTGGGCCTGGGGGAGAAGGGCTAGGGGGAGGGGCCATAAACCCCACAGCACTGAGAGAAACCCAGGCTGAGCATCTCGCTCTCACCACCCTGCCCCACCCTGACCCCTGGAGCTGGGGCCAGGCCAGATACAGTCCCTGCCCCCATGCCCAGAGGCCAGTTTCAGAAGCATCAGGCTTTCAGGGCCATGGGACTGGCCCAGAAATGGGAGCATCCGCAGAGCCAGGGTTTATCCTCAGTAATCATTGCATTCTGGGAGGGGTGGCCCGATGTGGAGCCCTCCCCTGTCGTCACTGCTCAGACCTCCCCATTGCCCATGTTACCCCGTCGCAGTGAATGTCTGACCATCCCCCACCTGGAGCCCAAGCCACACACATGGTATCTGAACCCTTCCCAGACAGGAATGAAACTCCCCCCTAACACCTTGGGGCAAGGAAGGATCCTCCCCATCTGGCAGGTGGGGACTGAGACACAGAAGAAGGGCTGCGATCCTGGTCACACACTCCTGGGGGTAGATCTGGGAACTGGAGTGGATCCCAGGCTAGTCCCTTTCCCCAAGAGGCAACTTCACTTTCTGCCCTTTATTCTCCCCTCCTGCTGGGGGGGCGGGTCTCTGAGTGTGAAATGAACCAGGAGGGGGATGGGGTCCTGGCACAATGCTTGGGTGGGAGCTCCCCTTGGCTTGGACCCCAGGGTCAGAGACATCTTTGTCATCTTGATCTCCTTCTTTTATTCCTAGGAAGGGAGTCCCCCGATTAGGGGTCTCTAGGGATCCAGCTGGGCAGTGCCTAGGAGAACCTGTCAGTCATCCTGGTTCCCGCCTGCATGCACCACCCTGTCCTGCCCTGCCCTCCGGTTCTTCATTGTTGACTCTGGTTTGACCCTTGGCTCCGGTCTCTGATTATGACTTTGGCGTGACCCTTCTTGGCTCCAGATGTTGCCTGCCCACCTTGATTCCATATCTCCTTGCCCTTCTTTAGCCCCACTCCAGGCCCTCCACTGACCCGCTCCAGCATTGCCTTCTCCTCCTGATCTTCCCCAACCACTCGGACGTTGACTACCCGGCTTTGACCCTCGGCCTGTATCTGGACTCTGGCTTGACACTGACTTGGCTGATCTTTGCTCTCTGACTACCGGGCTATGACCTTTGGCATGGATTTAGACTCTGGCCCTGGTTCTGCTTCTGCTTTGTCGATGGACTCTGATCTCGGTTTTGACCCTGCTGTGTCCCTGGACCTTGATTCTAGGACCACTCTTAGCCTCGGCACAATCCTGCACCTTGCTGCGACCTGTGCTCCCACCCCTGGGCATCATTATCAGATGCAATACGTGACATTAGGTGGTGCAACTTTTTGGAGAAAAGCAGGATCTCCGCAAGTCAGTGGCCTGTATGCAACAGGGACACACCACACCAGGTGTGAACCAGGGCCTCACTACATGAGCCTGGCCCGATGATGTCCCTGCTGGAGCTGCACAATGGAAATGATTGAAAATGTCGGGGTTCCTTGAACCAGCCTCTGCCTCTGGACCTACTCCACCTTCTTGACTCGGACACCCAGCATTCCTGATCAATACCCGGATTACATGGATACCTTTGAAAGAAATGGGGACTTGTTGCCTCTGCACCAGGACTATGACTGCCCCCTTGACCTGCAACCTTGGTTGAAAGTTGCCTTCACCAGTATTTACACATTGGTGGAACCAGAATTAGTGGCTCTCCCTGCGTACAGGCTTGAAAACTGGTCCTAAGAGTTTATGAGCAAATTAGCGTTTCCCACGGGTGCCCAGGCCCTTTTGGGGAAGAAGAAATGTGGGACTCTACTATGTCTCTCTTTAGACAATCAGCCCCTGAAAAAAAGGATCATTTGGAACCATAACCCCCAGTTAGGAATCCCACAATTGTTTGCTCGCAGGAAATCTGCAAAGTTGTTCATCAAACTTCATCTGTGAGGATTTCCAATCTAACACTCATTTGGGCAGGGGACAAATGGAAGGCAGATTTCAATGCACACTATGGACATTTTAACTGTCAGACATGCCATTTGAGCTAACTAACGGTCCCCTGCCCTTGCAACACTTCATCAGTGATGTATTTGGGGCCATTGTGGATCTGCACAGTGTCATCTATTCAGGTGACAGACTTCTTTTTTTTTGGAGAACCAAGAGCAGCATGCGCACCATACCTGAACCTGGAGAGGTTTCGGCAGCATGGTCTCAGCACAGAATTGGAAAAGCGTAACTCCGGCCAACTCTCCACAGAGTTTTTGGGCTACATCCTCTCCCCGGAAAATGTTACGATTGATCCAAATAAGGTGGAAGCCATTCATAGATGGGACACCCGCTTTACTGCCGCTTTACTGCTGCTTCGGCCCAGGGTTCTCAGAGCCAATAACCCCCACGAGAGCTCTCCTCCACATAATGGCCACGTTTGTTTGGTCACCCAAGTTCCAAAAAGCCCACAAATAGCTCACAACTGCCTTCACTACTGCACCTATTTGGAGGCTCAGTGCTCATCCTGCAAGTAGATGCATCTACTATGACCACCAGGGTCTGCTTCATTAGCTGGTGCCAGATGTGGGCTGAAATTCAGACTTAGCTGGACTGATGTGACTTCTGCGCTTTCAGCAAGGCACCACGCACCAAACTCCTTGGCATTTCAGGCCTCTGGAGACCCTGCCCTGGCCATGGGCAGTCATTGCCAGGAATTTTACCGAATCAAATGGCCACATGATGGAACTGACTCTCATAGATCACCTGACCACGATGGCGTGCTTCATCCTCTTCTGAACATGTACCGTCGATTGATAGGACAGATCAGTTCCAAATTTGCAAAGGCCATTGAAACCTTTATTTTGCTAAATGTAGATTTCCCACTGATTTCATGTCATGCTACAAATGACCTCTCCGAAATTCCCAGCTATCGACCTGGGTCAACGAATCCATCACCTGCAAGAAGAATGAAGGGAGCCCCTTCAGGACACTTGGAAGGAGTTCAGATACTGTATGGACTGCTGATGACAAGAGGGAAGCCATTTGCTGAAGGGAGGTACAAAGTCCCTGGCACTGACCAAATCCCTAAGCTCTGTCCATGGCAGCAGTTCCTGGCCCATCCCCTTTGCTGACCTTCTGATAACATCTTCCTCCCCTGGGTCTAGGGAGCAAACTCTGGGTCCCTTCCCTCACTCTGGCACAATCTGTGCCCAGAGTGTCTGAGTCCCTCACAGAAAATGGGTCTCTCCTCCCTTCTCCTCCCTGTGGGGCGGGGGAGACTTGTACCCCCATTTTAAGGACAGGGAATGAAAGTGAGGAAGTGACGTCTCCAAGGTCACACCGAGCAATGTCGGGGAGAGCTGGGAACTGACTGGGTTCTACAGGAGTGCCCTCCCCAGAGGGGCAGCTTCACTTTCTGCCCTTCCTCCTCTCCTTCCCTCTTGACCCGTCTTTGAAGGGGGCTCTGAAAGGGAAATGAGCAAGGGTTTCCTCCCTGCTCTGTCTTCCAGGTTCTGGGATCTGTCCATGTCGCCAACAGCAATGCAGCCTGCAGCTGGCCCGGCTTGGGGAGCCATGGCCTCATCCTGTGAAATCGAGAAGTACTGGCTCTCAGGGATGCTTAGATGGAAAACCACACACCCCACCCGGAGGTAGGAGACACCCATTCCCAGGTTGTCCTGAGGAGCCGCAATTCCTCCAGGAGCTGGGGAAGGGCACAGTGATCAGTTTATCAAAAGGTAGGGAAGGATCGTGTAAGAAGAAGGTCTAAGAGAGAAGGAGCATGAGCTACTCTCTGTATTTGGGCGTGGCAGGGATCAAGAGAAGGGACAGGGGCTGTTAGAGAGCAATGGTGAGGTACAAGGGGTGTCAGAGGTGGGGGCAAGGCCTGAAAAGTTCAGATACATTAGAACAATTGTGCCAGAGACTCACCGGTTGACGTGACTGAAAGCTCTGAACTTGGGTTGGCCAAAATCATCCTCCTCCGATGGGAACATCCCAAAAGTCTGTAGAAGCTTAGCCTCTGAGGTGAACGTTGTGGCCCCAACCTCTCTGCTCTGTACCTCACAGGATTCCCACTGGCTGTTCCAATCCAGGATGAAAACTATGCCACCGAAGTCTCACAGCACCTGGGCAGTGAAGTGGCCACTTAAACCCACTGTGATGCACAGACCTTGCCCTGGCTGTCTGCACAGGGCTGAATTTCACCCATTCAGAGTGTAAGGAAATAATTGGCTGAAGGCCTTTTTCTGGTCGGATGTGGTTCTAGGGGGAAAGAACCATGGAGATTTTTAACCCGTATTGCTCCCGGGACTGGTGCTGCAGTGATGCAGAGAAGTGCTGATGCACTGGATTTTTTTGGATCCCCCCCCACTATTAATCCATTCTCTTCCTCTCTTTTAACTGGTAGTCTAAGGGCACCCCATGCTTCATGTGGGTATTCTTGGGTGGGCAGATTGCATCAGACCTGCACCACAATAAATACTTGTGAACGACATATGCAGACACTAAAGTTCTGAAGCCTAATTCTCAGAAACTTTTCTCTTCAATGTAGAATCAGGATTTTGTTTTTAATTTATTTTTTGAAGGTGCTAAGCAGATGCTATCCTGTAATAAGAGGAAACAGAAGCAAAAACGGAAAGAATGTTACTTAAACCAATGAACAGATGCAGAGAGTGGAAACACAGGAAAGCAAACGAATGAATCCTGTGAGTAAATAACCTGGAAGCAAATGGGGGAGAAAACCTCATCTGGGTAATTGTGGTTCTTGGGATAAAGATCAGGTTCCTGGTGCGTAGCCTGGCTGAGATTCTGCCTTTTCCCTGGATCCCAGACCTGGGCTTCACACGTCATTCTCCTTATTTTATTCTGAGGGAAAAAGGATCCCCAAAGCAGGTGTGAGGATCTTCGACTAATGTCTGCAAGAAGCTTCAGCCACCTTCACAGGTAGAAGTCACTGTCTTTCCTACAACGCCACTAGTGCCCTTTCTGCTCTCCAGACCTGCTCCCTGCAGCAGGACAGAGACACCCCTTAACTCCCCGAGTCCTGATTTCCTGCCATTCAAGGGGCTGGGGGCTTGCATTGCCCCCACCCCCACCATCAGATACTTTTCCGATGGGAATCTCCCTAGAGCAGGGGAGAAATCTGTTCTTCCCTTAGAACCAGTCTGCTCAGTAAATCAACCCACACTGACCTCATCTTGGCTGCTTTGTTTATCCATGATTAGTGGTGTTGCCGGCACCCAGCGCCGAGAGGCTGAACAACAGCTTGAGTTGGTTCGTTACCTGGTGTGCTGCACCCAATAATCACAACGGGGTGGAGAAACAGAAAAGTTTATTTGCAGCTGCAAAAAGGTACAGGGAGAATAAAATCTCAAATCCTGCACACAGAGCAGGAAGTTACACAGGCTTTTATACATTCTTTTTTCCAGCATCCTTATCCAATAGCAAGCTGCCCCAAGTATCCATATAGCCAGCCAATCCAGTTCCCAGCTAGTTCCCTGATTTTCTGTATCATTTGTTAAACTATACATAAAGCTGCTTTATTTAGCATTGTTCTTCCATCTTTCCCCTGTTTGGCCTTGCTTAGTTGCAGGCAGTCTGACTCTGCAACATATTGTTGCAGATTCTTAGCATAACTGCTGTGTGTGCCTCCAGGCGGGGGGTGGGGGGGGCAAGGACACTTGGGCCTAGTACGCAGAGCTGCTGCGAGTGCCTCCAGGCAGGAGGGGGGGCCAAGGACACCTGGGCCTAGTGCGAGGGGGCTTTATCGACAGTCGTGGTCTTCCATCCCCTCGAGTTACCTAGTGGCCATGCCCCAGTGTCCCCAACAGTGGTATCTTTGGAAATTCCTTCGCGTGTGGGGGAGAGAGCTGGAGCGGGGGATACGGGAGCTCCAGCAGATTCCCCTGAAGAACACCACCCTGTCTTTCTCTGGTCAGGGTCAGACTAGCCGTCCATTGCAGAGGTGAAGACCAGATGGGAGCTGCTGGATTGACCTTGATATGCCATGTCCTTGTGTGGATGAAGGACCTACATCTCAGGGATGGCCAGCAGCAGATGTATCATGTGTCCAGGAATAGTCTGAACAACCTACACTGACAGGTAAGTAAAGTCGTGGCCACATGCAGTGGTGAGCTGGAGCTGGTTCGCACGAACCGGTTGTTACATTTTGAAGCCATTTTAGAACCAGTTGTTAACCCGCTTCCCTGCAGGGGGCGCTGAGGCTTTGATGGGCTCCGGCCGGGAAGTGATGTAATTCCTCCTCCGTCCGCCGGGGGCGCTGCACTGTGGGAGCCACGTGGGCTGCCGCCTGGCCCTGGGCATGAGCCCTGGGGCTGCTGCTGCTCCCCTGGCCCTGGGGCTCCCACTACTGCCTGCTGGGTCCCTGGCTGCTCTGCTGGGCCTGGGCTGCGTCCTGCTGCTCTCCCCGTGAGCACCCACCACCCTGCCTGCAGCCACCCCCTGCCGCACCCCCTGCCCGCAGCCAGCCCCTGTCTCCAGCCACCCCCTGCTGCTCCCACCCCCACATCCACTCGTGCCCTGCTGTTCCCAGGGCAGTAACCCTGCACACCTGCTTCAATGGCGGGGGGGAGGGAGCAGCTGGGACCTACACATGTGCACACCCTAGGGTGACCAGACAGCAAGTGTGAAAAATCAGGACATGGGGTGGGGGGTAATAAGAGCCGGGGGGTAATAGGAGCCTATATAAGAAAGACCCCAAAATCAGGACTGTCCCTATAAAATCAGGACATCTGGTCACCCTAGCACACCCCCAGGGAGTGGCAGGGACCCACACATGTGAAACGGAGCTCATTTCTAGTACAGGCCCATCTTTTTAAAAAAGAACTTTAGGCAGGATTAATATACATCCATATTTTCCCAGACAGGTCAGGCTTTTTGGTTCTTAAATCGCCGTCCAGGAATACAGACGTATGCTGATCCTGTTTGTACAAAAAATACATACTGGGGCACATCCCTTAAATCAGAACTTTTTATAGGGAACCGGTTGTTAAGATTTTGGCAGCTCATCACTGGCCACATGTAGACACCACAGGAATTGGGGGGATTGAACCAGGGTCCTTCAGCACAAGCTCCGCTCACTCATTGTCAACCAATCCAGCTCCACCCACTAGATCTCACCCCCTTTCACAGTCACAGAATCCAGGAGCCCTAAGTCTCAGATCCATGCCTCACATCACAAGGCCAAACCTCCTCCCAAAATGGGTGCTGTAGAAGGGACCATCTGCACAGACCCCTCTACATTACCCATCAGAGACTGCAGCCACGGGTGACCAGTGAATGAGCAGAGATCTCCCCTGTGGGAATCCGAGGGGCTGCACATTTGGGGTTTCACAGGGAAGGCGTCTGGCAGCCATTAACAGAGTGACCCTGTGAAGAGATTTTCCATCTCTAACGAAGGGTTTCTGTTCCCCCAGATCTCAGCCGCTCAGCAGAATGCAGGAGAGCCGAGTGCTGATGGGCTAGAGGGGTCACAGGAGTCACCGTGCAGCAGCTGTGGTGTCTACAGTCAGCATGGGCCAAACCCTGTGCTCCAGGCTGTTTCTCTGGATTGCGAAGGGGAGTTTGGCTTGGGGAATCGGTTGCTGGTGCCTGTGTCCACAACTGGGATGTTTTCAGGTGGCTACTCAATGGTCCATGAAGCGCCATCCAAGCAAGTGGAGAGTGGACATTAAAGAGCGAGGCTGGGACCTCCGCAGAGCTGCTGCAGTCCAGCATCCACAGCCAGAAGAGAGACAATGGGAAAGGTACGGAGATGGCTGGCCACAGCAGCAGCCGCCATCTCATAAACCTCTGCTCATGCTCTACACAACAGAGGCAGGACAAAGAGCCACACAGTGAGAGCTTGGGTTGCAATGAGCAATACACGGTTTTTCAGTAGATTATGCTGCCCTGACAGTCTAATGCCTGTAATGTGCACATCCAGCCTCCCAGGCTGACCTCAGTGGGAGTTAGGTGCTCTGTGCCCACAGGACACGGCTGGCCTTACTAGGAGGTGAACTGAGGTGGCCGCCTCAGGTGCCAGACTGTGGGGGGCGCCACTAGGACCCAGAGTGTAGAAAACTGTGTCTGCTGCTGGTGCATGTGGATTCTCTCTGCTCGAGATGCACAGAGAGGGTGGAGTGCTGTGCTGGAGGAAGGAGGGCACAAGAGACATAACAGGCAGGCAGGAGAAAAGGTGAGAGAGAATCACAGAAAGCAGCAGGAGCTGCAGGGAGAGAGAGGAGGAGGAGCCTCTTATGTACCTCTCTAGCATCCCCAGGAGCCTGGACTGATTAACCCCAGCTTCTCAGGGAGCTTCCTGTTTCCTGCTGCTTCCCTGAACCCACGTGAGGAGAACAGGAAGTCAGCTGAGGTAGTAGGAGCCAGTTAGGCCCTTAAGACGCTGATTTCTTCCCTCACTCAGGCCCTGCTACCAGCCTGCTTATTTGTCCCCTTCAACTGAGTGTTGAGAGCCACTATAGCTGGCACAGAACAGCAGTCATGAGTGAAAGAAGAAAACGTCCCTCTGAGGCAGCATTCAGAAAAAGAGAAATGCTTCTTTTGCTTTCTTTATCTAAGCAGGAAGGAGCTCTCCTGAGATACGTAGACACAAATGTTCACAGTGAGCCTTCCAGCCCCAGTGAGGATGTGAGTGGTGAGGAGATACCTGATCTTCCAGTTCATCAGAGTGCAGGTGACCTGGCAGCTACTGCAGCGTCCCTATCTGCATCTCCAATGGATGTAACCATGCACGTTCCTGAAGAAAAGTGTAGATCAGAGAAGAGTGTGGTGGAGGCGCAAGAAACTGCTGCTGCTGAGTTGAATTCCTTGAGTCTAGATGATCTAGGACTGTGGACCCACTTGAGCAGTAGCCTGAGGGACTTCCTTGTACTGCACGGGCCACAGCAAGTGAAAAACTTCATGTTCCCCAAAGACAATGAAAATAGTAGTTCCCATCCAACACATTACTGGCATGAAATCCCCAATGGTGAGAAAGTGGAGAGGCCACGGCTTATGTATTCAAAAATCGAGAATACTGCATTCTAATGTTCCAGCCTCTTGGGGCTCTACAGAAACAAAGGACTGGAGAAATCTGGCATGCCATGAGAAGGCAGCAAATCACCAGAGAGCATTCCATAGGTGGAAAGAGCTTGAGATGAGACTAAGGTTAAAGGCCTCCATAGATGATCAGCCTCAAGAGAAGATTGCATCAGAGTCTCTTTCCTGGCAAAATGTTCGGAAAAGGCTCCTTGCCATTGTGAGAATGCTTGCTACCCAAAACCTAGCACTGCGTGGCATGTCAGATCAGCTGTATGTGCCAAACAATGAAAACTTCCTTAAAATTGTGGAGCTGATGGCTGAGTTTGGTGCTGTACTCCAGGAGCTTCTAAGAAGTGTCATCACCCAAGAAATGTACACACACTGCTACCTTGGAAAACCATTCAAAACGGGATCATTCAGTTACTGGCAACAAAAGTCAAATGGATGATTGTGGGAGATCTTAAGTCAGCAAGATATTACCCTTTTATTCTGGACTGCACACCTGACATCAGCCATACGAACACATGCCTTTAATGGTGAGTGTTGTGTGCAGGCCACAGAATCTCACCCACCCACTCCTAAAATAAACCTCTCACCTGCATCTGAGCCATTGAAGTCCTCAAATCATAGTTTAAAGACTTCAAGGTGCAGAGAATCCTCCAGCAAGTGACCCGTGCCCTATGCTGCAGAGGAAGGCAAAAGAACCCCAGGGCTTCTGCCAGTCTGCGCTGGGGGAAAATTCCTTCCTGACCCCAAATATGGCAATCAGCTGAACCCTGAGCATGTGGGCAAGATTCACCAGCCAGATACTACAGAGAATTCTTTTCTGGGTAACTCAGATCCCATTCCATCCAACATCCTGTCCCAGGCCACTAGGCCCCATCTACCACAAATAGTCAAAGATCAATTAATTGCCAAAATCATGTTAACCCATCATACTATCTCCTCCATAAATTTATCAAGCTTAATCTTGAAACCAGCTAGGTCTTTTGCCCCCACTGCTTCCCTTGGAAGGCTGTTCCAGAACTTCACTCCTCTGATGGTACTCTCCTCTAATTTCAAGTCTAAACTTCCTGTGGAAGTAACAAAAAGGGATTTAAGTTCAGCCATCTTAGTTCTGTTGAAAAGAAAGCAAAAGTCAGGCTAACTCTAATGCAAAACTTGTAAAGGCAAAACTGGTAAGCGTATAAAAATTGCAAAGCAAAGCTGGTTTTAACCTTGCCTTACAATAACAATAAAATGTAATTGTTTAACATTTTTGCTACAAATAAAATATAAACAAGTATAAACAAAACAAAGCTTTATTATTACATAAATAATAAAAAGGTATAAATACTTGCTTTACATTTTTTATACTTTAAAAATTTGCGTAAGGACACTCTGTCCAAATGGACATCTTCCTTCTTGCAATTGCCCAAAAATAAAACTGTCTCTAACTTGTTGCATCCAAACTAAAAGTAAGAACTTGTTTTCTTCCACAATTTGGTGCCGTGACTCGGATAACGATGCCCGGCTAAAACAGCAGCAACTACTACCAACCTTTCCCCTTCAAAGCCCAAAGCACCAAACAAAAGGTAAAAAAAAAACTATAAAAATCGATACTGGGGTATCAAAAAAAAAATCCTAACCATGGGACTGTCTGTCCCTTTGGGCTCGCGCCATGCAAACTTATTTATTATGCAACAAGGCCAAATGCAAAGTGGTGCTGAAAAACTTTTTTCCGCACCCCCAATATGAGGTTGAGGTCAAACCTAATCAAAGCTAAAAATTTTTGCTGCCTCAATAAGGGTGTATTACGTCCAAACATAAAACATTAAGGTTATAGATTAAAAAAATGCATCTAAATATAAAAGTAAATAAAATAAAAGTAAATAATAAATGTGTAAAAAGTAAGTGCTGTTATCAAGGTCTGGGACTTAAGCTAACCTCAGGCACACCAGGGCCCTCACTCTCTAAGTAAAAAAGTTCTAAACATAAGGGGGGAGGGGTCAGCCAAACCTCATGACCCAGCAAACAGTGCAAAAAAGTAAAAGCCCTTCCTACTTATAAGCTGCTACCCCGCAAACCCTTTCCCTAAAGTATGTAAAAATCTTTTTAGCTTTTAAGCAGCTAACACAGCAAACAAAATAAACTGGGGAAACTATTTTATAAGCCGCTAAGTGAACAAAATACTCCCTTGTGTAATTAAAAGTTTTACATAATAATCCCTCTAAACAATTCCCACTAAAAGGTACCTTCAATTTAAATAAAATCATACACATTAAAAAAAAAAGCTACAAAAACCTCCATAAGTCTCAAGTGCAAAAGCCAAAAAACTCCCTCCCCAAATTAAAAACTCAAGTACAAAATGTAAAAACTAAATGTAATGCAACCAAATGCCTCCCTACCCAAACTATATTGTTAACCCTCTCAGCTCTTTCATATCCCCAATTAGTTAAAGCTAAATGAAAAAAAAAAATAAAGGGGGGGGGGGGGGAGGGTTAATTTAAAAGTCAGTTTGGCCTAAAAATAAAAAAAGCTGCCCTGCATTCAAAAATCAAAAAACACAGACCAAGCCAAGTAGAAAAAAACTGCTTTCACACCCAGCTGGCTGTAAAAAAAATATAAACACACATAAAACAAAAAGCAAATAAGTTGCAAAACTAAAATTACATTTGCAAAGATTGGCTGCCCGGTAAAACCCAACAGTCTGCCTTTGCAACCCTAAAGCCAGAATGGTTTGAAAACGCTAAAAAGGCCACAAACAGCCGGCGTAAACTAAAATACCAAGCAAAGATCCCTAAAAGGAACGCCCCAAAAAACCCAGGGCATAAAAATCCCTCCGAAAAGGAAAAGCAAGTTTCAAAATTTTGCAGCGTACCTCTAAACAATCTATACACAAAACAACCTACCATCCACCTCTCTCTCTCTATCTCTCTCTCCTACCCCCAGGGCTGGCTAGCCCAGGCAGCGTGTGTACATGTATAAAAGTGGGTCAAGGTTTAAGTATTAACATTTTTTCTTCCTTTAAGTAACGTAAAAGCAGTTCCTACACTCACCACTGTGTTAGTTTATTAATAAAGATTTAAAATTCTGTCACATGGTGGGTGCTCTTCATCTCCGCCCCTGCGATCCTGTGGTCTTAGCCTAATTAACTAAGGCACAGGCAAATTGGTAACAAAAAATCTGAGACAGTTGAAGAAAAAATTGCAAAGGGAAAAAGCCCTGAACAGTGCACCCCATCTATCTGTTTTATCCTTGTTATTTTACGCTTGCTTTGTTTGGCACTGTTGGTATTATAGGTTAAAAATTGCATAATTAAAAATAAGCCCCACTCTCCATTGTAGTATGCCTAAAAACCAAAAAAAAAAAAAAAAAAAAAGTTTAGCATTCTGCTCTCCACCCCGGGCTGCAAACAAAGGGTGCAGGTGAGTCTACCCCAAGTCATAGCAAAACTAATCAATAAAAAAAAATTAAAAAAATATGTGTACCCAACAGCTCAAGAAAATGAAGCAACTAAAAGCATAAATCACTATCCAAGCAGAAACTCAAACCTCCACCCCAAACAAGTTGCAAGCCTTAAAACTAAACTTCCAGGCAAAAAAAGCGGAATGCACACTCCTGAAGCCCTGGCTAAGCAAGTACCAGCCTTTCAGGAACATGTGAAAATGTAACCATGTGGGCTCAGCATATGCCGCAATGGCTGTGTGTCTGCCGTAAAAAAACATGAAACAGTGACAACGCCAATTGGCCATGCATTCTGCCCAGGTGGCCAGCCTCACACGCCACCACCCGGGTAGCCCTTGGAAATAAAAATGTTTCCAAAAAATAAGCCAAAGGGGTGGGGGCTAGTTAAAAAGCCCACCCTCCTTGCTAAAGTGGTAATAAAACAAGGCTTGTACCCATAAAAAGGAACGGTTCCGCAAAAAAAGCAAAATCGGGCCCAAGCAAGCAACACAACATTTTTTTTTAAAGTTAAAAACTTTAAAAGCATAGCTAATTACAAGCATCAAAAATTTAAATCCCTAGAACAATTAATTAACTTAGATTTTACTATTTTAAGTGTCATTTTAAAAAATAAGTAATTTAAAAAAACTAAAGTTAACTCTATAATTGTTAAAAAAATTAAGCAGATAAATTTTACAAAATGCTGGAAAAAAAAAGAAATTCTTGGTTTTTTTGCAGCCAGTCGGAAAAAAAAGGGGCCCTTTTCCAAAAAAAGGTCTGCAAATAAATCCAGGCAAAAAAATGATTTAATTAAAATCATTTGGCCATAAACATTTTAGTCAAATGAGCTAAAAATACATAAGGGGTTTTATTAAAACCTAACTGCCCCAAGAAAAAAACGGGGGCTTAAAATGGGTCCAAGCAGCCGTAAAATCTGCAGAACACTGCCAGGCATTAATAAAATGTGTTAGGTCTCTGTATTCACAGGTAAGAAAAGTCCTGCTCCAAGAAACCTCAACCAATCTGCTATTGGTTAAAAAACAGGTAACTGGGTCTATGTACAGGTCCATCAACACAAAACTGCTCTGGCCCCACGCTAAAAAGGCCCTTAGCAAGTCCTGCTAACTACCAACACTGCTGTAAAGTGTCAAGAGCTCACTGCCTGAACCCATGCTTCTTTCTGCAAAAAAGTCCCTCGGCCTCAAAATAACTCCACTTCAACTACTAATCAGCCGCTCCCTCCTTCTCGTATTGCTTTTCCTCCTTCTGGACAGCAAAACTAACAAACAAACAAACAAATTGAAGTGCTAGTAACCGCTCACATGTCCAGTAATGAAATTACCACACAGCCAGCATTTGCCAAAAAAACCCAGACCACTGCAGGGTAACGTGCTGGTCACTTCTCCCCTGCATGGTACTAAACCACAACTGCTTCAAGCAAAAAAACCCGCTCTCTCTGCTAAAACTGCCAACGTCCAAAAATTCCTAACTACAAAAAATATTAAAAACTAACCCTGGTAAAAAAACAAAAAATTATACACTGGCCAAAAAAGCCTTGTAAAACCCATGCTTAACAAAGTGGTATTAATTAAATGTGGGGCTTTATTCAACAGGCTGTGCCCTATGTTTTTAAATAAGTATCTTCAGCATATATTGTCCTTTCTGATTGGCTGTTAAATAACAACTACCAGAAACGCCTTGTTTCCACTGCCCCCGCCATTTTCTCCACTATACTATCCCCCTGTAACACATCCAAGTACAGACAATACCATATAGTCTAATAACACCCAATAGCCAAGGCCTTCCCACTTTAGTAATTTATTTAAATATTGTTTAAAAATATTTTTAACGTTCAAAATATCCCATATAAGCAAACAATTAAGTAATACAAACCGGTCAGTAAAAGTAAAGGTATATCACATGACTACAAATAAGCCTAAAAAATTTAAAATGTAAATTAGTGGGTTTTATAATGGGGTTAATATAATGGCCATTCCAGGGGTCTGTAGTATATATATATATATATAAAAAATGGGTCCTTATTGATTTTGGTGACCCAATTAGAAAATAATTAAATTCATATTTAAAAAAGGTGTGTTCTGCCACCAAAAAATTACCTGTACTAAAATAGTCCCAGTAATTAATAACCTAATCTGTACCATATTGCAATATACCCCTTCCTATGCTATTCATGTCAATGCTTCTTAAAGGTACATAAAAAATTTAAACAAATGTGGTACCGTATTTATTGAAAAAAAATTTTAAAATACTAATTTACAGTAATTTATGTTACATTAAAAAATGTAAAATTTGTTTGGCCCTATCTCATTTCAGGTCAATTTTATATATCCAAACTGCTCCAAGGGGGCTGCTGTTGTGTTGGCACAACAAAGGCCCTGGGTCTCCTCTAGAAAAAGGAAATCTGGTAAAACACCTATAAAATGGTGCCAGGAGTGCAGCAGCAATTTAAAACATTTCAAGGCCAACAGCATAATAAAAAATTAAAACAGCTAAAAAAGGCCACTGGTCTTATTACTAAAGGACAGTTAACCCAGGTACAGGCTAAAGTTGGTAAATTACATGTTATCTCCACCCTTAGTTCAAGGACCCAAAAGCGGTTAACAAAAATGGTATTAAATATCACTAAGGCAAAAAAAAAAATGCAGTAAAATCTGGCATGTTCAAACATGCAGAATTTCCCAGATAACCAGCTAACGGCCATTCAAAGTAACCTTAAGCATCAGGCTTGGTCCACTGCCCTTACTAGTGCTTCAAAAGTGCCATCTGATCTGTGGCCGTAAAAACAAACTTAAATGTTTTCAGGGTAAAGTTTCAGGCACTCGCAGTGCTCCTTCCAAGCCTACGGGCCGGTTAAAGGGGTGTGGGCTCCCACATACCAAATCCTGCCAGGTCCATAAAAAAATGCAGGTAAAGTTAAATAATTCACTGTAATATTTAAAAAATTAAACCACCTTGTATGCCTAGCCAATTTGTTGTCAGTGCTCCTAAAATAACACCTAATGTTTAAATAAAAATAAAAAAATTAATAAACACTTTGGCCTTTAAAGCCCCCACAGCTTCAGTGCGTACAAAAGCTAAATCCAAAAAAAGTCGTCACTGTTTATAACAATGGTTGTTAAAAAGGTAGCAAACAGAAAACGACCCGAACAAAACACCTAATTTCCCAGTTAGTAACAGCCGTGTAAATGTTGAGGCCACCACTTTGTAAAATATACATTTTAATCTCATCACTGCTGCCAACAATTCCATTATTGGCCTGCAAATAAAGTCCTACAATTAAATCTTAGGTTTCAAATACCTTTGAATTAAACTACCTTCATACCAAACCAATTCCAAAACCTACACTCACTCCTACCAAAGGTTCAAAAAATCTCTAAATTACAAGGTCAAATTTATGTACTTCAAGTTATATTGTATTTATGTACTTCATTGATGTACATATATATTTATGTACTTCAAAGTATATTATATTATACTTCAAATTATATATTCAATTAAAAACCATGCATTCCACAATTTATAAAGTGTCTATCATAATGTAATGTGTTATGTAACTAAGGCTATAAATCAACCCCAGCAGATTGTTACAATAAAAACAGTAATGTTTATATTGTTTTTGTGTAGTTTAAAAATATGTTGTTGTAAAAAATGTAATAACAAAAATACCTTTCATGTTCAAACAGCGTGCTTTGTTGTTATATCCAGTCACAGTTGATAAGGCTAACCATTTAATCTAAAATCAAAAATACAAAATCTAATAAAAATAAAAAATTTAAAATGGTAGTTGTGCTAAAAAATGCACAAAAGGCGGGGGGGGGGGTGTAAAAACAAAATTAAAAAACATTAAATGTCGGCCTCTCAGTTGATTTAAAAACAAAGCAACAGTCAGGCTAATGCAGAACCATAATAACACAAAATTTGTAAAGGCAGACCTGCTTAAGCGTATAAAAAACTGCAAACAAAGCTGTTTAACCTTGCCTTAAAATAAAAATAAAATGTAATTGTTAGCAAAAAATTTTAAAAACAAATAAAATATCAAAAAAGTATAAACAAAGACACCATCTTATATAATCAAAGGGTATAAATACTGCTTTATATTGTTTATACTTTAAAAAACTACTAAGGCAAAGGTATTCTTCATCCATTGCATTTCTTCCCTTGCAATTGCTTAAAAATAAACTCTTTTTGGCTTGTTGCATTCAAACTAATATATTATGTGTATATATATATTTTCTTCCACAGTACTAAACCACAATTGCTCCAAAACAAACAAACAAACAAACAAAGCCGCTCACTCTGCTAAAACCGCCAAAGTCCAAAAATTCCTAACTACAAAGGACATTAAAAACTGGCCCTGGTAAACAAGGCGAAGCGTTATACACTGGCAAAAAAAAAAACCCTTGTAAAATCCATGCTTAATAGTGTGGTATTAATTGGGTTTGGGGGTTTATTCCAAGGCTGCGCCCTGTGTTTTTCAATAAGTACCTTCAGCATGTATTGCCCTCCCTACTTCGCTTTCAAATAACAAATACCAAAGGTGCCTTGTTGCCACTGCCCCTGCCATTCCCTCCATGATACTTCTACCCCCGTAACACATCCAAATACAAACAACACCATATATTCTAATAAAACCCAATGGCCAAGGCCTTCACATTTTAATAATGTAATTAAATATTGTTTAAAAAATTAGGTTAAAGGTTCAAAATATCCTATCTAAGAAAACAATTAAATAAAAAACAAACTAGTCCATAAAAAGAAAAGTATACAATATCACTACAAATAAGCCTCAAAAATCTAAAATTAAAATTCGTGGATTTTATAGCGGGGTTAATATAAAAGCCATCTTAGGGGTCTATAATATGTCATAAAAAAGGTCCTTATTGGTTTTGGTTGCCCAATTAGTAAATAATCAAATTCATATTTAAAAAAGGGTGTGTTCTGCCACCAAAAATTTACCTGTACTAAAATAGTCCCAGTAATTAATAACCTAATCTGTACCATATTGCAAAATACCCCTCCTATGCTATTCATGTCAATGCTTCTTAAAAGTATTTTAAATTATATAAACAACAAATGTGGTATGGTACTTTACTAAAAGAAATGTGTTAAAGTAAGAGTAATTAATGCTATATTAAAAACTATAAAATTTACTCTTCCCCTATTTAGCTTTCAGGTCACGTATATCTATCCCAACTGCTCCAAAAAAGCTGCCATTCGGTTAGCAGAGCAAAGCGCCCGTGTCTCCTCTAAAAAAATATTTGGTCAAACACCTGTCAAGTGGGGCCAATAGTGCAGCAGCAATTGAAAACATTTATAAAAGCCAACAACATAATAAAAAATCAGGGCAGCTAAAAAAGGCCACTAGTCTTATGACTGAAGCACAGTTAACCCAAGTGCAAGCCGAAATGGATAAATTACATGTTATCTCCGCCCTTAGGTTAATAACCCAAAAGCTATTAATAAAAATGGTATTAAATATCACTAAGGCAAAAAAAATTGCAATAAAATCTGGCATGTTCCAAATTTCCTAAATAACCAGCTAGCGGCCATTCACAGTGACTTTAAGCACCAGGCCTGGCCCACTGCCCTTACTCGTGCTTCAAAAGTGCCATCTGATCTGTGGCCGTAAAAACAAACTTAAACGTTTTCAGGGTAAAGTTGCAGGCATTCGCAGTGCTCCTGCCAAGCCTACGGGCCGGTGAAAGGGGTGTGGGCTCCCACATACCAAATCCTGCCGGGTCCGTAAAAACAATGCATAGAACATGAAACAATTCACGGTAATATTAAAAAAATTAATTCCCCTGGTATGCCGAGCCAATTTGTTGTCAGTGCTCCTAAAATAACACCCAATGTTTACATAAAAATAAAAAGCCAATAAACATTTTTGGCCTTTAAAGCCCCCACAGCCTCAGTGCGTACAAAAGCTAAAGCCAAAAAAAATTTGTCACTGTTTCTAACAGCGTTTGTTAAAAAAGTAGAAAACAAACACCGACCCTAACAAAACACCGGCTCTTCCAAGCTAGTTACAGCTGTGTAAACGTTAAGGTCACCATTTGCAAAACATACATTTTAATTTCACCATTGCTGCAAAAAATCCTTATCTATTGGCCTGCAAATAAAATCCTATAATTAAATCTTAGGCTTCAAATACCCTTTCATTAAACCACCTTAATACCCGAACAATTCCAAAACCTACACTCACTCCTACCAAAGGTTCAAAAACTCTCTAAATTACAAGGCCAAATCTATGTGCTTCAAAATATATATCAAATTAAAAAACATGCCTTTCATACCATCTATAAAGCATTTATCTTATGGACTAATTATAATATATTGTGCTATGCAACTAAGGCTACAAAATAACTCCAGCATATTATTACACTAAACACATTAATGTTGTATTGTTTTTGTTTAATTAAAAAATATGTTATTGTTGTTATAAAAAACAGAATAACAAAAATACTTTTCATGTTCATACTAATTATGCATTATCGTTACATCCAACCAAAAGTTATGGAGCCGATCCTTTTAATCTAATATCAAAAATACAAGGTCTAATAACAATAAAAGTTTAAAAATGATGGTTGGGCTAAAAGCACTGAAGAGGGGAGTGTGAAAGTAAAAAAGGGCATTTAAGTGCAGCCATCTTAGTTCTGTTTAAAAAAAAAAAAAAAAAAGCAAAAGTCAGGGTAACTCTAACCCCTAAGAATTCAAAACTTCTAAAGTCAAAACTGGTGTAAGCGTACAAAAATTGCAAAGCAAAAACCTTGCCTTAAAAGAACAATAAAATGTAATTGTAGCAAAAACATGTTAAAAACAAATACAATATAAAAAATGTATAGACAAAGCAGATTTTTATGTAATAAAAAGGTATAAATACTTGCTTTACATTGTTTATACTTTAAAAATTTGCATAAAAACAGACACCCTGTCCAAACGGCTGTCTTCCTTCTTGCAATTGCCTAAAAATAAAACTGTCTGTAACTTGTTGCATGCAAACTAAAAGTAAGAACTTGTCTTCTTCCACAGTATCCATTTGTTCTTGTGTCCACATTGGTACTGAGCTTAAAGAATTCCTCTCCCTCCATGGTATTTATCCCTCCGATGTATTTACAGAGAGCAATTTACATGTATTTACATGTATTTACATGTTCCCTCAGCCTTCTTTTGGTTAGGCTAAAGCAGCCAAGCTCCTTGAGTCTCCTTTCATAAGACAGGTTTTCCATTTCTCGGATCATCCTAGTAGCTCTTCTCTGTACCTGTTCCTGTATCCTTCTTAAACATGGGAGATCAGAACTGCACACAGTCTTCCAGATGAGGTCTCACCAGTGCCTTGTAGAACGGTACTAACACCTCCTTATCTCTACTGGAAATACCTCACCTGATGCATGCCAAAACCGCATTAGCTTTCTTCACGGCCATATCACATTGGTGGCCCATAGTCATCCTGCGGTCAACCAATCCTCCAAGGGCCTTCTCCTCCTCTGTTACTTCCAATTGATGCATCTCCAGCTTATAACTAAAATTCTTGTTATTAATCCCTAAATGCATGACCTTACACTTCTCACTATTAATTTTCATCCTATGACTATTACTCCAGTTTACAAGGTCATTCAGGTCTTCCTGTATGATATCCCGGTCCTTCTCTGAATTGGCAATACCTCCCAGCTTTGTGTCATACACAAACATTATTAGCATATACTCACTTTTTGTGCCGAGGTCAGTAATAAAAAGATTAAATAAGATTGGCCCCAAAACCGATCCCTGAGGAACTCCACTGGTAACCTCCCTCCAGCCTGACAGTTCACCTTTCAGTAGGACCCTCTGTAATAATTTGTATTCTTGAACTAATAATTCCCCATGTGGCACCGTAACAAACGCCTTACTGAAATCTAGCTAAATTAGATCCACTGTGTTTCCTTTGTCTAAAAAATCTGTTACTGTCTCAAGGAAGGAGATCAGGTTGGTCTGGCACCATCTAACTTTTGTTAAACCATGTTGTATTTTGTCCCATTTACCATTGACCTCAATGTCCTTAACTACTTTCTCCTTCAAAATTTTTTCTATACTACAGATGTCAAACTAACAGGCCTGTAGTTACCCGGATCACTTGTTTTCCTTTCTTAAAAATAGGAACTATGTTAGCAATTCTCCAGTCATGTGGTACAACCCTTGCGTTTACAAATTCATTAAACATTCTTGCTCATGGGCTTGCAAGTTCATGTGCCAATTCCTTTAATATTCTTGGATGAAGATTATCTGGGCCCCCCATTTAGTCCCATTCAGCTGTACAAGTTTGGCTTCTATCTCGGATATCGTAATCTCTACCTCCATAGCCTCATTCCCATTTGTCATGCTACCATTACCCTAAGATCCTCATTAGCCTCATTAAAGACAAAGGCAAAGTACTTGTTTAGCTATTGGGCCATGCCTAGATATTCTATGATTCTATGATTATCCTTAACTTCCATTCAGTCCTCAGTGTTTAACTGTCCCACTTCTTCTTTCTTTGTTTTCTTCTTATTTATATGGCTATAGCACCTTTTACTATTTGTTTTAATTCCCTTTGCAAGCTCCAACTCTACATGGCTTTTAGCCTTTCTCACTTTATCCCGACATGTTCTAACCTCAATAAGGTAGCTTTCCTTGCTGATCCCTCCCATCTTCCACACCCTGTATACTTTCTGCTTTGTCCTAATCACCTCTCTGAGATGCTTGCTTATCCAGCTTGGTCTACAAGTCCTGCCTATGAATTTTTTCCCCTTTCTTGGGATGCAGGCTTCTGACAGCTTCTGCAACTTTGACTTGCAGGAATCCCAGGCCTCCTCTGCCTTTAGATCCATAAGTTCTTCAGTCCAATCCACTTCCCTAACTAATGTCCTTCATTTTTTTAAAGTTAGCCCTTTTGAAATCAAAAACCCTACTCACAGATCTCTTTTTTGTTATCCTTCCCTTCAGGTTAAGGTGAATTAGCTCATGATCACTGGAACCAAGGGTGTCCCCTACAACCATTTCTTCTAGGAGGTTCTCACAACTTACCAAAACCAAATCTAAAATGACATCCCCAGTTGTTGGTTCAGCAACTACTTGATGAAGGAATTCATCAGCTATCGCATCTATTAAAATCTGAGCCCTATTATTATTATTACTAGCACTTGTCCTCCAGTCTATATCTGGGAAGTTAAAGTCTCCCATGAGCTCACAGTTCCCATGAGTATTTACTTCATTAAAAACATTAAAGAGGGCAACAGTGGAAGAAAACATGAGTTTTTCATTGTGTCCCCCACCGCTTGGGTCACCACCACTGCTGCCTCTGTGTCTGCCTTTGCCTTCTCACCTCAGTCCTTCTCCTCCAGCAGAACTCCCCCTCAACCTCCCCTGTCTCCAGCTCTGGTGGCTGGCTCCTCTGCCGCTGCAGCCACCTACACTCCTTCCGGCCAGATGAGGGATTTCAAAACGTTCTGAAGAGTGCGCAGAAATGGGTAGAGGAGCTTCACACTGAAGCTATTTCCCCACCCATTCAAGAATACAAGAGTCACCAAAGAAGACGACATTTTGTATATGAGGCACGGGATAATCTCATAAGAGACCCCAAACAACAATTCAAAGCTGAATTCTTTAACCGGGTGCTAGACTGTGCGATACAATCAGTTGCAGAATGTTTCATGCAGCTCAAGGATCACAGCAGCATATTTGGGATGTTGTAGGATGTTCCCAAACTCCTCACTGTACCTGAAGAAGACCTAAACCAGCAATGCAGGGCACTAGAGACCCTGTTGACACATGATGACATGTGCGATATTGATGCAAGTGATATAGGTGATGAACTGAAAGCCCTTTTCAGATACATTCAACAGGATCAACTCCAAAGGCTGTTCTGGAATATGCATGCACAAATAAGATGACCACCATCTTTCCAAATTATTTTGTTGCTCTGTGCATACTTCTAACACTTCCTGTAACAGCTGCCAGTGGAGAACACAGCTTCTCCAAGCTGAAATTAGTAAAAACACATCTATGCTCCACAATGACCCAGGAGAGGCTAGTCAGCCTTGCAACCATCTCAATAGAGTATGAGTTGGCCCAGACTGTGGACCTTCAGGAA
Source organism: Lepidochelys kempii (assembly GCF_965140285.1). Classification (NCBI taxonomy): domain Eukaryota; kingdom Metazoa; phylum Chordata; order Testudines; family Cheloniidae; genus Lepidochelys; species Lepidochelys kempii. The sequence goes on from NC_136385.1 coordinate 7,373,189, forward strand.
GCAGAAGCAGTTCAAATCTCTGCAACCAAGAAGGCACGGAAGCACCACTTTGATTATTCAAACATCAAAATGCCAGTGTTAACTTTCAAATGCCTGAACAGCATATGTAACTTTTCTTGTCTGCATAATAAAGTGTACTGACAATTTTTGAACAAGGCATTTAAAGTTGTTAGTTCTCCTTTATTGGGGTAGGTAGCAGAGCAGTACCATGGGCGGAGTAGAACAGAAAGTAGGCAGAATTGAGACCTTTCAAAGTTTTGGCCCAAGCAAGGGGGCATGGGGTGTCATTTGAGCTCCCCGCCTGATAGGGTGACCAGACAGCAAATGTGAAAAATCAGGAGAGGGGGTGGGGGGTAATAGGAACCCATATAAGAAAAAGACCCAAAAGTCGGCACTGGCCCTATAAAGTTGGGACATCTGGTCACCCTAATGCCTGAGGTGCCAAAATGTTGTGGGCCGGCCCTGCCGGCAGGTGCAGTGTATTGAATAAAACAAACACATACAAAACAGGATGTGATTGAAGAGAATTAGTCATTAAATTACTTATTTCTTTTCTGTTTATCTTGATGGAGGTATTAAATCAGGAATCACAGACTCTGCAAGCCCCAAAGCTGTGGGAGAAAGGTGGCATAAATCCCGAGTTGGAATTAGACTTTCAACAAACCAGAGAGCCGGAGGAGACAGACCTTCCCCAAGACAATGTCCTCTTATCGCCCTTTGTTCTGTAGTGGCAGTGAACATGGTTAGAAGAGATTGGCACTGCCAGGTGTGAATGGGGCTTGTGAGAGTGAACTATTTTCATTGTATTCTGCAGATAATATTGCTCAGATTCAAAAGGAGATGCCGAGTTAACTCAAGCTACACCTTATGCATTGCCCTAACTCGACTCCTGTCCACATAGAAAAACCCTAAAGATGTGCTGCTTATAACTCAAGTGAGCTGGCCCCTCGGGGCACAGGCTAAAGCCTAAGTTAGCACAACTCACCAGCTAACATGATCTTTCTGTAGTATGGATGCAAGCTAGCTGCACTTGAGTGCTTCTAATTCGCCAATGCCTTCCCACTCTTCCCCCTGTGTCCCAAGAAAGGACAGACAAGTTCTCCCACCATCCACTGGGGAAGAATCCATACAGTGGCTCAGCTCACTGCTGTGCAAAGAGCCTTAGGATGAGCTCCTAAAAGTCTGAGTGCCCCACCTGAGTGAGTGCAGTGCCAGTCTGGACACAGCAGGACCTTTGTTTATTCACAGTGTGGCTCTTCTCATGTGAGAGAGGCTGATTCAAGCCCAGTAATTGAGTGTAGAAAACTCAAGTTAACTCTGCAGTGAAGACAAAGCCTCAGCTCTTTCGGCTGACAGGGATCTATTCTACCACAGTGGTTCTCAACTGGGGGGGTCTGTGGCCCTGTGGGTGACGGGTGTCACAAGCAGGCTTAAGAAGATCTGCCCAAATAAACCAGAGAGCATGGCTGGCCTTAGACTCGGAGGCTTCTCTATCAAGCCTTAAAACCCACAGATTGTGTTAATCACTCCTATTTATGGACCAGGCGATTCCACAGGCTACTGCCCACTACCTCCAACTGTAACACAAACTTTAACTGTGACATCAGCAACATTAACATGAGCTTTCTAGAAACGTGAAGATACATGATCTATTCTTTTTGTGTGGGGGAAGTATGAATTCAGAGTTAAGGTTTTGTGTTGCAGTTCAAGCTAAAGGCATTTTTTTGTGTGTACTGTATTTCTTTATAGGGTTGCCTCTCGGTCCAAGTGCTTAGCAGTATTTGGGGCCTCTCCAGGTTGTTTCCATTAAGAGGAGAAATTGATTATAAATGTCCCATATTTCTTGGTACAATCTTGTTTACTTAAGAAGAAGGTGCACACAGTTCTGTTTCCCTGAACACAGTAGAAATGCAAACTTGCTTATAGCCAGTCCTGCGCCCTAACAAAGGGCTTTTTCTTGGCTTCCTCCACAGCCACATTACCAAGGCTTCTCTGGGTTTCTGCTGGCTTCCTTATTCCTTTCGATAGTTATCTGCAACATAAATCCATTCCCCAGCCCCTGCATTTTTGCAATCAGTCCTAGGGTTCTCCTCAGCCTGCTTGTCTCACCTACTACTCAGGCCTTGCCATGCTGGTCCATGCCTTGGGTGGTGGGTTCTGTTGTTTTTGCTCCCACTAAACCATGGGGTATTTAATTGCTCCCATATTTAGCCTAACTGAAAGGGTGCGTTGTCCACACCTGAACTTCAAAGGTGGCTATCAATGGACGGGATATATTTGACCTCCTTGTAGGAGGTGGAAAGAAGAAGAAACTGCAGTCGTAGGTGGGGAGGGAGAAAGAGCACAGATCCTAGCTCAGCTGCAAAGGCCTCCTTTGCCTTTCACAAAGATCATCAGTGCTGGGATCCCCAGTGATTGAACTAAGGATCTCTTGTACCATGGGCCAATCATCAGGGAGAGAACTCCTGACTAAGGATGCATGACATTAATGGGGGGGGGACATTTACAGAGGTTATAGCTGCCCCCACCATTCCTTCTCTCCCATGTTCCTCCCAGATATTCCTGCTCCCCCAGTCCTTCCATAGCATAGGCCAGAAGGGCCTCTCCTTGCCCCCCAGTAACCTCCCTTTGCAGCTGGGGAAGTGTCCCATCAGCACTGGCCCCTCAGAGCAGGACATCCTTTCCCGCAAGCCGCAGGAGAAGCTCTCGGAGAGCAGAACTGGCACCTGAGCTCTGGAAACCGCTTCAGGGACAAGTTTCCTCTCTCTCAATTTGACAAGGGGCAGGAAGAAGAGGCATAAATCCCTGGAGCTGTGTCGAGAGCTGGAGGAAAGGACTGTGTGTCCATGGCTGAAGGTGGGAGGGGAATGGATGGAGATGTGGTTCTCTGCTCTCTCACACGGAACGTGTCAGCCAGCACAGCTGAGCCATCGTGGGGTTCTGTTAATTTTCTGCTGTTAGATGCCTGCCCTAAATTACTGTCTCCCATCTGAATGAAGGCAAAGCAAGAGGGGCACTGTGCCCTCACCCTTGTCTGGACTTAGGGGATGTCTTCACCACCAAGTGTGGCAACGCTTTAATGTGGCTGTGTAGTCGCAGCACCAGCGCTGGGAAAGAGCTCTCCCAGTACTGTAAAAAAACCCACCCTGACCAGGGGAGTAGCTGCCAGTGCTGGGAGCATTTCCCCACCCCCGTGTCCCACCCAGCTACCAAGTGGCGGGAACTTTTACCAGCAGCGGAGGGTGGGGAACCCTGGTGGGCCAGCTTATATTCCATCTTAGTGCTGTTGAAGACTTGCCACTTTTAGGTCTGTAATCGAGTGACCAGAGAGATTGAAGTGTTCTCCAACCAGTTTTTGAATGTTATAATTCTTAACATCTGATTTGTGTCCATTTATTCTTTTACCTAGAGACTGTCCAGTTTGGCCAATGTACATGGCAGAGGGGCATTGCTGGCACATATCACATTGGTAGATGTGCAGATAAACGAGCCTCTGATAGTGTGGCTGATGTGATTAGGCCCTATGATGGTGTCCCCTGAATAGATATGTGGACACAGTTGGCAACGGGCTTTGTTGCAAGGATAGGTTCCTGGGTTAGTGGTTCTGTGGTGTGGTGTGTGGTTGCTGGTGAGTATTTGCCTCAGGTTGGGGGGCTGTCTGTAGGCAAGGACTGGCCTGTCTCCCAAGATTTGTGAGAGTGATAGGTCGTCCCTCAGGATAGGTTGTAGATCCTTGCTGATGCGTTGGAGAGGTTTTAGTTGGGGGCTGAAGATGATGGCTAGTGGCGTTCTGTTATTTCCTCATTGGGCCTGTCCTGTAGTAGGTGAATTCTGGGTACTCTTCTGTCTCTGTCAATTTGTTTCTTCGCTTCAGCAGGTGGGTATTGTAGTTGTAAGAATACTTGATAGAGATCTTGTAGGTGTTTGTCCCTGTCTGAGGGGTTGGAGCAAATGCAGTTGTATCGTAGAGCTTGGCTATAGACAATGGATCGTGTGGTATGGTCTGGGTGAAAGCTGGAGGCATGTAGGTAGGAGCGGTCAGTAGGTTTCCGGTATAGGGTGGTGTTTATGTGACCATCGCTTATTAGCACCGTAGTATCCAGGAAGTGGATCTCTTGTGTGGACTGGTCCAGGCTGAGGTTGATGGTGGGATGGAAATTGTTGAAATCATGGTGGAATTCCTCAAGGGCTACTTTCCCATGGGTCCAGATGATGAAGATGTCATCAATATAGCGCAAGTAGAGTAGGGGCAATAGGGGACGAGAGCTGAGGAAGCATTGTTCTAAGTCAGCCATAAAAATGTTTGCATACTGAGGGGCCATGCGGGTACCCATAGCAGTGCCGCTGATCTGAAGGTATACATTGTCCCCAAATGTGAAATAGTTATGGGTGAGGACAAAGTCACAAAGTTCAGCCACCAGGTTGGCCGTGACATTATTGGGGATAATGTTCCTGACAGCTTGTAGTCCATCTTTGTGTGGAATGTTGGTGTTGAGGGCTTCTACATCCATAGTGGCCAGGATGGTGTTATCAGGAAGATCACCGATGGATTGTAGTTTCCTCAGGAAGTCAGTGGTGTCTCGAAGATAGCTGGGAGTGCTGGTAGCGTAGGGCCTGAGGAGGGAGTCTACATAGCCAGACAATCCTGCTGTCAGGGTGCCAATGACTCAGATGATGGGGCATCCAGGATTTCCAGGTTTATGGATCTTGGGTAGCAAATAGAATAGCCCTGGTCGGAGTTCCAGGGGTGTGTCTATGCGGATTTGTTCTTGTGCTTTTTCAGGGAGTTTCTTGAGCAAATGGTGTAGTTTCTTTTGGTAACTCTCAGTGGGATCAGAGGGTAATGGCTCGTAGAAAGTGGTGTTGGAGAGCTGCCGGGCAGCCTCTTGTTCATATGCTGACCTATTCATGATGACAACAGCACCTCCTTTGTCAGCCTTTTTGACTATGCTGTCAGAGTTGTTTCTGAGGCTGTGGATGGCATTGTGTTCTGCACAGCTGAGGTTATGGGGCAAGTGATGCTGCTTTTCAACAATTTCAGCCCATGCACGTCAGCGGAAGCACTCTATGTAGAAGTCCAGTCTCTTGTTTTGACCTTCAGGAGGAGTCCACCTAGAATCCTTCTTTTTGTAGTGTTGGTAGGAAGGTCTCTGTGGATTAGTATGTTGTTCAGAGGTGTGTTGGAAATATTCCTTGAGTCGGAGACGTTGAAAATAGGATTCTAGGTCACCGCAGAACTGTATGATGTTCGTGGGGGTGGAGGGGCAGAAGGAGAGGCCCCGAGATAGGACAGAGTCTTCTGCTGGGCTAAGAGTATAATTGGATAGATTAACAATATTGCTGGGTGGGTTAAGGGAACCATTGCTGTGGCCCCTTGTGGCATGTAGTAGTTTAGATAGTTTAGTGTCCTTTTTCTTTTGTAGAGAAGCAAAGTGTGTGTTGTAAATGGCTAGTCTAGTTTTTGTAAATTCCAGCCACGAGGAAGTTTGTGTGGAGGGTTGTTTTTTTATGAGAGTATCCAGTTCTGAGAGCTCATTCTTAATCTTTCCCTGTTTGCTGTAGAGGATGTTGATCAGGTGCTTCCGCAGTTTCTTTGAGAGCGTGTGGCACAAGCTGTCAGCATAGTCTGTGTGGTATGTAGATTGTAATGGATTTTTTACCTTCAGTCCTTTTGGTATGATGTCCATCTGTCTGCATTTGGAAAGGAAGATGATGCCTGTCTGTATCTGTACGAGTTTTTTCATGAATTTCCGATCTTCCAGTTTTGGACAGTTAAGATAGCGACCCTCATGTCTGTGATTGCGTGACCAGAGAGATGGAAGTGTTCTCCGACTGGTTTATGAATGTTATAATTCTTGACATCTGATTTGTGTCCGTTTATTCTTTTACGTAGAGACTGTCCGGTTTGGCCAATGTACATGGCAGAGGGGCATTGCTGGCACATGATGGCATATATCACATTGGTGGATGTGCAGGTGAACGAGCCTCTGATAGTGTGGCTGATGTGATTAGGCCCTTTGATGGTGTTCCCTGAATAGATATGTGGTAGATTGCGTGACCAGAGATCAGATATCACCATCGGCCCTTTACATGCTCCTCCTCCCACTGTCCTGTCCCTGCTTTGCCCCTTCACCCCCACAAGTCCTGCTGCTCCTCCATATCACCACCACCACCCCCGCACACACACACACAGCAGGACATATCCCACTCCCAGCGCTGTGCGGAGAACCAGCTCCTGTTTGGAGCACTGCACTTATTAACAGTCTGGCCGGCAGACTCCTTCCTTCCCCCACTGCCTCTGGCTGGGCCAGCACCCTGGGAAAGCCCAAGACCCTCTGGCCCGGGCCACTGGCCAGGAGGAGCCGAGCCCTGCGTGTGTCAAAGCCCTGGGCAATGCATGTATGGGGAAGCCGCTAAGCTCTGGACTGGGGTGGGAAACAATTTCCAGCCTGTTCCCAACCTGACCCTGCAGGCTTCACAGCAGCCCCCGGACAGGGGTTTAGTGCCCTCTTTGCCCTGCGGTCCAGCCCGCAAGGAGCGTGGGGCTGCTCTTTCCCCTAGGCACCCTCCCCTGCTGAGCTACCTCTCTGGCCGGGTTCTCTGAAGCCTCTGCAATCAGGTTACCTGGGCCCTGGTGCACAGTGCATTCTTAAGGCTTAACCCCTTCCTTCCCACGCTGTAGCCGGGGGGGACAGAAGGCATCTAGGTTATGTTGGTGGCCAGCAGAAGCATGGAGGTCTTAGCTGATTTATGATACTGTGTGGGCAGGAAGGGACAAGCTGCTTCCAGCCACGGTGGGGGGAACAAGATGAGATGAGCTCTGCAAAGACAAGGGCCAGGTCATCATTTTCTCTCTACTCCTCCCCTGCGGCTGGAAGCAGCTCCTATCCCTTCCCTCCTGCACAGTGCCAAAAGGCTGCTGGTGGCCACATGCCACATTTTGGTATAAGCCCTGGCAGAAATGGGGGGAGGCATGTGAGCCTGCGTGCCCCCATCCATGTGTTGCCTTGGTAAGATGTGGCACCAGGTACCAGGAGGGGCAGGTCTGACCCGGGGACCCAGCCAGGCGTGGAGGGCAAAGAGCACCAGGCAGGGAAAGGGTCGAGTCCGTCAGTCACACACACATACACCCGTGTGAGAGAGGTGTATGGGCGTGTGTGTGTGTCACCTCACCCTGCAGGTGTGGGAACGGGTGTGTGGGGGGGTGTCACACACCCCTAAATGTGAACCCTGAAGCCTTAAAGATAAGAAGGTAAATAAAAAGAATCCAACTAGGCAGTATTTCTTTTTAATGGAGGCTCAGTCAACTTGATGCTAATTTGAATGTTTGTACTGCATAGTTCTGATTGATTGCCAGTGAACTCACGAGTAATTTTACGAGGTGTTCATATCCAGCATAGGGAAATATGGTCACCCTAATTATAAAACACATGACCATGTTGGGCTCTCTGCCCTATTTTCTGACAGTCTGCCCTGAGATTGGCACTCACAGTTGTGAGCCACTCCAGACAGCATGAAATTAGGAGAACCTGGTATAGGGGGAAGGGGGCACATAGCACCCCTAGCATGGAGGGAAGTTGGGAATGGGGGGCAGACAGAGCTGGCCTGAGAGTGAAGGGAGGCCCTGGTTTAGAGGGAGGGAGTAATGGGGGGCACACAGAGCTCCTGGTGGGGGGAAGATTAGGGAAGTCTGGTATGGAGGGAGTGAAGGAAAATGGGAGGGGGTAGGGGAATGGGAGCACATTCAGAACCCCTGCTATTGGGGGAGGAATGGGGGGAGTGAGGAATGGGGTACACAAAGCCCCTGGTATGGGGGGAATGGGAGTCACACAGAGCTGCTGTCATTGGAGGGGAAAACGGGGGGGGGGGTAGTATGGGAGGAGGAGGGACTTTGGGGGGCACACAGAGCCCCTGAAATAGAGGGGCATGGGAGCGTGGCATGCAGGAAGCTTGTGGGTGGGAATGGAGGGATGTGAGGATCCTCTGGGGTGTGAAATAAGTTCACCCAACAGTAGCAACCTAGTGTGTGACCCCCTTCGACACATACACTAAACCCAGAACATAAAGTTTGCAACATCAGCCTTATCCACAGGCCTGTGTCGGGGTACTGATATGGCAGGATGTACGAGGCTGCACAGGGTGACTGTTGAAAAAAAAATGAGAAAAGTGAATGAGGTGATGGGGCTGGCTGCCTAGACAGGGAAAGGTACTTGGACAGAGCAGTGCTGGGGAAGGTCAGGGGGAGCTAGGGTAGCTCTGGCCTGACCAACTCCCAGGCTGAGGGCCTGATACAGGGCCGTGAGGAGGTATTAGGGCTGCAGAGGGGCAGCCAGAGGAGGAAGAGGCAGCAGGTCCACCCCCCTTGCTGATGATGAGTGGCCAGTTCAGACTGCAGTTTGCCCCTGAGGGAAGGGGCTAGGTGAAGAACGGCAGTGGGTCACTGAGGCGAGTGGTGGGATTAGGGGTAGCCAGTTTCCTGGAGGGGCAGCACCCAGAGAGTGGGGCACCGCCAGAGGGCAGTACCCCAGGAAAGTGCACCATGGTCTGGGAGGGATGCAGGGCCTAATGTGGTGGAGCTTGGAAAAGGGCAGGTAATTGTGGGCAAGACACCACCTGCAGAGGGTGCTCCTGAGTGGCGAGAGCTAATTCCCTAGCCTGGCCAGCCTCGTATCTACCTCACAGTCTGTGTGAGAATCTAAAGAGATCCCATCCCCCAAGGAAGTGTCTGTGTTATGCAGTGGACGCTTATAGTGAGTCAGACATTTCAAGAAGTATTTTGGGGAGAGCCGCTGGCCGGTGTCCCTCTGGGTTGACAGGAAATTGGCAGAAGAGAAGAAGTCACATCCCTAAAGAGCGCACATCATCCCCCTCTCCTGTGACCCTTGGCACCATCACAGGCTCTATTTGTATCCAGTCATGAACCAAGATGAAACTGAAAGGGTTTGAGCTCAGGTTCAGACTGTCCTTCATCAGAGAGTGTGACTGGCAGGGCAAGAGCAGCTGCTTCGGGACACATATCTTTCTGCTCTCCCCCTTCTCCCAGGGTTGTGCTCCCAGCCAGGATGCTGGTATGGCAGGGCCACGTCACTACTGAGCTGTGACTAAGTCTACAGAATTAACAGTGATGATCAGATTGTGTCTGGCAAAACTGAACTGAGTTGATCAGAGTGGGTTCAGTCCAGACCTAGGCCAATCACATCATTCCCTTTCCCCTCAGGCACAGCCCTGGATCAGTTATTAGCAATCAGGTTAGAGTTCCACTCTTGGGGAGGTGACTCATTTATTAGCCTAGTCAGTCACTAGGGTTGCCAATTTTAGTTAGATGTATTCCTGGAGGTAAACTCCTCATGTTACATAATCTTTAATTCAAGATTAATCTTTAATTCCTGGAGACTCCAGGGCAACCCTACAGTCAATCTGTAATTATATGCTACTGACAAACCTAAGAGATGTGGGGAGTGTTTGTTCCCCACATTTCTAGTCACATGCCATCATGCCGTGCAGTAGAGAATCGTCCTTAACTTGGGGTCTTGAAACAAATGATCTGTTCTTTTATCACTGAGATCAATAACAAAGAGGAAGAAGTTTCAATCATGTGTGTTGCAGTCGTACCTGGTGACCAACTGAGATCGGGGCCCCGTTGTACTGGAAACTATACAAATAGAGGGTGGCAGACAGTGCTGGTCTGAGGAGCAATTCTAAATAGACCAGACAAAGACAGGGTAGGGGGAAGCGATATAACTCACAGACAGAACCATCAATGGGATGGCAGCAGACCCCATGTTAGTCCAGTGGGATGTGTGTTTTTTGGCAGTGGTGGTACTGGGTTTAATTAGGAAGGGAGAAACTAAACAGAAAGACAAGAGAAGGGAGGATGCAGTGAGGAGGACAGAGCAGGGGAGAAGGAAGGGAGGAAGGTCTGAGGGGCAGCGATTTTGTGATATTACAGTCATTTTCTTTTTATCTCCATTATTATTTGAATCAGGTTTCGCACAGCCCGAGTGCCTCCCTCCCACATTCCCAGCTGCAGTGTACAGCCCAGTGAGCCTTAGCCCTGCTCTGGGGAGTGGGGTACACGAGTAGGACTTAGATTTGCTCTCTAGCTAACACTTATGCTATATATTTTTATTGGAGGTCGTTGGGCTTCTTCACAAGCAATATTATCACAAGCAGTAAGGTATAAACCCTTATAACTGTTACAAAAGCTTCCTCTCCAGTCACCCACAAGGGAGAAAGCTTGGAAGCAAGTGCTGTGTTGGAGTTAACATTTTGATCCCACCAGATCTTTTATACAAATATCCATCGTCAGAGAGTTACATATTAAATATAGACACTGCAGCTGTCACTTCTCTGTCTGCTGGGCTATGGGAGCTAAGAAACCCTTGGCAAACTTCCAGCCATGTTAGACAGAAGAGGGCAGGACCAGCCGGTCAGATATAAACATTTATAAACAGCCTCAGAGTAACTGAGAATTAAGGTTCCTGTTGATGTGATTAGATCAGCCACTGACCTCGCTACTGTTGATCATGACATGCTGTGAACTCACCTGTGTATGTTATTAGTAGGTTTTCACACACTGTGGACAAAAGCAGGGGTGGTCAGGGCTGCTCTTGGGTGGCTCCATCCCCACCTTTGCTGAGAGAAAAGGAGTACTTGTGGCACCTTAGAGACTAACCAATTTATCTGAGCATAAGCTTTTGTGAGCTACAGATCACTTCATCGGATGCGTACAGTGGAAAATACAGTGAGGATGTTTTTATACACACAGACCATGAGAAAATGGGTGTTATCATACACACTCACTTAAGATGAGCTATTACCAGCAGGAGAGTGGGGGGGGGGGGGGAGGAAGAAAACCTTTCTTGATAACTGCTGGAAATGGCCCACCTTGCTTTTCACTACAAAAGGTTTTCTCCTGTGCCCCCCCGCCCCCCCCAGTGGTAATTATTATTTTCTGCGGGTTCTGCTGCTGTTCTTGTGACACAGTGCCCTCTGGTGGGCAAAAGGTGGAATGCAGCAACATTTTGGCAGAAGCTTTTATTTCTACACAAAAAATTAAAGACCTGCATGGCTCATTAATTATGCATGCCTACAGTAGTACAGAATTCCTCCAGGAGTAACGTTTGGAGAAAACCTGATTTTCTTCTTTGATGAAACACAAATGCCTCATGATTAAAAAAATCCCATTCCCCATGCACCAAGTGAACACTCCAAGGGTTGAAATGCAGTAGTATTCAAGTTCAAAATCTTGGTCTTTATCTTCAAGGTGCTCAATGGCTTTGGCCTAGTGTATCTAAAAAATCAACTAACGCTACAGGACAAAGACTGTGGTCAACATTTAGTCTTGTCTGCCACAATGAAATGGAATTCTTTACAAGGGTAAAGCTCGTCTAGGTAGGAGACAGAGTTTCCTCGAAAAGGTGACCAATAATTTAAATCTGATTGAATATCAGATTAGGAGTGAGCAGAGGGATTCAAAGAGGAAAGTGATGGGTTCAAATCAACAGGTAGAGAACATGCTTTTAGCAGCTCAACCTCAAAACATTATTTCTTTTAAAAAAATGTTTATGGATACACTGGACCCAGAAATATTTTGGATTGCTTTTTCCCAAAATTGGCTTTTCTGAATTGTTTGGGATATATACTCAATGTGTGTCCACCTCAGATACCCATCCTACCTGACCTTAAATGAAATTGAGGAGTTCAGCATTAAAAATTAAACATTGTTTTAAAACTAAGTATTTTAAATACTTGTGGCACCTTAGAGACTAACAAATTTATTTATATGCTCAAATAAATTGGTTAGTCTCCAAGGTGCCGCGAGTCCTCCTTTTCTTTTTGCGAATACAGACTAACACAGCTGCTACTCTGAACCCTATTTTAAATATGTTATTCTTCCTCTATAATGTGGTCATGGCCTTTCCAGTGTGCAGTAAATCTGAAATTACTAAAACTGAAAATTTCTGAAGCTTACTTTTACCAGCTTAGGTTAAAACTTCCCCAAGGTACAAAATTATTTTACCCTTGGATTTCCACTGCCACCACCAAACTTTATCTGGGATTCTGAAAAAACAGAATTTGGATACGTCTTTCCCCCAAAAATCCTCCCAACCCTTGCAACCCACTTCCTGGGGAAGGTTTGGTAAAAATCCTCACCAATGTGCATAGGTGACCACAGACCCAAAGCCTTGGATCTTAGAAGAATGAAAAAGCATTCAGTTTCCTTACAAGAAGACTTTTCATAGAAGTAAAGGAATCACCTCTGTAAACTCAGGATGGTAGAAACCTTGCAGGGTAATTAGATTCAAAACATAGAGAATCCCTCTAGGCAAAACCTTAAGTTACAAAAAAGACACACAGACAGGAATAGTCATTCTTTTCAGCACAGCTCTTTTCTCAACCATTTAAAGAAATCATAATCTAACACATACCTAGCTAGATTACTTACTAAAAGTTCTAAGACTCCATTCCTGTTCTGTCCCCGGCAAAAGCAGCATACAGACAGACACAGACCCTTTGTTTTTCTCCCTCCTCCCAGCCTTTGAAAGTATCTTATCTCCTCATTGGTCATTTTGGTCAGGTGCCAGTGAGGTTACCTTTAGCTTTTTCACCCTTTACAGGTGAGAGGATTATTCCTCTGGCCAGGAGAGATTTTAAAGGGGTTTACCCTTCCCTTTATATTTGTGACAACTATTCATCAAAAGAAAGAAAGAAATTAGTAGACCTTACATATCCTGCTTTCTTTGTATGTGTCCGTCTTCCTTAGATCATAAGGTCTTTGTATTGTGAAGGAAAAGTTAGCACATGTGACTCCATTTTGGTTTGGGGCCCACCATTGTCTAAAAGCAAGCACATCATGCACCAGGAGGAGTGTTCCTTAGACACTGCATCCCTGTGAAAATCCTCCTCCTTGTCTCCAGCCTGCCTTGACTCCCAGTATCTGGTTTTTGTCAGTCTCTAACTCCCTATCTCCTGGCCTGTGATGTGAGGCCTCCCATGCTGATAATAAAAGTTCCTGATGCATGGCTTTAGGACCATGCTGTGTAATTAACATACTGGTTTAGCACGAGGAATGCACCAAGCAGGGATAGGTGGTAGATGAGAAAAGGGTTTGTATATTGGCTAAGGTTTCCGATGCAGGAGGGCAATATGCTTTGCTAAAAAGTATATAACCTTTGTATAATCTGTATTCGGGGTCCCCTCCTGGCTAGCAGGGGGGCACCACGCTGAGCCTAAAAACTTGGTGTTTTGTGGGAACTCTGCAGTTGTGGACTTTGTTTATGTGCCTCAGCCTAGATTCGAACTGTGCATGACCTATCAGGTATAATTCGTAACAGCATTTGTGTGCGTGTCCTACCAGGTATAATTCGCAGCATTTGTGTGCATGTCCTACCAGGTGTAATTCGCAGCAGTTTTAGGGAGTGTCCTTACTCTCTCTGTTTTGTAAAGCACACACGATTGGTACTGAACAGATAAATAATGGGTACATCACCAAAAAACAAACAAAAAACAAAAGAAAACCCACCTTTGTCATAAAGGTTGGTCTCCTCAGTAAAGTAAGCCATAAAAATTAGGACCGAGGCTACGAAGTCAAGTACTCTCAAGTTAGGAAATACCAGAATGAGTATTGCCCATGAAACATTAACTCTGCAATAAATGAGGCAGGGATCCTGCAGACAACAGACTCCTTCAATACACAGCCACAGGGCAGAGAATTCTGTGCACTGAATAAGGCAGGGGTCGCGAGGGAAAAAAATAACATAGGATCATGTAACTAACATCTGCATCATCGGGCAAAGGCACAAAAGGACTGAATTAAGGGTGCCACGGCAACACTTATTTGGACATTTGCTAACCTGAAAATTCTAAACTTTGTAACCTTTTAATCCTTTTTAAAACCTTGACTTAGTATTTCCTAATTATTTGATGGTTTAATTTATTGATGAAAGCTTACCTAAGAAGCGTTAAATGAAGGGTTTTTGATTTCTTAATTTCCTTTGTTTTTGAATAGAAAGAACATCTATTATATATGTGCTGTTTAAACAATGAAGCTCTTACTGATATATTGTTTTCAGTATATATTTTATTGCCATTCTTATCTTTGTGAAGGTCCCTTTTCACCAATCAGTGCTGTGTTGATCAGAGTATAGAAAGTAATTAAATTAAACTGTATTAAAATAAAACTCATTTTCTGCAACTTCAGTATCAGTGAAAGTTCTAAGCTCTAATCCTCAATTTGTAAGAAGCAGATAAACAATATCCAAGTAAAAGAGCAGGAATTTTGCCTCTTATTTTCACTGAGCCTTTACTAAGGAAAGTAGCAAACAATTGCTCTTTGAAAAGAAACACTGTACTGTACCACAGTACAAACCCAAATGAGCCCAGCAGGAGACTGTCCTGCTTATCCAAATCTGGTCCTGTTTCATTACAAACTTCCTTTCTGTGATGATGTTCTGATAAGAAGGGGGCAATCAGTTGTCAAAGGTAGCTGTTGCCATGGCAGCCAGGGGCTAGTCATTCTCCCCAGGTGTGACAAGGAGCTGGAGGCAGGGAGCGCTGAGTGGTGGATTATCTCTGATGTCACAATGCTCCTGCTCAGGCAGCACCAGTGGGCAGCAAATGTGCAGTGTGTGTGTGTGTGGGGGGGGAAATAGGCTTTCCCAGTGCTCCCGTTTCCCCAGATTTCCTAAAGAAACCAACAACATAACACCGAATGCACATTAGTGATTGTTCCACACACATGCTAATTAGTAGCTGAAATTTGATTCAAAGTCCCGATGGCATGTTTAGAAACCAGTGTTCCAAAACAAGGAGAGACCTTGTAAAACAGAAAATTTGGACGCTCTGGTGTATTTGTGGTTGTGTTACAATTGAATACTGCGACTTTAAATTTTGGGCACGGTTCCTGGACCTACTTGCATGCTAAGCAGCTCAGTGGGGGTGTAGCAGCAGTCAGTCAGCAGGTACCCAGTGAATTGTGCCTCTCTGTTATAGGCAGAAGCTTACATTCTCTCCTTCTGATTTTGGGGTTCTTATGTGTTTTTGTTCTGGTCTTAAGAAACAAATTAGCGAGACATTGCAAACTTCCAGCAAGAATCATTTATGTTTTTCTCTAACTTCTCTGCTTGTGTGCCAGAAAACCTAAAAGACACAATCTCATAAAAAAATGAAATAAAATTCTGCAGCCAAAAGTCCTAACTTCCCCCATACTAATTTCCCCCTATTCTTACTGACACCTTCTGGTCAACTGTTTGAAATGGGCCACCCTCATTGCCACGACAAAAGTGATTTTTCCTCCTCTGGTATCCTACTCTTAATTGAATTGTCTCGTTGGAACATGTCCATCTCAATGATATTTCGTTTGCTGGGAGTCCCAACCAAAATGGGATCGTGGAGGAGTTCAGAGGTTGCTGTTGGGGGGTTACAGCGTTGCCACGCTCACTTCTGTGCTGCCTTCAGACCTGGGCTCTGAGGGCAGCAGCCAAGAATCTTTCTGAAGTGAGAGGAGGTTCTAAGATGTGCGGATGGGTCCCTGCTGCTGAGAGCACCTCAGCTGGGGGCTCCTACCTACTAGTCCCCTGGCAAATTAATGCAAGGACCAATTTGGGGGCATCCTTAAAAATGGACCCCTGAGCCCCAGAAGGAACTGCAAGGGATGCCCTGAGCCCCAGCTGCAGATGCCGGGCAGACACCCAGAGTGCCGAGAGCAGTGGGGAGGGGCATGAAAGTCCTGAGCTCAGCACCCCAGCCTTGGCTGCAGCCACAGGGGTCAGAAGCCCCAAGCCCAGACACCCAGAGACGTGCCTGGAGCAGAAGTTGCCAAGGCCAAACCCCTGAGCCCAATGCCGGGCTGATGCAGTGCACTCACTTCTGCATGCCTCTGGTGCATCTGATATCCCCAGCCCAGCAGACAAACAGCTAGGAGGCCCCTACTGGGTTCTCCTGGCTGGAGGGATCCCAGCAGGACAGGGAGATCGGATTTCATGGGGCAGGGCTAATTCGATCTTGCCAAGAAAGGCAAAACAAGAACCAACAGCTGTCAGTTGAAGCCAGAGAAATTCAGATGAGAAGTAAGGCACACATTTTTGACAGTGAGGGAGACTAACCACTGAAACAAATAGAAAAGGAGGACTTGTGGCACCTTAGAGACTAACACATTTATTTGAGCATAAGCATTCGTGAACTACAGCTCACTTCATCAAATGCATGCAGTGGAAAATACATTGGGGAGATTATTATTATTATTATTTTCTTTGTTGGGCCTGTCCTGTCGTAGGTAACTTCTGGGTACTCTTCTGGCTCTGTCAATCTGTTTCTTCACTTCAGCAGGTTGGTATTGTAGTTGTAAGAATGCTTGATAGAGATCTTGTAGGTGTTTGTCTCTGTGTGAGGGGTTGGAGCAAATGCAGTTGTATCGTAGAGCTTGGCTATAGACAATGGATTGTGTGGTGTGGTCTGGATGAAAGCTGGAGGCATGTAGGTAGGAAGAGCGGTCAGTAGGTTTCCGGTATAGGGTGGTGTTTATGTGACCATCCCTTCTTAGCACCGTAGTGTCCAGGAAGTAGATCTATTGTGCGGACTGGTCCAGGCTGAGGTTGATGGTGGGATGGAAATTGTTGAAATCATGGTGGAATTCCTCAAGGGCTTCTTTTCCATGGGTCCAGATGTTGAAGATGTCATCAATGTAGCGCAAGTAGAGTAGGGGCATTAGGGGACGAGAGCTGAGGAAGCGTTGTTCTAAGTCAGCCATAAAAATGTTGGCATACTGTCAGGCCATGCGGATACCCATGGCAGTGCCGCTGATTTGAAGGTATACATTGTCCCAAATGTGAAATAGTTATAGGTGAGGACAAAGTCACAAAGTTCAGCCACCAGGTTTGCCATGACATTATCGGTGATACTGTTCCTGATGCCTTGTAGTCCATCTTTGTGTGGAATGTTTGTGTAGAGGGCTTCTACATCCATCGTGGCCAGGATGGCCTTTTCTGGAAGATCACTGATGGATTGTAGTTTCCCCAGGATGTCGGTGGTGTCCCGACATAGCTGGGAGTGCTGGTAGCGTAGGGCCTGGGGAAGAGGTGGATTCTCTGTTTCCTGGTATCCTCACATCACAACTGGTTATCATTCTGGAATGTGCCATGGCACCTTTTTGTGAATGACAAGCAATTGGGCTTAATATGGTGGTAATCATGTGAAATGTCATAGCCAGTGAAATAGAGGCCGGATTAGGAGATCAAATCGTTTCACAACCGATGCCTCTATGAAAAACTCAGTGTGGGGTGAGGCATAGACTCTGCTGTTTTACTGGGTGGCCTGCTCGCTCCCCAGAATCAATAATGAGCAAGTGGGGTGATCCAGGGTGCAGCTGAAACATCCAGCCGGGCTGGCCAGGGGCAGACATCAGGCCTGCAAGGGAAAGGTGAGTGTGGCAGTGACTTCACAAAGGCCTTTGGCAGGAACTCAGCCTATTGGGCAAAGATGATGAGGCGGGTGTGACCCCACAGAGCTCCCTTGACAACAGCCCGGCAGGACAGGGGTGTGGGGCAGGGGGAACCTCGGAGACCCCTGTAGCCTTGCTGCAGCAAGCCTCCATCTCGCGGTCTCTCAGTGGGGACCAAGAGACGGTTGGTGTGGAGGAGATTCTCGGGATTATTTTTATGACTGTATTGATTGTGTGGAAAGAAATCGTCATCTGTGTAGAAGGTAAGAAAAAATATAGGCTCTAAGCAGAAGATGGGGGACCCTATCCTAGCAGATTCAAAGGCATCCCCACCCTCCCAGTGAAAAAGTTTTTCCTAATATCCAAGCCTTCCACACTGCAACTTGAGATCATTGCTCCTTGTTCTGTCATCTGCCAGCTCTATGAATTTCATGAGAATCAATCTTTCATTAGGAAAATAATTCAAAAATACAAAGACAAAAAACGTGAAGTGAAATCAATCCATCCTGATCTTCAGTGTCTGGGGGGTGTGGCCTCGGAGGCCAGACTGAGACCCTCATTGGCTAGGGACACCCAGGAAGCCAGTAAAATAATTCCAGTCCTCTTTGCAACCAAGCCTCCATAATCCAAGGAACACCTGAGGGCTGCGGGAGATAGAGGAGTGCTGAGAATGTCTAACTCATGGTTGAAAATACAGAGATGTGTGATTGGCTTTGGATGGGGGACAAGTATCAAATCTGTTGGGGTTCTTGCCCCAAACAACAATCACCCATTGTCCTTTAGAGCACAAGGGCTCTCACACGCCTGACGTGCTCAAATCTCTTGCCTGCTAGGACTTAGAGAATTTTCTCCATCTCCATGATAGAGAGGGAAAGAGAAAAGAAGTGACCTCTCTTTGGTCACAAACCACGGTCATACTGGAGCTAGAAAGAGAAGCATAAGAAAAACGGTGTATGAAAATGTTTTGCATTTAAAACTGATTTCTTAAACAAAGGAAATTTGAAGTGTGGCTAGTGAACTAAAATGATACGTTCTGGTTTTCACGTGTTTCTAGATTTAGGAACTAGTATATCCATCCCCTCACACCTAGTTTTTATCCATAGATTGAGGGAGGAAAAGAAGTTTGCCTGTTTTGTGAACTCTCAATGGCTTTCTTGAATTTCAACGAACGAATCATTGAACTGAACTCTTTGAATAAACTGAAAAGAAGACAATAGTTTCTGCACCTTCCAAGGAAGCTATTGCTGTCCAAAGCTGGCTTAGCATTTCAGCTAACTTTGCTACCAGGGCTTTAGCTATCATGTCAGTGGTGTGACTCTCTCAAAAACTTGGCAGTGAACATGTTCGATTTCATGTTATTTTTTCCTCTTCTATTTAAATTATTGAAGAGATTTTCATAAATTTTGCCCTTAATTTAAAATAGATGATTTTTTTGGTCAAGCTGGGCCTTACAAATCTCTAAGGATGAAGATTCCACCACCTCCATAGGTCACACTCAGGGCCAGGGAGGCTGGGAATAGAAGAAAATCACCAGTGAAAGCCAGGAGTCCAGATTCCCACCCCCCTGCCTCAGTCACAACAACAAGTCACACTCAGAGCCAGGGAGACTGTGAATCGAGTCCCGCTGGCACTTCCCGGCTCTGGAAGGGACTGTTCCTCTCGTGGTTAGTGCGGGAGCCTGGACAAAGGCTCCATCCCTGGCTCTATCCCTGACTCCCTCAACGACCCTGAGGCAGTGGCTTCTCCTGCCCAGGCCTCTCTTTCCCTCACTGGGGCTGGGGACACTCCCCTACAGCCCTTGGGTCATCACGCTTCAGGAATATGCTTGAGATACGAGGAGACCTGGAGATGGGAGGTGTGCTGCTGGCCATAGGTCAGTGTTGTAAACCCCCGGTTGCTAGGCTGAGTTTATCCATCCCCTGACAATAAAACGTCATCTTGTTTTCACAGCCACTTTCGATCTGCAGGCTTCTACTCCCTGCTCTGCTGGCAGAGCATTGGGCAGCACCCTTTCCAGCCCACCTTGGTGCAGGAGATCAAGGAGGAGGGCAAGAGACTAGGCCTCAGTGAGTATCTGCCACCTAGTGCTTTCCCATCTAGAGCAAGTGAGTGGAGTTCTCCAGAGCCATCCCCAGTGTGGTGGGAATGGGCCAGCAAGAGGGCTCCCAGCCCTTCCCTGGCAGGAGATTGTTCCCCACGTCGAGAGTCTTTGGGGAGGGCAGAACCTGCCAGGTGCTGAACACCCACAACCGCAATCAGTGAAATCAGTGGGAACTGAGGGCGACTCCTCCCTCCCAGCATTGGCACCTTGTGAACTTTCGCTGGGGACTGTCCGGGTGCTGCTCTTTCCCTGGCCTGGGAGGGAGCGGGGCCTTCTGGGGTGGAGGGAGCTGCTTGTCCAAACTAACAGAGAGCCCCACTGCTCTGAAAGGACGAGACTCCCCTGGTGTCACAGGGCCCCAGGGCTGAGGGGGAACGTTGGGAGCAGCCTGTGCTGTGAGCTGCTGCCAGTGGGTGTGGACGGCAGCCCCCATGCCTGGGGTGGGGTGTGTGGTGAGGAGAAATTGCCTCAGCGGAGGGGAGGTGGATGGAGGAACAGGCAGGCACATTAATGAGAGGCTGCTTTGAATCCAGACTCATGGCTGCTCCCCACTCATTCCCAGGATGCAGCGGCTGAGGCGGATGCTGAGGAGGAAGGCCGGGCTGGTGGCTCCGGAGCCGGTAGGGAGGAGCGTCCGGCTTTCCCAGGAGGAGAGCGGCCCCTCTGTCCCCGCGGGCGGGGAAGAGGCCAGTGGCCAGGCGAGGAGGAGGAGCTCCCTGGCTTTCTGGAGGAGGAGGAAGACACCAGCTCCCTTAGCATGCCCTGAGGCCCCTTCTGGTCCCAAATGGAGGTGGCCCAGGGTGATGCTATGTAGGAGGGACCCAAGAGAGGGTGGGAGCCTGGGAAGGCGGCTCTGCAGCTTCCTTCACAGGAAGCGGAGGAGCCAGGAGCCGCACCCCAGTGCCCAACCGGAGCCATCCACCAGCCTGGCCACCGAGGAGCCCCCAGCCAGCCCAGAGCAGGAGCTGGGCGACTCTGGCACGGGGACCAGCAGCTCCTCCTTCTCCCGAGGGGCCAGCAGCCCCTCCGTCGGGTCTGAGAGCCCTGAGGCTGAAGGCTCCCTCTGTGCAGGTGAGGGGAGACCCACGGGACAGGGGGGAGGACAGGGGCAGCGGGGGACTAGTAACACCCTGTCAAGGTTTCTTCCCTACTCTGAACTTTACGGTACAGAGGTAGGGACCTGCATGAAAGACCCCTAAGCTTATTTTTACCAGCTTAGGTTAAAAAAACTTTCCCAAGGTATAAACTTTGCCTTGTCCTTGAACAGTCTGCTGCCACCACGAAGCATTTTAAACAAAGAACAGGGAAAGAGACCACTTGGAGACGTTTTCCCCCAAAATATTTCCCCCAGCCCTACACCCCCTTTCCTGGGGAAGGCTTCATAATAATATTTACCAATTGGTAAAGGTGAACACAGACCCAAAGTCTTGGATTTTAAGAACAATGAAAAATTAATTAGGTGTTTAAAAGACAAATTTTAATTAAAGAAAAGAGAAAAGAATCACCTATATAAAGTTAGGATGGTAAATACCTTACAGGGTAATTAGATTTAAAACAGAGAATTTCTTGAGGCAAAACCTTAAGTTACAAAAAGACACAAAAACAGGAATATACATTTCCTTCAAAGTTAGTAACAGCCCGTTTGTTGAGCCATTTATGAAACAGATTTGTTATTTGGTTTACATAAGCCACATTAGTTCAGGCCTTTTTTAAGGGTTTGAAATTTTACTTTGTAAGTTTTAGGTGTAACTTGAAATTGGCGATTTGGCTGTATTGCGGTACAAATGGCCTGTAATATCTGGCCAAGCCTAAGAAGGATTGGACCAGTTTTTTTTTTTTTTTTTAACTTTGGGACAGGCCACTTTTGGATAGCATTCACTTTGGCCTGTAGGGGGTTGATAGTTTCTTGACCCACCTGATGTTCAAGGTAAGCTACTCTGTTTAGGCCTATTTGACACTTTTTAGTCTTAACAGTTAGTTTTGCCTCCCTTATGCGCTTGAAGACTTTTTGTAGGTATTCCAGGTGTTTTGCCCAGGATTACAAAAATATGGCCACATCATCAAGGTCTGCGAGTGCACATTTTTCCAATTCCGTTAGGAGACCATCTATAAGTTTTTGGAAGGTGGCGGGTGCATTCTGCAGCCTGAAAGAGAGCACATTAAATTCATACAGCCCGACATGTGTGATGAAGGCGGACCTTTTCTTGGCGGATTTATTTAGCGGTACCTGCCAGTACCCCTGGGTTAAGTCCAAGATAGGGATGAACTGGGCCCGTCCCAGTTTCTTCACTAGTTTATTTGTTCGTGGCATTGGATAGTTATTTGGGAGCGTTACAGCATTCAGCTTATGGTAGTCCACGCAAAAACGTATTTCCCCATTTGGGTTGGGAACTAGAACCACTGGAGATGCCCATGCACTGCCAGAGGGGCAGATTACACCCATTAGTAGCATATCCTGGATCTTCCATTATATAGCAGATTTAGCTTGAGGAGACACCCGGTAAGGTCGGGCTCTAATTGGGTGAGCATTACCTGTGTCAATGGAGTTGTATGCCCCTTCAGTCAGTCCTGGGTGGCTGAGAACGTCGGCGTGTAGCTAGTGCACAGCTCCTTGATTTGCTGTCGCTGCATATGCCCAAGGGTCATGGAGAGGTTTACCTTTTCCACACCACCAGCACTTTTTCCTTTGTAGTAGACACCTTTAGGCCACTCAGCGTTAT
This sequence comes from Lepidochelys kempii, assembly GCF_965140285.1. NCBI lineage: Eukaryota > Metazoa > Chordata > Testudines > Cheloniidae > Lepidochelys > Lepidochelys kempii. Next base: position 7,395,450 of record NC_136385.1, read on the forward strand.
CTCCTCCCTGGGCTGTAAACTGACAAATCTTTAATTCTTTGGAATAAAAGGGCTTTAGAGAATTAATATGGTACACCTTAAGCTTTCGGTTGGAGGTGGTGAATGCTATGAGATAATTAACAGCTCCCAGGAGCTCCTGGACCATTAATGGCCCTTCCCACAACGCTTTTATTCTGTGGGCCTAGAGTGCCTTCAAGACCATTACCTGGTCCCCTACATTGAAGGAACACTTTCTGGCATGTTTATCATACCAGACTTTTGGCTCTTTTTGAGCATCCTGTAGGTTTTCTTTAGCAAGGGCTAAAGAGGTTCGGCAGGTGTTTTGTAGGTTGGTTACAAAGTTCAGAATGTTAGTTCCTGGAGAAGGTGTAAACCCCTCCCATTGCTGCTTTACCAACTGTAATGGCCCCTTAACCTCGTGGCCATATACAAGTTCAAATGGTGAAAACCCTAAACTGGGATGTGGTACAGCTTTGTAGTCAAAGAGCAACTGCTGCAACACTAGGTCCCAATTATTGGAGTGCTTATTTACAAATGTACGTATTATGGCTTCCAAAGTTTCATTAAACTTCTCCACCATGGCATTTGTTTGATGGTGGTAAGGAGTGGCAACCAAGTGGTTCACCCCATGAGCTTCCCAAAGGCATTCCATAGTTCCTGCCAGGAAATTAGTTCCTGCATCTGTAAAGATGTTGGAGGGCCAACTTACCCTGGCAAAAATGTCTGCTGGTGCCTGGCACACACTTTTAGCCCTGGTGTTGCTTAGAGCTACTGTTTCTGGCCATCGGGTGGCAAAATCCATGAAAGTCAGTATGTACTGCTTTCCTCTGGGTGTCTTTTTTGGAAAAGGACCCAGAATATTTACAGCTACTTGCTGAAATGGAACCTCAATGATGGGGAGTGGCTGGAGAGGGGCTTTGACCTGGTCTTGGGGTTTTCCCACTCTGTGGCACACCTCACAAGACCGGACATAGGTAGAAACATTCTTGCCCATTCCCTCCCAGTGGAACGACTTTCCCAAATGGTTTTTCGTTCTGTTCACCCCAACATGGCCACTAGGATGATCGTGGGCTAAGCTTAATAGCATTACCTGGTACTTAGTTGGAACTACCAACTGTCTCTGAGGATGCCAGTTTTCCTCGTATCCACCAGAAAGAGTTTGCTTGCATAAAAGTCCCTTTTTTACAACAAACCTGGATTGATTCGAAGAGCTGAGAGGCGGTGGGTTGCTCCGTGCCGCTGTGCAAGCTCTCTGGAGGCTTTGATCTGCTTTCTGTTCGGTCTGGAACTGTTCCCTTGATGCTGGAGACATCAGTTCCTCATTGGATTGTGGACCTGGGCTTGGTCCCTCTGGAAGCGGTGCAGGTGATGGGGCTGTTTTAGTTGACTGTGAACCGCTCTTGGCTGGTGCACTATGTTGGGGTTCAGGCTCTGGCTGAGCCTCTTGTGTAGGGTTATCCGCTGCTGCCAGTGCAGGTTGGGTGGGGCCCTCTGGTGCTGGGGTTGCAAGTACTGGATTCAGTGCTGGCAATGGTTCTGATGCTGTTTTTTTTGCCGGTTCCAGTTCTGGGACTGGCTCTGTCTGGGTCTCTGTGACTGGATTCACTACTGCTGTTGCAGACGTTGGTATGGGGTCTGGTTCCAACATCTTTGACTGGGTCCTGGTAGAAGTCTCCAGAACAGAGCTAGGTGTGACAGCTTGCTTAGCCTGGCTGCGGGTGACCATTCCCACCTTCTTGGCTAGCTTCACATGATTGGCCAAGTCTTCCCTCAACAGCATGGGGATGGGATAATTATCATAGACTCTAAAAGTCCACGTTCCTGACCAGCCCTTGTACCAAACAGACAACTTGGCTGTAGGCAAGTCAAAAGAGTTGGACTTGAAGGCTTGAATCATTGCTTGGACCTCTGGGTCGATTAAATTGGGGTCCACTAAGGAAGCCATGGATAGCCAACACTCCGGTGTCCCTCCATTTTGTGACCTTCTTCCTGCCCACACTCACAGTTTCCCTCTGCTCTGAGGGTGTCTGGGAGGCATCTGGGCCTGAGGACCTCTGGTGTGATTTCGGTGCAATGAACTGTAATTTCCAGGGGTTCTTGGGGCAGTTGGCCTTTACATGTCCCGGCTTGTTACATTTAAAACTTTGCCCAGCTAACTGGTTACTGGGGCGAGGTGGGTTGCTGGAGAACGGTGTAGTGGGACAACAAGGTGTCTGGAGTGTTCCTTGGAGTATAGTTGGGGCCTTGGGCTGCCCCGGGTAGTCGGGTGTGGTCTGAGGGTGTCCCTTCTGGTATCCGCTCCAACTGTGACCAGGGTTGTTCCTCTCTCCTCCCTCCACCCGTTTTGTTCCGGTTTGCCCCGCCTCTCTGGCAGTCTGGGACTGCTTGTATTGATCAGCATAAAAAGGAAGACTTCCTGCTGAGTCCATTTTTTTATCCCATAAACACTGCTTTCTATCATCCTTGGACATATTCAGGAATTGCTCCTGTATTATCAAATCCCGTATTCCTCCAAAGCTAGTTACATCCTGTCCATTGAGCCATTTCTCAAACAGATCTGTTCTCTGGTTTACATAAGCCACATTACTTAGTCCAGGTCCTCTCTTAAGGGCTTTCACTTTTACTCTGTAAGTTTCAGGTGTAACTTGAAATTGTTTTAAAACCAAACCCTTGGATTGATTATAGTTCGAAGCCTCCTCAATCACCATCTTATTGAATATGTCCAGAGCTCTTCCAGGCAATTTTGCAGCCGACCTGGTCATCTTGTGAGCTTCAGGGATTTGATGGAGTGTGCACAGTCTCTCAAAGGTGAGAAAATAATCAGAAATATCACTGGATTCATTATACTGTGGACATAGTGTAATGGATTGTTGGGGAAGGATTGTTAGGGTTATTTGGTATATTCTGCCGAGCCTTTGCCTTCTCCATCTCCAGTGTATGCTTCCTCTCTTTTTCCTTCTCCTCCTCTGCATGCTTCCTTTCTTTTTTCCTTTGCCTCCATTTCTTTTTCCTTTGCCTCCATTTCTTTTTCTTTTGCCTTCATTTTCTCTGTCTGAGTTCGACCCATCTTTTATGTTCCTTTTGTTTTTCCTCAGCCTCAAATCTGGCTAATTGCAGCTTCTGTTGAACATGGCATTCTGTCCTCCTAACCTCTCTGTTTTTAACTCACTTTACACCCAGGAGTTAGAAATAAAGCAAAAAAACCCAAAAACCCTGACTTGTAAAATTTTGCTGTGCTGTAACCTGATACCTTTCTTCTTTGATAGCTGTTCTCAGCCTACAGAAAACTCCTACAGAAAAATTAATTAGGTTTTTAAAAGAATTTTAATTAAAGTAAAGGTAAAAGAATTACCTCTGTAAAATCAGGATGGTAAATACCTTACAGGGTAATCAGATTTAAAACATAGAGAATCCTTCTAGGCAAAACCTTAAGTTACAAAAAGACACAAAAACAGGAATATACATTCCCTCCAACACAGCTTATTTTACCAGGCATTAAACAAAAGAAAATCTAACACATTTGCTAGTTAGATTACTTACTAACTTAACAGGAGTTGGAAGGCTTGCATTTCTGATTTGTCCCCAGGAAAAGCATTACACAGACAGACAGAACCCTTTATTTATTTAGCCCCCCGCCCCCCTCCAGATTTGAAAGTATTTTGTTCCCTCATTGGTCATTTTGGGTTAGGTGCCAGCGAGGTTATCTTAGCTTCTTAACCCTTTAGAGGTGAAAGGGTTTTGCCTCTGGCCAGGAGGGATTTTATAGCACTGTATACACAAAGGTGGTTACCCTTCCCTTGATATTTATGACACACCCTGTGCCCATTGGCTCACCAAGGCGCCAGGACGGAGCCACGGGAGCCCCACTGACACCAGTGGGAGTGGCCCAGCCACACTCCATGGCAGGAGATGCTGGGCAGAGTTGGGGGAGCTCCAGCCTCCCCTGATAATATTGGGCGGGGGCTGATGGCCACGGGGCCCTGAGGCTGATGGGGCTGAGGTCATCTCTGGGAAGGGCAGGGTGGGGACCTCAATGCCATGAGGTTCCTTGTTGAGGATGGGGGACATTGAGCCATTTCTCTACCCTGCATTCTCACAGCAGTAGCATAAATGATGCTTTTCTCCTTCTTTCCCTGGTGCAGAGACCCTCAGTGCCCAGCTGGAGGAGGAGGAGGAGGAGGAGGATGTGTCCCCTGAACAAGACACCATCAGGGTCATCCAGCAGCACCTCCAGGGCAGAGTTGAGGTACAAAAATCTTCCAGCTGCACTGCCCCCAAGTCTGTCCTGCCCCTTCTTCCATCCCCACCCACATTCGGGGTCTTGTCCCAGAGAATCCATCACCCGCAATGGGGGGCACTTCTCCCCTGTTACCTGGCACCCCAAAGTGGGGGTGTTCATCTCATGCAGGCCAAGGTGTCCGCTCCCCGCCGACACTGCCAAGTTACAATCCCAGTCTGTGCAGGGTGACACTGGTTTTGGGAAGAGGGGCGGCTTTCCCTGTCCAACTCCAGGGAGGTCCCGAGACCTGGAGCTTTTGTAGGTGGGTGGGGAGGTCCCTACCTGACCATCTCTCTCTCTCTCTCTCTCCCCCAACCCCACTCTTAGTGGGTGGAGGACAGGGCCAAACAGCTCCGCTTCCTCCACGCTGTCCCACGTCTGTGCTTGTCGGCACAGCAGCAGGGGTGGGACACTCTGGAGCCGCACTTCTCCAAAGCGGCCCTTGTGGAGAGCATTGCGGTGAGTGGGACCCCGTGCCCGGCTCCTGGGGTGAGGGAGCCCAACATGGCAGGAAGAGTTAGTGGGGCTGGAGGGGGAAGCAGAGGACAGGGCTTCCTGGGGCTGAGGGCTGGGAAAGAGGAAATTCTGACACTGATGGGGAACTGGCAGTGTGGAAATTGTAAGGCCGGAGGGGCAGCTGAGGCTGAGGGGAGGGAAGAATTGGGTGGGAGAGGGGGAAGGAAAGAGTAAGTTTGATGGATGGGAGGAATGGGGAGGCCAGCTGGTTGGGGGTGGGGGTGACACTGACTGTTTCTGCAGAGCACTTTGGCCTCCTCCCTGGGAAGCGCCTGTGGGTCAACAGGGCCTGAATCTCACATGCAATTTTATCTCCTTGGGGTCTCTCAGGAGCTGATTGAAGATCTGCCCATGGTGTCTGAGCCGAGCTCCATCGTCTCCAGCTCCATGGCCGCGGTTTGCAGCCTCAGGTACCAGGACCCTCCCATCCAGCTGCCCTAACCCTGGTGCAGATCCTCTCGGGCCTAGATTAAGCCCAGCCGTGGCTGTTTGCATCCCCCAGCAGAGGAGCTGGGAACATCCCCTCTTTCCTGGCTGGGGGTGATTTCACTCCCGTAACGTGACATTGGCCATAGGGAGGGATCATTGCAGGGGAGGAGGGTCATGTGCATGACACTGCCAGTGCCACTCCGGTGCTGCCAAGCATAACACGGGCTCCTCTTTCCCTCCAGCAAACTGAAGCCACCACTTGCCCTGGAGCTGGAGTCACGCCTCCTGCGGGCTCTACTCTACACCATCTTCACCATGGGCACGGGGCAGGACACCACCCACTTCCGGGTAGGTCATGATCCTACTTCTCTGTCCCAGGAGCAGGAGCGGCCTCTGGTCCCTGCCCCCTCGGTTTGATGGAGCTGCTGAGAATAGGGGAGGGGTGAGCAGAGCGGGAGGCAAGCCCGGGCAGGGCGTGTGGGGTGGGGGGGATGACACAAACTGCAAGGGAGGGCCCCTTCCCGCCAGTGAGGATTGCGTAACCCCTCTGTGGCTGATCCCAGCCTTCCCTCTTCTCCTCATTCTGTGCTCTGCTGCCTGGACTTTCCCAGGGATCCTACCTCCCACCCATTGCGGTTTGGCTTTTCCATATTCTGCTGGTTACCAGGCCCTGCGCAGAGAACTGCTAAGGGCAAGGATTGAAGAGCCAGCAGGCATCCAGCCATGAACTCTTGCTAAGTGTCCCTGCAGTGATGTGAATGGCAGAGGCCAGGATGTACCTTTTGGGTCTGGCCAGGGCTCCCCAGAGAACCCTCCTGGTCCCCTGAGAGGGGTAGCCCCATGTCCCATGACTGACGGGTGCTCCCTCTTCTTGAAGGCTGTCAAGGTTCCTTCCCCACTCTGAACTCTAGGGTACAGTTGTGGGGACCTGCATGAAGACCTCCTAAGCTTACTTTTACCAGCTTAGGTTAAAACTTCCCCAAGGTACAAACTATTTTACCCTTGGATTTCCACTACCACCACTAAACTTTATCTGGGTTTACTGGGAAAATGTAGTTTGGACACGCCTTTCCCCCCAAAATCCTCCCAACCCTTGCACCCCACTTCCTGGGAAGGTTTGGTAAAAATCCTCACCAATGTGCATAGGTGACCACAGACCCAAGCCCTTGGATCTTAGAACAATGAAAAAGCATTCAGTTTCCTTACAAGAAGACTTTTAATAGAAGTAAAAAGAAAAGAATTACCTCTGTAAAATCAGGATGGTAAATACCTTACAGGGTAATTAGATTCAAAACATAGAGAATCCCTCTAGGTAAAACCTTAAGTTACAAAAAAGACACACAGACGGGAATAGTCATTCTATTCAGCACAGCTCTTTTCTCAGCCATTTCAAGAAATCATAATCTAACACCAACCTAGCTAGATTACTTACTAAGTTCTAAGACTCCATTCCTGTTCTGTCTCCGGCAAAAGCATCACACATACAGACACAGACCCTTTGTTTTTCTCCCTCTTCCCAGCTTTTGAAAGTATCTTGTCTCCTCATTGGTCATTTTGGTCAGGTGCCAGAGAGGTTACCTTTAGCTTCTGAACCCTTTACAGGTGAGAGGATTTTTCCTCTGGCCAGGAGGGATTTTAAAGGGGTTTACCCTTGCCTTTATATTTATGACACAGGCTCTGCACAACACCTACTTAGAGAGCCTGGACACCATGCTCGGGGGCCTGCTGGCAGAGACCCCCACCACGGACAAGCTGCAGCACCTCTTGGAGGTGAGCAGAATGGGAGGGTCTGGGGGGAGGGGGGAAATTTACCATGAACCCCGTGGGAGGGCTGCAAAGGAGAAACTAGAAGAACCATGTTTCCATTGTGTCCTCCCAGCTTGGACCCAGATGGCCACGCTTTCCCAGAGCCATCAGTGCAGTTGAATGCTGGGACCCTTCCGCCATCCGGGGTAGTGGTGGCGGGGAAGGGGCGGGGGCAGAGGGAAGGAGCTGGGACTGTCAGCCAGAGCTCTGCATGGTTCCATTGAGCACTAACAGTGAGCACCAGGCCTGGATGGGGACTGACAGACTGAAACCCCTGTGCGATCTGGGACACAGGCCTCTGAGAAAAGTTACTGGCTCCTTTCTAGGGAGACCCTGAGATACAGGAGAAGACTCAGGGAATCAGCTCTTCTGTCCTAGGGACACGGCAGTTCCTGGAGTGATTGTCCCCACGGCCCCTCCATCCATCCTACCAAGGCCTCTGGAGCTGGGGTCTGGGGCCCAGGGCATGTGATGGGCTGTTGATGGATCAGGGGTTCAGAACAAATAGACCAGCCCCAAGGCTGAGCTTTGTCCCAGGCTGGAGAGACAGTGACAGCTTGTGCCCAGCAAGATGTGGGCAGTGTCATGAACCCCCACATGAGGAGTCAGATATTCCACCCTGAGCACAAGTTCTCCGCCCCATGTGGAGTGGGAGAGGCTCATTTGTAGAGCATGTAAGCCTGCCGACTGACCCTCCCCTGCCTTCTTCTCCTGCAGCACCTCCATTTCTGGCTCGACTCCAGAAACACCCAGGAGAGAGCTAGGGCCATACGGAGCAGCGCTGCCCTGCTCCGATTTGCCACCTCCCTCTCCGGATTTGACGTAAGTGACCTTTGACCCCAGCATCCTGCAGAGCCAGGGCTTGAGTCAAATTCCTCATCCCCTGGTTAAGTGGTCCCCCCTGGCTCTGTAAGGGACTGCGACATTCCATAGGCCACTGGCTGGCAGGGTCGTGCCTGGCCTCAGTGCCCTTGTTAATCTGGAGAAGCCTGGCAGCTAGTGCTCATAGAGGGCCCAGGCCGTGGGTCCCTTTGCTCCAAGCTCCCTTGGGAGCAGAGAGAAAGAGGGCTCTAGTTCCTCTTCCCCCAGCGCCTCCTACAGATGGATGGGAGCAGAGCTCTAGCCCCGGGGAGCTGGGGAGCTGAAGGCAGAATGTTGATGGATTCCCCCCTTCTCCTCCTCCACCAGACCTCCTCCGATTTCCCCAAGGCGGGCAACTTTGTGCTGCGGCTGGGTCTCTACCTCTCTGACCCAGCCGATGACATCAGCCGGCAAGCCAGGGCTGGGATCTATTGGCTGCAGAGGCTCCTGCTGCAGAGGAGGGGTAAGAAACTCAGCTGGGCAATGGGACCCCATAGAAATGAGTCCCTTGGAGACTAGCTCCAGCTGGCCATTGGGACACCAGTAGAACTAAGGCCTCTGCTCTTAGACCAACTGCAGCAGGGCAGAGGGACCCCTGTGGAAAGAAGGCCCCTGTTTTGGGCCCCCCACTTACTGGCCAAGGGACCCTACAGAAAGAAGCTCCCTCCTCTGAGACTGACCCCAGCTTAGATGATGACTCACACTCATCTCCCTAATTCAGGGAGAGAGGAAGGGGACGAAGATGCCAGGGAAATTGGCTGCTTTACCTCATAGCCTGGCTCTGTCCCCCAGTCCAGAGAAATCAGCCCCCCCAGGGGGCTGCCAGCTGGTGAGGGGACAGGAACGGACCTATTGAGACACATGGAGGGAAAGAGCCCATCATGAAGGCAGGGGCAGGGACCACAGGGGATGGACACAAAGCTTGTAGGATGTCACCAGTAGGGTAGCTAGGGCCAGATCCTGAAGTCAGTGGCTGTGGGGCGTTTTCAGCATTAGCAGCCACCATTAACAGGCACCCATGCCCAGAGCACAATGACCGTAAGGGTCACCTGATTACTGTGATGAATGAGACAAATCCCCCTTCAGGTACTAAACCACCTGGTGGGGAACCTGCGAGTCCATTGGGCCGTGGATGCCATGAGGACCCCAGCCAGTGTTCACCCAGCAAAGGGAAGAGAAGGAAACAGGCACGAAAGCCAGATGCCAAACCTCCCCAATGGGTGTGTCTTTCTCCCCCAGGGCTGAACATCAGAGAGGAGAGTGATCTGTGGTGTCGGGACGGGCTCCAAGACACCGAGCGCCTGGCATACAGGAACATGGCCAGGGTGGGGGAGGTAAGGACTCTCCGCCAGGGCATTGCAGTAGATCAGGTGTGGAGCTGTCTTCCCCTGCAGTGAGTGTGTTATGGAGGGGGAGGGATAGCTCAGTGGTTTGAGCATTGGCCTGCTAAACCTAGGGTTATGAGTTCAATCCTTGAGGGGGCCATTTAAGGACCTGGGACAAAAATCTGTTGGATGATTTAGTTGTGGATTGGTCCTCCTTTAAGCAGGGGGTTGGACTAGATGAACTCCTGAGGTCCCATCCAAACCTGATATTCTATGATACTTATTTCCAGCAGACAGTGTTCGGCTGCAAGAGGCCGAGGAGCCTGGGCTGCAGCCTTGCTAGCGGTCCAGGCTTGTGTGTGTTGCGTGGATCCATGGTTATGTGGCATAAAAGGGATCCTCTGGTGGGTTGAGTTAATGAAGGATTGTATCTCCAGGAATCTGGCTCTGCTCACTGTCTCCTTGGCTGACACCCTGGTGTCTGAGAGGTGAGCCCCTGGGTCAGTGAGTTGGGAAGCTCACACCAGCAATTGCTGGACCAGATCCTTGTTGGATTCCCTGCACCTCTGGAAGCACAGGCAGGGTGTGGGGTTTGCCGAGCACCAGGGCGAGTCAGGAAGCAGAACCTGCCCCTGCCCTGGGCGTTGTGTGAGGGACACTGAGCTCCTTTCCTGGGCTGAGTCACTGCAGCATATGTGACGCTCGTGGGATTGTCGGTGGGGTGGGGAGCAGGAACGGAAGCAGATCGAAAAGGCCCCTAACCTCTAGCGGGTGAGCTGCAGGAAATAGCGCTGCTGGGAGCAGTAGCGGGTCCTTTGTTGTCTTTGTGAGCTGGGTTCCAGAGCGCGCAGACACGTTCCCAGCATGTCATGGCACCTGTGGTGACTCCCGCTCCAGAAAGAGCTATTCCTCAGTGCCTGCAACCTCTTCCTGAAGGGGGTTCCTTGGTCCATGGGACCCCAAAAGTTGGCTGCCCCAGGACTCTTGTCCACCTTGTGAGATACTAGAGGGATTTGGAGCCTGGTTCTGGACAATTGACAAGGGTTCTGGTGCTGTTGGTTTTAGGTCTTTGGAGAGATCTTCACGGAAGGCCAGAAAAGATCTTTCCTCCAGGCAGCGCTTCTGGCCATACATGACCCCCAGCTCCGTGTCAGCCAGGCTGGGCTTGTGCTGACATATTCTATCCTGGGGGAAGCCGGCCAGCTGATCGGGAATGAGGTAACCAAAGAAGGATCAATTGGGGAGGGACACCCAGAGCCTTTCACCTCCAGGCCATTGACAGTCACTCCCATCCCATCCCATCCCCTTGCACTGACCTGGGAGCAAGGAGAGGATGAACCCGGGCAGGTGCCATTGGTAGGTGTCCGTTTCTCCCCTGAGCAGCTCAAAGCAGAGCAGACCCAGCTCGGCTATTTCCTAACAGGTGTCACATCAACATGACACGCTGCTATTGCTCATGCTAGGGGCTGCCAACTCCCCCCTGTGAGAGTTTCATACCCCTCCGGGCCTCAGGCTGGTTCCTAGGGCCCTAGTATCATGTTATCCCAGCCACCACCTGCTCTGGGAGAACTGGAGGAGTCAGTCAGCAGAGGCTGCTGAAGTGCCCCATTCCCCAGAGCTACTGTCCATGGCATCATCTTAATAACGGGGGGGGGGGGTCCCTTGGGAAAGGTTTCCACCTCCTCTCACCCCACAGCACTGCTGCCCAGAGTCTTACAGCCCCTCAGCTGGAGGGGGAGAGGGTGGATAAGGGGATTCTGGGGAGTGGAGCTTAATCCCTGGCTGGGTTGGGAGGTAGAATAGCTCTCACAGGGGGACTGAGAGGAAGGGGACAGGAGTTCATTCCACAGTGGTGGGAGTGGGGTTGGAGCTCACTCGAGAGGAGACAAGATTTCGTCTCGGAGGGTTGGGTGCGGGAATCTGTCCCTTGGATGTGGGGAGGGTTGGGGTGGAAATTTTGCTGGCTCCCAGTGCCGTTCATGCCCTTCGTTGCCATGGGTGTCGGAGGCTCTGACCGATCCTTGTTCCCTTGCAGCAGGAGGACGTGACAGCGGCGATCATGGCGCACCTGTTCTACATCCGGTGCTTGCGCCAGGTGCCCAAAGCGCTGCAGGGGCTGTGCTCCGCGGGACAGCCTTGAAGGGCCCCCCCTTCCCATGCCCAGAAGCTCCCACTCCCTGCCGCAGGTAATGCTCTTTCCTGCTGGGCCTGGGGGAGAAGGGCTAGGGGGAGGGGCCATAAACCCCACAGCACTGAGAGAAACCCAGGCCGAGCACCTCGCTCTCACCACCCTGCCCCACCCTGACCCCTGGAGCTGGGGCCTGGCCACATACGGTCCCTGCCCCCATGCCCAGAGGCCAGTTTCAGAAGCATCAGGCTTTCAGGGCCATGGGACTGGCCCAGAAATGGGAGCATCGAGAGCCAGGGTTTATCCTCAGTAATCATTGCATTCTGGGAGGGGTGGCCCGATGTGGAGCCCTCCCCTGTCGTCACTGCTCAGACCTCCCCATGGCCCATGTTACCCCGTCGCAGTGAATGTCTGACCATCCCCCACCTGGGGCCCAAGCCACACACATGGTATCTGAACCCTTCCCAGACAGGAATGAAACTCCCCCCTAACACCTTGGGGCAAGGAAGGATCCTCCCCATCAGGCAGGTGGGGACTGAGACACAGAAGAAGGGTTGCGATCCTGGTCACATACTCCTGGGGGTAGATCTGGGAACTGGAGTGGATCCCAGGCTAGTCCCTTTCCCCAAGAGGCAACTTCACTTTCTGCCCTTTATTCTCCCCTCCTGCTGGGGGGGCGGGTCTCTGAGTGTGAAATGAACCAGGAGGGGGATGGGGTCCTGGCACAATGCTTGGGTGGGAGCTCCCCTTGGCTTGGACCCCAGGGTCAGAGACATCTTTGTCATCTTGATCTCCTTCTTTTATTCCTAGGAAGGGAGTCCCCCGATTAGGGGTCTCTAGGGATCCAGCTGGGCAGTGCCTAGGCGAACCTGTAAGTCATCCTGGTTCCCGCCTGCATGCACCACCCTGTCCTGCCCTGCCCTCCGGTTCTTCATTGTTGACTCTGGTTTGACCCTTGGCTCCGGTCTCTGATTATGACTTTGGCGTGACCCTTCTTGGCTCCAGATGTTGCCTGCCCACCTTGATTCCATATCTCCTTGCCCTTCTTTAGCCCCGCTCCAGGCCCTCCACTGACCCGCTCCAGCATTGCCTTCTCCTCCTGATCTTCCCCAACCACTCGGACGTTGACTACCCGGCTTTGACCCTCGGCCTGTATCTGGACTCTGGCTTGACACTGACTTGGCTGATCTTTGCTCTCTGACTACCCGGCTATGACCTTTGGCATGGATTTAGACTCTGGCCCTGGTTCTGCTTCTGCTTTGTCGATGGACTCTGATCTCGGTTTTGACCCTGCTGTGTCCCTGGACCTTGATTCTAGTACCACTCTTAGCCTCGGCACAATCCTGCACCTTGCTGCGACCTGTGCTCCCACCCCTGGGCATCATTATCAGATGCAATACGTGACATTAGGTGGTGCAACTTTTTGGAGAAAAGCAGGATCTCTGCAAGTCAGTGGCCTGTATGCAACAGGGACACACCACACCAGGTGTGAACCAGGGCCTCACTACATGAGCCTGGCCCGATGATGTCCCTGCTGGTGCTGCACAATGGAAATGATTGAAAATGTCGGGGTTCCTTGAACCAGCCTCTGCCTCAGGACCTACTCCACCTTCTTGACTCGGACACCCGGCATTCCTGATCAATACCCGGATTACATGGATACCTTTGAAAGAAATGGGGACTCGTTGCCTCTGCACCAGGACTATGACTGCCCTCTTGACCTGCAACCTTGGTTGAAAGTTGCCTTCACCAGTATTTACACATTGGTGGAACCAGAATTAGTGGCTCTCCCTGCGTACAGGCTTGAAAACCGGTCCTAAGAGTTTATGAGCAAATTAGCATTTCCCATGGGTGCCCAGGCCCTTTTGGGGAAGAAGAAATGTGGGACTCTACCATGTCTCTCTTTAGACAATCAGCCCCTGAAAAAAAGGATCATTTGGAACCATAACCCCCTGTTGGGAATCCCACAATTGTTGGCTCGCAGGAAATCTGCAAAGTTGTTCATCAAACTTCATCTGTGAGGATTTCCAATCTAACATTCATTTGGGCAGGGGACAAATGGAAGGCAGATTTCAAAGCACACTATGGACATTTTAACTGTCAGACATGCCATTTGAGCTAACTAACGGTCCCCTGCCCTTGCAACACTTCATCAGTGATGTATTTGGGGCCATTGTGGATCTGCACAGTGTCATCTATTCAGGTGACAGACTTCTTTTTTTTGGAGAACCAAGAGCAGCATGCCCACCACACCTGAACCTGGAGAGGTTTCGGCAGCATGGTCTCAGCACAGAATTCGAAAAGCGTATCTCCGGCCAACTCTCCACAGAGTTTTTGGGCTACATCCTCTCCCCGGAAAATGTTACGATTGATCCAAATAAGGTGGAAGCCATTCATAGATGGGACGAAGTTTGAAGTCCTCAAGAAGACCAGCGCTTCCTAGACTTCACCCGCTTTACCGCTGCTTCGGCCCAGGGTTCTCAGAGCCAATAACCCCCACGAGAGCTCTCCTCCACATAATGGCCACGTTTGTTTGGTCACCCAAGTTCCAAAAAGCCCACAAACAGCTCACAACTGCCTTCACTACTGCACCTATTCGGAGGCTCAGTGCTCATCCTGGAAGTAGACGCATCTACTATGACCACCAGGGCCTGCTTCATTTGCTGGTGCCAGATGTGGGCTGAAATTCAGACTTAGCTTGACTGATGTGACTTCTGCGCTTTCACCAAGGCACCACGCACCAAACTCCTTGGCATTTCAGGCCTCTGGAGACCCTGCCCTGGCCATGGGCAGCCATTGCCAGTAATTTTACCGAATCAAATGGCCACATGATGGAACTGACTCTCATAGATCACCTGACCACGATGGCGTGCTTCATCCTCTTCTGAACATGTACCGTCGATTGATACGACAGATCAGTTCCAAATTTGCAAAGGCCAATGAAACCTTTATTTTGCTAAATGTAGATTTCCCACTGATTTCATGTCATGCTACAAATAACCTCTCCAAAATTCCCAGCTATCGACCTGGGTCAACGAATCCAACACCTGCAAGAAGAATGAAGGGAGCCCCTTCAGGACACTTGGAAGGAGTTCAGATACTGTATGGACTGCTGATGACAAGAGGGAAGCCATTTGCTGAAGGGAGGTACAAAGTCCCTGGCACTGACCAAATCCCTAAGCTCTGTCCATGGCAGCAGTTCCTGGCCCATCCCCTTTGCTGACATTCTGATAACATCTTCCTCCCCTGGGTCTAGGGAGCAAACTCTGGGTCCCTTCCCTCACTCTGGCACAATCTGTGCCCAGAGTGTCTGAGTCCCTCACCGAAAATGGGTCTCTCCTCCCTTCTCCTCCCTGTGGGGTGGGGGAGACTTGTACCCCCATTTTACAGACAGGGAATGAAGGTGAGGAAGTGACGTCTCCAAGGTCACACCGAGCAATGTGGGGGAGAGCTGGGAACTGACTGGGTTCTACAGGAGTGCCCTCCCCACAGGGGCAGCTTCACTTTCTGCCCTTCCTCCTCTCCTTCCCTCTTGACCCGTCTTTGAAGGGGGCTCTGAAAGGGAAATGAGCAAGGGTTTCCTCTCCGCTCTGTCTTCCAGGTTCTGGGATCTGTCCATGTCGCCAACAGCAATGCAGCCTGCAGCTGGCCCGGCTTGGGGAGCCATGGCCTCATCCTGTGAAATCGAGAAGTACTGGCTCTCTGGGATGCTTAGATGGAAAACCACACACCCCACCCGGAGGTAGGAGACACCCATTCCCAGGTTGTCCTGAGGAGCCGCAATTCCTCCAGGAGCTGGGGAAGGGCACAGTGATCAGTTTATCAAAAGGTAGGGAAGGATCGTGTAAGAAGAAGGTCTAAGAGAGAAGGAGCATGAGCTACTCTCTGTATTTGGGCATGGCAGGGATCAAGAGAAGGGACAGGGGCTGTTAGAGGGCAATGGTGAGGTACAAGGGGTGTCAGAGGTGGGGGCAAGGCCTGAAAAGTTCAGATACATTAGAACAATTGTGCCAGAGACTCACCGGTTGAGGTGCTGAAAGCTCTGAACTAGGGTTGGCCAAAATCATCCTCCTCAGATGGGAACATCCCAAAAGTCTGTAGAAGCTCAGCCTCTGAGGTGAACGTTGTGGCCCCAACCTCTCTGCTCTGTACCTCACAGGATTCCCACTGGCTGTTCCAATCCAGGATGAAAACTATGCCACCGAAGTCTCACAGCACCTGGGCAGTGAAGTGGCCACTTAAACCCACTGTGATGCACAGACCTTGCCCTGGCTCTCTGCACAGGGCTGAATTTCACCCATTCAGAGTGTAAGGAAATAATTGGCTGAAGGCCTTTTTCTGCTCGGATGTGGTTCTAGGGGGAAAGAACCATGGAGATTTTTAACCTGTATTGCTCCCGGGACTGGTGCTGCAGTGATGCAGAGAAGTGCTGATGCACTGGATTTTTTTGGATTCCCCCCCCTCCCGCTATTAATCCACTCTCTTCCTCTCTTTTAACTGGTATTCTAAGGGCACCCCATGCTTCATGTGGGTATTCTTGGGTGGGCAGATTGCATCAGACCTGCACCACAATAAATACTAGTGAATGACATATGCAGACACTAAAGTTCTGCAGCCTAATTCTCAGAAACTTTCCTCTTCAATGTAGAATCAGGATTTTGTTTTTAATTTATTTTTTGAAGGTGCTAAGCAGATGCTACCCTGTAATAAGAGGAAACAGAAGCAAAAACTGAAAGAATGTTACTTAAACCAATGAACAGATGCAGAGAGTGGAAACACAGCAAAGCAAGCGAATGTATCCTGTGAGTAAATAACCTGGAAGCAAATGGGGGAGAAAACCTCATCTGGGTAATTGTGGTTCTTGGGATAAAGATCAGGTTCCTGGTGCGTAGCCTGGCTGAGATTCTGCCTTTTCCCTGGATCCCAGACCTGGGCTTCACACGTCATTCTCCTTATTTTATTCCTAGGGAAAAAGGATCCCCAAAGGAGGTGTGAGGATCTTCGACTAATGTCTGCAAGAAGCTTCAGCCACCTTCACTGGTAGAAGTCACTTTCTTTCCTACAATGCCACTAGTGCCCTTTCTGCTCTCCAGGCCTGCTCCCTGCAGCAGGACAGAGACACCCCTTAACTCCCCGAGTCCTGATTTCCTGCCATTCAAGGGTCTGGGGGCTTGCATTGCCCCCACCCCCACCATCAGATACTTTTCCGATGGGAATCTCCCTAGAGCAGGGGAGAAATCTGTTCTTCCTTTAGAACCAGTCTGCTCAGTAAATCAACCCACACTGACCTCATCTTGGCTGCTTTGTTTATCCATGATTAGTGGTGTTGCCGGCACCCTGTGCCGAGAGGCTGAACAACAGCTTGAGTTGGTTCGTTACCTGGTGTGCTGCACCCAATAATCACAACGGGGTGGAGAAACAGAAAAGTTTATTTGCAGCTGCAAAAAGGTACAGGGAGAATAAAATCTCAAATCCTGCACACAGAGCAGGAAGTTACACAGGCTTTTATACATTCTTTTTTCCAGCATACTTATCCAATAGCAAGCTGCCCCAAGTATCCATATAGCCAGCCAATCCAGTTCCCAGCTAGTTCCCTGATTTTCTGTATCATTTGTTAAACTATACATAAAGCTGCTTTATTTAGCATTGTTCTTCCATCTTTCCCCTGTTTGGCCTTGCTTAGTTGCAGGCAGTCTGACTCTGCAACATATTGTTGCAGATTCTTAGCATAACTGCTGTGTGTGCCTCCAGGCTGGGGCGGGGGGGGGGCAAGGACACGTGGGCCTAGTACGCAGAGCTGCTGCGAGTGCCTCCAGGCAGGAGGGGGGGCCAAGGACACTTGGGCCTAGTGCGAGGGGGCTTTATCGACAGTCGTGGTCTTCCATCCCCTCGAGTTACCTAGTGGCCATGCCCCAGTGTCCCCAACAGTGGTATCTTTGGAAATTCCTTCGCGTGTGGGGGAGTGAGGTGGAGCGGGGGATACGGGAGCTCCAGCAGATTCCCCTGAAGAACACCACCCTGTCTTTCTCTGGTCAGGGTCGGACTAGCCGTCCATTGCAGAGGTGAAGACCAGATGGGAGCTGCTGGATTGACCTTGATGCCATGTCCTTGTGTGGATGAAGGACCTACATCTCAGGGATGGCCAGCAGCAGATGTACCATGTGTCCAGGAATGGTCTGAACAACCTACACTGACAGGTAAGTAAAGTCATGGCCACATGCAGTGGTGAGCTGGAGCCGGTTCGCACGAACCGGTTGTTACATTTTGAAGCCATTTTAGAACCATTTGTTAACCCGCTTCCCTGCAGGGGGCGCTGAGGCTTTGATGGGCTCCGGCCGGGAAGTGATGTAATTCCTCCTCTGGCCGCCGGGGGCGCTGTGCTGTGGAAGCCACGTGGGCTGCCGCCTGGCCCTGGGCATGAGCCCTGGGGCTGCTGCTGCTCCCCTGGCCCTGGGGCTCCCACTACTGCCTGCTGGGTCCCCGGCTGCTCTGCTGGGCCTGGGCTGCATCCTGCTGCTCTCCCCGTGAGCACCCACCACCCTGCCCGCAGCCAGCCCCCGTCTCCAGCCACCCCCCACCCCCTGCCCGCAGCCAGCCCCTGCCGCACCCCCTGCCCGCAGCCAGCCCCTGCCCACAGCCAGCCCCTGTCTCCAGCCACTGCCGCTCCCCCTGCCTGCAGCCAGCCCCTGGTGCTGCTGCTGCTCCCCTGGCCCTGGGGCTCCCACTACTGCCTGCTGGGTCCCTGGCTGCTCTGCTGGGCCTGGGCTACGTCCTGCTGCTCTTCCCGTGAGCACCCACCACCCTGCCCACAGCCAGCCCCTGTCTCCAGCCACCCTCTTCCGCTCCCCCTGCCTGCAGCCACCCCCTGCCGCACCCCCTGCCCGCAGCCAGCCCCTGTCTCCAGCCACCCCCTGCTGCTCCCACCCCCACATCCACTGGTGCCCTGCTGTTCCCAGGGCAGTAACCCTGCACACCTGCTTCAATGATGGGGAGAGGGAGCAGCTGGGACCTACACATGTGCACACCCTAGGGTGACCAGACAGCAAGTGTGAAAAATCAGGACACGGGGTGGGGGGTAATAGGAGCCGGGGGGTAATAGGAGCCTATATAAGAAAAAGACCCCAAAATCAGGACTGTCCCTATAAAATCAGGACATCTGGTCACCCTAGCACACCCCCAGGGTGTGGCGGGGACCCACACATGTGAGCTCCTTTTTAGTATAGGCCCATCTTTTTAAAAAAGAACTTTAGGCAGGATTAATATACATCCATATTTTCCCAGGCAGGTCAGGCTTTTTGGTTCTTAAATCGCCGTCCAGGAGGAATTTTTAAATTTTAAAAATTCCTCTCGGGAAAATACAGACTTATGCTAACTCTGTTTGTACAAAAAATACATACTGGGGCACATCCCTTAAATCAGAACTTTTTATAGGGAACCGGTTGTTAAGATTTTGGCAGCTCATCACTGGCCACATGTAGACACCACAGGAATTGGGGGGATTGAACCAGGGTCCTTCAGCACAAGCTCCGCTCACTCATTGTCAACCAATCCAGCTCCACCCACTAGACCTCACCCCCTTTCACAGTCACAGAATCCAGGAGCCCTAAGTCTCAGATCCATGCCTCACATCACAAGGCCAAATATCCTCCCTTTATGGGTGCTGTAGAAGGGACCATCTGCACAGACCCCTCTACATTCCCCCCATCAGAGACTGCAGCCACGGGTGACCAGTGAATGAGCAGAGATCTCCCCTGTGGGAATCAGAGGGGCTGCACATTTGGGGTTTCACAGGGAAGGCGTCTGGCAGCCATTAACAGACTGACCCTGTGAAGAGATTTTCCATCTCTAACAAAGGGTTTCTGTTCCCCCAGATCTCAGCCGCTCAGCAGAATGCAGGAGAGCCGAGTGCTGATGGGCTAGAGGGGTCACAGGAGTCACCGTGCAGCAGCTGTGGTGTCTGCAGTCAGCATGGGCCAAACCCTGTGCTCCAGGCTGTTTCTCTGGATTGCGAAGGGGAGTTTGGCTTGGGGAATCGGTTGCTGGTGCCTGTGTCCACAACTGGGATGTTTTCAGGAGACTACTCAATGGTCCATGAAGCGCCATCCAAGCAAGTGGAGAGTGGACATTAAAGAGCGAGGCTGGGACCTCCACGGAGCTGCTGCAGTCCAGCATCCACAGCCAGAAGAGAGACAATGGGAAAGGTACGGAGATGGCTGGCCACAGCAGCAGCCGCCATCTCATAAACCTCTGCTCTTGCTCTACACAACAGAGGCAGGACAAAGAGCCACACAGTGAGAGCTTGGGTTGCAATGAGCAATACACGGTTTTTCAGTAGATTATGCTGCTCTGACAGTCTACTGCCTGTAATGTGCACATCCAGCCTCCCAGGCTGACCTCAGTGGGAGTTAGGTGCTCTGTGCCCACAGGACACGGCTGGCCTTACTAGGAGGTGAACTGAGGTGGTCGACTCAGGTGCCAGACTGTGGGGGGCACCAGTAGGACCCAGAGTGTAGAAAACTGTGTCTGCTGCTGGTGCATGTGGATTCTCTCTGCTCGAGATGCACAGAGAGGGTGGAGTGCTGTGCTGGAGGCAGGAGGGCACAAGAGACATAACAGGCAGGCAGGAGAAAAGGTGAGAGAGAATTACAGAAAGCAGCAGGAGCTGCAGGGAGAGAGAGGAGGAGGAGCCTCTTATGTACCTCTCTAGCACGCCCAGGAGCCTGGACTGATTAACCCCAGCTTCTCAGGGAGCTTCCTGTTTCCTGCTGCTTCCCTGAACCCACGTGAGGAGAACAGGAAGTCAGCTGAGGTAGTAGGAGCCAGTTAGGCCCTTAAGACGCTGATTACTTCCCTCACTCAGGCCCTGCTACCAGCCTGCTTATTTGTCCCCTTCAACTGAGCGTTGAGAGCCACTATAGCTGGCACAGAACAGCAGTCATGAGTGAAAGAAGAAAACGTCCCTCTGAGGCAGCATTCAGAAAAAGAGAAATGCTTCTTTTGCTTTCTTTATCTAAGCAGGAAGGAGCTCTCCTGTGATACGTAGACACAAATGTTCACGGTGAGCCTTCCGGCCCCAGTAAGGGTGTGAGTGGTGAGGAGATACCTCATCTTCCAGTTAGTCAGAGTGCAGGTGACCTGGCAGCTACTGCAGCATCCATATCTGCATCTCCAATGGATGTAACCATGCACGATCCTGAAGAAAAGTGTAGCTCAGAGAAGAGTGTGGTGGAGGCGCAAGAAACTGCTGCTGCTGAGTTGAATTCCTTGAGTCTAGATGATCCAGGACTGTGGACCCACTTGAGCAGTAGCCTGAGGGACTTCCTTGTACTGCACGGGCCACAGCAAGTGAAAAACTTCATGTTCCCCAAAGACAATGAAAATAGTAGTTCCCATCCAACACATTACTGGCATGAAATCCCCAATGGTGAGAAAGTGGAGAGGCCACGGCTTATGTATTCAAAAATCGAAAATACTGAATTCTAATGTTCCAGCCTCTTTGGGCTCTACAGAAACAAAGGACTGGAAAAATCTGGCTAGAAATCTGGCATGCCATGAGAAGGCAGCAAATCACCAGAGAGCATTTTATAGGTGAAAAATCTTGAGATGAGACTAAGGTTAAAGGCCTCCATAGATGATCAGCATCAAGAGAAGATTGCATCAGAGTCTCTTTCCTGGCAAAATGTTCGGAAAAGGCTCCTTGCCATTGTGAGAATGCTTGCTACCCAAAAACCTAGCACTGCGTGGCATGTCAGATCAGCTGTATGTGCCAAACAATGGAAACTTCCTTAAAATTGTGGAGCTGATGGCTGAGTTTGGTGCTGTACTCCAGGAGCTTCTAAGAAGTGTCATCACCCAAGAAATGTACACACACTACTACCTTGGAAAACCATTTAAAATGAGATCATTCAGTTACTGGCAACAAAAGTCAAATGGATGATTGTGGGAGATCTTAAGTCAGCAAGATATTACCCTGTTATTCTGGACTGCACACCTGACATCAGCCATACGGAACACACGCCTTTCATGGCGAGTGTTGTGTGCAGGCCACAGAATCTCACCCACCCACTCCTACAATAAACCTCTCACCTGCGTCTGAGCTATTGAAGTCCTCAAATCATGGTTTAAAGACTTCAAGGTGCAGAGAATCCTCCAGCAAGTGACCCGTGCCCTATGCTGCAGAGGAAGGCAAAAGAACCCCAGGGCTTCTGCCAGTCTGCCCTGGGGGAAAATTCCTTCCTGACCCCAAATATGGCAATCAGCTGAACCCTGAGCATGTGGGCAAGATTCACCAGCCAGATACTACAGAGAACTCTTTTCTGGGTAACTCACATCCCATTCCATCCAACATCCCGTCCCAGGCCACTAGGCCCCATCTACCACAAATAGTCAAAGATCAATTAATTGCCAAAATCATGTTAACCCATCATACTATCTCCTCCACAAATTTATCAAGCTTAATCTTGAAACCAGCTAGGTCTTTTGCCCCCACTGCTTCCCTTGGAAGGCTGTTCCAGAACTTCACTCCTCTGATGGTACTCTCCTCTAATTTCAAGTCTAAACTTCCTGTGGAAGTAACAAAAAGGGATTTAAGTTCAGCCATCTTAGTTCTGTTGAAAAGAAAGCAAAAGTCAGGCTAACTCTAATGCAAAACTTGTAAAGGCAAAACTGGTAAGCGTATAAAAATTGCAAAGCAAAGTTGGTTTTAACCTTGCCTTACAATAACAATAAAATGTAATTGTTTAACATTTTTTGCTACAAATAAAATATAAACAAGTATAAACAAAACAAAGCTTTATTATTACATAAATAATAAAAAGCTATAAATACTTGCTTTACATTTTTTATACTTTAAAAATTTGCGTAAGGACACTCTGTCCAAACGGACGTCTTCCTTCTTGCAATTGCCTAAAAATAAAACTGTCTCTAACTTGTTGCATCCAAACTAAAAGTAAGAACTTGTTTTCTTCCACAATTTGGTGCCGTGACTCAGATAACGATTCCCGGCTAAAACAGCAGCAACTACTACAAACCTTTCCCCTTCAAAGTCCAAAGCACCAAACAAAAGGTAAAAAAACCCTATAAAAATCGATACTGGGGTATCAAAAAAAAAATCCTAACCATGGGACTGTCTGTCCCTTTGGGCTCACGCCATGCAAACTTATTTATTATGCAACAAGGCCAAATGCACAGTGGTGCTGAAAAACTTTTTTCCGCACCCCCAATATGAGGTTGAGGTCAAACCTAATCAAAGCTAAAAATTTTTGCTGCCTCAATAAGGGTGTATTACGTCCAAACATAAAACATTAAGGTTATAGATTAAAAAAATGCATCTAAATATAAAAGTAAATAAAATAAAAGTAAATAATAAATGTGTAAAATGTAAGTGCCGTTATCGAGGTCTGGGACTTAAGCTAACTTCAGGCACACCAGGGCCCTCACTCTCTAAGTAAAAAAGTTCTAAACATAAGGGGGGAGGGGTCAGCCAAACCTCGTGACCCAGCAAACAGTGCAAAAAAGTAAAAGCCCTTCCTACTTATAAACTGCTACCCCGCAAACCCTTTCCCTAAAGTATATAAAAATCTTTTTAGCTTTTAAGCAGCTAACACAGCAAACAAAATAAATAAATAAAATCATACACGTCAAAAAAAAAGCTACAAAAACCTCCATAAGTCTCAAGTGCAAAAGCCAAAAAACTCCCTCCCCAAATTAAAAACTCAAGTACAAAATGTAAAAACTAAATGTAATGCAACCAAATGCCTCCCTACCCAAACTATATTGTTAACCCTCTCAGCTCTTTCATATCCCCAATTAGTTAAAGCTAAATGAAAAAAACAATAAGGGGGGGGGAGGGTTAATTTAAAAGTCAGTTTGGCCTAAAAATAAAAAAAAGCTGCCCTGCATTCAAAAATCAAAAAACAGAGACCAAGCCAAGTAGAAAAAAAACTGCTTTCACACCCAGCTGGCTGAAAAAAAATATAAACACACATAAAACAAAAAGCAAATAAGTTGCAAAACTAAAATTACATTTGCAAATATTGGCTGCCTGGTAAAACCCAACAGTCTGCCTTTGCAACCCTAAAGCCAGAATGGTTTGAAAACGCTAAAAAGGCCACAAACAGCCGGCGTAAACTAAAATACCAAGCAAAGATCCCTAAAAGGAACGCCCCCAAAAACCCAGGGCATAAAAATCGCTCCGAAAAGGAAAAGCAAGTTACAAAATTTTGCAGCGTACCTCTAAACAATCTATACACAAAACAACCTACCATCCACCTCTCTCTCTCAATCTCTCTCTCCTACCCCCAGGGCTGGCTAGCCCGGGCAGCGTGTGTACATGTATAAAAGTGGGTCAAGGTTTAAGTATTAACATTTTTTCTTCCTTTAAGTGACGTAAAAGCAGTTCCTACACTCACCACTGTGTTAGTTTATTAATAAAGATTTAAAATTCAGTCACATGGTGTGTGCTCTTCATCTCCGCCCCTGCGATCCTGTGGTCTTAGCCTAATTAACTAAGGCACAGGCAAATTGGTAACAAAAAATCTGAGACAGTTGAAGAAAAAATTGCAAAGGGAAAAAGCCCTGAACAGTGCACACCATCTATCTGTTTTATCCTTGTTATTTTACGCTTGCTTTGTTTGGCACTGTTGGTATTATAGGTTAAAAATTGCATAATTAAAAATAAGCCCCACTCTCCATTGTAGTATGCCTAAAAACCAAAAAAACGGTTTAGCATTCCGCTCTCCACCCCGGGCTGCAAACAAAGGGTGCAGGTGGGTCTACCCCAAGTCATAGCAAAACTAAGCAATAAAAAAAAAATTAAAAAATATGTGTACCCAACAGCTCAAAAAAATGAAGCAACTAAAAGCATAAATCACTATCCAAGCAGCAACTCAAACCTCCGCCCAAAACAAGTTGCAAGCCTTAAAACAAAACCTCCAGGCAAAAAAAGCGGAACGCACATGCCTGAAGCCCTGGCTAAGCAAGTACCAGCCCTTCAGGAACATGTGAAAATGTAAGCATGTGTGCTCAGCATATGCCGCAATGGCCGTGTTGTTGCCGTAAAAAAACATGAAACAGTGAGAATGCCAATTGGCCATGCATTCTGCCCAGGTGGCCAGCCTCACACGCCACCACCCGGGTAGCCCTTGGAAATAAAAATGTTTCCAAAAAAATAACCCAAAGGGGTGGGGGCTAATTCAAAAGCCCACCCTCCTTGCTAAAGTGGTAAAAAAACAAGGCTTGTACCCATAAAAAGGAACGGTTCTGCAAAAAAAGCAAAATCGGGCCCAAGCAAGCAACACAAATTTTTTTTTTTAAAGTTAAAAACTTTAAAAGCATAGCTAATAACAAGCATCAAAAATTTAAATCCCTAGAACAATTAATTAACTTAGATTTTACTATTTTAAGTGTCATTTTAAAAAATAAGTAATTTTAAAAAAATAAAGTTAACTCTATAATTGCTAAAAAAATTAAGTAGTTAAATTTTACAAAATGCTGGGAAGAAAAAAGAAATTCTTGGTTTCTTTGCAGCCAGTTGAAAGAAAAAAAAAGGGCCCTTTTCAAAAAAAGGTCTGCAAATAAATCCAGGCAAAAAAAAAATGATTTAATTAAAATCATTTGGCCATAAACATTTTAGTCAAATGAGCTAAAAATACATAAGGGGTTTTATTAAAACCTAACTGCCCCAGGAAAAAAACGGGGGCTTAAAATGGGTTCAAGCAGCCGTAAAATCTGCAGAACAATGCCAGGCATTAATAAAATGTGTTAGGTCTCTGTATTCACAGGTAAGACAAGTCCTGCTCCAAGAAACTTCACCCAGCCTGCCATTGGTTAAAAAACAGGTAACTGGGTCTACGTACAGGTCCATCAACACAAAACTGCTCTGGCCCCACGCTAAAAAGGCCCTTAGCAAGTCCTGCTAACTACCAACACTGCTGTAAAGTGCCAAGAGCTCACTGCCTGAACCCATGCTTCTTTCTGCAAAAAAGTCGCTCGGCCTCAAAATAACTCCACTTCAACTACTAATCAGCCTGTCCCTCCTTCTGGTATTGCTTTTCCTCCTTCTGGACAGCAAAACTAACAAACAAACCAACAAACTGAAGTGCTTGTAACCGCTCACTTGTCCAGTAATGAAATTACCACACAGCCAGCATTTGCCAAAAAAACCCAGACCACTGCAGGGTAACGTGCTGGTCATTCTCCCCTGCATGGTACTAAACCACAACTGCTTCAAACAAAAAAAACCCGCTCTCTCTGCTAAAACTGCCAACGTCCAAAAATTCCTAACTACAAAAAATATTAAAAACTAACCCTGGTAAAAAACCAAAAAATTATACACTGGCCAAAAAAGCCTTGTAAAACCCATGCTTAACAAAGTGGTATTAATTAAATGTGGGGCTTTATTCAACAGGCTGCGCCCTATGTTTTTAAATAAGTATCTTCAGCATGTATTGTCCTTTCTGATTGGCTGTTAAATAACAAATACCAGAAACGCCTTGTTGACACTGCCCCCGCCATTTTGTCCACTATACTATCCCCCGTAACACATCCAAGTACAGACAATACCATAGAGTCTAATAACACCCAATAGCCAAGGCCTTCCCACTTTAGTAATTTATTTAAATATTGTTTAAAAATATTTTTAACGTTCAAAATATCCCATATAAGCAAACAATTAAGTAATACAAACCGGTCAGTAAAAGTAAAGGTATATCACATGACTACAAATAAGCCTAAAAAATTTAAAATGTAAATTAGTGGGTTTTATAATGGGGTTAATATAATGGCCATTCCAGGGGTCTGTAGTATATATATAAAAAATGGGTCCTTATTGATTTTGGTGACCCAATTAGAAAATAATTAAATTCATATTTAAAAAAGGTGTGTTCTGCCACCAAAAAATTACCTGTACTAAAATAGTCCCAGTAATTAATAACCTAATCTGTACCATATTGCAATATACCCCTTCCTATGCTATTCATGTCAATGCTTCTTAAAGGTACATAAAAAAATTTAAACAAATGTGGTACCGTATTTATTGAAAAAAAAGTTTTAAAATACTAATTTACAGTAATTTATGTTCCATTAAAAATTGTAAAATTTGTTTGGCCCTATCTCATTTCAGGTCAATTTTATATATCCAAACTGCTCCAAGGGGGCTGCTGTTCTGTTGGCACAACAAAGGCCCTGGGTCTCCTCTAGAAAAAGGAAATCTGGTAAAACACCTGTAAAATGGTGCCAGGAGTGCAGCAGCAATTTAAAACATTTCAAGGCCAACAGCATAATAAAAAATTAAAACAGCTAAAAAAGGCCACTGGTCTTATTACTAAAGGACAGTCAACCCAGGTACAGGCTAAAGTTGGTAAATTACATGTTATCTCCACCCTTAGTTCAAGGACCCAAAAGCGGTTAACAAAAATGGTATTAAATATCACTAAGGCAAAAAAAAATGCAGTAAAATCTGGCATGTTCAAACATGCAGAATTTCCCAGATAACCAGCTAACGGCCATTCAAAGTGACCTTAAGCATCAGGCTTGGTCCATTGCCCTTACTAGTGCTTCAAAAGTGCCATCTCATCTGTGGCCGTAAAAACAAACTCAAATGTTTTCAGGGTAAAGTTTCAGGCACTCTCAGTGCTCCTTCCAAGCCTATGGGCCGGTTAAAGGGGTGTGGGCTCCCACATACCAAATCCTGCCAGGTCCATAAAAAAAATGCAGGTAAAGTTAAATAATTCACCGTAATATTTAAAAAATTAAACCACCTTGTATGCCTAGCCAATTTGTTGTCAGTGCTCCTAAAATAACACCTAATGTTTAAATAAAAATAAAAAAATAATAAACACTTTGGCCTTTAAAGCCCCCACAGCTTCAGTGCGTACAAAAGCTAAAGCCAAAAAAAGTCGTCACTGTTTATAACAATGGTTGTTAAAAAGGTAGCAAACAGAAAACGACCCGAACAAAACACCGAATTTCCCAGTTAGTAACAGCTGTGTAAATGTTGAGGCCACCACTTTGTAAAATATACATTTTAATCTCATCACTGCTGCCAACAATTCCATTATTGGCCTGCAAATAAAGTCCTACAATTAAATCTTAGGTTTCAAATACCTTTGAATTAAACTACCTTCATACCAAACCAATTCCAAAACCTACACTCACTCCTACCAAAGGTTCAAAAAAATTCTAAATTACAAGGTCAAATTTATGCACTTCAAGTTATATTGTATTTATGTACTTCATTGATGTACATATATATTTATGTACTTCAAAGTATATTATATTATACTTCGAATTATATATTCAATTAAAAACCATGCATTCCACAGTTTTGAAAGTGTCTATCATAAAGTAGTGTGTTATGTAACTAAGGCTATAAATCAACCCCAGCAGATTGTTACAATAAAAACAGTAATGTTTATACTGTTTTCATGTAGTTTAAAAATATGTTGTTGTAAAAAATGTAATAACAAAAATACCTTTCATGTTCAAACAGTATGCTTTGTTGTTATATCCAGTCACAGTTGATAAGGCTAACCATTTAATCTACAATCAAAAATACAAAATCTAATAAAAATAAAAAATATAAAATGGTAGTTGTGCTAAAAAATGCACAAAAGGCGGGGGGAGAGTGTAAAAACAAAATTAAAAAACATTAAATGTCGGCCTCTCAGTTGATTTAAAAACAAAGCAACAGTCAGGCTAATGCAGAACCATAATAACGCAAAATATGTAAAGGCAGACCTGCTTAAGCGTATAAAAAACTGCAAACAAAGCTGTTTAACCTTGCCTTAAAATAAAAATAAAATGTAATTGTTAGCAAAAATTTTTTAAAACAAATAAAATATCAAAAAAGTATAAACAAAGACACCATCTTATATAATCAAAGGGTATAAATACCGCTTTATATTGTTTATACTTTAAAAAACTACTAAGGCAAAGGTATTCTTCATCCATTGCATTTCTTCCCTTGCAATTGCTTAAAAATAAACTCTTTTTGGCTTGTTGCATTCAAACTAATATATATATATATATATATATATATATATTTTCTTCCACAGTACTAAACCACAATTGCTCCAAAACAAACAAACAAACAAAACAAACAAACAAAGCCGCTCACTCTGCTAAAACCGCCAAAGTCCAAAAATTCCTAACTACAAAGAACATTAAAAACTGGCCCTGGTAAACAAGGCGAAGCGTTATACACTGGCAAAAAAAAAAAACCCTTGTAAAATCCATGCTTAATAGTGTGGTATTAATGGGGTTTGGGGGTTTATTCCAAGGCTGCGCCCTGTGTTTTTCAATAAGTACCTTCAGCATGTATTGCCCTCCCTAATTCGCTTTCAAATAACAAATACCAAAGGTGCCTTGTTGCCACTGCCCCTGCCATTCCCTCCGTGATACTTCTACCCCCGTAACACATCCAAATACAAACAACATCAGATATTCTAATAAAACCCAATGGCCAAGGCCTTCACATTTTAATAATGTAATTAAATATTGTTTAAAAAATTAGGTTAAAGGTTCAAAATATCCTATCTAAGAAAACAATTAAATAAAAAACAAACTAGTCCATAAAAAGAAAAGTATACAATATCACTACAAATAAGCCTCAAAAATCTAAAATTAAAATTAGTGGATTTTATAGCGGGGTTAATATAAAAGCCATCTTAGGGGTCTATAATATGTCATAAAAAAGGTCCTTATTGTTTTTGGTTGCCCAATTAGTAAAGAACCAAATTCATATTTAAAAAAGGGTGTGTTCTGCCACCAAAAATTTACCTGAACTAAAATAGTCCCAGTAATTAATAACCTAATCTGTACCATGTTGCAAAATACCCCTCCTATGCTATTCATGTCAATGCTTCTTAAAAGTATTTTAAATTATATAAACAACAAATGTGGTATGGTACTTTACTAAAATAAATGTGTTAAAGTAATAGTAATTAATGCTATATTAAAAACTATAAAATTTACCCTTGCCCTATTTAGCTTTCAGGTCACATATATCTATCCCAACTGCTCCAAAAAAGCTGCCATTTGGTGAGCAGAGCAAAGCGCCCGTGTCTCCTCTAAAAAAATATTGGGTCAAACACCTGTCAAGTGGGGCCAATAGTGCAGCAGCAATTGAAAACATTTATAGAAGCCAACAACATAATAAAAAATCAGGGCAGCTAAAAAAGGCCACTAGTCTTATGACTGAAGCACAGTTAACCAAAGTGCAAGCTGAAATGGGTAAATTACATGTTATCTCCGCCCTTAGGTTAATAACCCAAAAGCTGTTAATAACAATGGTATTAAATATCACTAAGGCAAAAAAAATTGCAATAAAATCTGGCATGTTCAAAATTTCCTAAATAACCAGCTAATGGCCATTCACAGTAACTTTAAGCACCAGGCCTGGCCCACTGCCCTTACTCGTGCTTCAAAAGTGCCATCTGATCTGTGGCCGTAAAAACAAACTTAAACGTTTTAAGGGTAAAGTTGCAGGCACTCGCAGTGCTCCTGCCAAGCCTACGGGCCGGTGAAAGGGGTGTGGGCTCCCACATACCAAATCCTGCCGGGTCCGTAAAAACAATGCATAGAACATGAAACAATTCACGGTAATATTAAAAAAATTAATTCCCCTGGTATGCCGAGCCAATTTGTTGTCAGTGCTCCTAAAATAACACCCAATGTTTACATAAAAATAAAAAGCCAATAAACATTTTTGGCCTTTAAAGCCCCCACAGCCTCAGTGCGTACAAAAGCAAAAGCCAAAAAAAAAAATTTGTCACTGTTTCTAACAGCGTTTGTTAAAAAAGTAGAAAACAAAAACCAACCCTAACAAAACACCTGCTCTTCCAAGCTAGTTACAGCTGTGTAAACGTTAAGGTCACCATTTGCAAAACATACATTTTAATTTCACCATTGCTGCAAAAAATCCTTATCTATTGGTCTGCAAATAAAATCCTATAATTAAATCTTAGGCTTCAAATACCCTTTCATTAAACCACCTTAATACCTGACCAATTCCAAAACCTACACTCACTGCTACCAAAGGTTCAAAAAATCTCTAAATTACAAGGCCAAATCTATGTGCTTCAAAATATATATCAAATTAAAAAACATGCCTTTCATACCCTCTATAAAGCATTTATCTTATGGACTAATTATAATATATTGTGCTATGCAACTAAGGCTACAAAATAACTCCAGCATATTATTACACTAAACACATTAATGTTTGTATTGTTTTTGTTTAATTAAAAAATATGTTATTGTTGTTATAAAAAACAGAATAACAAAAATACTTTTCATGTTCATACTAATTATGCATTATCGTTACATCCAACCAAAAGTTATGGAGCCGATCCTTTTAATCTAATATCAAAAATACAAGGTCTAACAAAATAAAAGTTTAAAAATGATGGTTGGGCTAAAAGCACTGAAGAGGGGAGTGTGAAAGTAAAAAAGGGCATTTAAGTGCAGCCATCTTAGTTCTGTTAAAAAAAAAAAAAAAAGCAAAAGTCAGGGTAACTCTAACCCCTAAGAATTCAAAACTTCTAAAGTCAAAACTGGTGTAAGCGTACAAAAATTGCAAAGCAAAAACCTTGCCTTAAAAGAACAATAAAATGTAATTGTAGCAAAAACATGTTAAAAACAAATACAATATAAAAAATGTATAGACAAAGCATAGCTTTATGTAATAAAAAGGTATAAATACTTGCTTTACATTGTTTATACTTTAAAAATTTGCATAAAAACAGACACCCTGTCCAAACGGCTGTCTTCCTTCTTGCAATTGCCTAAAAATAAAACTGTCTCTAACTTGTTGCATGCAAACTAAAAGTAAGAACTTGTCTTCTTCCACAGTATCCATTTGTTCTTGTGTCCACATTGGTACTGAGCTTAAAGAATTCCTCTCCCTCCATGGTATTTATCCCTCCGATGTATTTACAGAGAGCAATCACATGTTCCCTCAGCCTTCTTTTGGTTAGGCTAAAGCAGCCAAGCTCCTTGAGTCTCCTTTCATAAGACAGGTTTTCCATTTCTCGGATCATCCTAGTAGCTCTTCTCTGTACCTGTTCCTGTATCCTTCTTAAACATGGGAGATCAGAACTGCACACAGTCTTCCAGATGAGGTCTCACCAGTGCCTTGTAGAACGGTACTAACACCTCCTTATCTCTACTGGAAATACCTCACCTGATGCATGCCAAAACCGCATTAGCTTTCTTCACGGCCATATCACATTGGTGGCCCATAGTCATCCTGCGGTCAACCAATCCTCCAAGGGCCTTCTCCTCCTCTGTTACTTCCAATTGATGCATCTCCAGCTTATAACTAAAATTCTTGTTATTAATCCCTAAATGCATGACCTTACACTTCTCACTATTAATTTTCATCCTATGACTATTACTCCAGTTTACAAGGTCATTCAGGTCTTCCTGTATGATATCCCGGTCCTTCTCTGAATTGGCAGTACCTTCCAGCTTTGTGTCACACACAAACATTATTAGTGTACACTCACTTTTTGTGCCGAGGTCAGTAATAAAAAGATTAAATAAGATTGGTCCCAAAACCGATCCCTGAGGAACTCCACTGGTAACCTCCCTCCAGCTTGACAGTTCACCTTTCAGTAGGACCCTCTGTAATAATTAGTATTCTTGAACTAATAATTCCCCATGTAGCACCATAACAAACGCCTTACTGAAATCTAGCTAAATTAGATCCACTGTGTTTCCTTTGTCTAAAAAATCTGTTACTGTCTCAAGGAAGGAGATCAGGTTGGTCTGGCACGATCTACCTTTTGTAAAACCATGTTGTATTTTGTCCCATTTACCATTGACCTCAATGTCCTTAACTACTTTCTCCTTCAAATTTTTTTCTATACTACAGATGTCAAACTAGCAGGCCTGTAGTTACCCGGATCACTTGTTTTCCTTTCTTAAAAATAGGAACTATGTTAGCAATTCTCCAGTCATGTGGTACAACCCCTGCGTTTACAAATTCATTAAAAATTCTTGCTAATGGACTTGCAATTTCATGTGCCAATTCCTTTAATATTCTTGGATGAAGATTATCTGGGCCCCCCATTTAGTCCCATTCAGCTGTTCGAGTTTGGCTTCTACCTCGGATATGGTAATCTCTACCTCCATAGCCTCATTCCCATTTGTCATGCTACCATTACCCTAAGATCCTCATTAGCCTCATTAAAGACAAAGGCAAAGTACTTGTTTAGATATTGGGCCATGCCTAGATATCCTATGATTCTATGATTACCCTTAACTTCCACTCAGTCCTCAGTGTTTAACTGTCCCACTTCTTCTTTCTTTGTTTTCTTCTTATTTATATGGCTATAGAACCTTTTACTATTTGTTTTAATTCCCTTTGCAAGGTCCAACTCTACATGGCTTTTAGCCTTTCTCACTTTATCCCGACATGTTCGAACCTCAATAAGGTAGCTTTCCTTGCTGATCCCTCCCATCTTCCACTCCCTGTATACTTTCTGCTTTGTCTTAATCACCTCTCTGAGATGCTTGCTCATCCAGCTTGGTCTACAAATCCTGCCTATGATTTTTTTCCCCTTTCTTGGGATGCAGGCTTCTGACAGCTTCTGCAACTTTGACTTGCAGGAATCCCAGGCCTCCTCTGCCTTTAGATCCATAAGTTCTTCAGTCCAATCCACTTCCCTAACTAATGTCCTTCATTTTTTTAAAGTTAGCCCTTTTGAAATCAAAAACCCTACTCACAGATCTATTTTTTGTTATCCTTCCCTTCAGGTTAAGGTGAATTGGCTCATGATCACTGGAACCAAGGGTGTCCCCTACAACCATTTATTCTAGGAGGTTCTCACAACTTACCAAAACCAAATCTAAAATGACATCCCCAGTTGTTGGTTCAGCAACTACTTGATGAAGGAATTCATCAGCTATCGCATCTATTAAAATCTGAGCCCTATTATTATTACTAGCACTTGTCCTCCAGTCTATAGCTGGGAAGTTAAAGTCTCCCATGAGCGCACAGTTCCCATGAGTATTTACTTCATTAAAAACATTAAAGAGGTCTCTATCCATAGTGTGGAAGAAAACATGAGTTTTTCATTGTGTCCTCCACTGCTTGGGTCACCACCACTGCTGCCTCTGTGTCTGTCTTTCCCTTCTCACCTCAGTCCTTCTCCTCCAGCAGAACTCCCCCTCAACCTCCTCTGTCTCCAGCTCTGGTGGCTGGCTCCTCTGCCGCTGCAGCCACCTACACTCCTTCCGGCCAGATGAGGGATTTCAAAACGTTCTGAAGAGTGCGCAGAAATGGGTAGAGGAGCTTCACACTGAAGCTATTTCCCCACCCATTCAAGAATACAAGAGTCACCAAAGAAGACGACATTTTGTATATGAGGCACGGGAGAATCTCATAAGAGACCCCAAACAACAATTCAAAGCTGAATTCTTTAACCGGGTGCTAGACTGTGCGATACAATCCGTTGCAGAATGTTTCATGCAGCTCAAGGATCACAGCAGCATATTTGGGATGTTGTAGGATGTTCCCTCCTCACTGTACTGTACTCCTCACTGTACCTGAAGAAGACCTAAACCAGCAATGCAGGGCACTAGAGACCGTGTTGACACATGACGACATGTGCGATATTGATGCAAGTGATATAGGTGATGAACTGAAAGCCCTTTTCAGATACATTCAACAGGATCAACTCCAAAGGCTGTTCTGGAATATACGTGCACAAATAAGATGACCACCATCTTTCCAAATTATTTTGTGGCTCTGTGCATACTTCTAACACTTCCTGTAACAGCTGCCAGGGGAGAACACAGCTTCTCCAAGCTGAAATTAGTAAAATCACATCTACGCTCCACAATGACCCAGGAGAGGCTAGTCGGCCTTGCAACCATCTCAATAGAGTATGAGTTGGCCCAGACTGTGGACCTTGAGGAAGCAGAAGCAGTTCAAATCTCTGCAACTAAGAAGGCACGGAAGCACCACTTTGATTATTCAAACATCAAAATGCCAGTGTTAACTTTCAAATGCCTGAACAGCAAATGTAACTTTTCTTGTCTGCATAGTAAAGTGTACTGACAATTTTTGAACAAGGCATTTAAAGTTGTTAGTTCTCCTTTATTGGGGTAGGTAGCAGAGCAGTACCACGGGCGGAGTAGAACAGAAAGAAGGCAGAATTGAGACCTTTCAAAGTTTTGGCCCAAGCAAGGGGGCATGGGGGTGTCATTTGAGCTCCCCGCCTGATAGGGTGACCAGACAGCAAATGTGAAAAATCAGGAGAGGGGGTGGGGGGGTAATAGGAACCCATATAAGAAAAAGACCCAAAAGTCGGCACTGGCCCTATAAAGTTGGGACATCTGGTCACCCTAATGCCTGAGGTGCCAAAATGTTATGGGCCGGCCCTGGCGGCAGGTGCAGTGTATTGAATAAAACAAACACATACAAAACAGGATGTGATTGAAGAGAATTAGTCATTAAATAACTTATTTCTCTTCTGTTTATCTTGATGGAGGTATTAAATCAGGAATCACAGACTCTGCAAGCCCCAAAGCTGTGGGAGAAAGGTGGCATAAATCCCGAGTTGGAATTAGACTTTCAACAAACCAGAGAGCCGGAGGAGACAGACCTTCCCCAAGACAATGTCCTCTTATCGCCCTTTGTTCTGTAGTGGCAGTGAACATGGTTAGAAGAGATTGGCACTGCCAGGTGTGAATGGGGCTTGTGAGAGTGAACTATTTTCATTGTATTCTGCAGATAATATCGCTCAGATTCAAAAGGAGATGCCGAGTTAACTCGAGCTACACCTCATGCATTGCCCTAACTCGACTCCTGTCCACACAGAAAAACCCTTAAGATGTGCTGCTAATAACTCAAGTGAGCTGGCCCCTCGGGGCACAGGCTAAAGCCTAAGTTAGCACAACTCACCAGCTAACATGATCTTTCTGTAGTATGGATGCACGCTAGCTGCACTTGAGTGCTTCTAATTCTCCAATGCCTTCCCACTCTTCCCCCTGTGTCCCAAGAAAGGACAGACAAGTTCTCCCACCATCCACTGGGAAAGAATCCATACAGTGGCTCAGCTCACTGCTGGGCAAAGAGCCTTGGGATGAGCTCCTAAAAGTCTCAGTGCCCCACCTGAGTGAGTGCAGTGCCAGTCTGGAAACAGCAGGACCTTTGTTTATTCACAGTGCGGCTCTTCTCATGTGAGAAAGGCTGACTCAAGCCCAGTAACTGAGTGTAGAAAACTCAGGTTAACTCTGCAGTGAAGACAAAGCCTCAGCTCTTTCAGCTGACAGGGATCTATTCTACCACAGTGGTTCTCAACTGGGGGGTCTGTGGCCCTGTTGGAGGGGGGGTGTCACAACAATAAAGAGAGACTGGGAGTGGCTACGTCATTATGGAAGGTAGCCTATTTCCCCTTGTTTTTTCCTACCCACCCCCCCGACGTTCTGGTTAAACTTGGATTTAAACTTGGAGAGCGGTCAGTTTGGATGAGCTATTGCCAGCAGGAGAGTGAGTTTGTGTGTGTGGTTTTTGGAGGGGGGTGAGGGGATGAGAGAACCTGGATTTGTGCAGAAAATGGCCCACCTTGATTATCATGCACATTGTGAAGAGAGTTGTCACTTTGGGTGGGCTATTACCAGCAGGAGAGTGAGTTTGTGTGGGGGGGTGGAGGGTGAGAAAACCTGGATTTGTGCTGGAAATGGCCCAACTTGATGATCACTTTAGATAAGCTATTTCCAGCAGGACAGTGGGGTGGGAGGAGGTATTGTTTCATGATCTCTGTGTGTATATAAAGTCTGCTGCAGTTTCCACGGTATGCATCCGATGAAGTGAGCTGTAGCTCATGAAAGCTGATGCTCAAATAAATTGGTTAGTCTCTAAGGTGCCACAAGTCCTCCTTTTCTTTCTCCCTACACATTTACTGTAATAACTCTAACTTCCCTTTTAACTAGAAATCCCCCTGCATTCAGCTTCCCTCAGTGCTGTTACAGCCTCTCCCACCCCAGCAGTTACCGAGCTGTGCCCCGTTGTGGCTGGGCACCCCAGCAGGAGCCACCGAGGTTCAGGGCTCCCTGGAGCCTTTTTACTGCCCCAGCACCCCCATCCCCTGTGCTGAGCTGCTCGGAGAGTGCAAACCTTTCTTCTAGACTGGATGGATGTTCTTCAAACTGTTATTAACATGAAAGATCAGTGAACTGAGGGTGTGTCTGTGTCTCTCCAGCCTCTCGCTCTCCAATACAGAGGACTGTATGTTTCTGAGCGTGTCTTCTCTCAGTTCGGAGACGTTCCTTCACATTCCCAGGCCAGGCCATGTCGGTAGCAGTCAGAGGGTCGGGGGTCAATGGCAGCAGGAGGGGACGGCTCTATTTCACTGAATGAGAATGTGGGAGGCTTGAAACCCATGAAACAAAGAGCTAAAAATAATGAGGTGATTTATGAAAGGGGCCCCCACTGTTACCCCAGCATTATGACTGAGACTGGGGTATGAATGAAGCCCAGTTTGTCCTCCCTTACAGGGGGGATCCCAAGCGTGTGACAAATGTTCCAGACCTCTCCCCTGGAGCCCCACAGAGGGGGAGCTGCAGTGACTGGGGCCTCTTGTACCCAGCTCTTGCCCCACCCTGCGCAGCACCAGAGCCTCCCGCTTCCCCTGCCGGCTCTGGGGCTGGGCCCAGACCCCTCCCTGACCCTGCAGCCCGGGCTCCCAGCACAGCCACAGCCCTGCCCAGGGGTCTGGAAGCCCTGAGGAGCCCTTTATAGCCCCCCCGGCACCCAGGCCAGCCCCTGATTGGCTGCTCCATTATCCTCTGTGCAAATTAGCTCCCACCCCCGAGGCTAATGAGGGCCCAGGTGGCTGTAAGGGGGGAGGGGAGCTTGGCATGTCCTGGAGTGACAGTTAAACCGACACAGCAGAGTCACCCTGTGGAGCTGGGGGTCACTAGGAAAGGGAGGGGGCAGTTCAGGGGGGATGAGGTGCAGGAGGGGCTGCAGGGGTCAGGAGATGGGTTCAGGGGAGCAGAGGGGGTTGGGGGTTCATACAGGGCTCATTAGGGGGACTGAGGAGGGGGCCAGGATGGGGGAGGGGCAGAGTCCAGGCACGGGGTAGATTTGGGGGGCAGAGTTGAGGGGATTGTTGAGGAGGGGGAAGTTCAGGGGCAGTTTACAGGGGTCAGTGTTGGGGAGGGGGAGAAGTTCAGGCTGACTCCCTCCCTCCCCAAGGCAGGGCTGTGGGGCACAAACTGGCTTTATTAGCCGGCAAGGACTTTCTCCTCCTCCCAGCCCCATGCGGTTTGGGGCTGGGGGCACAGAGGTTGGAGCAGGGGAGGGCTGTTATCAAGCCAAAGGGCGGGGGGTTGTTTGCTTCAGGGCAGGGAGCAGAATGGGGCGGGTGCCGTCCAAAGGGCAAGCGAAGGAGATGGAAGCAGGAGGCGGCAGGTGGCAGTTCAGGGGGCATGAGGGGCAGGAGGGGGAAAAGGCTTTTTGGGGGGGACTGAAGGGCAGGAGGTGCAGGGTGAGGCATTGTGTCAGGAGGCGGATTCAGGGGAGCAGAGACGATTTGGGGGGGTTAGTAGAAGACCCATGGGGAGATTTGTGGGGGGAGGGTGTGGGAAAGGTCAGATTACAGGAACTGTTGCTGCTTCCCCCTGCCCCCCCCAATCAGCCCAGCTGGGCCCCTCTGCCCTGGGGTGGGAAACTCGCAGGATGGGGCTGCTTGCACTGCAGCCCCAGCCCCTGCTAGGGTGCCCAGATAGCAAGTATGAAAAATCGGGACAGAGTGTGTGGGGGGGGTAATAGACACCTATACAAGAAAAAGCCCTGAATATTGGGACATCTGGTCACCCTAGCCCCTGCAGTTTCCCTGCCCCAGGAGACCTGTTGCCCCATCACCCCCAGGCCGAGCTGTGGGGAGGGAGACCTGAGCCACCCAAAGGAGGGAGGCCGGAGAGCCTCAGTGCAGCAGCAGGAGGGGAGAAGAGCCCAGTGCTGGGAGCATCGGAGAGACAGAGCCCATATGTGAGGTGTAAGAATTGGATGGGGAGAGGTGGGAATTAATGATCACCTGGAGAGTGGGAGGCCCTGAGTGGCAACACTAGGATTGGTCATGTTCTGTGTGTTTATTATTGACCTGGAATAATGGACTAAAAACTTGAGATAGGAAAACTTGCCCGGGCCACCGAATTCTTTTGTTTGGGTGGATTGTGAGGAATTTCAGAAAGAGCTTGATAATGTCAGGCAACATTCAATGTGTCTGTGCAAGGTGCTACCTTTCAAGAAGGCTGACTTAAGAAAATTCAGGGAGTTGGTAGGTAAGATCCCTGGGTAGCAAGTCTAAAGGGAAAAACAGTTCAAGAGTTGGCAGTTTTTCAGAGACATTATTATGTGCCTGTAGCAAGGCAAAGTCTCACCGGCACAGCACCTCCTGCTGGTCATCTTGGAAGTTAGCTCTTCAGCACTGGGAGCGCCCTCTGCAGGCTGGTGTCTTGCCTGCCTTAGGGCCCCCATCTCCCTCCTGGACCTCGGTGCCCTTTTACCTTGGGGTGCTGCCCCCTAGCTGTACCCCCACACTCTGGGTCTCCCCTCCCAGGGGAACCCCCAACCCTCTAAACCCACCTTGCCTCAGTGGCTACTGCCAGTCATCATCTAGCCCCTGCTCACTGGGGCAGACTGCAGTCTGTAATGGCTACTCATCATTGGCGAGGGGGTAGGACCTGCTGCCTTTGCCTATCCCCAGGCTGCCCCTCTGCCTCCCCAGTACCTTTCTTAGGCCTTCAACAAGGCCTCAGCCTGGGGATTTACCAGGCTGCTGCTCCCTTTGCCCTTCCCCAGCACTGCTCCACTTCAGGTACAGTGCTCCCAGGCAGCTAGCCCTTCTCCCTCCAGGGCTAGAGTGATACTCCTCTCACTTCTGGCCCCAAGCCCTCTTATAAGGGCCAGCTGGACCCTGATTGAGCTGGCCACAGCTGTGGCTGCTTCCCGAATCAGCCTAGCCCAGCTACAGCCCTCTCCAGGGATGCTTTTAACCCCTGTTTTACTGGAGTGGGGCAGTTGCCCCACAACAAGGCCTAAAAGCAAACTATTCCACTGCATAGGAAAGATAGGAAGTATAGCCAGAGACCATGCTGGCTTAACCAGGAGATCCTCAATGATCTAAAAATCAAAAAATTGTTGTACGTAAAGTGGAAACTAGGTCAAATTACGACAAAGGATGAACATAAATAACACAAGTATGTAGGGACAAAACGAGAAAGGCCAAGGAACAAAACAGATCATAGCTAGAGACATAAAGGGTGACAAGAAAACATTCTACAAATACGTTAAAAGCAAGAGGAAGATCAAGGACAGGGTAGGCCCATTACTCAATGAAGAGGGAAAAAACAATAATCGAAAATGTGGAAATGGCAGAGGTGCTTAATGACTTCTTTGTTTCAGTGTTCAAGAAGAGGGTTAGTGGTAATTGGACATCTAGCATACTGAATGCCAGTGAAAATGAGGTGAGATCCGAGGATAAAATAGGAAAAGAACAAGTAAAAAATTATTTAGACCAATTAGATGTCTTCAGGTCACCAGGGCCTGATGAAATGCATCCTAGAATACTCAAGAAGCTGACTGAGGAGATATCTGAGCCATTAGTGATAATCTTTGAAAAGTCATGGAAAACGGGAGAGATTCCAGAAGACTGAAAAAGGGCATCTAAAAAAAGGGAAATAAGGACAACCTGGGGAAATACAGACCAGTCAGCTTAACTTCTGTACCTGGAAAGATAATGGAGCAAATAATTAAGCTCTAAATTTGCAAACATCTGGAAGATAATAAGGTGATAAGTAATAGTCAGCATTGATTTGTCAAGAACAAATCGTGTCAAACCAACCTGATAGCTTTCTTTGACAGGGTAACGAGCCTTGTGGATGGGGAGAAGCAGTAGATGTGCTATATGTTGACGGTAGTAAGGCTTTTGATGCAGTCTCACCTGACCTTCTCATAAACAAACTAACTAGGGAAAGACAACTTAGATGGAGCTACTATAAGATGCGTGCAAAACTGGTGGAAAACCATTTCCAGAGAGTAGCTATCAATGGCTAACTTCCTGTCAGGGTGGTTAAGCACTGAAATAAATTGCCTGAGGGGTTCTGGAATCTCCATCAGTGGAGATTTTTAAGAGAAGGTTAGACAAACACCTGTCAGGGATGATCTAGATGATGCTTAGTCATGCCATGAGTGCAGGGGACTGGATTAGATCAGTGGTTCTCAGCAGGGGGTCAGTGAGCCCTTTCCAGGGGTCCGTGGAGCCCCACGGCTGAAACCTGGAGCCCCAGTGCTGAAGCCTGCCCCCCCCCTTCCTTCTAAGCCAGGAGCAGTGCGGGTCTGAAGCCAGTGGGCCCCTGCCCTAGTTAGGAGCAGCGCGGGGCTGAAGCCCGCGGTGCCCTCCCCATCCCCCCCAAGCCGGGAGTGGCACAGCCAGAAGCTAGGTGGGGCTGAAGCTGGCAGGGTCCCCACATCCCCTCCAAGCCAGGAGCAACGCGGTGCTCGAGCCGTCAAACCTCCCCTCCCCCACAAGCCAGGAGCAGCAGGGAGGCTGAAGCCGGGAGTCCCAGTGCCTTGCCCCTGAAGCTGGGCATTGCACTGGAAGCCCTCCTGCCTGCATACAGCCCATAGATACCCCCTGCCTGCACCCTGAGCTACCCCCTGCCCATACACAGTCCTTAGCTATCCCCTCCCTGTACCCTGAGCTACTCCCCTCATTTCACACAGCCCCTAACTAACCTCCTGCCCGCACCTGAGCGGTTTTCAAACTTTTTGAACTGAGTCCCCCCTTTCAGTTATATTTTTGGTTGCATTCCCCCAGAGCCCAGACAAGCTGGGTGCCCTCCTGAGTGAGTCAGGGGGTGGAGATGGCACATCCTCCCTGGACCCTGCTGTGTGGAGCTGGGATGAGCCATGCCAGGCCTTCCTTAACCCCCCGCCACCAAAAAAAAGATAGAAGTACAACTATGCCTATGCCCAAGTGTGTCCCCCTGGCCTGGAACCCACACTTCCCCCCTGCCGGCCCCTGTTGTTTTTATAGGATGTTTTTATAGGGGCCTCAGCAGGAAAAAGGTTGAGAACCCCTGGATTTGATGATCTCTCAAGGTCCCTTCCAGTCCTATGATTCTATGTGGAAAGGAACAATTGAAACTGGGTGACATGGGCAAATCCACTGAGCAGCTGGGCTGACAGATAGAGTACGCAACTGCGTGGCATGTGGCAATGAAGAGAAGAGATTCCCCCGTGGGACAGTAGAGGGAGCCACTGCCCAATCCAGCTACACTCACAGCCCCACTGCCGAGAAGGGACACAGAGAGGGAGTGTCACGGGTTGGGGTCACTGCAGAGAGTTTGGGCCATCAATGTTGTTACTGGGGATTTCTAACCCTACATATTTCAGTCTGTTTGTGTGTGTGTGTGTATAGTTATCTAATTTCCCTTGTAACTGTGGAAAATCCAGTCTTTGGGTTGGGGTTTAACTGCTTCACCTGGGGGTCTGTTGACTCCAGAGCTGGCCCTGCCTATCCCACCACAGCGGTTACTAACTTGTGCCCCATTGGGTCTCCACCCCATCCCCCCCCCCAGTGAGAGCTCAGGGCTCCATGAAATTTTCTCAGTGTTTAAATGAGAAAACAAAGCCCATTTTTCATGAGGTCAGTCATTCTTATCAGCATCAGGCCTCTCAGAAGGGCTCATTTAAATGTTAAGGGGTCCTGTATTGCTTGGGATCTTGGGTTTGTACTTTGGAAGCATCACATCTCCTGAAATGTTTGCTGACCTCACCCACTATCCTTCCTCTCAGGGCTAAATAAAAGAAAAAGTTTCAAGGCAACATTTCAAAATAAATAAGCCACCACAAAAAAGTCTGTTCCGAAGTTTATTTTGTTTAACTGTAAATGGTTTTCTGTTGCTTCTTATGCGTGATTACATTAAAACAAGAATACTAATTTCTTAATGCACAATAGGGAGAGTAAATGACAGTCATGCTCTAAATATAGCAGTTTAATTGTCTTCAATGGATTCTTATTTGGGGGGGAGAGACTCAGTTTAAACACTCAACATACATGCCAATCATTTATCTGTGTTTACAGCCTATTCTAAAGTAATTACTTCCTACTATGTAATACTCGGGTCCTGAATCTGCCCTTGTCTTGAATAAAGAAAGTTTCACTGATGTAACTTAGGCTATGTCTACACTGTCAGATGTACAGCTCCAGGAGCTGCAGTGCCCCTCAGAGAGTGCTGCAGGGAAAGCGCTTCTGTGTGTTCACAATGCCAGCACAACGGCAGCTCTTGCAACGGCCACAGAGAGCAGTGCATTGTGGTAGCTATCCCAGCATGCAAGTGGCTGCAACATGTTTTTCAAATGGGGTGGGGTTGGGTGGAGTGTGACAGGGAGTGTGTTGTGTGTATGTGGGGGGAGAGAGAGTGGGTTTTGGGGGGGCTGAGAGCATGTCAGCATGCTGTCTTGTAAGTTCAGACAGCAGCAGACTCCCCTCTCCCTGCCTCTCAAGCAACATTCCACAGTAATGGTTTGCTTTGTCCCAGAGCAGATAAGCATGCCAGCTGTCAGAAAACGGAGCTTTGAAAGGACATATCCGCATTCCTACAGCCGATTCCGAACAATGACAAGAGTGGCCACTTGACTTAAGGGGATTATGGGACGTTTCCGGAGGCCGATCAGAGCGCAGTAATGCAACACCTCGTTCACACTGATGCCGGGGCGTTTCAGCCGAGACGCACCAAACATTATGCTTCTGGTGGAGGTGGATTAGCAGGGGCACTCCCGCTGCAGATTCCAGGCGCTCTACGTGCTTTGCCAGTGTGGATGTGTCGTGAGTTAGGGTGCCCGGGGCTGCTTTAATGCACTCTAACTCACAAGTGTAGCCAAGTCCTTAGTGATTTTCAGCTATTAGGCTGGGCAGAAATGCTGTCCTGCCACAAGTAATTGTCAGCTCTTTTGAGCACTTAAAATAACAAAAGGCCCTATCTTCTGAACAGTGGGGAGAAACAGGTTAAACCAGACCAGGGACCCTTAGGGAGAGTTCACTCCTCCTGGCAGAGATACCTCTCCTCACCCCTCTTACGTTCACAGGAGTCAGGCATTCGAGCACCTGGCTTAATGAGTCCTTTCAGCTGAGGGTGACCCCTCATTTGAGACAGGTTAAGCACAGTTCTGCTCCCCTTTAGTCATACAATAAATGCAACAACACTGACAACAACATTTCACTACCCCTTCATTCCGTACTAAAGTGATCTGTAACCCAACACAAGTCAATATTGATCACTTTGAGCAACACCTCTATATCTGCTGGATATCTAGGCAGAGTAGGTGAGTTCATGTAAATACAATTTGCTCCTAAAGTCTCTCCCGCTCCCAGCTAGCTGTCATGGGAGAACTCATTCGGACCCTGTTTACATAGTTATGTTAGGAAGAAGCTTCTCCTCTAAA
This sequence comes from Lepidochelys kempii, assembly GCF_965140285.1. Taxonomy (NCBI): domain Eukaryota; kingdom Metazoa; phylum Chordata; order Testudines; family Cheloniidae; genus Lepidochelys; species Lepidochelys kempii. The sequence goes on from NC_136385.1 coordinate 7,439,258, forward strand.
AACGTTTCTATACAATTTCCATTAGATGGTTTCTTGCACCTCCCACTGAGACATTTTGTAATGGCCACTGTCAGAGACAGGATGGATCACTGGTTTGATCCAGTACAGCAGGGAGATGAGATACCGAGCTAGATGGCCTGTAGGTCTGATCCAATACAGCAAGCATGTGGGATACTAGGCTATGTGGGTGATTGGTCTGATCCAGTACTGCAGAGAGGTGGGGATACCAGGCTAGATGGGCTGTTATTCTGGTTCAGCAAGGACACAGGGAAACAAGGACTATCAGTTTGCTTTGGTATGGCTGTTCCTGTGCAGCAGCCTTGCACTAACTGGAAGATGTGACCTGCAATTGATTTTTTTTTCGTTTTCAATTTAAAAAACGGTACAGGCTGTCAGATTGGTTCATATTCCATTTTTTAAAATTAAGGGTTTTGTTTTGTTGAAGTGCATCCTATTTAAATAGACTCTTGGCATGTCTATTATTTCATGTAAAATGCTTCCTTTAGGCTCTTCAGCGCCTGCTCTTTCATTATATTTTTTCAGTCTCCTGGAAGTTCTGCTGCTTTAGCACCATACGTTCTAGCTAACTGGTCATTGAATGATTTGAAAACAAATTTCCGGAAATCAGAAGCATCAATGCTGGGATCAGGCTGAATGCGCCAGTCTGGGTAGTAATGGCGGTAATCTTTGTAGGGATGAAATTTCCCATCTGCGGCTGCAGTTCGGAATTCACGATTGGAAACCACATCAGAGGAGCATATGGAATGCTCAAGCTTTTGTGAATCACAATCCCTGAAGTTCCCTAACCCTTTGGGTCGATGGACTGATACAAAATGCTCTTTATAGTCAGTGCCTCCTGCTTCACAGGGGGCTTCACAGAACGGACACTGCTTCCCACAGCCAAACACTCGCTTGAAGATCTCATCCTGGGGTTTCACTGGCAGGCTGGAGAGTTTGGTCTCAAGTTCCAAATGATTAAACTGGGTTAAGATTTGTTGTTCCAGCTCCAGAAGGAAGATTTCAATGTTACCAGAAAGCTGCTCAATTTTTGCTGTGTTTTTAAACTGTACTCCAACTAAGCTATTGCTGGAAATGGCCAGGTCCTGCGGCAGCTCTTTGCAAAAGCTGTCTACAAAGGCAGAATCTGTGTTATTGTTTTTATTTATGGAGTTTTTCAGAACTCCCTTGATTTTATTTATTATTCTGGATAGAATCCCTTTCTCCAAATCTCTCAAACTTGCCTTCCCTCCATAGTGGTCTATCAGACATCTCTGTATCCAGGATTTGACAAACTCTTCATAGTTATTTATGTATTTCACATAGTTGTCAAAGTTCATCTCTTCCAGCAGCTTCTTTAGCAAAAAGAACTGAAAGAAGCTTCGGCTGGTGTATTCAAGGGCCTGTTCACTGCTGAGAATATTGTCAACTATTTCTAGTCCGAGCCTTTTGTTGACATAACCCACCAGGGCAGGTTTGAGACACTGATCACAGAAATTCCTCACCCTTGTTCGGCTTTCTTTCTTTTCCAAATAGAGATCAGTAAATATGGAGAAATAATGAGGTTTCAGCTTCTCCAGACGTTGCTGAGGATCGTTTTCTTTGATAAAATCTTCATGCATCTTCTGAAATGCCCAAGCTGCTTCCCCCAAACGTGAAGCTTCAGGTCAACTTCAAACAAAGGAGAAGTGTGAAGTTTCTCAATCTCCTCCTCTTTTAACCTCTCATTAACCATATGCAGCAGTTCTCCACAATAGGTTTCATCATAGTCTGTTTTGGATTTAACTTTTTCTTCAATGTATTTCTTGCATTCAGTCATTAAAGATAGAGCAAGCTCTTCAGTTTTACAGTAACATTCCTGTGAGAAGTATTCTACAACTGCTCTGGTCCATTTTAGGTTTAAGTATTCCTTCTTCATTGTGAAAGACTTCATTCTATAATCCAGCAGGCTTTTTGCATGTTGCAGTATCTGTCTGACAGCAGCCCCTCTGTGCTTCAGATCCTTTCTCAGCTGGAGATCGATATCTTGAACAACTTGACGTTTCTGTAAAGTACAGAGCGTTAACTCTGACAAGGTTTCTCGCCACATCGTTTCAAATTCTTTCTTCAGTTTCTCATGGTCTAGTTTATCTTCTCTGTTTCGGCATTCAGCCAAGAGTCCCCTTCAATTTTCTGCTTGTACCCAGACTGGGTATTGTCTATCTTGTGCTGTCCTCTTCGTATTCGAATTGCTTCCTCACAGTTACTGGTTGAATAATTTTCAAGTTCTCTTTTGAGGCTATTTGCGCTCCTTTTGAAATCTTCTCTGTACTTTTCTATCAGGTTCAAATTTGGAGCTTCACCTTTCAAATACTGTTCTAAGTTATTCAAGAGCTTCTGTTCTCCCTGCTGTAGTTTCCCTTGTGCTTCCATTTTTAAGCTGTGAAAGAGATCACCCTCTAGTGTCTCTGGCAGCTGATTCTAGATAAAAGTTTCTTTTTCAGATATCCAGAGATACATCTCCTTGCGGAAACCCCATTGCCATTCAGAATACTTCACAGACAGCAGGTTATAGGCTTCAGCTACAAGGCTGTTTCTAAAGCTAAAGATGAAGTTATCATGTTTCACTGACTTCCACAAGCTCTTCAACCATACAATAAAATCAGGAATATCCTTTCCAGCTCTTTTCCGTGAACGGTTCTCTATGAATTCAAACAGGTATTTCTTTAGCTCACACACACTCTCACTGTATCCAGTGTTTACGGGAGCCATGGGAGGGACTTCATGCCACAAGCCAGGCATGTACCAATTGTGTTTTTCTGGGTCATACTCCATAATATCAGAAAATGTCATTTCCCTGCTTTGCTTTTCCATCCTTGCTGCAGCTTTGGTCATTTCATTCAGCTGCTCCAGGAGGTGTTTTCTGTCCCTCATATTTTGAACATGAGCAGACACATCACTGACGTTCTGGTGCACAAACTGGCAGTTTGGCTGTTCTCTGTTCTGAGAAATGCATGGACCACAATTTGCAGAACATCCTTCATTTCTGTGGCATTCTCCATGGCCATGTTAACGATGGTGATGTCACTCAGTCCAATCACCAGGGTGGCCAGCTCATTGTCATGTTGATAACTGTCTTCCAGTGCTGTTAGTTCAGGGGCCTTCAGACCTTCAGCATCTATCACCAGGATGAAATCACAGCCAAGCAGCTCCTGAACAGCTGCTGTAACTTTAATGAGCGTCGTGAAGGCTCCTTGCACACATCGACCACTACTCACTGCAAACTGCAGGCCGAACATGGTGTTGAGAAGGATGGATTTCCCAGTGCTCTGCACTCTCGGCACTGTTACAACCACCATTCTGGATCTATCCCCTAGTCTGATATGGAGATGAGTTAGAACATCTACTACCCAGTTCATGGGGATGTTGGAGGCATCTCCATCGATCAGCTCCACAGGAAACCCTTCCAGCAGCAGGTCAGCTGCTATGCCTGGGAGACGGGTGAAATGTCTTTGGCTTTCTTCCATTTTCCCTTCTTTAACCATTGAGCATTCAGCTTCAAAGAACTGCCCCAACTCATGCATGAAATGCTCCACCCCCAAGGAACTGTCAGATATTAATTTATCTAATTCCTCCAGCTGTTTTCGGTCCACTCCTGGAGTTTCACATTTCTCTTTATAGTCTGCCCGCATTTTAGAAAGATTCGCCCTCGCAATATTATCCAGGCTAAATTTCATCCATTTCAGAAAGTAAGGTTTCTCCACTGGCTTCAGCTGTACTATTCCCTTGATGAACTTAGTCAAACCATTAATACGGTCACACTGATTCCGCTGTCTACGTATCTCTAACCATTTCTGTTTCAGCTCAGATTTATACTTTTCAGTGGCCATGACCCCTTGCCTTTTCATTCGGCTCATCTCTTCTTCCACTTTAGCCAAGTTTTTCCATCGGTCTCCTTGCAGGCTCAGCATTCCCCTTTTGTATTTTGCCCCATCTCTTATTTCTGAAGTGATTTCTTCAGTATATTTGCTCGCACATTGACACGCCTGACAGTCCTCATCCAACAGGATTCCTAGGTCATGTGCCGTCACAGCCATGGCTTCCAAACTCACTGTCTTCGGAGATGAATTCACTATGGTTCCTATGGTGGACTGCACCTTTTTCACAAATCCTGCATTATTCATGGTATGATCTTTCACCAGTAGCTGTGATTTGCTCAGCTTCAACACTGAGGACCGCTTATTAAGGAATCCCAGAGTTTCTTTGGGTTTCTTATTCTTGCAGTTGAGGATGAAGTAATATTTAGAGCTGGATTCTTTCCGAGATGATATCAGTGCCTATTCTCTCTCACCGATGCTCTCGGTAACTATGAACACTGTGAAGGAGACCTCTGTTAAAAAGCTAAACTGTAGCCAGTGGGACTCAATGTCTCCATGCAGATTTGTAACTGCAATGGGTTCTGGGAAAAGATGAGAATTTTCCGTCCCCCCAGGGAAATACCAGGAAATCTCAACCAGCCCATCTGCGATTTTCTGAAGGAAGTTCCCAGACTCCATGTCCCGCACTGATAAAGAAATCGTGGTGCTGCTGGGAGGGGCCGAGAACCTCATTGAGGAGGTGGGACTTGGAGAAGCTGTAGCTCCCCATCCACACAAAAGAAATGGTTGGCATTGACGTGAGCACCAGGCTCTCCTCTCTGAACCCTCTGCTCTCTGCCAGGGAGTGCGGCCTCCACTTCCGCACAATGTCCCTCATGGCCCACAGTATTAGGGTGCACTTGGGGGTGTCAAGGGTGAGTAGCAGCAGAGGAAGGGCAAACTGGCACATGGACATTTTGAACAGGATCTCCTGCTTTAGGAACCTGTCTGAGCAAAGCAGAAGAGCACAAAGAACATCAAGAGGTTGCAGAGAAATTTTCATCTCAGTGTCACTAAAACAGAAAGTGCCATCAATATGCAGTTTCTCCTCATAATCACCCATTTCTTCTGCAGGAGCCTTGTGCCCAATGCTTGTATTTCTGGCCGTCCCATTCAGAGCCATGACCTTCCTCAGGAAATGCCAAGGTAAATCACCTAATGCCTCTGGAATCTTGTTCTTGATGTTTTCTGGGCAGATCTCCAGGACATCCCTCAGCCTGATCTTGATGCTTCTGTGCTTCTCCAGGTTTAATCTGGACAGAACATCTTGAAATGCTTTACTTCTTTCTGCAGAAGGAAGTTAAAACAAACCAAAATTTCAGAGTAGAAAATGGTGACTTTATATACAGTTTACTCATTCCATAGACAGCCTGATGTTTGTAATTTAAAGAAAAGCAGTACCCAGTAAGTAACAGATGACTTATACATCCTGGGTTCAATTCTTCTCTTACTTATATTGACATAACAAAAATGAAGCCAATGGGATTACTTCTATACAAATAAAACATAGTTCTGGCCCACTTTGAACTCCGCTAATGCGAGGTTGGTTTGCATTTTTTGATCCCAATCCTTATCCTCAGTGCAGTGCAAAGTCCACTTTAAAATGGCTTAAGTGGCCAACTGAAAATTTCCTAGGAAATCTTCCTGTATAACCAGATCTATGACATCACAGCTCACAGCTACTGGAGGAGGGGGCATAGACTCAGGACCCTGTCTCTGTGGTGATCCCAGAAGCTGGAATGATCCCTTGGCTGCTCTAAGCTGCTGCTCAGGATCAGACTGGTGCCTGGCAGTCTGAGGATCAGGTGGCTGTGATGGTAGCCTTCACCCCTCACCCTGAGCTCTGCTGGGCATCAATGGCTCATCCGGAGGATCTGACCCTTTATTTCCCTTTCAGCAGTCAGTGCAGATTACACCTTCTGGGAAGACTTATTTTTGATTTTCTTCATATCTTCCTCCATCTCTTTGCTGGGACATGTCTTTTACAGGTGTAGCTAACAGCACTGTGGCTTTGCTTACCTCCCAGCGACCAAATCAGTCCCTTCACTCACGCTACTTTCTCTGTCCTTTTGGGGAGCTGTGAGGACTGTCATTACTTACAAAGCAAATTTACCCACATTGCAACATGGGGAGCTAATGCGAAGACACCTCCAGGCCAGTCCTGGTACGGTAATGTCTCCAGTGCAGTGTAAGGGTATTTGGACCTGATAAACAATTAACCCATTTATTATGTGTTATAGAGACATTATTAAGGTCACAAGAGCAAACTATTCCGCTGCACAGGAAAGATAGGAAGAGTGGCAAGAGACCACCCTGGCTTAACCAGGAGATCTTCCATGATCTAAAAATAAAAAAAAAGAGTCCTACAAAAAGTGGAAACTAGGTCAGATGACAAAGGACGAATACAAACAAACAACACAAGTATGTAGGGGCAAAATTAGAAAGGCCAAGGCACAAAAGGAAATCAAACAAGCTGGAGACATAAAGGGTAACAAGAAAACATTCTACAAATACATTAGAAGCAAGAGGAAGACAAAGGACAGAGTAGGCCCATTACTCAATGAAGACAAAAAAGCAATAACAGAAAATGTGCAGCAAGGGAAGTTTAGATAGGAAATTTTTCCTAATGTCCGAACTGTCAGGGTGGTTAAGCACTGGAATAAATTGCATAGGGAGGTTGTGGAATCTCCATCATTGGAGATTTTTAAGAGCAGGTTAGACAAACACCTGTCTGGGGTGGTCTAGATGGTGCTTGGTCCTGCCATGAGGGCAGGGGACTGGGCTTGATGACCTCTCGAGGTCCCTTCCAGTCCTATGATTCTGTAATGAAGCACCAGCTCTGCTTTAGTTTAGGTTGAGAAGCCCTTTCTACTTAAATGTTATTTCTTCTTAGTGCTGTAAGATCTCTATGCTTACTTGGACTATCTTGAAATTTGTTGTCTCATGGGGGAACAGGATAGGGTTAGTGACCCAAATTTCAGGGTCATTTGAGCAAGGAGTTCCCTAGACACAGCTCCTCAAAAACACAGCATTTTGCAAAATCAGCAGTCTTATAATGGAGGGGATTGTGCACCACTGAGCTCAACATCCCCTACTTGATCTCAGTCACTCAGCATTTATTTCAGCCAGTGTGTGGCACTGACTGCCCGTTTGAGGAAGCAATACTGAAAACATCTATTAAAGGAAACATTTGCTTTCTAGAACACTGCGTACAAACACTCATGAGCCAAAGAGATTGAAACGTGCATGTGCTGTAAGCCTGGGCAAGAGTCTTTCCAGACAGTCCACTCTCACAGGAGCTGGATGGCTCAAGTACATTTGAGCCCTACTCTACTCCACAGTATTAACAACCTTCCTCAGAATACCATCCTTGCCGCCATGGATGTCACTTTCCTATACACCAATATCCCTCACAATGACAGGATAGCTGCCTGCCCCAAATATTTAAAAGACAATGGACAACCATCAATTATCCATCCCAAACACATAGCCAAACTCATCCAGTTCATCCTCGCCTGTCATAGATTTACCTTCAACAATAAACATTTTGTCCAAAGCATGAGAACAGCCAGGGGTACTAGGATGGCTCCCCAATATGCTAACCTCTTCATGGGTCATCCTGAAGAAGAATTTCTGGAGAAGTGCATCATGAAACTAGTGATATACCTGAGAAATTTTCATCCTATGGGAAGACAGCTTAAACTCCCTCAGACTTCCACCACAACTTCAACAACCACCACCCATCCATTAAACTCTCTCTGGAGGTTTCCCACAACTTATGGACACCACAATCAGCTTCAGCAATGGAACCCTACAGACAACCATATACAAGAAACCCATGGATCACCACACCTACCTTCATAGATCTAGTAACCTCCCCAACCATACCAAGAAATATGTTATTGACAGCCAGGCACTCAGATACCACAGAATGTGCTCTGAGGAGAAAGTAAGTGATATATACTTTAATGAAGGGATAGCCTATTTTTGTCAAGGTCCAAATTTCTTGGTCAAGGTATAGTCAAGGTCCAGACTCCAAGAAAAAAATGTTTAAAAAACCATAATGATAATAAACAAATAAAAACATTGTGGGGTCCATTCAAAAGCATCTCAGAGTCTGGATTTGGCCCATGGTCCGCCTATTGACTATCCCTGGCTTAACACACTTGTTGTCGATATTGTCTAGGTAGGAGACAGAGTTTCCTTGAAAAGGTGACCAATAATTTAAATCTGATTGAATATCAGATGAGGAGTGAGCAGAGGGATTCAAAGAGGAAAGTGATGGGTTCAAATCAACAGGTAGAGAACATGCTTTTAGCAGCTCAACCTCAATACATTATTTCTTTAAAAAAATGCTTATGGATACACTGGACACAGAAATATTTTGGATTGCTTTTTCCTAAAATTGGCATTTCTCAATTGTTTGGGATATATACTCAATGTGTGTCCACCTCAGATACCCATCCTACCTGACCTTCAATGAAATTGAGGAGTTCAACATTAAAAATTAAACATTGTTTTAAAACTAAGTATTTTAAATACTTGTGACACCTTAGAGACTAACAAATTTATTTATATGCTCAAATAAATTTGTTAGTCTCTAAGGTGCCACAAGTCCTCCTTTTCTTTTTGAGAATACAGACTAACACGGCTGCTACTCTGAAACCTATTTTACATACATTATTCTTCCTCTATAATGTGGTCATGGCCTTTCCAGTGTGCAGTAAATCAGTTACTGAAATTGCGAACTGATGGTAGTTGGCTTATTTAGGCACATTATGGTGCCTTTCCTCAGTCCTCAAGTCCATGCAGTTCCATCCCCCCTCTTGAGTCACATGAGCTTGGGGAGGAGAGAAACTACGGAGACAACCCAGAAACTCAGCTGAGGGGGACTGGGGCATGCAGCTCTAATGAGGACCTGCAGATTCGGATGGTGTCATCAATCACACGTTCATAGAATCATAGAATATCAGGGTTGGAAGGGACCTCAGGAGGTCATCTAGTCCAACCCCCTGCTCAAAGCAGGACCAATCCCCAATTAAATCATCCCAGCCAGGGCTTTGTCAAGCCTGACCGTGAAAACTTCTAAGGAAGGAGATTCCACCACCGCCAAAGGGAACGCATTCCAGTGTTTCACCACCCTCCGAATGAAAAAGTTTTTCCTAATATCCAACCTAAACCTCCCCCACTGCAACTTGAGACCATTACTCCTTGTCCTGTCCTCTTCTACCACTGAGAATAGTCTAGAAGCATCCTCTCTGGAACCACCTCTCAGGTAGTTGAAAGCAGCTATCAAATCCCCCCTCATTCTTCTCTTCTGCAGACTAAACAATCCCAGTTCCCTCAGCCTCTCCTCATAAGTCATGTGTTCCAGACTCCTAATCATTTTTGTTGCCCTTCGCTGGACTCTCTCCAATTTATCCACATCCTTCTTGTAGTGTGGGGCCCAAAACTGGACACAGTACTCCAGATGAGGCCTCACCAATGTGGAATAGAGGGGGACGATCACGTCCCTCGATCTGCTCGCTATGCCCCTACTTATACATCCCAAAATGCCACTGGCCTTCTTGGCAACAAGGGCACACTGTTGACTCATATCCAGCTTCTCGTCCACTGTCACCCTTAGGTCCTTTTCCGCAGAACTGCTGCCTAGCCATTCGGTCCCTAGTCTGTAGCTGTGCATTGGGTTTTTCCGTCCTAAGTGCAGGACCCTGCACTTATCCTTATTAAACCTCATCAGATTTCTTTTGGCCCAATCCTCTAATTTGTCTAGGTCCCTCTGTATCCTATCCCTGCCCTCCAGCATATCTACCACTCCTCCCAGTTTAGTATCATCCGCAAATTTGCTGAGACTGCAATCCACACCATCCTCCAGATCATTTATGAAGATATTGAACAAAACCGGCCCCAGGACCGACCCCTGGGGCACTCCACTTGACACCGGCTGCCAACTAGACATGGAGCCATTGATCACTACCCGTTGAGCCCGACAATCTAGCCAACTTTCTACCCAACTTATAGTGCATTCATCCAGCCCATACCTCTTTAACTTGCTGACAAGAATACTGTGGGAGACCGTGTCAAAAGCTTTGCTAAAGTCAAGAAACAACACATCCACTGCTTTCCCTTCATCCACAGAACCAGTAATCTCATCATAGAAGGCGATTAGATTAGTCAGGCATGACCTTCCCTTGGTGAATCCATGCTGACTGTTCCTGATCACTTTCCTCTCATGCAAGTGCTTCAGGATTGAATCTTTGAGGACCTGCTCCATGATTTTTCCGGGGACTGAGGTGAAAACCCGTTGTGGGTTTTTATATATTTTCACTCTAGACATTAGTAGTATACAGCTCAATAGGATTCATCAATATATATATATTTACAGGTTTCCACACCCTCTTTTGTCCTCCAGTTTCATATGTTGACACATACACATTTGGCACTGTTGACCATTTTTGAAGGAAAAAAAAGTATTTTTTCCTTTTCACAAGGCATATTTATTAGAGATGACTTGAAGAAGTCTTCTTCTGAAAGCAGTGAAATTGAGAAAGCCTTTACAAAGTACATACACCACAGGAAGCTGAGTATTTTGTACATTGTGCAAAATGTGTTTTGCCAGGGGAAAAAAAGACAAATGATTATTTTAAATACAAAGTATATGGTTCTCTTTAAAACCATGGAGATAAACTGCAAGTTACCACCCAGGCATGGCAAACGTACCCTGGGAAAACACAATTCTTTTGGGAGGCTTTTGAGGATGCTATCAAAAAGCCCAGAAGTTTCTGCTGGTGGATTTAAATGTTTTAGCACCCGAAGCCTACAGGTTAAGAACAAGCATTTCTCCCCCAGACTGGCCCTATGTATACACCTTGAAAAAAACAGAAAAGTAGTAAATGTTTTAACAATCCTTCGCCATTTAAAAAAAAAGAGCATCCCCCTGATAAGCATGTCTAGCCATGTACACAGAAACCTAGCTCTTTTGAAACTCCTCATCAAAGCCAGACCGCATCAAAGGAAGGTTATTCTGTGCTCAGCCTCTGACAACCTGGTAGTGGCCAGCTCAGAAATAGCACTCAACTCTGTAAAAGGAAAAGTCCCCCAGAAACCCTAACAAGTAAGCATGCTAAAAAGAAAATGGGGGATTAGTAAAACACTGAGCGATTACAAAAACCTGTTCCTCAAAAGAATAAAAGATGATTGTAAAACAGATCAGGGGTTTTATCAAACCTTTGTTGAGCTTTGCTGTCAGGCATTTTAAATAAAATGGTTGAAAAATTGTACCTCGTTCCTAGCCATCAGCTAGAACAAACACGCCTCTAGTGATGAAACATGCCTCTAGTGATGAAGAAAATATCAGAACCACAGCTCCTCACCAATTGGATTCAGAGATGAAAGACGTTCTTCAAAGATCCAGTTTATCAGACTCTGAAAAGGCTAAACTTTACGAGAGGGTCCTACAAAGGTATCTGGTATTGGCCAAGAAGGGTGAAGAAAAAAGACTAAAAGAAGTCTCTTTCTCCCAGAGTAAGAGGAGCAGGGGGCTGGGCCCATGGCAAAAAGGCGGAGGGTCATGGCCCCTTGGCCTCCCCATCTTCCAGCATCCCTGTCACCATGTGGTCATTTTCTGGCAGGGGCATGCCTATGGACAGAACTCTAAGGCTTTCAAGCCATGTGTAGGGCAGCTTGTGTTTGGAACAAAGGAAGCACAGGCTGCATGGCAAAAGACTATAAAAGGCAGCTGCATCTTCTCCATTTTGACTTCAGTCCTGCTTCTTATCTCTGGGTGAACTTTGCTACAAAATGAAGCTCTGAACAAAGGACTGAATGACCCATCCTAGCTGGGGTTGTGTTCCAGAGGGACATTCAAGCCAGCAAACTCACAAGTACTGATAGGAGCCTGATATATGGACTTTCAAATCTTTGTATATATGTAACTGCTTTACCATTTAACATCTATCTTCTTGTTCTTTCTTTTTTCTTTATAATAAACCTGGCTGGCAGAGTGGTATTTTGGGTAGTATCCAAACCTATACTGGCCTGGTGACATGGCTGACCCTTTGGGGTCAGAAGAACATTTTGTATATGTGAGCAGAGTTTTTAGATAACTTCTCACTGTACTGGACGTAGGTGTTGATTGGAAGCCAGAGACTGGAATGCAATTAAGGGGCTGTGTGATTTCATTTTTGCTTCTTGATAACCAGTGTGGGGGATTGGAAGCACAGTTTGTGACTGGTTGGGGAGTTTAACTTCAGTGTTACCCACCAGTCTGGGGAGTATCTGCTCTCCCCTTTGCAGCCTGCCCTGACATTGGCATTTCCAGTGAGGGGTTCCCCTTGCACTACTGGTCACACCCCGTTTGGACTGTACCAGTTAGTCACCATGCCTTTTGGTTTCTGTGCGGCCGCAGCCACATTTCAGTGACTTACGGACAGGCTGCTGCAATCTCACCACCTATATGCAGCAGCCTACATAGACAATATAGTTGTAGACAGCCTCATGTGGGAAGAACATCTCCAACACCTCACAACCATCTTGCAAGCTATAGGGGAAGCCGGGCACACCATCAACCTAGTCAAGTGCCATCTTGGGCAGCGAGAGGTAACATAGTTGGGGTACAGTGTGGGCCGAGGTACCCTACACCCCCAGTTGGATAAAGTACAAGCCTTAGGGGACTGCCCGGCCCCTATGACAAAAAGGCCGGTAAGCCAAGTCTTGGGCCTAGCAGGATACTATTGCTACTTTGTGCCAAACCTTGCAACGCTCATGTCACCCTTACCCGACCTAAAAAAGAGCTTCCAGCTTCACAAGATACAGTAGTCAGCAGAGTGTGAGAGAGCTTTCCTGGAACTGAAGGATCGACTAACTAGGGATCCCATCCTATTCCACCTAGACTTTGACAGAGCCTTCATATTACAGACTGACGTGTCAGAAATGGGATTGGGAGCAGTGTTTTCTCAAGAAGCTGAGGGAGAGGAGCATCCAGTTCTTTATTTGAGCAGGAAGTTGTTTCCCTGAGAGCAGAAGTATTCAACGATAGAAAAGGAGGTGTTGGTGGTGAAGTAGGCAATCAATGCACTTAGGTATCATCTACTGGGGAACCCCTTCCATTTGGTCACTGACCACATGCAACTTCGATTGCTTAACATTATGAAGGACATCAATGCCCGGGTCATGAGGTGGTAACTTTCACTGCAGCCCTACGATTTTCAAGTTGGCCACCGACCCGGTAAGGCCCATGCAAATGGCACACTTCTTTTCCCGAGTGGGCAGTAAAAACCCAGAAGAGAGACCACAACCAGATTCCCTCTTAAAGAGAGGTGTGCATGACGGGGCGCAGTGGTTGCCCTTGTAAGAACCATGACAAGTGCTATGTAAGTGAACTTAGCCAGTATGCCATGGTACCAACTCTTATTGTGAATTTAGAGTTACATGGTGTCTTTGTAAAGTCCAATAGGATCTCCTTATTCCTGGCTTTAAAATCCTGAAATTTCCCATATTAGAAATAATCGCTGTCTCCCATTACTTGAAATGAGATTGATGCCAAACTGCCCTGGGATGAGACGACTATCATTCACTACAGGCTTTGCATGTGGAAGTAAGGCTGCCCCAAATAGAGATGGCTGCCATCTCCCACAGTTTTCCATTATACTGAAGCCAGGGTGCCCTCAGAGACAATGGCCACTTTCTGGACTCTGTGGTTAATGGCTGGAGAAGTAACTCTGAGGAACTGGGAGGAACGTGGGAAGCAGGAGACATCCTCATGAGGAGAAGAGGCTATTCAGAGAGGTTGGGGGGGAGGACTGAGGAGATCTCAGGGAAATAGGGGGTGAAAGAGGGAAAATGTGAGGGGTAAGATACTGTAAGGGCAGGGGAGAGGGTGGGAAAATGTGGGGGCAAGTGAATGCAAGGTGGCACTGGGGACAGAAGCCTCTGGGGGCAATGGGAGGAGCGTGGAGTGGAGGAGGGGACTTAGTGGGGCAGGGAGGGGAAGGGGATAGGATAGGGGTAAGGGAGAGAGATGAAGAGGCACAAAATGGCAGCTTCACCCTTGCAGGGGTTAGGAGTAGATAAGGGGAGTCATCTTCAAGCAGATAGGGGGGAAGTCTGCAGTTTGCATATTTGTTTAGTGTTGAATTTGACCCTAAGGCACTCCACAGACTAAAGCAGGAGGCAGCTTTCCCCTAAAGGCTCACAAACCAGACAAGAAATTTACAAACCGTGAAGTATAGTATAATTATAGTTTTACTCTTGTGATATTTAGGCCAATCTCATGTGTATTTGGTTTTTGAAGGTCCTAATGGATCATTTTTGTAAACTTAAGTAAAGCATGTTGGGTGAAATTCTGGCTCCACTGAAGTCAGTGACAAATTCCTGTTGGAGGAGAGAGGTTCTTCAACAGCCACCCAATAGGAGAAGTGGGGGGAAACAACCTAACTAGTTTGAAGATGGAGCTTGAAAAGTTTATGAATGAAATGATGGCATGGGGTTGCCTATGACAGCAGGGACTGAATTCGATGACCGAGGAGATTCCTTCAAGTCCTACGTTCTATTGACTTCAAAGGCACCAGAATTTCACCCACTGAATTTAGGTACAGTGCAAAAATTATGAGAGGAAATACCGTAAAGTCCTTCTGTCTCCTCCAGCTCCAGGACCGGCTCAATGAACCCTTCTTGCTCCAGCTTTAAGACATCTTTCTGCCTTGACTTTGGAGCTCTCTGTGTCGCTGAATCTTGCCCCTGATTTAAACCATCTGATAGTGAAATTAAAGAAAATAAATTTTCGGTACTTCATCAATAATTGACTTTCTCACTAGACACAAACACATGTATTTTCTTCCCCGTTTGTGTGAATACAAACAAACTGAAAATGTGGAAGGATCACTGCTAATTTCTTTGTAATAATCTGAGAAGTGCAATGTATAAGATGGAGTCCTCAGCTATTTGTAGGGAATTTTACTATGAAATCCTGGGCCATATCTGAAATAGATGAAGATGCAAAAATGCAACCTTTACTTCTGCAAAAATATATTAAGTGTTGGGTTTGTTTGTGGGGGTTTTATTATTGTTTTGGTTTCACTCAAATAATTTTAAAAGCAGCTGAAGATTGCAGGTGAAAATTTCTTAGGAGGCTTTTCTATTCCTCACTGAGGCCCAATATCCAGGTTAATTTAGAAAAAAGAGGTGTTAAATAATAACAGTTATAACCAAAAGAAAAAAAAATGTTTTTGTCATACGGTAGAATGAAATGTCTTCTAAATTCAGAGGTGCTTTCGTATTTATAGGACTACTGAATGTCACACAGGTTACACGTTGCTATTTTACTGGGACGTTCTGCAAGCTTCATACACTTTTGACTTTGTGCAACTGTACAAGTACATAGTGAAATCAGGATAGACCGTTTTGTTTGTTTTTTGCTTGAGTTTATTTTATTTCTTTTTTCCCTGGGGAAAAAAAAAGCACTGGGTGATATTTTCATTCCTGCTCTGGACACTTTATGCTGGGTAAAAGGGCCAGAGGAATGGTTCCAGCGGGGGGAGAATCCCCTCTATACAGGAAGTGATGCTTTGCCACTGTTAAAAAAAAATTACAACTGTTTCTCTGAGAAGGTCTAACAGCTCCATACTTTAGAACAGGGACTTGACATTTGGAGCAAGGTGGCCTTTCGTTGTCTCTCAGAAAATTCTTCCAGAACTACCCAATTTATACGCCTCTGAAAATAACTCTTGGCACATGCTCAGTAGAGGCTTGTTAGAAGCTGGCAGCCAAAATCTAAGATTCCATCCTCACTGAGCATGATCCATCCCCACACAGCTCCAAGTTAACCTTAGTGAATGTGCTCCATCCCTGAAATTCTCTGTGCCAACCGCACTGAGCATGATCTGCCTGCAAAGAACTCACAGAGTATCCTCTCGCCCAGGGCTTGAGGCTGACAAAAACTTTCCCTGCAATTGCTCCTTGCAGTTGCTGGTGGCCACCGTGGCATCGGGCATTGAACTGCTAGCAGGGTGAGTGTCTGCTGTGGTCTCAAAGCTCCCCCTGCTGGCACCCTGGCAGTGAGGATGAAAGCCTGATTCCACTGTAGATGGGGTGAGAAGCAGAACAGGGACTGGGGCAGCTGGAGGATATTAATGGAATGTGGCAGAACGCAGTGTAATGGGAATCAGAGGCAGAATGGTGTAGGCGCCCCCGGTATCCGTCCCCTTTCTACCACCCCACCCAAAAAAACCTCATCCTCTTATACCCACAAGCTGCCTGTGATGGCCCCGATTTCCATGAGTTGCTTCAGGCTCCCAGCATTGCCGATAGTGCACCCGTCACAGTTCCTTGTTAGGAACTGGGAGTTCCTGGGAGTGAGGAGTAGAGCCCCAAACCAAATGAGAAGAGTCCCGCTTACCTACAGATCCTTTGCTTTTTCTACGGAATGGGGAACATGGAAAGCATCCTTTTTTCTTCTTCCTTTTCCATTTTTCTTTGGGCTCTAGTGTCTCCTTAGCTAATAAAGAAGAACAGATTAAAAGAGTATTCAGCGGTTACCCTTGTAATAGGCATGATAAGTGAGATGTAAGTGAACTTGGCCAGTATACCATGTTGCCAACTCACATTGTGAATTTAGAGTTACATGGTGTCTTTTAAAAGTCCAATAGGATCTCCTTATTCCTGGCTTAAAAATCCTGAAATTTCCCATATTAGAAATGATTGCTGTCTCCCATTACTTTAAATGAGATTGACACCAAAATGTCCTCAGACGAGACGATTATCATTTACCACAGGCTTTGTGTTGGGTAAAATGTCCAGAGGAGCGTTTCCAGCTGGGATAGAATCCCCTCTACACAAGAACTGATGACAGCCGCAGGACCAAGGGTGCGGTCTGAATCCCTAGGGTAGGAGGCATACCCGGGGTGGAGCTGCAGGCAATCAAAACATATCAGGGATGGACCCACAAAACGTAGCTCTGCAGAGATTGTGGGAAGTCCTGCTGCTCACAGGCAGTCAGGACAGGCTGCTATTACTTAGAAAGCCCCTGCATTGGAAGATGTTTTGGCCCCAGAGTAGCCCACAATCAGGAGTTTGTAAAAGTGGTTTAAAGCCATCTTGTCCTCCTCTTCATGGACTGCAAATAAAGGGCAGCACGGAATCTAAACCCATATGATCAGTGTTACTATTTAATATTATTAATCATGTTTATTACATCAGTAAGAAGGGCCTAAGGCAGGGGTAATCAATAGGCAGACCGCAGGCCAAATCCAGACTGCCAGATGCTTTTGAATGGAACCCCAAATCTTTTTATTTTCTTCTTCTTATAATTTTTTTATTATTATTTCCTCTGGAGTCTGGACCTTGACTATACCTTGACCAACAAATTTGGACCGTGACAAAAAAATAATTGACTATCCCTGGCCTAACGTCTAACCGGAAGAAGCCCCATTGTGCTAGCAGACAGTCCCTGCCCTGAAGAGCTTGTAATTTAACTAGCCCGGACATGCCAGCAGAGTGAACAGTGTAATGGCAGCAGACATCTTAGTTCCAAGATATATTTTTTGAGGGGGTATTTAGGAGGGGATCAATTAAATGTAAAGAAAAGGGCACAGGGTATGGGAGAGGCAGGTAGGAGGCAGGCGTGATACTGTGGTGAAGAGACTGGGAGGGAGGGTTGGAACAAACAGCCAATTAAGGGACTGCTGCACTAAGGTGAGGGGATAAAATTGGACCCCGTCAAGGCTACCCCTCCCTCCAGTACCTGGACACAGAATGTGCCGTGGAAGTTAAGGTTAATATGAGAAGTTAAGGTTAATATGAGAATCTTAACTTGAGCATTTCTCGACTTTATTAAAAATTGTAACCTTCATAATACATTAATGTAATCTGTGTGTACACGTAGTGATGATAATTGTGAGACAAGTTATAGAGGGAGCTAGTAACAAACCCTATATTTAGATTGCCTCACTATAAAAGATTCTCATGATTCCCTCTTCCCGCCACACACAATATCTAAGACCTCTATTGTTGGAATCAGAACAGAAAGATAGTCCCTGCCCCAAACAGCTGACAATCTAAACATAAGACAAGATAGTGCAGTAAGTACTTTAGCTTTCAGCCAAAAACTTTTTCTTTCTAATATGGACACATTTCTTTCTCAAACATATATACAATTACTGATAGCTCAGAATTATACTGGATGAAGATCATGACAGGCAATGATAGACTTACCCCATTCGTACCTTTTACAAAAGACCAGGTCTATTCTTTTGATTGAAATGTTCCAACTGGAAAGTTTGGTTTGGATATAATCAAACTTTTTTTTTTTTTTTTGAAACTCAAAAGCCACTCCTGGAAAACACTAGTGAGTAAGGAAACAATTACAAGGGTACTATGAAAGGAGGTTTATTCATTGATGATAGTCCTTTAACTATATCTTAAAAATACCTTTTAATATTTTATTTATATGCTAGTTTATATCATATTTGGGGAGGTGTCAAGGTTCCTTCCCCACTCTGAACTCTAGAGTACAGATGTGGGGACCTGCATGAAAACCTCCTAAGCTTACTTTTACCAGCTTAGGTTAAAACTTCCCCAAGGTACAAAATTATTTTACCCTTGGATTTCCACTGCCACCACCAAACTTTATCTGGGTTTCCTGGGAAAACGTAGTTTGGACACGTCTTTTCCCCCCAAAATCCTCCCAACCCTTGCACACCACTTCCTGGGGAAGGTTTGGTAAAAATCCTCACCAATGTGCATAGGTGACCACAGACCCAAAGCCTTGGATCTTAGAACAATGAAAAAGCATTCAGTTTCCTTACAAGAAGACTTTTAATAGAAGTAAAGGAATCACCTCTGTAAACTCAGGATGGTAGAAACCTTGCAGGGTAATTAAATTCAAAACATAGAGAATCCCTCTAGGTAAAACCTTAAGTTACAAAAAAGACACACAGACAGGAATAGTCATTCTATTCAGCACAGCTCTTTTCTCAGCCATTTCAAGAAATCATAATCTAACACATACCTAGCTAGATTACTTACTAAAAGTTCTAAGACTCCATTCCTGTTGTGTCCCCAGCAAAAGCAGCATACAGACAGACACAGACCCTTTGTTTTTCTCCCTCGTCCCAGCTTTTGAAAGTATCTTGTCTCCTCATTGGTCATTTTGGTCAGGTGCCAGCGAGGTTACCTTTAGCTTCTTCACCCTTTACAGGTGAGAGGATTATTCCTCTGGCCAGGAGAGATTTTAAAGGGGTTTACCCTTCCCTTTATATTTGTGACAACTATTCATCGAAAGAAAGAAAGAAATTAGTAGTCCTTACATATCCTGCTTTCGTTGTATGTGTCCGTCTTCCATAGATCATAAGGTCTTTGTATTGTTAAGGAAAAGTTAGCACATGTGACTCCATTTTGGTTTGGGGCCCACCATTGTCTAAAAGCAAGCCCATCATGCACCAGGAGGAGTGTTCCTTAGACACTGCATCCCTGTGAAAATCCTCCTCCTTGTCTCCAGCCTGCCTTGACTCCCAGTATCTGATTTTTGTCAGTCTCTAACTCCGTATCTCCTGGCCTGTGATGTGAGGCCTCCCATCCTGATAATAAAAGTTCCTGATGCATGGCTTTCGGACCATGCTGTGTAATTAACATACTGGTTTAGCACGAGGAATGCACCAAGCAGGGATAGGTGGTAGATAAGAAAAGGGTTTGTTTATTGGCTAAGGTTTCTGATACACGAGGGCAATATGCTTTGCTAAAAAGTATATAACCTTTTGTATAATCTGTATTCGGGGTCCCCTCCTGGCTAGCAGGGGGTCACCACGCTCGAGCGTAATAAACTTGGTGTTTTGTGGGAACTCTGCAGTTGTGGACTTTGTTTATGTGCCTCAGCCTAGATTCGAACTGTGCGTGACCTATCAGATATAATTCGTAACAGCTTTTGTGTGCGTGTCCTACCAGGTGTAATTCGCAGCATTTGTGTGCGTGTCCTACCAGGTATAATTCGCAGCATTTGTGTGCATGTCCTACCAGGTGTAATTCGCAGCATTTGTGTGCGTGTCCTATCAGGTATAATTCGTAACAGTTTTAGGGAGTGTCCTTACTCTTTCTGTTTTGTAAAGCACACACGACTGGTACTGAACAGATAAGTAATGGATACATCACCAAAAAACAAACCAAAACCAAAACAAAACCCACCTTTGTCATAAAGGTTGGTCTCCTCAGTAAAGTAAGCCATAAAAATTAGGACCAAGGCTACGAAGTCAAGTACTCTCAAGTTAGGAAATACCAGAATGAGCATTGCCCATGAAACATTAACTCTGCAATAAATGAGGCAGGGATCCTGCAGACAACAGACTCCTTCAATACACAGCCACAGAGCAAAGAATTCTGTGCACTGAATAAGGCAGGGGTCGAGAGGGAAAAAAATAACATGGGATCATGTAATTAACGTCTGCATCATTGGGCAAAGGCACAAGAGGACTGAATTAAGGGTGACACGGCAACACTTATTTGGACATTTGCTAACCTGAGAATGCTAAACTTCTTAACCTTTTAATCCTCTTTAAATCCTTGACTTTGTATTTCCTAATTATTTGATGGTTTAATTTATTGATGAAAGCTAACCTAAGAAGCGTTAAATGAAGGGGTTTTGGTTTCTTAATTTCCTTCGTTTTTGAATAGAAAGAACATCTACTATATATGTGCTGTTTAAACAATGAAGCTCTTACTCATCTATTGTTTTCAGTATATATTTTATTGCCATTCTTATCTTTGTGAAGGTCCCTTTTCACCACTCAGTGCTGTGTTGATCAGAGTATAGAAAGTAATTAAATTAAACTGTATTAAAATAAAACTCATTTTCTGCAACTTCAGTATCAGTGAAAGTTCTAAGCTCTAATCCTCAATTTGTAAGAAGCAGATAAACAATATCCAAGTAAAAGAGCAGGAATTTTGCATCTTATTTTCACTGAGCCTTTACTAAGGAAAGTAGCAAACAATTGCTCTTTGAAAAGAAACACTGTACAGTACCACAGTACAAACCCAAATGAGCCCAGCAGGAGACTGTCCTGCTTATCCAAATCTGGTCCTGTTTCATTACAAACTTCCTATCTGTGATGATGTTCTGATAAGAAGGGGGCAATCAGTTGTCAAAGGTAGCTGTTGCCATGGCAGCCAGGGGCTAGTCATTCTCCCCAGGTGTGACAAGGAGCTGGAGGCAGGGAGCGCTGAGTGGTGGATTATCTCTGATGTCACAATGCTACTGCTCAGGCAGCACCAGTGGGCAGCAAATGTGCAGTGTGTGTGTCGGGGGGGGGGGGAACAGGCTTTCCCAGTGCTCCCGTTTCCCCAGATTTCCTAAAGAAACCTACAACATAACACCGAATGCACATTAGTGATTGTTCCACACACATGCTCATTAGTAGCTGAAATTTGATTGAAAGTCCCGATGGCATGTTTAGAAACCAGTGTTCCAAAACAAGGAGAGACCTTGTAAAACAGAAAATTTGGATGCTCTGGTGTATTTGTGGTTGTGTTAAAATTGAATACTGCGACTTTAAATTTTGGGCACGGTTCCTGGACCTACTTGCATGCTAAGCAGCTCAGTGGGGGTGTAGCAGCAGTCAGTCAGCAGGTACCCAGTGAATTGTGCCTCTCTGTTATAGGCAGAAGCTTACATTCTCTCCTTCTGATTTTGGGGTTCTTGTGTGTTTTTGTTCTGGTCTTAAGAAACAAATTAGCGAGACATTGCAAACTTCCAGCAAGAATCATTTATGTTTTTCTCTAACTTCTCTGCTTGTGTGCCAGAAAACCTAAAAGACACAATCTCATAAAAAAATGAAATAGAATTCTGCAGCCAAAAGTCCTAACTTCCCCCATACTAATTTCCCCCTACTCTTACTGACACCTTCTGGTCAACTGTTTGAAATGGGCCACCCTCATTGCCACGACAAAAGTGATTTTTCCTCCTCTGGTATCCTACTCTTAACTGAATTGTCTCGTTGGAACATGTCCATCTCAATGATATTTCGTTTGCTGGGAGTGCCAACCAAAATGGGATCGTGGGGGAGTTCAGAGGTTGTTGTAGGGGGGTTACAGCATTGCCACGCTCACTTCTGTGCTGCCTTCAGACCTGGGCTCTGAGGGCAGCAGCCAAGAATCTTTCTGAAGTGAGAGGAGGTTCTAAGATGTGCGGAGGGGTCCCTGCTGCTGAGAGCACCTCAGCTGGGGGCTCCTACCTACTAGTCCCCTGGCAAATTAATGCAAGGACCAATTTGGGGGCATCCAGAAAAATGGACCCCTGAGCCCCAGAAGGAACTGCAAGGGATGCCCTGAGCCCCAGCTGCAGATGCCGGGCAGACACCCAGAGTGCTCAGGGCAGTGGGGAGGGGCATGGAAGTCCTGAGCTCAGCACCCCAGCCTTGGCTGCAGCCACGGGGGTCAGAAGCCCCTAGCCCAGACACCCAGAGACGTGGCTGGAGCAGAAGTCGCCAAGGCCAAACCCCTGAGCCCAACGCTGGGCTGATGCAGTGCACTCACTTCTGCATGCCTCTGGTGCACCTGACATCCCCAGCCCAGCAGACAAACAGCTAGGAGGCCCCTACTGGGTTCTCCTGGCTGGAGGGATCCCAGCAGGACAGAGAGATCGGATTTCATGGGGCAGGGCTAATTTGATCTTGCCAAGAAAGGCAAAACGAGAACCAACAGCTGTCAGTTGAAGCCAGAGAAATTCAGATGAGAAGTAAGGCACACATTTTTGACAGTGAGGGAGACTAACCACTGAAACAAACAGAAAAGGAGGACTTGTGGCACCTTAGAGACTAACACATTTATTTGAGCATAAGCATTCGTGAACTACAGCTCACTTCATCAGATGCATGCAGTGGAAAATACAGTGGGGAGATTTCATATACACAGAGAACATGAAACAATGGGTGTTAGCATACACACTGTAATGAGAGTGATCAGGTAAGGTGAGCTATTACCAGCAGGAGAGAGGGGAAAAAACAAAAAATAAAAAACCTTTTGTAGTGATAATCAAGGCGGGCCATTTCCAGCGGTTGACAAGACCGTCTGAGGAACAGCGGGTGGTGGCGGGGGGATAAACATGGGGAAATAGTTTTACTTTGTGTAATGACCCATCCACTCCCAGGCTATATTCAAGCCTAAACTAATTGTATCCAGTTTGCAAATTAATTCCAATTCAGCAGTCTCTCACTGGAGTCTGTTTTTGAAGTTTTTTTGTTGAAGACTTGCCACTTTTAGGTCTGTAATCGAGTGACCAAAGAGATGGAAGTGTTCTTCAACCAGTTTTTGAATGTTATAATTCTTGACATCTGATTTGTGTCCATTTATTCTTTTACATAGAGACTGTCCAGTTTGGCCAATGTACATGGCAGAGGGGCATTGCTGGCACATGATGGCATATATCACGTTGGTAGATGTGCAAGCGAACGAGCCTCTGATAATGTGGCTGATGTGATTAGGCCCTATGATGGTGTCCCCTGGATAGATATGTGGACACAGTTGGCAACGGGCTTTGTTGCAAGGATAGGTTCCTGGGTTAGTGGTTCTGTGGTGTGGTGTGTAGTTGCTGGTGAGTATTTGCTTCAGGTTGGGGGGCTGTCTGTAAGCAAGGACTGGCCTGTCTCCCAAGATCTGTGAGAGTGATGGGTCATTCTTAAAGATAGGTTGTAGATCCTTGATGATGCGTTGGAGAGGTTTTAGTTGGGGGCTGAAGGTGATGCCTAGTGGCGTTCTGTTATTTTCTTTGTTGGGCCTGTCCTGTAGTAGGTGAATTCTGGGTACTCTTCTGGCTCTGTCAATCTGTTTCTTCACTTCAGAAGGTGGGTACTGTAGTTGTAAGAATGCTTGATAGAGATCTTGTAGGTGTTTGCCTTTGTGTGAGGGGTTGGAGCAAATGCAGTTGTATCGTAGAGCTTGGCTGTAGACAATGGATTGTGTGGTGTGGTCTGGATGAAAGCTGGAGGCATGTAGGTAAGCATGGCGGTCAGTAGGTTTCCGGTATAGGGTGGTGTTTATGTGACCATCCCTTCTTAGCACCGTAGTGTCCAGGAAGTAGATCTCTTGTGCCGACTGGTCCAGGCTGAGGTTGATGGTGGGATGGAAATTGTTGAAATCATGGTGGAATTCCTAAAGGGCTTCTTTTCCATGGGTCCAGATGATGAAGATGTCATTAGTGTAGCGCAAGTAGAGTAGGGGCATTAGGGGACGAGAGCTGAGGAAGCGTTGTTCTAAGTCAGCCATAAAAAATGTTGGCATACTGTCGGGCCATGCGGATACCCATGGCAGTGCCGCTGATTTGAAGGTATACATTGTCCCAAATGTGAAATAGTTATAGGTGAGGACAAAGTCACAAAGTTCAGCCACCAGGTTTGCCATGACATTATTGGTGATACTGTTCCTGTTGGCTTGTAGTCCATCTTTGTGTGGAATGTTGGTGTAGAGGGCTTCTACATCCATGGTGGCCAGGATGGCCTTTTCTGGAAGATCACCGATGGATTGTAGTTTCCCCAGAATGTCGGTGGTGTCTCGAAGATAGCTGGGAGTGCTGGTAGTGTAGGGCCTGGGGAAGGGGTGGATTCTCTGTTTCCTGGTATCCTCCCATCACAACTGGTTATCATTCTGGAAGGTGCCATGGCACCTTTTTGTGAATTACAAGCAATTGGGCTTAATATGGTGGTAAGCGTGTGAAATGTCATAGCCAGTGAAATAGAGGCCGGATTAGGAGATCAAATAGTTTCACAACCGATGCCTCTATGAAAAACTCAGTGTGGGGTGAGGCATAGACTCTGCTGTTTTACTGGGTGGCCTGCTCGCTCCCCAGAATCAATAATGAGCAAGTGGGGTGATCCAGGGTGCAGCTGAAACATCCAACCGGGCTGGCCAGCGGCAGACATCAGGCCTGCAAGGGAAAGGTGAGTGTGGCAGTGACTTCACAAAGGCCTTTGGCAGGAACTCAGCCGATTGGGCAAAGATGATGAGGCGGGTGTGACCTCACAGAGCTCCCTTGACAACAGCCCGGCAGGACAGGGGTGCGGGGCAGGGGGAACCTCGGAGACCCCTGTAGCCTTGCTGCAGCAAGCCTCCATCTCGCGGTCTCTCAGTGGGGACCAAGAGACGGTTGGTGTGGAGGAGATTCTCGGGATTATTTTTATGACTGCATTGATTGTGTGGAAAGAAATCGTCATCTGTGTAGAAGGTAAGAAAAAATATAGGCTCTAAGTAGAAGATGGGGGACCCTATCCTAGCAGATTCAAAGGCATCCCCACCCTCCCAGTGAAAAAGTTTTTCCTAATATCCAAGCCTTCCACACTGCAACTTGAGATCATTGCTCCTTGTTCTGTCATCTGCCAGCTCTGTGAATTTCATGAGAATCAATCTTTCATTAGGAAAATAATTCAAAAATACAAAGACAAAAAATGTGAATTGAAATCTATCCATCCTGATCTTCAGTGTCTGGGGGGTGTGGGCCTCGGAGGCCAGACTGAGACCCTCATTGGCTAGGGACACCCAGGAAGCCAGTAAAAAAATTCCAGTCCTCTTTGCAACCAAGCCTCCATAATCCAAGGAACACCTGAGGGCTGCGGGAGATAAAGGAGTGCTGAGAATGTCTAACTCATGATTGAAAATACAGAGATGTGTTATTGGCTTTGGATGGGGGACAAGTATCAAATCTGTTGGGGTTCTTGCCCCAAACAACAATCACCCATTGTCCTTTAGAGCACAAGGCCTCTCACACGCCTGACGTGCTCAAATCTCTTGCCTGCTAGGACTTAGAGAATTTTCTCCATCTCCATGATAGAGAGGGAAAGAGAAAAGAAGTGACCTCTCTTTGGTCACAAACCACGGTCATGCTGGAGCTAGAAAGAGAAGTATAAGAAAAACATTGTATGAAAATGTTTTGCATTTAAAACTGATTTCTTAAACAAAGGAAATTTGAAGTGTGGTTAGTGAACTAAAATGATACGTTCTGGTTTTCACGTGTTTCTAGATTTATGAACTAGTATATCCATCCCCTCACACCTAGTTTTTATCCATAGATTGAGGGAGGAAAAGAAGTTGCCTGTTTTGTGAACTCTCAATGGCTTTCTTGAATTTCAACGAACGAGTCATTGAACTGAACTCTTTGAATAAACTGAAAAGAAGACAATAGTTTCTGCACCTTCCAAGGAAGCTATTGCTGTCCAAAGCTGGCTTAGCATTTCAGCTAACTTTGCTTCCAGGACTTTAGCTATCATGTCAGTGGTGTGACTCTCTCAAAAACTTGGCAGTGAACATGTTCGATTTCATGTTATTTTTTCCTCTTCTCTTTAAATTATTGAAGAGATTTTCATAAATTTTGCCCTTAATTTAAAATAGATGATTTTTTTGGTCAAGCTGGGCCTTACAAATCTCTAAGGATGAAGATTCCACCACCTCCATAGGTCACACTCAGGGCCAGGGAGACTGGGAATAGAAGAAAATCACCAGTGAAAGCCAGGAGTCCAGATTCCCACCCCCCTGCTTCAGTCACAACAACAAGTCACACTCAGAGCCAGGGAGACTGGGAATCGAGTCCCGCTGGCACTTCCCAGCTCTGGAAGGGACTGTTCCTCTAGTGGTTAGTGCGGGAGCCTGGACAAAGGCTCCATCCCCGGCTCTATCCCTGACTCCCTCAACGACCCTGAGGCAGTGGCTTCTCCTGCCCAGGCCTCTGTTTCCCTCACTGGGGCTGGGGACACTCCCCTACAGCCCTTGGGTCATCACGCTTCAGGAATGTGCTTGAGGTACGAGGAGACCTGGAGATGGGAGGTGTGCTGCTGGCCATAGGTCAATGTTGTAAACCCCCGGTTGCTAGGCTGAGTTTATCCATCCCCTGACAATAAAACGTCATCTTGTTTTCACAGCCACTTTTGATCTGCAGGCTTCTACTCCCTGCTCTGCTGGCAGGGCATTGGGCAGCACCCTTTCCAGCCCACCTGGGTGCAGGAGATCAAGGAGGAGGGCAAGAGACTAGGCCTCGGTGAGTATCTGCCACCCAGCGCTTTCCCATCTAGAGCAAGTGAGTGGAGTTCTCCAGAGCCATCCCCAGTCTGGTGGGAATGGGCCAGCAAGAGGGCTCCCAGCCCTTCCCTTGCAGGAGATTGTTCCCCATGGGGGAACATTGGGAGCAGCCTGTGCTGTGAGCTGCTGCCAGTGGGTGTGGACGGCAGCCCCCATGCTCTGGGGTGGGGTGTGTGGTGAGGAGAAATTGCCTCAGCGGAGGGGAGGTGGATGGAGGAACAGGCAGGCACATTAATGAGAGGCTGCCTTGAACCCAGACTCATGGCTGCTCCCCACTCATTCCCAGGATGCAGCGGCTGAGGTGGATGCTGAGGAGGAAGGCCGGGCTGGTGGCTCCGGAGCCGGTAGGGAGCAGCGGCCGGCTTTCCCAGGAGGAGAGCGGCCCCTCTGTCCCCGCGGGCGGGGAAGAGGCCAGTGGCCAGGCGAGGAGGAGGAGCTCCCTGGCTTTCTGGAGGAGGAGGAAGACACCAGCTCCCTTAGCATGCCCTGAGGCCCCTTCTGGTCCCAAATGGAGGTGGCCCAGGGTGATGCTATGTAGGAGGGATCCAAGAGAGGGTGGGAGCCTGGGAAGGTGGCTCTGCAGCTTCCTTCACAGGAAGCGGAGGAGCCAGGAGCCGCAACCCAGTGCCCAACCGGAGCCATCCACCAGCCTGGCCACCGAGGAGCCCCCAGCCAGCCCAGAGCAGGAGCTGGGCGACTCTGGCACGGGGACCAGCAGCTCCTCCTTCTCCCGAGGGGCCAGCAGCCCCTCCGTGGGGTCTGAGAGCCCTGAGGCTGAAGTCTCCCTCTGTGCAGGTGAGGGGACACCCACAGGACAGGGGGGAGGACAGGGGCAGCGGGGGACTAGTAACACCCTGTCAAGGTTTCTTCCCTACTCTGAACTTTACGGTACAGAGGTAGGGACCTGCATGAAAGACCCCTAAGCTTATTTTTACCAGCTTAGGTTAAAAAAACTTTCCCAAGGTATAAACTTTGCCTTGTCCTTGAACAGTCTGCTGCCACCACGAAGCATTTTAAACAAAGAACAGGGAAAGAGACCACTTGGAGACGTTTTCCCCCAAAATATTTCCCCCAGCCCTACACCCCCTTTCCTGGGGAAGGCTTCATAATAATTTTTACCAATTGGTAAAGGTGAACACAGACCCAAAGTCTTGGATTTTAAGAACAATGAAAAATTAATTAGGTGTTTAAAAGACGAATTTTAATTAAAGAAAAGAGAAAAGAATCACCAATATATAGTTAGGATGGTAAATACCTTACAGGGTAATTAGATTTAAAACAGAGAATTTCTTGAGGCAAAACCTTAAGTTACAAAAAGACACAAAAACAGGAATATACATTTCCTTCAAAGTTAGTAACAGCCCGTTTGTTGAGCCATTTATGAAACAGATTTGTTATTTGGTTTACATAAGCCACATTAGTTCAGGCCTTTTTTAAGGGTTTGAAATTTTACTTTGTAAGTTTTAGGTCTAACTTGAAATTGGCGATTTGGCTGTATTGCGCAACAAATGGCCTGTAATATCTGGCCAAACCTAAGAAGGATTGGACCAGTTTTGTTTTTTTTTACTTTGGGACAGGCCACTTTTGGACAGCATTCACTTTGGCCTGTAGGGGGTTGATAGTTTCTTGACCCTCCTGATGTTCAAGGTAAGCTACTCTGTTTAGGCCTATTTGACACTTTTTAGTCTTAACAGTTAGTTTTGCTTCCCTTATGCTCTTGAAGACTTTTTGTAGGTGTTCCAGGTGTTTTGCCCAGGATTCCAAAAATATGGCCACATCATCAAGGTCTGTGACTGCACATTTTTCCAATTCCGCTAGGAGACCATCTACAAGTTTTTGGAAGGTGGCGGGTGCATTCTGCAGCCTGAAAGAGAGCACATTAAATTCATACAGCCCGACATGTGTGATGAAGGCGGACATTTTCTTGGCGGATTTATTTAGCGGTACCTGCCAGTACCCCTGGGTTAAGTCCAAGATAGGGATGAACTGGGCCCGTCCCAGTTTCTTCACTAGTTTATTTGTTCGTGGCATTGGATAGTTGTTTGGGAGCGTTACAGCATTCAGCTTATGGTAGTCCATGCAAAAACGTATTTCCCCATTTGGGTTGGGAACTAGAACCACTGGAGATGCCCATGCACTGCCAGAGGGGCAAATTACACCCATTTGTAGCATATCCTGGATCTTCCATTCTATAGCAGTTTTAGCTTGAGGAGACACCCGGTAAGGTCGGGCTCTAATTGGGTGAGCATTACCTATGTCAATGGAGTTGTATGCCCGTTCAGTCAGTCCTGGGTGGCTGAGAACGTCGGCGTGTAGCTAGTGCACAGCTCCTTGATTTGCTGTCGCTGCATATACCCAAGGGTCATGGAGAGGTTTACCTTTTCCACACCACCAGCACTTTTTCCTTTGTAGTAGACACCTTTAGGCCACTCAGCGTTATCTCCTCCCTGGGCGGTAAACTGACAAATCTTTAATTCTTTGGAATAAAAGGGCTTTAGAGAATTAATATGGTACACCTTAGGCTTTCGGTTGGAGGTGGGGAATGCTATGAGAAAATTAACAGCTCCCAGGAGCTCTTGGACCATTAATGGCCCTTCCCACAACGCTTTTATTCTGTGGGCCTAGAGTGCCTTCAAGACCATGACCTGGTCCCCTACACTGAAGGAATGCTTTCTGGCATGTTTATCATACCAGGCTTTTGGCTCTTTTTGAGCATCCTGTAGGTTTTCTTTGGCAAGGGCTAAAGAGGTTTGGCACGTGTTTTGCAGGTTAGTTACAAAGTTCAGAATGTTAGTTCCTGGAGAAGGTGTAAACCCCTCCCATTGCTGCTTTACCAACTGTAATGGCCCCTTAACCTTGTGGCCATATACAAGTTCAAATGGTGAAAACCCTAAACTGGGATGTGGTACAGCTTTGTAGTCAAAAAGCAACTGCTGCAACACTAGGTCCCAATTATTGGAGTGCTTATTTACAAATTTACATATTATGGCCCCCAAAGTTTCATTAAACTTCTCCACCAGGCCATTTGTTTGATGGTGGTAAGGAGTGGCAACCAAGTGGTTCACCCCATGAGCTTCCCAAAGGCATTCCATAGTTCCTGCCAGGAAATTAGTTCCTGCATCTGTAAGGATGTCGGAGGGCCAACTTACACTGGCAAAAATGTCTGCTAGTTCCTGGCACACACTTTTAGCCCTGGTGTTGCTTACAGCTACTGCTTCTGGCCATCGGGTGGCAAAATCCATGAAAGTCAGTATGTACTGCTTTCCTCTGGGTGTCTTTTTTGGAAAAGGAGCCAGAATATTTATAGCTACTTGCTGAAATGGAACCTCAATGATGGGGAGTGGCTGGAGAGGGGCTTTGCCTTGGTCTTGGGGTTTTCCCACTCTGTGGCACACCTCACAAGACCGGACATAGGTAGAAACATTCTTGCCCATTTCCTCCCAGTGGAACGACTTTCCCAAATGGTTTTTGGTTCTGTTCACCCCAGCATGGCCACTAGGATGATCATGGGCTAAGCTTAATAGCATTACCCGGTACTTAGTTGGAACTACCAACTGTCTCTGAGGATGCCAGTTTTCCTCGTATCCACCAGAAAGAGTTTGCTTGTATAAAAGTCATTTTTTTACAACAAACCTGGATTGATTCGAAGAGCTGAGAGGCGGTGGGTTGTTCCGTGCCGCCGTCCAAGCTCTCTGGAGGCTTTGATCTGCTTTCTGTTCGGTCTGGAACTGTTCCCTTGATGCTGGAGACATCAATTCCTGATTGGATTGTGGACCTGGGCTTGGTCCCTCTGGAAGCGATGCAAGCGATGGGGCTGTTTTAGTTGACTGTGAACCGCTCTTGGCTGGTGCACTATGTTGGGGTTTAGGCTCTGGCTGAGCCTCTTGTGTAGGGTTATCTGCTGCTGCCAGTGCAGGTTGGGTGGAGCCCTCTGGTGTTGGGGTTGCAAGTACTGGATTCAGTGCTGGCAATGGGTCTGGTGCTGTTTTTTTTGCTGGATCCAGTTCCGGGACTGGCTCTGTGACTGGATTCACTACTGCTGTTGCAGACGTTTGTATGGGGTCTGGTTCCAATATCTTTGAGTGCGTCCTGGTAGAAGTCTCCGAAATAGAGCTAGGTGTGACAGCTTGCTTAGCCTGTCTGCGGGTGACCATTCCCAACTTCTTGGCTAGCTTCACATGATTGGCCAAGTCTTCCCTCAACAGCATGGGGATGGGATAATTATCATAGACTGCAAAAGTCCACGTTCCTGACAAGCCCTTGTAGCGAACAGACAACTTGTCTGTAGGCAAGTCAAAACAGTTGGCCTTGAAGGGTTGAATTGTCACTTGGACCTCTGGGTCAATTAAATTGGGGTCCACTAAGGAAGCCTGGATAGCCAATACTCCGCTGTCCCTCCATTTTGTGACCTTCTTCCTGCCCACACTCACAGTTTCCCTCCACTCTGAGGGTGTCTGGGAGGCATCTGGGCCTGAGAACCTCTGGTGTGATTTTGGTGCAATGAACTATAATTTCCAGGGGTTCTTGGGGCAGTTGGGCTTGACATGTCCCGGCTTGTTACATTTAAAACTTTGCCCAGCTGACTGGTCACTGGGGCGAGGTGGGTTGCTGGAGAACGGTGTGGTGGGAAAACAAGGTGTCTGGAGTGTTCCTTGGGGTGTAGTTGGGGCCTTGGGCTGCCCCGGGTAGTAGGATGTGGTCTGAGGGTGTCCCTTCTGGTATCCGCTCCAACTGTGACCAGGGTTCTTCCTCTCTCCTCCCTCCACCCGTTTTGTTCCGGTTTGCCCCGCCTCTCTGGCAGTCTGGGACTGCTTGTATAGATCAGCATAAAAAGCAAGACTTCCTGCTGAGTCCATTTTTTTATCCCATAAACACTGCTTTCTATCATCCTTGGACATATTCAGGAATTGCTCCTGTATTATCAAATCCCGTATTCCTCCAAAGCTAGTTACATCCTGTCCATTGAGCCATTTCTCAAACAGATCTGTTCTCTGGTTTACATAAGCCACATTACTTAGTCCAGGTCCTCTCTTAAGGGCTTTCACTTTTACTCTGTAAGTTTCAGGTGTAACTTGAAATTGTTTTAAAACCAAACCCTTGGATTTATTATAGTTCGAAGCCTCCTCAATCACCATCTTATTGAATATGTCCAGAGCTCTTCCAGGCAATCTTGCGGCCGATCTGGTCATCTTGTGAGCTTCAGGGATTTGATGGAGTGTGCAAAGTCTCTCAAAGGTGAGAAAATATTCAGCAATATCACTGGATTCATTATACTGTGGACATAGTGTAATGGATTGTTGGGGAAGGATTTGTGGATTGTTGGGGAAGGATTTGTGGATTGTCGGGGAAGGATTGTTAGGGTTATTTAGTATATTCTGCCGAGCCTTTGCCTTCTCCATCTCCACTGTATGCTTCCTCTCTTTTTCCTTCTTCTCCTCTGCATGCTTCTTTTCTTTTTTCCTCTCCTCCATTTCTTTTTCCTTTGCCTCCATTTCTTTTTTTGCCTTCATTTTCTCTGCCTGAGTTCGACCCATCTTTTATGTTCCTTTTGTTTTTCCTCAGCCTCAAATCTGGCTAATTGCAGCTTCTGTTGAACATGGCATTCTGTCCTCCTAACCTCTCTGTTTTTAACTCACTTTACACCCAAGAGTTAGAAATAAAGCAAAAAACCCAAAAACCCTGACTTGTAAAATTTTGCTGTGCTGTAACCCGATACCTTTTTTCTTTGATAGCTGTTCTCAGCCGACAGAAAACTCCTTTTGTTATGCCTGCTGCTCTGTCCCCCAGACAGAGAGACAAAATCTACAGCTGCAATCACTTTTTACAAAACCTTTTAAAATCCTGCTGTGCTTCTGGTCCAAAATGATCCCACCACTGCCACCATGTCAAGGTTCCTTCCCCACTCTGAACTTTAGGGTACAGATGTGGGGACCTGCATGAAAGACCCCCTAAGCTTGTTTTTACCCGTTTAGGTTAGAAACTTCCCCAAGGTACAAACTTTGCCTTGTCCTTGAACAGTATGCTGCCACCACCAAGCATTTTAAACAAAGAACAGGGAAAGAGACCACTTGGAGACATCTTCCCTTAAAATATCCCCCAAGGCTCTACACCCCCTTTCCTGCAAAGGCTTAATAATAATCCTCACCAATTGGTACAGGTGAACCGAGACCCAAGCCCTTGGTTCTTAAGAACAATGAAAAATTAGTTAGTTTTTTAAAAGAAGAATTTTAATAAAAGTAAAGGTAAAAGAATTATCTCTGTAAAATCAGGATGGTAAATACCTTACAGGATCATCAGATTTATAACACAGAGAATCCCTCTAGGCAAAACCTTAAGATAAAAAAAGACACAAAAACAGGAATATACATTCCCTCCAACACAGCTTATTTTACCAGCCATTAAACAAAAGAAAATCTAACACATTTGCTAGTTAGATTACTTACTAACTTAACAGGAGTTGGAAGGCTTGCATTTCTGATTTGTCCCCAGCAAAAGCATTACACAGACAGACAAAACCCTTGATTAGTCCCCCGCCCCCCTCCAGATTTGAAAGTATTTTGTTCCCTCATTGGTCATTTTGGGTCAGGTGCTAGCAAGGTTATCTTAGATTCTTAACCCTTTAGAGGTGAAAGGGTTTTGCCTCTGGCCAGGAGGGATTTTATAGCACTGTATACACAAAGGTGGTTACCCTTCCCTTGATATTTATGACACACCCTGTGCCCATTGGCTCACCAAGGCGCCAGGACAGAGCCACGGGAGCCCCACTGACACCAGTGGGAGTGGCCCAGCCACACTCCATGGCAGGAGATGCTGGGCAGAGTTGGGGGAACTCCAGCCTCCCCTGGTAATGTTGGGTGGGGGCTGATGGCCATGGGGCCCTGAGGCTGATGGGGCTGAGGTCATCTCTGGGAAGGGCAGGGTGGGGACCTTGATGCCATAGGGTTCCTTGTTGAGGATGGGGGACATTGAGCCATTTCTCTACCCTGCATTCTCACAGCAGTAGCATAAATGATGCTTTTCTCCTTCTCTCCCTGGTGCAGAGACCCTCAGTGCCCAGCTGGAGGAGGAGGAGGAGGAGGAGGATGTGTCCCCTGAACAAGACACCATCAGGGTCATCCAGCAGCACCTCCAGGGCAGAGTTGAGGTACAAAAATCTTCCAGCTGCACTGCCCCCAAGTCTGTCCTGCCCCTTGTTCCATCCCCACCCACATTCGGGGTCTTGTCCCAGAGAATCCATCACCCGCAATGGGGGGCACTTCTCCCCTGTTACCTGGCACCCCAAAGTGGGGGTGTTCATCTCATGCAGGCCAAGGTGTCCGCTCCCCGCAGACACTGCCCCAGTTACAACCCTAGTCTGTGCAGGGTGACACTGGTTTTGGGAAGAGGGGCGGCTTTCCCTGTCCAACTCCAGGGAGGTCCTGAGACCTGGAGCTTTTGTAGGTGGGGTGGGGAGGTCCCTACCTGACCATCTCTCTCTCTCTCTCTCCCACAACCCCACTCT
This sequence comes from Lepidochelys kempii, assembly GCF_965140285.1. NCBI lineage: Eukaryota > Metazoa > Chordata > Testudines > Cheloniidae > Lepidochelys > Lepidochelys kempii. The sequence continues at coordinate 7,473,695 of NC_136385.1, forward strand.
TAGTGGGTGGAGGACAGGGCCAAACAGCTCCGCTTCCTCCACGCTGTCCCACGTCTGTGCTTGTCGGCACAGCAGCAGGGGTGGGACACTCTGGAGCCGCACTTCTCCAAAGCGGCCCTTGTGGAGAGCATTGCGGTGAGTGGGACCCCGTGCCCGGCTCCTGGGGTGAGGGAGCCCAACATGGGAGGAAGAGTTAGTGGGGCTGGAGGGGGAAGCAGAGGACAGGGCTTCCTGGGGATGAGGACTGGGGAGCAGGGAAAGAGGAAATTCTGACACTGATGGGGAACTGGCAGTGGGGAAACTGTAAGGCCGGAGGGGCAGCTGAGGCTGAGGGGAGGGAAGAATTGGGTGGGAGAGGAGGAAGGAAAGAGTAAGTTTGATGGATGGGAGGAATGGGGAGGCCAGCTGGTTGGGGGTGGGGGTGACACTGACTGTTTCTGCAGAGCACTTTGGCCTCCTCCCTGGGAAGCGCCTGTGGGTCTACAGGGCCTGAATCTCACATGCAATTTTATCTCCTTGGGGTCTCTCAGGAGCTGATTGAAGATCTGCCCATGGTGTCTGAGCCGAGTTCCATCGTCTCCAGCTCCATGGCCGCGGTTTGCAGCCTCAGGTACCAGGACCCTCCCATCCAGCTGCTCTAACCCTGGTGCAGATCCTCTCAGGCCTAGATTAACCCCAGCCATGTCTGTTTGCATCCCCCAGCAGAGGAGGTGGGAACATCCCCTCTTTCCTGGCTGGGGGTGATTTCACTCCCGTAACGTTACAGTGGCCATAGGGAGGGATCATTGCAGGGGAGGAGGGTCATGTACATGACACTGCCAGCGCCACTCCGGTGCTGCCAAGCATAACACGGGCTCCTCTTTCCCTCCAGCAAACTGAAGCCACCACTTGCCCTGGAGCTGGAGTCACGCCTCCTGCGGGCTCTGCAATACACCATTTTCACCATGGGCACGGGGCAGGACACCACCCACTTCCGGGTAGGTCATGATCCTACTTCTCTGTCCCAGGAGCAGGAGCGGCCTCTGGTCCCTGCCCCCTCGGTTTGATGGAGCTGCTGAGAATAGGGGAGGGGTGAGCAGAGCGGGGGGCAAGCCCGGGCAGGGCGTGTGGGGTCGGGGGGATGACACAAACTGCAAGGGAGGGCCCCTTCCTGCCAGTGAGGATTGCGTTACCCCTCTGTGGCTGATCCCAGCCTTCCCTCTTCTCCTCATTGTGTGCTCTGCTGCCTGGACTTTCCCAGGGATCCTACCTCCCACCCATTGCGGTTTGGCTTTTCCATATTCTGCTGGGTACCAGGCCCTGCGCAGAGAACTGCTAAGGGCAAGGATTGAAGAGCCAGCAGGCATCCAGCCATGAACTCTTGCTAAGTGTCCCTGCAGTGATGTGAATGGCAGAGGCCAGGATGTACCTTTTGGGTCTGGCCAGGGCTCCCCAGAGAACCCTCCTGGTCCCCTGAGAGGGGTAGCCCCATGTCCCATGACTGACGGGTGCTCCCTCTTCTTGCAGGCTGTCAAGGTTCCTTCCCCACTCTGAACTCTAGGGTACAGTTGTGGGGACCTGCATGAAAACCTCCTAAGCTTACTTTTACCAGCTTAGGTTAAAACTTCCCCAAGGTACAAACTATTTTACCCTTTGCCCTTGGATTTCCACTACCACCACCAAACTTTATCTGGGTTTACTGGGAAAACAAAGTTTGGACACGCCTTTCCACCCAAAATCCTCCCAACCCTTGCACACCACTTCCTGGGGAAGGTTTAGTAAAAATCCTCACCAATGTGCATAGGTGACCACAGACCCAAGCCCTTGGATCTTAGAAGAATGAAAAAGTATTCAGTTTCCTTACAAGAAGACTTTTAATAGAAGTAAAAAGAAAAGAATTACCTCTGTAAAATCAGGATGGTAAATACCTTACAGGGTAATTAGATTCAAAACATAGAGAATCCCTCCAGGTAAAACCTTAAGTTACAAAAAAGACACACAGACAGGAATATTCATTCTATTCAGCACAGCTCTTTTCTCAGCCATTTCAAGAAATCATAATCTAACACCCACCTAGTTAGATTACTTACTAAGTTCTAAGACTCCATTCCTGTTCTGTCTCCGGCAAAAGCATCACACAGACAGACACAGACCCTTTGTTTTTCTCCCTCTTCCCAGCTTTTGAAAGTATCTTGTCTCCTCATTGGTCATTTTGGTCAGGTGCCAGAGAGGTTACCTTTAGCTTCTGAACCCTTTACAGGTGAGAGGATTTTTCCTCTGGCCAGGAGGGATTTTAAAGGGGTTTACCCTTGCCTTTATATTTATGACACAGGCTCTGCACAACACCTACTTAGAGAGCCTGGACACCATGCTCGGGGGCCTGCTGGCAGAGACCCCCACCACGGACAAGCTGCAGCACCTCTTGGAGCTGAGCAGAATGGGAGGGTCTGGGGGGGAATTTCCCATGAACCCCGTGGGAGGGCTGCAAAGGAGAGACTAGAAGAACCATGTTTCCATTGTGTCCTCCCAGCTTGGACCCAGATGGCCACGCTTTCCCAGAGCCATCAGTGCAGTTGAATGCTGGGACCCTTCCGCCATCCGGGGTAGTGGTGGCGGGGAAGGGGCGGGGGCAGAGGGAAGGAGCTGGGACTGTCAGCCAGAGCTCTGCATGGTTCCATTGAGCACTAACAGTGAGCACCAGGCCTGGCTGGGGACTGACAGATTGAAACCTGGGACACAGGCCTCTGAGAAAAGCTACTGGCTCCTTTCTAGGGAGACCCTGAGATACAGGAGAAGACTGAGGGAATCAGCTCTTCTGTCCTAGGGACACGGCAGTTCCTGGAGTGATTGTCCCCACGGCCCCTCCATCCATCCTACCAAGGCCTCTAGAGCTGGGGTCTGGGGGCACAGGGCATGTGCCTCGATCCTGATGGGCTGTTGATGGATCAGGGGTTCAGAGCAAATAGACAAGCCCCAAGGCTGAGCTTTGTCCCAGGCTGGAGAGACAGTGACAGCTTGTGCCCAGCAAGATGTGGGCAGTGTCATGAACCCCCACATGAGGAGTCAGATATTCCACCCTGAGCACAAGTTCTCTGCCCCATGTGGAGTGGGAGAGGCTCGTTTGTAGAGCATGTAAGCCTGCCGGCTGACTGTCCCCTGCCTTCTTCTCCCGCAGCACCTCCATTTCTGGCTCGACTCCAGAAACACCCAGGAGAGAGCTAGGGCCATACGGAGCTGCGCTGCCCTGCTCCGATTTGCCACCTCCCTCTCCGGATTTGACGTAAGTGACCTTTGACCCCAGCATCCTGCAGAGCCAGGGCTTGAGTCAAATTCCTCATCCCCTGGTTAAGTGGTCCCCCCTGGCTCCGTAAGGGACTGCGACATTCCATAGGCCACTGGCTGGCAGGGTCGCGCCTGGCCTCAGTTCCCTTGTTACTCTGGAGAAGCCTGGCAGCTAGTGCTCATAGAGGGCCCAGGCCGTGGGTCCCTTTGCTCCAAGCTCCCTTGGGGGCAGAGAGAAAGAGGGCTCTAGTTCCTCTCCCTCAGTGCCTCCTACAGATGGATGGGAGCAGAGCTCTACCCCGGGGAGCTGGGGAGCTGAAGGCAGAATGTTGATGGATTCCCCCCTTCTCCTCCTCCACCAGACCTCCTCCGATTTCCCCAAGGCGGGCAACTTTGTGCTGCGGCTGGGTCTCTACCTCTCTGACCCAGCCGATGACATCAGCCGGCAAGCCAGGGCTGGGATCTATTGGCTGCAGAGGCTCCTGCTGCAGAGGAGGGGTAAGAAACTCAGCTGGGCAATGGGACCCCATAGAAATGAGTCCCTTGGAGACTAGCTCCAGCTGGCCATTGGGACACCAGTAGAACTAAGGCCTCTGCTCTTAGACCAACTGCAGGAGGGCAGAGGGACCCCAATGGAAAGAAGGCCCCTGTTTTGGGCCCCCCACTTACTGGCCAAGGGACCCTACACAAAGAAGCTCCCTCCTCTGAGACTGACCCCAGCTTAGATGATGACTCACACTCATCTCCCTAATTCAGGGAGAGAGGAAGGGGACGAAGATGCCAGGGAAATTGGCTGCTTTACCTCATAGCCTGGCTCTGTCCCCCAGTCCAGAGAAATCAGCCCCCCCAGGGGGCTGCCAGCTGGTGAGGGGACAGGAACGGACCTATTGAGACACATGGAGGGAAAGAGCCCATCATGAAGGCAGGGGCAGGGACCACAGGGGATGGACACAAAGCTTGTAGAATGTCACCAGTTGGGTAGCTGGGGCCAGATCCTGAAGTCAGTGGCTGTGGGGCGTTTTCAGCATTAGCAGTCACCATTAACAGGCACCCATGCCCAGAGCACAATGACCATAAGGTCACCTGATTACTGTGATGAATGAGACAAATCCCCCTTCAGGTACTAAAGCACCTGGTGGGGACCCTGCCAGTCCATTGGGCCGTGGATGCCATGAGAACCCCAGCCAGTGTTCACCCAGCAAAGGGAAGAGAAGGAAACAGGCATTAAAGCCAGATGCCAAACCTCCCCAATGGGTGTGTCTTTCTCCCCCAGGGCTGAACATCAGAGAGGAGAGCGATCTGTGGTGTCGGGACGGGCTCCAAGACACCGAGCGCCTGGCGTACAGAAACATGGCCAGGGTGGGGGAGGTAAGGACTCTCCGCCAGGGCATTGCAGTAGCTCAGGTGTGGAGCTGTCTCCCCCTGCAGTGAGTGTGTTCTGTAGGGGGAGGGATAGCTCAGTGGTTTGAGCATTGGCCTGCTAAACCTAGGGTTATGAGTTCAATCCTTGAGGGGGCCATTTAGGGACCTGGGACAAAAATCTGTTGGATGATTTAGTTGGGGATTGGTCCTGCTTTGAGCAGGGGGTTGGACTAGATGAACTCCTGAGGTCCCATCCAAACCTGATATTCTATGATACTTATTTCCAGCAGACAGTGTTTGGCTGCAAGAGGCCGAGGAGCCTGGGCTGGACCCTTGCTAACGGTCCAGGCTTGTGTGTGTTGCATGGATCCATGGTTACATGGCATAAAAGGGATCCTCTGGTGGGTTGAGTTAATGAAGGATTGTATCTCCAGGAATCTGGCTCTGCTCACTGTCTCCCTGGCTGACACCCTGGTGTCTGAGAGGTGAGCCCCTGGGTCAGTGAGTTGGGAAGCTCACACCAGCAATTGCTGGACCAGATCCTTGTTGGATTCCCTGCACCTCTGGAAGCACAGGCAGGGTTTGGGGTTTGCCGAGCACCAGGGCGAGTCAGGAAGGAGAACCTGCCCCTACCCTGGGCCTTGTGTGAGGGACACTGAGCTCCTTTCCTGGGCTGAGTCACTGCAGCATATGTGATGCTCGTGGGATTGTTGGTGGGATGGGGAGCAGGAACAGAAGCAGATCGAAAAGGTCCCTAACCTCTAGCGGGTGAGCTGCAGAAAATAGCACTGCTGGGAGCAGTAGCGGGTCCTTTGTTGTCTTTGTGAGCTGGGTTCCAGACTGCGCAGACACGTTCCCAGCCTGTCATGGCACCTGTGGTGACTCCCGCTCCAGAAAGAGCTATTCCTCAGTGCCTGCAACCTCTTCCTGAAGGGGGCTCCTTGGTCCATGGGACCCCAAAAGTTGGCTGCACAAGGAGGACTCTTGTCCACCTTGTGAGATACTAGAGGGATTTGGAGCCTGGTTCTGGACAATTGACAAGGGCTCTGGTGCTGTTGGTTTTAGGTCTTTGGAGAGATCTTCACAGAAGGCCAGAAAAGATCTTTCCTCCAGGCAGCGCTTCTGGCCATACATGACCCCCAGCTCCGTGTCAGCCAGGCTGGGCTTGTGCTGACATATTCTATCCTGGGGGAAGCCGGCCAGCTGATCGGGAATGAGGTAACCAAAGAAGGATCAATTGGGGAGGGACACCCAGGGCCTTTCACCTCCAGGCCATTGACAGTCACTCCCATCCCATCCCCTTGCACTGACCCGGGCAGGTGCCATTGGTAGGTGTCAGCTTCTCCCCTGAGCAGCTCAAAGCAGAGCAGACCCAGCTTGGCTATTTCCTAACAGGTGTCACATCAACATGACACGCTGCTATTGCTCATGCTAGGGGCTGCCAACTCCCCCTGTGAGAGTTTCATACCCCTCCAGGCCTCAGGCTGGTTCCTAGGGCCCTAGTATCATGTTATCCCAGCCACCACCTGCTCTGGGAGAACTGGAGGAGTCAGTCAGCAGAGGCTGCTGAAGTGCCCCATTCCCCAGAGCTACTGTCCATGGCATCATCTTAATAACAGGGGGGGGGGTCCCCTTGGGAAAGGTTTCCACCTCCTCTCACCCCATAGCACTGCTGCCCAGAGCCTTCCAGCCCCTCAGCTGGAGCAGGAGAGGGTGGATAAGGGGATTCTGGGGAGTGGAGCTTAATCCCTGGCTGGGTTGGGAGGTAGAATAGCTCTCACAGGGGGACTGAGAGGAAGGGGACAGGAGTTCATTCCACAGTGGTGGGAGTGGGGTTGGAGGTCACTCGAGAGGAGAAAAGAGTTCGTCTCGGAGGGTTGGGTGCGGGAATCTGTCCCTTGGATGTGGGGAGGGTTGGGGTGGAAATTTTGCTGGCTCCCAGTGCCGTTCATGCCCTTCATTGCCATGGGTGTCGGAGGCTCTGACCGATCCTTGTTCCCTTGCAGCAGGAGGACGTGACAGCAGCGATCATGGCGCACCTGTTCTACATCCGGTGCTTGCGCCAGGTGCCCAAAGCGCTGCAGGGGCTGTGCTCCGTGGGACAGCCTTGAAGGGCCCCCCCTTCCCATGCCCAGAAGCTCCCACTCCCTGCTGCAGGTACTGCTCTTTCCTGCTGGGCCTGGGGGAGAAGGGCTAGGGGGAGGGACCATAAACCCCACAGCACTGAGAGAAACCCAGGCTGAGCATCTCGCTCTCACCACCCTGCCCCACCCTGACCCCTGGAGCTGGGGCCAGGCCAGATACGGTCCCTGCCCCCATGCCCAGAGGCCAGTTTCAGAAGCATCAGGCTTTCAGGGCCATGGGACTGGCCCAGAAATGGGAGCATCCGCAGAGCCAGGGTTTATCCTCAGTAATCATTGCATTCTGGGAGGGGTGGCCCGATGTGGAGCCCTCCCCTGTCGTCACTGCTCAGACCTCCCCATTGCCCATGTTACCCCGTCGCAGTGAATGTCTGACCATCCCCCACCTGGAGCCCAAGCCACACACATGGTATCTGAACCCTTCCCAGACAGGAATGAAACTCCCCCCTAACACCTTGGGGCAAGGAAGGATCCTCCCCATCTGGCAGGTGGGGACTGAGACACAGAAGAAGGGCTGCAATCCTGGTCACACACTCCTGGGGGTAGATCTGGGAACTGAAGTGGATCCCAGGCTAGTCCCTTTCCCCAAGAGGCAACTTCACTTTCTGCCCTTTATTCTCCCCTCCTGCTGGGGGGGTGGGTCTCTGAGTGTGAAATGAACCAGGAGGGGGATGGGGTCCTGGCACAATGCTTGGGTGGGAGCTCCCCTTGGCTTGGACCCCAGGGTCAGAGACATCTTTGTCATCTTGCTCTCCTTCTTTTATTCCTAGGAAGGGAGTCCCCCGATTAGGGGTCTCTAGGGATCCAGCTTGGCAGTGCCTAGGAGAACCTGTCAGTCATCCTGGTTCCCGCCTGCATGCACCACCCTGTCCTGCCCTGCCCTCCGGTTCTTCATTGTTGACTCTGCTTTGACCCTTGACTCCAGTCTCTGATTATGACTTTGGCGTGACCCTTCTTGGCTCCAGATGTTGCCTGCCCACCTTGATTCCATATCTCCTTGCCCTTCTTTAGCCCCGCTCCAGGCCCTCCACTGACCCGCTCCAGCATTGCCTTCTCCTCCTGATCTTCCCCAACCACTCGGACGTTGACTACCCGGCTTTGACCCTCGGCCTGTATCTGGACTCTGGCTTGACACTGACTTGGCTGATCTTTGCTCTCTGACTACCGGGCTATGACCTTTGGCATGGATTTAGACTCTGGCCCTGGTTCTGCTTCTGCTTTGTCGATGGACTCTGATCTCGGTTTTGACCCTGCTGTGTCCCTGGACCTTGATTCTAGTACCACTCTTAGCCTCGGCACAATCCTGCACCTTGCTGCGACCTGTGCTCCCACCCCTGGGCATCATGATCAGATGCAATACATGACATTAGGTGGTGCAACTTTTTGGAGAAAAGCAGGATCTCCGCAAGTCAGTGGCCTGTATGCAACAGGGACACACCACACCAGGTGTGAACCAGGGCCTCACTACATGAGCCTGGCCCGATGATGTCCCTGCTGGAGCTGCACAATGGAAATGATTGAAAATGTCGGGGTTCCTTGAACCAGCCTCTGCCTCTGGACCTACTCCACCTTCTTGACTCGGACACCCGGCATTCCTGATCAATACCCGGATTACATGGATACCTTTGAAAGAAATGGGGACTCGTTGCCTCTGCACCAGGACTATGACTGCCCCCTTGACCTGCAACCTTGGTTGAAAGTTGCCTTCACCAGTATTTACACATTGGTGGAACCAGAATTAGTGGCTCTCCCTGCGTACAGGCTTGAAAACTGGTCCTAAGCGTTTATGAGCAAATTAGCGTTTCCCACGGGTGCCCAGGCCCTTTTGTGGAAGAAGAAATGTGGGACTCTACTATGTCTCTCTTTAGACAATCAGCCCCTGAAAAAAAGGATCATTTGGAACCATAACCCCCAGTTAGGAATCCCACAATTGTTTGCTCGCAGGAAATCTGCAAAGTTGTTCATCAAACTTCATCTGTAAGGATTTCCAATCTAACACTCATTTGGGCAGGGGACAAATGGAAGGCAGATTTCAATGCACACTATGGACATTTTAACTGTCAGACATGCCATTTGAGCTAACTAATGGTCCCCTGCCCTTGCAACACTTCATCAGTGATGTATTTGGGGCCATTGTGGATCTGCACAGTGTCATCTATTCAGGTGACAGACTTCTTTTTTTTGGAGAACCAAGAGCAGCATGCGCACCATACCTGAACCTGGAGAGGTTTCAGCAGCATGGTCTCAGCACAGAATTGGAAAAGCGTACCTCCGGCCAACTCTCCACAGAGTTTTTGGGCTACATCCTCTCCCCGGAAAATGTTACGATTGATCCAAATAAGGTGGAAACCATTCATAGATGGGACACCCGCTTTACTGCCGCTTTACTGCTGCTTCGGCCCAGGGTTCTCAGAGCCAATAACCCCCACGAGTGCTCTCCTCCACATAATGGCCATGTTTGTTTGGTCACCCAAGTTCCAAAAAGCCCACAAACAGCTCACAACTGCCTTCACTACTGCACCTATTTGGAGGCTCAGTGCTCATCCTGCAAGTAGATGCATCTACTATGACCACCAGGGCCTGCTTCATTAGCTGGTGCCAGATGTGGGCTGAAATTCAGACTTAGCTTGACTGATGTGACTTCTGCGCTTTCAGCAAGGCACCACGCACCAAACTCCTTGGCATTTCAGGCCTCTGGAGACCCTGCCCTGGCCATGGGCAGTCATTGCCAGGAATTTTACCGAATCAAATGGCCACATGATGGAACTGACTCTCATAGATCACCTGACCACGATGGCGTGCTTCATCCTCTTCTGAACATGTACCGTCGATTGATAGGACAGATCAGTTCCAAATTTGCAAAGGCCATTGAAACCTTTATTTTGCTAAATGTAGATTTCCCACTGATTTCATGTCATGCTACAAATGACCTCTCCGAAATTTCCAGCCATCAACCTGGGTCAACGAATCCATCACCTGCAAGAAGAATGAAGGGAGCCCCTTCAGGACACTTGGAAGGAGTTCAGATACTGTATGGACTGCTGATGACAAGAGGGAAGCCATTTGCTGAAGGGAGGTACAAAGTCCCTGGCACTGACCAAATCCCTAAGCTCTGTCCATGGCAGCAGTTCCTGGCCCATCCCCTTTGCTGACCTTCTGATAACATCTTCCTCCCCTGGGTCTAGGGAGCAAACTCTGGGTCCCTTCCCTCACTCTGGCACAATCTGTGCCCAGAGTGTCTGAGTCCCTCACCGAAAATGGGTCTCTCCTCCCTTCTCCCTGTGGGGTGGGGGAGACTTGTACCCCCATTTTAAGGACAGGGAATGAAGGTGAGGAAGTGACCTCTCCAAGGTCACACCGAGCAATGTGGGGGAGAGCTGGGAACTGACTGGGTTCTACAGGAGTGCCCTCCCCACAGGGGCAGCTTCACTTTCTGCCCTTCCTCCTCTCCTTCCCTCTTGACCCGTCTTTGAAGGGGGCTCTGAAAGGGAAATGAGCAAGGGTTTCCTCCCTGCTCTGTCTTCCAGGTTCTGGGATCTGTCCATGTCGCCAACAGCAATGCAGCCTGCAGCTGGCCCGGCTTGGGGAGCCATGGCCTCATCCTGTGAAATCGAGAAGTACTGGCTCTCAGGGATGCTTAGATGGAAAACCACACACCCCACCTGGAGGTAGGAGCCACCCATTCCCAGGTTGTCCTGAGGAGCCGCAATTCCTCCAGGAGCTGGGGAAGGGCACAGTGATCAGTTTATCAAAAGGTAGGGAAGGATCGTGTAAGAAGAAGGTCTAAGAGAGAAGGAGCATGAGCTACTCTCTGTATTTGGGCATGGCAGGGATCAAGAGAAGGGACAGGGGCTGTTAGAGGGCAATGGTGAGGTACAAGGGGTGTCAGAGGTGGGGGCAAGGCCTGAAAAGTTCAGATACATTAGAACAATTGTGCCAGAGACTCACTGGTTGAGGTGCTGAAAGCTCTGAACTAGGGTTGGCCAAAATCATCCTCCTCAGATGGGAACATCCCAAAAGTCTGTAGAAGCTTAGCCTCTGAGGTGAACGTTGTGGCCCCAACCTCTCTGCTCTGTACCTCACAGGATTCCCACTGGCTGTTCCAATCCAGGATGAAAACTATGCCACCAAAGTCTCACAGCACCTGGGCAGTGAAGTGCCACTTAAACCCGCTGTGATGCACTGACTGTCTGCACAGGGCTGAATTTCACCCATTCAGAGTGTAAGGAAATAATTGGCTGAAGGCCTTTTTCTGGTCGGATGTGGTTCTAGGGGGAAACAACCATGGAGATTTTTAACCTGTATTGCTCCCGGGACTGGTGCTGCAGTGATGCAGAGAAGTGCTGATGCACTGGATTTTTTTGGATCCCCCCCCACTATTAATCCATTCTCTTTCTCTCTTTTAATTGGTATTCTAAGGGCACCCCATGCTTCATGTGGGTATTCTTGGGTGGGCAGATTGCATCAGACCTGCACCACAATAAATACTAGTGAATGACATATGCAGACACTAAAGTTCTGCAGCCTAATTCTCAGAAACTTTTCTCTTCAATGTAGAATCAGGATTTTGTTTTTAATTTATTTTTTGAAGGTGCTAAGCAGATGCTACCCTGTAATAAGAGGAAACAGAAGCAAAAACTGAAAGAATGTTACTTAAACCAATGAACAGATGCAGAGAGTGGAAACACAGGAAAGCAAATGAATGAATCCTGTGAGTAAATAACCTGGAAGCAAATGGGGGAGAAAACCTCATCTGGGTAATTGTGGTTCTTGGGATAAAGATCAGGTTCCTGGTGCGTAGCCTGGCTGAGATTCTGCCTTTTCCCTGGATCCCAGACCTGGGCTTCACATGTCATTCTCCTTATTTTATTCTTAGGGAAAAAGGATCCCCAAAGGAGGTGTGAGGATCTTCGACTAATGTCTGCAAGAAGCTTCAGCCACCTTCACAGGTAGAACTCACTGTCTTTCCTACAATGCCACTAGTGCCCTTTCTGCTCTGCAGACCTGCTCCCTGCAGCAGGACAGAGACACCCCTTAACTCCCCGAGTCCTGATTTCCTGCCATTCAAGGGGCTGGGGGCTTGCATTGCCCCCACCCCCACCATCAGATACTTTTCCGATGGGAATCTCCCTAGAGCAGGGGAGAAATCTGTTCTTCCCTTAGAACCAGTCTGCTCAGTAAATCAACCCACACTGACCTCATCTTGGCTGCTTTGTTTATCCATGATTAGTGGTGTTGCCGGCACCCAGCGCCGAGAGGCTGAACAACAGCTTGAGTTGGTTCGTTACCTGGTGTGCTGCACCCAATAATCACAACGGGGTGGAAAAACAGAAAAGTTTATTTGCAGCTGCAAAAAGGTACAGGGAGAATAAAATCTCAAATCCTGCACACAGAGCAGGAAGTTACACAGGCTTTTATACATTCTTTTTTCCAGCATACTTATCCAATAGCAAGCTGCCCCAAGTATCCATATAGCCAGCCAATCCAGTTCCCAGCTAGTTCCCTGATTTTCTGTATCATTTGTTAAACTATACATAAAGCTGCTTTATTTAGCATTGTTTTTCCATCTTTCCCCTGTTTGGCCTTGCTTAGTTGCAGGCAGTCTGACTCTGCAACATATTGTTGAAGATTCTTAGCATAACTGCTGTGTGTGCCTCCAGGCGGGGGGTGGCGGGGGCAAGGACACTTGGGCCTAGTACGCAGAGCTGCTGCGAGTGCCTCCAGGCAGGAGGGGGGGCCAAGGACACCTGGGCCTAGTGCGAGGGGGCTTTATCGACAGTCGTGGTCTTCCATCCCCTCGAGTTACCTAGTGGCCATGCCCCAGTGTCCCCAACAGTGGTATCTTTGGAAATTCCTTCGCGTGTGGGGGAGAGAGCTGGAGCGGGGGATACGGGAGCTCCAGCAGATTCCCCTGAAGAACACCACCCTGTCTTTCTCTGGTCAGGGTCAGACTAGCCGTCCATTGCAGAGGTGAAGACCAGATGGGAGCTGCTGGATTGACCTTGATATGCCATGTCCTTGTGTGGATGAAGGACCTACATCTCAGGGATGGCCAGCAGCAGATGTATCATGTGTCCAGGAATAGTCTGAACAACCTACACTGACAGGTAAGTAAAGTCGTGGCCACATGCAGTGGTGAGCTGGAGCCGGTTCGCACGAACCGGTTGTTACATTTTGAAGCCATTTTAGAACCAGTTGTTAACCCGCTTCCCTGCAGGGGGCGCTGAGGCTTTGATGGGCTCCGGCCGGGAAGTGATGTAATTCCTCCTCCGGCCGCCGGGGGCGCTGCACTGTGGGAGCCACGTGGGCTGACGCCTGGCCCTGAGCATGAGCCCTGGGGCTGCTGCTGCTCCCCTGGCCCTGGGGCTCCCACTACTGCCTGCTGGGTCCCTGGCTGCTCTGCTGGGCCTGGGCTGCGTCCTGCTGCTCTCCCCGTGAGCACCCACCACCCTGCCTGCAGCCACCCCCTGCCGCACCCCCTGCCCGCAGCCAGCCCCTGTCTCCAGCCACCCCCTGCTGCTCCCACCCCCACATCCACTCGTGCCCTGCTGTTCCTAGGGCAGTAACCCTGCACACCTGCTTCAATGGGGGGGGGAGGGAGCAGCTGGGACCTACACATGTGCACACCCTAGGGTGACCAGACAGCAAGTGTGAAAAATCAGGACATGGGGTGGGGGGTAATAGGAGCCGGGGGGTAATAGGAGCCTATATAAGAAAGACCCCAAAATCAGGACTGTCCCTATAAAATCAGGACATCTGGTCACCCTAGCACACCCCCAGGGAGTGGCAGGGACCCACACATGTGAAACGGAGCTCATTTCTAGTACAGGCCCATCTTTTTAAAAAAGAACTTTAGGCAGGATTAATATACATCCATATTTTCCCAGACAGGTCAGGCTTTTTGGTTCTTAAATCGCCGTCCAGGAATACAGACGTATGCTGACCCTGTTTGTACAAAAAATACATACTGGGGCACATCCCTTAAATCAGAACTTTTTATAGGGAAGCGGTTGTTAAGATTTTGGCAGCTCATCACTGGCCACATGTAGACACCACAGGAATTGGGGGGATTGAACCAGGGTCCTTCAGCACAAGCTCCGCTCACTCATTGTCAACCAATCCAGCTCCACCCACTAGACCTCACCCCCTTTCACAATCACAGAATCCAGGAGCCCTAAGTCTCAGATCCATGCCTCACATCACAAGGCCAAACCTCCTCCCAAAATGGGTGCTGTAGAAGGGACCATCTGCACAGACCCCTCTACATTCCCCATCAGAGACTGCAGCCACTGGTGACCAGTGAATGAGCAGAGATCTCCCCTGTGGGAATCCGAGGGGCTGCACATTTGGGGTTTCACAGGGAAGGCGTCTGGCAGCCATTAACAGAGTGACCCTGTGAAGAGATTTTCCATCTCTAACGAAGGGTTTCTGTTCCCCCAGATCTCAGCCGCTCAGCAGAATGCAGGAGAGCCGAGTGCTGATGGGCTAGAGGGGTCACAGGAGTCACCGTGCAGCAGCTGTGGTGTCTACAGTTAGCATGGGCCAAACCCTGTGCTCCAGGCTGTTTCTCTGGATTGCGAAGGGGAGTTTGGCTTGGGGAATCGGTTGCTGGTGCCTGTGTCCACAACTGGGAAGTTTTCAGGTGGCTACTCAATAGTCCATGAAGCGCCATCCAAGCAAGTGGAGAGTGGACATTAAAGAGCGAGGCTGGGACCTCCGCAGAGCTGCTGCAGTCCAGCATCCACAGCCAGAAGAGAGACAATGGGAAAGGTACGGAGATGGCTGGCCACAGCAGCAGCCGCCATCTCATAAACCTCTGCTCATGCTCTACACAACAGAGGCAGGACAAAGAGCCACACAGTGAGAGCTTGGGTTGCAATGAGCAATACACGGTTTTTCAGTAGATTATGCTGCCCTGACAGTCTACTGCCTGTAATGTGCACATCCAGCCTCCCAGGCTGACCTCAGTGGGAGTTAGGTGCTCTGTGCCCACAGGACACGGCTGGCCTTACTAGGAGGTGAACTGAGGTGGCCGCCTCAGGTGCCAGACTGTGGGGGGCGCCACTAGGACCCAGAGTGTAGAAAACTGTGTCTGCTGCTGGTGCATGTGGATTCTCTCTGCTCGAGATGCACAGAGAGGGTGGAGTGCTGTGCTGGAGGAAGGAGGGCACAAGAGACATAACAGGCAGGCAGGAGAAAAGGTGAGAGAGAATCACAGAAAGCAGCAGGAGCTGCAGGGAGAGAGAGGAGGAGGAGCCTCTTATGTACCTCTCTAGCATCCCCAGGAGCCTGGACTGATTAACCCCAGCTTCTCAGGGAGCTTCCTGTTTCCTGCTGCTTCCCTGAACCCACCTGAGGAGAACAGGAAGTCAGCTGAGGTAGTAGGAGCCAGTTAGGCCCTTAAGACGCTGATTTCTTCCCTCACTCAGGCCCTGCTACCAGCCTGCTTATTTGTCCCCTTCAACTGAGTGTTGAGAGCCACTATAGCTGGCACAGAACAGCAGTCATGAGTGAAAGAAGAAAACGTCCCTCTGAGGCAGCATTCAGAAAAAGAGAAATGCTTCTTTTGCTTTCTTTATCTAAGCAGGAAGGAGCTCTCCTGAGATACGTAGACACAAATGTTCACGGTGAGCCTTCCGGCCCCAGTAAGGGTGTGAGTGGTGAGGAGATACCTGATCTTCCAGTTCATCAGAGTGCAGGTGACCTGGCAGCTACTGCAGCGTCCCTATCTGCATCTCCAATGGATGTAACCATGCACGTTCCTGAAGAAAAGTGTAGATCAGAGAAGAGTGTGGTGGAGGCACAAGAAACTGTTGCTGCTGAGTTGAATTCCTTGAGTCTAGATGATCTAGGACTGTGGACCCACTTGAGCAGTAGCCTGAGGGACTTCCTTGTACTGCACGGGCCACAGCAAGTGAAAAACTTCATGTTCCCCAAAGACAATGAAAATAGTAGTTCCCATCCAACACATTACTGGCATGAAATCCCCAATGGTGAGAAAGTGGAGAGGCCACGGCTTATGTATTCAAAAATCGAGAATACTGCATTCTAATGTTCCAGCCTCTTTGGGCTCTACAGAAACAAAGGACTGGAGAAATCTGGCATGCCATGAGAAGGCAGCAAATCACCAGAGAGCATTCCATAGGTGGAAAGAGCTTGAGATGAGACTAAGGTTAAAGGCCTCCATAGATGATCAGCATCAAGAGAAGATTGCATCAGAGTCTCTTTCCTGGCAAAATGTTCGGAAAAGGCTCCTTGCCATTGTGAGAATGCTTGCTACCCAAAACCTAGCACTGCATGGCATGTCAGATCAGCTGTATGTGCCAAACAATGAAAACTTCCTTAAAATTGTGGAGCTGATGGCTGAGTTTGGTGCTGTACTCCAGGAGCTTCTAAGAAGTGTCATCACCCAAGAAATGTACACACACTACTACCTTGGAAAACCATTCAAAATGGGATCATTCAGTTACTGGCAACAAAAGTCAAATGGATGATTGTGGGAGATCTTAAGTCAGCAAGATATTACCCTTTTATTCTGGACTGCACACCTGACATCAGCCATACGAACACATGCCTTTAATGGTGAGTGTTGTGTGCAGGCCACAGAATCTCACCCACCCACTCCTAAAATAAACCTCTCACCTGCATCTGAGCTATTGAAGTCCTCAAATCATAGTTTAAAGACTTCAAGGTGCAGAGAATCCTCCAGCAAGTGACCCGTGCCCTATGCTGCAGAGGAAGGCAAAAGAACCCCAGGGCTTCTGCCAGTCTGCGCTGGGGGAAAATTCCTTCCTGACCCCAAATATGGCAATCAGCTGAACCCTGAGCATGTGGGCAAGATTCACCAGCCAGATACTACAGAGAATTCTTTTCTGGGTAACTCAGATCCCATTCCATCCAACATCCTGTCCCAGGCCACTAGGCCCCATCTACCACAAATAGTCAAAGATCAATTAATTGCCAAAATCATGTTAACCCATCATACTATCTCCTCCATAAATTTATCAAGCTTAATCTTGAAACCAGCTAGGTCTTTTGCCCCCACTGCTTCCCTTGGAAGGCTGTTCCAGAACTTCACTCCTCTGATGGTACTCTCCTCTAATTTCAAGTCTAAACTTCCTGTGGAAGTAACAAAAAGGGATTTAAGTTCAGCCATCTTAGTTCTGTTGAAAAGAAAGCAAAAGTCAGGCTAACTCTAATGCAAAACTTGTAAAGGCAAAACTGGTAAGCGTATAAAAATTGCAAAGCAAAGCTGGTTTTAACCTTGCCTTACAATAACAATAAAATGTAATTGTTTAACATTTTTGCTACAAATAAAATATAAACAAGTATAAACAAAACAAAGCTTTATTATTACATAAATAATAAAAAGCTATAAATACTTGCTTTACATTTTCTATACTTTAAAAATTTGCGTAAGGACACTCTGTCCAAATGGACGTCTTCCTTCTTGCAATTCCCCAAAAATAAAACTGTCTCTAACTTGTTGCATCCAAACTAAAAGTAAGAACTTGTTTTCTTCCACAATTTGGTGCCGTGACTCGGATAACGATGCCCGGCTAAAACAGCAGCAACTACTACAAACCTTTCCCCTTCAAAGCCCAAAGCACCAAACAAAAGGTAAAAAAAAACCTATAAAAATCGATACTGGGGTATCAAAAAAAAAATCCTAACCATGGGACTGTCTGTCCCTTTGGGCTCACGCCATGCAAACTTATTTATTATGCAACAAGGCCAAATGCAAAGTGGTGCTGAAAAACTTTTTTCCGCACCCCCAATATGAGGTTGAGGTCAAACCTAATCAAAGCTAAAAATTTTTGCTGCCTCAATAAGGGTGTATTACGTCCAAACATAAAACATTAAGGTTATAGATTAAAAAAATGCATCTAAAGATAAAAGTAAATAAAATAAAAGTAAATAATAAATGTGTAAAAAGTAAGTGCTGTTATCGAGGTCTGGGACTTAAGCTAACCTCAGGCACACCAGGGCCCTCACTCTCTAAGTAAAAAAGTTCTAAACATAAGGGGGGAGGGGTCAGCCAAACCTCGTGACCCAGCAAACAGTGCAAAAAAGTAAAAGCCCTTCCTACTTATAAGCTGCTACCCCGCAAACCCTTTCCCTAAAGTATGTAAAAATCTTTTTAGCTTTTAAGCAGCTAACACAGCAAACAAAATAAACTGGGGAAACTATTTTATAAGCCGCTAAGTGAACAAAATACTCCCTTGTGTAATTAAAAGTTTTACATAATAATCCCTCTAAACAATTCCCACTAAAAGGTACCTTCAATTTAAATAAAATCATACACATTACAAAAAAAAAGCTACAAAAACCTCCATAAGTCTCAAGTGCAAAAGCCAAAAAACTCCCTCCCCAAATTAAAAACTCAAGTACAAAATGTAAAAACTAAATGTAATGCAACCAAATGCCTCCCTACCCAAACTATATTGTTAACCCTCTCAGCTCTTTCATATCCCCAATTATTTAAAGCTAAATGAAAAAAAAAAATAAAGGGGGGGGAGGGTTAATTTAAAAGTCAGTTAGGCCTAAAAATAAAAAAAGCTGCCCTGCATTCAAAAATCAAAAAACAGAGACCAAGCCAACTAGAAAAAAACTGCTTTCACACCCAGCTGGCTGTAAAAAAAATATAAACACACATAAAACAAAAAGCAAATAAGTTGCAAAACTAAAATTACATTTGCAAAGATTGGCTGCCCGGTAAAACCCAACAGTCTGCCTTTGCAACCCTAAAGCCAGAATGGTTTGAAAACGCTAAAAAGGCCACAAACAGCCGGCGTAAACTAAAATACCAAGCAAAGATCCCTAAAAGGAACGCCCCAAAAAACCCAGGGCATAAAAATCCCTCCCAAAAGGAAAAGCAAGTTACAAAATTTTGCAGCGTACCTCTAAACAATCTATACACAAAACAACCTACCATCCACCTCTCTCTCTCTATCTCTCTCTCCTACCCCCAGGGCTGGCTAGCCCGGGCAGCGTGTGTACATGTATAAAAGTGGGTCAAGGTTTAAGTATTAACATTTTTTCTTCCTTTAAGTAAGGTAAAAGCAGTTCCTACACTCACCACTGTGTTAGTTTATTAATAAAGATTTAAAATTCTGTCACATGGTGGGTGCTCTTCATCTCCGCCCCTGCGATCCTGTGGTCTTAGCCTAATTAACTAAGGCACAGGCAAATTGGTAACAAAAAATCTGAGACAGTTGAAGAAAAAATTGCAAAGGGAAAAAGCCCTGAACAGTGCACACCATCTATCTGTTTTATCCTTGTTATTTTACGTTTGCTTTGTTTGGCACTGTTGGTATTATAGGTTAAAAATTGCATAATTAAAAATAAGCCCCACTCTCCATTGTAGTATGCCTAAAAACCAAAAAAAAAAAAAAAAAAAAGGTTTAGCATTCCGCTCTCCACCCCGGGCTGCAAACAAAGGGTGCAGGTGGGTCTACCCCAAGTCATAGCAAAACTAAGCAATAAAAAAAAATTTAAAAAATATGTGTACCCAACAGCTCAAAAAAATGAAGCAACTAAAAGCATAAATCACTATCCAAGCAGAAACTCAAACCTCCACCCCAAACAAGTTGCAAGCCTTAAAACTAAACTTCCAGGCAAAAAAAGCGGAACGCACACTCCTGAAGCCCTGGCTAAGCAAGTACCAGCCTTTCAGGAACATGTGAAAATGTAACCATGTGGGCTCAGCATATGCCGCAATGGCCGTGTGTCTGCCGTAAAAAAACATGAAACAGTGACAACGCCAATTGGCCATGCATTCTGCCCAGGTGGCCAGCCTCACACGCCACCACCCGGGTAGCCCTTGGAAATAAAAATGTTTCCAAAAAATAACCCAAAGGGGTGGGGGCTAGTTAAAAAGCCCACCCTCCTTGCTAAAGTGGTAATAAAACAAGGCTTGTACCCATAAAAAGGAACGGTTCCGCAAAAAAAGCAAAATCGGGCCCAAGCAAGCAACACAACTTTTTTTTTTAAAGTTAAAAAGTTTAAAAGCATAGCTAATTACAAGCATCAAAAATTTAAATCCCTAGAACAATTAATTAACTTAGATTTTACTATTTTAAGTGTCATTTTAAAAAATAAGTAATTTAAAAAAACTAAAGTTAACTCTATAATTGTTAAAAAAATTAAGCAGATAAATTTTACAAAATGCTGGAAAAAAAAAGAAATTCTTGGTGTTTTTTGCAGCCAGTCGGAAAAAAAAAAGGGGCCCTTTTCCAAAAAAAGGTCTGCAAATAAATCCAGGCAAAAAAATGATTTAATTAAAATCATTTGGCCATAAACATTTTAGTCAAATGAGCTAAAAATACATAAGGGGTTTTATTAAAACCTAACTGCCCCAAGAAAAAAACGGGGGCTTAAAATGGGTCCAAGCAGCCGTAAAATCTGCAGAACACTGCCAGGCATTAATAAAATGTGTTAGGTCTCTGTATTCACAGATAAGAAAAGTCCGGCTCCAAGAAACCTCAACCAATCTGCTATTGGTTAAAAAACAGGTAACTGGGTCTACGTACAGGTCCATCAACACAAAACTGCTCTGGCCCCACGCTAAAAAGGCCCTTAGCAAGTCCTGCTAACTACCAACACTGCTGTAAAGTGCCAAGAGCTCACTGCCTGAACCCATGCTTCTCCCTGCAAAAAAGTCCCTCGGCCTCAAAATAACTCCACTTCAACTACTAATCAGCCGCTCCCTCCTTCTCGTATTGCTTTTCCTCCTTCTGGACAGCAAAACTAACAAACAAACAAACAAACTGAAGTGCTAGTAACCGCTCACTTGTCCAGTAATGAAATTACCACACAGCCAGCATTTGCCAAAAAAACCCAGACCACTGCAGGGTAACGTGCTGGTCACTTCTCCCCTGCATGGTACTAAACCACAACTGCTTCAAACAAAAAAACCCGCTCTCTCTGCTAAAACTGCCAACGTCCAAAAATTCCTAACTACAAAAAATATTAAAAACTAACCCTGGTAAAAAAACAAAAAATTATACACTGGCCAAAAAAGCCTTGTAAAACCCATGCTTAACAAAGAGGTATTAATTAAATGTGGGGCTTTATTCAACAGGCTGCGCCCTATGTTTTTAAATAAGTATCTTCAGCATACATTGTCCTTTCTGATTGGCTGTTAAATAACAAATACCAGAAACGCCTTGTTTCCACTGCCCCCGCCATTTTCTCCACTATACTACCCCCCCGTAACACATCCAAGTACAGACAATACCATATAGTCTAATAACACCCAATAGCCAAGGCCTTCCCACTTTAGTAATTTATTTAAATATTGTTTAAAAATATTTTTAACATTCAAAATATCCCATATAAGCAAACAATTAAGTAATACAAACCGGTCAGTAAAAGTAAAGGTATATCACATGACTACAAATAAGCCTAAAAAATTTAAAATGTAAATTAGTGGGTTTTATAATGGGGTTAATATAATGGCCATTCCAGGGGTCTGTAGTATATATATATATAAAAAATGGGTCCTTATTGATTTTGGTGACCCAATTAGAAAATAATTAAATTCATATTTAAAAAAGGTGTGTTCTGCCACCAAAAAATTACCTGTACTAAAATAGTCCCAGTAATTAATAACCTAATCTGTACCATATTGCAATATACCCCTTCCTATGCTATTCATGTCAATGCTTCTTAAAGGTACATAAAAATTTTAAACAAATGTGGTACCGTATTTATTGAAAAAAAAGTTTTAAAATACTAATTTACAGTAATTTATGTTACATTAAAAAATGTAAAATTTGTTTGGCCCTATCTCATTTCAGGTCAATTTTATATATCCAAACTGCTCCAAGGGGGCTGCTGTTCTGTTGGCACAACAAAGGCCCTGGGTCTCCTCTAGAAAAAGGAAATCTGGTAAAACACCTATAAAATGGTGCCAGGAGTGCAGCAGCAATTTAAAACATTTCAAGGCCAACAGCATAATAAAAAATTAAAACAGCTAAAAAAGGCCACTGGTCTTATTACTAAAGGACAGTTAACCCAGGTACAGGCTAAAGTTGGTAAATTACATGTTATCTCCACCCTTAGTTCAAGGACCCAAAAGCGGTTCACAAAAATGGTATTAAATATCACTAAGGCAAAAAAAAAAATGCAGTAAAATCTGGCATGTTCAAACATGCAGAATTTCCCAGATAACCAGCTAACGGCCATTCAAAGTAACCTTAAGCATCAGGCTTGGTCCACTGCCCTTACTAGTGCTTCCAAAGTGCCATCTGATCTGTGGCCGTAAAAACAAACTTAAATGTTTTCAGGGTAAAGTTTCAGGCACTCGCAGTGCTCCTTCCAAGCCTACGGGCCGGTTAAAGGGGTGTGGGCTCCCACATACCAAATCCTGCCAGGTCCATAAAAAAATGCAGGTAAAGTTAAATAATTCACTGTAATATTTAAAAAATTAAACCACCTTGTATGCCTAGCCAATTTGTTGTCAGTGCTCCTAAAATAACACCTAATGTTTAAATAAAAATAAAAAATTAATAAACACTTTGGCCTTTAAAGCCCCCACAGCTTCAGTGCGTACAAAAGCTAAATCCAAAAAAAGTCGTCACTGTTTATAACAATGGTTGTTAAAAAGGTAGCAAACAGAAAACGACCCGAACAAAACACCTAATTTCCCAGTTAGTAACAGCCGTGTAAATGTTGAGGCCACCACTTTGTAAAATATACATTTTAATCTCATCACTGCTGCCAACAATTCCATTATTGGCCTGCAAATAAAGTCCTACAATTAAATCTTAGGTTTCAAATACCTTTGAATTAAACTACCTTCATACCAAACCAATTCCAAAACCTACACTCACTCCTACCAAAGGTTCAAAAAATCTCTAAATTACAAGGTCAAATTTATGTACTTCAAGTTATATTGTATTTATGTACTTCATTGATGTACATATATATTTATGTACTTCAAAGTATATTATATTATACTTCAAATTATATATTCAATTAAAAACCATGCATTCCACAATTTATAAAGTGTCTATCATAATGTAATGTGTTATGTAACTAAGGCTATAAATCAACCCCAGCAGATTGTTACAATAAAAAAAGTAATGTTTATATTGTTTTTGTGTAGTTTAAAAATATGTTGTTGTAAAAAATGTAATAACAAAAATACCTTTCATGTTCAAACAGTGTGCTTTGTTGTTATGTCCAGTCACAGTTGATAAGGCTAACCATTTAATCTAAAATCAAAAATACAAAATCTAATAAAAATAAAAAATTTAAAATGGTAGTTGTGCTAAAAAATGCACAAAAGGCGGGGGGGGAGTGTAAAAACAAAATTAAAAAACATTAAATGTCGGCCTCTCAGTTGATTTAAAAACAAAGCAACAGTCAGGCTAATGCAGAACCATAATAACGCAAAATTTGTAAAGGCAGACCTGGTAAAGCGTATAAAAAACTGCAAACAAAGCTGTTTAACCTTGTCTTAAAATAAAAATAAAATGTAATTGTTAGCAAAAAATTTTAAAAACAAATAAAATATCAAAAAAGTATAAACAAAGACACCATCTTATATAATCAAAGGGTATAAATACTGCTTTATATTGTTTATACTTTAAAAAACTACTAAGGCAAAGGTATTCTTCATCCATTGCATTTCTTCCCTTGCAATTGCTTAAAAATAAACTCTTTTTGGCTTGTTGCATTCAAACTAATATATATATATATTTTCTTCCACAGTACCAAACCACAATTGCTCCAAAACAAACAAACAAACAAACAAAGCCGCTCACTCTGCTAAAACCGCCAAAGTCCAAAAATTCCTAACTACAAAGAACATTAAAAACTGGCCCTGGTAAACAAGGCGTAGCGTTATACACTGGCAAAAAAAAAAAAAACCCTTGTAAAATCCATGCTTAATAGTGTGGTATTAATGGGGTTTGGGGGTTTATTCCAAGGCTGCGCCCTGTGTTTTTCAATAAGTACCTTCAGCATGTATTGCCCTCCCTAATTCGCTTTCAAATAACAAATACCAAAGGTGCCTTGTTGCCACTGCCCCTGCCATTCCCTCCGTGATACTTCTACCCCCGTAACACATCCAAATACAAACAACATCAGATATTCTAATAAAACCCAATGGCCAAGGCCTTCACATTTTAATAATGTAATTAAATATTGTTTAAAAAATTAGGTTAAAGGTTCAAAATATCCTATCTAAGAAAACAATTAAATAAAAAACAAACTAGTCCATAAAAAGAAAAGTATACAATATCACTACAAATAAGCCTCAAAAATCTAAAATTAAAATTAGTGGATTTTATAGCGGGGTTAATATAAAAGCCATCTTAGGGGTCTATAATATGTCATAAAAAAGGTCCTTATTGTTTTTGGTTGCCCAATTAGTAAAGAACCAAATTCATATTTAAAAAAGGGTGTGTTCTGCCACCAAAAATTTACCTGTACTAAAATAGTCCCAGTAATTAATAACCTAATCTGTACCATGTTGCAAAATACCCCTCCTATGCTATTCATGTCAATGCTTCTTAAAAGTATTTTAAATTATATAAACAACAAATTTGATATGGTACTTTACTAAAAGAAATGTGTTAAAGTAATAGTAATTAATGCTATATTAAAAACTATAAAATTTACTCTTCCCCTATTTAGCTTTCAGGTCACGTATATCTATCCCAACTGCTCCAAAAAAGCTGCCATTCGGTTAGCAGAGCAAAGCGCCCGTGTCTCCTCTAAAAAAATATTTGGTCAAACACCTGTCAAGTGGGGCCAATAGTGCAGCAGCAATTGAAAACATTTATAAAAGCCAACAACATAATAAAAAATCAGGGCAGCTAAAAAAGGCCACTAGTCTTATGACTGAAGCACAGTTAACCCAAGGGCAAGCTGAAATGGATAAATTACATGTTATCTCCGCCCTTAGGTTAATAACCCAAAAGCTGTTAATAAAAATGGTATTAAATATCACTAAGGCAAAAAAAATTGCAATAAAATCTGGCATGTTCCAAATTTCCTAAATAACCAGCTAATGGCCATTCACAGTGACTTTAAGCACCAGGCCTGGCACACTGCCCTTACTCGTGCTTCAAAAGTGCTATCTGATCTGTGGCCGTAAAAACAAACTTAAACGTTTTCAGGGTAAAGTTGCAGGCACTCGCAGTGCTCCTGCCAAGCCTACGGGCCAGTGAAAGGGGTGTGGGCTCCCACATACCAAATCCTGCCGGGTCCGTAAAAACAATGCATAGAACATGAAACAATTCACGGTAATATTAAAAAAAATAATTCCCCTGGTATGCCGAGCCAATTTGTTGTCAGTGCTCCTAAAATAACACCCAATGTTTACATAAAAATAAAAAGCCAGTAAACATTTTTGGCCTTTAAAGCCCCCACAGCCTCAGTGCGTACAAAAGCTAAAGCCAAAAAAAAAATTTGTCACTGTTTCTAACAGCGTTTGTTAAAAAAGTAGAAAACAAACACCGACCCTAACAAAACACCTGCTCTTCCAAGCTAGTTACAGCTGTGTAAACGTTAAGGTCACCATTTGCAAAACATACATTTTCATTTCACCATTGCTGCAATGGTGTGTTCTGCAAATGGTGTTCTATTGGTCTGCAAATAAAATCCTATAATTAAATCTTAGGCTTCAAATACCCTTTCATTAAACCACCTTAATACCCGACCAATTCCAAAACCTACACTCACTCCTACCAAAGGTTCAAAAAATCTCTAAATTACAAGGCCAAATCTATGTGCTTCCAAATATATATCAAATTAAAAAACATGCCTTTCATACCATCTATAAAGCATTTATCTTATGGACTAATTATAATATATTGTGCTATGCAACTAAGGCTACAAAATAACTCCAGCATATTATTACACTAAACACATTCATGTTTGTATTGTTTTTGTTTAATTAAAAAATATGTTATTGTTGTTTTAAAAAACAGAACAACAAAAAATACTTTTCATGTTCATACTAATTATGCATTATCGTTACATCCAACCAAAAGTTATGGAGCCGATCCTTTTAATCTAATATCAAAAATACAAGGTCTAATAAAAATAAAAGTTTAAAAATGATGGTTTGGCTAAAAGCACTGAAGAGGGGAGTGTGAAAGTAAAAAAGGGCATTTAAGTGCAGCCATCTTAGTTCTGTTAAAAAAAAAAAAAAGCAAAAGTCAGGGTAACTCTAACCCCTAAGAATTCAAAGCTTCTAAAGTCAAAACTGGTGTAAGCGTACAAAAATTGCAAAGCAAAAACCTTGCCTTAAAAGAACAATAAAATGTAATTGTAGCAAAAACATGTTAAAAACAAATACAATATAAAAAATGTATAGACAAAGCAGAGCTTTATGTAATAAAAAGGTATAAATACTTGCTTTACATTGTTTATACTTTAAAAATTTGCATAAAAACAGACACCCTGTCCAAACGGCTGTCTTTCTTCTTGCAATTGCCTAAAAATAAAACTGTCTCTAACTTGTTGCATGCAAACTAAAAGTAAGAACTTGTCTTCTTCCACAGTATCCATTTGTTCTTGTGTCCACATTGGTACTGAGCTTAAAGAATTCCTCTCCCTCCATGGTATTTATCCCTCCGATGTATTTACAGAGAGCAATCACATGTTCCCTCAGCCTTCTTTTGGTTAGGCTAAAGCAGCCAAGCTCCTTGAGTCTCCTTTCATAAGACAGGTTTTCCATTTCTCGGATCATCCTAGTAGCTCTTCTCTGTACCTGTTCCTGTATCCTTCTTAAACATGGGAGATCAGAACTGCACACAGTCTTCCAGATGAGGTCTCACCAGTGCCTTGTAGAACGGTACTAACACCTCCTTATCTCTACTGGAAATACCTCACCTGATGCATGCCAAAACCGCATTAGCTTTCTTCACGGCCATATCACATTGGTGGCCCATAGTCATCCTGCGGTCAACCAATCCTCCAAGGGCCTTCTCCTCCTCTGTTACTTCCAATTGATGCATCTCCAGCTTATAACTAAAATTCTTGTTATTAATCCCTAAATGCATGACCTTACACTTCTCACTATTAATTTTCATCCTATGACTATTACTCCAGTTTACAAGGTCATTCAGGTCTTCCTGTATGATATCCCGGTCCTTCTCTGAATTGGCAATACCTTCCAGCTTTGTGTCACACACAAACATTATTAGTGTACACTCACTTTTTGTGCCGAGGTCAGTAATAAAAAGATTAAATAAGATTGGTCCCAAAACCGATCCCTGAGGAACTCCACTGGTAACCTCCCTCCAGCTTGACAGTTCACCTTTCAGTAGGACCCTCTGTAATAATTAGTATTCTTGAACTAATAATTCCCCATGTAGCACCATAACAAACGCCTTACTGAAATCTAGCTAAATTAGATCCACTGTGTTTCCTTTGTCTAAAAAATCTGTTACTGTCTCAAGGAAGGAGATCAGGTTGGTCTGGCACGATCTACCTTTTGTAAAACCATGTTGTATTTTGTCCCATTTACCATTGACCTCAATGTCCTTAACTACTTTCTCCTTCAAATTTTTTTCTATACTACAGACGTCAAACTAGCAGGCCTGTAGTTACCCGGATCACTTGTTTTCCTTTCTTAAAAATAGGAACTATGTTAGCAATTCTCCAGTCATGTGGTACAACCCCTGCGTTTACAAATTCATTAAAAATTCTTGCTAATGGACTTGCAATTTCATGTGCCAATTCCTTTAATATTCTTGGATGAAGATTATCTGGGCCCCCCATTTAGTCCCATTCAGCTGTTCGAGTTTGGCTTCTACCTCGGATATGGTAATCTCTACCTCCATAGCCTCATTCCCATTTGTCATGCTACCATTACCCTAAGATCCTCATTAGCCTCATTAAAGACAAAGGCAAAGTACTTGTTTAGATATTGGGCCATGCCTAGATATCCTATGATTCTATGATTACCCTTAACTTCCACTCAGTCCTCAGTGTTTAACTGTCCCACTTCTTCTTTCTTTGTTTTCTTCTTATTTATATGGCTATAGAACCTTTTACTATTTGTTTTAATTCCCTTTGCAAGGTCCAACTCTACATGGCTTTTAGCCTTTCTCACTTTATCCCGACATGTTCGAACCTCAATAAGGTAGCTTTCCTTGCTGATCCCTCCCATCTTCCACTCCCTGTATACTTTCTGCTTTGTCTTAATCACCTCTCTGAGATGCTTGCTCATCCAGCTTGGTCTACAAATCCTGCCTATGAATTTTTTCCCCTTTCTTGGGATGCAGGCTTCTGACAGCTTCTGCAACTTTGACTTGCAGGAATCCCAGGCCTCCTCTGCCTTTAGATCCATAAGTTCTTCAGTCCAATCCACTTCCCTAACTAATGTCCTTCATTTTTTTAAAGTTAGCCCTTTTGAAATCAAAAACCCTACTCACAGATCTATTTTTTGTTATCCTTCCCTTCAGGTTAAGGTGAATTAGCTCATGATCACTGGAACCAAGGGTGTCCCCTACAACCATTTCTTCTAGGAGGTTCTCACAACTTACCAAAACCAAATCTAAAATGACATCCCCAGTTGTTGGTTCAGCAACTACTTGATGAAGGAATTCATCAGCTATCGCATCTATTAAAATCTGAACCCTATTATTATTACTAGCACTTGTCCTCCAGTCTATATCTGGGAAGTTAAAGTCTCCCATGAGCGCACAGTTCCCATGAGTATTTACTTCATTAAAAACATTAAAGAGGTCTCTATCCATAGTGTGGAAGAAAACATGAGTTTTTCATTGTGTCCTCCACCGCTTGGGTCACCACCACTGCTGCCTCTGTGTCTGTCTTTCCCTTCTCACCTCAGTCCTTCTCCTCCAGCAGAACTCCCCCTCAACCTCCCCTGTCTCCAGCTCTGGTGGCTGGCTCCTCTGCCGCTGCAGCCACCTACACTCCTTCCGGCCAGATGAGGGATTTCAAAACGTTCTGAAGAGTGCGCAGAAATGGGTAGAGGAGCTTCACACTGAAGCTATTTCCCCACCCATTCAAGAATACAAGAGTCACCAAAGAAGACGACATTTTGTATATGAGGCACGGGAGAATCTCATAAGAGACCCCAAACAACAATTCAAAGCTGAATTCTTTAACCGGGTGCTAGACTGTGCGATACAATCCGTTGTAGAACGTTTCATGCAGCTCAAGGATCACAGCAGCATATTTGAGATGTTGTAGGATGTTCCCTCCTCACTGTACTGTACTCCTCACTGTACCTGAAGAAGACCTAAACCAGCAATGCAGGGCACTAGAGACCGTGTTGACACATGACGACATGTGCGATATTGATGCAAGTGATATAGGTGATGAACTGAAAGCCCTTTTCAGATACATTCAACAGGATCAACTCCAAAGGCTGTTCTGGAATATACGTGCACAAATAAGATGACCACCATCTTTCCAAATTATTTTGTGGCTCTGTGCATACTTCTAACACTTCCTGTAACAGCTGCCAGTGGAGAACACAGCTTCTCCAAGCTGAAATTAGTAAAATCACATCTACGCTCCACAATGACCCAGGAGAGGCTAGTCGGCCTTGCAACCATCTCAATAGAGTATGAGTTGGCCCAGACTGTGGACCTTGAGGAAGCAGAAGCAGTTCAAATCTCTGCAACTAAGAAGGCACGGAAGCACCACTTTGATTATTCAAACATCAAAATGCCAGTGTTAACTTTCAAATGCCTGAACAGCAAATGTAACTTTTCTTGTCTGCATAGTAAAGTGTACTGACAATTTTTGAACAAGGCATTTAAAGTTGTTAGTTCTCCTTTATTGGGGTAGGTAGCAGAGCAGTACCACGGGCGGAGTAGAACAGAAAGAAGGCAGAATTGAGACCTTTCAAAGTTTTGGCCCAAGCAAGGGGGCATGGGGGTGTCATTTGAGCTCCCCGCCTGATAGGGTGACCAGACAGCAAATGTGAAAAATCAGGAGAGGGGGTGGGGGGTAATAGGAACCCATATAAGAAAAAGACCCAAAAGTCGGCACTGGCCCTATAAAGTTGGGACATCTGGTCACCCTAATGCCTGAGGTGCCAAAATGTTGTGGGCCGGCCCTGGCGGCAGGTGCAGTGTATTGAATAAAACAAACACATACAAAACAGGATGTGATTGAAGAGAATTAGTCATTAAATAACTTATTTCTCTTCTGTTTATCTTGATGGAGGTATTAAATCAGGAATCACAGACTCTGCGAGCCCCAAAGCTGTGGGAGAAAGGTGGCATAAATCCCGAGTTGGAATTAGACTTTCAACAAACCAGAGAGCCGGAGGAGACAGACCTTCCCCAAGACAATGTCCTCTTATCGCCCTTTGTTCTGTAGTGGCAGTGAACATGGTTAGAAGAGATTGGCACTGCCAGGTGTGAATGGGGCTTGTGAGAGTGAACTATTTTCATTGTATTCTGCAGATAATATCGCTCAGATTCAAAAGGAGATGCCGAGTTAACTCGAGCTACACCTCATGCATTGCCCTAACTCGACTCCTGTCCACACAGAAAAACCCTTAAGATGTGCTGCTAATAACTCAAGTGAGCTGGCCCCTCGGGGCACAGGCTAAAGCCTAAGTTAGCACAACTCACCAGCTAACATGATCTTTCTGTAGTATGGATGCACGCTAGCTGCACTTGAGTGCTTCTAATTCTCCAATGCCTTCCCCCTCTTCCCCCTGTGTCCCAAGAAAGGACAGACAAGTTCTCCCACCATCCACTGGGAAAGAATCCATACAGTGGCTCAGCTCACTGCTGGGCAAAGAGCCTTGGGATGAGCTCCTAAAAGTCTCAGTGCCCCACCTGAGTGAGTGCAGTGCCAGTCTGGAAACAGCAGGACCTTTGTTTATTCACAGTGTGGCTCTTCTCATGTGAGAGAGGCTGACTCAAGCCCAGTAACTGAGTGTAGAAAACTCAGGTTAACTCTGCAGTGAAGACAAAGCCTCAGATCTTTCAGCTGACAGGGATCTATTCTACCACAGTGGTTCTCAACTGGGGGGTCTGTGGCCCTGTTGGAGGGGGGGGGGGTCACAACAATAAAGAGAGACTGGGAGTGGCTACGTCATTATGGAAGGTAGCCTATTTCCCCTTGTTTTTTCCTACCCACCCCCCCGACGTTCTGGTTAAACTTGGATTTAAACTTGGAGAGCGGTCAGTTTGGATGAGCTATTGCCAGCAGGAGAGTGAGTTTGCGTGTGTGGTTTTTGGAGGGGGGTGAGGGGATGAGAGAACCTGGATTTGTGCAGAAAATGGCCCACCTTGATTATCATGCACATTGTGAAGAGAGTTGTCACTTTGGGTGGGCTATTACCAGCAGGAGAGTGAGTTTGTGTGGGGGGGTGGAGGGTGAGAAAACCTGGATTTGTGCTGGAAATGGCCCAACTTGATGATCACTTTAGATAAGCTATTTCCAGCAGGACAGTGGGGTGGGAGGAGGTATTGTTTCATGATCTCTGTGTGTATATAAAGTCTGCTGCAGTTTCCACGGTATGCATCCGATGAAGTGAGCTGTAGCTCATGAAAGCTGATGCTCAAATAAATTGGTTAGTCTCTAAGGTGCCACAAGTCCTCCTTTTCTTTCTCCCTACACATTTACTGTAATAACTCTAACTTCCCTTTTAACTAGAAATCCCCCTGCATTCAGCTTCCCTCAGTGCCGTTACAGCCTCTCCCACCCCAGCAGTTACCGAGCTGTGGCCCGTTGTGCCTGGGCACCCCAGCAGGAGCCACCGAGGTTCAGGGCTCCCTGGAGCCTTTTTACTGCCCCAGCGCCCCCATCCCCTGTGCTGAGCTGCTCGGAGAGTGCAAACCTTTCTTCTAGACTGGATGGATGTTCTTCAAACTGTTATTAACATGAAAGATCAGTGAACTGAGGGTGTGTCTGTGTCTCTCCAGCCTCTCGCTCTCCAAAACAGAGGACTGTATGTTTCTGAGCGTGTCTTCTCTCAGTTCGGAGACGTTCCTTCACATTCCCAGGCCAGGCCGTGTCGGTAGCAGTCAGAGAGACGGGGGTCAATGGCAGCAGGAGGGGATGGCTCTCTTTCACTGAATGAGAATGTGGGAGGCTTGCAACCCATGAAACAAAGAGCTAAAAATAATGAGGTGTTTTATGAAAGGGGCCCCCGCTGTTACCCCAGCATTATGACTGAGACTGGGGTATGAATGAAGCCCAGTTTGTCCTCCCTTACAGGGGGGATCCCAAGCGTGTGACAAATGATCCAGACCTCTCCCCTGGAGCCCCACAGAGGGGGAGCTGCAGTGACTGGGGCCTCTTGTACCCAGCTCTTGCCCCACCCTGCGCAGCACCAGAGCCTCCCGCTTCCCCTGCCGGCTCTGGGGCTGGGCCCAGACCCCTCCCTGACCCTGCAGCCTGGGCTCCCAGCACAGCCACAGCCCTGCCCAGCCCTGAGGAGCCCTTTATAGCCCCCCCGGCACCCAGGCCAGCCCCTGATTGGCTGTTCCATTATCCTCTGTGCAAATTAGCTCCCACCCCCGAGGCTAATGAGGGCCCAGGTGGCTGTAAGGGGGGAGGGGAGCTTGGCATGTCCTGGGGTGACAGTTAAACCGACACAGCAGAGTCACCCTGTGGAGCTGGGGGTCACTAGGGAAGGGAGGGGGCAGTTCGGGGGGGGCTGAGGTGCAGGAGGGGCTGCAGGGGTCAGGAGGTGGGTTCAGGGGAGCAGAGGGGGTTGGGGGTTCATACAGGGCTCATTAGGGGGACTGAGGAGGGGGCCAGGATGGGGGAGGGGCAGAGTCCAGGCATGGGGTAGATTTGGGGGGCAGAGTTGAGGGGATTGTTGAGGAGGGGGAAGTTCAGGGGCAGTTTACAGGGGTCAGTGTTGGGGAGGGGGAGAAGTTCAGGCTGACTCCCTCCCTCCCCAAGGCAGGGCTGTGGGGCACAAACTGGCTTTATTAGCAGGCAAGGACTTTCTCCTCCTCCCAGCCCCATGCGGTTTGGGGCTGGGGGCACAGAGGTTGGAGCAGGGGAGGGGTGTTATCAAGCCAAAGGGCGGGGGGTTGTTTGCTTCAGGGCAGGGAGCAGAATGGGGCGGGTGCCGTCCAAAGGGCAAGCGAAGGAGATGGAAGCAGGAGGCGGCAGGTGGCAGTTCAGGGGGCATGAGGGGCAGGAGGGGGAAAAGGCTTTTTGGGGGTGACTGAAGGGCAGGAGGTGCAGGGCGAGGCAGGGTGTCAGGAGGCGGATTCAGGGGAGTAGAGAGGATTTGGAGGGGTTAGTAGAAGACCCATGGGGAGATTTGTGGGGGGAGGGTGTGGGAAAGGTCAGATTACAGGAACTGTTGCTGCTTCCCCCTGCCCCCCCTCCCCCCAAATCAGCCCAGCTGGGCCCCTCTGCCCTGGGGTGGGGAACTCGCACGATGGGGCTGCTTGCACTGCAGCCCCAGCCCCTGCTAGGGTGCCCAGATAGCAAGTTTGAAAAATCGGGACAGAGTGTGTGTGGGGGGTAATAGGCACCTATAGAAGAAAAAGCCCTGAATATTGGGACATCTGGTCACCCAAGCCCCTGCAGCGTCCCTGCCCCAGGAGACCTGTTGCCCCATCACCCCCAGGCCGAGCTGTGGGAAGGGAGACCTGAGCCGCCCCAAGGAGGGAGGCCGGAGAGCCTCAGTGCAGCAGCAGGGGAGAAGAGCCCAGTGCTGGGAGCAGCGGAGAGACAGAGCCCATATGTGAGGTGTAAGAATTGGATGGGGAGAGGTGGGAATTAATGATCACCTGGAGAGTGGGAGGCCCTGAGTGGCAACACTAGGATTGGTCGTGTTCTGTGTGTTTATTTTTGACCTGGAATAATGGACTAAAAACTTGAGATAGGAAAACTTGCCCGGGCCACCGAATTCTTTTGTTTGGGTGGATTGTGAGGAATTTCAAAAAGAGCTTGATAATGTCAGGCAACATTCAATGTGTCTGTGCAAGGTGCTGCCTTTCAAGAAGGCTGACTTAAGAAAATTCAGGGAGTTGGTAGGTAAGATCCCTGGGTAGCAAGTCTAAAGGGAAAAACAGTTCAAGAGTTGGCAGTTTTTCAGAGACATTATTATGTGCCTGTAGCAAGGCGAAGGCTCACCGGCATAGCGCCTCCTGCTGGTCATCTTGGAAGTTAGCTCTTCAGCACTGGGAGCCCCCTCTGCAGGCTGGTGTCTTGCCTGCCTTAGGGCCCCCATATCCCTCCTGGACCGCAGTGCCCTTTTACCTTGGGGTGCTGCCCCCTAGCTGTACCCCCACACTCTGGGTCTCCCCTCCCAGGGGAACCCCCAACCCTCTAAACCCACCTTGCCTCAGTGGCTACTGCCAGTCATCATCTAGCCCCTGCTCACTGGGGCAGACTGCAGTCTGTAATGGCTACTCATCATTGGCGAGGGGGTAGGACCTGCTGCCTTTGCCTATCCCCAGGCTGCCCCTCTGCCTCCCCAGTACCTTTCTTAGGCCTTCAACAAGGCCTCAGCCTGGGGATTTAACCAGGCTGCTGCTCCCCAGCTCCCTTTGCCCTTCCCCAGCACTGCTCCACTTCAGGTACATTGCTCCCAGGCAGCTAGCCCTTCTCCCTCCAGGGCTAGAGTGATACTCCTCTCACTTCTGGCCCCAAGCCCTCTTATAAGGGCCAGCTGGACCCTGATTGAGCTGGCCACAGCTGTGGCTGCTTCCCAAATCAGCCTAGCCCAGCCACAGCCCTCTCTAGGGATGCTTTTAACCCCTGTTTTACTGGAGTGGGGCAGTTGCCCCACTACAAGGCCTAAAAGCAAACTATTCCACTGCATAGGAAAGATAGGAAGTATAGCCAGAGACCATGCTGGCTTAACCAGGAGATCCTCAATGATCTAAAAATCAAAAAATTGTTGTACGTAAAGTGGAAACTAGGTCAAATTACGACAAAGGATGAACATAAATAACACAAGTATGTAGGGACAAAACGAGAAAGGCCAAGGAACAAAACAGATCATAGCTAGAGACTTAAAGGGTGACAAGAAAACATTCTACAAATACGTTAGAAGCAAGAGGAAGATCAAGGACAGGGTAGGCCCATTACTCAATGAAGAGGGAAAAAACAATAACAGAAAATGTGGAAATGGCAGAGGTGCTTAATGACTTCTTTGTTTCAGTGTTCAAGAAGAGGGTTAGTGGTAATTGGACATCTAGTATACTGAATGCCAGTGAAAATGAGGTGGGATCCGAGGATAAAATAGGAAAAGAACAAGTAAAAAATTTAGACCAATTAGATGTCTTCAGGTCACCAGGGCCTGATGAAATGTATCCTAGAATACTCAAGAAGCTGACTGAGGAGATATCTGAGCCATTAGTGATTATCTTTGAAAAGTCATGGAAAACGGGAGAGATTCCAGAAGACTGGAAATGGGCATCTATAAAAAGGGAAATGAGGACAACCTGGGGAAATACAGACCAGTCAGCTTAACTTCTGTACCTGGAAAGATAATGGAGCAAATAATTAAGCTCTAAATTTGCAAACATCTGGAAGATAATCAGGTGATAAGTAATAGTCAGCATGGATTTGTCAAGAACAAATCGTGTCAAACCAACCTGATAGCTTTCTTTGACAGGGTAACGAGCCTTGTGGATGGGGAGAAGCAGTAGATGTGGTATATGTTGACGGTAGTAAGGCTTTTGATGCAGTCTCACCTGACCTTCTCATAAACAAACTAGGGAAAGACAACTTAGATGGAGCTACTATAAGATGCGTGCAAAACTGGTGGAAAACCATTCCCAGAGAGTAGCTATCAATGGCTAACTTCCTGTCAGGGTGGTTAAGCACTGAAATAAATTGCCTGAGGGGTTCTGGAATCTCCATCAGTGGAGATTTTTAAGAGTAGGTTAGACAAACACCTGTCCGGGACGATCTAGATAATGCTTAGTCATGCCATGAGTGCAGGGGACTGGATTAGATCAGTGGTTCTCAGCTGGGGGTCAGTGAGCCCTTTCAGGGGGGCCGCGGAGCCCCACGGCTGAAACCTGGAGCCCCAGTGCTGAAGCCTGCCCCCCCCTTCCCCCTAAGCCAGGAGCGGTGCGGGTCTGAAGCCAGTGGGCCCCCTGCTCTAGTTAGGAGCGGCGCGGGGCTGAAGCCCGCGGTGCCCTCCCCATCCCACCCAAGCCAGGAGTGGCACAGCCAGAAGCTAGGTGGGGCTGAAGCCGGCAGGGTCCCCACACCCCCTCCAAGCCAGGAGCAACGCGGTGCTCGAGCCGACAAACCTCCCCTCCCCCACAAGCCAGGAGCAGCAGGGAGGCTGAAGCCAGGAGACCCAGTGACTTGCCCCTGAAGCTGGGCATTGCACTGGAAGCCCCCCTGCCTGCATACAGCCCATAGCTACCCCCTGCCTGCACCCTGAGCTACCCCCTGCCCATACACAGCCCTTAGCTATCCCCTCCCTGTACCCTGAGCTACTCCCCTCATTTCACACAGCCCCTAACTAACCTCCTGCCCGCACCTGAGCGGTTTTAAAACTTTTTGAACTGAGTCCCCCCTTTCAGTTACATTTTTGGTTGCATCCCCCCAGAGCCCAGACAAGCTGGGTGCCCTCCTGAGCGAGTCAGGGGGTGGAGATGGCACATCCTCCCTGGACCCTGCTGTGTGGAGCTGGGATGAGCCATGCCAGGCCTTCCTTACCCCCCCGCCACCAAAAAAAAATTGAAGTAAAACTATGCCTATGCCCAAGTGTGTCCCCCTGGCCTGGAGCCCACGCTTACCCCCTGCCGGGCCCTCTTGTTCTTATAGGATGTTGAATGGGGCCACAGCAAGAAAAAGGTTGAGAACCCCTGGATTTGATGATCTCTCAAGGTCCCTTCCAGTCCTATGATTCTATGTGGAAAGGAACAATTGAAACCGGGTGACATGGGCAAATCCACTGAGCAGCTGGGCTGACAGATAGAGTACGGCAACTGCGTGGCATGTGGCAATGAAGAGAAGAGATTCCCCCGTGGGACAGTACACGGAGCCACTGCCCAATCCAGCTACACTCACAGCCCCACTGCCGAGAAGGGACACAGAGAGGGAGTGTCACGGGTTGGGGTCACTACAGAGAGTTTGGGCCATCAGTGTTGTTACTGGGGATTTCTAACCCTACATATTTCGGTCTGTTTGTGTGTATGTGTGTATAGTTATCTAATTTCCCTTGTAACTGTGGAAAATCCAGTCTTTGGGTTGGGGTTGAACTGCTTCACCTGGGGGTTGCTCCATTGACTCCACAGCTGGCCCTGCCTATCCCACCACAGCGGTTACTAACTTGTGCCGCATTGGGTCTCCACCCCCCCACCCCCTCCCCAAGTGAGAGCTCAGGGCTCCATGAAATGTTCTCACTGTTTAAATGAGAAAACAAAGCCCATTTTTCATGAGGTCAGTCGTTCTTATCAGCATCAGGCCTCTCAGAAGGGCTCATTTAAATGTTAAGGGGTCCTGTATTGCTTGGGATCTTGGGTTTGTACTTTGGAAGCATCACATCTCCTGAAATGTTTGTTGACCTCACCCACTATCCTTCCTCTCAGGGCTAAATAAAACAAAAAGTTTCAAGGCAACATTTCAAAATAAATAAGCCACCACAAAAAAGTCTGTTCCCAAGTTTATTTTGTTTAACTGTAAATGGTTTTCTGTTGCTTCTTATGCGTGATTACATTAAAACAAGAATACTAATTTCTTAATGCACAATAGGGAGAGTAAATGACAGTCATGCTCTAAATATAGCAGTTTAATTGTCTTCAACAGATTCTTATTTGGGGGGGAGAGACTCAGTTTAAACACTCAACATACATGCCAATCATTTATCTGTGTTTACAGCCTATTCTAAAGTAATTACTTCCTACTATGTAATACTCAGGTCCTGAATCTGCCCTTGTCTTGAATAAAGAAAGTTTCACTGATGTAACTTAGGCTATGTCTACACTGTCAGATGTACAGCTCCAGGAGCTGCAGTGCCCCTCAGAGAGCGCTGCAGGGAAAGCGCTGCTGTGTGTTCACAATGCCAGCACAACGGCAGCTCTTGCAATGGCCACAGAGCAGTGCATTGTGGTAGCTATCCCAGCATGCAAGTGGCTGCAACATGCTTTTCAAATGGGGTGGTGTTGGGTGGAGTGTGACAGGGAGTGTGTTGTGTGTATGTGGGGGGAGAGAGAGTGGGTTTGGGGGGGGGATGAGAGCATGTCAGCATGCTGTCTTGTAAGTTCAGACAGCAGCAGACTCCCCTCTCCCTGCCTCTCAAGCAACATTCCACAGTAATGGTTTGCTTTGTCCCAGAGCAGATAAGCATTCCAGCTGTCAGAAACGGCGCTTTGAAAGGACATATCCGCATTCCTACAGCCGATTCCAAACAATGACAAGAGTGGCCACTTGACTTAA
Organism: Lepidochelys kempii; assembly: GCF_965140285.1. Lineage (NCBI taxonomy): Eukaryota > Metazoa > Chordata > Testudines > Cheloniidae > Lepidochelys > Lepidochelys kempii. The sequence goes on from NC_136385.1 coordinate 7,511,791, forward strand.
GGGGATTAGGGGACGTTTCTGGAGGCGGATCAGAGCGCAGTAATGCAACACCTCGTTCACACTGACGCTGGGGCGTTTCAGCCGAGATGCACCAAGCATTATGCTTCTGGTGGAGGTGGATTTCCAGGGGCACTCCCGCTACAAACTCCAGGTGCTCTACGTGCCTTGACAGTGTGGATGGGTCATGAGTTAGGGTGCCCGGGGTTGCTTTTAATGCACTCTAACTCACAAGTGTAGCCAAGTCCTTAGTGATTTTCAGCTATTAGGCTGGGCAGAAATGCTGTCCTGCCACAAGTAATTGTCAGCTCTTTTGAGCACTTAAAATAACAAAAGGCCCTATCTTCTGAACAGTGGGGAGAAACAGGTTAAACCAGACCAGGGACCCTTAGGGAGAGTTCACTCCTCCTGGCAGAGATACCTCTCCTCACCCCTCTTACTTTCGCAGGAGTCAGGCATTCAAGCACCTGGCTTAATGAGTCCTTTCAGCTGAGGGTGACCCCTCATTTGAGACAGGTTAAGCACAATTCTGCTCCCCTTTACTTATACAATAAATGCAACAACACTGACAACAACATTTCACTACCCCTTCATTCAGTACTAAAGTGATCTGTAACCCAACACAAGTCAATATTGATCACTTTGAGCAACACCTCTATATCTGCTGGATATCTAGGCAGAGTAGGTGAGTTCATGTAAATACAATTTCCTCCTAAAGTCTCTCCCGCTAACAGCTAGCTGTCATGGGAGAACTCATTCGGACCCTGTTTACAAAGTTATGTTAGGAAGAAGCTTCTCCTCTAAAAACGTTTCTATACAATTTCCATTAGATGGTTTCTTGCACCTCCCACTGAGACATCTTGTAATGGCCACTGTCAGAGACAGGATGGATCACTGGTTTGATCCAGTACAGCAGGGAGATGAGATACCGAGCTAGATGGCCTTTAGGTCTGATCCAATACAGCAAGGATGTGGGATACTAGGCTATATGGGTGATTGGTCTGATCCAGTACTGCAGAGAGGTGGGGATACCAGGCTAGATGGGCTGTTATTCTGGTTCAGCAAGGACACAGGGATACATGGACTATCAGTTTGCTTTGGTATGGCTGTTCCTGTGCAGCAGCCTTGCACTAACTGGAAGAAGTGACCTGCAATTGATTTTTTTTTTTTTTAGTTTTCAATTTAAAAAACGGTATAGGCTGTCAGATTGGTTCATATTCCATTTTTTAAAATTAAGGGTTTTGTTTTGTTGAAGTGTATCCTATTTAAAGAGACTCTTGGCATGTCTATTATTTCATGTAAAACACTTCCTTTAGGCTCTTCAGCGCCTGCTCTTTAGTTAGATTTTTCCAGTCTCCTGGAAGATCTGCTGCTTTAGCACCATACGCTCTAGCTAACTGGTCACTGAATGATTTGAAAACAAATTTCCTGAAATCAGAAGCATCAATATTGGGACCAGTCTGAATGTGCCAGTCTGGGTAGTAATGGCGGTAATCTTTGAAAGGCTGAAATTTCCCATCTGCGGCTGCAGTTTGGAATTCACGATTGGAAACCACATCAGAGGAGCATATGGAATGCTCAAGCTTTTGTGAATCACAATCCCTGAAGTTCCCTAACCCTTTGGGTCGATGGACTGATACAAAATGCTCTTTATGGTCAGTGCCTCCTGCTTCACAGGGGGCTTCACAGAACGGACACTGCTTCCCACAGCCAAACACTCGCTTGAAGATCTCATCCTGGGGTTTCACTGGCAGGCTGGAGAGTTTGGTCTCAAGTTCCAAATGATTAAACTGGGTTAAGATTTGTTGTTCCAGCTCCAGAAGGAAGATTTCAATGTTACCAGAAAGCTGCTCAATTTTTGCTGTGGTTTTAAACTGTACTCCAACTAAGCTATTGCTGGAAATGGCCAGGTCCTGCTGCAGCTCTTTGCAAAAGCTGTCTAAAAAGGCAGAAACTGTGTTATTGTTTTTATTTATGGAGTTTTTCAGAACTCCCTTGATTTTATTTATTATTCTGGATAGAATCCCTTTCTCCAAATCCCTCAAACTTGCCTTCCCTCCATAGTGGTCTATCAGACATCTCTGTATCCAGGATTTGACAAACTCTTCATAGTTACTTTTCTATTTCACATAGTTGTCAAAGTTCATCTCTTCCAGCAGCTTCTTTAGCAAAAAGAACTGAAAGAAGCTTCGGCTGGTGTATTCAAGGGCCTGTTCACTGCTGAGAAAATTGTCAACTATTTCTAGTCCGAGCCTTTTGTTGACATAACCCACCAGGGCAGGTTTGAGACACTGATCACAGAAATTCCTCGCCCTCGTTTGGCTCTCTTTCTTTTCCAAATGGAGATCAGTAAATATGGAGAAATAATGAGGTTTCAGCTTCTCCAGATGTTGCTGAGGATCATTTTCTTTGATAAAATCTTCATGCATCTTCTGAAATGCCCAAGCTGCTTCCCCCAAACGTGAAGCTTCAGGTCAACTTCAAACAAAGGAGAAGTGTGAAGTTTCTCAATCTCCTCCTCTTTTAACCTCTCATTAACCATATGCAGCAGTTCTCCACAATAGGTTTCATCATAGTCTGTTTTGGATTTAACTTTTTCTTCAATGTATTTCTTGCATTCAGTCATTAAAGATAGAGCAAGCTCTTCAGTTTTACAGTAACATTCCTGTGAGAAGTATTCTGCAACTGCTCTGGTCCATTTTAGGTTTAAGTATTCCTTCTTCATTGTGAAAGACTTCATTCTATAATCCAGCAGGCTTTTTGCATGTTGCAGTATCTGTCTGACAGCACCCCCTCTGTGCTTCAGATCCTTTCTCAGCTGGAGATCCATATCTTCAACAACTTGACATTTCTGTAAAGTACAGAGCGTTAACTCTGACAAGGTTTCTCGCCACATCGTTTCAAATTCTTTTTTCAGTTTCTCATTGTCTAGTTTATCTTCTCTGTTTCGGCATTCAGCCAAGAGTCTGTCAACTTCCCCTTCAATTTTCTGCTTGTACCCAGACTGGATATTGTCTATCTTGTGCTGTCCTCTTCGTATTCGAATTGCTTCCTCACAGTTACTGCTTGAATAATTTTCAAGTTCTCTTTTGAGGCTATTTGTGCTCCTTTTGAAATCTTCTCTGTACTTTTCTATCAGGTTCAAATTTGGAGCTTCACCTTTAAAATACTGTTCTAAGTTATTCAAGAGCTTCTGTTCTCCCTGCTGTAGTTTCCCTTGTGCTTCCATTTTTAAGCTGTGAAAGAGATCACCCTCTAGTGTCTCTGGCAGCTGATTCTGGATAAAAGTTTCTTTTTCAGATATCCAGAGATACATCTCCTTGCGGAAACCTCATTCCCATTCAGAATACTTCACAGACAGCTGGTGATAGGCTTCAGCTACAAGGCTGTTTCTAAAGCTAAAGATGAAGTTCTCATGTTTCACTGACTTCCACAGGCTCTTCAACCATACAATAAAATCAGGAATATCCTTTCCAGCCCTTATCCGTGAACGGTTCTCTATGAATTCAAACAGGTATTTCTTTAGCTCACACACACTCTCACTGTATCCAGTGTTTACGGGAGCCATGAGAGGGACTCCATGCCGCAAGCCAGGCATGTACCAATTGTGTTTTTCTGGGTCATACTCCATAATATCAGAAAATGTCATTTCCCTGCTTTGCTTTTCCATCCTTGCTGCAGCTTTGGTCATTTCATTCAGCTGCTCCAGGAGGTGTTTCCTGTCCCTCATATTTTGATCATGAGCAGACACATCACTGACATTCTGGTGCACAAACTGGCAGTTTGGCTGTTTTCCTATTTCCTCCATTCTGAGAAATGCATGGACCACAATTTGCAGAACATCCTTCATTTCTGTGGCATTCTCCATGGCCATGTTAACGATGGTGATGTCACTCAGTCCAATCACCAGAGTGGCCAGCTCATTGTCATGTTGATAACTGTCTTCCAGTGCTGTTAGTTCAGGGGCCTTCAGACCTTCAGTGTCTATCACCAGGATGAAATCACAGCCAAGCAGCTCCTGAACAGCTTCTGTAACTTTAATGAGTGTCATGAACGCTCCTCGCGTACATCGATCGCTACTCACTGCAAACTGCAGGCCGAACATGGTGTTGAGAAGAGTGGATTTCCCAGTGCTCTGCACTCCCAGCACTGTTATAACCACCATTCTGGATCTACCCCCTAGTCTGATATGGAGATGAGTTAGAACATCTACTACCCAGTTCATGGGGATGTTGGAGGCATCTCCATCGATCAGCTCCACAGGAAACCCTTCCAGCATCAGGTCAGCTGCTGTGCATGGGAGATGGGAGAATTGTCTTTGGCTTTCTTCCATTTTCCCTTCTTTATCCAGGCTAAATTTCATCCATTTCAGAAAGTAATGTTTCTCCACTGGATTCAACTGTACTATTCCATTGATAAACTTAGTCAAACCATTAGTACGGTCACACTGATTCTGCTGTCTACGTATCTCTAACCATTTCTGTTTCAGTGCAGATTTATAGTCTTCAATGGCCACGTCCCCTTGCCTTTTCATTAGGCACATCTCTTTTTCCAATTTAGCCAAGTTTTTCCATGGGTCTCCTTGCAGGCTCAGCATTTCCCTTTTGTATTTTGCCCCATCTCTTATTTCTGCAGTGATTTCTTCAGTATATTTCCTCGCACACTGACATGCCTGACACTCCTCATCCACCTGGATTCCCAGGTCACGTGCCGTCACAGCCATGGCTCCCAAACTCACTGTCTTCGGAGATGAATTCACTATGGTTCCTATGGTGGACTTCACCTTTTTCCACAAATCCTGCATTATTCATGATACTATCTTTCACCAGTACTAGTGATTTGCTCAGTTTCAACACTGAGGACAGCTTATTAAGAAATCCCAGAGTTTCTTTGGGTTTCTTATTCTTGCAGTTGAGGATGAAGTAATATTTAGAGCTGGATTTTTTCAGAGATGACAACAGCTCGTATTCTTTCTCACCGATGCTCTCGGTAACTATGAACACTGCGGAGGAGACCGCTGTTAAAAAGCTAAACTGTAGCCAGTGGGACTCAATGTCTCCATGCAAATTTGTAACTGCAATGGGTTCTGGGAAAAGATCAGAATTTTCCGTCCCCCCAGGGAAATACCAGGAAATCTCAACCAGCCCATCTGCGATTTTCTGAAGGAAGTTCCCAGACTCCATGTCCCGATGGATAAAGAAATCATGGTGCTGCTGGGAGGGGCTGAGAACCTCATTGAGGAGTTGGGACTTGGAGAAGCTGTAGCTCCCCATCCACACAAAAGAAATCGTTGGCATTTCTGTGAGCACCAGGCTCTCCTCTCTGAACCCTCTGCTCTCTGCCAGGGAGTGCGGCCTCCACTTCCTCACAATGTCCCTCATGGCCCACAGTAATAGGGTGCCCTTGGGGGTGTTGAGGGTGGGTAGCAGCAGAGGGAGGGCAAACTGGCACATGGACATTTTGGACAGGATCTCCTGCTGTAGGAAACTGAGCAAAGCAGAACAGCACAAAGAACATCAAGAGATTGCAGAGAAACTTTCATCTCAGTGTCACTAAAACAGAAACTGCCATCAGTATGCAGTTTCTCCTCATAATCATCCATTTCTTCTGCAGGAGCCTTGTGCCCAATGCTTGTATTTCTGGCCGTCCCATTCAGAGCTATGACCTTCCTCAGGAAATGCCAAGGTAAATCACCTAATGCCTCTGGAATCCTGTTCTTGATGCTTTCTGGGCAGATCTCCAAAACATCCCTCAGCCTGATCTTGATGCTTCTGTGCTTCTCCAGGTTTAATCTGGACAGAACATCTTGAAATGCTTTACTTCTTTCTGCAGAAGGAAGTTAAAACAAACCAAAATTTCAGAGTAGAAAATGGTGACTTTATATACAGTTTACTCATTCCATAGACAGCCTGATGTTTGTAATTTAAAGAAAAGCAGTACCCAGTAAGTAACAGATGACTTATACATCCTGGATTCAATTCTTCTCTTACTTATATTGGTTTAACAAAAATGAAGCCAATGGGATTACTTCCATGCAAATAAAACATAGTTCTGGCCCACTTTGAACTCCACTAGGTTGGTTTGCATTGTTTGATCCCAATCCTTATCCTCAGCGCAGTGCAAAGTCCACTTTAAAATGGCTTAAGTGGCCAACTGAGAATTTCCTCGAAAATCTTCCAGTATAACCAGCTCTATGACATCCCAGCTCACAGCTACTGGAGGAGGGGGCATAGACTCAGGACCCTGTCTCTGTGGTGATCCCAGAAGCTGGAATGATCCCTTGGCTGCTCTAAGCTGCTGCTCAGGATCAGACTGGTGCCTGGCAGTCTGAGGATCAGGTGGCTGTGATGGTAGCCTTCACCCCTCACCCTGAGCTGTGCTGGGCATCAATGGCTCATCCGGAGGATCTGACCCTTTATTTCCCTTTCAGCAGTCAGTGCAGATTACACCTTCTGGGAAGACTTATTTTTGATTTTCTTCATATCTTCCTCCATCTCTTTGCTGGGACATGTCTTTTACAGGCGTAGCTAACAGCACTGTGGCTTTGCTTACTTCCCAGCGACCAAATCAGTCCCTTCACTCACGCTACTTCCTCTGTCCTTTTGGGGAGCTGTGAGTACTGTCATTACTTACAAAGCAAATTTACCCACATTGCAACATGGGGAGCTAATGCGAAGACACCTCCAGGCCAGTCCTGGTACGGTAATGTCTCCAGTGCAGTGTTAGGGTATTTGGACCTGATAAAAAATTAACCCATTTATTATGTGTTATAGAGACATTATTAAGGTCACAAGAGCAAACTATTCCACTGCACAGGAAAGATAGGAAGAGTGGCAAGAGACCATCCTGGCTTAACCAGGAGATGTTCCATGATCTAAAAATAAAAAAAAGAGTCCTACAAAAAGTGGAAACTAGGTCAGATTACAAAGGATGAATACAAACAAACAACACAAGTATGTAGGGGCAAAATTAGAAAGGCCAAGGCACAAAAGGAAATCAAACAAGCTAGAGACATAAACGGTAACAAGAAAACATTCTACAAATACATTAGAAGCAAGAGGAAGACCAAGGACAGAGTAGGCCCATTACTCAATGAAGACAAAAAAGCAATAACAGAAAATGTGGAAATGACAGACGTGCTTAATGACTTCTTTGTTTCGGTTTTCACCAAGAAGGTTGGTGGCAATTGGATGCCTAACATAGTGAACACCAGTGAAAATGGGGTAGGTTCAAAATAGGGAAAGAGCAAGTTGAAAATTACTTAGACAAGTGAGATGTCTTCAAGTCGATAGAGCCCAATGAAGTGCATCCTAGAATACACAAGGAGTTGACTGAGGAGATATCTGAGCCATTAGCTCTTATCTTTGAAAAGTCATGGAAGATGGGTGATATTCCAGAAGACTGGAAAAGGGCACATATAGTGCCTATCTATAAAAAGGGAAATAAGAAAAACCCAGGGAATTACAGACCGGTCAGCTTAACTTCTGTACCCGGAAAGATAATGGAGCAAATAATGAAGGAATCAATTTGCAAACATCTAGAAGATAATAAGGCAATATGTAATAGTCAGCATGGATTTGTCAAGAACAAATCATATGAAACCGACCCGATAGTTTTCTTTGACAGGGTGATGGCCTTGTGGATAGGGGGAAGCGGTAGATGTGGTATATCGAGACTTTAGTAAGGCATCTGATATAGTCTCAAATGACCTTCTCATTAAAAAGCTAGGGAAATACAACTGAGATGGAGCTATTATAAGGTTGGTGCATAACTGGTTGGATAACCATTCCCAGAGTAGTTATCAATGGCTCACAGTCATGCTGGAAGGGCACAACGAGTCGGCTTCTGCAAGGATCAGTTCTGGGTCTAGTTCTATTCAATACAGTCATCAATGATTTAGATAATGGCATAGAGAGTACACTTATAAAATTTGCAGACGATACCAAGGTGGGAGGAGTTGCAAGTGCTTTGGAGGATAGGATTATAATTGAAAATGATCTGGACAAACTGGAGAAATGGTCTGAGGTAACTAGGATGAAATTCAATAAGAACAAATGCAAAATATTCCACTTAGGAAGGAACAATCAGTTGGACATGTACAAAATGGAAAATGACTGCCTGGGAAGGATTACCGCAAAAAGGGATCTAGAGGTCAGAGTGGACCACAAGCTAAATATGAGTGAACCGTGTAAGACTGTTGCAAAAAAAGCAAACATCATTCTGGGATATATTAGCAGCAGTGTTGTAAGCAAGACATGAAAAGTAATTCTTATGCTCCAGTCCACGTTGATTATGCCTCAACTGGAGTATTGTGTCCAGTTCTGGGTGCCACATTTCAGTAAAGATGTGGACAAATTGGAAAAAGTCCAGAGAAGAGCAACAAAAATGATTAAAGATCTAGAAAACATGACCTATGAGGGAAGATTGAAAAAATTGGGTTTGTTTAGTCTGGAAAAAAAAAGACTGAGAAGGGACATGATAACAGTTTTCAAGTACCTAAAAGGTTGTTATAAGGAGGAGGAAGAAAAATTATTTTCCTATCCTCTGATGATTGGACAAGAAGCAATTGGCTTAAATTGCAGCAAGGGAAGTTTAGATAGGAAATTTTTCCTAATGTCCGAACTGTCAGGGTGGTTAAGCACTGGAATAAATTGCCTAGGGAGGTTGTGGAATCTCCATCATTGGAGATTTTTAAGAGCAGGTTAGACAAACACCTGTCTGGGGTGGTCTAGATGGTGCTTGGTCCTGCCATGAGGGCAGGGGACTGGACTTGATGACCTCTCGAGGTCCCTTCCAGTCCTATGATTCTGTAATGAAGCACCAGCTCTGCTTTAGTTTAGGTTGAGAAGCCCTTTCTACTTAAATGTTAATTCTTCTAAGTGCTGTAAGATCTCCATGCTTACTTGGACTGACTTGAAATTTGTTGTCTCATGGGGGAACAGGATAGGGTTAGTGACCCAAATTTTGGGGTCATTTGAGCAAGGAGTTCCCCAGACACAGCTCGTCAAAAACACAGCATTTTGCAAAATCAGCAGTCTTATAATGGAGGGGATTGTGCACCACAGAGCTCAACATCCCCTACTTGATCTCAGTCACTCATCGTTTATTTCAGCCAGTGTGTGGCACTGACTGCCCGTTTGAGGAAGCAATACTGAAAACATCTATTAAAGGAAACCTTTGGCTTTCTAGAACACTGCATGCAAACACACATGAGCCAAAGAGATTGAAACGTGCATGTGCTGTGAGCCTAGGCAAGAGTCTTTCCAGACAGTCCACTCTCACAGTAGCTGGATGGCTCAAGTACATTTGAGCCCTACTCTACTCCACAGTATTAACAACCTTCCTCAGAATACCATCCTTGCCACCATGGATGTCACTTTCCTATACACCAATATCCCTCACAATGACAGGATAGCTGCCTGCCCCAAATATTTAAAAGACAATGGACAACCATCAATTATCCATCCCAAACACATACCAAACTCATCCAGTTCATCCTCGCCTGTCATAGATTTACCTTCAACAATAAACATTTTGTCCAAAGCATGAGAACAGCCAGGGGTACTAGGATGGCTCCCCAATATGCTAACCTCTTCATGGGTCATCCTGAAGAAGAATTTCTGGAGAAGTGCATCATGAAACCAGTGATATACCTGAGAAATTTTCATCCTATGGGAAGACAGCTTAAACTCCCTCAGACTTCCACCACAACTTCAACAACCACCACCCATCCATTAAACTCTCTCTGGAGCTTTCCCACACTAGCATCAACTTCTGGACACCACAATCAGCTTCAACAATGGAACCCTACAGACAACCATATACAAGAAACGCATGGATCACCACACCTACCTTCATAGATCTAGTAACCACCCCAACCATACCAAGAAATATGTTATTGAAAGCCACTCAGATACCACAGAATGTGCTCTGAGGAGAAAGTAAGTGATATATACCTTAATGAAGGGATAACCTATTTTTTGTCAAGGTCCAAATTTCTTGGTCAAGGTATAGTCAAGGTCCAGACTCCAAGAAAAAAAAATTGAGAAACCCATAATGATAATAAACAAATAAAAACATTGTGGGATCCATTCAAAAGCATCTCACAGTCCGGATTTGGCCCATGGTCCGCCTATTGACTATCCCTGGCTTAACACACTTGTTGTCGATATTGTGAAGGCCAAGACTATAACAGTGGTCAAAAAAGAGCTAGGTAAATTGATGGAAGATAGGTCCATCAATGGCTATTAGCCAGGATGGGCAGGGATGGTGTCCCTAGCCTCTCTTTGCCAGAAGTTGGGAATGGGTGACAGGGGATGGATCACTTGATGATTACCTTTTTGATTCATTCCCTCCGAAGCACCCGGCATTGGCCTCTGTCAGAAGACAGAATACTGAGCTAGATGGACTTTGGTCTGACCCAGTATGGCCGTTCTTATGTTCACTTAAAACCACCTTCACCAAACAAGGACACTCCATCAGAGAAGTAGATTGCATCATGCAACAGGCCACCCAAATACCCCAGGAGAACCTGCTTCAGTACAGAAATAAACCCCCTTCTCACTGCATACCCCTATTTGTCACCTACCACCCCGCACTGGAACCCATACAGTAAAGCTAGTGTAACCACCAATGGGTGTAAACAACTACACCCCATACGCGATGGGTACCCCATCATGAAAGAAATATTTCAAGAATCATCTCTTCTGGTCTTCAAACAATCTCTTCAAACTCATTGTTGCCCTGGTTTGAGGGATATGTATACCCCATTATGTGATCAAACTAATTGCAACCATATTATGTGCATTCTGCCAATAGGAATTAATGAAATAGAACACCACATAGTTAAGGGTTCAGTTGGAGAGAGGCTTTTAGAAGCGAGGTCATATCTAGCTGATAGTTTTTGCTAATCAGAATGGGAGGAGGGGACAGACAAGTAAACAACTGAGACTGAAAACCTTGGTGGTTGGAAAACTTTGAATCTAGGCACCTCTGATATGAAAAGTTGACTGAAAGTTAGAAAAGAGATGATCCAGTTGGGGTCATTATGACCTATGTGTTTTGTAGAAGTTAGTTATAAAAGATTAGCTAATAGAGTATATTGTGGAGCAGTCCTCTGAAGCCATCTTGAGACACTTTTTTCTGACACCCTTTCTCCCTGGTGGGTGAGCAACTGGCCACTACAAACCTGCTGTTAATTACTCAATACCATTCGAGATGTTAGGAAAAATATCTGGGATGTTCTAAACCTATTGCTTATGTCTCTGTATGCTTAAATCTAATAAACTGCAGTGTTAGATAAGAGCATACTTACTTGCATTTAATCCTTGATCAGACAGAACTGCTGTGTTCCTATTGATTGATTCCTGACACTGCATGGAGTGAAATAGTTAAGTTGCCCCTGTTGTGGGTTCTGAAAACCCCAGATAACACTCGTCATCAAGAGGAAGCTCCCCACAGACCAGGACACACCCACTCAAAGCAGCACCAGACTCTGCCAGAACAATAGATGCAAAACTTGCAGACATATCTCCATTACTATCATGATCAACACTCCACACAAAACACCTTTCAAGATTCCAGGATCTTATACATGCCTATCACATGTAGCACACTTCATCCAGTGCACTAAATGCCCGAATAATGATTATATGGATGAAACAGATAACCACTATACACTCAAATGAATATACACAGGAAAATGATAAAAGACAAAAACACCCTATCACCTGTGGGTGAACACTTTTCATAAAGTAATCACTCTATATCTGACCTATCAGTCCCAATCCTCAAAGGAAACTTGCCCAGCATTGTGAAAAGAAGAACCAGGGAGCTTACATTCATTACTCTGCTGGACACCAAATCGTGGATCATGGACATCATGGATTGAACAGAGACACTAGATTTATGGTTTATTAAAACAATCTGTAATCCACTAACGCCCTCTTTTTTTCCTATGTTTGCAGAGGTGCTAATGGCCCACTCTACTTTGAATGGTCCCTTACAATATGTGCTAACTACTTATGCTAAACAATCTGTTCCATCTTGCATTTTGCTCTGACATTGGGAGTAATGTTCCCAGACCCGAAGAAGAGCTCTTTGTGGCTCAAAAGCTTGTCACTCTCACCAACAGAAGTTGGTCTAAGAAAAGATATTTCCTCACCCACATTGGCTTTCTAATATCCTGGGATCTACCCAGCTACAACTACGCTGCAGACAACCCTATGCTTGTCAGAAATCTGAGAATAATCTCTAGGAATATTGACAGGTTTCAGAGTATCAGCCATGTTAGTCTGTATTTGCAAAAAGAAAAGGAGTCCTTCTGGCACCTTAGAGACTAACCAATTTATTTGAGCGTAAGCTTTCGTGAGCTACAGCTCACTTCATCGGATGCATTCAGTGGAAAATACAGTGAGGAGATTTATGTACACACAGAACATGAAAAAATGGGTGTTATCATACACACTCACTTAAGATGAGCTATTACCAGCAGGAGAGTCAGGGCGGAGTGGGGGGGGGAGAAAACCTTTCTTGATAACTGCTGGAAATGGCCCACCTTGCTTATCACTACAAAAGGTTTTCTCCTGTGCCCCCCCCCCAGTGGTAATTATTATTTTCTGCGGGTATCTGCTGCTGTTCTTGTGACACAGTGCCCTCTGGTGGGCAAAAGGTGGAATGCAGCAACATTTTGGCAGAAGCTTTTTTTTCTACACAAAAAATTAAAGATATGCATGGCTCATTAATTATGCATGCCTACAGTAGTACAGAATTCCTCCAGGAGTAATATTTGGAGAAAACCTGATTTCACAACAGCTGGTCCTTTGTAGAAGATTTTCTTCTTTGATGAAACACAAATGCCTCATAATTAAAAAAATCCCATTCCCTATGCACCAGGTGAACCCTCCAAGGTTGAAATGCAGTAGCATTCAAGTTCAAAATCTTGGTCTTTATCTTCAAGGTGTTCAATGGCCTTGGCCTAGTGTATCTAAAAAATCAACTAACGCTACAGGACAAAGACTGTGGTCAACATTTACTCTTGTCTGCCACAATGAAATGGAATTCTTTACAAGGGTAAAGCTCATCTAGGTAGGAGACAGAGTTTCCTTGAAAAGGTGACCAATAATTTAAGTCTGATTGAATATCAGATTTGGAGTGAGCAGAGGGATTCAAAGAGAAAAGTGATGGGTTCAAATCAACAGGTAGAGAACGTGCTTTTAGCAGCTCAACCTCAATACATTATTTCTTGAAAAAAATGCTTATGGATACACTGGACACAGAAATATTTTGGATTGCTTTTTCCCAAAAATGGCTTTTCTGAATTGTTTGGGATATATACTCAATGTGTGTCCACCTCAGATACCCATCCTACCTGACCTTAAATGAAATTGATGAGTTCAGCATTAAAAATTAAACATTGTTTTAAAATTAAGTATTTTAAATACTTGTGGCACCTTAGAGACTAACAAATTTATTTATATGCTCAAATAAATTGGTTAGTCTCCAAGGTGCCACAAGTCCTCCTTTTCTTTTTGCGAATACAGACTAACACGGTTGCTACTCTGAACCCTATTTTAAATACGTTATTCTTCCTCTATAATGTGGTCATGGCCTTTCCAGTGTGCAGTAAATCTGAAATTACTGAAATTGAAAATTTCTGAAGCTTACTTTTACCAGCTTAGGTTAAAACTTCCCCAATGTACAAAATTATTTTACCCTTGGATTTCCACTTGTCAAGGTTCCTTTCCCACTCTGAACTCTAGGGTACAGATGTGGGGACCTGCATGAAAACCTCCTAAGCTTACTTTTACCAGCTTAGGTTAAAACTTCCCCAAGGTACAAAATTATTTTACCCTTGGATTTCCACTGCCACCACCAAACTTTATCTGGGTTTCTGAAAAAATGGAGTTTGGGCACGTCTTTCCCCCCAAAATCCTCCCAACCCTTGCACCCCACTTCCTGGGGAAGGTTTGGTAAAAATCCTCACCCATGTGCATAGGTGACCGCAGACCCAAACCCTTGGATCTTAGAAGAATGAAAAAGCATTCATTTTCCTTACAAGAAGACTTTTAATAGAAGTAAAGGAATCACCTCTGTAAAATCAGGATGATAGAAACCTTGCAGGGTAATTAGATTCAAAACATAGAGAAAAATCCCTCCAGGCAAAACCTAAAGTTACAAAAAAGACACACAGACAGGAATAGTCATTCTATTCAGCACAGCTCTTTTCTCAGCCATTTCAAGAAATCATAATCTAACACATACCTAGCTAGATTACTTACTAAAAGTTCTAAGACTCCATTCCTGTTCTGTCCCCGGCAAAAGCATCATACAGACAGACAGACCCTTTGTTGTTCTCCCTCCTCCCAGCTTTTGAAAGTATCTTGTCTCCTCATTGGTCATTTTGGTCAGGTGCCAGCGAGGTTACCTTTAGCTTCTTCACCCTTTACAGGTGAGAGGATTATTCCTCTGGCCAGGAGGGATTTTAAAGGGGTTTACCCTTCCCTTTATATTTGTGACAACTATTCATCGAAAGAAAGAAAGAAAGAAAGAAAGAAAGAAAGAAAGAAAGAAAGAAAGAAAGAAAGAAAGAAAGAAAGAAAGAAATTAGTAGTCCTTACATATCCTGCTTTCTTTGTATGTGTCCATCTTCTTTAGATCATAAAGTCTTTGTATTGTTAAGGAAAAGTTAGCACATGTGACTCCATTTTGGTTTGGGGCCCACCATTGTCTAAAAGCAAGCACATCATGCACCAGGAGGAGTGTTCCTTAGACACTGCATCCCTGTGAAAATCCTCCTCCTTGTCTCCAGCCTGCCTTGACTCCCAGTATCTGGTTTTTGTCAGTCTCTAACTCCCTATCTCCTGGCCTGTGATGTGAGGCCTCCCATCCTGATGATAAAAGTTCCTGATGCATGGCTTTAGTACCATGCTGTGTAATTAACATACTGGTTTAGCACGAGGAATGCACCAAGCAGGGATAGGTGGTAGATAAGAAAAGGGTTTGTTTATTGGCTAAGGTTTCCAATGCAGGAGGGCAATATGCTTTTCTAAAAAGTATATAATCTTTGTATAATCTGTATTCGAGGTCCCCTCCTGGCTAGCAGGGAGGCACCACGCTCGAGCGCAATAAACTTGGTGTTTTGTGGGAACTCTGCAGTTGTGGACTTTGTTTATGTGCCTCAGCCTAGATTCGAACTGTGTGTGACCTATCAGGTATAATTCATAACAGCATTTGTGTGCGTGTCCTACCAGGTGTAATTCGTAGCATTTGTGTGCGTGTCCTACCAGGTATAATTCGCAGCAGTTGTGTGCGTGTCCTATCAGGTATAATTCGTAACAGTTTTAGGGAGTGTCCTTACTTTTTCTATTTTGTTAAGCACACACGATTGGTACTGAAGAGATAAATAACGGATACATCACCAAAAAACAAACAAAAAACAAAAGAAAACCCACCTTTGTCATAAAGGTTGGTCTCCTCAGTAAAGTAAGCCATAAAAATTAGGACAAAGGCTACGAAGTCAAGTACTCTCAAGTTAGGAAATACCAGAATGAGTATTGCCCATGAAACATTAACTCTGCAATAAATGAGGCAGGGATCCTGCAGACAACAGACTCCTTCAATACACAGCCCCAGAGCAGAGAATTCTGTGCACTGAATAAGGCAGGAGTCGCGAGGGAAAAAAATAACATGGGATCATGTAATTAACGTCTCCATCATCGGGCAAAGGCACAAAAGGACTGAATTAAGGGTACCACGGCAACACTTATTTGGACATTTGCTAACCTAAAAATGCTAAACTTTGTAACCTTTTAATCCTTTTTAAACCTTGACTTTGTATTTCCTAATTATTTGATGGTTTAATTTATTGATGAAAGCTAACCTAAGAAGTGTTAAATGAAGGGTTTTTGGTTTCTTAATTTCCTTTGTTTTTGAATAGAAAGAACATCTGTTATATATGTGCGGTTTAAGCAATAAAGCTCTTACTCATCTGTTGTTTTCAGTATATATTTTATTGCCATTCTTATCTTTGTGAAGGTCCCTTTTCACCTCTCCGTGCTGTGTTGATCAGAGTATAGAAAGTAATGAAATTAAACTGTATTAAAATAAAACTCATTTTCTGCAACTTCAGTATCAGTGAAAGTTCTAAGCTCTAATCCTCAATTTGTAAGAAGCAGATAAACAATATCCAAGTAAAAGAGCAGGAATTTTGCATCTTATTTTCACTGAGCCTTTACAAAGGAAAGTAGCAAACAATTGCTCTTTGAAAAGAAACACTGTAGAGTACCACAGTACAAACCCAAATGAGCCCAGCAGGAGACTGTCCTGCTTATCCAAATCTGGTCCTGTTTCATTACAAACTTCCTTTCTGTGATGATGTTCTGGTAAGAAGGGGACAATCAGTTGTCAAAGGTAGCTGTTGCCAATGCAGCCAGGGGGCTAGTCATTCTCCCCAGGTGTGACAAGGAGCTGGAGGCAGGGAGTGCTGAGTGGTGGATTATCTCTGATGTCACAATGCTACTGCTCAGGCAGCACCAGTGGGCAGCAAATGTGCAGTGTGTGTGTCGGGGGGGGGGGGGGGAATAGGCTTTCCCAGTGCTCCCGTTTCCCCAGATTTCCTAAAGAAACCTACAACATAACACCGAATGCACAGTAGTGATTGTTCCACACGCATGCTAATTAGTAGCTGAAATTTGATTCAAATTCCCGATGGCATGTTTAGAAACCAGTGTTCCAAAACAAGGAGAGACCTTGTAAAACAGAAAATTTGGATGCTCTGGTGTATTTGTGGTTGTGTTAAAATTGCATATTGTGACTTTAAATTTTGGGCACGGTTCCTGGACCTACTTGCATGCTAAGCAGCTCAGTGGGGGTGTAGCAGCAGTCAGTCAGCAGGTACCCAGTGAATTGTGCCTCTCTGTTATAGGCAGAAGCTTACATTCTCTCCTTCTGATTCTGGGGTTCTTATGTGTTTTTATTCTGGTCTTAAGAAACAAATTAGCGAGACATTGCAAACTTCCAGCAAGAATCATTTATGTTTTTCTCTAACTGCTCTGCTTGTGTGCCAGACAACCTAAAAGACACAATCTCATAAAAAAATGAAATAAAATTCTGCAGCCAAAAGTCCTAACTTCCCCCATACTAATTTCCCCCTATTCTTACTGACACCTTCTGGTCAACTGTTTGAAATGGGCCACCCTCATTGCCACGACAAAAGTGATTTTTCCTCCTCTGGTATCCTACTCTTAATTGAATTGTCTCGTTGGAACATGTCCATCTCAATGATATTTCGTTTGCTGGGAGTCCCAACCAAAATGGGATCGTGGGGGAGTTCAGAGGTTGTTGTAGGGGGGTTACAGCATTGCCACGCTCACTTCTGTGCTGCCTTCAGACCTGGGCTCTGAGGGCAGCAGCCAAGAATCTTTCTGAAGTTAGAGGAGGTTCTAAGATGTGCGGATGGGTCCCTGCTACTGAGAGCACCTCAGCTGGGGGCTCCTACCTACTAGTCCCCTGGCAAATTAATGCAAGGACCAATTTGGGGGCATCCTTAAAAATGGACCCCTGAGCCCCAGAAGGAACTGCAAGGGATGCCCTGAGCCCCAGCTGCAGATGCCAGGCAGACACCCAGAGTGCCGAGAGCAGTGGGGAGGGGCATGAAAGTCCTGAGCTCAGCACCCCAGCCTTGGCTGCAGCCACGGGGGTCAGAAGCCCCTAGCCCAGACACCCAGAGACGTGGCTGGAGCAGAAGTTGCCAAGGCCAAACCCCTGAGCCCAACGCCGGGCTGATGAACTCACTTCTGCATGCCTCTGGTGCACCTGACATCCCCAGCCCAGCAGACAAACAGCTAGGAGGCCCCTACTGGGTTCTCCTGGCTGGAGGGATCCCAGCAGGACAGGGAGATCGGATTTCATGGGGCAGGGCTAATTCGATCTTGCCAAGAAAGGCAAAACAAGAACCAACAGCTGTCAGTTGAAGCCAGAGAAATTCAGATGAGAAGTAAGGCACACATTTTTGACAGTGAGGGAGACTAACATCTGGAACAAACAGAAAAGGAGGACTTGTGGCACCTTAGAGACTAACACATTTATTTGAGCATAAGCATTCGTGAACTACAGCTCACTTCATCAGATGCATGCAGTGGAAAATACAGTGGGGAGATTTCATATACACAGAGAACATGAAACAATGGGTGTTACTATACACACTGTAATGAGAGTGATCAGGTAAGGTGAGCTATTACCAGCAGGAGAGAGGGAAAAAAACAAAAAATAAAAAATCTTTTGTTGTGATAATCAAGGTGGGCCATTTCCAGCAGTTGACAAGACCATCTGAGGAACAGCGGGTGCTGGTGGGGGGATAAACATGGGGAAATAGTTTTATTTTCTGTAATGACCCATCCACTCCCAGGCTATATTCAAGCCTAAATTAATTGTATCCAGTTTGCAAATTAATTCCAATTCAGCAGTCTCTCACTGGAGTCTGTTTTTGAAGTTTTTCTTTGTTGAAGACTTGCCACTTTTAGGTCTGTAATCGAGTGACCAAAGAGATTGAAGTGTTCTCCAACCCAGTTTTTGAATGTTATAATTCTTGACATCTGATTTGTGTCCATTTATTCTTTTACATAGAGACTGTCCAGTTTGGCCAATGTACATGGCAGAGGGGCATTGCTGGCACATGATGGCATATATCACGTTGGTATATGTGCAGGTGAACGAGCCTCTGATAGTGTGGCTGATGTGATTAGGCCCTATGATGGTGTCCCCTGGATAGATATGTGGACACAGTTGGCAACGGCCTTTGTTGCAAGGTTAGGTTCCTGGGTTAGTGGTTCTGTGGTGTGGTGTGTGGTTGCTGGTGAGTATTTGCTTCAGGTTGGGGAGTTGTCTGTAAGCAAGGACTGGCCTGTCTCCCAAGATCTGTGAGAGTGATGGGTCATTCTTAAAGATAGGTTGTAGATCCTTGATGATGCATTGGAGAGGTTTTAGTTGGGGGCTGAAGGTGATGGCTAGTGGCGTTCTGTTATTTTCTTTGTTGGGCCTGTCCTGTAGTTGGTAACTTCTGGGTACTCTTCTGGCTCTGTCAATCTGTTTCTTCACTTCAGCAGGTTGGTATTGTAGTTGTAAGAATGCTTGATAGAGATCTTGAATGTGTTTGTCTCTGTGTGAGGGGTTGGAGGAAATGCAGTTGTATCGTAGAGCTTGGCTGTAGACAATGGATTGTGTGGTGTGGTCTGGATGAAAGCTGGAGGCATGTAGGTAAGCATGGCGGTCAGTAGGTTTCCGGTATAGGGTGGTGTTTATGTGACCATCCCTTCTTAGCACCGTAGTGTCCAGGAAGTAGATCCATTGTGCGGACTGGTCCAGGCTGAGGTTGATGGTGGGATGGAAATTGTTGAAATGATGGTGGAATTCCTCAAGGGCTTCTTTTCCATGGGTCCAGATGTTGAAGATGTCATCAATGTAGCGCAAGTAGAGTAGGGGCATTAGGGGACGAGAGCTGAGGAAGCATTGTTCTAAGTCAGCCATAAAAATGTTGGCATACTGTCAGGCCATGCGGATACCCATGGCAGTGCCGCTGATTTGAAGGTATACATTGTCCCAAATGTGAAATAGTTATAGGTGAGGACAAAGTCACAAAGTTCAGCCACCAGGTTTGCCATGACATTATCGGTGATACTGTTCCTGATGGCTTGTAGTCCATCTTTGTGTGGAATGTTGGTGTAGAGGGCTTCTACATCCATGGTGGCCAGGATGGCCTTTTCTTGAAGATCACCGATGGATTGTAGTTTCCCCAGGATGTCAGTGGTGTCTCGAAGATAGCTGGGAGTGCTGGTAGCGTAGGGCCTGGGGAAGAGGTGGATTCTCTGTTTCCTGGTATCCTCCCATCACAACTGGTTATCATTCTGGAAGGTGCCATGGCACCTTTTTGTGAATGACAAGCAATTGGGCTTAATATGGTGGTAAGCGTGTGAAATGTCATAGCCAGTGAAATAGAGGCCGGATTAGGAGATCAAATAGTTTCACAACCGATGCCTCTATGAAAAACTCAGTGTGGGGTGAGGCATAGACTCTGCTGTTTTACTGGGTGGCCTGCTCGCTCCCCAGAATCAATAAGGAGGAAGTGGGGTGATCCAGGGTGCAGCTGAAACATCCAGCCAGGCTGGCCAGGGGCAGACATCAGGCCTGCAAGGGAAAGGTGAGTGTGGCAGTGACTTCACAAAGGCCTTTGGCAGGAACTCAGCCTATTGGGCAAAGATGATGAGGCGGGTGTGACCCCACAGAGCTCCCTTGACAACAGCCCGGCAGGACAGGGGTGCGGGGCAGGGGGAACCTCGGAGACCCCTGTAGCCTTGCTGCAGCAAGCCTCCATCTCGCGGTCTCTCAGTGAGGACCAAGAGACGGTTGGTGTGGAGGAGATTCTCGGGATTATTTTTATGACTGTATTGATTGTGTGCAAAGAAATCGTCATCTGTGTAGAAGGTAAGAAAAAATATAGGCTCTAAGTAGAAGATGGGGGACCCTATCCTAGCAGATTCAAAGGCATCCCCACCCTCCCAGTGAAAAAGTTTTTCCTAATATCCAAGCCTTCCACACTGCAACTTGAGATCATTGCTCCTTGTTCTGTCGTCTGCCAGCTCTATGAATTTCATGAGAATCAATCTTTCATTAGGAAAATAATTCAAAAATACAAAGACAAAACACGTGAAGTGAAATCAATCCATCCTGATCTTCAGTGTCTGGGGGGGTGTGGGCCTCGGAGGCCAGACTGAGACCCTCATTGGCTAGGGACACCCAGGAAGCCAGTAAAAAAATTCCAGTCCTCTTTGCAACCAAGTCTCCATAATCCAAGGAACACCAGAGGGCTGGGGGAGATAAAGGAGTGCTGAGAATGTCTAACTCATAATTGAAAATACAGAGATGTTTATTGGCTTTGGATGGGGGACAAGTATCAAATCCGTTGGGGTTCTTGCCCCAAACAACAATCACCCATTGTCCTTTAGAGCACAAGGGCTCTCACACGCCTGACGTGCTCAAATCTCTTGCCTGCTAGGACTTAGAGAATTTTCTCCATCTCCATGATAGAGAGGGAAAGAGAAAAGAAGTGACCTCTCTTTGGTCACAAACCACGGTCATGCTGGAGCTAGAAAAAGAAGCATAAGAAAAAAGTTGTATGAAAATGTTTTGCATTTAAAACTGATTTCTTCAACAAAGGAAATTTGAAGTGTGGTTAGTGAACTAAAATGATACGTTCTCGTTTTCACGTGTTTCTAGATTTATGAACTAGTATATCCATCCCCTCACACCTAGTTTTTATCCATAGATTGAGGGAGGAGAACAAGTTTGCCTGTTTTGTGAACTCTCAATGGCTTTCTTGAATTTCAACGAACGAGTCATTGAACTGAACTCTTTGAATAAACTGAAAAGAAGACAATAGTTTCTGCACCTTCCAAGGAAGCTATTGCTGTCCAAAGCTGGCTTAGCATTTCAGCTAACTTTGCTTCCAGGGCTTTAGCTATCACGTCAGTGGTGTGACTCTCTCAAAAACTTGGCAGTGAACATGTTCGATTTCATGTTATTTTTTCCTCTTCTCTTTAAATTATTGAAGAGATTTTCATAAATTTTGCCCTTAATTTAAAATAGATGATTTTTTTGTCAAGCTGGGCCTTACAAATCTCTAAGGATGAAGATTCCACCACCTCCATAGGTCACACTCAGGGCCAGGGAGACTGGGAATAGAAGAAAATCACCAGTGAAAGCCAGGAGTCCAGATTCCCACCCCCCTGCCTCAGTCACAATAACAAGTCACGCTCAGAGCTATGGAGACTCGGAATCGAGTCCCGCTGGCACTTCGCAGCTCTGGAAGGGACTGTTCCTCTAGTGGTTAGTGCAGGAGCCTGGACAAAGGCTCCATCCCCGGCTCTATCCCTGACTCCCTCAACGACCCTGAGGCAGTGGCTTCTCCTGCACAGGCCTCTGTTTCCCACACTGGGGCTAGGGACACTCCCCTACAGCCCTTGGGTCATCACGCTTCAGGAATGTGCTTGAGATACGAGGAGACCTGGAGATGGGAGGTGTGCTGCTGGCCATAGGTCAGTGTTGTAAACCCCTGGTTGCTAGGCTGAGTTTATCCATCCCCTGACAATAAAACGTCATCTTGTTTTCACAGCCACTTTCGATCTGCAGGTTTCTACTCCCTGCTCTGCTGGCAGGGCATTGGGCAGCACCCTTTCCAGCCCACCTGGGTGCAGGAGATCAAGGAGGAGGGCAAGAGACTAGGCCTCGGTGAGTATCTGCCACCCAGCGCTTTCCCATCTAGAGCAAGTGAGTGGAGTTCTCCAGAGCCATCCCCAGTGTGGTGGGAATGGGCCAGCAAGAGGGCTCCCAGCCCTTCCCTTGCAGGAGATTGTTCCCCACGTCGAGAGTCTTTGGGGAGGGCAGAACCTGCCGGGTGCTGAACACCCACAACCGCAATCAGTGAAATCAGCGGGAACTGAGGGCGACTCCTCCCTCCCAGCATTGGCACCTTGTGAACTTTCGCTGGGGACTGTCCGGGTGCTGCTCTTTCCCTGGCCTGGGAGGGAGCGGGACCTTCTGGGGTGGAGGGAGTTGCTTGTTCAAACTAACAGAGAGCCCCACTGCTCCGAAAGGACGAGACTCCCCTGGTGTCACAGGGCCCCAGGCGTGAGGGGGAACGTTGGGAGCAGCCTGTGCTGTGAGCTGCTGCCAGTGGGTGTGGACGGCAGCCCCCATGCCCCGGGATGGGGTGTGTGGTGAGGAGAAATTGTCTCAGCGGAGGGGAGGTGGATGGAGGAACAGGCAGGCACATTAATGAGAGGCTGCCTTGAACCCAGACTCATGGCTGCTCCCCACTCATTCCCAGGATGCATTGGCTGAGGCGGATGCTGAGGAGGAAGGCCGGGCTGGTGGCTCCGGAGCCGGTAGGGAGCAGCGGCCAGCTTTCCCAGGAGGAGAGCGGCCCCTCTGTCCCCGCGGGCGGGGAAGAGGCCAGTGGCCAGGCGAGGAGGAGGAGCTCCCTGGCTTTCTGGAGGAGGAGGAAGACACCAGCTCCCTTAGCATGCCCTGAGGCCCCTTCTGGTCCCAAATGGAGGTGGCCCAGGGTGATGCTATGTAGGAGGGACCCAGGAGAGGGTGGGAGCCTGGGAAGGTGGCTCAGCAGCTTCCTTCACAGGAAGCGGAGGAGCCAGGAGCCGCACCCCAGTGCCCAACCGGAGCCATCCACCAGCCTGGCCACCGAGGAGCCCCCAGCCAGCCCAGAGCAGGAGCTGGGCGACTCTGGCACGGGGACCAGCAGCTCCTCCTTCTCCCGAGGGGCCACCAGCCCCTCTGTGGGGTCTGAGAGCCCTGAGGCTGAAGGCTCCCTCTGTGCAGGTGAGGGGAGACCCACGGGACAGGGTGGAGGACAGGGGCAGCGGGGGACTAGTAACACCCTGTCAAGGTTTCTTCCCTACTCTGAACTTTACGGTACAGAGGTAGGGACGTGCATGAAAGACCCCTAAGCTTATTTTTACCAGCTTAGGTTAAAAAAAAACTTTCCCAAGGTATAAACTTTGCCTTGTCCTTGAAGAGTCTGCTGCCACTACGAAGCATTTTAAACAAAGAACAGGGAAAGAGACCACTTGGAGACGTTTTCCCCCAAAATATTTCCCCCAGCCCTACACCCCCTTTCCTGGGGAAGGCTTCATAATAATTTTTACCAATTGGTAAAGGTGAACAGAGACCCAAAGTCTTGGATTTTAAGAACAATGAAAAATTAATTAGGTGTTTAAAAGATGAATTTTAATTAAAGAAAAGAGAAAAGAATCACCTATATAAAGTTAGGATGGTAAATACCTTACAGGGTAATTAGATTTAAAACAGAGAATTTCTTGAGGCAAAACCTTAAGTTACAAAAAGACACAAAAACAGGAATATACATTTCCTTCAAAGTTAGTAACAGCCCGTTTGTTGAGCCATTTATGAAACAGATTTGTTATTTGGTTTACATAAGCCACATTAGTTCAGGCCTTTTTTAAGGGTTTGAAATTTTACTTTGTACGTTTTAGGTGTAACTTGAAATTGGCGATTTGGCTGTATTGCACAACAAATGGCCTGTAATATCTGGCCAAGCCTAAGAAGGATTGGACCAGTTTTTTTTTTTTTTTTACTTTGGGACAGGCCACTTTTGGATAGCATTCACTTTGGCCTGTAGGGGGTTGATAGTTTCTTGACCCACCTGATGTTCAAGGTAAGCTACTCTGTTTAGGCCTATTTGACACTTTTTAGTCTTAACAGTTAGTTTTGCCTCCCTTATGCGCTTGAAGACTTTTTGTAGGTGTTCCAGGTGTTTTGCCCAGGATTCCAAAAATATGGCCACATCATCAAGGTCTGTGACTGCACATTTTTCCAATTCCGCTAGGAGACCATCTACAAGTTTTTGGAAGGTGGCGGGTGCATTCTGCAGCCTGAAAGAGAGCACATTAAATTCATACAGCCCGACATGTGTGATGAAGGCGGACCTTTTCTTGGCGGATTTATTTAGCGGTACCTGCCAGTACCCCTGGGTTAAGTCCAAGATAGGGATGAACTGGGCCCGTCCCAGTTTCTTCACTAGTTTATTTGTTCGTGGCATTGGATAGTTGTTTGGGAGCGTTACAGCATTCAGCTTATGGTAGTCCATGCAAAAACGTATTTCCCCATCTGGGTTGGGAACTAGAACCACTGGAGATGCCCATGCACTGCCAGAGGGGTGGATTACTCCCATTTGTAGCATATCCTGGATCTTCCATTATATAGCAGTTTTAGCTTGAAGAGACACCCGGTAAGGTCGGGCTCTAATTGGGTGAGCATTACCTGTGTCAATGGAGTTGTATGCCCGTTCAGTCAGTCCTGGGTGGCTGAGAACGTCGGCGTGTAGCTAGTGCACAGCTCCTTGATTTGCTGTCGCTGCATATGCCCAAGGGTCATGGAGAGGTTTACCTTTTCCACACCACCATCACTTTTTCCTTTGTAGTAGACACCTTTAAGCCACTCAGTGTTATCTCCTCCCTGGGCTGTAAACTGACAAATCTTTAATTCTTTGGAATAAAAGGGCTTTAGAGAATTAATATGGTACACCTTAGGCTTTCGGTTGGAGGTGGGGAATTCTATGAGATAATTGCAAGTACTGGATTCAGTGCTGGCAATGGTTCTGATGCTGTTTTTTTTGCCGGTTCCAGTTCTGGGACTGGCTCTGTCTGGGTCTCTGTGACTGGATTCACTACTGCTGTTGCAAACGTTGGTATGGGGTCTGGTTCCAACATCTTTGAGTGCGTCCTGGTAGAAGTCTCCAGAACAGAGCTAGGTGTGACAGCTTGCTTAGCCTGGCTGCGGGTGACCATTCCCACCTTCTTGGCTAGCTTCACATGATTGGCCAAGTCTTCCCTCAACAGCATGGGGATGGGATAATTATCATAGACTGCAAAAGTCCACGTTCCTGACCAGCCCTTGTACCAAACAGACAACTTGGCTGTAGGCAAGTCAAAAGAGTTGGACTTGAAGGCTTGAATCATTGCTTGGACCTCTGGGTCGATTAAATTGGGGTCCACTAAGGAAGCCTGGATAGCCAACACTCCGGTGTCCCTCCATTTTGTGACCTTCTTCCTGCCCACACTCACAGTTTCCCTCTGCTCTGAGGGTGTCTGGGAGGCATCTGGGCCTGAGGACCTCTGGTGTGATTTCGCTGCAATGAACTGTAATTTCCAGGGGTTCTTGGGGCAGTTGGCCTTTACATGTCCCGGCTTGTTACATTTAAAACTTTGCCCAGCTAACTGGTTACTGGGGCGAGGTGGGTTGCTGGAGAACGGTGTAGTGGGACAACAAGGTGTCTGGAGTGTTCCTTGGAGAATAGTTGGGGCCTTGGGCTGCCCCGGGTAGTAGGGTGTGGTCTGAGGGTGTCCCTTCTGGTATCCGCTCCAACTGTGATCAGGGTTGTTCCTCTCTCCTCCCTCCACCCGTTTTGTTCCGGTTTGCCCCGCCTCTCTGGCAGTCTGGGACTGCTTGTATAGATCAGCATAAAAAGCAAGACTTCCTGCTGAGTCCATTTTTTGATCCCATAAACACTGCTTTCTATCATCCTTGGACATATTCAGGAATTGCTCCTGTGTTATCAAATCCCGTATTCCTCCAAAGCTAGTTACATCCTGTCCATTGAGCCATTTCTCAAACAGATCTGTTCTCTGGTTTACATAAGCCACATTACTTAGTCCAGGTCCTCTCTTAAGGGCTTTCACTTTTACTCTGTAAGTTTCAGGTGTAACTTGAAATTGTTTTAAAACCAAACCCTTGGATTTATTATAGTTCGAAGCCTCCTCAATCACCATCTTATTGAATATGTCCAGAGCTCTTCCAGGCAATTTTGCGGCCGACCTGGTCATCTTGTGAGCTTCAGGGATTTGATGGAGTGTGCACAGTCTCTCAAAGGTGAGAAAATAATCAGCAATATCACTGGATTCATTATACTGTGGACATAGTGTAATGGATTGTTGGGGAAGGATTGTTAGGGTTATTTGGTATATTCTGCCGAGCCTTTGCCTTCTCCATCTCCAGTGTATGCTTCCTCTCTTTTTCCTTCTCCTCCTCTGCATGCTTCCTTTCTTTTTTCCTTTGCCTCCATTTCTTTTTCCTTTGCCTTCATTTTCTCTGTCTGAGTTCGACCCATCTTTTATGTTCCTTTTGTTTTTCCTCAGCCTCAAATCTGGCTAATTGCAGCTTCTGTTGAACATGGCATTCTGTCCTCCTAACCTCTCTGTTTTTAACTCACTTTACACCCAGGAGTTAGAAATAAAGCAAAAAAACCCAAAAACCCTGACTTGTAAAATTTTGCTGTGCTGTAACCTGATACCTTTCTTCTTTGATAGCTGTTCTCAGCCTACAGAAAACTCCTACAGAAAAATTAATTAGGTTTTTAAAAGAATTTTAATTAAAGTAAAGGTAAAAGAATTACCTCTGTAAAATCAGGATGGTAAATACCTTACAGGGTAATCAGATTTAAAACATAGAGAATCCTTCTAGGCAAAACCTTAAGTTACAAAAAGACACAAAAACAGGAATATACATTCCCTCCAACACAGCTTATTTTACCAGCCATTAAACAAAAGAAAATCTAACACACTTGCGAGTTAGATTACTTACTAGCTTAGCAAGAGTTGGAAGGCTTGCATTTCTGATTTGTCCCCAGCAAAAGCATTACACAGACAGACAGACCCCTTTATTTATTTAGCCCTCCGCCCCCCTCCAGATTTGAAAGTATTTTGTTCCCTCATTGGTCATTTTGGGTTAGGTGCCAGCGAGGTTATCTTAGCTTCTTAACCCTTTAGAGGTGAAAGGGTTTTGCCTCTGGCCAGGAGGGATTTTATAGCACTGTATACACAAAGGTGGTTACCCTTCCCTTGATCTTTATGACACACCCTGTGCCCATTGGCTCACCAAGGCGCCAGGACTGAGCCACGGGAGCCCCACTGACACCAGTGGGAGTGGCCCAGCCACACTCCATGGCAGGAGATGCTGGGCAGAGTTGGGGGAGCTCCAGCCTCCCCTGATAATATTGGGTGGGGGCTGATGGCCACGGGGCCCTGAGGCTGATGGGGCTGAGGTCATCTCTGGGAAGGGCAGGGTGGGGACCTCAATGCCATGAGGTTCCTTTTTGAGGATGGGGGACATTGAGCCATTTCTCCACCCTGCATTCTCACAGCAGTCGCATAAATGATGCTTTTCTCCTTCTCTCCCTGGTGCAGAGACCCTCAGTGCCCAGCTGGAGGAGGAGGAGGAAGAGGAGGATGTGTCCCCTGAACAAGACACCATCAGGGTCATCCAGCAGCACCTCCAGGGCAGAGTTGAGGTACAAACATCTTCCAGCTGCACTGCCCCCAAGTCTGTCCTGCCCCTTGTTCCATCCCCACCCACATTCGGGGTCTTGTCCCAGAGAATCCATCACCCGCAATGGGGGGCACTTCTCCCCTGTTACCTGGCACCCCAAAGTGGGGGTATTCATCTCATGCAGGCCAAGGTGTCCGCTCCCCGCCGACACTGCCAAGTTACAACCCCAGTCTGTGCAGGGTGACACTGGTTTTGGGAAGAGGGGCGGCTTTCCCTGTCCAACTCCAGGGAGGTCCTGAGACCTGGAGCTTTTGTAGGTGGGGTGGGGAGGTCCCTACCTGACCATCTCTCTCTCTCTCTCCCCCAACCCCACTCTTAGTGGGTGGAGGACAGGGCCAAACAGCTCCGCTTCCTCCACGCTGTCCCACGTCTGTGCTTGTCGGCACAGCAGCAGGGGTGGGACACTCTGGAGCCGCACTTCTCCAAAGCGGCCCTTGTGGAGAGCATTGCGGTGAGTGGGACCCCGTGCCCGGCTCCTGGGGTGAGGGAGCCCAACATGGGAGGAAGAGTTAGTGGGGCTGGAGGGGGAAGCAGAGGACAGGGGTTCCTGGGGATGAGGACTAGGGAGCAGGGAAAGAGGAAATTCTGATACTGATGGGGAACTGGCAGTGGGGAAACTGTAAGGCCGGAGGGGCAGCTGAGGCTGAGGGGAGGGAAGAATTGGGTGGGAGAGGAGGAAGGAAAGAGTAAGTTTGATGGATGGGAGGAATGGGGAGGCCAGCTGGTTGCGGGTGGGGGTGACACTGACTGTTTCTGCAGAGCACTTTGGCCTCCTCCCTGGGAAGCGCCTGTGGGTCGACAGGGCCTGAATCTCACATGCAATTTTATCTCCTTGGGGTCTCTCAGGAGCTGATTGAAGATCTGACAATGGTGTCTGAGCCGAGCTCCATCATCTCCAGCTCCATGGCCGCGGTTTGCAGCCTCAGGTACCAGGACCCTCCCATCCAGCTGCTCTAACCCTGGTGCAGATCCTCTCAGGCCTAGATTAACCCCAGCCGTGTCTGTTTGCATCCCCCAGCAGAGGAGGTGGGAACATCCCCTCTTTCCTGGCTGGGGGTGATTTCACTCCTGTAACGTTACAGTGGCCATAGGGAGGGATCATTGCAGGGGAGGAGGGTCATGTGCATGACACTGCCAGCGCCACTCCGGTGCTGCCAAGCATAACACGGGCTCCTCTTTCCCTCCAGCAAACTGAAGCCACCACTTGCCCTGGAGCTGGAGTCACGCCTCCTGCGGGCTCTACAATACACCATTTTCACCATGGGCACGGGGCAGGACACCACCCACTTCCGGGTAGGTCATGATCCTACTTCTCTGTCCCAGGAGCAGGAGCGGCCTCTGGTCCCTGCTCCCTCCGTTTGATGGAGCTGCTGAGAATAGGGGAGGGGTGAGCAGAGCGGGGGGCAAGCCCGGGCAGGGCGTGGGGGCTGGGGATGACACAAACCGCAAGGGAGGGCCCCTTCCCTCCAGTGAGGATTGCGTTACCCCTCTGTGGCTGATCCCAGCCTTCCCTCTTCTCCTCATTGTGTGCTCTGCTGCCTGGACTTTCCCAGGGATCCTACCTCCCACCCATTGCGGTTTGGTTTTTCCATATTCTGCTGGGTACCAGGCCCTGCGCAGAGAACTGCTAAGGACAAGGATTGAAGAGCCAGCAGGCATCCAGCTATGAACTCTTGCTAAGTGTCCCTGCAGTGATGTGAATGGCAGAGGCCAGGATGTACCTTTTGGGTCTGGCCAGGGCTCCCCAGAGAACCCTCCTTGTCCCCTGAGAGGGGTAGCCCCATGTCCCATGACTGACGAGGGCTCCCTCTTCTTGCAGGCTGTCAAGGTTCCTTCCCCACTCTGAACTGTAGGGTACAGTTGTGGGGACCTGCATGAAAACCTCCTAAGCTTACTTTTACCAGCTGAGGTTAAAACTTCCCCAAGGTACAAAGTATTTTACCCTTTGCCCTTGGATTTCCACTACCACCACCAAACTTTATCTGGGAAAAAGTAATTTGGACACACCTTTCCCCCCAAAATCCTCCCAACCCTTGCACCCCACTTCCTGGGGAAGGTTTGGTAAAAATCCTCACCCATGTGCATAGGTGACCACAGACCCAAGCCCTTGGATCTTAGAAGAATGAAAAAGCATTCAGTTTCCTTACAAGAAGACTTTTAATAGAAGTAAAAAGAAAAGAATTACCTCTGTAAAATCAGGATGGTAAATACCTTACAGGGTAATTAGATTCAAAACATAGAGAATCCCTCTCGGTAAAACCTTAAGTTACAAAAAAGACACACAGACAGGAATATTCATTCTATTCAGCACAGCTCTTTTCTCAGCCATTTCAAGAAATCATAATCAAACACATACGTAGCTAGATTACTTACTAAGTTTTAAGAGTCCATTCCTGTTCTGTCTCCGGCAAAAGCATCACACAGACAGACACAGACCCTTTGTTTTTCTCCCTCCTCCCAGCTTTTGAAAGTATCTTGTCTCCTCATTGGTCATTTTGGTCAGGTGCCAGCGAGGTTACCTTTAGCTTCTTAACCCTTTACAGGTGAGAGGATTTTTCCTCTGGCCAGGAGGGATTTTAAAGGGGTTTACCCTTGCCTTTATATTTATGACACAGGCTCTGCACAACACCTACTTAGAGAGCCTGGACACCATGCTCGGGGGCCTGCTGGCAGAGACCCCCACCACGGACAAGCTGCAGCACCTCTTGGAGGTGAGCAGAATGGGAGGGTCTGGGGGGGAATTTCCCATGAACCCCGTGGGAGGGCTGCAAAGGAGAGACTAGAAGAACCATGTTTCCATTGTGTCCTCCCAGCTTGGACCCAGATGGCCACGCTTTCCCAGAGCCATCAGTGCAGTTGAATGTTGGGACCCTTCCGCCATCTGGGGTAGCGGTGGCGGGGAAGGGGCGGGGGCAGAGGGAAGGAGCTGGGACTGTCAGCCAGAGCTCTGCATGGTTCCATTGAGCACTAACAGTGAGCACCAGGCCTGGCTGGGGACTGACAGACTGAAACCCCTGTGCGATATGGGACACAGGCCTCTGAGAAAAGTTACTGGCTCCTTTCTAGGGAGACCCTGAGATACAGGAGAAGACTGAGGGAATCAGCTCTTCTGTCCTAGGGACACGGCAGTTCCTGGAGTGATTGTCCCCACGGCCCCTCCATCCATCCTACCAAGGCCTGTGGAGCTGGGGTCTGGGGGCACAGGGCATGTGCCTCGATCCTGATGGGCTGTTGATGGATCAGGGGTTCAGAGCAAATAGACCAGCCCCAAGGCTGAGCTTTGTCCCAGGCTGGAGAGACAGTGACAGCTTGTGCCCAGCAAGATGTGGGCAGTGTCATGAACCCCCACATGAGGAGTCAGATATTGCACCCTGAGCACAAGTTCTCTGCCCCATGTGGAGTGGGAGAGGCTCGTTTGTAGAGCATGTAAGCCTGCCGGCTGACTGTCCCCTGCCTTCTTCTCCCGCAGCACCTCCTTTTCTGGCTCGACTCCAGAAACACCCAGGAGAGAGCTAGGGCCATACGGAGCAGCGCTGCCCTGCTCCGATTTGCCACCTCCCTCTCCGGATTTGACGTAAGTGACCTTTGACCCCAGCATCCTGCAGAGCCAGGGCTTGAGTCAAATTCCTCATCCCCTGGTTAAGTGGTCCCCCCTGGCTCCATAAGGGACTGCAACATTCCATAGGCCACTGGCTGGCAGGGTCGTGCCTGGCCTCAGTGCCCTTGTTACTCTGGAGAAGCCTGGAAGCTAGTGCTCATAGAGGGCCCAGGCCGTGGGTCCCTTTGCTCCAAGCTCCCTTGGGGGCAGAGAGAAAGAGGGCTCTAGTTCCTCTCCCTCAGTGCCTCCTACAGATGGATGGGAGCAGAGCTCTAGCCCCGGGGAGCTGGGGAGGTGAAGGCAGAATGTTGATGGATTCCCCCCTTCTCCTCCTCCACCAGACCTCCTCCGATTTCCCCAAGGCGGGCAACTTTGTGCTGCGGCTGGGTCTCTACCTCTCTGACCCAGCCGATGACATCAGCCGGCAAGCCAGGGCTGGGATCTATTGGCTGCAGAGGCTCCTGCTGCAGACGAGGGGTAAGAAACTCAGCTGGGCAATGGGACCCCATAGAAATGAGTCCCTTGGAGACTAGCTCCAGCTGGCCATTGGGACACCAATAGAACTAAGGCCTCTGCTCTTAGACCAACTGCAGGAGGGCAGAGGGACCCCAATGGAAAGAAGGCCCCTGTTTTGGGCCCCCCACTTACTGGCCAAGGGACCCTACAGAAAGAAGCTCCCTCCTCTGAGACTGACCCCAGCTTAGAGGATGACTCACACTCATCTCCCTAATTCAGGGAGAGAGGAAGGGGACGAAGATGCCAGGGAAATTGGCTGCTTTACCTCATAGCCTGGCTCTGTCCCCCAGTCCAGAGAAATCAGCACCCCCAGGGGGCTGCCAGCTGGTGAGGGGACAGGAACGGACCTATTGAGACACATGGAGGGAAAGAGCCCATCATGAAGGCAGGGGCAGGGACCACAGGGGATGGACACAAAGCTTGTAGAATGTCACCAGTTGGGTAGCTGGGGCCAGATCCTGAAGTCAGTGGCTGTGGGGCGTTTTCAGCATTAGCAGCCACCATTAACAGGCACCCATGCCCAGAGCAGAATGACCGTAAGGGTCACCTGATTACTGTGACGAATGAGACAAATCCCCCTTCAGGTACTAAAGCACCTGTTGGGGACCCTGCCAGTCCATTTTGCCGTGGATGCCATGAGAACCCCAGCCAGTGTTCACCCAGCAAAGGGAAGAGAAGGAAACAGGCATTAAAGCCAGATGCCAAACCTCCCCAATGGGTGTGTCTTTCTCCCCCAGGGCTGAACATCAGAGAGGAGAGCGATCTGTGGTGTCGGGACGGGCTCCAAGACACCGAGCGCCTGGCGTACAGAAACATGGCCAGGGTGGGGGAGGTAAGGACTCTCCGCCAGGGCATTGCAGTAGCTCAGGTGTGGAGCTGTCTCCCCCTGCAGTGAGTGTGTTCTGTAGGGGGAGGGATATCTCAGTGGTTTGAGCATTGGCCTGCTAAACCTAGAGTTATGAGCTCAATCCTTGAGGGGGCCATTTAGGGACCTGGGACAAAAATCTGTTGGATGATTTAGTTGGGGATTGGTCCTGCTTTGAGCAGGGGGTTGGACTAGATGAACTCCTGAGGTCCCATCCAAACCTGATATTCTATGATACTTATTTCCAGCAGACAGTGTTTGGCTGCAAGAGGCCGAGGAGCCTGGGCTGGACCCTTGCTAACGGTCCAGGCTTGTGTGTGTTGCATGGATCCATGGTTACATGGCATAAAAGGGATCCTCTGGTGGGTTGAGTTAATGAAGGATTGTATCTCCAGGAATCTGGCTCTGCTCACTGTCTCCCTGGCTGACACCCTGGTGTCTGAGAGGTGAGCCCCTGGGTCAGTGAGTTGGGAAGCTCATACCAGCAATTGCTGGACCAGATCCTTGTTGGATTCCCTGCACCTCTGGAAGCACAGGCAGGGTGTGGGGTTTGCCGAGCACCAGGGCGAGTCAGGATGCAGAACCTGCCCCTGCCCTGGACCTTGTGTGAGGGACACTGAGCTCCTTTCCTGGGCTGAGTCACTGCAGCATATGTGACGCTCGTGGGATTGTCGGTGGGATGGGGAGCAGGAACAGAAGCAGATCGAAAAGGCCCCTAACCTCTA
The DNA here is from genome assembly GCF_965140285.1 of Lepidochelys kempii. Taxonomy (NCBI): domain Eukaryota; kingdom Metazoa; phylum Chordata; order Testudines; family Cheloniidae; genus Lepidochelys; species Lepidochelys kempii. The sequence goes on from NC_136385.1 coordinate 7,545,404, forward strand.
GCGGGTGAGCTGCAGGAAATAGCGCTGCTGGGAGCAGTAGCGGGTCCTTTGTTGTCTTTGTGAGCTGGGTTCCAGAGCGCGCAGACACGTTCCCAGCATGTCATGGCACCTGTGGTGACTCCCGCTCCAGAAAGAGCTATTCCTCAGTGCCTGCAACCTCTTCCTGAAGGGGGTTCCTTGGTCCATGGGACCCCAAAAGTTGGCTGCACAAGGAGGACTCTTGTCCACCTTGTGAGATACTAGAGGGATTTGGAGCCTGGTTCTGGACAATTGACAAGGGCTCTGGTGCTGTTGGTTTTAGGTCTTTGGAGAGATCTTCACGGAAGGCCAGAAAAGATCTTTCCTCCAGACAGCGCTTCTGGCCATACATGACCCCCAGCTCCGTGTCAGCCAGGCTGGGCTTGTGCTGACATATTCTATCCTGGGGGAAGCCGGCCAGCTGATCGGGAATGAGGTAACCAAAGAAGGATCAATTGGGGAGGGACACCCAGGGCCTTTCACCTCCAGGCCATTGACAGTCACTCCCATCCCATCCCCTTGCACTGACCTGGGAGCAAGGAGAGGATGAACCCGGGCAGGTGCCATTGGTAGGTGTCAGCTTCTCCCCTGAGCAGCTCAAAGCAGAGCAGACCCAGCTCGGCTATTTCCTAACAGGTGTCACATCAACATGACACGCTGCTATTGCTCATGCTAGGGGCTGCCAACTCCCCCTGTGAGAGTTTCATACCCCTCCCGGCCTCAGGCTGGTTCCTAGGGCCCTAGTATCATGTTATCCCAGCCACCACCTGCTCTGGGAGAACTGGAGGAGTCAGTCAGCAGAGGCTGCTGAAGTGCCCCATTCCCCAGAGCTACTGTCCATGGCATCATCTTAATAACGGGGGGGGGGTCCCCTTGGGAAAGGTTTCCACCTCCTCTCACCCCACAGCACTGCTGCCCAGAGCCTTCCAGCCCCTCAGCTGGAGCGGGAGAGGGTGGATGAGGGGATTGTGGGGAGTGGAGCTTAATCCCCGGCTGGGTTGGGAGGTAGAATAGCTCTCACAGGGCGACTGAGAGGAAGGGGACAGGAGTTCATTCCACAGTGGTGGGAGTGGGGTTGGAGGTCACTCGAGAGGAGACAAGATTTCGTCTCGGAGGGTTGGGTGCGGGAATCTGTCCCTTGGATGTGGGGAGGGTTGGGGTGGAAATTTTGCTGGCTCCCAGTGCCGTTCATGCCCTTCATTGCCATGGGTGTCGGAGGCTCTGACCAATCCTTGTTCCCTTGCAGCAGGAGGACGTGACAGCGGCGATCATGGCGCACCTGTTCTACATCCGGTGCTTGCGCCAGGTGCCCAAAGCGCTGCAGGGGCTGTGCTCCGTGGGACAGCCTTGAAGGGCCCCCCCTTCCCATGCCCAGAAGCTCCCACTCCCTGCCGCAGGTAATGCTCTTTCTTGCTGTGCCTGGGGGAGAAGGGCTAGGGGGAGGGGCCATAAACCCCACAGCACTGAGAGAAACCCAGGCCGAGCAGCTCACTCTCACCACCCTGCCCCACCCTGACCCCTGGAGCTGGGGCCAGGCCACATACGGTCCCTGCCCCCATGCCCAGAGGCCAGTTTCAGAAGCATCAGGCTTTCAGGGCCATGGGACTGGCCCAGAAATGGGAGCATCGAGAGCCAGGGTTTATCCTCAGTAACCATTGCAGTCTGGGAGGGGTGGCCCGATATGGAGCCCTCCCCTGTCGTCACTGCTCAGACCTCCCCATGGCCCATGTTGCCCCGTCGCAGTGAATGTCTGACCATCCCCCACCTGGGGCCCAAGCCACACACATAGTATCTGAACCCTTCCCAGACAGGAATGAAACTCCCCCGTAACACCTTGGGGCAAGGAAGGATCCTCTCCACCTGGCAGGTGGGGACTGAGACACAGAAGAAGGGTTGCGATCCTGGTCACATACTCCTGGGGGTAGATCTGGGAACTGGAGTGGATCCCAGGCTAGTCCCTTTCCCCAAGAGGCAACTTCACTTTCTGTCCTTTATTCTCCCCTCCTGCTGGGGGGTCGGGTCTCTGAGTGTGAAATGAACCAGGAGGGTGATGGGGTCCTGGCACAATGCTTGGGTGGGAGCTCCCCTTGGCTTGGACCCCAGGGTCAGAGACATCTTTGTCATCTTGCTCTCCTTCTTTTATTCCTAGGAAGGGAGTTCCCCGATTAGGGGTCTCTAGGGATCCAGCTGGGCAGTGCCTAGGAGAACCTGTAAGTCATCCTGGTTCCCGCCTGCATGCACCACCCTGTCCTGCCCTGCCCTCCGGTTCTTCATTGTTGACTCTGCTTTGACCCTTGGCTCCGGTCTCTGATTATGACTTTGGCGTGACCCTTCTTGGCTCCAGATTTTGCCTGCCCACCTTGATTCCATATCTCCTTGCCCTTCTTTAGCCCCACTCCAGGCCCTCCACTGACCCGCTCCAGCATTGCCTTCTCCTCCAGATCTTCCCCAACCACTCGGACGTTGACTACCCGGCTTTGACCCTCGGCCTGTATCTGGACTCTGGCTTGACACTGACTTGGCTGATCTTTGCTCTCTGACTACCGGGCTGTGACCTTTGGCATGGATTTAGACTCTGGCCCTGGTTCTGCTTCTGCTTTGTCGATGGACTCTGATCTCGGTTTTGACCCTGCTGTGTCCCTGGACCTTGATTCTAGTACCACTCTTAGCCTCGGCACAATCCTGCACCTTGCTGCGACCTGTGCTCCCACCCCTGGGCATCATTATCAGATGCAGTACGTGACATTAGGTGGTGCAACTTTTTGGAGAAAAGCAGGATCTCCGCAAGTCAGTGGCCTGTATGCAACAGGGACACACCACACCAGGTGTGAACCAGGGCCTCACTACATGAGCCTGGCCCGATGATGTCCCTGCTGCAGCTGCACAATGGAAAGGACTGAAAATGTCGGGGTTCCTTGAACCAGCCTCTGCCTCTGGACCTACTCCACCTTCTTGACTCGGACACCCGGCATTCCTGATCAATACCCGGATTACATGGATACCTTTGAAAGAAATGGGGACTCGTTGCCTCGGCACCAGGACTATGACTGCCCTCTTGACCTGCAACCTTGGTTGAAAGTTGCCTTCACCAGTATTTACACATTGGTGGAACCAGAATTAGTGGCTCTCCCTGCGTACAGGCTTGAAAACCGGTCCTAAGAGTTTGAGCAAATTAGCATTTCCCATGGGTGCCCAGGCCCTTTTGGGGAAGAAGAAATGTGGGACTCTACTATGTCTCTCTTTAGACAATCAGCCCCTGAAAAAAAGGATCGTTTGGAACCATAACCCCCTGTTGGGAATCCCACAATTGTTGGCTCGCAGGAAATCTGCAAAGTTGTTCATCAAACTTCATCTGTGAGGATTTCCAATCTAACACTCATTTGGGCAGGGGACAAATGGAAGGCAGATTTCAAAGCACACTATGGACATTTTAACTGTCAGACATGCCATTTCAGCTAACTAACGGTCCCCTGTCCTTGCAACACTTCATCAGTGATGTATTTGGGGCCATTGTGGATCTGCACAGTGTCATCTATTCAGGTGACAGACTTCTTTTTTTTGGAGAACCAAGAGCAGCATGCCCACCACACCTGAACCTGGAGAGGTTTCGGCAGCATGGTCTCAGCACAGAATTGGAAAAGCGTACCTCCAGCCAACTCTCCACAGAGTTTTTGGGCTACATCCTCTCCCCGGAAAATGTTACGATTGATCCAAATAAGGTGGAAGCCATTCATAGATGGGACGAAGTTTGAAGTCCTCAAGAAGACCAGCGCTTCCTAGACTTCACCCACTTTACTGCTGCTTCGGCCCAGGGTTCTCAGAGCCAATAACACCCAAGAGAGCTCTCCTCCACATAATGGCCACTTTTGTTTGGTCACCCAAGTTCCAAAAAGCCCACAAACAGCTCACAACTGCCTTCACTACTGCACCTATTTGGAGGCTCAGTGCTCATCCTGGAAGTAGACGCATCTACTATGACCACCAGGGTCTGCTTCACTTGCTGGTGCCAGATGTGGGCTGAAATTCAGACTTAGCTTGACTGATGTGACTTCTGCGCTTTCAGCAAGGCACCACGCACCAAACTCCTTGGCATTTCAGGCCTCTGGAGACCCTGCCCTGGCCATGGGCAGCCATTGCCAGGAATTTTACCGAATCAAATGGTCACATGATGGAACTGACTCTCATAGATCACCTGACCACGATGGCGTGCTTCATCCTCTTCTGAACATGTACCGTGGATTGATAGGACAGATCAGTTCCAAATTTGCAAAGGCCAATGAAACCTTTATTTTGCTAAATGTAGATTTCCCACTGATTTCATGTCATGCTACAAATGACCTCTCCGAAATTCCCAGCTATCGACCTGGGTCAACGAATCCATCACCTGCAAGAAGAATGAAGGGAGCCCCTTCAGGACACTTGGAAGGAGTTCAGATACTGTATGGACTGCTGATGACAAGAGGGAAGCCGTTTGCTGAAGGGAGGTACAAAGTCCCTGGCACTGACCAAATCCCTAAGCTCTGTCCATGGCAGCAGTTCCTGGCCCATCCCCTTTGCTGACCTTCTGATAACATCTTCCTCCCCTGGGTCTAGGGAGCAAACTCTGGGTCCCTTCCCTCACTCTGGCACAATCTGTGCCCAGAGTGTCTGAGTCCCTCACCGAAAATGGGTCTCTCCTCCCTTCTCCTTCCTGTGTGTGTGTGGGGGGGGAACTTGTACCCCCATTTTACAGACAGGGAATGAAGGTGAGGAAGTGACCTGTCCAAGGTCACACCGAGCAATGTGGGGGAGAGATGGGAACTGACTGGGTTCTACAGGAGTGCCCTCCCCAGAGGGGCAGCTTCACTTTCTGCCCTTCCTCCTCTCCTTCCCTCTTGACCCGTCTTTGAAGGGGGCTCTGAAAGGGAAATGAGCAAGGGTTTCCTCCCCGCTCTGTCTTCCAGGTTCTGGGATCTGTCCATGTCGCCAACAGCAATGCAGCCTGCAGCTGGCCCGGCTTGGGGAGCCATGGCCTCATCCTGTGAAATCGAGAAGTACTGGCTCTCAGGGATGCTTAGATGGAAAACCACACACCCCACCCGGAGGTAGGAGACACCCATTCCCAGGTTGTCCTGAGGAGCCGCAATGCCTCCAGGAGCTGGGGAAGGGCACAGTGATCAGTTTATCAAAAGGTAGGGAAGAATTTTGTAAGAAAAAGGTCTCAGAGAGAAGGAGCATGAGCTACTCTCTGTATTTGGGCATGGCAGGGATCAAGAGAAGGGACAGGGGCTGTTAGAGGGCAATGGTGAGGTACAAGGGGTGTCAGAGGTGGGGGCAAGGCCTGAAAAGTTCAGATACATTAGAACAATTGTGCCAGAGACTCACCGGTTGAGGTGCTGAAAGCTCTGAACTAGGGCTGGCCAAAATCATCCTCCTCAGATGGGAACATCCCAAAAGTCTGTAGAAGCTCAGCCTCTGAGGTGAATGTTGTGGCCCCAACCTCTCTCTGCTCTGTACCTCACAGGATTCCCACTGGCTGTTCCAATCCAGGATGAAAACTATGCCACCGAAGACTCACAGCACCTGGGCAGTGAAGTGGCCACTTAAACCCACTGTGATGCACAGACCTTGCCCTGGCTGTCTGCACAGGGCTGAATTTCACCCATTCAGAGTGTAAGGAAATAATTGGCTGAAGGCCTTTTTCTGCTCAGATGTGGTTCTACGGGGAAAGAACCATGGAGATTTTTAACCTGTATTGCTCCCGGGACTGGTGCTGCAGTGATGAAGAGAAGTGCTGATGCACTGGATTTCTTTTGGATTTCCCTCCCCCCCCCCCGCTATTAATCCACTCTCTTCCTCTCTTTTAACTGGTATTCTAAGGGCACCCCATGCTTCATGTGGGTATTCTTGGGTGGGCAGATTGCATCAGACCTGCACCACAATAAATACTAGTGAATGACATATGCAGACACTAAAGTTCTGCAGCCTAATTCTCAGAAACTTTCCTCTTCAATGTAGAATCAGGATTTTGTTTTTAATTTATTTTTTGAAGGTGCGAAGCAGATGCTACCCGGTAATAAGAGGAAACAGAAGCAAAAACGGAAAGAATGTTACTTAAACCAATGAACAGATGCAGAGAGTGGAAACACAGCAAAGCAAGCGAATGTATCCTGTGAGTAAATAACCTGGAAGCAAATGGGGGAGAAAACCTCATCTGGGTAATTGTGGTTCTTGGGATAAAGATCAGGTTCCTGGCGCGTAGCCTGGCTGAGATTCTGCCTTTTCCCTGGATCCCAGACCTGGGCTTCACACGTCATTCTCCTTATTTTATTCCTAGGGAAAAAGGATCCCAAAGGAGGTGTGAGGATCTTCGACTAATGTCTGCAAGAAGCTTCAGCCACCTTCACTGGTAGAAGTCACTTTCTTTCCTACAATGCCACTAGTGCCCTTTCTGCTCTCCAGGCCTGCTCCCTGCAGCAGGACAGAGACACCCCTTAACTCCCCGAGTCCTGATTTCCTGCCATTCAAGGGGCTGGGGGCTTGCATTGCCCCCACCATCAGATACTTTTCCGATGGGAATCTCCCTAGAGCAGGGGAGAAATCTGTTCTTCCCTTAGAACCAGTCTGCTCAGTAAATCAACCCACACTGACCTCATCTTGGCTGCTTTGTTTATCCATGATTAGTGGTGTTGCTGGCACCCAGTGCCGAGAGGCTGGGACAGAGAGAATAAAATCTCAAATCCTGCACACAGAGCAGGAAGTTACACAGGCTTTTATACATTCTTTTTTCCAGCATACTTATCCAATAGCAAGCTGCCCCAAGTATCCATATAGCCAGCCAATCCAGTTCCCAGCTAGTTCCCTGATTTTCTGTATCATTTGTTAAACTATACATAAAGCTGCTTTATTTAGCATTGTTCTTCCATCTTTCCCCTGTTTGGCCTTGCTTAGTTGCAGGCAGTCTGACTCTGCAACATATTGTTGCAGATTCTTAGCATAACTGCTGTGTGTGCCTCCAGGCGGGGGGTGGGGGGGGCAAGGACACTTGGGCCTAGTACGCAGAGCTGCTGCGAGTGCCTCCAGGCAGGAGGGGGGGCCAAGGACACCTGGGCCTAGTGCGAGGGGGCTTTATCGACAGTCGTGGTCTTCCATCCCCTCGAGTTACCTAGTGGCCATGCCCCAGTGTCCCCAACAGTGGTATCTTTGGAAATTCCTTCGCGTGTGGGGGAGAGAGCTGGAGTGGGGGATACGGGAGCTCCAGCAGATTCTCCTGAAGACCACCACCCTGTCTTTCTCTGGTCAGGGTCAGACTAGCCGTCCATTGCAGAGGTGAAGACCAGATGGGAGCTGCTGGATTGACCTTGATATGCCATGTCCTTGTGTGGATGAAGGACCTACATCTCAGGGATGGCCAGCAGCAGATGTATCATGTGTCCAGGAATAGTCTGAACAACCTACACTGACAGGTAAGTAAAGTCGTGGCCACATGCAGTGGTGAGCTGGAGCCGGTTCGCACGAACCGGTTGTTACATTTTGAAGCCATTTTAGAACCAGTTGTTAACCCGCTTCCCTGCAGGGGGCGCTGAGGCTTTGATGGGCTCCGGCCGGGAAGTGATGTAATTCCTCCTCCGGCCGCCGGGGGCGCTGCACTGTGGGAGCCACGTGGGCTGCCGCCTGGCCCTGGGCATGAGCCCTGGGGCTGCTGCTGCTCCCCTGGCCCTGGGGCTCCCACTACTGCCTTCTGGGTCCCTGGCTGCTCTGCTGGGCCTGGGCTGCGTCCTGCTGCTCTCCCCGTGAGCACCCACCACCCTGCCCGCAGCCAGCCCCCGTCTCCAGCCACCCCCTGCTGCTCCCACCCCCACATCCACTGGTGCCCTGCTGTTCCCAGGGCAATAACCCTGCACAGCTGCTTCAATGAGGGGGGGAGGGAGCAGCTGGGACCTACACATGTGCACACCCTATGGTGACCAGAGAGCAAGTGTGAAAAATCAGGACATGGGGTGGGGGGTAATAGGAGCCGGGGGGTAATAGGAGCCTATATAAGAAAAAGACCCCAAAATCAGGACTGTCCCTATAAAATCAGGACATCTGGTCACCCTAGCACACCCCCAGGGAGTGGCAGGGACCCACACATGTGAAACTTGTTTCTGAAATTTCTAGTACAGGCCCATCTTTTTAAAAAAGAACTTTAGGCAGGATTAATATACATCCATATTTTCCCAGACAGGTGAGGCTTTTTGGTTCTTAAATCGCCGTCCAGGAATACAGACGTATGCTGATCCTGTTTGTACAAAAAATACATACTGGGGCACATCCCTTTAATCAGAACTTTTTATAGGGAACCGGTTGTTAAGATTTTGGCAGCTCATCACTGGCCACCTGTAGACACCACAGGAATTGGGGGGATTGAACCAGGGTCCTTTAGCACAAGCTCCGCTCACTCATTTCCAACCAATCCAGCTCCACCCACTAGAACTCACCCCCTTTCACAGTCACAGAATCCAGGAGCCCTAAGTCTCAGATCCATGCCTCACATCACAAGGCCAAACCTCCTCCCAAAATGGGTGCTGTAGAAGGGACCATCTGCACAGACCCCTCTACATTCCCCATCAGAGACTGCAGCCACTGGTGACCAGTGAATGAGCAGAGATCTCCCCTGTGGGAATCAGAGGGGCTGCACATTTGGGGTTTCACAGGGAAGGCGTCTGGCAGCCATTAACAGAGTGACCCTGTGAAGAGATTTTCCATCTCTAACGAAGGGTTTCTGTTCCCCCAGATCTCAGCCGCTCAGCAGAATGCAGGAGAGCCGAGTGCTGATGGGCTAGAGGGGTCACAGGAGTCACCGTGCAGCAGCTGTGGTGTCTACAGTCAGCATGGGCCAAACCCTGTGCTCCAGGCTGTTTCTCTGGATTGCGAAGGGGAGTTTGGCTTGGGGAATCGGTTGCTGGTGCCTGTGTCCACAACTGGGATGTTTTCAGGTGGCTACTCAATGGTCCATGAAGCGCCATCCAAGCAAGTGGAGAGTGGACATTAAAGAGCGAGGCTGGGACCTCCGCAGAGCTGCTGCAGTCCACCATCCACAGCCAGAAGAGAGACAATGGGAAAGGTACGGAGATGGCTGGCCACAGCAGCAGCTGCCATCTCATAAACCTCTGCTCATGCTCTACACAACAGAGGCAGGACAAAGAGCCACACAGTGAGAGCTTGGGTTGCAATGAGCAATACACCATTCTTTCTTTATCTAAGCAGGAAGGAGCTCTCCTGAGATACGTAGACACAAATGTTCACAGTGAGCCTTCCGGCCCCAGTAAGGGTGTGAGTGGTGAGGAGATACCTGATCTTCCAGTTAGTCAGAGTGCAGGTGACCTGGCAGCTACTGCAGCGTCCCTATCTGCATCTCCAATGGATGTAACCATGCACGTTCCTGAAGAAAAGTGTAGATCAGAGAAGAGTGTGGTGGAGGCGCAAGAAACTGCTGCTGCTGAGTTGAATTCCTTGAGTCTAGATGATCCAGGACTGTGGACCCACTTGAGCAGTAGCCTGAGGGACTTCCTTGTACTGCATGGGCCACAGCAAGTGAAAAACTTCATGTTCCCCAAAGACAATGAAAATAGTAGTTCCCATCCAACACATTACTGGCATGAAATCCCCAATGGTGACAAAGTGGAGAGGCCACGGCTTATGTATTCAAAAATCGAGAATACTGCATTCTAATGTTCCAGCCTCTTTGGGCTCTACAGAAACAAAGGACTGGAAAAATCTGGCTAGAAATCTGGCATGCCATGAGAAGGCAGCAAATCACCAGAGAGCATTCCATAGGTGGAAAGAGCTTGAGATGAGACTAAGGTTAAAGGCCACCTTAGATGATCAGTATCAAGAGAAGATTGCATCAGAGTCTCTTTCCTGGCAAAATGTTCAGAAAAGGCTCCTTGCCATTGTGAGAATGCTTGCTACCCAAAACCTAGCACTGCGTGGCATTTCAGTTCAGCTGTATGTGCCAAACAATGGAAACTTCCTTAAAATTGTGGAGCTGATGGCTGAGTTTGGTGCTGTACTCCAGGAGCTTCTAAGAATTGTCAACACCCAAGAAATGTACACACACTGCTACCTTGGAAAACCATTCAAAATGGGATCATTCAGGTACTGGCAACAAAAGTCAAATGGATGATTGTGGGAGATCTTAAGTCAGCAAGATATTACCCTGTTATTCTGGACTGCACACCTGACATCAGCCATACGGAACACATGCCTTTAATGGCGAGTGTTGTGTGCAGGCCACAGAATCTCACCCACCCACTCTTGCAATAAACCTCTCACCTGCGTCTGAGCCACTGAAGTCCTCCAATCATGGTTTAAAGACTTCAAGGTGCAGAGAATCCTCCAGCAAGTGACCCGTGCCCTGTGCTGCAGAGGAAGGCAAAAGAACCTCAGGGCTTCTGCCAGTCTGCCCTGGGGGAAAATTCCTTCCTGACCCCAAATATGGCAATCAGCTGAACCCTGAGCATGTGGGCAAGATTCTCCAGCCAGATAATACAGAGAATTCTTTTCTGGGTAACTCACATCCCATTCCATCCAACATCCCATCCCAGGCCACTAGGCCCCATCTACCTCAAACAGTCAAAGATCAATTAATTGCCAAAATCATGTTAACCCATCATACCATCCCTCTACAAATTTATCAAGCTTAATCTTGAAACCAGCTAGGTCTTTTGCCCCCACTGCTTCCCTTGGAAGGCTGTTCCAGAACTTCACTCCTCTGATGATTAGAAACCTTCATCTAATTTCAAGTCTAAACTTCCTGTGGAAGTAACAAAAAGGGATTTAAGTGCAGCCATCTTAGTTCTGTTGAAAAGAAAGCAAAAGTCAGGCTAACTCTAATGCAAAACTTGTAAAGGCAAAACTGGTAAGCGTATAAAAAGTGCAAAGCAAAGTTGGTTTTAACCTTGCCTTACAATAACAATAAAATGTAATTGTTTAACATTTTTTGCTACAAATAAAATATAAACAAGTATAAACAAAACAAAGCTTTATTATTACATAAATAATAAAAAGCTATAAATACTTGCTTTACATTTTTTATACTTTAAAAATTTGCGTAAGGACACTCTGTCCAAACGGACGTCTTCCTTCTTGCAATTGCCTAAAAATAAAACTGTCTCTAACTTGTTGCATCCAAACTAAAAGTAAGAACTTGTTTTCTTCCACAATTTGGTGCCGTGACTCGGATAACGATGCCCGGCTAAAAAGCAGCAACTACTACAAACCATTCCCCTTCAAAGCCCAAAGCACCAAACAAAAGGTAAAAAAAACCCTATAAAAATCGATACTGGGGTATCAAAAAAAAAATCCTAACCATGGGACTATCTGTCCCTTTGGGCTCACGCCATGCAAACTTATTTATTATGCAACAAAGCCAAATGCACAGTGGTGCTGAAAAACTTTTTTCCGCACCCCCAATATGAGGTTGAGGTCAAACCTAATCAAAGTTAAAAATTTTTGCTGCCTCAATAAGGGTGTATTACGTCCAAACATAAAACATTGAGGTTATAGATTAAAAAAATGCATCTAAAGATAAAAGTAAATAAAATAAAAGTAACTAATAAATGTGTAAAAAGTAAGTGCCGTTATCGAGGTCTGGGACTTACGCTAACTTCAGGCACACCAGGGCCCTCACTCTCTAAGTAAAAAAGTTCTAAACATAAGGGGGGAGGGGTCAGCCAAACCTCATGACCCAGCAAACAGTGCAAAAAAGTAAAAGCCTTTCCTACTTATAAGCTGCTACCCCGCAAACCCTTTCCCTAAAGTATTTAAAAATCTTTTTAGCTTTTAAGTAGCTAACACAGCAAACAAAATAAACGGGGGAAACTATTTTATAAGTCGCTAAGTGAACAAAATACTCCCTTGTGTAATTAAAATTTTTACATAATAATCCCTCTAAACAATTCCCACTAAAAGGTACCTTCAATTTAAATAAAATCATACACGTCAAAAAGAAAGCTACAAAAACCTCCATAAGTCTCAAGTGCAAAAGCCAAAAAACTCCCTCCCCAAATTAAAAACTCAAGTATAAAATTTAAAACCTAAATGTAATGCAACCAAATGCCTCCCTACCCAAACTATATTGTTAACCCTCTCAGCTCTTTCATATCCCCAATTAGTTAAAGCTAAATGAAAATAAATAAATAAATAAATAAATAAAGGGCGGGGGGGGGGGAGGTTAATTTAAAAGTCAGTTTGGCCTAAAAATAAAAAAAGCTGCCCTGCATTCAAAAATCAAAAAACAGAGACCAAGCCAAGTAGAAAAAAACTGCTTTCACACCCAGCTGGCTGTAAAAAAAATATAAACACACATAAAACAAAAAGCAAATAAGTTGCAAAACTAAAATTACATTTGCAAAGATTGGCTGCCCGGTAAAACCCAACAGTCTGCCTTTGCAACCCTAAAGCCAGAATGGTTTGAAAAGGCTAAAAAGGAAACAAAGAGCCGGCCTAAACTAAAATACCAAGCAAAGATCCCTAAAAGGAACGCCCCAAAAAACCCAGGGCATAAAAATCCCTCCCAAAAGGAAAAGCAAGTTAAAAAATTTTGCAGCGTACCTCTAAACAATCTATACACAAAACAACCTACCATCCACCGCTCTCTCTCTCTCTCTCTCTCTCCTACCCCCAGGGCTGGCTAGCCCGGGCAGCGTGTGTACATGTATAAAAGTGGGTCAAGGTTTAAGTATTAACATTTTTTCTTCCTTTAAGTAACGTAAAAGCAGTTCCTACACTCACCACTGTGTTAGTTTATTAATAAAGATTTAAAATTCAGTCACATGGTGTGTGCTCTTCATCTCCGCCCCTGCGATCCTGTGGTCTTAGCCTAATTAACGAAGGCACAGGCAAATTGGTAACAAAAAATCTGAGACAGTTTAAGAAAAAATTGCAAAGGGAAAAAGCCCTGAACAGTGCACACCATCTATCTGTTTTATCCTTGTTATTTTACGTTTGCTTTGTTTGGCACTGTTGGTATTATAGGTTAAAAATTGCATTATTAAAAATAAGCCCCACTCTCCATTGTAGTATGCCTAAAAAACAAAACACAACAAAACGGTTTAGCATTCCGCTCTCCACCCCGGGCTGCAAACAAAGGGTGCAGGTGGGTCTACCCCAAGTCATAGCAAAACTAATCAATAAAAAAAAAATTTAAAAAATATGTGTACCCAACAGCTCAAAAAAATGAAGCAACTGAAAGCATAAATCACTATCCAAGCAGCAACTCAAACCTCCGCCCAAAACAAGTTGCAAGCCTTAAAACTAAACTTCCAGGCAAAAAAAGCGGAACGCACATGCCTGAAGCCCTGGCTAAGCAAGTACCAGCCCTTCAGGAACATGTGAAAATGTAACCATGTGTGCTCAGCATATGCCGCAATGGCCGTGTGTCTGCCGTAAAAAAACATGAAACAGTGACAACGCCAATTGGCCATGCATTCTGCCCAGGTGGCCAGCCTCACACGCCACCACCCGGGTAGCCCTTGGAAATAAAAATGTTTCCAAAAAATAAGCCAAAGGGGTGGGGGCTAGTTAAAAAGCCCACCCTCCTTGCTAAAGTGGTAATAAAACAAGGCTTGTACCCATAAAAAGGAACGGTTCCGCAAAAAAAGCAAAATCGGGCCCAAGCAAGCAACACAACATTTTTTTTTAAAGTTAAAAACTTTAAAAGCATAGCTAATTACAAGCATCAAAAATTTAAATCCCTAGAACAATTAATTAACTTAGATTTTACTATTTTAAGTGTCATTTTAAAAAATAAGTAATTTAAAAAAACTAAAGTTAACTCTATAATTGTTACAAAAATTAAGCAGATAAATTTTACAAAATGCTGGAAAAAAAAAAGAAATTCTTGTTTTTTTTGCAGCCAGTCGAAAAAAAAAAGGGGCCCTTTTCCAAAAAAAGGTCTGCAAATAAATCCAGGCAAAAAAATGATTAAATTAAAATCATTTGGCCATAAACATTTTAGTCAAATGAGCTAAAAATACATAAGGGGTTTTATTAAAACCTAACTGCCCCAAGAAAAAAACGGGGGCTTAAAATGGGTCCAAGCAGCCGTAAAATCTGGAGAACACTGCCAGGCATTAATAAAATGTGTTAGGTCTCTGTATTCACAGGTAAGAAAAGTCCTGCTCCAAGAAACCTCAACCAATCTGCTATTGGTTAAAAAACAGGTAACTGGGTCTACGTACAGGTCCATCAACACAAAACTGCTCTGGCCCCACTCTAAAAAGGCCCTTAGCAAGTCCTGCTAACTACCAACACTGCTGTAAAGTGCCAAGATCTCACTGCCTGAACCCATGCTTCTTTCTGCAAAAAAGCCCCTTGGCCTCAAAATAACTCCACTTCAACTACTAATCAGCCGCTCCTTCCTTCTGGTATTGCTTTTCCTCCTTCTGGACAGCAAAACTAACAAACAAACAAACCAACAAACTGAAGTGCTAGTAACCGCTCACTTGTCCAGTAATGAAATTACCACACAGCCAGCATTTGCCAAAAAAACACAGACCACTGCAGGGTAACGTGCTGGTAACTTCTCCCCTACATGGTACTAAACCACAACTGCTTCGAACAAAAAAACCCGCTCTCTCTGCTAAAACTGCCAACGTCCAAAAATTCCTAACTACAAAAAATATTAAAAACTAACCCTGGTAAAAAAACAAAAAAATATACACTGGCCAAAAAAGCCTTGTAAAACCCATGCTTAACAAAGTGGTGTTAATTAAATGTGGGGCTTTATTCCACAGGCTGCGCCCTGTGTTTTTAAATAAGTATCTTCAGCATGTATTGTCCTTTCTGATTTGCTGTTAAATAACAAATACCAGAAGGGCCTTGTTGCCACTGCCCCCGCCATTTTCTCCACTATACTATCCCCCGTAACACATCCAAGTACAAACAATACCATATAGTCTAAAAACACCCAATAGCCAAGGCCTTCCCACTTTAGTAATTTATTTAAATATTGTTTAAAAAATATTTTTAATGTTCAAAATGTCCCATGTAAGCAAACAATTAAATAAAACAAACTGGTCAGTAAAAGTAAAGGTATATCACATGACTACAAATAAGCCTAAAAAATTTAAAATGTAAATTAGTGGTGTTTATAATGGGGTTAATATAATGGCCATTCCAGGGGTCTGCAGTATATATATATATAAATTGGGTCCTTACTGTTTGTGGTGACCCAATTAGTTAATAATCAAATTCATATTTAAAAAAGGTGTGTTCTGCCACCAAAAATTTACCTGTACTAAAATAGTCCCAGTAATTAATAACCTAATCTGTACCATATTGCAATATACCCCTTCCTATGCTATTTATGTCAATGCTTCTTAAAGGTACATGAAACATTTTAAACAAATGTGGTATCGTATTTATTAAAAAAAAGTTTTAAAATACTAATTAACAGTAATTAATGTTACATTAAAAATTGTAAAATTTGTTTGGCCCTATCTCATTTCAGGTCAATTTTATATATCCAAACTGCTCCAAGGGGGCTGCTGTTCTGTTGGCACAACAAAGGCCCTGGGTCTCCTCTAGAAAAAGGAAATCTGGTAAAACACCTATAAAATGGTGCCAGGAGTGCAGCAGCAATTTAAAACATTTCAAGGCCAACAGCATAATAAAAAATTAAAACAGCTAAAAAAGGCCACTGGTCTTATTACTAAAGGACAGTTAACCGAGGTACAGGCTAAAGTTGGTAAATTACACGTTATCTCCACCCTTAGTTCAAGGACCCAAAAGCGGTTAACAAAAATGGTATTAAATATCACTAAGGCAAAGAAAAAAATGCAGTAAAATCTGGCATATTCAAACATTCAGAATTTCCCAGATAACCAGCTAACAGCCATTCAAAGTAACCTTAAGCATCAGGCTTGGTCCACTGCCCTTATTAGTGCTTCCAAAGTGCCATCTGATCTGTGGCCGTAAAAACAAACTTAAACGTTTTCAGGGTAAAGTTGCAGGCATTCGCAGTGCTCCTGCCAAGCCTACGGGCCGGTGAAAGGGGTGTGGGCTCCCACCTACCAAATCCTGCAGGTCCGTAAAAAAATGCATAGAACATGAAACAATTCACGGTAATATTAAAAAAAATTAATTCCCCTGGTATGCCTAGCCAATTTATAGTCAGTGCTCCTAAAATAACACCTAATGTTTAAGTAAAAATAAAAAATTAATAAACACTTTGGCCTTTAAAGCTCCCACAGCTTCAGTGCATACAAAAGGTAAAGCCAAAAAAAGTCGTCACTGTTTATAACAATGGTTGTTAAAAAGGTAGAAAACAGAAAACGATCCGAACAAAACACCTAATTTCCCAGTTAGTAACAGCCGTGTAAATGTTGAGGCCACCACTTTGTAAAATGTACATTTTAATCTCATCACTGCTGCCAACAATTCCGTTATTGGCCTGCAAATAAAGTTCTACAATTAAATCTTAGGTTTCAAATACCTTTGAATTAAACTACCTTCATACCAAACCAATTCCAAAACCTACACTCACTCCTACCAAAGGTTCAAAAAATCTCTAAATTACAAGGTCAAATTTATGTACTTCAAGTTATATTGTATTTATGTACTTCATTGATGTACATATATATTTATGTACTTCAAAGTATATTATATTATACTTCAAATTATATATTCAATTAAAAACCATGCATTCCACAGTTTATAAAGTGTCTATCATAATGTAGTGTGTTATGTAACTAAGGCTATAAATCAACCCCAGCAGATTGTTACAATAAAAACAGTAATGTTTATATTGTTTTTCTGTAGTTTAAAAATATGTTGTTGTAAAAAATGTAAAAACAAAAATACCTTTCATGTTCAAACAGTATGCTTTGTTGTTATGTCCAGTCACAGTTGATAAGGCTAACCATTTAATCTAAAATCAAAAATACAAAATCTAATAAAAATAAAAAATTTAAAATGGTAGTTGTGCTAAAAAATGCCCAAAAGTGGGGGGGGGAGTGTAAAAACAAAATTAAAAAACATTAAATGTCGGCCTCTCAGTTGATTGAAAAACAAAGCAACAGTCAGGCTAAGGCAGAACCATAATAACGCAAAATTTGTAAAGGCAGACCTGGTAAAGCGTATAAAAAACTGCAAACAAAGCTGTTTAACCTTGCCTTAAAATAAAAATAAAATGTAATTGTTAACAAAAAAATTTTAAAACAAATAAAATATCAAAAAAGTATAAACAAAGACACCATCTTATATAATCAAAGGGTATAAATATTGCTTTATATTGTTTATACTTTAAAAAACTACTAAGGCAAAGGTATTCTCCGTCCATTGTATTTCTTCCCTTGCAATTGCTTAAAAATAAACTCTTTTTGACTTGTTGCATTCAAACTAAATATATATATATATTTTTTCCACAGTACTAAACCACAATTGCTCCAAAACAAACAAACAAACAAAGCCGCTCACTCTGCTAAAACTGCTAAAGTCCAAAAATTCCTAACTACAAAGAACATTAAAAACTGGCCCTGGTAAACAAGGCGTAGCGTTATACACTGGCAAAAAAAAAAAACCCTTGTAAAATCCATGCTTAAAAGTGTGGTATTAATTGGGTTTGGGGGTTTATTCCAAGGCTGCGCCCTGTGTTTTTCAATAAGTACCTTCAGCATGTATTGCCTTCCCTACTTCGCTTTCAGATAACAAATACCAAAGGTGCCTTGTTGCCACTGCCCCTGCCATTCCCTCCATGATACTTCTACCCCCGTAACACATCCAAATACAAACAACATCAGATATTGTAATAAAACCCAATGGCCAAGGCCTTCACATTTTAATAATGTATTTAAATATTGTTTAAAAAATAGGTTTAAGGTTCAAAATATCCTATCTAAGAAAACAATTAAATAAAAAACAAACTAGTCCATAAAAAGAAAAGTATACAATATCACTACAAATAAGCCTCAAAAATCTAAAATTAAAAGGAGTGGATTTTATAGCGGGGTTAATATAAAAGCCATCTTAGGGGTCTATAATATGTCATAAAAAGGTCCTTATTGGTTTTGGTTGCCCAATTAGTAAATAATCAAATTCATATTTAAAAAAGGGTGTGTTCTGCCACCAAAAAATTACCTGTACTAAAATAGTCCCAGTAATTAATAACCTAATCTGTACCATATTGCAATATACCCCTCCTATGCTATTCATGTCAATGCTTCTTAAAAGTATTTTAAACTATATAAACAACAAATGTGATATGGTACTTTACGAAAAGAAATGTGTTAAAATAATAGTAATTAATGCTATATTAAAAATGATAAAATTTACCCTTGCCCTATTTAGCTTTCAGGTCACGTATATCTATCCCAACTGCTCCGAAAAAGCTGCCATTAGGTTAGCAGAGCAAAGCGCCCGTGTCTCCTCTAAAAAAATATTTGGTCAAACACCTGTCAAGTGGGGCCAATAATGCAGCAGCAATTGAAAACATTTATAAAAGCCAACAACATAATAAAAAATCAGGGCAGCTAAAAAAGGCCACTAGTCTTATGACTGAAGCACAGTTAACCCAAGTGCAAGCTGAAATGGGTAAATTACATGTTATCTCCGCCCTTAGGTTAATAACCCAAAAGCTGTTAATAAAAATGGTATTAAATATCACTAAGGCAAAAAAAATTGCAGTAAAATCTGGCATGTTCCAAATTTCCTAAATAACCAGCTAACGGCCATTCACAGTGACCTTAAGCACCAGGCCTGGCACACTGCCCTTACTAGTGCTTCAAAAGTGCCATCTGATCTGTGGCCGTAAAAACAAACGTAAACGTTTTCAGGGTAAAGTTGCAGGCACTCGCAGGGCTCCTGCCAAGCCTACGGGCCGGTTAAAGGGGTGTGGGCTCCTACATACCAAATCCTGCAGGTCCGTAAAAAAAATGCATAGAACATGAAACAATTCACGGTAATATTAAAAAAATTAATTCCCCTGGTATGCCTAGCCAATTTATAGTCAGTGCTCCTAAAATAACACCCAATGTTTACATAAAAATAAAAAGCCAATAAACATTTTTGGCCTTTAAAGCCCCCACAGCCTCAGTGCGTACAAAAGCTAAAGCTAAAATAAAATTTGTCACTGTTTCTAACAGCATTTGTTAAAAAAGTAGAAAACAAACACCCACCCTAACAAAACACCTGCTCTTCCAAGCTCGTTACAGCTGTGTAAACGTTAAGGTCACCATTTGCAAAACATACATTTTAATTTCACCATTGCTGCAAAAAATCCTTATCTATTGGCCTGCAAATAAAATCCTATAATTAAATCTTAGGCTTCAAATACCCTTTCATTAAACCACCTTAATACCCGACCAATTCCAAAACCTACACTCACTCCTACCAAAGGTTCAAAAAATCTCTAAAATACAAGGCCAAATCTATGTGCTTCAAAATATATATCAAATTAAAAAACATGCCTTTCATATCATCTATAAAGCATTTATCTTATGGACTAATTATAATATTGTGCTATGTAACTAAGGCTACAAAATAACTCTAGCATATTATTACACTAAACACATTAATGTTTGTATTGTTTTTGTTTAATTAAAAAATATGTTATTGTTGTTATAAAAAACAGAACAACAAAAATACTTTTCATGTTCATACTAATTATGCATTATCGTTACATCCAACCAAAAGTTATGGAGCTGATCCTTTTAATCTAATATCAAAAATACAAGCTCTAATAAAAATAAAAGTTTAAAAATGATGGTTGTGCTAAAAGCACTGAAGAGGGGAGTGTGAAAGTAAAAAAGGGCATTTAAGTACAGCCATCTTAGTTCTGTTAAAAAAAGAAAGAAAAAGTCAGGCTAACTCTAACTCCTAAGAACTCAAAACTTCTAAAGTCAAAACTGGTGTAAGCGTACAAAAATTGCAAAGCAAAAACCTTACCTTAAAAGAACAATAAAATGTAATTGTAGCAAAAACATGTTAAAAACAAATACAATATAAAAAATGTATAGACAAAGCAGAGCTTTATGTAATAAAAAGGTATAAATACTTGCTTTACATTGTTTATACTTTAAAAATTTGCATAAAAACAGACACCCTGTCCAAACGGCTGTCTTCCTTCTTGCAATTGCCTAAAAATAAAACTGTCTCTAACTTGTTGCATGCAAACTAAAAGTAAGAACTTGTCTTCTTCCACAGTATCCATTTGTTCTTGTGTCCACATTGGTACTGAGCTTAAAGAATTCCTCTCCCTCCATGGTATTTATCCCTCTGATGTATTTATAGAGAGCAATCACATGTTCCCTCAGCCTTCTTTTGGTTAGGCTAAAGAAGCCAAGCTCCTTGAGTCTCCTTTCATAAGACAGGTTTTCCATTTCTCGGATCATCCTAGTAGCTCTTCTCTGTACCTGTTCCTGTATCCTTCTTAAACATGGGAGATCAGAACTGCACACAGTCTTCCAGATGAGGTCTCACCAGTGCCTTGTAGAACGGTACTAACACCTCCTTATCTCTACTGGAAATACCTCGCCTGATGCATGCCAAAACCGCATTAGCTTTCTTCACGGCCATATCACATTGGTGGCCCATAGTCATCCTGTGGTCAACCAATCCTCCAAGGGCCAAGTTTGGCTTCTACCTCGGATATGGTAATCTCTACCTCCATAGCCTCATTCCCATTTGTCATGCTACCATTACCCTAAGATCCTCATTAGCCTCATTAAAGACAAAGGCAAAGTACTTGTTTAGATATTGGGCCATGCCTAGATATCCTATGATTCTATGATTATCCTTAACTTCCACTCAGTCCTCAGTGTTTAACTGTCCCACTTCTTCTTTCTTTGTTTTCTTCTTATTTATATGGCTATAGAACCTTTTACTATTTGTTTTAATTCCCTTTGCAAGGTCCAACTCTACATGGCTTTTAGCCTTTCTCACTTTATCCCGACATGTTCGAACCTCAATAAGGTAGCTTTCCTTGCTGATCCCTCCCATCTTCCACTCCCTGTATACTTTCTGCTTTGTCTTAATCACCTCTCTGAGATGCTTGCTCATCCAGCTTGGTCTACAAGTCCTGCCTATGAATTTTTTCCCCTTTCTTGGGATGCAGGCTTCTGACAGCTTCTGCAACTTTGACTTGCAGGAATCCCAGGCCTCCTCTGCCTTTAGATCCATAAGTTCTTCAGTCCAATCCACTTCCCTAACTAATGTCCTTATTTTTTTTTTAAGTTAGCCCTTTTGAAATCAAAAACCCTACTCACAGATCTATTTTTTGTTATCCTTCCCTTCAGGTTAAGGTGAATTAGCTCATGATCACTGGAACCCAGGGTGTCCCCTACAACCATTTTTTCTAGGAGGTTCTCACAACTTACCAAAACCAAATCTAAAATGACATCCCCAGTTGTTGGTTCAGCAACTACTTGATGAAGGAATTCATCAGCTATCGCATCTATTAAAATCTGAGCCCTATTATTATTACTAGCACTTGTCCTCCAGTCTATATCTGGGAAGTTAAAGTCTCCCATGAGCGCACAGTTCCCATGAGTATTTACTTCATTAAAAACATTAAAGAGGGCAACAATGGAAGAAAACATGAGTTTTTCATTGTGTCCCCCACCGCTCGGGTCACCACCACTGCTGCCTCTGTGTCTGTCTTTGCCTTCTCACCTCAGTGCTTCTCCTCCAGCAGAACTCCCCCTCAACCTCCCCTGTCTCCAGCTCTGGTGGCTGGCTCCTCTGCCGTTGCAGCCACCTACACTCCTTCCGGCCAGATGAGGGATTTCAAAATGTTCTGAAGAGTGCGCAGAAATGGGTAGAGGAGCTTCACACTGAAGCTATTTCCCCACCCATTCAAGAATACAAGAGTCACCGAAGAAGACGACATTTTGTATATGAGGCATGGGAGAATCTCATAAGAGACCCCAAACAACAATTCAAAGCTGAATTCTTTAACCGGGTGCTAGACTGTGCGATACAATCAGTTGCAGAACGTTTCATGCAGCTCAAGGATCACAGCAGCATATTTGGGATGTTGTAGGATGTTCCCAAACTCCTCACTGTACCTGAAGAAGACCTAAACCAGCAATGCAGGGCACTAGAGACCGTGTTGACACATGACGACATGTGCGATATTGATGCAAGTGATATAGGTGATGAACTGAAAGCTTTTCAGATACATTCAATAGGATCAACTCCAAAGGCTGTTCTGGAATATACGTGCACAAATAAGATGACCACCATCTTTCCAAATTATTTTGTTGCTCTGTGCATACTTCTAACACTTCCTGTAACAGCTGCCAGTGGAGAACACAGCTTCTCCAAGCTGAAATTAGTAAAATCACATCTACGCTCCACAATGACCCAGGAGAGGCTAGTCGGCCTTGCAACCATCTCAATAGAGTATGAGTTGGCCCAGACTGTGGACCTTCAGGAAGCAGAAGCAGTTCAAATCTCTGCAACCAAGAAGGCACGGAAGCACCACTTTGATTATTCAAACATCAAAATGCCAGTGTTAACTTTCAAATGCCTGAACAGCAAATGTAACTTTTCTTGTCTGCATAATAAAGTGTACTGACAATTTTTGAACAAGGCATTTAAAGTTGTTAGTTCTCCTTTATTGGGGTAGGTCGCAGAGCAGTACCATGGGCGGAGTAGAACAGAAAGAAGGCAGAATTGAGACCTTTCAAAGTTTTGGCCCAAGCAAGGGGGCATGGGGGTGTCATTTGAGCTCCCCGCCTCATAGGGTGACCAGACAGCAAATGTAAAAAATCAGGACGGGGGTGGGGGGTAATAGGAACCCATATAAGAAAAAGACCCAAAAGTCGGCACTGGCCCTATAAAGTTGGGACATCTGGTCACCCTAATGCCTGAGGTGCCAAAATGTTGTGGGCCGGCCCTGCCGGCAGGTGCAGTGTATTGAATAAAACAAACACATACAAAACAGGATGTGATTGAAGAGAATTAGTCATTAAATAACTTATTTCTCTTCTGTTTATCTTGATGGAGGTATTAAATCAGGAATCACAGACTCTGCAAGCCCCAAAGCTGTGGGAGAAAGGTGGCATAAATCCCGAGTTGGAATTAGACTTTCAGCAAACCAGAGAGCCGGAGGAGACAGACCTTCCCCAAGACAATGTCCTCTTATCGCCCTTTGTTTTGTGGTGGCAGTGAACATGGTTAGAAGAGATTGGCACTGCCAGGTGTGAATGGGGCTTGTGAAAGTGAAGTATTTTCATTGTATTCTGCAGATAATATTGCTCAGATTCAAAAGGAGATGCCGAGTTAACTCGAGCTACACCTTATGCATTGCCCTAACTCGACTCCTGTCCACACAGAAAAACCCTCAAGATGTGCTGCTAATAACTCAAGTGAGCTGGCCCCTCGGGGCACAGGCTAAAGCCTAAGTTAGCACAACTCACCAGCTAACATGATCTTTCTGTAGTATGGATGCAAGCTAGCTGCACTTGAGTGCTTCTAATTCTCCAATGCCTTCCAACTCTTCCCCCTGTGTCCCAAGAAAGGACAGACAAGTTCTCCCACCATCCACTGGGAAAGAATCCATAGAGTGGCTCAGCTCACTGCTGTGCAAAGAGCCTTGGGATGAGCTCCTAAAAGTCTCAGTGCCCCACCTGAGTGAGTGCAGTGCCAGTCTGGACACAGCAGGACCTTTGTTTATTCACAGTGCGGCTCTTCTCACGTGAGAGAGGCTGACTCAAGCCCAGTAACTGAGTGTAGAAAACTCGAGTTAACTCTGCAGTGAAGACAAAGCCTTAGCTCTTTCGGCTGACAGGGATCTATTCTACCACAGTGGTTCTCAACTGGGGGGTCTGTGGCCCTGTGGAGGGGGGTGGGGTGTCACAAGCAGGCTTCAGAGGATCTGCCCAAATAAACCAGAGAGCATGGCTGGCCTTAGACTCGGAAGCTTCTCTATCAAGCCTTAAAACCCACAGATTGTGTTAATCACTCTTATTGATGGACCTGGCGATTCCACAGGCTACTGCCCACTACCTCCAACTGTAACACAAACTTTAACTGTGACATCAGCAACATTAACATGAGCTTTCTAGAAATGTGAAGATACATGATCTATTCTTTTCGTGTGGGGGGAAGTATGAATTCAGAGTTAAGGTTTTGTGTTGCAGTTCAAGCTAAAGGCATTTTTTGTGTGTATTGTATTTCTTTATAGTGTTGCCTCTTGGTCCAAGTGGATAGCAGTATTCGGGGCCTCTCCAGGTTGTTTCCATTAAGAGGAGAAATTGATTATAAATGTCCCATATTTCTTGGTACAATCTTGTTTACTTAAGAAGAAGGTGCACACAGCTCTGTTTCCCTGAACACATTAGAAATGCAAACTTGCTTGTAGCCAGTCCTGTGCCCTAACAAAGGCTTTTTCTTGGCTTCCTCCACAGCCACATTATCAAGGCTTCTCTGGGTTTCTGCTGGCTTCCTTATTCCTTTCGATAGTTATCTGCAACATAAATCCATTCCCCAGCCCCTGCATTTTTTCAATCAGTCCTAGGGTTCTCCTCAGCCTGCTTGTCTCACCTACTACTCAGGCCTTGCCATGCTGGTCCATGCCTTGGGTGGTGGGTTCTGTTGTTTTTGCTCCCACTAAACCATGGGGTATTTAACTGCTCCCATATTTAGCCTAACTGAAAGGGTGCTTTGTCCACACCTGAACTTCAAAGGTGGCTATCAATGGACGGGATATATTTGACCTCCTTGTAGGAGGTGGAGAGAAGAAGAAACTGCAGTCGTAGGTGGGGAGGGAGAAAGAGCACAGATCCTAGCTCAGCTGCAAAGGCCTCCTTTGCCTTTCACAAAGATCATCAGTGACGGGGATCCCCAGTGATTGAACTAAGGATCTCTTGTACCATGGGCCAATCATCAGGGAGAGAACTCCTGACTAAGGATGCATGACATTAATGGTGGGGGCATTTACAGAGGTTATAGCTGCCCCCACCATTCCTTCTCTCCCATGGTCCTCCCAGATATTCCTGCTCCCCCAGTCCTTCCATAGCATAGGCCAGAAGGGCCTCTCCTTGCCCCCCAGTAACCTCCCTTTGCAGCTGGGGAGGTGTCCCATCAGCACTGGCCCCTCAGAGCAGGACATCCCTGCCCGCAAGCCGCAGGAGAAGCTCTCGGAGAAGCAGAACTGGCACGTGAGCTCTGGAAACCGCTTCAGGGACAAGTTTCTTCTCTCAATTTGACAAGGGGGCAGGAAGAAGAGGCATAAATCCCTGGAGCTGTGTCAAGAGCTGGAGGAAAGGACTGTGTGTCCATGGCTGAAGGTGGGAGGGGAATGGATGGAGATGTGGTTCTCTGCTCTCTCACACGGAACGTGTCAGCCAGCACAGCTGAGCCATCGTGGGGTTCTGTTAATTTTCTGCTGTTAGATGCCTGCCCTAAATTACTGCCTCCCATCTGAATGAAGGCAAAGCAAGAGGGGCACTGTGCCCTCACCCTTGTCTGGACTTAGGGGATGTCTTCACCACCAAGCGTGGCAACGCTTTAACGTGGCTCTGTAGTCGCAGCACCAGCGCTGGGAAAGAGCTCTCTCAGTGCTGCAAAAAACCCACCCTGACCAGGGGAGTAGCTGCCAGTGCTGGGAGCATTTCCCCACCCTCGTGTCCCACCCAGCTACCAAGTGGCGGGATCTTTTACCAGCAATGGAGGGTGGGGAACCCTGGTGGGCCAGCTTATATTCCATCTTAGTTCTGGTGAAGACTTGCCACTTTTAGGTCTGTAATTGAGTGACCAAAAAGATTGAAGTGTTCTCCAACCAGTTTTTGCATGTTATAATTCTTGACATCTGATTTGTGTCCATTTATTCTTTTACGTAGAGACTGTCCAGTTTGGCCAATGTACATGGCAGAGGGGCATTGCTGGCACATGATGGCATATATCACATTGGTAGATGTGCAGATAAACGAGCCTCTGATAGTGTGGCTGATGTGATTAGGCCCTATGATGGTGTCCCCTGAATAGATATGTGGACACAGTTGGCAACGGGCTTTGTTGCAAGGGTAGGTTCCTGGGTTAGTGGTTCTGTTGTGTGGTATGTGGCTGCTGGTGAGTATTTGCCTCAGGTTGGGGGGCTGTCTGTAGGCAAGGACTGGCCTGTCTCCCAAGATTTGTGAGAGTGATGGGTCATCCCTCAGGATAGGTTGTAGATCCTTGATGATGCATTGGAGAGGTTTTAGTTGGGGGCTGAAAGTGATGGCTAGTGGCGTTCTGTTGTTTTCCTCATTGGGCCTGTCCTGTAGTAGATGAATTCTGGGTACTCTTCTGTCTCTGTCAATTTGTTTCTTCACTTCAGCAGGTGGGTATTGTAGTTGTAAGAATGTTTGATAGAGATCTTGTAGGTGTTTGTCCCTGTCTGAGGGTTTGGAGCAAATACAGTTGTATCGTAGAGCTTGGCTGTAGACAATGGATTGTGTGGTGTGGTCTGGGTGAAAGCTGGAGGCATGTAGGTAGGAATAGCGGTCAGTAGGTTTCCGGTATAGGGTGGTGTTTATGTGACCATCGCTTATTAGCACCGTAGTGTCCAGGAAGTGGATCTCTTGTGTGGACTGGTCCAGGCTGAGGTTGATGGTGGGATGGAAATTGTTGAAATCATGGTGGAATTCCTCAAGGGCTTCTTTTCCATGGGCCAGATGATGAAGATGTCATCAATAGAGCTCAAGTAGAGTAGGGGCAATAGGGGACGAGAGCTGAGGAAACGTTGTTCTAAGTCAGCCATAAAAATGTTTGCATACTGAGGGGCCATGCGGGTACCCATAGTAGTGCCACTGATTTGAAGGTATACATTGTCCCCAAATGTGAAATAGTTATGGGTGAGGACAAAGTCACAAAGTTCAGCCACCAGGTTAGCCGTGACATTATTGGGGATACTGTTCCTGACGGCTTGTAGTCCATCTTTGTGTGGAATGTTGGTGTAGAGGGCTTCTACATCCATAGTGGCCAGGATGGTGTTTTCAGGAAGATCACCGATGGATTGTAGTTTCCTCAGGAAGTCAGTGGTGTCTCGAAGATAGCTGGGAGTGCTGGTAGCGTAGGGCCTGAGGAGGGAGTCTACATAGCCAGACAATCCTGCTGTCAGGGTGCCAATGCCTCAGATGATGGGGCATCCAGGATTTCCAGGTTTATGGATCTTGGGTAGCAAATAGAATAGCCCTGGTCGGGGTTCCAGGGGTGTGTCTGTGCAGATTTGTTCTTGTGCTTTTTCAGGGAGTTTCTTGAGCATATGGTGTAGTTTCTTTTGGTAACTCTCAGTGGGATCAGAGGGTAATGGCTCGTAGAAAGTGGTGTTAGAGAGCTCCCGGGCAGCCTCTTGTTCATATGCTGACCTATTCATGATGACAACAGCACCTCCTTTGTCAGCCTTTTTGACTATGCTGTCAGAGTTGTTTCTGAGGCTGTGGATGGCATTGTGTTCTGCACAGCTGAGGTTATGGGGCAAGTGATGCTGCTTTTCAACAATTTCAGCCCATGCACGTCAGCGGAAGCACTCTATGTAGAAGTCCAGTCTCTTGTTTCGACCTTCAGGAGGAGTCCACCTAGAATCCTTCTTTTTGTAGTGTTGGTAGGAAGGTCTCTGTGGATTAGTATGTTGTTCAGAGGTGTGTTGGAAATATTCCTTGAGTCGGAGACGTTGAAAATAGGATTCTAGGTCATCGCAGAACTGTATCATGTTCGTGGGGGTGGAGGGACAGAAGGAGAGACCCCGAGATAGGACAGATACTTCTGCTGGGCTAAGAGTATAATTGGATAGATTAACAATATTGCTGGGTGGGTTAAGGGAACCATTGCTGTGGCCCCTTGTGGCATGTAGTAGTTTAGATTGTTTAGTGTCTTTTTTCTTTTGTAGAGAAGCAAAGTGTGTGTTGTAAATGGCTTGTCTAGTTTTTGTAAATTCCAGCCACGAGGAAGTTTGTGTGGAGGGTTGTTTTTTTGTGAGAGTATCCAGTTCTGAGAGCTCATTCTTAATCTTTCCCTGTTTGCTGTAGAGGATGTTGATCAGGTGGTTCCGCAGTTTCTTTGAGAGCGTGTGGCACAAGCTGTCAGCATAGTCTGTGTGGTATGTAGATTGTAATGGATTTTTTACCTTCAGTCCTTTTGGTACGATGTCCATCTGTCTGCATTTGGAAAGGAAGATGATGCCTGTCTGTATCTGTACGAGTTTTTTCATGAATTTCCGATCTTCCAGTTTTGGACAGTTAAGATAGCGACCTTCATGTCTGTGATTGCGTGACCACAGAGATTGAAGTGTTCTCCGACTGGTTTATGAATGTTATAATTCTTGACATCTGATTTGTGTCCATTTATTCTTTTACGTAGAGACTGTCCAGTTTGACCAATGGACATGGCAGAGGGGCATTGCTGGCACATGATGGCATATATCACATTGGTGGATGTGCAGGTGAACGAGCCTCTGATAGTGTGGCTGATGTTATTAGGCCCTTTGATGGTGTTCCCTGAATAGATATGTGATAGATTGTGTGACCAGAGATCAGATATCACCATCGGCCCTTTACATGCTCCTCCTCCCACTGTCCTCTCCCTGCTTTGCCCCTTCACCCCCACAAGTCCTGCTGCTCCTCCATATCAACCCCCACCCCAAACACACAGCAGGACATATCCCACTCCCAGCGCTGTGCGGAGAACCAGCTCCTGTTTGGAGCCCTGCACTTATTAACAGTATGGCCGGCAGACTCCTTCCTTCCCCCACTGCCTCTGGCTGGGCCAGCACCCTGGGAAAGCCCAAGACCCTCCAACCCGGGCCACTGGCCAGGAGGAGCCAAGCCCTGCGTGTGTCAAAGCCCTGGGCAATGCATGCATGGGGAAGCCGCTAAGCTCTGGACTGGGGTGGGAAACAATTTCCAGCCTGTTCCCAACCTGACCCTGCAGGCTTCACAGCAGCCCCCGGACAGGGGTTTAGTGCCCTCTTTGCCCTGCGGTCCAGCCCCCAAGGAGCGTGGGGCTGCTCTGTCCCCTAGGCACCCTCCCCTGCTGAGCTACCTCTCTGGCCGGGTTCTCTGAAGCCTCTGCAATCAGGTTACCTGGGCCCTGGTGCACAGTGCATTCTTAAGGCTTAACCCCTTCCTTCCCACGCTGTAGCCGGGGGGGACAGAAGGCATCTAGGTTGGTGGCCAGCAGAAGCATGGAGGTCTTAGCTAATTTATGATACTGTGTGGGCAGTAAGGGACAAGCTGCTTCCAGCCACGGTGGGGGGAACAAGATGAGATGAGCTCTGCAAAGACAAGGGCCAGGTCATCACTTCCCCTCTACTCCTCCTCTGTGGCTGGAAGCAGCTCCTAGCCCTTCCCTCCTGCACAGTGCCAAAAGGCTGCTGGTGGCCACATGCCATATTTTGGTATAAGCCCTTGCAGAAATGGGGGGAGGCATGTGAGCCTGCGTGCCCCCATCCATGTGTTGCCTTGGTAAGATGTGGCACCAGGTACCAGGAGCGGCAGGTCTGACCCGGGGGCCCAGCAAGGCATGGAGGGCAAAGAGCACCAGGCAGGGAAAGGGCCAAGTCTGTCAGTCACACACACATACACCCGTGTGAGAGAGGTGTATGGGCATGTGTGTGTGTCACCTCACCCTGCAGGTGTGGGAAGGTGTGTGTGGGGGTGTCACACACCCCTAAATGTGAACCCTAAAGCCTTAAAGATAAGAAGGTAAATAAAAAGAATCCAACTAGGCAGTATTTCTTTTTAATGGAGGCTCAGTCAACTTGATGTTAATTTGAATGTTTGTACTGCATAGTTCTGATTGATTGCCAGTGAACTCACTAGTAATTTTACGAGGTGTTCATACCCAGCACAGGGAAATATGGTCACCCTAATTATAAAACACACCACCATGTTGGTCTCTCTGACCTATTTTCTGACAGTCTGCCCTGAGATTGGCACTCACAGTTGTGAGCCACTCCAGACAGCATGAAATTAGGAGAACCTGGTATAGGGGGAAGGGGGCACATAGCACCCCTAGCATGGAGGGAAGTTGGGAATGGGGGGCAGACAGAGCTGGCCTGAGAGTGAAGGGGGGCCCTGGTTTAGAGGGAGGGAGTAATGGGGGGCACACAGAGCTCCTGGTGGGGGGAAGATTAGGGAAGTCTGGTATGGAGGGAGTGAAGGAAAATGGGGGGGTAGGGGAATGGGAGCACATTCAGAACCCCTGCTATTGGGGGAGGAATGGGGGGAGTGAGGAATGGGGTACACAAAGCCCCTGGTATGGGGGGAATGGGAGTCACACAGAGCTGCTGTCATTGGAGGGGGAAACGGGGGGGGTGTAGTATGGGAGGAGGAGGGACTTTGGGGGGCACACAGAGCCCCTGAAATAGAGGGGCATGGGAGCGTGGCATGCAGGAAGCTTGTGCGAGGGATGTGAGGGAATGGAGGGATGTGAGGATCCTCTGGGGTGTGAAATAAGTTCACCCGACAGTAGCAACCTAGTGTGTGACCCCCTTCGACACATACACTAAACCCAGAACATAAAGTTTGCAACATCAGCCTTATCCACAGGCCTGTGTCGGGGTACTGATATGGCAGGATGTACGAGGCTGCACAGGGTGACTGTTGAAAAAATAAATGAGAAAACTGAATGAGGTGATGGGGCTGGCTGCCTAGACAGGGAAAGGTACTTGGACAGAGCAATGCTGGGGAAGGTCAGGGGGAGCTAGGGTAGCTCTGGCCTGACCAACTCCCAGGCTGAGGGCCTGATACAGGGCCTGGAGGAGGTATTAGAGCTGCGGAGGGGCAGCCGGGGAGGAAGAGGCAGCAGGTCCACCCCCCTTGCTGATGATGAGTGGCCAGTTCAGACTGCAGTTTGCCCCTGAGGGAAGGGGCTAGGTGAAGAACGGCAGTGGGTCACTGAGGCGAGTGGTGGGATTAGGGGTAGCCAGTTCCCTGGAGGGGCAGCACCCAGAGAGTGGGGCACCGCCAGAGGGCGGTACCCCAGGAAAGTGCACCATGGTCTGGGAGGGATGCAGGGCCTAATGTGGTGGAGCTTGGAAAAGGGCAGGTAATTATGGGCAAGACACCACCTGCAGAGGGTGCTCCTGAGTGGCGAGAGCTAATTCCCTAGGTTGGCCAGCCTCGTATCTACCTCACAGTCTGTGTGAGAATCTAAAGAGATCCCATCCCCCAACGAAGTGTCTGTATTATGCAGTGGACGCTTATAGTAAGTCAGACATTTCAAGAAGTATTTTGGGGAGAGCCGCTGGCTGGTGTCCCTCTGGGTTTACAGGAAATTGGCAGAAGAGAAGAAGTCACGTCCCTAAAGAGCGCACATCATCCCCCTCTCCTGTGACCCTTGGCACCATCACAGGCTCTATTTGTATCCAGTGGTGAACCAAGATGAAACTGAAAGGGTTTAAGCTCAGGTTCAGACTGTCCTTCATCAGAGAGTGTCACTGGCAGGGCAAGAGCAGCTGTTTCGGGACACTGATATCTTTCTGCTCTCCCCCTGCTCCCAGGGACGTGCTCCCAGCCAGGATGCTGGTATGGCAGGGCCAGGTCACTACTGAGCTGTGACTAAGTCTACAGAATTAACAGTTTTCAGAGTAACAGCCGTGTTAGTCTGTACTCGCAAAAAGAAAAGGAGTACTTGTGGCACCTTAGCGACTAACCAATTTATTTGAGCATGAGCTTTCGTGAGCTACAGCTCACTTCATCGGATGCATACCGTGGAAACTGCAGCAGACTTTATATATACACAGAGAATATGAAACAATACCTCCTCCCACCCCACTGTCCTCCTGGTAATAGCTTATCTAAAGTGATCATCAGGTGGGCCATTTCCCACACAAATCCAGGTTTTCTCACCCTCCACCCCCCCACACAAATTCACTCTCCTGCTGGTGATAGCCCATCCAAAGTGACAACTCTTTACACAATGTGCATGATAAACAAGTTGGGCTATTTCCTGCACAAATCCAGGTTCTCTCACATCCCCCCCACCCCCATACACACACACACAAACTCACTCTCCTGCTGGTAATTAACAGTGATGATCAGATTGTGTCTGGCAAAACTGAACTGAGTTTATCAGAGTGGGTTCAGTCCAGACCTAGGCCAATCACATCACTCCCTTTCCCCTCAGGCACAGCCCTGGATCAGTTATTAGCAATCAGGTTAGAGTTCCACTCTTGGGGAGGTGACTCATTTATTAGCCTAGTCAGTCACTAGGGTTGCCAATTTTAGTTAGATGTATTCCTGGAGGTAAACTCCTCATGTTACATATCTTTAATTCAAGATTAATCTTTAATTCCTGGAGACTCCAGGGCAATCCTGGAGGGTTGGCAACCCCAGAGGGTTGGCAACCCTACAGTCAATCTGTAATTATATGCTACTGACACACCTAAGAGATGTGGGGAGTGTTTGTTCCCCACATTTCTAGTCACATGCCATCATGCCATGCAGTAGAGAGTCCTCCTTAACTTGGGGTCTTGAAACAAATGACCTGTTCTTTTATCACTGAGATTAATAACAAAGGGGAAGAAGTTTCAGTCATGTGTGTTGCAGTCGTACCTAGTGACCAACCGAGATCGGGGCCCCATTGTACTGGAAACTATACAAACAGAGGATGGCAGACAGTGCTAGTCTGAGGAACAATTCTAAATAGACCAGACAAAGACAGGGTAGGGGGAAGCGATATAACTCTCAGACAGAACCATCAATGGGATGGCAGCAGACCCCATGTTAGTGCCAGTGGGATGTGTGTTTTTTGGCAGTGGTGGTGCTGGGTTTAATTAGGAAGGGAGAAACTAAACAGAAAGACAAGAGAAGGGAGGATGCAGTGAGGAGGAAGGTCTGAGGGGCAGCAGTTTTGTGATATTACAGTCATTTTCTTTTTATCTCCATTATTATTTGAATCAGGTTCCGCACAGCCCGAGTGCCTCCCTCCCACATTCCCGGCTGCAGTGTACAGCCCAGTGAGCCTTAGCCCTGCTCTGGGGAGTGGGGTACACGAGTAGGACTTAGATTTGCTCTCTAGCTAACACCTATGCTATATATTTTTATTGGAGGTCGTTGGGCTTCTTCACAAGCAATATTATCACAAGCAGTAAGGTATAAACCCTTATAACTGTTACAAAATCTTCCTCTCCAGTCACCCACAAGGGAGAAAGCTTGGAAGCAAGTGCTGTGTTGGAGTTAAAATTTTGATCCCACCAGATCTTTTATACAAATATCCATCGTCAGAGAGTTACATATTAAATATAGACATTGCAGCTGTCACTTCTCTGTCTGCTGGGCTATGGGAGCCAAGAAACCCTTGGCAAACTTCCAGCCATGTTAGACAGAAGAGAGCAGGACCAGCCGGTCAGATATAAACATTTATAAACAGCCTCAGAGTAACTGAGGATTAAGGTTCGTGTTGATGTGATTAGATCAGCCACTGACCTCGCCACTGTTGATCATGACATGCTGTGAACTCACCTGTGTATGTTATTAGTAGGTTTTCACACACTGTGGACCAAAGCAGGGGTGGTCAGGGCTGCTCGTGGGTGGCTCCATCCCTACCTTTGCTGAGAGAAAAGGAGTACTTGTGGCACCTTAGAGACTAACCAATTTTTTTGAGCATAAGCTTTTGTGAGCTACAGCTCACTTCATCGGATGTGTACAGTGGAAAATACAGTGAGGATGTTTTT
Organism: Lepidochelys kempii; assembly: GCF_965140285.1. NCBI lineage: Eukaryota > Metazoa > Chordata > Testudines > Cheloniidae > Lepidochelys > Lepidochelys kempii. The sequence goes on from NC_136385.1 coordinate 7,579,044, forward strand.
ATACACACAGACCATGAGAAAATGGGTGTTTATCACTTCAAAAGGTTTTCTCTCCCCCCACCCCACTCTCCTGCTGGTAATAGCTTATCTAAAGTGATCACTCTCCTTACAATGTGTATGATAATCAAGGTGGGGCATTTCCAGCACAAATCCAGGGTTTAACAAGAACATCTGAGGAACGGGGGGCAGGGGGGGGGGGAGGAGGAAGGAATAAACAAGGGGAAATAGGTTACTTTTTATGATGACTCAACCACTCCCAGTCTCTATTCAAGCCTAAGTTAATTGTATCCAATTTGCAAATTAATTCCAATTCAGCAGTCTCTCGTTGGAGTCTATTTCTGAAGTTTTTCTGTTGTAATATCGCAACTTTCATGTCTGTAATCGCGTGACCAGAGAGATTGAAGTGTTCTCCGACTGGTTTATGAATGTTATAATTCTTGACATCTGATTTGTGTCCATTTATTCTTTTACGTAGAGACTGTCCAGTTTGACCAATGTACAGGACAAAGGGCCATTGCTGGCACATGATGGCATATATCACATTGGTAGATGTGCAGGTGAACGAGCCTCTGATAGTGTGGCTGATGTTATTAGGCCCTGTGATGGTGTCCCCTGAATAGATAGGTGGACACTGTTGGCAACGGGCTTTGTTGCAAGGATAGGTTCCCAGGTTAGTGGTTCTGTGGTGTGGTATGTGGTTGCTGGTGAGCATTCGCTTCAGGTTGGGAGGCTGTCTGTAGGCAAGGACTGACCTGTGTCCCAAGATTTGTGAGAGTGATGGGTCGTCCCTCAGGATAGGTTGTAGATCCTTGATGATGCGTTGGAGAGGTTTTAGTAGGGGCTGAAGGTGATGGCTAGTTCAGCAGGTGGGTATTGTAGTTGTAAGAATGCTTGATAGTGAAGAAACAGATTGACAAGCCAGAAGAGTACCCAGAAGTCACCTACTACAGGACAGGCCTAACAAAGAAAATAACAGAACGCCACTAGCCATCACCTTCAGCCCCCAACTAAAACCTCTCCAACGCATTATCAAGGATCTACAACCTATCCTGAAGGAGCTCACAAAAGCTTATGCTCAAATTAATTGGTTAGTCTCTAAGGTGCCACAAGTACTCCTTTTCTTTTTGCAAATATAGACTAACACGGCTGCTACTCTGAAACATGCCTTAGAGTGATTTAGCTTAACAAAGAGAAGGTGAAGGGGTGACTTGATTACAGTCTATAAGTATCTAAATGGGGAACAAATATTTTCTCTAGCAGAGATGGTATAACTCGCTCCAATGGATGGAAGTTGAAGCTACACAAATTCAGACTGGGAATAAGTTGTACATTTTTGACAGTGAGGGTAATTAGCCACTGGAACAATTTACCAAGGGTCATGGTGGATTCTCTATCACTGATCATTTTTAATTCAAGTTTGGCCATTAAAAAAAAAATCTGCTCTATGAATTATGGGGCAGTTCTCTGGCCTGTGTTATACAGAAGGTCAGACTAGACTAGACAATCACAATTGTCCCTTCTGGCCTTGGAATCAATGAATAAGCCCATCAGGAACTGATTAAATACTTAGGTTCCTGGGCAGGGTAAAGGGATGTACAGTAGGGAGAGGGCTGATGGGAGTTGTTGTGCCCTCATTAGCAAAGCCATCATACTTGTAAAGTATCCTTTTCCCATGTCTATCTTTCACAGTTCTGTTAAAGTTCTCCACATCTCCTTGCTGATGAAGAATGTAAGCCATACTTACAGGATGGGGGACTCTATCCTGGGAAGGGTACCAATATCCCACCTTCATTAAATAAGTCATTATTGACTAGAGCCTAAGCTACTTACACAGTTTTACTTAGGGTACGTTTACACTTCAAGCTGGGGGTCTGATTCCCAGCTCAGGTAGAGATACACACACTAGCTCTGATCCAGGTTGGGCACTAAAAATAACATTGCTGCAGCAGTGTGAGTGGCAGGAGGGACTAGCTGCCAGAGGATGTGGCTAGCATCGTGGATGGGTGTTTACACCTAGCCACTTGTGCCCCTACGACTACACTCTGGTTTTAGTGCACTAGAATGGGTTAGTGTCCTCGAGCTTGGAATCCTGAAAATGTAGCCAAGCCCCCACTAAAACTTACTGAGGCAACTGCCATTTGAAATCCTGAGTAAGGAGTTCAGGGTTTGAGCCATGTGTCTTTATTCTGTGCTCTGTCAGCATCTAGAGATCCCAACAAAGTGCCTGCTCTGCTTGATATACAGCAAGATCTCAGGCTGTCAGAAATGTAAATCAATTTAAATTTAGTAAATGAGTCAGGAACAGGATATGGAGAGGAAGGTATTTTGGGCAGAGTGGACAAACAGCTTTTCCCAGGGTTTATGGGAAATCACTGCAAGAGAATCATAGAATATCAGAGTTGAAAGGAACCTCTGGAGGTCATCTAGTCCAACCCCCTGCCCAGAGCAGGACCAATCCCCAATTAAATCATCCCAGCCAGGGCTTTGTCAAGCCTGACCTTAAAAACTTCTAAGGAAGGAGATTCCACCACCTCCAAAAAGAACGCATTCCAGTGTTTCACCACCCTCCGAGTGAAAAAAGTTTTTCCTAATATCCAACCTAAACCTCCCCCACTGCAACTTGAGACCATTACTGCTTGTCCTGACATCTGCTATCACTGAGAATAGTCTAGATCCATCCTCCTTGGATCCACCTTTCAGGTAGTTGAAAGCAGCTATCAAATCCCCCCTCATTCTTCTCTTCTGTAGACTAAACAATCCCAGATCCCTCAGCCTCTCCTCATAACTCATGTGTTCCAGACCCCTAATCATTTTTGTTGCCCTTCGCTGGACTCTCCAATTTTTCCACATCCTTCTTGTAGTGTGGGGCCCAAAACTGGACACAGTACTCCCGATGAGGCCTCACCAATGTCGAACAGAGGGGAACGATCACGTCCCTCGATCTGCTCGCTATGCCCCTACTTATACATCCCAAAATGCCATTGGCCTTCTTGGCAACAAGGGCACACTGTTGACTCATATCCAGCTTCTCGTACACTGTAACCCCTTGGCCCTTTTCCGTAGAACTGCTGCCTAGCCATTCGGTCCCTAGTCTGCAGTGGTGCATTGGATTCAGTCAGAAGGATGGGGGTCGATGCCAGCAGGAGGGGACGGCTCTTTCACTGGATGAGAATGTGGGAGGCTTGCAACCCATGAAACGAAAAGCTAAAAATAATGAGGTGTTTTATGAAAGGGGCCCCCGCTGTTACCCCAGCATTATGACTGAGACTGGGGTATGAATGAAGCCCAGTTTGTCCTCCCTTACAGGGGGGATCCCAAGCGTGTGACAAATGCTCCAGACCTCTCCCCTGGAGCCCCACAGAGGGGGAGCTGCAGTGACTGGGGCCTCTTGTACCCAGCTCTTGCCCCACCCTGCGCAGCACCAGAGCCTCCCGCTTCCCCTGCCGGCTCTGGGGCTGGGCCCAGACCCCTCCCTGACCCTGCAGCCCGGGCTCCCAGCACAGCCACAGCCCTGCCCAGGGGTCTGCAAGCCCTGAGGAGCCCTTTATAGCCCCCCCGGCACCCAGGCCAGCCCCTGATTGGCTGCTCCATTATCCTCTGTGCAAATTAGCTCCCACCCCCGAGGCTAATGAGGGCCCAGGTGGCTGTAAGGGGGGAGGGGAGCTTGGCATGTCCTGGGGTGACAGTTAAACCGACACAGCAGAGTCACCCTGTGGAGCTGGGGGTCACTAGGGAAGGGAGGGGGCAGTTCAGGGGGGCTGAGGTGCAGGAGGGGCTGCAGGGGTCAGGAGATGGGTTCAGGGGAGCAGAGGGCGTTGGGGGTTCATACAGGGCTCATTAGGGGGACTGAGGAGGGGGCCAGGATGGGGGAGGGGCAGAGTCCAGGCATTGGGTAGATTTGGGGGGCAGAGTTGAGGGGATTGTTGAGGAGGGGGAAGTTCAGGGGCAGTTTACAGGGGTCAGTGTTGGGGAGGGGGAGAAGTTCAGGCTGATCCCCTCCCTCCCCAAGGCAGGGCTGTGGGGCACAAACTGGCTTTATTAGCAGGCAAGGACTTTCTCCTCCTCCCAGCCCCATGCGGTTTGGGGCTGGGGGCACAGAGGTTGGAGCAGGGGAGGGGTGTTATCAAGCCAAAGGGCGGGGGGTTGTTTGCTTCAGGGCAGGGAGCAGAATGGGGCGGGTGCCGTCCAAAGGGCAAGCGAAGGAGATGGAAGCAGGAGGCGGCAGGTGGCAGTTCAGGGGGCATGAGGGGCAGGAGGGGGAAAAGGCTTTTTGGGGGTCACTGAAGGGCAGGAGGTGCAGGGCGAGGCAGGGTGTCAGGAGGCAGAATGCTTCCCCCTGCCCCCCCCCAATTAGCCCAGCTGGGCCCCTCTGCCCTGGGGTGGGGAACTCCCAGGGGCTGCTAGGGTGCCCAAATAGCAAGTTTGAAAAATCGGGACAGAGTGTGTGTGGGCTAATAGGCACCTATACAAGAAAAAGCCCTGAATATTGGGACATCTGGTCACCCAAGCCCCTGCAGCGTCCCTGCCCCAGGAGACCTGTTGCCCCATTGCCCCCAGGCCGAGCTGTGGGAAGGGAGACCTGAGCCACCCAAAGGAGGGAGGCCGGAGAACCTCAGTGCAGCAGCAGGAGGGGAGAAGGGCCCAGTGCTGGGAGCAGCGGAGAGACAGAGCCCATATGTGAGGTGTAAGAATTGGATGGGGAGAGGTGGGAATTAATGATCACCTGGAGAGTGGGAGGCCCTGAGTGGCAACACTAGGATTGGTCGCGTTCTGTGTGTTTATTATTGACTTGGAATAATGGACTAAAAACTTGAGATAGGAAAACTTGCCCGGGACACCGAATTCTTTTGTTTGGGTGGATTGTGAGGAATTTCAAAAAGAGCTTGATAATGTCAGGCAACATTCAATGCGTCTGTGCAAGGTGCTGCCTTTCAAGAAGGCTGACTTAAGAAAATTCAGGGAGTTGGTAGGTAAGATCCCTGGGTAGCAAGTCTAAAGGGAAAAACAGTTCAAGAGTTGGCAGTTTTTCAGAGACATTATTACTTGCCTGTAGCAAGGCGAAGGCTCACCGGCATAGCGCCTCCTGCTGGTCATCTTGGAAGTCAGCTCTTCAGCACTGGGAGCCCCCTCTGCAGGCTGGTGTCTTGCCTGCCTTAGGGCCCCCATATCCCTCCTGGACCTCGGTGCCCCTTTACCTTGGGGTGCTGCCCCCTAGCTGTACCCCCACACTCTGGGTCTCCCCTCCCAGGGGAACCCCCAACCCTCTAAACCCACCTTGCCTCAGTGGCTCCTGCAAGTCATCATCTAGCCGCTGCTCACTGGAGCAGACTGCAGTCTGTAATGGCCACTCATCATTGGCAAGGGGGTAAGATCTGCTGCCTTTGCCTATCCCCAGGCTGCCCCTCTGCCTCCCCAGTACCTTTCTTAGGCCTTAGCCTGGGGATTTACCAGGCTGCTGCTCCCCAGCTCCCTTTGCCCTTTCCCAGCACTGCTCCACTTCAGGTACATTGCTCCCAGGCAGCTAGCCCTTCTCCCTCCAGGGCTAGAGTGATACTCCTCTCACTTCTGGCCCCAAGCCCTCTTATAAGGGCCAGCTGGACCCTGACTGAGCTGGCCACAGCTGTGGCTGCTTCCCGAATCAGCCTAGCCCAGCCACAGCCCTCTCTAGGGATGCTTTTAACCCGTTTTACTGGAGTGGGGCAGTTGCCCCACTACAAGGCCTAAAAGCAAACTATTCCACTGCATAGGAAAGATAGGAAGTATAGCCAGAGACCATGCTGGCTTAACCAGGAGATCCTCAATGATCTAAAAATCAAAAAATTGTTGTACGTAAAGTGGAAACTAGGTCAAATTACGACAAAGGATGAACATAAACAACACAAGTATGTAGGGACAAAACGAGAAAGGCCAAGGAACAAAACAGATCATAGCTAGAGACATAAAGGGTGACAAGAAAACATTCTACAAATACGTTAGAAGCAAGAGGAAGATCAAGGACAGGGTAGGCCCATTACTCAATGAAGAGGGAAAAAAACAATAACAGAAAATGTGGAAATGGCAGAGGTGCTTAATGACTTCTTTGTTTCAGTGTTCAAGAAGAGGGTTAGTGGTAATTGGACATCTAGCATACTGAATGCCAGTGAAAATGAGGTGGGATCTGAGGATAAAATAGGAAAAGAACAAGTAAAAAATTATTTAGACCAATTAGATGTCTTCAGGTCACCAGGGCCTGATGAAATGCATCCTAGAATACTCAAGAAGCTGACTGAGGAGACATCTGAGCCATTAGTGATTATCTTTGAAAAGTCATGGAAAATGGGAGAGATTCCAGAAGACTGGAAATGGGCATCTATAAAAAGGAAAATAAGGACAACCTGGGGAAATACAGACCAGTCAGCTTAACTTCTGTACCTGGAAAGATAATGGAGCAAATAATTAAGCTCTAAATTTGCAAACATCTGGAAGATAATCAGGTGATAAGTAATAGTCAGCATGGATTTGTCAAGAACAAATCGTGTCAAACCAACCTGATAGCTTTCTTTGACAGGGTAACAAGCCTTGTGGATGGGGAGAAGCAGTAGATGTGGTATATGTTGACGGTAGTAAGGCTTTTGATGCAGTCTCACATGACCTTCTCATAAACAAACTAGGGAAAGACAACTTAGATGGAGCTACTATAAGATGCGTGCAAAACTGGTGGAAAACCATTCCCAGAGAGTAGCTATCAATGGCTAACTTCCTGTCAGGGTGGTTAAGCACTGAAATAAATTGCCTGAGGGGTTCTGGAATCTCCATCAATGGAGATTTTTAAGAGTAGGTTAGACAAACACCTGTCAGGGATGATCTAGATGATGCTTAGTCATGCCATGAGTGCAGGGGACTGGATTAGATCAGTGGTTCTCAGCTGGGGGTCAGTGAGCCCTTTCAAGGGGGCCGCGGAGCCCCACGGCTGAAACCTGGAGCCCCAGTGCTGAAGCCTGCCCCCCCCTTCCCCCTAAGCCAGGAGCGGTGCGGGTCTGAAGCCAGTGGGCCCCCTGCTGTAGTTAGGAGCGGCGCGGGGCTGAAGCCCGTGGTGCCCTCCCCATCCCCCGCAAGCCGGGAGTGGCGCAGCCAGAAGCTAGGTGGGGCTGAAGCCGGCAGGGTCCCCACATCCCCTCCTAGCTAGGAGCAACGCGGTGCTCGAGCCGGCAAGCCTACCCTCCCCCACAAGCCAGGAGCAGCGGGGAGGCTGAAGCCGGGAGTCCCAGTGCCTTGCCCCTGAAGCTGGGCATTGCACTGGAAGCCCCCCTGCCTGCATACAGCCCATAGCTACCCCCTGCCTGCACCCTGAGCTACCCCCTGCCCATACACAGTCCTTAGCTATCCCCTCCCTGCACCCTGAGCTACTCCCCTCATTTCACACAGCCCCTAACTAACCCCCTGCCTGCACCCTGAGCGGTTTTCAAACCTTTTGAACTGAGTCCCCACTTTGAGATATATTTTTGGTTGCATCGCCCCAGAGCACAGACAAGCTGGGTGCCCTCCTGAGTGAGTCAGGGGGTGGAGATGGCACATCCTCCCTGGACCCTGCTCTGTGGAGATGGGATGAACCATGCCAGGCATTCCTCCCCCCGCCCCCCCAAAAAATAGAAGTAAAACTATGCCTATGCCCAAGTGTGTCCCCTTGGCCTGGAGCCCACGCTTCCCCCCTGCCGGGCCCTATTGTTTTTATAGGATGTTGAATGGGGTCTCAGCAAGAAAAAGGTTGAGAACCCCTGGATTTGATGATCTCTCAAGGTCCCTTCCAGTCCTATGATTCTATGTGGAAAGGAACAACTGAAACCGGGTGACATGGGCAAATCCACTGAGCAGCTGGGCTGACAGATAGAGTACGGCAACTGCGTGGCATGTGGCAATGAAGAGAAGAGATTCCCCCGTGGGACAGTAGACGGAGCCACTGCCCAATCCAGCTACACTCACAGCCCCACTGTCGAGAAGAGACTCAGAGAGGGAGTGTCATGGTTTGGGGTCACTGCAGAGAGTTTGGGCCATCAGTGTTGTTACTGGGGATTTCTAACGCTACATATTTCAGTCTGTTTGTGTGTGTGTGTGTGTGTGTGTATAGTTATCTAATTTCCCTTGTAACTGTGGAAACTCCAGTCTTTGGGTTGGGGTTTAACTGCTTCACCTGAGGGTTGCTCTGTTGACTCCAGAGCTGGCCCTGCCTATCCCACCACAGCGGTTACTAACTTGTGCCCCATTGGGTCTCCACCCCATCCCCCCCAGTGATAGCTCAGGGCTCCGTGAAATTTTCTCACTGTTTAAGTGAGAAAACAAAGCCCGTTTTTCATGAGGTCAGTCATTCTTATCAGCATCAGGCCTCTCAGAAGGGCTAATTTAAATGTTAAGGGTTCCTGCATCACTTGGGATCTTGGGTTTGTTCTTTGGAAGTATCACATCTCCTGAAATGTTTGCTGACCTCACCCACTATCCTTCCTCTCAGGGCTAAATAAAACAAAAAGTTCCAAGGCAACATTTCAAAATAAATAAGCCAGCACAAAAAAGTCCGTTCCCAAGTTTATTTTGTTTAACTGTAAATGGTTTTCTGTTGCTTCTTATGCGTGATTACATTAAAACAAGAATACTAATTTCTTAATGCACAATAGGGAGAGTAAATGACAGTCATGCTCTAAATATAGCAGTTTAATTGTCTTCAACGGATTCTAATTGTCTTCAACTAAGCTATTGCTGGAAATGGCCAGGTCCTGCTGCAGCTCTTTGCAAAAGCTGTCTAAAAAGGCAGAAACTGTGTTATTGTTTTTATTTATGGAGTTTTTCAGAATTCCCTTGATTTTATTTATTATTCTGGATAGAATCCCTTTCTCCAAATCTCTCAAACTTGCCTTCCCTTCATAGTGGTCTATCAGACATCTCTGTATCCAGGATTTGACAAACTCTTCATAGTTACTTATCTATTTCACATAGTTGTCAAAGTTCATCTCTTCCAGCAGCTTCTTTAGCAAAAAGAACTGAAAGAAGCTTTGGCTGGCGTATTCAAGGGCCTGTTCACTGCTGAGAAAATTGTCAACTATTTCTAGTCCGAGCCTTTTGTTGACATAACCCACCAGGGCAGGTTTGAGACACTGATCGCAGAAATTCCTCACCCTTGTTTGGCTTTCCTTCTTTTCCAACTAGAGATCAGTAAATATGGAGAAATAATGAGGTTTCAGCTTCTCCAGATGTTGCTGAGGATCATTTTCTTTGATAAAATCTTCATGCATCTTCTGAAATGCCAAGCTGCTTCCCCCAAAACGTGACGCTTCAGGTCAACTTCAAACAAAGGAGAAGTGTGAAGTTGCTCAATCTCCTCCTCTTTTAACCTCTCATTAACCATATGCAGCAGTTCTCCACAATAGGTTTCATCATAGTCTGTTTTGGATTTAACTTTTTCTTCAATGTATTTCTTGCATTCAGTCATTAAAGATAGAGCAAACTCTTCAGTTTTACAGTAACATTCCTGTGAGAAGTATTCTGCAACTGCTCTGGTCCATTTTAAGTTTAAGTACTCCTTCTTCATTGTGAAAGACTTCATTCTATAATCCAGCAGGCTTTTTGCATGTTGTAGTATCTGTCTGACAGCACCCGCTCTGTGCTTCAGATCCTTTCTCAGCTGGAGATCCATATCTTGAACAACTTGACGTTTCTGTAAAGTACAGAGCGTTAACTCTGACAAGGTTTCTCGCCACATCGTTTCAAATTCTTTTTTCAGTTTCTCATGGTCTAATTTATCTTCTCTGTTTCGGTATTCAGCCAAGAGTCTGTCAACTTCCCCTTCAATTTTCTGCTTGTACTCAGACTGGATATTGTCTATCTTGTGCTGTCCTCTTCGTATTCGAATTGCTTCCTTACAGTTACTGGTTGAAGAATTTTCAAGTTCTCTTTTGAGGCTATTTGCGCTCCTTTTGAAATCTTCTCTGTACTTTTCTATCAGGTTCAAATTTGGAGCTTCACTTTTAAAATACTGTTCTCAGTTATTCAAGAGCTTCTGTTCTCCCTGCTGTAGCTTCCCTTGTGCTTCCATTTTTAAGCTGTGAAAGAGATCACCCTCTAGTGTCTCTGGCAGCTGATTCTGGATAAAAGTTTCTTTTTCAGATATCCAGAGATACATCTCCTTGCGGAAACCCCATTCCCATTCAGAATACTTCATAGACAGCTGGTGATAGGCTTCAGCTACAAGGCTATTTCTAAAGCTAAAGATGAAGTTCTCATGTTTCACTGACTTCCACAGGCTCTTCAACCATACAATAAAATCAGGAATATCCTTTCCAGCTCTTTTCCGTGAACGGTTCTCTATGAATTCAAACAGGTATTTCTTTAGCTCACACACACTCTCACTGTATCCAGTGTTTACGGGAGCCATGGGAGGGACTCCATGCCGCAAGTCAGGCATGTACCAATTGTGTTTTTCTGGGTCATACTCCATAATATCAGAAAATGCCATTTCCCTGCTTTGCTTTTCCATCCTTGCTGCAGCTTTGGTCATTTCATTCAGCTGCTCCAGGAGGTGTTTCCTGTCCCTCATGTTTTGATCATGAGCAGACACATCACTGACATTCTGGTGCACAAACTGGCAGTTTGGCTGTTATCCTATTTCCTTCATTCTGAGAAATGCATGGACCACAATTTGCAGAACATCCTTCATTTCTGTGGCATTCTCCATGGTCATGTTAACGATGGTGATGTCACTCAGTCCAATCACCAGGGTGGCCAGCTCATTGTCATGTTGATAACTGTCTTCCAGTGCTGTTAGTTCAGGGGCCTTCAGACCTTCAGTGTCTATCACCAGGATGAAATCACAGCCAAGCAGCTCCTGAACAGCTTCTGTAACTTTAATGAGTGTCATGAACGCTCCTCGCGTACATCGATCGCTACATTGATCAACTGCAGGCAGAACATGGTGTTGAGAAGAGTGGATTTCCCAGTACTCTGCACTCCCAGCACTGTTATAACCACCATTCTGGATCTACCCCCTAGTCTGATATGGAGATGAGTTAGAACATCTACTACCCAGCTCATGGGGATGTTGGAGGCATCTCCATCGATCAGCTCCACAGGAAACCCTTCCAGCATCAGGTCAGCTGCTGTGCATGGGAGATGGGAGAATTGTCTTTGGCTTTCTTCCATTTTCCCTTCTTTAACCATTGAGCATTCAGCGTCATAGAACTGTCCCAACTCACGCATGAAATGCTCCACCCCCAAGGAACTATCAGATATTAATTTATCTAATTCCTCCAGCTGTTTTCGGTCCACTCCTGGAGTTTCACATTTCTCTTTATAGTCTGCCCACATTTCAGAAAGATTCCCCCTAGCAATATTATCCAGGCTAAATTTCATCCATTTCAGAAAGTAATGTTTCTCCACTGGATTCAACTGTACTATTCCATTGATAAACTTAGTCAAACCATTAGTACGGTCACACTGATTCTGCTGTCTACGTATTTCTAACCATTTCTGTTTCAGTGCAGATTTATAGTCTTCAATGGCCACGTCCCCTTGCCTTTTCATTTGGCACATCTCTTTTTCCAATTGAGCCAAGTTTTTCCATGGGTCTCCTTGCAGGCTCAGCATTCCCCTTTTGTATTTCGCCCCATCTCTTATTTCTGCAGTGATTTCTTCAGTATATTTCCTCGCACACTGACATGCCTGACACTCCTCATCCACCTGGATTCCTAGGTCACGTGCCGTCACAGCCATGGCTTCCAAACTCACTGTCTTCGGAGATGAATTCACTATGGTTCCTATGGTGGACTTCACCTTTTTCCACAAATCCTGCATTATTCATGGTACTATCTTTCACCAGTACTAGTGATTTGCTCAGTTTCAACACTGAGGACAGCTTATTAAGAAATCCCAGAGTTTCTTTGGGTTTCTTATTCTTGCAGTTGAGGATGAAGTAATATTTAGAGCTGGATTTTTTCAGAGATGATAACAGCTCGTATTCTCTCTCACCGATGCTCTCGGTAACTATGAACACTGCGGAGGAGACCGCTGTTAAAAAGCTAAACTGTAGCCAGTGGGACTCAATGTCTCCGTGCAGATTTGTAACTGCAATGGGTTCTGGGAAAAGATCAGAAATTTCCGTCCCCCCAGGGAAATACCAGGAAATCTCAACCAGCCCATCTGCGATTTTCTGAAGGAAGTTCCCAGACTCCATGTCCCAATGGATAAAGAAATCGTGGTGCTGCTGGGAGGGGCTGAGAACCTCATTGAGGAGTTGGGACTTGGAGAAGCTGCAGCTCCCCATCCACAGAAAAGAAATCATTGGCATTTCTGTGAGCACCAGGCTCTCCTCTCTGAACCCTCTGCTCTGTGCCAGGGAGTGCGGCCTCCACTTCCTCACAATGTCCCTGATGACCCACAGTAGTAGGGTGCCCTTGGGGGTGTTGAGGGTGGGTAGCAGCAGAGGGAGGGCAAATGGCACATGGACATTTTGGACAGGATCTCCTGCTGTAGGAAACTGAGCAAAGCAGAACAGCACAAAGAACATCAAGAGATTGCAGAGAAACTTTCATCTCAGTGTCACTAAAACAGAAAGTGCCATCAGTATGCAGTTTCTCCTCATAATCATCCATTTCTTCTGCAGGAGCCTTGTGCCCAATGCTTGTATTTCTGGCCGTCCCATTCAGAGCCATGACCTTCCTCAGGAAATGCCATGGTAAATCACCTAATGCCTCTGGAATCCTGTTCTTGATGCTTTCTGGGCAGATCTCCAAAACATCCCTCAGCCTGATCTTGATGCTTCTGTGCTTCTCCAGGTTTAATCTGGACAGAACATCTTGAAATACTTTACTTCTTTCTGCAGAAGGAAGTTAAAACAAACCAAAATTTCAGAGTAGAAAATGGTGACTTTCTATACAGTTTACTCATTCCATAGACAGCCTGATGTTTGTAATTTAAAGAAAAGCAGTACCCAGTAAGTAACAGATGACTTATACATCCTGGGTTCAATTCTTCTCTTACTTATATTGGTATAACAAAAATGAAGCCAATGGGATTACTTCCATGCAAATAAAACATAGTTCTGGCCCACTTTGAACTCCACTAGGTTGGTTTGCATTGTTTGATCCCAATCCTTATCCTCAGCGCAGTGCAGAGTCCACTTGAAAATGGCTTAAGTGGCCAACTGAGAATTTCCTAGAAAATCTTCCAGTATAACCAGCTCTATGACATCCCAGCTCACAGCTACTGGAGGAGGGGGCATAGACTCAGGACCCTGTCTCTGTGGTGATCCCAGAAGCTGGAATGATCCCTTGGCTGCTCTAAGCTGCTGCTCAGGATCAGACTGGTGCCTGGCAGTCTGAGGATCAGGTGGCTGTGATGGTAGCCTACACCCGTCACCCTGAGCTGTGCTGGGCATCAATGGCTCATCCGGAGGATCTGACCCTTTATTTCCCTTTCAGCAGTCAGTGCAGATTACACCTTCTGGGAAGACTTATTTTTGATTTTCTTCATATCTTCCTCCATCTCTTTGCTGGGACATGTCTTTTACAGGTGTAGCTAACAGCACTGTGGCTTTGCTTACTTCCCAGCGACCAAATCAGTCCCTTCACTCACGCTACTTCCTCTCTCCTTTTGGGGAGCTGTGAGTACTGTCATTACTTACAAAGCAAATTTACCCACATTGCAACATGGGGAGCTAATGCTAAGACACCTCCAGGCCAGTCCTGGTATGGTAATGTCTCCAGTGCAGTGTTAGGGTATTTGGACCTGATAAACAATTAACCCATTTATTATGTGTTATAGAGACATTATTAAGGTCACAAGAGCAAACTATTCCACTGCACAGGAAAGATAGGAAGAATGGCAAGAGACCACCCTGGCTTAACCAGGAGATCTTCCATGATCTAAAAATAAAAAAAAAAGAGTCCTACAAAAAGTTGAAACTAGGTCAGATTACAAAGGATGAATACAAACAAACAACGCAAGAATGAAGGGGCAAAATTAGAAAGGACAAGGCACAAAAGGAAATCAAACAAGCTAGGGACATAAAGGGTAACAAGAAAACATTCTACAAATACATTAGAAGCAAGAGGAAGACCAAGGACAGAGTAGGCCCATTACTCAAAGAAGACAAAAAAGCAATAACAGAAAATGTGGAAATGGCAGACGTGCTTAATGACTTCTTTGTTTCGGTTTTCACCAAGAAGGTTGGTGGCGATTGGACGCCTAACATAGTGAACACCAGTGAAAATGGGGTAGGTTCAAAACAGGAAAGAGTAAGTTGAAAATTACTTAGACAAGTGAGATGTCTTCAAGTCACTTGAGCCCAATGAAGTGCATCCTAGAATACACAAGGAGCTGACTGAGGAGATATCTGAGCCATTAGCTATTATCTTTGAAAAGTCATGGAAGACGGGTGATATTCCAGAAGACTGGAAAAGGGCACATATGGTGCCTAACTATAAAAAGGAAAATAAGGACAACCCAGGGAATTACAGACCAGTCAGCTTAACTTCTGGACCCGGAAAGATAATGGAGCAAATAATGACGGAATCAATTTGCAAACATCTAGAAGATAATAAGGCAATATGTAATAGTCAGCATGGATTTGTCAAGAACAAATCATATCAAACCGACTCGATAGTTTTCTTTGACAGGGTGACGGCCGTGTGGATGGGGGGAAGCAGTAGATGTGGTATATCGAGACTTTAGTAAGGCATCTGATATAGTCTCAAATGACCTTCTCATTAAAAAACTAGGAAAATACAACCAAGATGGAGCTATTATAAGGTAGGTGCATAACTGGTTGGATAACCATTCCCAGAGTAGTTCTCAATGGCTCACAGTCATGCTGGAAGGGCACAACGAGTGGGCTTCTGCAAGGATCAGTTCTGGGTCTAGTTCTGTTCAATATAGTCATCAATGATTTAGATAATGGCATAGAGAGTACATTTATACAATTTGCAGACGATACCAAGGTGGGAGGAGTTGCAAGTGCTTTGGAGGATAGGATTATAATTGAAAAAGAGCTGGACAAACTGGAGAAATGGTCTGAGGTAACTAGGACAAAATTCAATAAGAACAAATGCAAAATATTCCACTTAGGAAGGAACAATCAGTTGGACATGTACAAAATGGAAAATGACTGCCTGGGAAGGATTACTGCAAAAAAGGGATCTAGAGGTCAGAGTGGACCACAAGCTAAATATGAGTTAACAGTGTAAGACTGTTGCAAAAAAACCAAATATCATTCTGGGATGTATTAGCAGCAGTGTTGTAAGCAAGACATGCAAAGTAATTCTTCTGCTCCAGTCCACGTTGATTATGCCTCAGCTGGAGTATTGTGTCCAGTTCTGGGTGCCGCATTTCAGTAAAGATGTGGACAAACTGGAAAAAGTCCAGAGAAGAGCAACAAAAATGATTCAAGATCTAGAAAGCATGACCTATGAGGGAAGATTGAAAAACTTGGGTTTGTTTAGTCTGGAAAAGAGAAGACTGAGAAGGGACATGATAACCGTTTTCAAGTACCTAAAAGGTTGTTATAAGAAGGAGGAAGAAACATTATTTTCCTATCGTCTGATGATTGGACAAGAAGCAATTGGCTTAAATTGCAGCAAGGGAAGTTTTGATAGGAATTTTTTCCTAATGCCCGAACTGTCTGGGTGGTCAAGCACTGGAATAAATTGCCTAGGGAGGTTGTGGAATCTCCGTCATTGGAGATTTTTAAGAGCAGGTTAGACAAACACCTGCTAGATGGTGCTTGGTCCTGCCATGAGGGCAGGGGACTGGACTTGATGACCTCTCAAGGTCCCTTCCAGTCCTATGATTCTATAATGAAGCACCAGCTCTGCTTTAGTTTAGGTTGAGAAGCCCTTTCTACTTAAATGTTATTTCTTCTTAGTGCTGTAAGATCTCTATGCTTACTTGGACTATCTTGAAATTTGTTGTCTCATGGGGGAACAGGATAGGGTTAGTGACCCAAATTTCAGGGTCATTTGAGCAAGGAGTTCCCCAGACACAGCTCGTCAAAAACACAGCATTTTGCAAAATCAGCAGTCTTACAATGGAGGGGATTGTGCACCACAGAGCTCAGCATCCCCTACTTGATCTCAGTCACTCAGCATTTATTTCAGCCAGTGTGTGGCACTGACTGCCCGTTTGAGGAAGCAATACTGAAAACATCTATTAAAGGAAACCTTTGGCTTTCTAGAACACTGCGTGCAAACACTCATAAGCCAAAGAGATTGAAACGTGCATGTGCTGTGAGCCTAGGCAAGAGTCTTTCCAGACAGTCCACTCTCACAGTAGCTGGATGGCTCAAGTACATTTGAGCCCTACTCTACTCCACAGTATTAACAACCTTCCTCAGAATACCATCCTTGCCGCCATGGATGTCACTTTCCTATACACCAATATCCCTCACAATGACAGGATAGCTGCCTGCCCCAAATATTTAAAAGACAGTGGACAACCATCAATTATCCATCCCAAACACATAGCCAAACTCATCCAGTTCATCCTCGCCTGTCATAGATTTACCTTCAGCAATAAACATTTTGTCCAAAGCATGGGAACAGCCAGGGGTACTAGGATGGCTCCCCAATATGCTAACCTCTTCATGGGTCATCCTGAAGAAGAATTTCTGGAGAAGTGCATCATGAAACCAGTGATATACCTGAGAAATTTTCATCCTATGGGAAGACAGCTTAAACTCCCTCAGACTTCCACCACAACTTCAACAACCACCACCCATCCATTAAACTCTCTCTGGAGCTTTCCCACACTAGCATCAACTTCTGGACACCACAATCAGCTTCATCAATGGAACCCTACAGACAACCATATACAAGAAAGCCATGGATCACCACACCTACCTTCATAGATCTAGTAACCACCCCAACCATACCAAGAAATATGTTATTGACAGCCAGGCACTCAGATACCACAGAATGTGCTCTGAGGAGAAAGTAAGTGATATATACCTTAATGAAGGGATAGCCTATTTTTGTCAAGGTCCAAATTTCTTGGTCAAGGTATAGTCAAGGTCCAGACTCCAAGAAAAAAATGTTTAAAAACCCATAATGATAATAAACAAATAAAAACATTGTGGGGTCCATTCAAAAGCATCTCGCATTCCAGATTTGGCCCATGGTCCGCCTATTGACTATCCCTAGCTTAACACACTTGTTGTTGATATTGTGAAGGCCAAAACTATAACAGTGGTCAAAAAAGACCTAGGTAAATTGATGGAAGATAGGTCCATCAATGGCTATTAGCCAGGATGGGCAGGGATGGTGTCCCTAGCCTCTCTTTGCCAGAAGTTGGGAATGGGTGACAGGGGATGGATCACTTGATGATTACCTTTTTTATTCATTCCTTCTGAAGCACCTGACATTGGCCTCTGTCAGAAGACAGAATACTGAGCTAGATGGACTTTGGTCTGACCCAGTACGGCCACCCAGTATGGTCACTTAAAACCACCTTCACCAAACAAGGACACTTCATCAGAGAAGTAGATTGCATCATGCAACAGGCCACACAAATACCCCAGGACAACCTGCTTCAATACAGAAATAAACCCCCTTCTGACTGCATACCCCTATTTGTCACCTACCACCCCACACTGGAACCCATACAGTAAAGCTAGTGTAACCACCAATGGGTGTAAACAACTACACCCCATACGCGATGGGTACCCCATCATGAAAGAAATATTTCAAGAATCATCTCTTCTGGTCTTCGAACAATCTCTTGAAACTCATTGTTGCCCTGGTTTGAGGGATGTGTATACCCCATTATGTGATCAAACTAATTGCAACCATATTATGTGCATTCTGCCAATAGGAATTAATGAAATAGAACACCACATAGTTAAGGGTTAATTTGGAGACAGGCTTTTAGAAGCGAGGTCATATCTAGCTGATAGTTTTTGCTAATCAGAATGGGAGGAGGGGACAGACAAGTAAACAACTGAGACTGAAAACCTTGGTGGTTGGAAAACTTTGAATCTAGGCACCTGTAATATGAAAAGTTGACTGAAAGTTAGAAAAGAGATGATCCAGTTGGGGTCATTATGACCTATGTGTTTTGTAGAAGTTAGTCATAAAAGATTAGCTAATAGAGTATATTGTGGAGCAGTCCTCTGAAGCCATCTTGAGACACTTTTTTCTGACACCCTTTCTCCCTGGTGGGTGAGCAACTGGTCACTGCAAACCTGCTGTTAATTACTCAATACCATTGCAGATCTTAGGAAAAATATCTGGGATGTTCTAAACCTATTGCTTATGTCTCTGTATGCTTAAATCTAATAAACTGCAGTGTTAGATAAGAGCATACTTACTTGCATTTAATCATTGATCAGACAGAAGTGCTGTGTTCCTGTTGATTGATTCCTGACACTACATGGAGTGAAATAGTTAAGTTGCCCCTGCTGTGGGTTCTGAAAACCCCAGATAACACTCGTCATCAAGAGGAAGCTCCCCACAGACCAGGACACACCCACTCAAAGCAGCACCAGACTCTGCCAGAACTATAGATGCAAAACTTGCAGACATATCTCCATTACTATAACGATCAACATTCCACACAAAACACCTTTCAAGATCCCAGGATCTTATACATGCCTATCACATGTAGCACACTTCATCCAGTGCACTAAATGCCTGAATAATGATTATATGGATGAAACAGATAAGCACTATAAACTCAAATGAATATACATAGGAAAATGATAAAAGACAAAAACAACCGATCACCTGTGGGTAAACACTTTTCAGAAAGTAATCACTCTGTATCTGACCTATCAGACCCAATCCTCAAAGGCAACTTGCACAGCATTTTCAAAAGAAGAACCAGGGAGCTTACATTCATTACTCTGCTGGACACCAAATCGTGGATTATAGACATCATGGATTGAACAGAGACACTAGATTTATGGTTTATTAAAACAATCTGTAATCCACTAACCCCTTCTTTTTTTTCTATTTGCAGCGGTGCTAATGGCCCATTCTACTTTGAATGGTCCCTTACAATATGTGCTAATTAATTATGCTAAATAATCTGTTCCATCTTGCATTTTGCTCTGACATTGGGAGTAATGTTCCCAGACCTGAAGAAGAGCTCTTTGTTGCTCAAAAGCTTGTCACTCTCACCAACAGAAGTTGGTCTAAGAAAAGATATTACCTCACCCACATTGGCTTTCCAATATCCTGGGATCTACCCAGCTACAACTACGCTGCAGACAACCCTATGCTTGTCAGAAATCTGAGAATAATCTCTAGGAATATTGACAGGTTTCAGAGTAGCAGCCATGTTAGTCTGTATGCACAAAAAGAAAAGGAGTCCTTCTGGCACCTTAGAGACTAACCAATTTATTTGAGCGTAAGCTTTCGTGAGCTACAGCTCACTTCATTGGATGCATTCAGTGGAAAATACAGTGAGGAGATTTATGTACACACAGAACATGAAAAAATGGGTGTTATCATACACACTCACTTAAGATGAGCTATTCAAGTTGCAGTGGGGGAGGTTTAGATTGGATATTAGGAAAAACTTTTTCACTAAGAGGGTGGTGAAACACTGGAATGCGTTACCTAGGGAGGTGGTAGAATCTCCTTCCTTAGAGGTTTTTAAGGTCAGGCTTGACAAAGCCCTGGCTGGGATGATTTAACTGGGAATTGGTCCTGCTTTGAGCAGGGGGTTGGACTAGATGACCTTCTGGGGTCCCTTCCAACCCTGATATTCTATGATTCTATGATTCTATGATTACCAGTAGGAGAGTGGGGGCGGGGGGTGGGGGGAAGAAAACCTTTCTTGATAACTTCTGGAAATGGCCCACCTTGCTCATCACTACAAAAGGTTTTCTCCCGTGCCCCCCCACCCCCCCGGTGGTAATTATTATTTTCTGTGGGTATCTGCTGCTGTTCTTGTGACACAGTGCCCTCTGGTGGGCAAAAGGTGGAATGCAGCAACATTTTGGCAGAAGCTTTTTTTTTTTCTACACAAAAAAATTAAAGATATGCATGGCTCATTAATTATGCATGCCTACAGCAGTACAGAATTCCTCCAGGAGTAAGGTTTGGCGAAAACCTGATTTCACAACAGCTGTTCCTTTGTAGAAGATTTTCTTCTTTGATGAAACACAAATGCCTCGTGATCAAAAAAATCCCATTCCCCATGCACCAAGTGAACACTCCAAGGGTTGAAATGCAGTAGCATTCAAGTTCAAAATCTTGGTCTTTATCTTCAAGGTGCTCAATGGCCTTGGCCTAGTGTATCTAAAAAATCAACTAACGCTACAGGACAAAGACTGTGGTCAACATTTACTCTTGTCTGCCACAATGAAATGGAATTCTTTACAAGGTAAAGCTCGTCTAGGTAGGAGACAGAGTTTCCTTGAAAAGGTGACCAATAATTTAAATCTGATTGAATATCAGATTAGGAGTGAGCAGAGGGATTCAAAGAGGAAAGTGATGGGTTCAAATCAACAGGTAGAGGACATGCTTTTAGCAGCTCAACCTCAATACATTATTTCTTTAAAAAAATGCTTATGGATACACTGGACACAGAAATATTTTGGATTGCTTTTTCCCAAAATTGGCATTTCTGAATTGTTTGGGATATATACTCAATGTGTGTCCACCTCAGATACCCATCCTACCTGACCTTCAATGAAATTGAGGAGTTCAACATTAATAATTAAACATTGTTTTAAAACTAAGTATTTTAAATACTTGTGGCACCTTAGCGACTAACAAATTTATTTATATGCTCAAATAAATTTGTTCATCTCTAAGGTGCCACAAGTCCTCCTTTTCTTTTTGAGAATACAGACTAACACGGCTGCTACTCTGAACCCTATTTTACATACGTTATTCTTCCTCTATAATGTGGTCATGGCCTTTCCAGTGTGCAGTAAATCAGTTACTGAAATTGCGAACTGATGGTAGTTGGCTTATTTAGGCACATTATGGTGCCTTTCCTCAGTCCTCAAGTCCATGCAGTTCCATCCCCCCTCTTGAGTCACATGAGCTTGGGGAGGAGAGAAACTACGGAGACAACCCAGAAACTCAGCTGAGGGGGACTGGGGCATGCAGCTCTAATGAGGACCTGCAGATTCGGATGGTGTCATCAATCACACGTTCATAGAATCATAGAATATCAGGGTTGGAAGGGACCTCAGGAGGTCATCTAGTCCAACCCCCTGCTCAAAGCAGGACCAATCCCCAATTAAATCATCCCAGCCAGGGCTTTGTCAAGCCTGACCGTGAAAACTTCTAAGGAAGGAGATTCTACCACCTCCAAAGGGAACGCATTCCAGTGTTTCATCACCCTCCGAGTAAAAAAGTTTTTCCTAATATCCAACCTAAACCTCCCCCACTGCAACTTGAGACCATTACTCCTTGTCCTGTCCTCTTCTACCACTGAGAATAGTCTAGAACCATCCTCTCTGGAACCACCTCTCAGGTAGTTGAAAGCAGCTATCAAATCCCCCCTCATTCTTCTCTTCTGCAGGCTAAACAATCCCAGTTCCCTCAGCCTCTCCTCATAAGTCATGTGTTCCAGACCCCTAATCATTTTTGTTGCCCTTCGCTGGACTCTCTCCAATTTATCCACATCCTTCTTGTAGTGTGGGGCCCAAAACTGGACACAGTACTCCAGATGAGGCCTCACCAATGTGGAATAGAGGGGGACGATCACGTCCCTCGATCTGCTTGCTATGCCCCTACTTATACATCCCAAAATGCCACTGGCCTTCTTGGCAACAAGGGCACACTGCTGACTCATATCCAGCTTCTCGTCCACTGTCACCCGTAGGTCCTTTTCCGCAGAACTGCTGCCTAGCCATTCGGTCCCTAGTCTGTAGCTGTGCATTGGGTTTTTCCGTCCTAAGTGCAGGACCCTGCACTTATCCTTATTAAACCTCATCAGATTTCTTTTGGCCCAATCCTCTAATTTGTCTAGGTCCCTCTGTATCCTATCCCTGCCCTCCAGCATATCTACCACTCCTCCCAGTTAGTATCATCCGCAAATTTGCTGAGACTGCAATCCACACCATCCTCCAGATCATTTATGAAGATATTGAACAAAACCGGCCCCAGGACCGACCCCTGGGGCACTCCACTTGACACCGGCTGCCAACTAGACATGGAGCCATTGATCACTACCCGTTGAGCCCGACAATCTAGCCAACTTTCTACCCAACTTATAGTGCATTCATCCAGCCCATACTTCTTTAACTTGCTGACAAGAATACTGTGGGAGACAGTGTCAAAAGCTTTGCTAAAGTCAAGAAACAACACATCCACTGCTTTCCCTTCATCCACAGAACCAGTAATATCATCATAGAAGGTGATTAGATTAGTCAGGCATGACCTTCCCTTGGTGAATCCATGCTGACTGTTCCTGATCACTTTCCTCTCATGCAAGTGCTTCAGGATTGAATCTTTGAGGACCTGCTCCATGATTTTTCCGGGGACTGAGGTGAAAACCCGTTGTGGGTTTTTTATATATTTTCACTCTAGACATTAGTATTATACAGCTCAATAGGATTCATCAATATATATATTTTTACAGGTTTCCACACCCTCTTTTGTCCTCCAGTTTCATATGTTGACACATACACATTTGGCACTGTTGACCATTTTTGAAGGAAAAAAAAGTATTTTTTCCTTTTCACAAGGCATGTTTATTAGAGATGACCTGAAGAAGTCTTCTTCTGAAAGCAGTGAAATTGAGAAAGCCTTTACAAAATACATACTCCACAGGAAGCTGAGTATTTTGTACATTGTGCAAAATGTGTTTTGCCAGGGGAAAAAAAGACAAATGATTATTTTAAATACAAAGTATATGGTTCTCTTTAAAACCATGGAGATAAACTGCAAGTTACCACCCAGGCATGGCAAACGTACCCTGGGAAAACACAATTCTTTTGGGAGGCTTTTGAGGATGCTATCAAAAAGCCCAGAAGTTTCTGCTGGTGGATTTAAATGTTTTAGCACCCGAAGCCTACAGGTTAAGAACAAGCATTTCTCCCCCAGACTGGCCCTACGTATACACCTTGAAAAAAAAAGAAAAGTAGTAATTTTTTTAACAATCCTTAGCCATTTTTAAAAAAAGAGCATCCCCCTGATAAGCATGTCTAGCCATGTACACAGAAACCTAGCTCTTTTGAAACTCCTCATCAAAGCCAGACCGCATCAAAGGAAGGTTATTCTGTGCTCAGCCTCTGACAACCTGGTAGTGGCCAGCTCAGAAATAGCACTCAACTCTGTAAAAGGAAAAGTCCCCCAGAAACCCTAACAAGTAAGCATGCTAAAAAGAAAATGGGGGATTAGTAAAACACTGAGCGATTATAAAAAACTGTTCCTCAAATAATAAAAGATGATTGTAAAACAGATCAGGGGTTTTATCAAACCTTTGTTGAGCTTTGCTGTCAGGCATTTTAAATAACATGGTTGAAAAATTGTACCTCGTTCCTAGCCATCAGCTAGAACAAACACGCCTCTAGTGATGAAACATGCCTCTAGTGATGAAGAAAATATCAGAACCACTGCTCCTCACCAATTGGATTCAGAGATGAAAGACGTTCTTCAAAGATCCAGTTTATCAGACTCTGAAAAGGCTAAACTTTACGAGAGGGTCCTACAAAGGTATCTGGTATTGGCCAAGAAGGGTGAAGAAAAAAGACTAAAAGAAGTCTCTTTCTCCCAGAGTAAGAGGAGCAGGGGGCTGGGCCCATGGCCAAAAGGCGGAGGGTCATGGCCCCTTGGCCTCCCCATCTTCCAGCATCCCTGTCACCATGTGGTCATTTTCTGGCAGGGGCATGCCTATGGACAGAACTCTAAGGCTTTCAAGCCATGTGTAGGGCAGCTTGTGTTTGGAACAAAGGAAGCACAGGCTGCATGGCAAAAGACTATAAAAGGCAGCTGCATCTTCTCCATTTTGTCTTCAGTCCTGCTTCTTATCTCTGGGTGAACTTTGCTACAAAATGAAGCTCTGAACAAAGGACTGAATGACCCATCCTAGCTGGGGTTGTGTTCCAGAGGGACATTCAAGCCAGCAAACTCACAAGTACTGATAGGAGCCTGATATATGGACTTTCAAATCTTTGTATATATGTAACTGCTTTACCATTTAACATCTATCTTCTTGTTCTTTCTTTTTTCTTTATAATAAACCTGGCTGGCAGAGTGGTATTTTGGGTAGTATCCAAACCTATACTGGCCTGGTGACATGGCTGACCCTTTGGGGTCAGAAGAACATTTTGTATATGTGAGCAGAGTTTTTAGATAACTTCTCACTGTACTGGACGTAGGTGTTGATTGGGAGCCAGAGACTGGAATGCAATTAAGGGGCTGTGTGATTTCATTTTTGCTTCTTGATAACCAGTGTGGGGGATTGGAAGCACAGTTTGTGACTGGTTGGGGAGTTTAACTTCAGTGTTACCCACCAGTCTGGGGAGTATCTGCTCTCCCCTTTGCAGCCTGCCCTGACATTGGCATTTCCAGTGAGGGGTTCCCCTCGCACTGCTGGTCACACCCCGTTTGGACTGTATCAGTTAGTCACCATGCCTTTTGGTTTCTGTGCGGCCGCAGCCACATTTCAGTGACTTACGGACAGGCTGCTGCAATCTCACCACCTATATGCAGCAGCCTACATAGACAATATAGTTGTAGACAGCCTCATGTGGGAAGAACATCTCCAACACCTCACAACCATCTTGCAAGCTATAGGGGAAGCCGGGCACACCATCAACCTAGTCAAGTGCCATCTTGGGCAGCGAGAGGTAACATAGTTGGGGTTCAGTGTGGACCGAGGTACCCTACACCCCCAGTTGGATAAAGTACAAGCCTTAGGGGACTGCCCGGCCCCTATGACAAAAAGGCCGGTAAGCCAAGTCTTGGGCCTAGCAGGATACTATTGCTACTTTCTGCCAAACCTTGCAACGCTCATGTCACCCTTACCCGACCTAAAAAAGAGCTTCCAGCTTCACAAGGTACAGTAGTCAGCAGAGTGTGAGAGAGCTTTCCTGGAACTGAAGGATCGACTAACTAGGGATCCCATCCTATTCCACCCAGACTTTGACAGAGCCTTCATATTACAGACTGACGTGTCAGAAATGGGATTGGGAGCAGTGTTTTCTCAAGAAGCTGAGGGAGAGGAGCGTCCAGTCCTTTATTTGAGCAGGAAGTTGTTTCCCTGAGAGCAGAAGTATTCAACGATAGAAAAGGAGGTGTTGGTGGTGAAGTAGGCAATCAATGCACTTAGGTATCATCTACTGGGGAACCCCTTCCATTTGGTCACTGACCACATGCAACTTCGATTGCTTAACATTATGAAGGACATCAATGCCCGGGCCATGAGGTGGTAACTTTCACTGCAGCCCTACGATTTTCAAGTTGGCCACCGACCCGGTAAGGCCCATGGAAATGGCAGACTTCTTTTCCCGAGTGGGCAGTAAAAACCCAGAAGAGAGACCACAACCAGATTCCCTCTTAAAGAGAGGTGTGCATGACGGGGCGCAGTGGTTGCCCTTGTAAGAACCATGATAAGTGCAATGTAAGTGAACTTAGCCAGTATGCCATGGTACCAACTCTTATTGTGAATTTAGAGTTACATGGTGTCTTTGTAAAGTCCAATAGGATCTCCTTATTCCTGGCTTTAAAATCCTGAAATTTCCCATATTAGAAATAATCGCTGTCTCCCATTACTTGAAATGAGATTGATGTCAAACTGCCCTGGGATGAGACGACTATCATTCACTGCAGGCTTTGCATGTGGAAGTAAGGCTGCCCCAAATAGAGATGGCTGCCATCTCCCACAGTTTTCCATTACACTGAAGCCAGGGTGCCCTCAGAGACAATGGCTACTTTCTGGACTCTGTGGTTAATGGCTGGACAAGTAACTCTGAGGAACTGGGAGGAACGTGGGAAGCAGGAGACATCCTCATAAGGAGAAGAGGCTATTCAGAGAGGTGGGGGGGAGGACTGAGGAGATCTCAGGGAAATAGGGGGTGAAAGAGGGAAAATGTGAGGGGTAAGATACTGTAAGGGCAGGGGAGAGGGTGGGAAAATGTGGGGGCAAGTGAATGCAAGGTGGCACTGGGGACAGAAGCCTCTGGGGGCAATGGGAGGAGTGTGGAGTGGAGGAGGGGACTTAGTGGGGCAGGGAGGGGAAGGGGATAGGATAGGGGTAAGGGAGAGAGATGAAGAGGCACAAAATGGCAGCTCCACCCTTGCAGGGGTTAGGAGTAGATAAGGGGAGTCATCTTCAAGCAGATGGGGGGAAGTCTGCAGTTTGCATATTTGTTTAGTGTTGAATTTGACCCTAAGGCACTCCACAGACTAAAGCAGGAGGCAGCTTTCCCCTAAAGGCTCACAAACCAGACAAGAAATTTACAAACCGTGAAGTATAGTATAATTATAGTTTTACTCTTGTGATATTTAGGCCAATCTCATGAGTATTTGGTTTTTGAAGGTCCTAATGGATCATTTTTGTAAACTTAAGTGAAGCATGTTGGGTGAAATTCTGGCTCCACTGAAGTCAGTGACAAATTCCTGTTGGAGGAGAGAGGTTCTTCAACAGCCACCCAATAGGAGAAGTGGGGGGAAACAACCTAACTAGTTTGAAGATGGAGCTTGAAAAGTTTATGAATGAAATAATGTCATGGGGTTGCCTATGACAGCAGGGACTGAATTCGATGACCGAGGAGATTCCTTCAAGTCCTATGTTCTATTGACTTCAAAGGCACCAGAATTTCACCCACTGAATTTAGGTACAGTGCAAAAATTATGAGAGGAAATACCGTGAAGTCCTTCTGTCTCCTCCAGCTCCAGGACCGGCTCAATGAACCCTTCTTGCTCCAGCTTTAAGACATCTTTCTGCCTTGACTTTGGAGCTCTCTGTGTCGCTGAATCTTGCTCCTGATTTAAACCATCTGATAGTGAAATGAAAGAAAATAAATTATCGGTACTTCATCAATAATTGACTTTCTCACTAGACACAAACAAATGTATTTTCTTCTCCGGTTTGTGTGAATACAAACAAACTGAAAATGTGGAAGGATCACTGCTAATTTCCTTGTAATAATCTGAGAAGTGCAATGTATAAGATGGAGTCCTCAGCTATTTGTAGGGAATTTTACTATGAAATCCTGGGCCATATATGAAATAGATGAAGATGCAAAAATGCAACCTTTACTTCTGCAAAAATATATTAAGTGTTGGGTTTGTTTGTGGGGGTTTTATTATTGTTTTGGTTTCACTCAAATAATTTTAAAAGCAGCTGAAGATTGCAGGTGAAAATTTCTTAGGAGGCTTTTCTATTCCTCACTGAGGCCCAATACCCAGGTTAATTTAGAAAAAAAAGAGGTGTTAAATAATAACAGTTATAACCAAAAGAAAAAAAAATGTTTTTGTCATACGGTAGAATGAAATGTCTTCTAAATTCAGAGGTGCTTTCCTATTTATAGGACTACTGAATGTCACACAGGTTACACGTTGCTATTTTACTGGGACGTTCTGCAAGCTTCATACACTTTTGACTTTGTGCAACTGTACAAGTACATAGTGAAATCAGGATAGACCGTTTTGTTTGTTTTTTGCTTGAGTTTATTTTATTTCTTTTTTCCCTGGGGAAAAAAAAAGCACTGGGTGATATTTTCATTCCTGCTCTGGACGCTTTATGCTGGGTAAAAGGGCCAGAGGAATGGTTCCAGTGGAGGGAGAATCCCCTCTATACAGGAAGTGATGCTTTGCCACTGTTAAAAAAAATTACAACTGTTTCTTTGAGAAGGTCTAACAGCTCCATACTTGAGAACAGGGACTTGACATTTGGAGCAAGGGGGCCTTTCGCTGTCTCTCAGAAAATTCTTCCAGAACTACCCAATTTATACGCCTCTGAAAATAACTCTTGGCACATGCTCAGTAGAGGCTTGTTAGAAGCTGGCAGCCAAAATCTAAGATTCCATCCTCACTGAGCATGATCCATCCCCACACAACTCCAAGTTAACCTTAGTGAATGCACTCCATCCCTGAAATTCTCTGTGCCAACCGCACTGAGCATGATCTGCCTGCAAAGAACTCACAGAGTATGCTCTCGCCCAGGGCTTGAGGCTGACAAAAACTTTCCCTGCAATTGCTCCTTGCAGTTGCTGGTGGCCACCATGGCATCGGGCATTGAACTGCTAGCAGGGTGAGTGTCTGCTGTGGTCTCAAAGCTCCCCCTGCTGGCACCCTGGCAGTGAGGATGAAAGCCTGATTCCACTGTAGATGGGGTGAGATGCAGAACAGGGACTGGGGCAGCTGGAGGATATTAATGGAATGTGGCAGAACACAGTGTAATGGGAATCAGAGGCAGAATGGTGTAGGCGCCCCCAGTATCCGTCCCCTTTCTACCACCCCACCCAAAAAAACCTCATCCTCTTATACCCACAAGCTGCCTGTGATGGCCCCCGATTTCCACGAGTTGCTTCAGGCTCCCAGCATTGCCGATAGTGCACCCGTCACAGTTCCTGGGAGTGAGGAGTAGAGCCCCAAACCAAGTGGGAAGAGTCCCACTTACCTATAGATCCTTTGCTTTTTCTACGGAATGGGGAACATGGAAAGCATCCTTTTTTCTTCTTCCTTTTCCATTTTTCTTTGGGCTCTAGTGTCTCCTTAGCTAATAAAGAAGAACAGATTAAAAGAGTATTCAGTGGTTACCCTTGTAATAGGCATGATAAGTGAGATGTAAGTGAACTTGGCCAGTATACCATGTTGCCAACTCACATTGTGAATTTAGAGTTACATGGTGTCTTTTAAAAGTCCAATAGGATCTCCTTATTCCTGGCTTAAAAATCCTGAAATTTCCCATATTAGAAATGATTGCTGTCTCCCATTACTTTAAATGAGATTGACACCAAAATGTCCTCAGACGAGAAGATTATCATTTACCACAGGCTTTGTGCTGGGTAAAATGTCCAGAGGAGTGTTTCCAGCTGGGATAGAATCCCCTCTACACAAGAACTGATGACAGCCGCAGGACCAAGGGTGCGGTCTGAATCCCTAGGGTAGGAGGCATACCCGGGGTGGTGCTGCAGGCAATCAAAACATATCAGGGATGGACCCACAAAATGTAGCTCTGCAGAGATTGTGGGAAGTCTTGCTGCTCACAGGCAGTCAGGGACAGGCTGCTATTACTTAGAAAGCCCCTGCCTTGGAAGATGTTTTGGCCCCAGAGTAGCCCACAATCAGGAGTTTGTAAAGGTGGTTTAAAGCCATCTTGTCCTCCTCTTCATGGACTGCAAATAAAGGGCAGCACGGAATCTAAACCCATATGATCAATGTTACTATTTAATATTATTAATCATGTTTATTACATCAGTAAGAAGGGCCTAAGGCAGGGGTAATCAATAGGCAGACCGCAGGCCAAATCCAGACTGCCAGATGCTTTTGAATGGAACCCCAAATCTTTTTATTTTCTTCTTCTTATAATTTTTTTTATTATTATTTCCTCTGGAGTCTGGACCTTGACTATACCTTGACCAACAAATTTGGACCGTGACAAAAAAATAATTGACTATCCCTGGCCTAACGTCTAACCGGAAGAAGCCCCATTGTGCTAGCAGACAGTCCCTGCCCTGAAGAGCTTGTAATTTAACTAGTCCGGACATGCCAGCAGAGTGAACAATGTAATGGCAGCAAACATGTTAGTTCCAAGATATATTTTTTGAGGGGGTATTTAGGAGGGGATCTATTAAATGTAAAGAAAAGGGCACAGGGTATGGGAGAGGCAGGTAGGAGGCAGGCGTGATACTGTGGTGAAGAGACTGGGAGGGAGGGTTGGAACAAACAGCCAATTAAGGGACTGCTGCACTAAGGTGAGGGGATAAAATTGGACCCCGTCAAGACTAACCCTCCCTCCAGTACCGGGACACAGAATGTGCCGTGGAAGTTAAGGTTAATATGAGAAGTTAAGGTTAATATGAGAATCTTAACTTGAGCATTTCTCGACTTTATTAAAAATTGTAACCTTAATATTACATTAATGTAATCTGTGTGTACACGTAGTGATGATAATTGTGAGACAAGTTATAGAGGGAGCTAGTAACAAACCCTTTATTTAGATTGCCTCACTATAAAAGATTCTCATGATTCCCTCTCCCCGCCACACACAATATCTAAGACCTCCATTGTTGGAAGCAGAACAGAAAGATAGTCCCTGCCCCAAACAGCTGACAATCTAAATATAAGACAAGATGGTGCAGTAAGTACTTTAGCTTTCAGCCAAAAACTTTTTCTTTCTAATATGGACACATTTCTTTCTCAAACATATATACAATTACTGATAGCTCAGAATTATACTGGATGAAGATCATGACAGGCAATGATAGACTTACCCCATTCGTACCTTTTACAAAAGACCAGGTCTAAACTTTTGACTGAAATGTTCCAACTGGAAAGTTTGGTTTGGATATAATCAAACTTTTTTTTTTTTTGAAACTCAAAAGCCACTCCTGGAAAACACTAGTGAGTAAGGCAACAATTACAAGGGTACTATGAAAGGAGGTTTATTAATTGAGGATAGTCCTTTAACTATATCTTAAAAATACCTTTTAATATTTTATTTATATGCTAGTTTATATCATATTTGGGGAGGTGTCAAGGTTCCTTCCCCACTTTGAACACTAGGGTACAGATGTGGGGACCTGCATGAAAACCTCCTAAGCTTACTTTTACCAGCTTAGGTTAAAACTTCCCCAAGGTACAAAATTATTTTACCCTTGGATTTCCACTGCCACCACCAAACTTTATCTGGGTTTCTGAAAAAATGGAGTTTGGACACATCTTTCCCCCTAAAATCCTCCCAACCCTTGCACCCCACTTCCTGGGGAAGGTTTGGTAAAAATCCTCACCAATGTGCATAGGTGACCACAGACCCAAAGCCTTGGATCTTAGAACAATGAAAAAGCATTCAGTTTCCTTACAAGAAGACTTTTAATAGAAATAAAGGAATCACCTCTGTAAACTCAGGATGGTAGAAACCTTGCAGGGTAATGAGATTCAAAACACAGAGAAAAATCCCTCTAGGCAAAACCTTAAGTTACAAAAAAGACACACAGACAGGAACAGTCATTCTATTCAGCACAGCTCTTTTCTCAGCCATTTCAAGAAATCATAATCTAACACATACCTAGCTAGATTACTTACTGAAAGTTCTAAGACTCCATTCCTGTTCTGTCCCAGGCAAAAGCAGCATACAGACAGACACAGACCCTTTGTTTTTCTCCCTCGTCCCAGCTTTTGAAAGTATCTTGTCTCCTCATTGGTCATTTTGGTCAGGTGCCAGCGAGGTTACCTTTAGCTTCTTCACCCTTTACAGGTGAGAGGATTATTCCTCTGGCCAGGAGAGATTTTAAAGGGGTTTACCCTTCCCTTTATATTTGTGACAACTATTAATCGAAAGAAAGAAAGAAAGAAAGAAATTAGTAGTCCTTACATATCCTGCTTTCTTTGTATGTGTCTGTCTTCCTTAGATCATAAGGTCTTTGTATTGTTAAGGAAAAGTTAGCACATGTGACTCCATTTTGGTTTGGGCCCACCATTGTCTAAAAGCAAGCCCATCATGCACCAGGAGGAGTGTTCCTTAGACACAGCATCCCTGTGAAAATCCTCCTCCTTTTCTCCAGCCTGCCTTGACTCCCAGTATCTGGTTTTTGTCAGTCTCTAACTCCCTATCTCCTGGCCTGTGATGTGAGGCCTCCCATCCTGATAAAAAAAGTTCCTGACGCATGGCTTTCGGACCATGCTGTGTAATTAACATACTGGTTTAGCACGAGGAATGCACCAAGCAGGGATAGGTGGTAGATAAGAAAAGGGTTTGTTTATTGGCTAAGGTTTCTGATGCACGAGGGCAATATGCTTTGCTAAAAAGTATATAACCTTTGTATAATCTGTATTCGGGGTCCCCTCCTGGCTAGCAGGGGGTCACCACGCTCGAGCGTAATAAACTTGGTGTTTTGTGGGAACTCTGCAGTTGTGGACTTTGTTTATGTGCCTCAGCCTAGATTCGAACTGTGCGTGTCCTATCAGGTGTAATTCACAGCATTTGTGTACATGTCCTACCAGGTATAATTCGCAGCAGTTGTGTGCGTGTCCTATAAGGTATAATTCGTAACAGTTTTAGGGAGTGTCCTTACACTTTCTGTTTTGTAAAGCACACACGATTGGTACTGAACAGATAAATAATGGATACATCACCAAAAAACAAACAAAAAACAAAACAAAACCCACCTTTGTCATAAAGGTTGGTCTCCTCAGTAAAGTAAGCCATAACAATTAGGACAAAGGCTACGAAGTCAAGTACTCTCAAGTTAGGAAATACCAGAATGAGTATTGCCCATGAAACATTAACTCTGCAATAAATGAGGCAGGGATCCTGCAGACAACAGACTCCTTCAATACACAGCCACAGAGCAAAGAATTTTGTGCACTGAATAAGGCAGGGGTTGCGAGGGAAAAAAATAACATGGGATCATGTAATTAACGTCTGCATCATCGGGCAAAGGCACAAGAGGACTGAATTAAGGGTGCCACGGCAACACTTATTTGGACATTTGCTAACCTGAGAATGCTAAACTTCTTAACCTTTTAATCCTTTTTAAAACCTTGACTTTGTATTTCCTAATTATTTGATGGTTTAATTTATTGATGAAAGCTAAGCTAAGAAGCGTTAAATGAAGGGTTTTTGGTTTCTTAATTTCCTTCATTTTTTAATAGAAAGAACATCTATTATATATGTGCTGTTTAAACAATGAAGCTCTTACTCATCTGTTGTTTTCAGTATATATTTTATTGCCATTCTTATCTTTGTGAAGGTCCCTTTTCACCACTCAGTGCTGTGTTGATCAGAGTATAGAAAGTAATGAAATTAAACTGTATTAAAATAAAACTCATTTTCTGCAACTTCAGTATCAGTGAAAGTTCTAAGCTCTAATCCTCAATTTGTAAGAAGCAGATAAACAATATCCAAGTAAAAGAGCAGGAATTTTGCATCTTATTTTCACTGAGCCTTTACTAAGGAAAGTAGCAAACAATTGCTCTTTGAAAAGAAACACTGTACAGTACCACAGTACAAACCCAAATGAGCCCAGCAGGAGACTGTCCTGCTTATCCAAATCTGGTCCTGTTTCATTACAAACTTCCTTTCTGTGATGATGTTCTGGTAAGAAGGGGGCAATCAGTTGTCAAAGGTAGCTGTTGCCATGGCAGCCAGGGGCTAGTCATTCTCCCCAGGTGTGACAAGGAGCTGGAGGCAGGGAGCGCTGAGTGGTGGATTATCTCTGATGTCACAATGCTACTGCTCAGGCAGCACCAGTGGGCAGCAAATGTGCAGTGTGTGTGTCGGGGGGGGGGGGGGGGAACAGGCTTTCCCAGTGCTCCTGTTTCCCCAAATTTCCTAAAGAAACCTACAACATAACACCGAATGCACATTAGTGATTGTTCCACACACATGCTAATTAGTAGCTGAAATTTGATTCAAATTCCCGATGGCATGTTTAGAAACCAGTGTTCCAAAACAAGGAGAGACCTTGTAAAACAGAAAATTTGGATGCTCTGGTGTACTTGTGGTTGTGTTAAATATTGAATACTGCGACTTTAAATTTTGGGCACGGTTCCTGGACCTACTTGCATGCTAAGCAGCGCAGTGGGGGTGTAGCAGCAGTCAGTCAGCAGGTACCCAGTGAATTGTGCCTCTCTGTTATAGGCAGAAGCTTACATTCTCTCCTTCTGATTTTGGGGTTCCTATGTGTTTTTGTTCTGGTCTTAAGAAACAAATTAGTGAGACATTGCAAACTTCCAGCAAGAATCATTTATGTTTTTCTCTAACTTCTCTGCTTGTGTGCCGGAAAACCTAAAAGACACAATCTCATAAAAACTGAAATAAAATTCTGCAGCCAAAAGTCCTAACTTCCCCCATACTAATTTCCCCCTACTCTTACTGACATCTTCTGGTCAACTGTTTGAAATGGGCCACCCTCATTGCCACGACAAAAGTGATTTTTCCTCCTCTGGTATCCTACTCTTAATTGAATTGTCTCGTTGGAACATGTCCATCTCCATGATATTTCGTTTGCTGGGAGTCCCAACCAAAATGGGATAGTGGGGGAGTTCAGAGGTTGTTGTAGGGGCGTTACAGCATTGCCACGCTCACTTCCGTGCTGCCTTCAGACCTGGGCTCTGAGGGCAGCAGCCAAGAAACTTTCTGAAGTGAGAGGAGGTTCTAAGATGTGCGGATGGGTCCCTGCTGCTGAGAGCACCTCAGCTGGGGGCTCCTACCTACTAGTCCCCTGGCAAATTAACGCAAGGACCAATTTGGGGGCATCCAGAAAAATGGACCCCTGAGCCCCAGAAGGAACTGCAAGGGAAGCCCTGAGCCCCAGCTGCGGATGCCGGGAAGACACCCAGAGTGCCGAGAGCAGTGGGGAGGGGCATGAAAGTCCTGAGCTCAGCACCCCAGCCTTGGCTGCAGCCACGGGGGTCAGAAGTCCCTAGCCCAGACACCCAGAGACGTGGCTGGAGCAGAAGTTGCCAAGGTCAAACCCCTGAGCCCAACGCTGGGCTGATGCAGTGCACTCACTTCTGCATGCCTCTGGTGCATCTGATATCCCCAGCCCAGCAGACAAACAGCTAGGAGGCCCCTACTGGGTTCTCCTGGCTGGAGGGATCCCAGCAGGACAGGGAGATCAGATTTCATGGGGCAGGGCTAATTCGATCTTGCCAAGAAAGGCACAACAAGAACCAACAGCTGTCAGTTGAAGCCAGAGAAATTCAGATGAGAAGTAAGGCACACATTTTTGACAGTGAGGGAGACTAACCACTGGAACAAACAGAAAAGGAGGACTTGTGGCACCTTAGAGACTAACACATTTATTTGAGCATAAGCATTCGTGAACTACAGCTCACTTCATCAGATGCATGCAGTGGAAAATACAGTGGGGAGATTTCATATACACAGAGAACATGAAACAATGGGTGTTACTATACACACTGTAATGAGAGTGATCAGGTAAGGTGAGCTATTACCAGCAGGAGAGAGGGAAAAAAACAAAAAATAAAAAATCTTTTGTTGTGATAATCAAGGTGGGCCATTTCCAGCAGTTGACAAGACCGTCTGAGGAACAGCGGGTGCTGGCGGGGGGATAAACATGGGGAAATAGTTTTATTTTCTGTAATGACCCATCCACTCCCAGGCTATATTCAAGCCTAAATTAATTGTATCCAGTTTGCAAATTAATTCCAATTCAGCAGTCTCTCACTGGAGTCTGTTTTTGAAGTTTTTTTTTGTTGAAGACTTGCCACTTTTAGGTCTGTAATCGAGTGACCAAAGAGATTGAAGTGTTCTCCCACCCAGTTTTTGAATGTTATAATTCTTGACATCTGATTTGTGTCCATTTATTCTTTTACATAGAGACTGTCCAGTTTGGCCAATGTACATGGCAGAGGGGCATTGCTGGCACATGATGGCATATATCACGTTGGTAGATGTGCAGGTGAACGAGCCTCTGATAGTGTGGCTGATGTGATTAGGCCCTATGATGGTGTCCCCTGGATAGATATGTGGACACAGTTAGCAACGAGCTTTGTTGCAAGGATAGGTTCCTGGGTTAGTGGTTCTGTGGTGTGGTGTGTAGTTGCTGGTGAGTATTTGCTTCAGGTTGTGGGCCTGTCTGTAAGCAAGGACTGGCCTGTCTCCCAAGATCTGTGAGAGTGATGGGTCATTCTTAAAGATAGGTTGTAGATCCTTGATGATGCGTTGGAGAGGTTTTAGTTGGGGGCTGAAGGTGATGGCTAGTGGTGTTCTGTTATTTTCTTTGTTGGGCCTGTCCTGTAGTAGGTAACTTCTGGGTACTCTTCTGGCTCTGTCAATCTGTTTCTTCCCTTCAGCAGGTTGGTATTGTAGTTGTAAGAATGCTTGATAGAGATCTTGAAGGTGTTTGTCTCTGTGTGAGGGGTTGGAGGAAATGCAGTTGTATCGTAGAGCTTGGCTGTAGACAATGGATTGTGTGGTGTGGTCTGGGTGAAAGCTGGAGGCATGTAGGTAGGAATAGCGGTCAGTAGGTTTCCGGTATAGGGTGGTGTTTATGTGACCATCCCTTCTTAGCACCGTAGTGTCCAGGAAGTAGATCCGTTGTGCGGACTGGTCCAGGCTGAGGTTGATGGTGGGATGGAAATTGTTGAAATCATGGTGGAATTCCTCAAGGGCTTCTTTTCCATGGGTCCAGATGTTGAAGATGTCATCAATGTAGCGCAAGTAGAGTAGGGGCATTAGGGGACGAGAGCTGAGGAAGCATTGTTCTAAGTCAGCCATAAAAATGTTGGCATACTCTCAGGCCATGCGGATACCCATGGCAGTGCCGCTGATTTGAAGGTATACATTGTCCCAAAGTGAAATAGTTATAGGTGAGGACAAAGTCACAAAGTTCAGCCACCAGGTTTGCCATGACATTATCGGTGATACTGTTCCTGATGGCTTGTAGTCCATCTTTGTGTGGAATGTTGGTGTAGAGGGCTTCTACATCCATGGTGGCCAGGATGGCCTTTTCTGGAAGATCACCGATGGATTGTAGTTTCCCCAGGATGTCGGTGGTGTCTCGAAGATAGCTGGGAGTGCTGGTAGCGTAGGGCCTGGGGAAGAGGTGGATTCTCTGTTTCCTGGTATCCTCCCATCACAACTGGTTATCATTCTGGAAGGTGCCATGGCACCTTTTTGTGAATGACAAGCAATTGGGCTTAATATGGTGGTAAGCGTGTGAAATGTCATAGCCAGTGAAATAGAGGCCGGATTAGGAGATCAAATAGTTTCACAATCTATGTCTGTGTGGAAAACCCAGTGTGGGGTGAGGAATAGACTCTGCTGTTTTATTGGGTGGCCTGCTCGCTCCCCAGAATCAATAATGAGCAAGTGGGGAGATCCAGGGTGCAGCTCAAACATCCAGCTGGGCTGGCCAGGGGCAGACATCAGGCCTGCAAGGGAAAGGTGAGTGTGGCAGTGACTTCACAAAGGCCTTTGGCAGGAACTCAGCCTATTGGGCAAAGATGATGAGGCGGGTGTGACCCCACAGAGCTCCCTTGACAACAGCCCAGCAGGACAGGGGTGCGGGGCAGGGGGAACCTCGGAGACCCCTGTAGCCTTGCTGCAGCAAGCCTCCATCTCGCGGTCTCTCAGTGGGGACCAAGAGACGGTTGGTGTGGCGGAGATTCTCGGGATTATTTTTATGACTGTATTGATTGTGTGGAAAGAAGTCGTCATCTGTGTAGAAGGTAAGAAAAAATATAGGCTCTAAGTAGAAGATGGGGGACCCTATCCTAGCAGATTCAAAGGCATCCCCACCCTCCCAGTGAAAAAGTTTTTCCTAATATCCAAGCCTTCCACACTGCAACTTGAGATCATTGCTCCTTGTTCTGTCATCTGCCAGCTCTGTGAATTTCATGAGAATCAATCTTTCATTAGGAAAATAATTCAAAAATACAAAGACAAAAAATGTGAATTGAAATCTATCCATCCTGATCTTCAGTGTCTGGGGGGTGTGGGCCTCGGAGGCCAGACTGAGACCCTCATTGGCGAGGGACACCCAGGAAGCCAGTAAAAAAATTCCAGTCCTCTTTGCAACCAAGCCTCCATAATCCAAGGAACACCTGAGGGCTGCGGGAGATAGAGGAGTGCTGAGAATGTCTAACTCATGATTGAAAATACAGAGATGTGTTATTGGCTTTGGATGGGGGACAAGCATCAAATCCGTTGGGGTTCTTGCCCCAAACAACAATCACCCATTGTCCTTTAGAGCACAAGGGCTCTAACACGCCTGACGTGCTCAAATCTCTTGCCTGCTAGGACTTAGAGAATTTTCTCCATCTCCATGATAGAGAGGAAAAGAGAAAAGAAGTGACCTCTCTTTGGTCACAAACCACGGTCATGCTGGAGCTAGAAAGAGAAGCATAAGAAAAACGTTGTATGAAAATGTTTTGCATTTAAAACTGATTTCTTAAACAAAGGAAATTTGAAGTTTGGTTAGTGAACTAAAATGATACGTTCTGGTTTTCACATGTTTCTAGATTTATGAACTAGTATATCCATCCCCTCACACCTAGTTTTTATCCATAGATTGAGGGAGGAAAAGAAGTTTGCCTGTTTTGTGAACTCTCAATGGCTTTCTTGAATTTCAACGAATGAGTCGTTGAACTGAACTCTTTGAATAAACTGAAAAGAAGACAATAGTTTCTGCACCTTCCAAGGAAGCTATTGCTGTCCAAAGCTGGCTTAGCATTTCAGCTAACTTTGCTTCCAGGGCTTTAGCTATCAATTCAGTGGTGTGACGCTCTCAAAAACTTGGCAGTGAACATGTTCGATTTCATGTTATTTTTTCCTCTTCTATTTAAATTATTGAAGAGATTTTCATAAATTTTGTCATTAATTTAAAATAGATGATTTTTTTGGTCAAGCTGGGCCTTACAAATCTCTAAGGATGAAGATTCCACCACCTCCATAGGTCACACTCAGGGCCAGGGAGACTGGGAATAGAAGAAAATCACCAGTGAAAGCCAGGAGTCCAGATTCCCACCCCCCTGCCTCAGTCACAATAACAAGTCACACTCAGAGCTATGGAGACTCGGAATCGAGTCCC
Organism: Lepidochelys kempii; assembly: GCF_965140285.1. Lineage (NCBI taxonomy): Eukaryota > Metazoa > Chordata > Testudines > Cheloniidae > Lepidochelys > Lepidochelys kempii. The sequence continues at coordinate 7,617,688 of NC_136385.1, forward strand.
GCTGGCACTTCGCAGCTCTGGAAGGGACTGTTCCTCTTGTGTTTAGTGCGGGAGCCTGGACAAAGGCTCCATCCCCGGCTCTATCCCTGACTCCCTCGGCAACCATGAGGCAGTGGCTTCTCCTGCCCAGGCCTCTGTTTCCCTCACTGGGGCTGGGGACACTCCCCTACAGCCCTTGGGTCATCACGCTTCAGGAATGTGCTTGAGATACGAGGAGACCTGGAGATGGGAGGTGTGCTGCTGGCCATAGGTCAGTGTTGTAAACCCCCGGTTGCTAGGCTGAGTTTATCCATCCCCTGACAATAAAACGTCATCTTGTTTTCACAGCCACTTTCGATCTGCAGGCTTCTACTCCCTGCTCTGCTGGCAGAGCATTGGGCAGCACCCTTTCCAGCCCACCTTGGTGCAGGAGATCAAGGAGGAGGGCAAGAGACTAGGCCTCGGTGAGTATCTGCCATCCAGCGCTTTCCCATCTAGAGCAAGTGAGTGGAGTTCTCCAGAGCCATCCCCAGTGTGGTGGGAATGGGCCAGCAAGAGGGCTCCCAGGCCTTCCCTTGCAGGAGATTGTTCCCCACGTCGAGAGTCTTTGGGGAGGGCAGAACCTGCCAGGTGCTGAACACCCACAACCGCAATCAGTGAAATCAGTGGGTACTGAGGGCGACTCCTCCCTCCCAGCATTGGCACCTTGTGAACTTTCGCTGGGGACTGTCCGGGTGCTGCTCTTTCCCTGGCCTGGGAGGGAGCGGGACCTTCTGGGGTGGAGGGAGCTGCTTGTCCAAACTAACAGAGAGCCCCACTGCTCTGAAAGGACGAGACTCCCCTGGTGTCACAGGGCCCCAGGGGTGAGGGGGAACGTTGGGAGCAGCCTGTGCTGTGAGCTGCTGCCAGTGGGTGTGGACGGCAGCCCCCATGCTCTGGGGTGGGGTGTGTGGTGAGGAGAAATTGCCTCAGCGGAGGGGAGGTGGATGGAGGAACAGGCAGGCACATTAATGAGAGGCTGCCTTGAACCCAGACTCATGGCTGCTCCCCACTCATTCCCAGGATGCAGCGGCTGAGGCGGATGCTGAGGAGGAAGGCCGGGCTGGTGGCTCCCGAGCCGGTAGGGAGCAGCGTCCGGCTTTCCCAGGAGGAGAGCGGCCCCTCTGTCCCCGCGGGCGGGGAAGAGGCCAGTGGCCAGGCGAGGAGGAGGAGCTCCCTGGCTTTCTGGAGGAGGAGGAAGACACCAGCTCCCTTAGCATGCCCTGAGGCCCCTTCTGGTCCCAAATGGAGGTGGCCCAGGGTGATGCTATGTAGGAGGGACCCAAGAGAGGGTGGGAGCCTGGGAAGGTGGCTCTGCAGCTTCCTTCACAGGAAGCGGAGGAGCCAGGAGCCGCACCCCAGTGCCCAACCGGAGCCATCCACCAGCCTGGCCACTGAGGAGTCCCCAGCCAGCCCAGAGCAGGAGCTGGGCGACTCTGGCACGGGGACCAGCAGCTCCTCCTTCTCCCGAGGGGCCAGCAGCCCCTCCGTAGGGTCTGAGAGCCCTGAGGCTGAAGTCTCCCTCTGTGCAGGTGAGGGGAGACCCACGGGACAGGGGGGAGGACAGGGGCAGCGGGGGACTAGTAACACCCTGTCAAGGTTTCTTCCCTACTCTGAACTTTATGGTACAGAGGTAGGGACCTGCATGAAAGACCCCTAAGCTTATTTTTACCAGCTTAGGTTAAAAAAAACTTTCCCAAGGTATAAACTTTGCCTTGTCCTTGAACAGTCTGCTGCCACCACAAAGCATTTTAAACAAAGAACAGGGAAAGAGACCACTTGGAGACGTTTTCCCCCAAAATATTTCCCCCAGCCCTACACCCCCTTTTCTGGGGAAGGCTTCATAATAATTTTTACCAATTGGTAAAGGTGAACACAGACCCAAAGTCTTGGATTTTAAGAACAATGAAAAATTAATTAGGTGTTTAAAAGACGAATTTTAATTAAAGAAAAGAGAAAAGAATCACCTATATAAAGTTAGGATGGTAAATACCTTACAGGGTAATTAGATTTAAAACAGAGAATTTCTTGAGGCAAAACCTTAAGTTACAAAAAGACACAAAAACAGGAATATACATTTCCTTCAAAGTTAGTAACAGCCCGTTTGTTGAGCCATTTATGAAACAGATTTGTTATTTGGTTTACATAAGCCACATTAGTTCAGGCCTTTTTTAAGGGTTTGAAATTTTACTTTGTACGTTTTAGGTGTAACTTGAAATTGGCGATTTGGCTGTATTGCGCAACAAATGGCCTGTAATATCTGGCCAAGCCTAAGAAGGATTGGACCAGTTTTTTTTTTTTTTTTACTTTGGGACAGGCCACTTTTGGATAGCATTCACTTTGGCCTGTAGGGGGTTGATAGTTTCTTGACCCACCTGATGTTCAAGGTAAGCTACTCTGTTTAGGCCTATTTGACACTTTTTAGTCTTAACAGTTAGTTTTGCCTCCCTTATGCGCTTGAAGACTTTTTGTAGGTGTTCCAGGTGTTTTGCCCAGGATTCCAAAAATATGGCCACATCATCAAGGTCTGTGACTGCACATTTTTCCAATTCCGCTAGGAGACCATCTACAAGTTTTTGGAAGGTGGCGGGTGCATTCTGCAGCCTGAAAGAGAGCACATTAAATTCATACAGCCCGACATGTGTGATGAAGGCGGACATTTTCTTGGCGGTTTTATTTAGCGGTACCTGCCAGTACCCCTGGGTTAAGTCCAAGATAGGGATGAACTGGGCCCGTCCCAGTTTCTTCACTAGTTTATTTGTTCGTGGCATTGGATAGTTGTTTGGGAGCGTTACAGCATTCAGCTTATGGTAGTCCATGCAAAAACCTATTTCCCCATTTGGGTTGGGAACTAGAACCACTGGAGATGCCCATGCACTGCCAGAGGGGCAGATTTCACCCATTTGTAGCATATCCTGGATCTTCCATTCTATAGCAGTTTTAGCTTGAGGAGACACCCGGTAAGGTCGGGCTCTAATTGGGTGAGCATTACCTGTGTCAATGGAGTTGTATGCCCGTTCAGTCAGTCCTGGGTGGCTGAGAACGTCGGCGTGTAGCTAGTGCACAGCTCCTTGATTTGCTGTCGCTGCATATGCCCAAGGGTCATGGAGAGGTTTACCTTTTCCACACCACCAGCACTTTTTCCTTTGTAGTAGACACCTTTAGGCCACTCAGCGTTATCTCCTCCCTGGGCTGTAAACTGACAAATCTTTAATTCTTTGGAATAAAAGGGCTTTAGAGAATTAATATGGTACACCTTAGGCTTTCGGTTGGAGGTGGGGAATGCTATGAGAAAATTAACAGCTCCCAGGAGCTCTTGGACCATTAATGGCCCTTCCCACAACGCTTTTATTCTGTGGGCCTAGAGTGCCTTCAAGACCATGACCTGGTCCCCTACACTGAAGGAATGCTTTCTGGCATGTTTATCATACCAGGCTTTTGGCTCTTTTTGAGCATCCTGTAGGTTTTCTTTGGCAAGGGCTAAAGAGGTTTGGCAGGTGTTTTGCAGGTTAGTTACAAAGTTCAGAATGTTAGTTCCTGGAGAAGGTGTAAACCCCTCCCATTGCTGCTTTACCAACTGTAATGGCCCCTTAACCTTGTGGCCATATACAAGTTCAAATGGTGAAAACCCTAAACTGGGATGTGGTACAGCTTTTTAGTCAAAAAGCAACTGCTGCAACACTAGGTCCCAATTATTGGAGTGCTTATTTACAAATGTACATATTATGGCTTCCAAAGTTTCATTAAACTTCTCCACCAGGCCATTTGTTTGATGGTGGTAAGGAGTGGCAACCAAGTGGTTCACCCCATGAGCTTCCCAAAGGCATTCCATAGTTCCTGCCAGGAAATTAGTTCCTGCATCTGTAAGGATGTCGGAGGGCCAACTTACACTGGCAAAAATGTCTGCTAGTGCCTGGCACACACTTTTAGCCCTGGTGTTGCTTACAGCTACTGCTTCTGGCCATGGGGTGGCAAAATCCATGAAAGTCAGTATGTACTGCTTTCCTCTGGCTGTCTTTTTTGGAAAAGGAGCCAGAATATTTACAGCTACTTGCTGAAATGGAACCTCAATGATGGGGAGTGGCTGGAGAGGGGCTTTGACCTGGTCTTGGGGTTTTCCCACTCTGTGGCACACCTCTCAAGGCCGGACATAGGTAGAAACATTCTTGCCCATTCCCTCCCAGTGGAACGACTTTCCCAAATGGTTTTTGGTTCTGTTCACCCCAGCATGGCCACTAGGATGATCATGGGCTAAGCTTAATAGCATTACCTGGTACTTAGTTGGAACTACCAACTGTCTCTGAGGATGCCAGTTTTCCTCGTATCCACCAGAAAGAGTTTGCTTGTATAAAAGTCCTTTTTTTACAACAAACCTGGATTGATTCGAAGAGCTGAGAGGCGGTGGGTTGTTCCGTGCCGCCGTCCAAGCTCTCTGGAGGCTTTGATCTGCTTTCTGTTCGGTCTGGAACTGTTCCCTTGATGCTGGAGACATCAATTCCTGATTGGATTGTGGACCTGGGCTTGGTCCCTCTGGAAGCGATGCAGGTGATGGGGCTGTTTTAGTTGACTGTGAACCGCTCTTGGCTGGTGCACTATGTTGGGGTTTAGGCTCTGGCTGAGCCTCTTGTGTGGGGTTATCTGCTGTTGCCAGTGCAGGTTGGGTGGGGCCCTCTGGTGTTGGGGTTGCAAGTACTGGATTCAGTGCTGGCAATGGGTCTGGTGCTGTTTTTTTTTGCCGGTTCCAGTTCTGGGACTGGCTCTGTCTGGGTCTCTGTGACTGGATTCACTACTGCTGTTGCAGACGTTTGTATGGGGTCTGGTTCCAATATCTTTGAGTGCGTCCTGGTAGAAGTCTCCGAAATAGAGCTAGGTGTGACAGCTTGCTTAGCCTGTCTGCGGGTGACCATTCCCAACTTCTTGGCTAGCTTCACATGATTGGCCAAGTCTTCCCTCAACAGCATGGGGATGGGATAATTATCATAGACTGCAAAAGTCCACGTTCCTGACAAGCCCTTGTAGCGAACAGACAACTTGTCTGTAAGCAAGTCAAAACAGTTGGCCTTGAAGGGTTGAATTGTCACTTGGACCTCTGGGTCAATTAAATTGGGGTCCACTAAGGAAGCCTGGATAGCCAATACTCCGGTGTCCCTCCATTTTGTGACCTTCTTCCTGCCCACACTCACAGTTTCCCTCCACTCTGAGGGTGTCTGGGAGGCGATCTGGGCCTGAGGACCTCTGGTGTGATTTTGGTGCAATGAACTATAATTTCCAGGGGTTCTTGGGGCAGTTGGGCTTGACATGTCCCGGCTTGTTACATTTAAAACTTTGCCCAGCTGACTGGTCACTGGGGCGAGGTGGGTTGCTGGAGAACGGTGTGGTGGGACAACAAGGTGTCTGGAGTGTTCCTTGGGGTGTAGTTGGGGCCTTGGGCTGCCCCGGGTAGTAGGATGTGGTCTGAGGGTGTCCCTTCTGGTATCCGCTCCAACTGTGACCAGGGTTGTTCCTCTCTCCTCCCTCCACCCGTTTTGTTCCGGTTTGCCCCGCCTCTCTGGCAGTCTGGGACTGCTTGTATAGATCAGCATAAAAAGCAAGACTTCCTGCTGAGTCCATTTTTTTATCCCATAAACACTGCTTTCTATCATCCTTGGACATATTCAGGAATTGCTCCTGTATTATCAAATCCCGTATTCCTCCAAAGCTAGTTACATGCTGTCCATTGAGCCATTTCTCAAACAGATCTGTTCTCTGGTTTACATAAGCCACATTACTTAGTCCAGGTCCTCTCTTAAGGGCTTTCACTTTTACTCTGTAAGTTTCAGGTGTAACTTGAAAGTGTTTTAAAACCAAACCCTTGGATTTATTATAGTTCGAAGCCTCCTCAATCACCATCTTATTGAATATGTCCAGAGCTCTTCCAGGCAATCTTGCGGCCGATCTGGTCATCTTGTGAGCTTCAGGGATTTGATGGAGTGTGCAAAGTCTCTCAAAGGTGAGAAAATATTCAGCAATATCACTGGATTCATTATACTGTGGACATAGTGTAATGGATTGTTGGGGAAGGATTTGTGGATTGTTGGGGAAGGATTGTTCGGGTTATTTGGTATATTCTGCCGAGCCTTTGCCTTCTCCATCTCCACTGTATGCTTCCTCTCTTTTTCCTTCTTCTCCTCTGCATGCTTCTTTTCTTTTTTCCTCTCCTCCATTTCTTTTTCCTTTGCCTCCATTTCTTTTTTTGCCTTCATTTTCTCTGCCTGAGTTCGACCCATCTTTTATGTTCCTTTTGTTTTTCCTCAGCCTCAAATCTGGCTAATTGCAGCTTCTGTTGAACATGGCATTCTGTCCTCCTAACCTCTCTGTTTTTAACTCACTTTACACCCAAGAGTTAGAAATAAAGCAAAAAACCCAAAAACCCTGACTTGTAAAATTTTGCTGTGCTGTAACCCGATACCTTTTTTCTTTGATAGCTGTTCTCAGCCGACAGAAAACTCCTTTTGTTATGCCTGCTGCTCTGTCCCCCAGACAGAGAGACAAAATCTACAGCTGCAATCACCTTTTACAAAACCTTTTAAAATCCTGCTGTGCTTCTGGTCCAAAATGATCCCACCACTGCCACCATGTCAAGGTTCCTTCCCCACTCTGAACTTTAGGGTACAGATGTGGGGACCTGCATGAAAGACCCCCTAAGCTTGTTTTTACCAGTTTAGGTTAGAAACTTCCCCAAGGTACAAACTTTGCCTTGTCCTTGAACAGTATGCTGCCACCACCAAGCATTTTAAACAAAGAACAGGGAAAGAGACCACTTGGAGACATCTTCCCTCAAAATATCCCCCAAGGCTCTACACCCCCTTTCCTGCAAAGGCTTAATAATAATCCTCACCAATTGGTACAGGTGAACCGAGACCCAAGCCCTTGGTTCTTAAGAACAATGAAAAATTAGTTAGTTTTTTAAAAGAAGATTTTAATAAAAGTAAAGGTAAAAGAATTATCTCTGTAAAATCAGGATGGTAAATACCTTACAGGATCATCAGATTTATAACACAGAGAATCCCTCTAGGCAAAACCTTAAGATACAAAAAGACACAAAAACAGGAATATACATTCCCTCCAACACAGCTTATTTTACCAGCCATTAAACAAAAGCAAATCTAACACATTTGCTAGTTAGATTACTTACTAACTTAACAGGAGTTGGAAGGCTTGCATTTCTGACTTGTCCCCAGCAAAAGCATTACACAGACAGACAAAACCCTTGATTAGTCCCCCGCCCCCCTCCAGATTTGAAAGTATTTTGTTCCCTCATTGGTCATTTTGGGTCAGGTGCTAGCGAGGTTATCTTAGCTTCTTAACCCTTTAGAGGTGAAAGGGTTTTGCCTCTGGCCAGGAGGGATTTTATAGCACTGTATACACAAAGGTGGTTACCCTTCCCTTGATCTTTATGACACACCCTGTGCCCATTGGCTCACCAAGGCGCCAGGACTGAGCCACGGGAGCCCCACTGACACCAGTGGGAGTGGCCCAGCCACACTCCATGGCAGGAGATGCTGGGCAGAGTTGGGGGAACTCCAGCCTCCCCTGATAATGTTGGGTGGGGGCTGATGGCCACGGGGCCCTGAGGCTGATGGGGCTGAGGTCATCTCTGGGAAGGGCAGGGTGGGGACCTTGATGCCATGGGGTTCCTTGTTGAGGATGGGGGACATTGAGCCATTTCTCTACCCTGCATTCTCACAGCAGTAGCATAAATGATGCTTTTCTCCTTCTCTCCCTGGTGCAGAGACCCTCAGTGCCCAGCTGGAGGAGGAGGAGGAGGAGGATGATGATGTGTCCCCTGAACAAGACACCATCAGGGTCATCCAGCAGCACCTCCAGGGCAGAGTTGAGGTACAAAAATCTTCCAGCTGCACTGCCCCCAAGTCTGTCCTGCCCCTTGTTCCATCCCCACCCACATTCGGGGTCTTGTCCCAGAGAATCCATCACCCGCAATGGGGGGCACTTCTCCCCTGTTACCTGGCACCCCAAAGTGGGGGTGTTCATCTCATGCAGGCCAAGGTGTCCGCTCCCCGCAGACACTGCCCCAGTTACAACCCTAGTCTGTGCAGGGTGACACTGGTTTTGGGAAGAGGGGCGGCTTTCCCTGTCCAACTCCAGGGAGGTCCTGAGACCTGGAGCTTTTGTAGGTGGGGTGGGGAGGTCCCTACCTGACCATCTCTCTCTCTCTCTCCCACAACCCCATTCTTAGTGGGTGGAGGACAGGGCCAAACAGCTCCGCTTCCTCCACGCTGTCCCACGTCTGTGCTTGTCGGCACAGCAGCAGGGGTGGGACACTCTGGAGCCGCACTTCTCCAAAGCGGCCCTCGTGGAGAGCATTGCGGTGAGTGGGACCCCGTGCTCGGCTCCTGGGGTGAGGGAGCCCAACATGGGAGGAAGAGTTAGTGGGGCTGGAGGGGGAAGCAGAGGACAGGGCTTCCTGGGGATGAGGACTGGGGAGCAGGGAAAGAGGAAATTCTGACACTGATGGGGAACTGGCAGTGGGGAAACTGTAAGGCCGGAGGGGCAGCTGAGGCTGAGGGGAGGGAAGAATTGGGTGGGAGAGGAGGAAGGAAAGAGTAAGTTTGATGGATGGGAGGAATGGGGAGGCCAGCTGGTTGGGGGTGGGGGTGACACTGACTGTTTCTGCAGAGCACTTTGGCCTCCTCCCTGGGAAGCGCCTGTGGGTCGACAGGGCCTGAATCTCACATGCAATTTTATCTCCTTGGGGTCTCTCAGGAGCTGATTGAAGATCTGCCCATGGTGTCTGAGCCGAGTTCCATCGTCTCCAGCTCCATGGCCGCAGTTTGCAGCCTCAGGTACCAGGACCCTCCCATCCAGCTGCTCTAACCCTGGTGCAGATCCTCTCAGGCCTAGATTAACCCCAGCCGTGTCTGTTTGCATCCCCCAGCAGAGGAGTTGGGAACATCCCCTCTTTCCTGGCTGGGGGTGATTTCACTCCCGTAACGTTACAGTGGCCATAGGGAGGGATCATTGCAGGGGAGGAGGGTCATGTGCATGACACTGCCAGCGCCACTCCGGTGCTGCCAAGCACAACACGGGCTCCTCTTTCCCTCCAGCAAACTGAAGCCACCACTTGCCCTGGAGCTGGAGTCACGCCTCCTGCGGGCTCTACAATACACCATTTTCACCATGGGCACGGGGCAGGACACCACCCACTTCCAGGTAGGTCATGATCCTACTTCTCTGTCCCAGGAGCAGGAGCGGCCTCTGGTCCCTGCCCCCTCGGTTTGATGGAGCTGCTGAGAATAGGGGAGGGGTGAGCAGAGCGGGGGGCAAGCCCGGGCAGGGCGTGTGGGGTGGGGGGGATGACACAAACTTGAAGGGAGGGCCCCTTCCCGCCAGTGAGGATTGCGTTACCCCTCTGTGGCTGATCCCAGCCTTCCCTCTTCTCCTCATTGTGTGCTCTGCTGCCTGGACTTTCCCAGGGATCCTACCTCCCACCCATTGCGGTTTGGCTTTTCCATATTCTGCTGGGTACCAGGCCCTGCGCAGAGAACTGCTAAGGGCAAGGATTGAAGAGCCAGCAGGCATCCAGCCATGAACTCTTTTTAAGTGTCCCTGCAGTGATGTGAATGGCAGAGGCCAGGATGTACCTTTTGGGTCTGGCCAGGGCTCCCCAGAGAACCCTCCTGGTCCCCTGAGAGGGGTAGCCCCATGTCCCATGACTGACGGGCGCTCCCTCTTCTTGCAGGCTCTCAAGGTTCCTTCCCCACTCTGAACTCTAGGGTACAGTTGTGGGGACCTGCATGAAAACCTCCTAAGCTTACTTTTACCAGCTGAGGTTAAAACTTCCCCAAGGTACAAAGTATTTTACCCTTTGCCCTTGGATTTCCACTACCACCACCAAACTTTATCTGGGTTTACTGGGAAAACAAAGTTTGGACACGCCTTTCCACCCAAAATCCTCCCAACCCTTGCACCCCACTTCCTGGGGAAGGTTTGGTAAAAATCCTCACCAATGTGCATAGGTGACCACAGACCCAAGCCCTTGGATCTTAGAAGAATGAAAAAGTATTCAGTTTCCTTACAAGAAGACTTTTAATAGAAGTAAAAAGAAAAGAATTACCTCTGTAAAATCAGGATGGTAAATACCTTACAGGTTAATTAGATTCAAAACATAGAGAATCCCTCTAGGTAAAACCTTAAGTTACAAAAAAGACACACAGACAGGAATATTCTTTCTATTCAGCAAAGCTCTTTTCTCAGCCATTTCAAGAAATCATAATCTAACACCCACCTAGCTAGATTACTTACTAAGTTCTAAGACTCCATTCCTGTTCTGTCTCCGGCAAAAGCATCACACAGACAGACACAGACCCTTTGTTTTTCTCCCTCCTCCCAGCTTTTGAAAGTATCTTGTCTCCTCATTGGTCATTTTGGTCAGGTGCCAGAGAGGTTACCTTTAGCTTCTGAACCCTTTACAGGTGAGAGGATTTTTCCTCTGGCCAGGAGGGATTTTAAAGGGGTTTACCCTTGCCTTTATATTTATGACACAGGCTCTGCACAACACCTACTTAGAGAGCCTGGACACCATGCTCGGGGGCCTGCTGGCAGAGACCCCCACCACGGACAAGCTGCAGCACCTCTTGGAGGTGAGCAGAATGGGAGAGTCTGGGGGGGAATTTCCCATGAACCCCGTGGGAGGGCTGCAAAGAGGAGACTAGAAGAACCATGTTTCCATTGTGTCCTCCCAGCTTGGACCCAGATGGCCACGCTTTCCCAGAGCCATCAGTGCAGTTGAATGCTGGGACCCTTCCGCCATCCGGGGTAGTGGTGGCGGGGAAGGGGCGGGGGCAGAGGGAAGGAGCTGGGACTGTCAGCCAGAGCTCTGCATGGTTCCATTGAGCACTAACAGTGAGCACCAGGCCTGGCTGGGGACTGACAGACTGAAACCCCTGTGCGACCTGGGACACAGGCCTCTGAGAAAAGTTACTGGCTCCTTTCTCGGGAGACCCTGAGATACAGGAGAAGACTGAGGGAATCAGCTCTTCTGTCATAGGACACGGCAGTTCCTGGAGTGATTGTCCCCATGGCCCGTCCATCCATCCTACCAAGGCCTGTGGAGCTGGGGTCTGGGGGCACAGGGCATGTGCCTCGATCCTGATGGGCTGTTGATGGATCAGGGGTTCAGAGCAAATAGACCAGCCCCAAGGCTGAGCTTTGTCCCAGGCTGGAGAGACAGTGACAGCTTGTGCCCAGCAAGATGTGGGCAGTGTCATGAACCCCCACATGAGGAGTCAGATATTCCACCCTGAGCACAAGTTCTCTGCCCCATGTGGAGCGGGAGAGGCTCATTTGTAGAGCATGTAAGCCTGCCGGCTGACTGTCCCCTGCCTTCTTCTCCCGCAGCACCTCCATTTCTGGCTCGACTCCAGAAACACCCAGGAGAGAGCTAGGGCCATACGGAGCAGCGCTGCCCTGCTCCGATTTGCCACCTCCCTCTCCGGATTTGACGTAAGTGACCTTTGACCCCAGCATCCTGCAGAGCCAGGGCTTGAGTCAAATTCCTCATCCCCTGGTTAAGTGGTCCCCCCTGGCTCCGTAAGGGACTGCGCCATTCCATAGGCCACTGGCTGGCAGGGTCGTGCCTGGCCTCAGTGCCCTTGTTACTCTGGAGAAGCCTGGCAGCTAGTGCTCATAGAGGGCCCAGGCCGTGGGTCCCTTTGCTCCAAGCTCCCTTGGGGGCAGAGAGAAAGAGGGCTCTAGTTCCTCTCCCTCAGTGCCTCCTACAGATGGATGGGAGCAGAGCTCTAGCCCCGGGGAGCTGGGGAGCTGAAGGCAGAATGTTGATGGATTCCCCCCTTCTCCTCCTCCACCAGACCTCCTCCGATTTCCCCAAGGCGGGCAACTTTGTGCTGCGGCTGGGTCTCTACCTCTCTGACCCAGCCGATGACATCAGCCGGCAAGCCAGGGCTGGGATCTATTGGCTGCAGAGGCTCCTGCTGCAGAGGAGGGGTAAGAAACTCAGCTGGGCAATGGGACCCCATAGAAATGAGTCCCTTGGAGACTAGCTCCAGCTGGCCATTGGGACACCAATAGAACTAAGGCCTCTGCTCTTAGACCAACTGCAGGAGGGCAGAGGGACCCCAATGGAAAGAAGGCCCCTGTTTTGGGCCCCCCACTTACTGGCCAAGGGACCCTACAGAAAGAAGCTCCCTCCTCTGAGACTGACCCCAGCTTAGCTGATGACTCACACTCATCTCCCTAATTCAGGGAGAGAGGAAGGGGACGAAGATGCCAGGGAAATTGGCTGCTTTACCTCATAGCCTGGCTCTGTCCCCCAGTCCAGAGAAATCAGCCCCCCCAGGGGGCTGCCAGCTGGTGAGGGGACAGGAACGGACCTATTGAGACACATGGAGGGAAAGAGCCCATCATGAAGGCAGGGGCAGGGACCCCAGGGGATGGACACAAAGCTTGTAGAGTGTCACCAGTTGGGTAGCTAGGGCCAGATCCTGAAGTCAGTGGCTGTGGGGCGTTTTCAGCATTAGCAGCCACCATTAACAGGCACCCATGCCCAGAGCACAAGGACCGTAAGGGTCACCTGATTACTGTGATGAATGAGACAAATCCCCCTTCAGGTACTAAAGCACCTGGTGGGGACCCTGCCAGTCCATTGGGCCGTGGATGCCATGAGAACCCCAGCCAGTGTTCACCCAGCAAAGGGAAGAGAAGGAAACAGGCATTAAAGCCAGATGCCAAACCTCCCCAATGGGTGTGTCTTTCTCCCCCAGGGCTGAACATCAGAGAGGAGAGCGATCTGTGGTGTCGGGACGGGCTCCAAGACACCGAGCGCCTGGCGTACAGAAACATGGCCAGGGTGGGGGAGGTAAGGACTCTCCGCCAGGGCATTGCAGTAGCTCAGGTGTGGAGCTGTCTCCCCCTGCAGTGAGTGTGTTCTGTAGGGGGAGGGATAGCTCAGTGGTTTGAGCATTGGCCTGCTAAACCTAGGGTTATGAGTTCAATCCTTGAGGGGGCCATTTAGGGACCTGGGACAAAAATCTGTTGGATGATTTAGTTGGGGATTGGTCCTGCTTTGAGCAGGGGGTTGGACTAGATGAACTCCTGAGGTCCCATCCAAACCTGATATTCTGTGATACTTATTTCCAGCAGACAGTGTTTGGCTGCAAGAGGCCGAGGAGCCTGGGCTGGACCCTTGCTAACGATCCAGGCTTGTGTGTGTTGCATGGATCCATGGTTACATGGCATAAAAGGGATCCTCTGGTGGGTTGAGTTAATGAAGGATTGTATCTCCAGGAATCTGGCTCTGCTCACTGTCTCCCTGGCTGACACCCTGGTGTCTGAGAGGTGAGCCCCTGGGTCAGTGAGTTGGGAAGCTCACACCAGCAATTGCTGGACCAGATCCTTGTTGGATTCCCTGCACCTCTGGAAGCACAGGCAGGGTGTGGGGTTTGCCGAGCACCAGGGCGAGCCAGGAAGCAGAACCTGCCCCTGCCCTGGGCCTTGTGTGAGGGACACTGAGCTCCTTTCCTGGGCTGAGTCACTGCAGCATATGTGATGCTCGTGGGATTGTTGGTGGGATGGGGAGCAGGAACAGAAGCAGATCGAAAAGGTCCCTAACCTCTAGCGGGTGAGCTGCAGAAAATAGCACTGCTGGGAGCAGTAGCGGGTCCTTTGTTGTCTTTGTGAGCTGGGTTCCAGACTGCGCCGACACGTTCCCAGCCTGTCATGGCACCTGTGGTGACTCCCGCTCCAGAAAGAGCTATTCCTCAGTGCCTGCAACCTCTTCCTGAAGGGGGCTCCTTGGTCCATGGGACCCCAAAAGTTGGCTGCACAAGGAGGACTCTTGTCCACCTTGTGAGATACTAGAGGGATTTGGAGCCTGGTTCTGGACAATTGACAAGGGCTCTGGTGCTGTTGGTTTTAGGTCTTTGGAGAGATCTTCACAGAAGGCCAGAAAAGATCTTTCCTCCAGGCAGCGCTTCTGGCCATACATGACCCCCAGCTCCGTGTCAGCCAGGCTGGGCTTGTGCTGACATATTCTATCCTGGGGGAAGCCGGCCAGCTGATCGGGAATGAGGTAACCAAAGAAGGATCAATTGGGGAGGGACACCCAGGGCCTTTCACCTCCAGGCCATTGACAGTCACTCCCATCCCATCCCCTTGCACTGACCCGGGCAGGTGCCATTGGTAGGTGTCAGCTTCTCCCCTGAGCAGCTCAAAGCAGAGCAGACCCAGCTTGGCTATTTCCTAACAGGTGTCACATCAACATGACACGCTGCTATTGCTCATGCTAGGGGCTGCCAACTCCCCCTGTGAGAGTTTCATACCCCTCCAGGCCTCAGGCTGGTTCCTAGGGCCCTAGTATTATGTTATCCCAGCCACCACCTGCTCTGGGAGAACTGGAGGAGTCAGTCAGCAGAGGCTGCTGAAGTGCCCCATTCCCCAGAGCTACTGTCCATGGCATCATCTTAATAACAGGGGGGGGGTCCCCTTGGGAAAGGTTTCCACCTCCTCTCACCCCATAGCACTGCTGTCCAGAGCCTTCCAGCCCCTCAGCTGGAGGGGGAGAGGGTGGATAAGGGGATTCTGGGGAGTGGAGCTTAATCCCTGGCTGGGTTGGGAGGTAGAATAGCTCTCACAGGGGGACTGAGAGGAAGGGGACAGGAGTTCATTCCACAGTGGTGGGAGTGGGGTTGGAGGTCACTCGAGAGGAGAAAAGAGTTCGTCTCGGAGGGTTGGGTGCGGGAATCTGTCCCTTGGATGTGGGGAGGGTTGGGGTGGAAATTTTGCTGGCTCCCAGTGCCGTTCATGCCCTTCATTGCCATGGGTGTCGGAGGCTCTGACCGATCCTTGTTCCCTTGCAGCAGGAGGACGTGACAGCAGCGATCATGGCGCACCTGTTCTACATCCGGTGCTTGCGCCAGGTGCCCAAAGCGCTGCAGGGGCTGTGCTCCGTGGGACAGCCTTGAAGGACCCCCCTTCCCATGCCCAGAAGCTCCCACTCCCTGCTGCAGGTACTGCTCTTTCCTGCTGGGCCTGGGGGAGAAGGGCTAGGGGGAGGGGCCATAAACCCCACAGCACTGAGAGAAACCCAGGCTGAGCATCTCGCTCTCACCACCCTGCCCCACCCTGACCCCTGGAGCTGGGGCCAGGCCAGATACGGTCCCTGCCCCCATGCCCAGAGGCCAGTTTCAGAAGCATCAGGCTTTCAGGGCCATGGGACTGGCCCAGAAATGGGAGCATCCGCAGAGCCAGGGTTTATCCTCAGTAATCATTGCATTCTGGGAGGGGTGGCCCGATGTGGAGCCCTCCCCTGTCGTCACTGCTCAGACCTCCCCATTGCCCATGTTACCCCGTCGCAGTGAATGTCTGACCATCCCCCACCTGGAGCCCAAGCCACACACATGGTATCTGAACCCTTCCCAGACAGGAATGAAACTCCCCCCTAACACCTTGGGGCAAGGAAGGATCCTCCCCATCTGGCAGGTGGGGACTGAGACACAGAAGAAGGGCTGCGATCCTGGTCACACACTCCTGGGGGTAGATCTGGGAACTGGAGTGGATCCCAGGCTAGTCCCTTTCCCCAAGAGGCAACTTCACTTTCTGCCCTTTATTCTCCCCTCCTGCTGGGGGGGCGGGTCTCTGAGTGTGAAATGAACCAGGAGGGGGATGGGGTCCTGGCACAATGCTTGGGTGGGAGCTCCCCTTGGCTTGGACCCCAGGGTCAGAGACATCTTTGTCATCTTGCTCTCCTTCTTTTATTCCTAGGAAGGGAGTCCCCCGATTAGGGGTCTCTAGGGATCCAGCTGGGCAGTGCCTAGGAGAACCTGTCAGTCATCCTGGTTCCCGCCTGCATGCACCACCCTGTCCTGCCCTGCCCTCCGGTTCTTCATTGTTGACTCTGGTTTGACCCTTGGCTCCGGTCTCTGATTATGACTTTGGCGTGACCCTTCTTGGCTCCAGATGTTGCCTGCCCACCTTGATTCCATATCTCCTTGCCCTTCTTTAGCCCCACTCCAGGCCCTCCACTGACCCGCTCCAGCATTGCCTTCTCCTCCTGATCTTCCCCAACCACTCGGACGTTGACTACCCGGCTTTGACCCTCGGCCTGTATCTGGACTCTGGCTTGACACTGACTTGGCTGATCTTTGCTCTCTGACTACCGGGCTATGACCTTTGGCATGGATTTAGACTCTGGCCCTGGTTCTGCTTCTGCTTTGTCGATGGACTCTGATCTCGGTTTTGACCCTGCTGTGTCCCTGGACCTTGATTCTAGGACCACTCTTAGCCTCGGCACAATCCTGCACCTTGCTGCGACCTGTGCTCCCACCCCTGGGCATCATTATCAGATGCAATACGTGACATTAGGTGGTGCAACTTTTTGGAGAAAAGCAGGATCTCCGCAAGTCAGTGGCCTGTATGCAACAGGGACACACCACACCAGGTGTGAACCAGGGCCTCACTACATGAGCCTGGCCCGATGATGTCCCTGCTGGAGCTGCACAATGGAAATGATTGAAAATGTTGGGGTTCCTTGAACCAGCCTCTGCCTCTGGACCTACTCCACCTTCTTGACTCGGACACCCGGCATTCCTGATCAATACCCGGATTACATGGATACCTTTGAAAGAAATGGGGACTTGTTGCCTCTGCACCAGGACTATGACTGCCCCCTTGACCTGCAACCTTGGTTGAAAGTTGCCTTCACCAGTATTTACACATTGGTGGAACCAGAATTAGTGGCTCTCCCTGCGTACAGGCTTGAAAACTGGTCCTAAGAGTTTATGAGCAAATTAGCGTTTCCCACGGGTGCCCAGGCCCTTTTGGGGAAGAAGAAATGTGGGACTCTACTATGTCTCTCTTTAGACAATCAGCCCCTGAAAAAAAGGATCATTTGGAACCATAACCCCCAGTTAGGAATCCCACAATTGTTTGCTCGCAGGAAATCTGCAAAGTTGTTCATCAAACTTCATCTGTGAGGATTTCCAATCTAACACTCATTTGGGCAGGGGACAAATGGAAGGCAGATTTCAATGCACACTATGGACATTTTAACTGTCAGACATGCCATTTGAGCTAACTAACGGTCCCCTGCCCTTGCAACACTTCATCAGTGATGTATTTGGGGCCATTGTGGATCTGCACAGTGTCATCTATTCAGGTGACAGACTTCTTTTTTTTTGGAGAACCAAGAGCAGCATGCCCACCACACCTGAACCTGGAGAGGTTTCGGCAGCATGGTCTCAGCACAGAATTGGAAAAGCGTAACTCCGGCCAACTCTCCACAGAGTTTTTGGGCTACATCCTCTCCCCGGAAAATGTTACGATTGATCCAAATAAGGTGGAAGCCATTCATAGATGGGACACCCGCTTTACTGCCGCTTTACTGCTGCTTCGGCCCAGGGTTCTCAGAGCCAATAACCCCCACGAGAGCTCTCCTCCACATAATGGCCATGTTTGTTTGGTCACCCAAGTTCCAAAAAGCCCACAAATAGCTCACAACTGCCTTCACTACTGCACCTATTTGGAGGCTCAGTGCTCATCCTGCAAGTAGATGCATCTACTATGACCACCAGGGCCTGCTTCATTAGCTGGTGCCAGATGTGGGCTGAAATTCAGACTTAGCTTGACTGATGTGACTTCTGCGCTTTCAGCAAGGCACCACGCACCAAACTCCTTGGCATTTCAGGCCTCTGGAGACCCTGCCCTGGCCATGGGCAGTCATTGCCAGGAATTTTACCGAATCAAATGGCCACATGATGGAACTGACTCTCATAGATCACCTGACCACGATGGCGTGCTTCATCCTCTTCTGAACATGTACCGTCGATTGATAGGACAGATCAGTTCCAAATTTGCAAAGGCCATTGAAACCTTTATTTTGCTAAATGTAGATTTCCCACTGATTTCATGTCATGCTACAAATGACCTCTCCGAAATTCCCAGCTATCGACCTGGGTCAACGAATCCATCACCTGCAAGAAGAATGAAGGGAGCCCCTTCAGGACACTTGGAAGGAGTTCAGATACTGTATGGACTGCTGATGACAAGAGGGAAGCCATTTGCTGAAGGGAGGTACAAAGTCCCTGGCACTGACCAAATCCCTAAGCTCTGTCCATGGCAGCAGTTCCTGGCCCATCCCCTTTGCTGACCTTCTGATAACATCTTCCTCCCCTGGGTCTAGGGAGCAAACTCTGGGTCCCTTCCCTCACTCTGGCACAATCTGTGCCCAGAGTGTCTGAGTCCCTCACCGAAAATGGGTCTCTCCTCCCTTCTCCTCCCTGTGGGGCGGGGGAGACTTGTACCCCCATTTTAAGGACAGGGAATGAAGGTGAGGAAGTGACGTCTCCAAGGTCACACCGAGCAATGTCGGGGAGAGCTGGGAACTGACTGGGTTCTACAGGAGTGCCCTCCCCAGAGGGGCAGCTTCACTTTCTGCCCTTCCTCCTCTCCTTCCCTCTTGACCCGTCTTTGAAGGGGGCTCTGAAAGGGAAATGAGCAAGGGTTTCCTCCCTGCTCTGTCTTCCAGGTTCTGGGATCTGTCCATGTCGCCAACAGCAATGCAGCCTGCAGCTGGCCCGGCTTGGGGAGCCATGGCCTCATCCTGTGAAATCGAGAAGTACTGGCTCTCAGGGATGCTTAGATGGAAAACCACACACCCCACCCGGAGGTAGGAGCCACCCATTCCCAGGTTGTCCTGAGGAGCCGCAATTCCTCCAGGAGCTGGGGAAGGGCACAGTGATCAGTTTATCAAAAGGTAGGGAAGGATCGTGTAAGAAGAAGGTCTAAGAGAGAAGGAGCATGAGCTACTCTCTGTATTTGGGCGTGGCAGGGATCAAGAGAAGGGACAGGGGCTGTTAGAGAGCAATGGTGAGGTACAAGGGGTGTCAGAGGTGGGGGCAAGGCCTGAAAAGTTCAGATACATTAGAACAATTGTGCCAGAGACTCACCGGTTGACGTGACTGAAAGCTCTGAACTTGGGTTGGCCAAAATCATCCTCCTCAGATGGGAACATCCCAAAAGTCTGTAGAAGCTTAGCCTCTGAGGTGAACGTTGTGGCCCCAACCTCTCTGCTCTGTACCTCACAGGATTCCCACTGGCTGTTCCAATCCAGGATGAAAATTATGCCACCGAAGTCTCACAGCACCTGGGCAGTGAAGTGGCCACTTAAACCCACTGTGATGCACAGACCTTGCCCTGGCTGTCTGCACAGGGCTGAATTTCACCCATTCAGAGTGTAAGGAAATAATTGGCTGAAGGCCTTTTTCTGGTCGGATGTGGTTCTAGGGGGAAAGAACCATGGAGATTTTTAACCCGTATTGCTCCCGGGACTGGTGCTGCAGTGATGCAGAGAAGTGCTGATGCACTGGATTTTTTTGGATCCCCCCCCCCACTATTAATCCATTCTCTTCCTCTCTTTTAACTGGTAGTCTAAGGGCACCCCATGCTTCATGTGGGTATTCTTGGGTGGGCAGATTGCATCAGACCTGCACCACAATAAATACTTGTGAACGACATATGCAGACACTAAAGTTCTGCAGCCTAATTCTCAGAAACTTTTCTGTTCAATGTAGAATCAGGATTTTGTTTTTAATTTATTTTTTGAAGGTGCTAAGCAGATGCTATCCTGTAATAAGAGGAAACAGAAGCAAAAACGGAAAGAATGTTACTTAAACCAATGAACAGATGCAGAGAGTGGAAACACAGGAAAGCAAACGAATGAATCCTGTGAGTAAATAACCTGGAAGCAAATGGGGGAGAAAACCTCATCTGGGTAATTGTGGTTCTTGGGATAAAGATCAGGTTCCTGGTGCGTAGCCTGGCTGAGATTCTGCCTTTTCCCTGGATCCCAGACCTGGGCTTCACATGTCATTCTCCTTATTTTATTCTTAGGGAAAAAGGATCCCCAAAGGAGGTGTGAGGATCTTCGACTAATGTCTGCAAGAAGCTTCAGCCACCTTTACAGGTAGAAGTCACTGTCTTTCCTACAACGCCACTAGTGCCCTTTCTGCTCTCCAGACCTGCTCCCTGCAGCAGGACAGAGACACCCCTTAACTCCCCGAGTCCTGATTTCCTGCCATTCAAGGGGCTGGGGGCTTGCATTGCCCCCACCCCCACCATCAGTTACTTTTCCGATGGGAATCTCCCTAGAGCAGGGGAGAAATCTGTTCTTCCCTTAGAACCAGTCTGCTCAGTAAATCAACCCACACTGACCTCATCTTGGCTGCTTTGTTTATCCATGATTAGTGGTGTTGCCGGCACCCAGCGCCGAGAGGCTGAACAACAGCTTGAGTTGGTTCGTTACCTGGTGTGCTGCACCCAATAATCACAACGGGGTGGAGAAACAGAAAAGTTTATTTGCAGCTGCAAAAAGGTACAGGGAGAATAAAATCTCAAATCCTGCACACAGAGCAGGAAGTTACACAGGCTTTTATACATTCTTTTTTCCAGCATACTTATCCAATAGCAAGCTGCCCCAAGTATCCATATAGCCAGCCAATCCAGTTCCCAGCTAGTTCCCTGATTTTCTGTATCATTTGTTAAACTATACATAAAGCTGCTTTATTTAGCATTGTTCTTCCATCTTTCCCCTGTTTGGCCTTGTTTAGTTGCAGGCAGTCTGACTCTGCAACATATTGTTGCAGATTCTTAGCATAACTGCTGTGTGTGCCTCCAGGCGGGGGGTGGCGGAGGCAAGGACACTTGGGCCTAGTACGCAGAGCTGCTGCGAGTGCCTCCAGGCAGGAGGGGGGGCCAAGGACACCTGGGCCTAGTGCGAGGGGGCTTTATCGACAGTCGTGGTCTTCCATCCCCTCGAGTTACCTAGTGGCCATGCCCCAGTGTCCCCAACAGTGGTATCTTTGGAAATTCCTTCGCGTGTGGGGGAGAGAGCTGGAGCGGGGGATACGGGAGCTCCAGCAGATTCCCCTGAAGAACACCACCCTGTCTTTCTCTGGTCAGGGTCAGACTAGCCGTCCATTGCAGAGGTGAAGACCAGATGGGAGCTGCTGGATTGACCTTGATATGCCATGTCCTTGTGTGGATGAAGGACCTACATCTCAGGGATGGCCAGCAGCAGATGTATCATGTGTCCAGGAATAGTCTGAACAACCTACACTGACAGGTAAGTAAAGTCGTGGCCACATGTTGTGGTGAGCTGGAGCCGGTTCGCACGAACCGGTTGTTACATTTTGAAGCCATTTTAGAACCAGTTGTTAACCCGCTTCCCTGCAGGGGGCGCTGAGGCTTTGAAGGGCTCCGGCCGGGAAGTGATGTAATTCCTCCTCTGGCCGCCGGGGGCGCTGCACTGTGGGAGCCACGTGGGCTGCCGCCTGGCCCTGGGCATGAGCCCTGGGGCTGCTGCTGCTCCCCTGGCCCTGGGGCTCCCACTACTGCCTGCTGGGTCCCTGGCTGCTCTGCTGGGCCTGGGCTGCGTCCTGCTGCTCTCCCCGTGAGCACCCACCACCCTGCCTGCAGCCACCCCCTGCCGCACCCCCTGCCCGCAGCCAGCCCCTGCCGCACCCCCTGCCCGCAGCCAGCCCCTGTCTCCAGCCACCCCCTGCTGCTCCCACCCCCACATCCACTCGTGCCCTGCTGTTCCCAGGGCAGTAACCCTGCACACCTGCTTCAATGGGGGGGGGAGGGAGCAGCTGGGACCTACACATGTGCACACCCTAGGGTGACCAGACAGCAAGTGTGAAAAATCAGGACATGGGGTGGGGGTAATAGGAGCCGGGGGGTAATAGGAGCCTATATAAGAAAGACCCCAAAATCAGGACTGTCCCTATAAAATCAGGACATCTGGTCACCCTAGCACACCCCCAGGGAGTGGCAGGGACCCACACATGTGAAACGGAGCTCATTTCTAGTACAGGCCCATCTTTTTAAAAAAGAACTTTAGGCAGGATTAATATACATCCATATTTTCCCAGACAGGTCAGGCTTTTTGGTTCTTAAATCGCCGTCCAGGAATACAGACGTATGCTGACCCTGTTTGTACAAAAAATACATACTGGGGCACATCCCTTAAATCAGAACTTTTTATAGGGAACCGGTTGTTAAGATTTTGGCAGCTCATCACTGGCCACATGTAGACACCACAGGAATTGGGGGGATTGAACCAGGGTCCTTCAGCACAAGCTCCGCTCACTCATTGTCAACCAATCCAGCTCCACCCACTAGATCTCACCCCCTTTCACAGTCACAGAATCCAGGAGCCCTAAGTCTCAGATCCATGCCTCACATCACAAGGCCAAATATCCTCCCTTTATGGGTGCTGTAGAAGGGACCATCTGCACAGACCCCTCTACATTACCCATCAGAGACTGCAGCCACTGGTGACCAGTGAATGAGCAGAGATCTCCCCTGTGGGAATCAGAGGGGATGCACATTTGGGGTTTCACAGGGAAGGCGTCTGGCAGCCATTAACAGAGTGACCCTGTGAAGAGATTTTCCATCTCTAACGAAGGGTTTCTGTTCCCCCAGATCTCAGCCGCTCAGCAGAATGCAGGAGAGCCGAGTGCTGATGGGCTAGAGGGGTCACAGGAGTCACCGTGCAGCAGCTGTGGTGTCTACAGTCAGCATGGGCCAAACCCTGTGCTCCAGGCTGTTTCTCTGGATTGCGAAGGGGAGTTTGGCTTGGGGAATCGGTTGCTGGTGCCTGTGTCCACAACTGGGATGTTTTCAGGTGGCTACTCAATGGTCCATGAAGCGCCATCCAAGCAAGTGGAGAGTGGACATTAAAGAGCGAGGCTGGGACCTCCGCAGAGCTGCTGCAGTCCAGCATCCACAGCCAGAAGAGACAATGGGAAAGGTACGGAGATGGCTGGCCACAGCAGCAGCCGCCATCTCATAAACCTCTGCTCATGCTCTACACAACAGAGGCAGGACAAAGAGCCACACAGTGAGAGCTTGGGTTGCAATGAGCAATACACGGTTTTTCAGTAGATTATGCTGCCCTGACAGTCTACTGCCTGTAATGTGCACATCCAGCCTCCCAGGCTGACCTCAGTGGGAGTTAGGTGCTCTGTGCCCACAGGACACGGCTGGCCTTACTAGGAGGTGAACTGAGGTGGTCGACTCAGGTGCCAGACTGTGGGGGGCGCCACTAGGACCCAGAGTGTAGAAAACTGTGTCTGCTGCTGGTGCATGTGGATTCTCTCTGCTCGAGATGCACAGAGAGGGTGGAGTGCTGTGCTGGAGGAAGGAGGGCACAAGAGACATAACAAGCAGGCAGGAGAAAAGGTGAGAGAGAATCACAGAAAGCAGCAGGAGCTGCAGGGAGAGAGAGGAGGAGGAGCCTCTTATGTACCTCTCTAGCATCCCCAGGAGCCTGGACTGATTAACCCCAGCTTCTCAGGGAGCTTCCTGTTTCCTGCTGCTTCCCTGAACCCACCTGAGGAGAACAGGAAGTCAGCTGAGGTAGTAGGAGCCAGTTAGGCCCTTAAGATGCTGATTTCTTCCCTCACTCAGGCCCTGCTACCAGCCTGCTTATTTGTCCCCTTCAACTGAGTGTTGAGAGCCACTATAGCTGGCACAGAACAGCAGTCATGAGTGAAAGAAGAAAACGTCCCTCTGAGGCAGCATTCAGAAAAAGAGAAATGCTTCTTTTGCTTTCTTTATCTAAGTAGGAAGGAGCTCTCCTGAGATACGTAGACACAAATGTTCACAGTGAGCCTTCCAGCCCCAGTGAGGATGTGAGTGGTGAGGAGATACCTGATCTTCCAGTTCATCAGAGTGCAGGTGACCTGGCAGCTACTGCAGCGTCCCTATCTGCATCTCCAATGGATGTAACCATGCACGTTCCTGAAGAAAAGTGTAGATCAGAGAAGAGTGTGGTGGAGGCGCAAGAAACTGCTGCTGCTGAGTTGAATTCCTTGAGTCTAGATGATCTAGGACTGTGGACCCACTTGAGCAGTAGCCTGAGGGACTTCCTTGTACTGCACGGGCCACAGCAAGTGAAAAACTTCATGTTCCCCAAAGACAATGAAAATAGTAGTTCCCATCCAACACATTACTGGCATGAAATCCCCAATGGTGAGAAAGTGGAGAGGCCACGGCTTATGTATTCAAAAATCGAGAATACTGCATTCTAATGTTCCAGCCTCTTGGGGCTCTACAGAAACAAAGGACTGGAGAAATCTGGCATGCCATGAGAAGGCAGCAAATCACCAGAGAGCATTCCATAGGTGGAAAGAGCTTGAGATGAGACTAAGGTTAAAGGCCTCCATAGATGATCAGCCTCAAGAGAAGATTGCATCAGAGTCTCTTTCCTGGCAAAATGTTCGGAAAAGGCTCCTTGCCATTGTGAGAATGCTTGCTACCCAAAACCTAGCACTGCGTGGCATGTCAGATCAGCTGTATGTGCCAAACAATGAAAACTTCCTTAAAATTGTGGAGCTGATGGCTGAGTTTGGTGCTGTACTCCAGGAGCTTCTAAGAAGTGTCATCACCCAAGAAATGTACACACACTACTACCTTGGAAAACCATTCAAAATGGGATCATTCAGTTACTGGCAACAAAAGTCAAATGGATGATTGTGGGAGATCTTAAGTCAGCAAGATATTACCCTTTTATTCTGGACTGCACACCTGACATCAGCCATACGAACACATGCCTTTAATGGTGAGTGTTGTGTGCAGGCCACAGAATCTCACCCACCCACTCCTACAATAAACCTCTCACCTGCATCTGAGCCATTGAAGTCCTCAAATCATATTTTAAAGACTTCAAGGTGCAGAGAATCCTCCAGCAAGTGACCCGTGCCCTATGCTGCAGAGGAAGGCAAAAGAACCCCAGGGCTTCTGCCAGTCTGCCCTGGGGGAAAATTCCTTCCTGACCCCAAATATGGCAATCAGCTGAACCCTGAGCATGTGGGCAAGATTCACCAGCCAGATACTACAGAGAATTCTTTTCTGGGTAACTCAGATCCCATTCCATCCAACATCCTGTCCCAGGCCACTAGGCCCCATCTACCACAAATAGTCAAAGATCAATTAATTGCCAAAATCATGTTAACCCATCATACTATCTCCTCCATAAATTTATCAAGCTTAATCTTGAAACCAGCTAGGTCTTTTGCCCCCACTGCTTCCCTTGGAAGGCTGTTCCAGAACTTCACTCCTCTGATGGTACTCTCCTCTAATTTCAAGTCTAAACTTCCTGTGGAAGTAACAAAAAGGGATTTAAGTTCAGCCATCTTAGTTCTGTTGAAAAGAAAGCAAAAGTCAGGCTAACTCTAATGCAAAACTTGTAAAGGCAAAACTGGTAAGCGTATAAAAATTGCAAAGCAAAGCTGGTTTTAACCTTGCCTTACAATAACAATAAAATGTAATTGTTTAACATTTTTGCTACAAATAAAATATAAACAAGTATAAACAAAACAAAGCTTTATTATTACATAAATAATAAAAAGGTATAAATACTTGCTTTACATTTTTTATACTTTAAAAATTTGCGTAAGGACACTCTGTCCAAATGGACATCTTCCTTCTTGCAATTGCCCAAAAATAAAACTGTCTCTAACTTGTTGCATCCAAACTAAAAGTAAGAACTTGTTTTCTTCCACAATTTGGTGCCGTGACTCGGATAACGATGCCCGGCTAAAACAGCAGCAACTACTATAAACCTTTCCCCTTCAAAGCCCAAAGCACCAAACAAAAGGTAAAAAAAAACCTATAAAAATCGATACTGGGGTATCAAAAAAAAAATCCTAACCATGGGACTGTCTGTCCCTTTGGGCTCGCGCCATGCAAACTTATTTATTATGCAACAAGGCCAAATGCAAAGTGGTGCTGAAAAACTTTTTTCCGCACCCCCAAAATGAGGTTGAGGTCAAACCTAATCAAAGCTAAAAATTTTTGCTGCCTCAATAAGGGTGTATTACGTCCAAACATAAAACATTAAGGTTATAGATTAAAAAAATGCATCTAAATATAAAAGTAAATAAAATAAAAGTAAATAATAAATGTGTAAAAAGTAAGTGCTGTTATCGAGGTCTGGGACTTAAGCTAACCTCAGGCACACCAGGGCCCTCACTCTCTAAGTAAAAAAGTTCTAAACATAAGGGGGGAGGGGTCAGCCAAACCTCGTGACCCAGCAAACAGTGCAAAAAAGTAAAAGCCCTTCCTACTTATAAGCTGCTACCCCGCAAACCCTTTCCCTAAAGTATGTAAAAATCTTTTTAGCTTTTAAGCAGCTAACACAGCAAACAAAATAAACTGGGGAAACTATTTTATAAGCCGCTAAGTGAACAAAATACTCCCTTGTGTAATTAAAAGTTTTACATAATAATCCCTCTAAACAATTCCCACTAAAAGGTACCTTCAATTTAAATAAAATCATACACATTAAAAAAAAAAAGCTACAAAAACCTCCATAAGTCTCAAGTGCAAAAGCCAAAAAACTCCCTCCC
The DNA here is from genome assembly GCF_965140285.1 of Lepidochelys kempii. Lineage (NCBI taxonomy): Eukaryota > Metazoa > Chordata > Testudines > Cheloniidae > Lepidochelys > Lepidochelys kempii. The sequence continues at coordinate 7,644,129 of NC_136385.1, forward strand.
CAAATTAAAAACTCAAGTACAAAATGTAAAAACTAAATGTAATGCAACCAAATGCCTCCCTACCCAAACTATATTGTTAACCCTCTCAGCTCTTTCATATCCCCAATTAGTTAAAGCTAAATGAAAAAAAAAAATAAAGGGGGGGGGGAGGGTTAATTTAAAAGTCAGTTTGGCCTAAAAATAAAAAAAGCTGTCCTGCATTCAAAAATCAAAAAACAGAGACCAAGCCAAGTAGAAAAAAACTGCTTTCACACCCAGCTGGCTGTAAAAAAAATATAAACACACATAAAACAAAAAGCAAATAAGTTGCAAAACTAAAATTACATTTGCAAAGATTGGCTGCCCGGTAAAACCCAACAGTCTGCCTTTGCAACCCTAAAGCCAGAATGGTTTGAAAACGCTAAAAAGGCCACAAACAGCCGGCGTAAACTAAAATACCAAGCAAAGATCCCTAAAAGGAACGCCCCAAAAAACCCAGGGCATAAAAATCCCTCCGAAAAGGAAAAGCAAGTTACAAAATTTTGCAGCGTACCTCTAAACAATCTATACACAAAACAACCTACCATCCAGCTCTCTCTCTCTATCTCTCTCTCCTACCCCCAGGGCTGGCTAGCCCAGGCAGCGTGTGTACATGTATAAAAGTGGGTCAAGGTTTAAGTATTAAAGTTTTTTCTTCCTTTAAGTAACGTAAAAGCAGTTCCTACACTCACCACTGTGTTAGTTTATTAATAAAGATTTAAAATTCTGTCACATGGTGGGTGCTCTTCATCTCCGCCCCTGCGATCCTGTGGTCTTAGCCTAATTAACTAAGGCACAGGCAAATTGGTAACAAAAAATCTGAGACAGTTGAAGAAAAAATTGCAAAGGGAAAAAGCCCTGAACAGTGCACACCATCTATCTGTTTTATCCTTGTTATTTCACGTTTGCTTTGTTTGGCACTGTTGGTATTATAGGTTAAAAATTGCATAATTAAAAATAAGCCCCACTCTCCATTGTAGTATGCCTAAAAACCAAAAAAAAAAAAAAAAAAAAAAAGTTTAGCATTCCGCTCTCCACCCCGGGCTGCAAACAAAGGGTGCAGGTGGGTCAACCCCAAGTCATAGCAAAACTAAGCAATAAAAAAAAATTAAAAAAATATGTGTACCCAACAGCTCAAGAAAATGAAGCAACTAAAAGCATAAATCACTATCCAAGCAGAAACTCAAACCTCCACCCCAAACAAGTTGCAAGCCTTAAAACTAAACTTCCAGGCAAAAAAAGCGGAATGCACACTCCTGAAGCCCTGGCTAAGCAAGTACCAGCCTTTCAGGAACATGTGAAAATGTAACCATGTGGGCTCAGCATATGCCGCAATGGCCGTGTGTCTGCCGTAAAAAAACATGAAACAGTGACAACGCCAATTGGCCATGCATTCTGCCCAGGTGGCCAGCCTCACACGCCACCACCCGGGTAGCCCTTGGAAATAAAAATGTTTCCAAAAAATAACCCAAAGGGGTGGGGGCTAGTTAAAAAGCCCACCCTCCTTGCTAAAGTGGTAATAAAACAAGGCTTGTACCCATAAAAAGGAACGGTTCCGCAAAAAAAGCAAAATCGGGCCCAAGCAAGCAACACAACATTTTTTTTTAAAGTTAAAAACTTTAAAAGCATAGCTAATTACAAGCATCAAAAATTTAAATCCCTAGAACAATTAACTAACTTAGATTTTACTATTTTAAGTGTCATTTTAAAAAATAAGTAATTTAAAAAAACTAAAGTTAACTCTATAATTGTTAAAAAAATTAAGCAGATAAATTTTACAAAATGCTGGAAAAAAAAAGAAATTCTTGGTTTTTTTGCAGCCAGTCGGAAAAAAAAGGGGCCCTTTTCCAAAAAAAGGTCTGCAAATAAATCCAGGCAAAAAAATGATTTAATTAAAATCATTTGGCCATAAACATTTTAGTCAAATGAGCTAAAAATACATAAGGGGTTTTATTAAAACCTAACTGCCCCAAGAAAAAAACGGGGGCTTAAAATGGGTCCAAGCAGCCGTAAAATCTGCAGAACACTGCCAGGCATTAATAAAATGTGTTAGGTCTCTGTATTCACAGATAAGAAAAGTCCTGCTCCAAGAAACCTCAACCAATCTGCTATTGGTTAAAAAACAGGTAACTGGGTCTATGTACAGGTCCATCAACACAAAACTGCTCTGGCCCCACGCTAAAAAGGCCCTTAGCAAGTCCTGCTAACTACCAACACTGCTGTAAAGTGCCAAGAGCTCACTGCCTGAACCCATGCTTCTCCCTGCAAAAAAGTCCCTCGGCCTCAAAATAACTCCACTTCAACTACTAATCAGCCGCTCCCTCCTTCTCGTATTGCTTTTCCTCCTTCTGGACAGCAAAACTAACAAACAAACAAACAAATTGAAGTGCTAGTAACCGCTCACATGTCCAGTCATGAAATTACCACACAGCCAGCATTTGCCAAAAAAACCCAGACCACTGCAGGGTAACGTGCTGGTCACTTCTCCCCTGCATGGTACTAAACCACAACTGCTTCAAGCAAAAAAACCCGCTCTCTCTGCTAAAACTGCCAACGTCCAAAAATTCCTAACTACAAAAAATATTAAAAACTAGCCCTGGTAAAAAAACAAAAAATTATACACTGGCCAAAAAAGCCTTGTAAAACCCATGCTTAACAAAGTGGTATTAATTAAATGTGGGGCTTTATTCAACAGGCTGCGCCCTATGTTTTTAAATAAGTATCTTCAGCATATATTGTCCTTTCTGATTGGCTGTTAAATAACAAATACCAGAAACGCCTTGTTTCCACTGCCCCCGCCATTTTCTCCACTATACTATCCTCCGTAACACATCCAAGTACAGACAATACCATATAGTCTAATAACACCCAATAGCCAAGGCCTTCCCACTTTAGTAATTTATTTAAATATTGTTTAAAAATATTTTTAACGTTCAAAATATCCCATATAAGCAAACAATTAAGTAATACAAACCGGTCAGTAAAAGTAAAGGTATATCACATGACTACAAATAAGCCTAAAAAATTTAAAATGTAAATTAGTGGGTTTTATAATGGGGTTAATATAATGGCCATTCCAGGGGTCTGTAGTATATATATATAAAAAATGGGTCCTTATTGATTTTGGTGACCCAATTAGAAAATAATTAAATTCATATTTAAAAAAGGTGTGTTCTGCCACCAAAAAATTACCTGTACTAAAATAGTCCCAGTAATTAATAACCTAATCTGTACCATATTGCAATATACCCCTTCCTATGCTATTCATGTCAATGCTTCTTAAAGGTACATAAAAATTTTAAACAAATGTGGTACCGTATTTATTGAAAAAAAGTTTTAAAATACTAATTTACAGTAATTTATGTTACATTAAAAAATGTAAAATTTGTTTGGCCCTATCTCATTTCAGGTCAATTTTATATATCCAAACTGCTCCAAGGGGGCTGCTGTTCTGTTGGCACAATAAAGGCCGTGGGTCTCCTCTAGAAAAAGGAAATCTGGTAAAACACCTGTAAAATGGTGCCAGGAGTGCAGCAGCAATTTAAAACATTTCAAGGCCAACAGCATAATAAAAAATTAAAACAGCTAAAAAAGGCCACTGGTCTTATTACTAAAGGACAGTTAACCCAGGTACAGGCTAAAGTTGGTAAATTACATGTTATCTCCACCCTTAGTTCAAGGACCCAAAAGCTGTTCACAAAAATGGTATTAAATATCACTAAGGCAAAAAAAAAAAAATGCAGTAAAATCTGGCATGTTCAAACATGCAGAATTTCCCAGATAACCAGCTAACGGCCATTCAAAGTAACCTTAAGCATCAGGCTTGGTCCACTGCCCTTACTAGTGCTTCCAAAGTGCCATCTGATCTGTGGCTGTAAAAACAAACTTAAATGTTTTCAGGGTAAAGTTTCAGGCACTCTCAGTGCTCCTTCCAAGCCTACGGGCCGGTTAAAGGGGTGTGGGCTCCCACATACCAAATCCTGCCAGGTCCATAAAAAAAATGCAGGTAAAGTTAAATAATTCACCGTAATATTTAAAAAATTAAACCACCTTGTATGCCTAGCCAGTTTGTTGTCAGTGCTCCTAAAATAACACCTAATGTTTAAATAAAAATAAAAAATTAATAAACACTTTGGCCTTTAAAGCCCACACAGCATCAGTGCGTACAAAAGCTAAAGCCAAAAAAAGTCGTCACTGTTTATAACAATGGTTGTTAAAAAGGTAGCAAACAGAAAACGACCCGAACAAAACACCGAATTTTCCAATTAGTAACAGCTGTGTAAATGTTGAGGCCACCACTTTGTAAAATATACATTTTAATTTCATAACTGCTGGCAACAATTCCATTATTGGCCTGCAAATAAAGTCCTACAATTAAATCTTAGGTTTCAAATACCTTTGAATTAAACTACCTTCATACCAAACCAATTCCAAAACCTACACTCACTCCTACCAAAGGTTCAAAAAATTTCTAAATTACAAGGTCAAATTTATGTACTTCAAGTTATATTGTATTTATGTACTTCATTGATGTACATATATATTTATGTACTTCAAAGTATATTATATTATACTTCGAATTATATATTCAATTAAAAACCATGCATTCCACAGTTTATAAAGTGTCTATCATAATGTAGTGTGTTATGTAACTAAGGCTATAAATCAACCCCAGCAGATTGTTACAATAAAAACAGTAATGTTTATACTGTTTTCATGTAGTTTAAAAATATGTTGTTGTAAAAAATGTAATAACAAAAATACCTTTCATGTTCAAACAGTGTGCTTTGTTGTTATATCCAGTCACAGTTGATAAGGCTAACCATTTAATCTAAAATCAAAAATACAAAATCTAATAAAAATAAAAAATTTAAAATGGTAGTTGTGCTAAAAAATGCCCAAAAGGCGGGGGGAGAGTGTAAAACAAAATTAAAAAACATTAAATGTCGGCCTCTCAGTTGATTTAAAAACAAAGCAACAGTCAGGCTAATGCAGAACCATAATAACACAAAATTTGTAAAGGCAGACCTGGTAAAGCGTATAAAAAACTGCAAACAAAGCTGTTTAACCTTGCCTTAAAATAAAAATAAAATGTAATTGTTAGCAAAAAATTTTAAAAACAAATAAAATATCAAAAAAGTATAAACAAAGACACCATCTTATATAATCAAAGGGTATAAATACTGCTTTATATTGTTTATACTTTAAAAAACTACTAAGGCAAAGGTATTCTTCATCCATTGCATTTCTTCCCTTGCAATTGCTTAAAAATAAACTCTTTTTGGCTTGTTGCATTCAAACTAATATATTATGTGTGTATATATATATATTTATTTTCTTCCACAGTACTAAACCACAATTGCTCCAAAACAAACAAACAAACAAACAAAGCCGCTCACTCTGCTAAAACCGCCAAAGTCCAAAAATTCCTAACTACAAAGAACATTAAAAACTGGCCCTGGTAAACAAGGCGAAGCGTTATACACTGGCAAAAAAAAAAACCCTTGTAAAATCCATGCTTAATAGTGTGGTATTAATTGGGTTTGGGGGTTTATTCCAAGGCTGCGCCCTGTGTTTTTCAATAAGTACCTTCAGCATGTATTGCCCTCCCTACTTCGCTTTCAAATAACAAATACCAAAGGTGCCTTGTTGCCACTGCCCCTGCCATTCCCTCCATGATACTTCTACCCCCGTAACACATCCAAATACAAACAACACCATATATTCTAATAAAACCCAATGGCCAAGGCCTTCACATTTTAATAATGTAATTAAATATTGTTTAAAAAATTAGGTTAAAGGTTCAAAATATCCTATCTAAGAAAACAATTAAATAAAAAACAAACTAGTCCATAAAAAGAAAAGTATACAATATCACTACAAATAAGCCTCAAAAATCTAAAATTAAAATTCGTGGATTTTATAGCGGGGTTAATATAAAAGCCATCTTAGGGGTCTATAATATGTCATAAAAAAGGTCCTTATTGGTTTTGGTTGCCCAATTAGTAAATAATCAAATTCATATTTAAAAAAGGGTGTGTTCTGCCACCAAAAATTTACCTGTACTAAAATAGTCCCAGTAATTAATAACCTAATCTGTACCATATTGCAAAATACCCCTCCTATGCTATTCATGTCAATGCTTCTTAAAAGTATTTTAAATTATATAAACAACAAATGTGGTATGGTACTTTACTAAAAGAAATGTGTTAAAGTAAGAGTAATTAATGCTATATTAAAAACTATAAAATTTACTCTTCCCCTATTTAGCTTTCAGGTCACATATATCTATCCCAACTGCTCCAAAAAAGCTGCCATTCGGTTAGCAGAGCAAAGCGCCCGTGTCTCCTCTAAAAAAATATTTGGTCAAACACCTGTCAAGTGGGGCCAATAGTGCAGCAGCAATTGAAAACATTTATAAAAGCCAACAACATAATAAAAAATCAGAGCAGCTAAAAAAGGCCACTAGTCTTATGACTGAAGCACAGTTAACCCAAGTGCAAGCTGAAATGGATAAATTACATGTTATCTCCGCCCTTAGGTTAATAACCCAAAAGCTATTAATAAAAATGGTATTAAATATCACTAAGGCAAAAAAAATTGCAATAAAATCTGGCATGTTCCAAATTTCCTAAATAACCAGCTAACGGCCATTCACAGTGACTTTAAGCACCAGGCCTGGCCCACTGCCCTTACTCGTGCTTCAAAAGTGCCATCTGATCTGTGGCCGTAAAAACAAACTTAAACGTTTTCAGGGTAAAGTTGCAGGCACTCACAGTGCTCCTGCCAAGCCTACGGGCCGGTGAAAGGGGTGTGGGCTCCCACATACCAAATCCTGCCGGGTCCGTAAAAACAATGCATAGAACATGAAACAATTCACGGTAATATTAAAAAAATTAATTCCCCTGGTATGCCGAGCCAATTTGTTGTCAGTGCTCCTAAAATAACACCCAATGTTTACATAAAAATAAAAAGCCAATAAAGATTTTTGGCCTTTAAAGCCCCCACAGCCTCAGTGCGTACAAAAGCTAAAGCCAAAAAAAATTTGTCACTGTTTCTAACAGCGTTTGTTAAAAAAGTAGAAAACAAACACCAACCCTAACAAAACACCTGCTCTTCCAAGCTAGTTACAGCTGTGTAAACGTTAAGGTCACCATTTGCAAAACATACATTTTAATTTCACCATTGCTGCAAAAAATCCTTATCTATTGGTCTGCAAATAAAATCCTATAATTAAATCTTAGGCTTCAAATACCCTTTCATTAAACCACCTTAATACCTGACCAATTCCAAAACCTACACTCACTGCTACCAAAGGTTCAAAAACTCTCTAAATTACAAGGCCAAATCTATGTGCTTCAAAATATATATCAAATTAAAAAACATGCCTTTCATACCATCTATAAAGCATTTATCTTATGGACTAATTATAATATATTGTGCTATGCAACTAAGGCTACAAAATAACTCCAGCATATTATTACACTACACACATTAATGTTTGTATTGTTTTTGTTTAATTAAAAAATATGTTATTGTTGTTATAAAAAACAGAATAACAAAAATACTTTTCATGTTCATACTAATTATGCATTATCGTTACATCCAACCAAAAGTTATGGAGCCGATCCTTTTAATCTAATATCAAAAATACAAGGTCTAATAACAATAAAAGTTTAAAAATGATGGTTGGGCTAAAAGCACTGAAGAGGGGAGTGTGAAAGTAAAAAAGGGCATTTAAGTGCAGCCATCTTAGTTCTGTTTAAAAAAAAAAAAAAAAAAGCAAAAGTCAGGGTAACTCTAACCCCTAAGAATTCAAAACTTCTAAAGTCAAAACTGGTGTAAGCGTACAAAAATTGCAAAGCAAAAACCTTGCCTTAAAAGAACAATAAAATGTAATTGTAGCAAAAACATGTTAAAAACAAATACAATATAAAAAATGTATAGACAAAGCAGATTTTTATGTAATAAAAAGGTATAAATACTTGCTTTACATTGTTTATACTTTAAAAATTTGCATAAAAACAGACACCCTGTCCAAACGGCTGTCTTCCTTCTTGCAATTGCCTAAAAATAAAACTGTCTCTAACTTGTTGCATGCAAACTAAAAGTAAGAACTTGTCTTCTTCCACAGTATCCATTTGTTCTTGTGTCCACATTGGTACTGAGCTTAAAGAATTCCTCTCCCTCCATGGTATTTATCCCTCCGATGTATTTACAGAGAGCAATCACATGTTCCCTCAGCCTTCTTTTGGTTAGGCTAAAGCAGCCAAGCTCCTTGAGTCTCCTTTCATAAGACAGGTTTTCCATTTCTCGGATCATCCTAGTAGCTCTTCTCTGTACCTGTTCCTGTATCCTTCTTAAACATGGGAGATCAGAACTGCATACAGTCTTCCAGATGAGGTCTCACCAGTGCCTTGTAGAACGGTACTAACACCTCCTTATCTCTACTGGAAATACCTCACCTGATGCATGCCAAAACCGCATTAGCTTTCTTCACGGCCATATCACATTGGTGGCCCATAGTCATCCTGCGGTCAACCAATCCTCCAAGGGCCTTCTCCTCCTCTGTTACTTCCAATTGATGCATCTCCAGCTTATAACTAAAATTCTTGTTATTAATCCCTAAATGCATGACCTTACACTTCTCACTATTAATTTTCATCCTATGACTATTACTCCAGTTTACAAGGTCATTCAGGTCTTCCTGTATGATATCCCAGTCCTTCTCTGAATTGGCAATACCTCCCAGCTTTGTGTCATACACAAACATTATTAGCATACACTCACTTTTTGTGCCGAGGTCAGTCATAAAAAGATTAAATAAGATTGGCCCCAAAACCGATCCCTGAGGAACTCCACTGGTAACCTCCCTCCAGCCTGACAGTTCACCTTTCAGTAGCACCCTCTGTAATAATTTGTATTCTTGAACTAATAATTCCCCATGTGGCACCGTAACAAACGCCTTACTGAAATCTAGCTAAATTAGATCCACTGTGTTTCCTTTGTCTAAAAAATCTGTTACTGTCTCAAGGAAGGAGATCAGGTTGGTCTGGCACCATCTAACTTTTGTTAAACCATGTTGTATTTTGTCCCATTTACCATTGACCTCAATGTCCTTAACTACTTTCTCCTTCAAAATTTTTTCTATACTACAGATGTCAAACTAACAGGCCTATAGTTACCCGGATCACTTGTTTTCCTTTCTTAAAAATAGGAACTATGTTAGCAATTCTCCAGTCATGTGGTACAACCCCTGCGTTTACAAATTCATTGAACATTCTTGCTCATGGGCTTGCAAGTTCATGTGCCAATTCCTTTAATATTCTTGGATGAAGATTATCTGGGCCCCCCATTTAGTCCCATTCAGCTGTACAAGTTTGGCTTCTATCTCGGATATGGTAATCTCTACCTCCATAGCCTCATTCCCATTTGTCATGCTACCATTACCCTAAGATCCTCATTAGCCTCATTAAAGACAAAGGCAAAGTACTTGTTTAGCTATTGGGCCATGCCTAGATATTCTATGATTCTATGATTATCCTTAACTTCCATTCAGTCCTCAGTGTTTAACTGTCCCACTTCTTCTTTCTTTGTTTTCTTCTTATTTATATGGCTATAGCACCTTTTACTATTTGTTTTAATTCCCTTTGCAAGCTCCAACTCTACATGGCTTTTAGCCTTTCTCACTTTATCCCAACATGTTCTAACCTCAATAAGGTAGCTTTCCTTGCTGATCCCTCCCATCTTCCACACCCTGTATACTTTCTGCTTTGTCCTAATCACCTCTCTGAGATGCTTGCTTATCCAGCTTGGTCTACAAGTCCTGCCTATGAATTTTTTCCCCTTTCTTGGGATGCAGGCTTCTGACAGCTTCTGCAACTTTGACTTGCAGGAATCCCAGGCCTCCTCTGCCTTTAGATCCATAAGTTCTTCAGTCCAATCCACTTCCCTAACTAATGTCCTTCATTTTTTTAAAGTTAGCCCTTTTGAAATCAAAAACCCTACTCACAGATCTATTTTTTGTTATCCTTCCCTTCAGGTTAAGGTGAATTAGCTCATGATCACTGGAACCAAGGGTGTCCCCTACAACCATTTCTTCTAGGAGGTTCTCACAACTTACCAAAACCAAATCTAAAATGACATCCCCAGTTGTTGGTTCAGCAACTACTTGATGAAGGAATTCATCAGCTATCGCATCTATTAAAATCTGAGCCCTATTATTATTATTACTAGCACTTGTCCTCCAGTCTATATCTGGGAAGTTAAAGTCTCCCATGAGCTCACAGTTCCCATGAGTATTTACTTCATTAAAAACATTAAAGAGGGCAACAGTGGAAGAAAACATGAGTTTTTCATTGTGTCCCCCACCGCTTGGGTCACCACCACTGCTGCCTCTGTGTCTGCCTTTGCCTTCTCACCTCAGTCCTTCTCCTCCAGCAGAACTCCCCCTCAACCTCCCCTGTCTCCAGCTCTGGTGGCTGGCTCCTCTGCCGCTGCAGCCACCTACACTCCTTCCGGCCAGATGAGGGATTTCAAAACGTTCTGAAGAGTGCGCAGAAATGGGTAGAGGAGTTTCACACTGAAGCTATTTCCCCACCCATTCAAGAATACAAGAGTCACCAAAGAGGACGACATTTTGTATATGAGGCACGGGAGAATCTCATAAGAGACCCCAAACAACAATTCAAAGCTGAATTCTTTAACCGGGTGCTAGACTGTGCGATACAATCAGTTGCAGAATGTTTCATGCAGCTCAAGGATCACAGCAGCATATTTGGGATGTTGTAGGATGTTCCCAAACTCCTCACTGTACCTGAAGAAGACCTAAACCAGCAATGCAGGGCACTAGAGACCCTGTTGACACATGATGACATGTGTGATATTGATGCAAGTGATATAGGTGATGAACTGAAAGCCCTTTTCAGATACATTCAACAGGATCAACTCCAAAGGCTGTTCTGGAATATGCATGCACAAATAAGATGACCACCATCTTTCCAAATTATTTTGTTGCTCTGTGCATATTTCTAACACTTCCTGTAACAGCTGCCAGTGGAGAACACAGCTTCTCCAAGCTGAAATTAGTAAAAACACATCTATGCTCCACAATGACCCAGGAGAGGCTAGTCAGCCTTGCAACCATCTCAATAGAGTATGAGTTGGCCCAGACTGTGGACCTTCAGGAAGCAGAAGCAGTTCAAATCTCTGCAACCAAGAAGGCACGGAAGCACCACTTTGATTATTCAAACATCAAAATGCCAGTGTTAACTTTCAAATGCCTGAACAGCATATGTAACTTTTCTTGTCTGCATAATAAAGTGTACTGACAATTTTTGAACAAGGCATTTAAAGTTGTTAGTTCTCCTTTATTGAGGTAGGTAGCAGAGCAGTACCATGGGCGGAGTAGAACAGAAAGTAGGCAGAATTGAGACCTTTCAAAGTTTTGGCCCAAGCAAGGGGGCTTAGGGGTGTCATTTGAGCTCCCCGCCTGATAGGGTGACCAGACAGCAAATGTGAAAAATCAGGAGAGGGGGTGGGGGGTAATAGGAACCCATATAAGAAAAAGACCCCAAAGTCGGCACTGGCCCTATAAAGTTGGGACATCTGGTCACCCTAATGCCTGAGGTGCCAAAATGTTGTGGGCCGGCCCTGCCGGCAGGTGCAGTGTATTGAATAAAACAAACACATACAAAACAGGATGTGATTGAAGAGAATTAGTCATTAAATTACTTATTTCTTTTCTGTTTATCTTGATGGAGGTATTAAATCAGGAATCACAGACTCTGCAAGCCCCAATGCTGTGGGAGAAAGGTGGCATAAATCCCAAGTTGGAATTAGACTTTCAACAAACCAGAGAGCCGGAGGAGACAGACCTTCCCCAAGACAATGTCCTCTTATCGCCCTTTGTTCTGTAGTGGCAGTGAACATGGTTAGAAGAGATTGGCACTGCCAGGTGTGAATGGGGCTTGTGAGAGTGAAGTATTTTCATTGTATTCTGCAGATAATATTGCTCAGATTCAAAAGGAGATGCCGAGTTAACTCAAGCTACACCTTATGCATTGCCCTAACTCGACTCCTGTCCACATAGAAAAACCCTAAAGATGTGCTGCTTATAACTCAAGTGAGCTGGCCCCTCGGGGCACAGGCTAAAGCCTAAGTTAGCACAACTCACCAGCTAACATGATCTTTCTGTAGTATGGATGCAAGCTAGCTGCACTTGAGTGCTTCTAATTCGCCAATGCCTTCCCACTCTTCCCCCTGTGTCCCAAGAAAGGACAGACAAGTTCTCCCACCATCCACTGGGGAAGAATCCATACAGTGGCTCAGCTCACTGCTGTGCAAAGAGCCTTAGGATGAGCTCCTAAAAGTCTGAGTGCCCCACCTGAGTGAGTGCAGTGCCAGTCTGGACACAGCAGGACCTTTGTTTATTCACAGTGTGGCTCTTCTCATGTGAGAGAGGCTGATTCAAGCCCAGTAATTGAGTGTAGAAAACTCAAGTTAACTCTGCAGTGAAGACAAAGCCTCAGATCTTTCGGCTGACAGGGATCTATTCTACCACAGTGGTTCTCAACTGGGGGGGTCTGTGGCCCTGTGGGTGACGGGTGTCACAAGCAGGCTTAAGAAGATCTGCCCAAATAAACCAGAGAGCATGGCTGGCCTTAGACTCGGAGGCTTCTCTATCAAGCCTTAAAACCCACAGATTGTGTTAATCACTCCTATTTATGGACCAGGCGATTCCACAGGCTACTGCCCACTACCTCCAACTGTAACACAAACTTTAACTGTGACATCAGCAACATTAACATGAGCTTTCTAGAAACGTGAAGATACATGATCTATTCTTTTTGTGTGGGGGAAGTATGAATTCAGAGTTAAGGTTTTGTGTTGCAGTTCAAGCTAAAGGCATTTTTTTGTGTGTACTGTATTTCTTTATAGGGTTGCCTCTCGGTCCAAGTGCTTAGCAGTATTTGGGGCCTCTCCAGGTTGTTTCCATTAAGAGGAGAAATTGATTATAAATGTCCCATATTTCTTGGTACAATCTTGTTTACTTAAGAAGAAGGTGCACACAGTTCTGTTTCCCTGAACACAGTAGAAATGCAAACTTGCTTATAGCCAGTCCTGCGCCCTAACAAAGGGCTTTTTCTTGGCTTCCTCCACAGCCACATTACCAAGGCTTCTCTGGGTTTCTGCTGGCTTCCTTATTCCTTTCGATAGTTATCTGCAACATAAATCCATTCCCCAGCCCCTGCATTTTTGCAATCAGTCCTAGGGTTCTCCTCAGCCTGCTTGTCTCACCTACTACTCAGGCCTTGCCATGCTGGTCCAGGCCTTGGGTGGTGGGTTCTGTTGTTTTTGCTCCCACTAAACCATGGGGTATTTAATTGCTCCCATATTTAGCCTAACTGAAAGGGTGCGTTGTCCACACCTGAACTTCAAAGGTGGCTATCAATGGACGGGATATATTTGACCTCCTTGTAGGAGGTGAAAAGAAGAAGAAACTGCAGTCGTAGGTGGGGAGGGAGAAAGAGCACAGATCCTAGCTCAGCTGCAAAGGCCTCCTTTGCCTTTCACAAAGATCATCAGTGCTGGGATCCCCAGTGATTGAACTAAGGATCTCTTGTACCACGGGCCAATCATCAGGGAGAGAACTCCTGACTAAGGATGCATGACATTAATGGGGGGGGGCATTTACAGAGGTTATAGCTGCCCCCACCATTCCTTCTCTCCCATGTTCCTCCCAGATATTCCTGCTCCCCCAGTCCTTCCATAGCATAGGCCAGAAGGGCCTCTCCTTGCCCCCCCAGTAACCTGCCTTTGCAGCTGGGGAGGTGTCCCATCAGCACTGGCTCCTCAGAGCAGGACATCCCTTCCCGCAAGCCGCAGGAGAAGCTCTCGGAGAGCAGAACTGGCACCTGAGCTCTGGAAACCGCTTCAGGGACAAGTTTCCTCTCTCTCAATTTGACAAGGGGCAGGAAGAAGAGGCATAAATCCCTGGAGCTGTGTCGAGAGCTGGAGGAAAGGACTGTGTGTCCATGGCTGAAGGTGGGAGGGGAATGGATGGAGATGTGGTTCTCTGCTCTCTCACACGGAACGTGTCAGCCAGCACAGCTGAGCCATCGTGGGGTTCTGTTAATTTTCTGCTGTTAGATGCCTGCCCTAAATTACTGCCTCCCATCTGAATGAAGGCAAAGCAAGAGGGGCACTGTGCCCTCACCCTTGTCTGGACTTAGGGGATGTCTTCACCACCAAGCGTGGCAACGCTTTAATGTGGCTGTGTAGTCGCAGCACCAGCGCTGGGAAAGAGCTCTCCCAGTACTGTAAAAAAACCCACCCTGACCAGGGGAGTAGCTGCCAGTGCTGGGAGCATTTCCCCACCCCCGTGTCCCACCCAGCTACCAAGTGGCGGGAACTTTTACCAGCAGCGGAGGGTGGGGAACCCTGGTGGGCCAGCTTATATTCCATCTTAGTTCTGTTGAAGACTTGCCACTTTTAGGTCTGTAATCGAGTGACCAGAGAGATTGAAGTGTTCTCCAACCAGTTTTTGAATGTTATAATTCTTGACATCTGATTTGTGTCCATTTATTCTTTTACCTAGAGACTGTCCAGTTTGGCCAATGTACATGGCAGAGGGGCATTGCTGGCACATATCACATTGGTAGATGTGCAGATAAACGAGCCTCTGATAGTGTGGCTGATGTGATTAGGCCCTATGATGGTGTCCCCTGAATAGATATGTGGACACAGTTGGCAACGGGCTTTGTTGCAAGGATAGGTTCCTGGGTTAGTGGTTCTGTGGTGTGGTGTGTGGTTGCTGGTGAGTATTTGCCTCAGGTTGGGGGGCTGTCTGTAGGCAAGGACTGGCCTGTCTCCCAAGATTTGTGAGAGTGATAGGTCGTCCCTCAGGATAGGTTGTAGATCCTTGCTGATGCGTTGGAGAGGTTTTAGTTGGGGGCTGAAGATGATGGCTAGTGGCGTTCTGTTATTTCCTCATTGGGCCTGTCCTGTAGTAGGTGAATTCTGGGTACTCTTCTGTCTCTGTCAATTTGTTTCTTCGCTTCAGCAGGTGGGTATTGTAGTTGTAAGAATGCTTGATAGAGATCTTGTAGGTGTTTGTCCCTGTCTGAGGGGTTGGAGCAAATGCAGTTGTATCGTAGAGCTTGGCTATAGACAATGGATCGTGTGGTATGGTCTGGGTGAAAGCTGGAGGCATGTAGGTAGGAGCGGTCAGTAGGTTTCTGGTATAGGGTGGTGTTTATGTGACCATCGCTTATTAGCACCGTAGTGTCCAGGAAGTGGATCTCTTGTGTGGACTGGTCCAGGCTGAGGTTGATGGTGGGATGGAAATTGTTGAAATCATGGTGGAATTCCTCAAGGGCTACTTTCCCATGGGTCCAGATGATGAAGATGTCATCAATATAGCGCAAGTAGAGTAGGGGCAATAGGGGACGAGAGCTGAGGAAGCATTGTTCTAAGTCAGCCATAAAAATGTTTGCATACTGAGGGGCCATGCGGGTACCCATAGCAGTGCCGCTGATCTGAAGGTATACATTGTCCCCAAATGTGAAATAGTTATGGGTGAGGACAAAGTCACAAAGTTCAGCCACCAGGTTGGCCGTGACATTATTGGGGATAATGTTCCTGACAGCTTGTAGTCCATCTTTGTGTGGAATGTTGGTGTTGAGGGCTTCTACATCCATAGTGGCCAGGATGGTGTTATCAGGAAGATCACCGATGGATTGTAGTTTCCTCAGGAAGTCAGTGGTGTCTCGAAGATAGCTGGGAGTGCTGGTAGCGTAGGGCCTGAGGAGGGAGTCTACATAGCCAGACAATCCTGCTGTCAGGGTGCCAATGACTCAGATGATGGGGCATCCAGGATTTCCAGGTTTATGGATCTTGGGTAGCAAATAGAATAGCCCTGGTCGGAGTTCCAGGGGTGTGTCTATGAGGATTTGTTCTTGTGCTTTTTCAGGGAGTTTCTTGAGCAAATGGTGTAGTTTCTTTTGGTAACTCTCAGTGGGATCAGAGGGTAATGGCTCGTAGAAAGTGGTGTTGGAGAGCTGCCGGGCAGCCTCTTGTTCATATGCTGACCTATTCATGATGACAACAGCACCTCCTTTGTCAGCCTTTTTGACTATGCTGTCAGAGTTGTTTCTGAGGCTGTGGATGGCATTGTGTTCTGCACAGCTGAGGTTATGGGGCAAGTGATGCTGCTTTTCAACAATTTCAGCCCATGCACGTCAGCGGAAGCACTCTATGTAGAAGTCCAGTCTCTTGTTTCGACCTTCAGGAGGAGTCCACCTAGAATCCTTCTTTTTGTAGTGTTGGTAGGAAGGTCTCTGTGGATTAGTATGTTGTTCAGAGGTGTGTTGGAAATATTCCTTGAGTCGGAGACGTTGAAAATAGGATTCTAGGTCACCGCAGAACTGTATGATGTTCGTGGGGGTGGAGGGGCAGAAGGAGAGGCCCCGAGATAGGACAGAGTCTTCTGCTGGGCTAAGAGTATAATTGGATAGATTAACAATATTGCTGGGTGGGTTAAGGGAACCATTGCTGTGGCCCCTTGTGGCATGTAGTAGTTTAGATAGTTTAGTGTCCTTTTTCTTTTGTAGAGAAGCAAAGTGTGTGTTGTAAATGGCTTGTCTAGTTTTTGTAAATTCCAGCCACGAAGAAGTTTGTGTGGAGGGTTGTTTTTTTATGAGAGTATCCAGTTCTGAGAGCTCATTCTTAATCTTTCCCTGTTTGCTGTAGAGGATGTTGATCAGGTGCTTCCGCAGTTTCTTTGAGAGCGTGTGGCACAAGCTGTCCGCATAGTCTGTGTGGTATGTAGATTGTAATGGATTTTTTACCTTCAGTCCTTTTGGTATGATGTCCATCTGTCTGCATTTGGAAAGGAAGATGATGCCTGTCTGTATCTGTACGAGTTTTTTCATGAATTTCCGATCTTCCAGTTTTGGACAGTTAAGATAGCGACCCTCATGTCTGTGATTGCGTGACCAGAGAGATGGAAGTGTTCTCCGACTGGTTTATGAATGTTATAATTCTTGACATCTGATTTGTGTCCATTTATTCTTTTACGTAGAGACTGTCCGGTTTGGCCAATGTACATGGCAGAGGGGCATTGCTGGCACATGATGGCATATATCACATTGGTGGATGTGCAGGTGAACGAGCCTCTGATAGTGTGGCTGATGTGATTAGGCCCTTTGATGGTGTTCCCTGAATAGATATGTGGTAGATTGCGTGACCAGAGATCAGATATCACCATCGGCCCTTTACATGCTCCTCCTCCCACTGTCCTGTCCCTGCTTTGCCCCTTCACCCCCACAAGTCCTGCTGCTCCTCCATATCACCACCACCACCCCCCCGCACACACACACACAGCAGGACATATCCCACTCCCAGCGCTGTGCGGAGAACCAGCTCCTGTTTGGAGCACTGCACTTATTAACAGTCTGGCCGGCAGACTCCTTCCTTCCCCCACTGCCTCTGGCTGGGCCAGCACCCTGGGAAAGCCCAAGACCCTCCGGCCCGGGACACTGGCCAGGAGGAGCCGAGCCCTGCGTGTGTCAAAGCCCTGGGCAATGCATGCATGGGGAAGCCGCTAAGCTCTGGACTGGGGTGGGAAACAATTTCCAGCCTGTTCCCAACCTGACCCTGCAGGCTTCACAGCAGCCCCCGGACAGGGGTTTAGTGCCCTCTTTGCCCTGCGGTCCAGCCCCCAAGGAGCGTGGGGCTGCTCTGTCCCCTAGGCACCCTCCCCTGCTGAGCTACCTCTCTGGCCGGGTTCTCTGAAGCCTCTGCAATCAGGTTACCTGGGCCCTGGTGCACAGTGCATTCTTAAGGCTTAACCCCTTCCTTCCCACGCTGTAGCCGGGGGGGACAGAAGGCATCTAGGTTATGTTGGTGGCCAGCAGAAGCATGGAGGTCTTAGCTGCTTTATGATACTGTGTGGGCAGGAAGGGACAAGCTGCTTCCAGCCACGGTGGGGGTGGGGGGAACAAGATGAGAATAGCTCTGCAAAGACAAGGGCCAGGTCATCACTTCCTCTCTACTCCTCCCCTGTGGCTGGAAGCAGCTCCTATCCCTTCCCTCCTGCACAGTGCCAATAGGCTGCTGGTGGCCACATGCCACATTTTGGTATAAGCCCTGGCAGAAATGGGGGGAGGCATGTGAGCCTGCGTGCCCCCATCCATGTGTTGCCTT
Source organism: Lepidochelys kempii (assembly GCF_965140285.1). Lineage (NCBI taxonomy): Eukaryota > Metazoa > Chordata > Testudines > Cheloniidae > Lepidochelys > Lepidochelys kempii. The sequence continues at coordinate 7,662,354 of NC_136385.1, forward strand.
GGTAAGATGTGGCACCAGGTACCAGGAGAGGCAGGTCTGACCCGGGGGCCCAGCCAGGCATGGAGGGCAAAGAGCACCAGGCAGGGAAAGGGTCGAGTCCGTCAGTCACACACACATACACCCGTGTGAGAGAGGTGTATGGGCGTGTGTGTGCGTCACCTCACCCTGCAGGCGTGGGAAGGTGTGTGTGGGGGGGTGTCACACACCCCTAAATGTGAACCCTAAAGCCTTAAAGATAAGAAGATAAATAAAAAGAATCCAACTAGGCAGTATTTCTTTTTAATGGAGGCTCAGTCAACTTGATGCTAATTTGAATGTTTGTACTGCATAGTTCTGACTGATTGCCAGTGAACTCACGAGTAATTTTACGAGGTGTTCATATCCAGCATAGGGAAATATGGTCACCCTAATTATAAAACACACCACCATGTTGGGCTCTCTGCCCTATTTTCTGACAGTCTGCCCTGAGATTGGCACTCACAGTTGTGAGCCACTCCAGACAGCATGAAATTAGGAGAACCTGGTATAGGGGGAAGGGGGCACATAGCACCCCTAGCATGGAGGGAAGTTGGGAATGGGGGGCAGACAGAGCTCCTGGCCTGAGAGTGAAGGGAGGCCCTGGTTTAGAGGGAGGGAGTAATAGGGGGCACACAGAGCTCCTGGTGGGGGGAAGATTAGGGAAGTCTGGTATGGAGGGAGTGAAGGAAAATGGGGGGGGGTAGGGGAATGGGAGCACATTCAGAACCCCTGCTATTGGGGGAGGAATGGGGGGAGTGAGGAATGGGGTACACAAAGCCCCTGGTATGGGGGGAATGGGAGTCACACAGAGCTGCTGTCATTGGAGGGGGAAACGGGGGGTAGTATGGGAGGAGGAGGGACTTTGGGGGGCACAGAGAGCCCCTGAAATAGAGGGGCATGGGAGCGTGGCATGCAGGAAGCTTGTGCGAGGGATGTGAGGGAATGGAGGGATGTGAGGATCCTCTGGGGTGTGAAATAAGTTCACCCGACAGTAGCAACTTAGTGTGTGACCCCCTTCGACACATACACTAAACCCAGAACATAAAGTTTGCAACATCAGCCTTATCCACAGGCCTGTGTCGGGGTACTGATATGGCAGGATGTAAGAGGCTGCACAGGGTGACTGTTGAAAAAAATGAGAAAACTGAATGAGATGATGGGGCTGGCTGCCTAGACAGGGAAAGGTACTTGGACAGAGCAGTGCTGGGGAAGGTCAGGGGGAGCTAGGGTAGCTCTGGCCTGACCAACTCCCAGGCTGAGGGCCTGATACAGGGCCTTGAGGAGGTATTAGGGCTGCAGAGGGGCAGCCAGGGGAGGAAGAGGCAGCAGATCCACCCCCTTACTGATGATGAGTGGCCAGTTCAGACTGCAGTTTGCCCCTGAGGGAAGGGGGCTAGGTGAAGAACGGCAGTGGGTCACTGAGGCGAGTGGTGGGATTAGGGGTAGCCAGTTCCCTGGAGGGGCAGCACCCAGAGAGTGGGGCACCGCCAGAGGGCAGTACCCCAGGAAAGTGCACCATGGTCTGGGAGGGATGTAGGGCCTAATGTGGTGGAGCTTGGAAAAGGGCAGGTAATTGTGGGCAAGACACCACCTGCAGAGGATGCTCCTGAGTGGCGAGAGCTAATGCCCTAGCCTGGCCAGCCTCGTATCTACCTCACAGTCTGTGTGAGAATCTAAAGAGATCCCCTCCCCCAACGAAGCGTCTGTATTATGCAGTGGACGCTTATGGTAAGTCAGACATTTCAATAAGTATTCTGGGGAGAGCCGCTGGCCGGTGTCCCTCTGGGTTGACAGAAAATTGGCAGAAGAGAAGAAGTCACATCCCTAAAGAGCGCACATCATCCCCCTCTCCTGTGACCCTTGGCACCATCACAGGCTCTATTTGTATCCAGTCGTGAACCAAGAAGAAACTGAAAGGGTTTGAGCTCAGGTTCAGACTGTCCTTCATCAGAGAGCATGACTCGCAGGGCAAGAGCAGCTGCTTCGGGACACCAATATCTTTCTGCTCTCCTCCAGCTCCCAGGGACGTGCTCCCAGCCAGGAAGCTGGTATGGCAGGGCCAGGTCACTACTGAGCTGTGACTGAGAAAGGCCAAGAAACAAAACAGATCATAGCTAGAGACATAAAGGGTGACAAGAAAACATTCTACAACTACGTTAGAAGCAAGAGGAAGATCAAGGACAGGGTAGGCCCATTACTCAATGAAGAGGAAAAAAACAATAACAGAAAATGTGGAAATGGCAGCGGTGCTTAATGACTTCTTTGTTTCAGTGTTCAAGAAGAGGGTTAGTGGTAATTGGACATCTAGTATACTGAATGCCAGTGAAAGTGAGGTGGGATCCGAGGATAAAATAGGAAAAGAACAAGTAAAAAATTATTTAGACCAATTAGATGTCTTCAGGTCACCAGGGCCTGATGAAATGCATCCTAGAATACTCAAGAAGCTGACTGAGGAGATATCTGAGCCATTAGTGATTATCTTTGAAAAGTCATGGAAAACGGGAGAGATTTCAGAAGACTTGAAAAGGGCATCTATAAAAAGGGAAATAAGGACAACCTGGGGAAATACAGACCAGTCAGCTTAACTTCTGTACCTGGAAAGATAATGGAGCAAATAATTAAGCTCTAAATTTGCAAACATCTGGAAGATAATAAGGTGATAAGTAATAGTCAGCATGGATTTGTCAAGAACAAATCCTGTCAAACCAACCTGATAGCTTTCTTTGACAGGGTAACGAGCCTTGTGGATGGGGAGAAGCAGTAGATGTGGTATATGTTGACGGTAGTAAGGCTTTTGATGCAGTCTCACATGACCTTCTCATAAACAAACTAACTAGGGAAAGACAACTTAGATGGAGTTACTATAAGATGCGTGCAAAACTGGTGGAAAACCATTCCCAGAGAGTAGCTATCAATGGCTAACTTCCTGTCAGGGTGGTTAAGCACTGAAATAAATTGCCTGTGGGGTTCTGGAATCTCCATCAGTGGAGATTTTTTAGAGTAGGTTAAACAAACACCTGTCTGGGATGATCTAGATAATGCTTAGTCATGCCATGAGTGCAGGGGACTGGATTAGATCAGTGGTTCTCAGCCGGGGGTCAGTGAGCCCTTTCAGGGGGGCCGCAGAGCCCCACGGCTGAAACCTGGAGCCCCAGTGCTGAAGCCTGGGGGCCCCCCTTCCTCCTAAGCCAGGAGCAGTGCAGGTCTGAAGCCAGTGGGCCCCCTGCCCTAGTTAGGAGCAGCGCGGGGCTGAAGCCCGTGGTGCCCTCCCCATGCCCCCCAAGCCGTGAGTGTCGCAGCCAGAAGCTAGGTGAGGCTGAAGCTGGCAGGGTCCCCACATCCCCTCCAAGCCAGGAGCAACGCGGCGCTCGAGCCAGCAAACCTCCCCTCCCCCACAAGCCAGGAGCAGCAGGGAGGCTGAAGCCGGGAGTCCCAGTGCCTTGCCCCTGAAGCTGGGCATTGCACTGGAAGCCCCCCTGCATGCATACAGCCCATAGCTACCCCCTGCCCATACACAGCCCTTAGCTATTCCCTCCCTGCACCGTGAGCTACTCCCCTCATTTCACACAGCCCCTAAATAACCTCCTGCCCGCACCTGAGCGGTTTTCAAACTTTTTGAACTGAGTCCCCCCTTTCAGTTATATTTTTGGTTGCATCCCCCCAGAGCCCAGACTAGCTGGGTGACCTCCTGAGTGAGACAGGGGGTGGAGATGGCACATCCTTCCTGCACCCTGCTGTGTGGAGCTGGAATGAGCCCTGCCAGGCCTTCCTCCCCCCAACCCCCCCAAAAATAGAAGTAAAACTATGCCTATGCCCAAGTGTGTCCCCCTGGCCTGGAGCCCATGTTTCCCCGCTGCTGGGCGCTGTTGTTTTTATAGGATGTTGAATGGGGCCTCAGCAAGAAAAAGGTTGAGAACCCCTGGATTTGATGATCTCTCAAGGTCCCTTCCAGTCCTATGATTCTATGTGGAAAGGAAAAATTTCTGGAGGCCGATCAGAGTGCAGTAATGCAACACCTCGTTCACACTGACGCTGGGGCGTTTCAGCCGAGACGCACCAAGCGTTATGCTTCTGGTGGAGGTGGATTAGCAGGGGCACTCCCGCTACAAAGTCCAGGTGCTCTACGTGCCTTGCCAGTGTGGATGCGTCGTGAGTTAGGGTGCCTGGGGCTGCTTTAATGCACTCTAACTCACAAGTGTAGCCAAGTCCTTAGTGATTTTCAGCTATTAGGCTGGGCAGAAATGCTGTCCTGCCACAAGTAATTGTCAGCTCTTTTGAGCACTTAAAATAACAAAAGGCCCTATCTTCTGAACAGTGGGGAGAAACAGGTTAAACCAGACCAGGGACCCTTAGGGAGAGTTCACTCCTCCTGGCAGAGATACCTCTCCTCACCCCTCTTACCTTCACAGGAGTCAGGCATTCGAGCACCTGGCTTAATGAGTCCTTTCAGCTGTGGGTGACCCCTCATTTGAGACAGGTTAAGCACAGTTCTGCTCCCCTTTACTCATACAATAAATACAACAACACTGACAACAGCATTTCACTACCCCTTCATTCAGTACTAAAGTGATTTGTAACCCAACACAAGTCAATATTGATCACTTTGAGCAACACCTCTATATCTGATGGATATCTAGGCAGAGTAGGTGAGTTCATGTAAATACAATTTCCTCCTAAAGTCTCTCCCGCTAACAGCTAGCTGTCATGGGAGAACTCATTCGGACCCTGTTTACATAGTTATGTTAGGAAGAAGCTTCTCCTCTAAAAACGTTTCTATACAATTTCCATTAGATGGTTTCTTGCACCTCCCACTGAGACATTTTGTAATGGCCACTGTCAGAGACAGGATGGATCACTGGTTTGATCCAGTACAGCAGGGAGATGAGATACCGAGCTAGATGGCCTTTAGGTCTGATCCAATACAGCAAGGATGTGGGATACTAGGCTATATGGGTGATTGGTCTGATCCAGTACTGCAGAGAGGTGGGGATACCAGGCTAGATGGGCTGTTATTCTGGTTCAGCAAGGACACAGGGATACACGGACTATCAGTTTGCTTTGGTATGGCTGTTCCTGTGCAGCAGCCTTGCACTAACTGGAAGATGTGACCTGCAATTGATTTTTTGTTTTTAGTTTTCAATTTAAAAAATGGTACAGGCTGTCAGATTTGTTCATATTCCGTTTTTTTTTTAATTAAGGGTTTTGTTTTGTTGAAGTGTATCCTATTTAAAGAGACTCTTGGCATGTCTATTATTTCATGTAAAATGCTTCCTTTAGGCTCTTCAGCGCCTGCTCTTTCATTATATTTTTCCAGTCTCCTGGAAGTTCTGCTGCTTTAGCACCATACGCTCTAGCTAACTGGTCATTGAATGATTTGAAAACAAATTTCCGGAAATCAGAAGCATCAATGCTGGGATCAGGCTGAATGCGCCAGTCTGGGTAGTAATGGCGGTAATCTTTGTAGGGATGAAATTTCCCATCTGCGGCTGCAGTTCGGAATTCACGATTGGAAACCACATCAGAGGAGCATATGGAATGCTCAAGCTTTTGTGAATCACAATCCCTGAAGTTCCCTAACCCTTTGGGTCGATGGACTGATACAAAATGCTCTTTATGGTCAGTGCCTCCTGCTTCACAGGGGGCTTCACAGAACGGACACTGCTTCCCACAGCCAAACACTCGCTTGAAGATCTCATCCTGGGGTTTCACTGGCAGGCTGGAGAGTTTGGTCTCAAGTTCCAAATGATTAAACTGGGTTAAGATTTGTTGTTCCAGCTCCAGAAGGAAGATTTCAATGTTACCAGAAAGCTGCTCAATTTTTGCTGTGGTTTTAAACTGTACTCCAACTAAGCTATTGCTGGAAATGGCCAGGTCCTGCTGCAGCTCTTTGCAAAAGCTGTCTAAAAAGGCAGAAACTGTGTTATTGTTTTTATTTATGGAGTTTTTCAGAACTCCCTTGATTTTATTTATTATTCCGGATAGAATCCCTTTCTCCAAATCTCTCAAACTTGCCTTCCCTCCATAGTGGTCTATCAGACATCTCTGTATCCAGGATTTGACAAACTCTTCATAGTTACTTATGTATTTCACATAGTTGCCAAAGTTCATCTCTTCCAGCAGCTTCTTTAGCAAAAAGAACTGAAAGAAGCTTCGGCTGGCGTATTCAAGGGCCTGTTCACTGCTGAGAATATTGTCAACTATTTCTAGTCCGAGCCTTTTGTTGACATAACCCACCAGGGCAGGTTTGAGACACTGATCACAGAAATTCCTCACCCTTGTTTGGCTCTCTTTCTTTTCCAAATAGAGATCAGTAAATATGGAGAAATAATGAGGTTTCAGCTTCTCCAGACGTTGCTGAGGATCGCTTTCTTTGATAAAATCTTCATGCATCTTCTGAAATGCCCAAGCTGCTTCCCCCAAACGTGACGCTTCAGGTCAACTTCAAACAAAGGAGAAGTGTGAAGTTTCTCAATCTCCTCCTCTTTTAACCTCTCATTAACCATATGCAGCAGTTCTCCACAATAGGTTTCATCATAGTCTGTTTTGGATTTAACTTTTTCTTCAATGTATTTCTTGCATTCAGTCATTAAAGATAGAGCAAGCTCTTCAGTTTTACAGTAACATTCCTGTGAGAAGTATTCTACAACTGCTCTGGTCCATTTTAGGTTTAAGTATTCCTTCTTCATTGTGAAAGACTTCATTCTATAATCCAGCAGGCTTTTTGCATGTTGCAGTATCTGTCTGACAGCACCCGCTCTGTGCTTCAGATCCTTTCTCAGCTGGAGATCCATATCTTGAACAACTTGACATTTCTGTAAAGTACAGAGCGTTAACTCTGACAAGGTTTCTCGTCACATCGTTTCAAATTCTTTCTTCAGTTTCTCATGGTCGAGTTTATCTTCTCTGTTTCGGCATTCAGCCAAGAGTCTGGCAACTTCCCCTTCAATTTTCTGCTTGTACCCAGACTGGATATTGTCTATCTTGCGCTGTCCTCTTCGTATTCGAATTGCTTCCTCACAGTTACTGGTTGAATAATTTTCAAGTTCTCTTTTGAGGCTATTCGTGCTCCTTTTGAAATCTTCTCTGTACTTTTCTATCAGGTTCAAATTTGGAGCTTCACCTTTCAAATACTGTTCTAAGTTATTCAAGAGCTTCTGTTCTCCCTGCTGTAGTTTCCCTTGTGCTTCCATTTTTAAGCTGTGAAAGAGATCACCCTCTAGTGTCTCTGGCAGCTGATTCTAGATAAAAGTTTCTTTTTCAGATATCCAGAGATACATCTCCTTGCGGAAACCCCATTGCCATTCAGAATACTTCACAGACAGCAGGTTATAGGCTTCAGCTACAAGGCTGTTTCTAAAGCTAAAGATGAAGTTCTCATGTTTCACTGACTTCCACAAGCTCTTCAACCATACAATAAAATCAGGAATATCCTTTCCAGCTCTTTTCCGTGAACGGTTCTCTATGAATTCAAACAGTTATTTCTTTAGCTTTCACACCCTCTCACTGTATCCAGTGTTTACGGGAGCCATGGGAGGGACTTCATGCCACAAGCCAGGTATGTACCAATTGTGTTTTTCTGGGTCATACTCCATAATATCAGAAAATGTCATTTCCCTGCTTTGCTTTTCCATCCTTGCTGCAGCTTTGGTCATTTCATTCAGCTGCTCCAGGAGGTGTTTCCTGTCCCTCATATTTTGAACATGAGCAGACACATCACTGACGTTCTGGTGCACAAACTGGCAGTTTGGCTGTTTTCCTATTTCCTCCATTCTGAGAAATGCCTGGACCACAATTTGCAGAACATCCTTCATTTCTGTGGCATTCTCCATGGCCATGTTAACGATGGTGACGTCACTCAGTCCAATCACCAGGGTGGCCAGCTCATTGTCATGTTGATAACTGTCTTCCAGTGCTGTTAGTTCAGGGGCCTTCAGACCTTCAGTGTCTATCACCAGGATGAAATCACAGCCAAGCGGCTCCTGAACAGCTTCTGTAACTTTAATGAGCGTCATGAAGGCTCCTCGCGCACTTCGACCGCTACTCACTGCAAACTGCAGGCCGAACATGGTGTTGAGAGGATGGATTTCCCAGTGCTCTGCACTCTCAGCACTGTTATAACCACCATTCTGGATCTATCCCCTAGCCTGATATGGAGATGAGTTAGAACCTCTACTACCAAGTTCATGGGGATATTGGAGGCATCTCCATCGGTCAGCTAAACAGGAAACCCTTCCAGCATCAGGTCAGCTGCTATGCATGGGAGACGGGTGAAATGTCTTTGGCTTTCTTCCATTTTCCCTTCTTTAACCATTGAGCATTCAGCTTCATAGAACTGCCCCAACTCACGCATGAAATACTCCACCCCCAAGGAACTATCAGATATTAATTCATCTAATTCCTCCAGCTGTTTTTGGTCCACTCCTGGAGTTTCACATTTCTCTTTATAGTCCGCCCGCATTTTAGAAAGATTCGCCTCGCAATATTATCCAGGATAAATTTCATCCATTTCAGAAAGTAATGTTTCTCCACTGGCTTCAGCTGTACTATTCCCTTGATGAACTTAGTCAAACCATTAGTACGGTCACACTGATTCTGCTGTCTGCGTATCTCTAACCATTTCTGTTTCAGCGCAGATTTATAGTCTTCAATGGCCATGACCCCTTGCCTTTTCATTCGGCACATCTCTTCTTCCACTTTAGCCAAGTTTTTCCATAGGTCTCCTTGCAGGCTCAGCATTTCCCTTTTGTATTTTGCCCCATCTCTTATTTCTGCAGTGATTTCTTCAGTATATTTGCTCACACATTGACATGCCTGACAGTCCTCATTCACCAGGATTCCTAGGTCAGGTGCCGTCACAGCCATGGCTTCCAAACTCACTGTCTTCAGAGATGAATTCACTATGGTTCCTATGGTGGACTGCACCTTTTTCACAAATCCTGCATTATTCATGGTACGATCTTTCACCAGTAGCTGTGATTTGCTCAGCTTCAACACTGAGGACAGCTTATTAAGGAATCCCAGAGTTTCTTTGGGTTTCTTATTCTTGTAGTTGAGGATGAAGTAATATTTAGAGCTGGATTCTTTCCAAGATGATATCAGTGCCTATTCTCTCTCACCGATGCTCTCGGTAACTATGAACACTGCGGAGGAGACCTCTGTTCAAAAGCTAAACTGTAGCCAGTGGGACTCAATGTCTCCACGCAGATTTGTAACTGCAATGGGTTCTGGGAAAAGATCAGAATTTTCCATCCCCCCAGGGAAATACCAGGCAATCTCAACCAGCCCATCTGCGATTTTCCGAAGGAAGTTCCCAGACTCCATGTCCCGCACTGATAAAGAAATCGTGGTGCTGCTGGGAGGGGCTGAGAACCTCATTGAGGAGGTGGGACTTGGAGAAGCTGCAGCTCCCCATCCACACAAAAGAAATGGTTGGCATTGACGTGAGCATCAAGCTCTCCTCTCTGAACCCTCTGTTCTCTGCCAGGGAGTGCGGCCTCCACTTCCGCACAATGTCCCTCATGGCCCACAGTATTAGGGTGCACTTGGGGGTGTCAAGGGTGAGTAGCAGCAGAGGAAAGGCAAACTGGCACATGGACATTTTGGACAGGATCTCCTGCTTTAGGAAGCTGTCTGAGCAAAGCAGAACAGCACAGAGAACATCAAGAGGTTGCAGAGAAATTTTCATCTCAGTGTCACTAAAACAGAAAGTGCCATCAATATGCAGCTTCTCCTCATAATCACCCATTTCTTCTGCAGGAGCCTTGTGCCCAATGCTTGTATTTCTGGCCGTCCCATTCAGAGCCATGACCTTCCTCAGGAAATGCCAAGGTAAATCATCTAATGCCTCTGGAATCTTGTTCTTGATGCTTTCTGGGCAAATCTCCAGGACATCCCTCAGCCTGATCTTGATGCTTCTGTGCTTCTCCAGGTTTAATCTGGACAGAACATCTTGAAATGCTTTACTTCTTTCTGCAGAAGGAAGTTAAAACAAACCAAAATTTCAGAGTAGAAAATGGTGACTTTATATACAGTTTACTCATTCCATAGACAGCCTGATGTTTGTAATTTAAAGAAAAGCAGTACCCAGTAAGTAACAGATGACTTATACATCCTGGGTTCAATTCTTCTCTTACTTATATTGATATAACAAAAATGAAGCCAATGGGATTACTTCTATACAAATAAAACATAGTTCTGGCCCACTTTGAACTCCGCTAATGTGAGGTTGGTTTGCATTTTTTGATCCCAATCCTTATCCTCAGTGCAGTGCAGAGTCCACTTTAAAATGGCTTAAGTGGCCAACTGAGAATTTCCTAGAAAATCTTCCAGTATAACCAGCTCTATGACATCCCAGCTCACCGCTACTGGAGGAGGGGGCATAGACTCAGGACCCTGTCTCTGTGGTGATCCCAGAAGCTGGAATGATCCCTTGGCTGCTCTAAGCTGCTGCTCAGGATCAGACTGGTGCCTGGCAGTCTGAGGATCAGGTGGCTGTGATGGTAGCCTTCACCCCTCACCCTGAGCTGTGCTGGGCATCAATGGCTCATCCGGAGGATCTGACCCTTTATTTCCCTTTCAGCAGTCAGTGCAGATTACACCTTCTGGGTTACGCCTTCATTTTTGATTTTCTTCATATCTTCCTCCATCTCTTTGCTGGGACATGTCTTTTACAGGTGTAGCTAACAGCACTGTGGCTTTGCTTACCTCCCAGCGACCAAATCAGTCCCTTCACTCACGCTACTTCCTCTCTCCTTTTGGGGAGCTGTGAGGACTGTCATTACTTACAAAGCAAATTTACCCACATTGCAACCTGGGGAGCTAATGCTAAGACACCTCCAGGCCAGTCCTGGTACGGTAATGTCTCCGGTGCAGTGTTAGGGTATTTGGACCTGATAAACGATTAACCCATTTATTATGTGTTATAGAGACATTATTAAGGTCACAAGAGCAAACTATTCCACTGCACAGGAAAGATAGGAAGAATGGCAAGAGACCACCCTGGCTTAACCAGGAGATCTTCCATGATCTAAAAATAAAAAAAAGAGTCCTACAAAAAGTGGAAACTAGGTCAGATGACAAAGGACGAATACAAACAAACAACACAAGTATGTAGGGGCAAAATTAGAAAGGCCAAGGCACAAAAGGAAATCAAACAAGCTAGGGACATAAAGGGTAACAAGAAAACATTCTACAAATACATTAGAAGCAAGAGGAAGACCAAGGACAGAGTAGGCCCATTACTCAAAGAAGACAAAAAACCAATAACAGAAAATGTGGAAATGGCAGACGTGCTTAATGACTTCTTTGTTTCGGTTTTCACCAAGAAGGTTGGTGGCGATTGGACACCTAACATAGTGAACACCAGTGAAAATGGGGTAGGTTCAAAACAGGAAAGAGCAAGGTGAAAATTACTTAGACAAGTGAGATGTCTTCAAGTCACTAGAGCCCAATGAAGTGCATCCTAGAATACACAAGGAGCTGACTGAGGAGATATCTGAGCCATTAGCTATTATCTTTGAAAAGTCATGGAAGACGGGTGATATTCCAGAAGACTGGAAAAGGGCACATATAGTGCCTATCTATAAAAAGGGAAATAAGGACAACCCAGGGAATTACAGACCAGTCAGCTTAACTTCTGGACCCGGAAAGATAATGGAGCAAATAATGAAGGAATCAATTTGCAAACATCTAGAAGATAATAAGGCAATATGTAATAGTCAGCATGGATTTGTCAAGAACAAATCATATCAAACTGACTCGATAGTTTTCTTTGACAGGGTGACGGCCGTGTGGATGGGGGGAAGCGGTAGATGTGGTATATCGAGACTTTAGTAAGGCATCTGATATAGTCTCAAATGACCTTCTCATTAAAAAACTAGGGAAATACAACCTAGATGGAGCTATTATAAGGTTGGTGCATAACTGGTTGGATAACCATTCCCAGAGTAGTTATCAATGGCTCACAGTCATGCTGGAAGGGCACAACGAGTCGGCTTCTGCAAGGATCAGTTCTGGGTCTAGTTCTGTTCAATATAGTCATCAATGATTTAGATAATGGCATAGAGAGTACACTTATAAAATTTGCAGACGATACCAAGGTGGGAGGAGTTGCAAGTGCTTTGGAGGATAGGATTATAATTGAAAAAGAGCTGGACAAACTGGAGAAATGGTCTGAGGTAACTAGGACGAAATTCAATAAGAACAAATGCAAAGTATTCCACTTAGGAAGGAACAATCAGTTGTACATGTACAAAATGGAAAATGACTGCCTGGGAAGGATTACTGCAAAAAAGGGATCAAGAGGTCAGAGTGGACCACAAGCTAAATATGAGTTAACAGTGTAAGACTGTTGCAAAAAAAACCAAACATCATTCTGGGATGTATTAGCAGGAGTGTTGTAAGCAAGACATGCAAAGTAATTCTTCTGCTCCAGTCCACGTTGATTATGCCTCAGCTGGAGTATTGTGTCCAGTTCTGGGTGCCACATTTCAGTAAAGATGTGGACAAACTGGAAAAAGTCCAGAGAAGAGCAACAAAAATGATTCAAGATCTAGAAAGCATGACCTATGAGGGAAGATTGAAAAAATTGGGTTTGTTTAGTCTGGAAAAGAGAAGACTGAGAAGGGACATGATAACAGTTTTCAAGTACCTAAAAGGTTGTTTTAAGGAGGAGGAAGAAAAATTATTTTCCTATCCTCTGATGATTGGACAAGAAGCAATTGGCTTAAATTGCAGCAAGGGAAGTTTTGAGAGGAAATTTTTCCTAATGTCCGAACTGTCAGGGTGGTTAAGCACTGGAATAAATTGGCTAGGGAGGTTGTGGAATCTCCGTCATTGGAGATTTTTAAGAGCAGGTTAGACAAACACCTGTCAGGGGTGGTCTATATGGTGCTTGGTCCTGCCTTGAGGGCAGGGGACTGGACTTGATGACCTCTCAAGGTCACTTCCAGGCCTATGATTGTATAATGAAGCACCAGCTCTGCTTTAGTTTAGGTTGAGAAGCCCTTTCTACTTAAATGTTATTTCTTCTTAGTGCTGTAAGATCTGTATGCTTACTTGGACTGTCTTGAAATTTGTTGTCTCATGGGGGAACAGGATAGGGTTAGTGACCCAAATTTTGGGGTCATTTGAGCAAGGAGTTCCCTAGGCACAGCTCGTCAAAAACACAGCATTTTGCAAAATCAGCAGTCTTAGAATGGAGGGGATTGTGCACCACACAGCTCAAGATCCCCTACTTGATCTCAGTCACTCAGCATTTATTTCAGCCAGTGTGTGGCACTGACTGCCCGTTTGAGGAAGCAAAACTGAAAACATCTATTAAAGGAAACCTTTGTCTTTCTAGAACACTGCATGCAAACACTCATGAGCCAAAGAGATTGAAACGTGCATGTGCTGTGAGCCTAGGCAAGAGTCTTTCCAGACAGTCCACTCTCACAGTAGCTGGATGGCTCAAGTACATTTGAGCCCTACTCTACTCCACAGTATTAACAACCTTCCTCAGAATACCATCCTTGCCACCATGGATGTCACTTTCCTATACACCAATATCCCTCACAATGACAGGATAGCTGCCTGCCCCAAATATTTAAAAGACAATGGACAACCATCAATTATCCATCCCAAACACATAGCCAAACTCATCCAGTTCATCCTCGCCTGTCATAGATTTACCTTCAGCAATAAACATTTTGTCCAAAGCATGAGAACAGCCAGGGGTACTAGGATGGCTCCCCAATATGCTAACCTCTTCATGGGTCATCCTGAAGAAGAATTTCTGGAGAAGTGCATCATGAAACCAGTGATATACCTGAGAAATTTTCATCCTATGGGAAGACAGCTTAAACTCCCTCAGACTTCCACCACAACTTCAACAACCACCACCCATCCATTAAACTCTCTCTGGAGCTTTCCCACACTAGCATCAACTTCTGGACACCACAATCAGCTTCAGCAATGGAACCCTACAGACAACCATATACAAGAAAGCCATGGATCACCACACCTACCTTCATAGATCTAGTAACCACCCCAACCATACCAAGAAATATGTTATTGACAGCCAGGCACTCAGATACCACAGAATGTGCTCTGAGGAGAAAGTAAGTGATATATACCTTAATGAAGGGATAGCCTATTTTTGTCAAGGTCCAAATTTCTTGGTCAAGGTACAGTCAAGGTCCAGAATCCAAGAAAAAAATTTTTAAAACCCCATAATGATAATAAAGAAATAAAAACATTGTGGGGTCCATTCAAAAGCATCTCACAGTCCGGATTTGGCCCACGGTCCACCTATTGACTATTCCTGGCTTAACACACTTGTTGTCGATATTGTGAAGGCCAAAACTATAACCGTGGTCAAAAAAGACCTAGGTAAATTGATGGAAGATAGGTCCATCAATGACTATTAGCCAGGATGGGCAGGGATGGTGTCCCTAGCCTCTCTTTGCCAGAAGTTGGGAATGGGTGACAGGGGATGGATCACTTGATGATTACCTTTTTTATTCATTCCTTCTGAAGCACCTGGCATTGGCCTCTGTCAGAAGACAGAACACTGAGCTAGATGGACTTTGGTCTGACCCAGTATGGCTGTTCTTATGTTCACTTAAAACCACCTTCACCAAACAAGGACACTTCATCAGAGAAGTAGATTGCATCATGCAACAGGCCACCCAAATACCCCAGGAGAATCTGCTTCAATACAGAAATAAACCCCCTTCTGACTGCATACCCCTATTTGTCACCTACCACCCCACACTGGAACCCATACAGTAAAGCTAGTGTAACCACCAATGGGTGTAAACAACTACACCCCATACTTGATGGGTACCCCATCATGAAAGAAATATTTCAAGAACCATCTCTTCTGGTCTTCGAACAATCTCTTCAAACTCATTGTTGCCCTGGTTTGAGGGATGTGTATACCCCATTATGTGATCAAACTAATTGCAACCATATTATGTGCATTCTGCCAATAGGAATTAATGAAATAGAACACCACATAGTTAAGGGTTAATTTGGAGACAGGCTTTTAGAAGCGAGGTCATATCTAGCTGATAGTTTTTTGCTAATCAGAATGGGAGGAGGGGACAGACAAGTAAACAACTGAGACTGAAAACCTTGGTGGTTGGAAAACTTTGAATCTAGGCACCTCTGATATGAAAAGTTGACTGAAAGTTAGAAAAGAGATGATCCAGTTGGGGTCATTATGACCTATGTGTTTTGTAGAAGTTAGTTATAAAAGATTAGCTAATAGAGTATATTGTGGAGCAGTCCTCTGAAGCCATCTTGAGACACTTTTTTCTGACACCCTTTCTCCCTGGTGGGTGAGCAACTGGCCACTGCAAACCTGCTGTTAATTACACAATACCATTCCAGATCTTAGGAAAAAGATCTGGGATGTTCTAAACCTATTGCTTATGTCTCTGTATGCTTAAATCTAATAAACTGCAGTGTTAGATAAGAGCATACTTACTTGCATTTAATCCTTGATCAGACAGAAGTGCTGTGTTCCTATTGATTGATTCCTGACACTGCATGGAGTGAAATAGTTAAGTTGCCCCTGCTGTGGGTTCTCAAAACCCCAGGTAACCCTCGTCATCAAGAGCAAGCTCCCCACAGACCAGGACACACCCACTCAAAGCAGCACCAGACTCTGCCAGAACGATAGATGCAAAACTTGCAGACATATCTCCATTACTATAATGATCAACATTCCACACAAAACACCTTTCAAGATCCCAGGATCTTATACATGCCTATCACATGTAGCACACTTCATCCAGTGCACTAAATGCCTGAATAATGATTATATGGATGAAACAGATAATCATTATAAACTCAAATGAATATACACAGGAAAATGATAAAAGACAAAAACACCCTATCACCTGTGGGTGAACACTTTTCATAAAGTAATCACTCTATATCTGACCTATCAGACCCAATCCTCAAAGGCAACTTGCACAGCATTTTCAAAAGAAGAACCAGGGAGCTTACATTCATTACTCTGCTGGACACCAAATCATGGATTATGGACATCATGGATTGAACAGAGACACTAGATTTATGGTTTATTAAAACAATCTGTAATCCACTAACCCCTTCTTTTTTTCCTATGTTTGCAGAGGTGCTAATGGCCCATTCTACTTTGAATGGTCCCTTACAATATTTGCTAACTACTTATGCTAAATAATCTGTTCCATCTTGCATTTTGCTCTGACATTGGGAGTAATGTTCCCAGACCTGAAGAAGAGCTCTTTGTGGCTCAAAAGCTTGTCACTCTCACCAACAGAAGTTGGTCTAAGAAAAGATATTACCTCACCCACATTGGCTTTCCAATATCCTGGGATCTACCCAGCTACATCTACACTGCAGACAACCCTATGCTTGTCAGAAATCTGAGAATCATCTCTAGGAATATTGACAGGTTTCAGAGTAGCAGCCGTGTTAGTCTGTATTCGCAAAAAGAAAAGGAGTCCTTCTGGCACCTTAGAGACTAACCAATTTATTTGAGAATAAGCTTTCGTGAGCTACAGCTCACTTCATTGGATGCATTCAGTGGAAAATACAGTGAGGAGATTTATGTACACACAGAACATGAAAAAAATGGGTGTTATCATACACACTCACTTAAGATGAGCTATTACCAGCAGGAGAGTGGGGGCGGAGGGTGTGGGGAAGAAAACCATTCTTGATAACTTCTGGAAATGGCCCGCCTTGCTTATCACTACAAAAGGTTTTCTCCCGTGCCCCCCCCCGGTGGTAATTATTATTTTCTGCGAGTATCTGCTGCTGTTCTTGTGACACAGTGCCCTCTGGTGGGCAAAAGGTGGAATGCAGCAACATTTTGGCAGAAGCTTTTTTTTTCTACACAAAAAATTAAAGATATGCATGGCTCATTAATTATGCATGCCTACAGTAGTACAGAATTCCTCCAGGAGTAACGTTTGGTGAAAACCTGATTTCACAACAGCTGTTCCTTTGTAGAAGATTTTCTTCTTTGATGAAACACAAATGCCTCATGATTAAAAAAATCCCATTCCCCATGCACCAAGTGAACACTCCAAGGGTTGAAATGCAGGACTATTCAAGTTCAAAATCTTGGTCTTTATCTTCAAGGTGGTCAATGGCCTTGGCCTAGTGTATCTAAAAAATCAACTAACGCTACAGGACAAAGACTGTGGTCAACATTTACTCTTGTCTGCCACAATGAAATGGAATTCTTTACAAGGTAAAGCTCGTCTAGGTAGGAGACAGAGTTTCCTTGAAAAGGTGACCAATAATTTAAATCTGATTGAATATCAGATGAGGAGTGAGCAGAGGGATTCAAAGAGGAAAGTGATGGGTTCAAATCAACAGGTAGAGAACATGCTTTTAGCAGCTCAACCTCAATACATTATTTCTTTAAAAAAATGCTTATGGATACACTGGACACAGAAATATTTTGGATTGCTTTTTCCCAAAATTGGCATTTCTGAATTGTTTGGGATATATACTCAATGTGTGTCCACCTCAGATACCCATCCTACCTGACCTTCAATGAAATTGAGGAGTTCAACATTAAAAATTAAACGTTGTTTTAAAACTAAGTATTTTAAATACTTGTGGCACCTTAGAGACTAACAAATTTATTTATATGCTCAAATACATTTGTTCGTCTCTAAGGTGACACAAGTCCTCCTTTTCTTTTTGCGAATACAGACTAACACGGCTGCTACTCTGAAACCTATTTTACATACATTATTCTTCCTCTATAATGTGGTCATGGCCTTTCCAGTGTGCAGTAAATCAGTTACTGAAATTGCGAACTGATGGTAGTTGGCTTATTTAGGCACATTATGGTACCTTTCCTCAGTCCTCAAGTCCATGCAGTTCCATCCCCCCTCTTGAGTCACATGAGCTTGGGGAGGAGAGAAACTACGGAGACAACCCAGAAACTCAGCTGAGGGGGACTGGGGCATGCAGCTCTAACGAGGACCTGCAGATTCTGATGGTGTCATCAATCACACGTTCATAGAATCATAGAATCATAGAATATCAGGGTTGGAAGGGACCTCAGGAGGTCATCTAGTCCAACCCCCTGCTCAAAGCAGGACCAATCCCCAATTAAATCATCCCAGCCAGGGCTTTGTCAAGCCTGACCGTGAAAACTTCTAAGGAAGGAGATTCTACCACCTCCAAAGGGAACGCATTCCAGTGTTTCACCACCCTCCGAGTGAAAAAGTTTTTCCTAATATCCAACCTAAACCTCCCCCACTGCAACTTGAGACCATTACTCCTTCTCCTGTCCTCTTCTACCACTGAGAATAGTCTAGAACCATCCTCTCTGGAACCACCTCTCAGGTAGTTGAAAGCAGCTATCAAATCCCCCCTCATTCTTGTCTTCTGCAGACTAAACAATCCCAGTTCCCTCAGCCTCTCCTCATAGGTCATGTGTTCCAGACTCCTAATCATTTTTGTTGCCCTTCGCTGGACTCTCTCCAATTTATCCACATCCTTCTTGTAGTGTGGGGCCCAAAACTGGACACAGTACTTCAGATGAGGCCTCACCAATGTCGAATAGAGGGGGACGATCACGTCCCTCGATCTGCTCGCTATGCCCCTACTTATACATCCCAAAATGCCACTGGCCTTCTTGGCAACAAGGGCACACTGCTGACTCATATCCAGCTTCTCGTCCACTGTCACCCCTAGGTCCTTTTCCGCAGAACTGCTGCCTAGCCATTCGGTCCCTAGTCTGTAGCTGTGCATTGGGTTTTTCCATCCTAAGTGCAGGACCCTGCACTTATCCTTATTAAACCTCATCAGATTTCTTTTGGCCCAATCCTCCAATTTGTCTAGGTCCCTCTGTATCCTATCCCTGCCCTCCAGCGTATCAACCACTCCTCCCAGTTTAGTATCATCCGCAAATTTGATGAGACTGCAATCCACACCATCCTCCAGATCATTTATGAAGATATTGAACAAAACCGGCCCCAGGACTGACCCCTGGGGCACTCCACTTGACACCGGCTGCCAACTAGACATGGAGCCATTGATCACTACACGTTGAGCCCGACAATCTAGCCAACTTTCTACCCACCTTATAGTGCATTCATCCAGCCCATACTTCTTTAACTTGCTG
This sequence comes from Lepidochelys kempii, assembly GCF_965140285.1. Taxonomy (NCBI): domain Eukaryota; kingdom Metazoa; phylum Chordata; order Testudines; family Cheloniidae; genus Lepidochelys; species Lepidochelys kempii. Next base: position 7,681,495 of record NC_136385.1, read on the forward strand.
ACAAGAATACTGTGGGAGACCATGTCAAAACCTTTGCTAAAGTCAAGAAACAACACATCCACTGCTTTCCCTTCATCCACAGAACCAGTAATCTCATCATAGAAGGCGATTAGATTAGTCAGGCATGACCTTCCCTTGGTGAATCCATGCTGACTGTTCCTGATCACTTTCCTCTCATGCAAGTGCTTCAAGATTGAATCTTTGAGGACCTGCTCCATGATTTTTCCGGGGACTGAGGTGAAAACCCGTTGTGGGTTTTTTATATATTTTCACTCTAGACATTAGTAGTATACAGCTCAATAGGATTCATCAATATATATATTTTTACAGGTTTCCACACCCTCTTTTGTCCTCCAGTTTCATATGTTGACACATACACATTTGGCACTGTTGACCATTTTTGAAGGAAAAAAAAGTATTTTTTCCTTTTCACAAGGCATATTTATTAGAGATGACTTGAAGAAGTCTTCTTCTGAAAGCAGTGAAATTGAGAAAGCCTTTACAAAATACATACACCACAGGAAGCTGAGTATTTTGTACATTGTGCAAAATGTGTTTTGCCAGGGGAAAAAAGACAAATGATTATTTTAAAAACAAAGTATATGGTTCTCTTTAAAACCATGGAGATAAACTGCAAGTTACCACCCAGGCATGGCAACCGTACCCTGGGAAAACACAATTCTTTTGGGAGGCTTTTGAGGATGCTATCAAAAAGCCCAGAAGTTTCTGCTGGTGGATTTAAATGTTTTAGCACCCGAAGCCTACAGGTTAAGAACAAGCATTTCTCCCCCAGACTGGCCCTATGTATACACCTTGAAAAAAACAGAAAAGTAGTAATTTTTTTAACAATCCTTAGCCATTTTAAAAAAAAAGAGCATCCCCCTGATAAGCATGTCTAGCCATGTACACAGAAACCTAGCTCTTTTGAAACTCCTCATCAAAGCCAGACCGCATCAAAGGAAGGTTATTCTGTGCTCAGCCTCTGACAACCTGGTAGTGGCCAGCTCTGAAATAGCACTCAACTCTGTAAAAGGAAAAGTCCCCCAGAAACCCTAACAAGTAAGCATGCTAAAAAGAAAATGGGGGATTAGTAAAACACTGAGCGATTACAAAAACCTGTTCCTCAAAAGAATAAAAGATGATTGTAAAACAGATCAGGGGTTTTATCAAACATTTGTTGAGTTTTGCTGTCAGGCATTTTAAATAAAATGGTTGAAAAATTGTACCTCGTTCCTAGCCATCAGCTAGAACAAACACGCCTCTAGTGATGAAACATGCCTCTAGTGATGAAGAAAATATCAGAACCACACCTCCTCACCAATTGGATTCAGAGATGAAAGACGTTCTTGAAAGATCCAGTTTATCAGACTCTGAAAAGGCTAAACTTTACGAGAGGGTCCTACAAAGGTATCTGGTATTGGCCAAGAAGGGTGAAGAGAAAAGACTAAAAGAAGTCTCTTTCTCCCAGAGTAAGAGGAGCAGGGGGCTGGGCCCATGGCAAAAAGGCGGAGGGTCATGGCCCCTTGGCCTCCCCATCTTCCAGCATCCCTGTCACCATGTGGTCATTTTCTGGCAGGGGCATGCCTATGGACAGAACTCTAAGGCTTTCAAGCCATGTGTAGGGCAGCTTGTGTTTGGAACAAAGGAAGCACAGGCTGCATGACAAAAGACTATAAAAGGCAGCTGCATCTTCTCCATTTTGTCTTCAGTCCTGCTTCTTATCTCTGGATGAACTTTGCTACAAAATGAAGCTCTGAACAAAGGACTGAATGACCCATCCTAGCTGGGGTTGTGTTCCAGAGGGACATTCAAGCCAGCAAACTCACAAGTACTGATAGGAGCCTGATATATGGACTTTCAAATCTTTGTATATATGTAACTGCTTTACCATTTAACATCTATCTTCTTGTTCTTTCTTTTTTCTTTATAATAAACCTGGCTGGCAGAGTGGTATTTTGGGTAGTATCCAAACCTATACTGGCCTGGTGACATGGCTGACCCTTTGGGGTCAGAAGAACATTTTGTATATGTGAGCAGAGTTTTTAGATAACTTCTCACTGTACTGGACGTAGGTGTTGATTGGGAGCCAGAGACTGGAATGCAATTAAGGGGCTGTGTGATTTCATTTTTGCTTCTTGATAACCAGTGTGGGGGATTGGAAGCACAGTTTGTGACTGGTTGGGGAGTTTAACTTCAGTGTTACCCACCAGTCTGGGGAGTATCTGCTCTCCCCTTTGCAGCCTGCCCTGACATTGGCATTTCCAGTGAGGGGTTCCCCTCGCACTGCTGGTCACACCCCGTTTGGACTGTATCAGTTAGTCACCATGCCTTTTGGTTTCTGTGCGGCCGCAGCCACATTTCAGTGACTTACGGACAGGCTGCTGCAATCTCACCACCTATATGCAGCAGCCTACATAGACAATATAGTTGTAGACAGCCTCATGTGGGAAGAACATCTCCAACACCTCACAACCATCTTGCAAGCTATAGGGGAAGCCGGGCACACCATCAACCTAGTCAAGTGCCATCTTGGGCAGCGAGAGGTAACATAGTTGGGGTTCAGTGTGGACCGAGGTACCCTACACCCCCAGTTGGATAAAGTACAAGCCTTAGGGGACTGCCCGGCCCCTATGACAAAAAGGCCGGTAAGCCAAGTCTTGGGCCTAGCAGGATACTATTGCTACTTTCTGCCAAACCTTGCAACGCTCATGTCACCCTTACCCGACCTAAAAAAGAGCTTCCAGCTTCACAAGATACAGTAGTCAGCAGAGTGTGAGAGAGCTTTCCTGGAACTGAAGGATCGACTAACTAGGGATCCCATCCTATTCCACCCAGACTTTGACAGAGCCTTCATATTACAGACTGACGTGTCAGAAATGGGATTGGGAGCAGTGTTTTCTCAAGAAGCTGAGGGAGAGGAGCGTCCAGTTCTTTATTTGAGCAGGAAGTTGTTTCTCTGAGAGCAGAAGTATTCAACGATAGAAAAGGAGGTGTTGGTGGTGAAGTAGGCAATCAATGCACTTAGGTATCATCTACTGGGGAACCCCTTCCATTTGGTCACTGACCACATGCAACTTCGATTGCTTAACATTATGAAGGACATCAATGCCTGGGTCATGAGGTGGTAACTTTCACTGCAGCCCTACGATTTTCAAGTTGGCCACCGACCCGGTAAGGCCCATGCAAATGGCAGACTTCTTTTCCCGAGTGGGCAGTAAAAACCCAGAAGAGAGACCACAACCAGATTCCCTCTTAAAGAGAGGTGTGCATGACGGGGCGCAGTGGTTGCCCTTGTAAGAACCATGACAAGTGCTATGTAAGTGAACTTAGCCAGTATGCCATGTTACCAACTCTTATTGTGAATTTAGAGTTACATGGTGTCTTTGTAAAGTCCAATAGGATCTCCTTATTCCTGGCTTTAAAATCCTGAAATTTCCCATAGTAGAAATAATCGCTGTCTCCCATTATTTGAAATGAGATTGATGCCAAACTGCCCTGGGATGAGACGACTATCATTCACTACAGGCTTTGCATGTGAAAGTAAGGCTGCCCCAAATAGAGATGGCTGCCATCTCCCACAGTTTTCCATTATACTGAAGCCAGGGTGCCCTCAGAGACAATGGCCACTTTCTGGACTCTGTGGTTAATGGCTGGACAAGTAACTCTGAGGAACTGGGAGGAACGTGGGAAGCAGGAGACATCCTCATGAGGAGAAGAGGCTATTCAGAGAGGTGGGGGGGAGGACTGAGGAGATCTCAGGGAAATAGGGGGTGAAAGAGGGAAAATGTGAGGGGTAAGATATTATAAGGGCAGGGGAGAGGGTGGGAAAATGTGGGGGCAAGTGAATGCAAGGTGGCACTGGGGACAGAAGCCTCTGGGGGGCAATGGGAGGAGTGTGGAGTGGAGGAGGGGACTTAGTGGGGCAGGGAGGGGAAGGGGATAGGATAGGGGTAAAGGAGAGAGATGAAGAGGCACAAAATGGCAGCTCCACCCTTGCAGGGGTTAGGAGTAGATAAGGGGAGTCATCTTCAAGCAGATGGGGGGGAAGTCTGCAGTTTGCATATTTGTTTAGTGTTGAATTTGACCCTAAGGCACTCCACAGACTAAAGCAGGAGGCAGCTTTCCCCTAAAGGCTCACAAACCAGACAAGAAATTTACAAACCGTGAAGTATAGTATAATTATCGTTTTACTCTTGTGATATTTAGGCCAATCTCATGTGTATTTGGTTTTTGAAGGTCCTAATGGATCATTTTTGTAAACTTAAGTGAAGCATGTTGGGTGAAATTCTGGCTCCACTGAAGTCAGTGACAAATTCCTGTTGGAGGAGAGAGGTTCTTCAACAGCCACCCAATAGGAGAAGTGGGGGGAAACAACCTAACTAGTTTGAAGATGGAGCTTGAAAAGTTTATGAATGAAATGATGTCATGGGGTTGCCTATGACAGCAGGGACTGAATTCGATGACCGAGGAGATTCCTTCAAGTCCTATGTTCTATTGACTTCAAAGGCACCAGAATTTCACCCACTGAATTTAGGTACAGTGCAAAAATTATGAGAGGAAATACCGTTAAGTCCTTCTGTCTCCTCCAGCTCCAGGACCGGCTCAATGTACCCTTCTTGCTCCAGCATTAAGACATCTTTCTGCTTTGACTTTGGAGCTCTCTGTGTCGCTGAATCTTGCTCCTGATTTAAACCATCTGATAGTGAAATGAAAGAAAATAAATTATCGGTACTTCATCAATAATTGACTTTCTCACTAGACACAAACACATGTATTTTCTTCCCCGTTTGTGTGAATACAAACAAACTGAAAATGTGGAAGGATCACTGCTAATTTCCTTGTAATAATCTGAGAAGTGCAATGTATAAGATGGAGTCCTCAGCTATTTGTAGGGAATTTTACTATGAAATCCTGGGCCATATCTGAAATAGATGAAGATGCAAAAATGCAACCTTTACTTCTGCAAAAATATATTAAGTGTTGGGTTTGTTTGTGGGGGTTTTATTATTGTTTTGGTTTCACTCAAATAATTTTAAAAGCAGCTGAAGGTTGCAGGTGAAAATTTCTTAGGAGGCTTTTCTATTCCTCACTGAGGCCCAATACCCAGGTTAATTTAGAAAAAAGAGGTGTTAAATAATAACAGTTATAACCAAAAGAAAAAAAATGTTTTTGTCATACGGTAGAATGAAATGTCTTCTAAATTCAGAGGTGCTTTCCTATTTATAGGACTACTGAATGTCACACAGGTTACACATTGCTATTTTACTGGGACGTTCTGCAAGCTTCATACACTTTTGATTTTGTGCAACTGTACAAGTACATAGTGAAATCAGGATAGACCGTTTTGTTTGTTTTTTGCTTGAGTTTATTTTATTTCTTTTTTCCCTGGGGAAAAAAAAAGCACTGGGTGATATTTTCATTCCTGCTCTGGACCCTTTATGCTGGGTAAAAGGACCAGAGGAATGGTTCCAGCGGAGGGAGAATCCCCTCTATACAGGAAGTGATGCTTTGCCACTGTTAAAAAAAATTACAACTGTTTCTTTGAGAAGGTCTAACAGCTCCATACTTTAGAACAGGGATTTGACATTTGGAGCAAGGGGGCCTTTTGCTGTCTCTCAGAAAATTCTTCCAGAACTACCCAATTTATACGCCTCTGAAAATAACTCTTGGCACATGCTCAGTAGAGGCTTGTTAGAAGCTGGCAGCCAAAATCTAAGATTCCATCCTCACTGAGCATGATCCATCCCCACACAGCACCAAGTTAACCTTAGTGAATGCCCTCCATCCCTGAAATTCTCTGTGCCAACCTCACTGAGCATGATCTGCCTGCAAAGAACTCACAGAGTATGCTCTCGCCCAGGGCTTGAGGCTGACAAAAAACTTTCCCTGTAATTGCTCCTTGCAGTTGCTGGTGGCCACCGTGGCATCGGGCATTGAACTGCTAGCAGGGTGAGTGTCTGCTGTGGTCTCAAAGCTCCCCCTGCTGGCACCCTGGCAGTGAGGATGAAAGCCTGATTCCACTGTAGATGGGGTGAGAAGCAGAACAGGGACTGGGGCAGCTGGAGGATATTAATGGAATGTGGCAGAACGCAGTGTAATGGGAATCAGAGGCAGAATGGTGTAGGCGCCCCAGGTATCCGTCCCTTTTCTACCACCCCACCCAAAAAAACCTCATCCTCTTATACCCACAAGCTGCCTGTGATGGCCCCGATTTCCATGAGTTGCTTCAGGCTCCCAGCATTGCCGATAGTGCACCCGTCACAGTTCCTGGGAGTGAGGAGTAGAGCCCCAAACCAAGTGGGAAGAGTCCCGCTTACCTATAGATCCTTTGCTTTTTCTACGGAATGGGGAACATGGAAAGCATCCTTTTTTCTTCTTCCTTTTCCATTTTTCTTTGGGCTCTAGTGTCTCCTTAGCTAATAAAGAAGAACAGATTAAAAGAGTATTCAGTGGTTACCCTTGTAATAGGCATGATAAGTGAGATGTAAGTGAACTTGGCCAGTATACCATGTTGCCAACTCACATTGTGAATTTAGAGTTACATGGTGTCTTTTAAAAGTCCAATAGGATCTCCTTATTCCTGGCTTAAAAATCCTGAAATTTCCCATATTAGAAATGATTGCTGTCTCCCATTACTTTAAATGAGATTGACACCAAAATGTCCTCAGATGAGACGATTATCATTTACCACAGGCTTTGTGCTGGGTAAAATGTCCAGAGGTGTGTTTCCAGCTGGGATAGAATCCCCTCTACACAAGAACTGATGATAGCCGCAGGACCAAGGGTGTGGTCTGAATCCCTAGGGTAGGAGGCATACCCGGGGTGGAGCTGCAGGCAATCAAAACATATCAGGGATGGACCCACAAAACGTAGCTCTGCAGAGATAGTGGGAAGTCCTGCTGCTCACAGGCAGTCAGGGACAGGCTGCTATTACTTAGAAAGCCCCTGCCTTGGAAGATGTTTTGGCCCCAGAGTAGCCCACAATCAGGAGTTTGTAAAGGTGGTTTAAAGCCATCTTGTCCTCCTCTTCATGGACTGCAAATAAAGGGCAGCACGGAATCTAAACCCATATGATCAATGTTACTATTTAATATTATTAATCATGTTTATTACATCAGTAAGAAGGGCCTAAGGCAGGGGTAATCAATAGGCAGACCGCAGGCCAAATCCAGACTGCCAGATGCTTTTGAATGGAACCCCAAATCTTTTTATTTTCTTCTTCTTATAATTTTTTTTATTATTATTTCCTCTGGAGTCTGGACCGTGACAAAAAAAAATAATTGACTATCCCTGGCCTAACGTCTAACCGGAAGAAGCCCCATTGTGCTAGCAGACAGTCCCTGCCCTGAAGAGCTTGTAATTTAACTAGTCCGGACATGCCAGCAGAGTGAACAATGTAATGGCAGCAAACATGTTAGTTCCAAGATACATTTTTGAGGGGGTATTTAGGAGGGGATCAATTCAATGTAAAGAAAAGGGCACAGGGTATGGGAGAGGCAGGTAGGAGGCAGGCGTGATACTGTGGTGAACAGACTGGGAGGGAGGGTTGGAACAAACAGCCAATTAAGGGACTGCTGCACTAAGGTGAGGGGATAAAATTGGACCCCATCAAGGCTACCCCTCCCTCCAGTACCTGGACACAGAATGTGCCCTGGAAGTTAAGGTTAATATGAGAAGTTAAGGTTAATATGAGAATCTTAACTTGAGCATTTCTTGACTTTATTAAAAATTGTAACCTTAATATTACATTAATGTAATCTGTGTGTACACATAGTGATGATAATTGTGAGACAAGTTATAGAGGGAGCTAGTAACAAACCCTATATTTAGATTGCCTCACTATAAAAGATTCTCATGATTCCCTCTCCCCGACACACACAATATCTAAGACCTCCATTGTTGGAAGCAGAACAGAAAGATAGTCCCTGCCCCAAACAGCTGACAATCTAAATATAAGACAAGATAGTGCAGTAAGTACTTTAGCTTTCAGCCAAAAACTTTTTCTTTCTAATATGGACACATTTCTTTCTCAAACCTATATACAATTACTGATAGCTCAGAATTATACTGGATGAAGATCATGACAGGCAATGATAGACTTACCCCATTCGTACCTTTTACAAAAGACCAGGTCTAAACTTTTGACTGAAATGTTCCAACTGGAAAGTTTGGTTTGGATATAATCAAACTTTTTTTTTTTTTTGAAACTCAAAAGCCACTCCTGGAAAACACTATTGAGTAAGGCAACAATTACAAGGGTACTATGAAAGGAGGTTTATTAATTGATGATAGTCCTTTAACTATATCTTAAAAATACCTTTTAATATTTTATTTATATGCTAGTTTATATCATATTTGGGGAGGTGTCAAGGTTCCTTCCCCACTCTGAACTCTAGGGTACAGATGTGGGGACCTGCATGAAAACCTCCTAAGCTTACTTTTACCAGCTTAGGTTAAAACTTCCCCAAGGTACAAAATTATTTTACCCTTGGATTTCCACTGCCACCACCAAACTTTATCTTGGTTTCTGAAAAAATGGAGTTTGGACACGTCTTTCGCCCCGAAATCCTCCCAACCCTTGCACACCACTTCCTGGGGAAGGTTTGGTAAAAATCCTCACCAATGTGCATAGGTGACCACAGACCCAAAGCCTTGGATCTTAGAACAATGAAAAAGCATTCAGTTTCCTTACAAGAAGACTTTTAATAGAAGTAAAGGAATCACCTCTGTAAACTCAGGATGGTAGAAATCTTGCAGGGTAATTAGATTCAAAACATAGAGAATCCCTCTAGGCAAAACCTTAAGATACAAAAAAGACACACAGACAGGAATAGTCATTCTATTCAGCACAGCTCTTTTCTCAGCCATTTCAAGAAATCATAATTAACACATACCTAACTAGATTACTTACTAAAAGTTCTAAGACTCCTTTACTGTTCTGTCCCCGGCAAAAGCAACATACAGACAGACACAGACCCTTTGTTTTTCTCCCTCCTCCCAGCTTTTGAAAGTATCTTGTCTCTTCATTGGTCATTTTGGTCAGGTGCCAGCGAGGTTACCTTTAGCTTCTTCACCCTTTACAGGTGAGAGGATTATTCCTCTGGCCAGGAGAGATTTTAAAGGGGTTTACCCTTCCCTTTATATTTGTGACAACTATTAATCGAAAGAAAGAAAGAAATTAGTAGTCCTTACATATCCTGCTTTCTTTGTATGTGTCCGTCTTCCTTAGATCATAAGGTCTTTGTATTGTTAAGGAAAAGTTAGCACATGTGACTCCATTTTGGTTTGGGGCCCACCATTGTCTAAAAGCAAGCACATCATGCACCAGGAGGAGTGTTCCTTAGACACTGCATCCCTGTGAAAATCCTCCTCCTTGTCTCCAGCCTGTCTTGACTCCCAGTATCTGGTTTTTGTCAGTCTCTAACTCCCTATCTCCTGGCCTGTGATGTGAGGCCTCCCATCCTGATAAAAAAAGTTCCTGATGCATGGCTTTTGGACCATGCTGTGTAATTAACATACTGGTTTAGCAGGAGGAATGCACCAAGCAGGGATAGGTGGTAGATAAGAAAAGGGTTTGTTTATTGGCTAAGGTTTCTGATGCACGAGGGCAATATGCTTTGCTAAAAAGTATATAACCTTTGTATAATCTGTATTCGGGGTCCCCTCCTGGCTAGCAGGGGGGCACCACGCTCGAGCGTAATAAACTTGGTGTTTCGTGGGAACTCTGCAGTTGTGGACTTTGTTTATGTGCCTCAGCCTAGATTCGAACTGTGCGTGACCTATCAGGTATAATTCGTAACAGCATTTGTGTGCGTGTCCTACAAGGTGTAATTCGCAGCATTTGTGTGCGTGTCCTACCAGGTGTAATTCGCAGCAGTTGTGTGCGTGTCCTATCAGGTATAATTCGTAACAGTTTTAAGGAGTGTCCTTACTCTTTCTGTTTTGTAAAGCACACACGATTGGTACTGAACAGATAAATAATGGATACATCACCAAAAAACAAACAAAAAACAAAACAAAACCCACCTTTGTCATAAAGGTTTGTCTCCTCAGTAAAGTAAGCCATAAAAATTAGGACCAAGGCTACGAAGTCAAGTACTCTCAAGTTAGGAAATACCAGAATGAGTATTGCCCATGAAACATTAACTCTGCAATAAATGAGGCAGGGATCCTGCAGACAACAGACTCCTTCAATACACAGCCACAGGGCAGAGAATTCTGTGCACTGAATAAGGCAGGGGTCGCGAGGGAAAAAAATAACATGGGATCATGTAATTAACGTCTGCATCATCGGGCAAAGGCACAAGAGGACTGAATTAAGGGTGCCACGGCAACACTTATTTGGACATTTGCTAACCTGAGAATGCTAAACTTCTTAACCTTTTAATCCTTTTTAAAACCTTGACTTTGTATTTCCTAATTATTTGATGGTTTAATTTATTGATGAAAGCTAAGCTAAGAAGCGTTAAATGAAGGGTTTTTGGTTTCTTAATTTCCTTCGTTTTTGAATAGAAAGAACATCTATTATATATGTGCTGTTTAAACAATGAAGCTCTTACTCATCTGTTGTTTTCAGTATATATTTTATTGCCATTCTTATCTTTGTGAAGGTCCGTTTTCACCACTCAGTGCTGTGTTGATCAGAGTATAGAAAGTAATTAAATTAAACTGTATTAACATAAAATTCATTTTATGCAACTTCAGTATCAGTGAAAGTTCTAAGCTCTAATCCTCAATTTGTAAGAAGCAGATAAACAATATCCAAGTAAAAGAGCAGGAATTTTGCATCTTATTTTCACTGAGCCTTTACAAAGGAAAGTAGCAAACAATTGCTCTTTGAAAAGAAACACTGTACAGTACCACAGTACAAACCCAAATGAGCCCAGCAGGAGACTGTCCTGCTTATCCAAATCTGGTCCTGTTTCATTACAAACTTCCTTTCTGTGATGGTGTTCTGGTAAGAAGGGGGCAATCAGTTGTCAAAGGTAGCTGTTGCCATGGCAGCCAGGGGCTAGTCATTCTCCCCAGGTGTGACAAGGAGCTGGAGGCAGGGAGCGCTGAGTGGTGGATTATCTCTGATGTCACAATGCTACTGCTCAGGCAGCACCAGTGGGCAGCAAATGTGCAGTGTGTGTGTCGGGGGGGGGGGGAACAGGCTTTCCCAGTGCTGCTGTTTCCCCAAATTTCCTAAAGAAACCTACAACATAACACCGAATGCACATTAGTGATTGTTCCACACACATGCTAATTAGTAGCTGAAATTTGATTCAAATTCCCGATGGCATGTTTAGAAACCAGTGTTCCAAAACAAGGAGAGACCTTGTAAAACAGAAAATTTGGATGCTCTGGTGTATTTGTGGTTGTGTTACAATTGAATACTGCGACTTTAAATTTTGGGCACGGTTCCTGGACCTACTTGCATGCTAAGCAGCTCAGTGGGGGTGTAGCAGCAGTCAGTCAGCAGGTACCCAGTGAATTGTGCCTCTCTGTTATAGGCAGAAGCTTACATTCTCTCCTTCTGATTTTGGGGTTCTTATGTGTTTTTGTTCTGGTCTTAAGAAACAAATTAGCGAGACATTGCAAACTTCCAGCAAGAATCATTTATGTTTTTCTCTAACTTCTCTGCTTGTGTGCCGGAAAACCTAAAAGACACAATCTCATAAAAACTGAAATAAAATTCTGCAGCCAAAAGTCCTAACTTCCCCCATACTAATTTCCCCCTACTCTTACTGACATCTTCTGGTCAACTGTTTGAAATGGGCCACCCTCATTGCCACGACAAAAGTGATTTTTCCTCCTCTGGTATCCTACTCTTAATTGAATTGTCTCGTTGGAACATGTCCATCTCCATGATATTTCGTTTGCTGGGAGTCCCAATGAAAATGGGATAGTGGGGGAGTTCAGAGGTTGTTGTAGGGGTGTTACAGCATTGCCACGCTCACTTCTGTGCTGCCTTCAGACCTGGGCTCTGAGGGCAGCAGCCAAGAAACTTTCTGAAGTGAGAGGAGGTTCTAAGATGTGCGGAGGGGTCCCTGCTGCTGAGAGCACCTCAGCTGGGGGCTCCTACCTACTAGTCCCCTGGCAAATTAACGCAAGGACCAATTTGGGGGCATCCAGAAAAATGGACCCCTGAGCCCCAGAAGGAACTGCAAGGGAAGCCCTGAGCCCCAGCTGCGGATGCCGGGAAGACACCCAGAGTGCCGAGAGCAGTGGGGAGGGGCATGAAAGTCCTGAGCTCAGCACCCCAGCCTTGGCTGCAGCCACGGGGGTCAGAAGCCCCTAGCCCAGACACCCAGAGATGTGGCTGGAGCAGAAGTTGCCAAGGCCAAACCCCTGAGCCCAACGCTGGGCTGATGCAGTGCACTCACTTCTGCATGCCTCTGGTGCATCTGATATCCCCAGCCCAGCAGACAAACAGCTAGGAGGCCCCTACTGGGTTCTCCTGGCTGGAGGGATCCCAGCAGGACAGGGAGATCGGATTTCATGGGGCAGGGCTAATTCGATCTTGCCAAGAAAGGCACAACAAGAACCAACAGCTGTCAGTTGAAGCCAGAGAAATTCAGATGAGAAGTAAGGCACACATTTTTGACAGTGAGGGAGACTAACCACTGGAACAAACAGAAAAGGAGGACTTGTGGCACCTTAGAGACTAACACATTTATTTGAGCATAAGCATTCGTGAACTACAGCTCACTTCATCAGATGCATGCAGTGGAAAATACAGTGGGGAGATTTCATATACACAGAGAACATGAAACAATGGGTGTTAGCATACACACTGTAATGAGAGTGATCAGGTAAGGTGAGCTATTACCAGCAGGAGAGAGGGAAAAAAACAAAAAATAAAAAATCTTTTGTTGTGATAATCAAGGTGGGCCATTTCCAGCAGTTGACAAGACCGTCTGAGGAACAGCGGGTGCTGGCGGGGGGATAAACATGGGGAAATAGTTTTATTTTCTGTAATGACCCATCCACTCTCAGGCTATATTCAAGCCTAAATTAATTGTATCCAGTTTGCAAATTAATTCCAATTCAGCAGTCTCTCACTGGAGTCTGTTTTTGAAGGTTTTTTTTGTTGAAGACTTGCCACTTTTAGGTCTGTAATCGAGTGACCAAAGAGATTGAAGTGTTCTCCAACCCAGTTTTTGAATGTTATAATTCTTGACATCTGATTTGTGTCCATTTATTCTTTTACATAGAGACTGTCCAGTTTGGCTAATGTACATGGCAGAGGGGCATTGCTGGCACATGATGGCATATATCACGTTGGTAGATGTGCAGCTGAACGAGCCTCTGATAGTGTGGCTGATGTGATTAGGCCCTATGATGGTGTCCCCTGGATAGATATGTGGACACAGTTGGCAATGGGCTTTGTTGCAAGGATAGGTTCCTGGGTTAGTGGTTCTGTGGTGTGGTGTGTAGTTGCTGGTGAGTATTTGCTTCAGGTTGTGGGCCTGTCTGTAAGCAAGGACTGGCCTGTCTCCCAAGATCTGTGAGAGTGATGGGTCATTCTTAAAGATAGGTTGTAGATCCTTGATGATGCGTTGGAGAGGTTTTAGTTGGGGGCTGAAGGTGATGGCTAGTGGCGTTCTGTTATTTTCTTTGTTGGGCCTGTCCTGTAGTAGGTAACTTCTGGGTACTCTTCTGGCTCTGTCAATCTGTTTCTTCCCTTCAGCAGGTTGGTATTGTAGTTGTAAGAATACTTGATAGAGATCTTGAAGGTGTTTGTCTCTGTGTGAGGGGTTGGAGGAAATGCAGTTGTATCGTAGAGCTTGGCTGTAGACAATGGATTGTGTGGTGTGGTCTGGATGAAAGCTGGAGGCATGTAGGTAAACATGGCGGGCAGTAGGTTTCCGGTATAGGGTGGTGTTTATGTGACCATCCCTTCTTAGCACCGTAGTGTCCAGGAAGTAGATCCATTGTGCGGACTGGTCCAGGCTGAGGTTGATGGTGGGATGGAAATTGTTGAAATCATGGTGGAATTCCTCAAGGGCTTCTTTTCCATGGGTCCAGATGTTGAAGATGTCATCAATGTAGCGCAAGTAGAGTAGGGGCATTAGGGGACGAGAGCTGAGGAAGCATTGTTCTAAGTCAGCCATAAAAATGTTGGCATACTCTCAGGCCATGCGGATACCCATGGCAGTGCCGCTGATTTGAAGGTATACATTGTCCCAAATGTGAAATAGTTATAGGTGAGGACAAAGTCACAAAGTTCAGCGACCAGGTTTGCCATGACATTATCGGTGATACTGTTCCTGATGGCTTGTAGTCCATCTTTGTGTGGAATGTTGGTGTAGAGGGCTTCTACATCTATGGTGGCCAGGATGGCCTTTTCTGGAAGATCACCGATGGATTGTAGTTTCCCCAGGATGTTGGTGGTGTCTCGAAGATAGCTGGGAGTGCTGGTAGCGTACGACCTGGGGAAGAGGTGGATTCTCTGTTTCCTGGTATCCTCCCATCACAACTGGTTATCATTCTGGAAGGTGCCATGGCACCTTTTTGTGAATTACAAGCAATTGGGCTTAATATGGTGGTAAGTGTGTGAAATGTCATAGCCAGTGAAATAGAGGCCGGATTAGGAGATCAAATAGTTTCACAATCTATGTCTGTGTGGAAAACCCAGTGTGGGGTGAGGAATAGACTCTGCTGTTTTACTGGGTGGCCTGCTCGCTCCCCAGAATCAATAATGAGCAAGCGGGGAGATCCAGGGTGCAGCTCAAACATCCAGCTGGGCTGGCCAGGGGCAGACATCAGGCCTGCAAGGGAAAGGTGAGTGTGGCAGTGACTTCACAAAGGCCTTTGGCAGGAACTCAGCCTATTGGGCAAAGATGATGAGGCGGGTGTGACCCCACAGAGCTCCCTTGACAACAGCCCGGCAGGACAGGGGTGTGGGGCAGGGGGAACCTCGGAGACCCCTGTAGCCTTGCTGCAGCAAGCCTCCATCTCGCGGTCTCTCAGTGGGGACCAAGAGACGGTTGGTGTGGAGGAGATTCTCGGGATTATTTTTATGACTGTATTGATTGTGTGGAAAGAAATCGTCATCTGTGTAGAAGGTAAGAAAAAATATAGGCTCTAAGTAGAAGATGGGGGACCCTATCCTAGCAGATTCAAAGGCATCCCCACCCTCCCAGTGAAAAAGTTTTTCCTAATATCCAAGCCTTCCACACTGCAACTTGAGATCATTGCTCCTTGTTCTGTCATCCGCCAGCTCTGTGAATTTCATGAGAATCAATCTTTCATTAGGAAAATAATTCAAACATACAAAGACAAAAAATGTGAATTGAAATCTATCCATCCTGATCTTCAGTGTCTGGGGGGTGTGGGCCTCGGAGGCCAGACTGAGACCATCATTGGCTAGGGACACCCAGGAAGCCAGTAAAAAAATTCCAGTCCTCTTTGCAACCAAGCCTCCATAATCCAAGGAACACCTGAGGGCTGCGGGAGATAGAGGAGTGCTGAGAATGTCTAACTCATGATTGAAAATACAGAGATGTGTTATTGGCTTTGGATGGGGGACAAGTATCAAATCTGTTGGGGTTCTTGCCCCAAACAACAATCACCCATTGTCCTTTAGAGCACAAGGGCTCTAACACGCCTGACGTGCTCAAATCTCTTGCCTGCTAGGACTTAGAGAATTTTCTCCATCTCCATGATAGAGAGGGAAAGAGAAAAGAAGTGACCTCTCTTTGGTCACAAACCACGGTCATGCTGGAGCTAGAAAGAGAAGCATAAGAAAAACGTTGCATGAAAATGTTTTGCATTTAAAACTGATTTCTTAAACAAAGGAAATTTGAAGTGTGGTTAGTGAACTAAAATGATACGTTCTGGTTTTCACGTGTTTCTAGATTTATGAACTAGTATATCCATCCCCTCACACCTAGTTTTTATCCATAGATTGAGGGAGGAAAAGAAGTTGCCTGTTTTGTGAACTCTCAATGGCTTTCTTGAATTTCAACGAACGAGTCATTGAACTGAACTCTTTGAATAAACTGAAAAGAAGACAATAGTTTCTGCACCTTCCAAGGAAGCTATTGCTGTCCAAAGCTGGCTTAGCATTTCAGCTAACTTTGCTTCCAGGGCTTTAGCTATCATGTCAGTGGTGTGACTCTCTCAAAAACTTGGCAGTGAACATGTTCGATTTCATGTTATTTTTTCCTCTTCTCTTTAAATTATTGAAGAGATTTTCATAAATTTTGCCCTTAATTTAAAATAGATGATTTTTTTGGTCAAGCTGGGCCTTACAAATCTCTAAGGATGAAGATTCCACCACCTCCATAGGTCACACTCAGGGCCAGGGAGACTGGGAATAGAAGAAAATCACCAGTGAAAGCCAGGAGTCCAGATTCCCACCCCCCTGCCTCAGTCACAACAACAAGTCACACTCAGAGCCAGGGAGACTGGGAATCGAGTCCCGCTGGCACTTCCCAGCTCTGGAAGGGACTGTTCCTCTAGTGGTTAGTGCGGGAGCCTGGACAAAGGCTCCATCCCCGGCTCTATCCCTGACTCCCTCAACGACCCTGAGGCAGTGGCTTCTCCTGCCCAGGCCTCTCTTTCCCTCACTGGGGCTGGGGACACTCCCCTACAGCCCTTGGGTCATCACGCTTCAGGAATGTGCGTGAGGTACGAGGAGACCTGGAGATGGGAGGTGTGCTGCTGGCCATAGGTCAGTGTTGTGAACCCCCGGTTGCTAGGCTGAGTTTATCCATCCCCTGGCAGTAAAACATCATCTTGTTTTCACAGCCACTTTCGATCTGCAGGCTTCTACTCCCTGCTCTGCTGGCAGGGCATTGGGCAGCACCCTTACCAGCCCACCTGGGTGCAGGAGATCAAGGAGGAGGGCAAGAGACTAGGCCTCGGTGAGTATCTGCCACCCAGCGCTTTCCCATCTAGAGCAAGTGAGTGGAGTTCTCCAGAGCCATCCCCAGTGTGGTGGGAATGGGCCAGCAAGAGGGCTCCCAGGCCTTCCCTTGCAGGAGATTGTTCCCCACGTCGAGAGTCTTTGGGGAGGGCAGAACCTGCCAGGTGCTGAACACCCACAACCGCAATCAGTGGGAACTGAGGGCGACTCCTCCCTCCCAGCATTGGCACCTTGTGAACTTTTGCTGGGGACTGTCCGGGTGCTGCTCTTTCCCTGGCCTGGGAGGGAGCGGGACCTTCTGGGGTGGAGGGAGCTGCTTCTCCAAACTAACAGAGAGCCCCACTGCTCTGAAAGGACGAGACTCCCCTGGTGTCACAGGGCTCCAGGGGTGAGGGGGAACGTTGGGAGCAGCCTGTGCTGTGAGCTGCTGCCAGTGGGTGTGGACGGCAGCCCCCATGCTCTGGGGTGGGGTGTGTGGTGAGGAGAAATTGCCTCAGCGGAGGGGAGGTGGATGGAGGAACAGGCAGGCACATTAATGAGAGGCTGCCTTGAACCCAGACTCATGGCTGCTCCCCACTCATTCCCAGGATGCAGCGGCTGAGGCGGATGCTGAGGAGGAAGGCCGGGCTGGTGGCTCCCGAGCTGGTAGGGAGCAGCGGCCGGCTTTCCCAGGAGGAGAGCGGCCCCTCTGTCCCCGCGGGCGGGGAAGAGGCCAGTGGCCAGGCGAGGAGGAGGAGCTCTCTGGCTTTCTGGAGGAGGAGGAAGAAGACACCAGCTCCCTTAGCATGCCCTGAGGCCCCTTCTGGTCCCAAATGGAGGTGGCCCAGGGTGATGCTATGTAGGAGGGACCCAAGAGAGGGTGGGAGCCTGGGAAGGTGGCTCTGCAGCTTCCTTCACAGGAAGCGGAGGAGCCAGGAGCCGCACCCCAGTGCCCAACCGGAGCCATCCGCCAGCCTGGCCACCGAGGAGCCCCCAGCCAGCCCAGAGCAGGAGCTGGGCGACTCTGGCACGGGGACCAGCAGCTCCTCCTTCTCCCGAGGGGCCAGCAGCCCCTCCGTGGGGTCTGAGAGCCCTGAGGCTGAAGTCTCCCTCTGTGCAGGTGAGGGGAGACCCATGGGACAGGGGGGAGGACAGGGGCAGCGGGGGACTAGTAACACCCTGTCAAGGTTTCTTCCCTACTCTGAACTTTACGGTACAGAGGTAGGGACCTGCATGAAAGACCCCTAAGCTTATTTTTACCAGCTTAGGTTAAAAAAACTTTCCCAAGGTATAAACTTTGCCTTGTCCTTGAACAGTCTGCTGCCACCACGAAGCATTTTAAACAAAGAACAGGGAAAGAGACCACTTGGAGACGTTTTCCCCCAAAATATTTCCCCCAGCCCTACACCCCCTTTCCTGGGGAAAGCTTCATAATAATTTTTACCAACTGGTAAAGGTGAACACAGACCCAAAGTCTTGGATTTTAAGAACAATGAAAAATTAATTAGGTGTTTAAAAGATGAATTTTAATTAAAGAAAAGAGAAAAGAATAACCTATATAAAGTTAGGATGGTAAATACCTTACAGGGTAATTAGATTTAAAACAGAGAATTTCTTGAGGCAAAACCTTAAGTTACAAAAAGACACAAAAACAGGAATATACATTTCCTTCAAAGTTAGTAACAGCCCGTTTGTTGAGCCATTTATGAAACAGATTTGTTATTTGGTTTACATAAGCCACATTAGTTCAGGCCTTTTTTAAGGGTTTGAAATTTTACTTTGTAAGTTTTAGGTGTAACTTGAAATTGGCGATTTGGCTGTATTGCGCAACAAATGGCCTGTAATATCTGGCCAAGCCTAAGAAGAATTGGACCAGTTTTTTTTTTTTTTTTTTACTTTGGGACAGGCCACTTTTGGATAGCATTCACTTTGGCCTGTAGGGGGTTGATAGTTTCTTGACCCTCCTGATGTTCAAGGTAAGCTACTCTGTTTAGGCCTATTTGACACTTTTTAGTCTTAACAGTTAGTTTTGCCTCCCTTATGCGCTTGAAGACTTTTTGTAGGTGTTCCAGGTGTTTTGCCCAGGATTCCAAAAATATGGCCACATCATCAAGGTCTGTGACTGCACATTTTTCCAATTCCGCTAGGAGACCATCTACAAGTTTTTGGAAGGTGGCGGGTGCATTCTGCAGCCTGAAAGAGAGCACATTAAATTCATACAGCCCGACATGTGTGATGAAGGCGGACATTTTCTTGGCGGATTTATTTAGCGGTACCTGCCAGTACCCCTGGGTTAAGTCCAAGATAGGGATGAACTGGGCCCGTCCCAGTTTCTTCACTAGTTTATTTGTTCGTGGCATTGGATAGTTGTTTGGGAGCGTTACAGCATTCAGCTTATGGTAGTCCATGCAAAAATGTATTTCCCCATTTGGGTTGGGAACTAGAACCACTGGAGATGCCCATGCACTGCCAGAGGGGCAGATTACACCCATTTGTAGCATATCCTGGATCTTCCATTCTATAGCAGTTTTAGCTTGAGGAGACACCCGGTAAGGTCGGGCTCTAATTGGGTGAGCATTACCTGTGTCAATGGAGTTGTATGCCCGTTCAGTCAGTCCTGGGTGGCTGAGAACGTCGGCGTGTAGCTAGTGCACAGCTCCTTGATTTGCTGTCGCTGCATATGCCCAAGGGTCATGGAGAGGTTTACCTTTTCCACACCACCAGCACTTTTTCCTTTGTAGTAGACACCTTTAGGCCACTCAGCGTTATCTCCTCCCTGGGCTGTAAACTGACAAATCTTTAATTCTTTGGAATAAAAGGGCTTTAGAGAATTAATATGGTACACCTTAGGCTTTCGGTTGGAGGTGGGGAATGCTATGAGAAAATTAACAGCTCCCAGGAGCTCTTGGACCATTAATGGCCCTTCCCACAACGCTTTTATTCTGTGGGCCTAGAGTGCCTTCAAGACCATGACCTGGTCCCCTACACTGAAGGAATGCTTTCTGGCATGTTTATCATACCAGGCTTTTGGCTCTTTTTGAGCATCCTGTAGGTTTTCTTTGGCAAGGGCTAAAGAGGTTTGGCAGGTGTTTTGCAGGTTAGTTACAAAGTTCAGAATGTTAGTTCCTGGAGAAGGTGTAAACCCCTCCCATTGCTGCTTTACCAACTGTAATGGCCCCTTAACCTTGTGGCCATATACAAGTTCAAATGGTGAAAACCCTAAACTGGGATGTGGTACAGCTTTGTAGTCAAAAAGCAACTGCTGCAACACTAGGTCCCAATTATTGGAGTGCTTATTTACAAATTTACATATTATGGCCCCCAAAGTTTCATTAAACTTCTCCACCATGCCATTTGTTTGATGGTGGTAAGGAGTGGCAACCAAGTGGTTCACCCCATGAGCTTCCCAAAGGCATTCCATAGTTCCTGCCAGGAAATTAGTTCCTGCATCTGTAAGGATGTCGGAGGGCCAACTTACACTGGCAAAAATGTCTGCTAGTGCCTGGCACACACTTTTAGCCCTGGTGTTGCTTACAGCTACTGCTTCTGGCCATCGGGTGGCAAAATCCATGAAAGTCAGTATGTACTGCTTTCCTCTGGCTGTCTTTTTTGGAAAAGGAGCCAGAATATTTACAGCTACTTGCTGAAATGGAACCTCAATGATGGGGAGTGGCTGGAGAGGGGCTTTGCCCTGGTCTTGGGGTTTTCCCACTCTGTGGCACACCTCACAAGACCGGACATAGGTAGAAACATTCTTGCCCATTCCCTCCCAGTGGAACGACTTTCCCAAATGGTTTTTGGTTCTGTTCACCCCAGCATGGCCACTAGGATGATCATGGGCTAAGCTTAATAGCATTACCCGGTACTTAGTTGGAACTACCAACTGTCTCTGAGGATGCCAGTTTTCCTTGTATCCACCAGAAAGAGTTTGCTTGTATAAAAGTCCTTTTTTTACAACAAACCTGGATTGATTCGAAGAGCTGAGAGGTGGTGGGTTGTTCCGTGCCGCCGTCCAAGCTCTCTGGAGGCTTTGATCTGCTTTCTGTTCGGTCTGGAACTGTTCCCTTGATGCTGGAGACATCAATTCCTGATTGGATTGTGGACCTGGGCTTGGTCCCTCTGGAAGCGATGCAGGTGATGGGGCTGTTTTAGTTGACTGTGAACCGCTCTTGGCTGGTGCACTATGTTGGGGTTCAGGCTCTGGCTGAGCCTCTTGTGTAGGGTTATCTGCTGCTGCCAGTGCAGGTTGGGTGGGGCCCTCTGGTGTTGGGGTTGCAAGTACTGGATTCAGTGCTGGCAATGGGTCTGGTGCTGTTTTTTTTGCCGGTTCCAGTTCCGGGACTGGCTCTGTCTGGATCTCTGTGACTGGATTAACTACTGCTGTTGCAGACGTTTGTATGGGGTCTGGTTCCAATATCTTTGAGTGCGTCCTGATAGAAGTCTCCAAAATAGAGCTAGGTGTGACAGCTTGCTTAGCCTGTCTGTGGGTGACCATTCCCAACTTCTTGGCTAGCTTCACATGATTGGCCAAGTCTTCCCTCACCAGCATGGGGATGGGATAATTATCATAGACTGCAAAAGTCCACGTTCCTGACAAGCCCTTGTAGCGAACAGACAACTTGTCTGTAGGCAAGTCAAAACAGTTGGCCTTGAAGGGTTGAATTGTCACTTGGACCTCTGGGTCAATTAAATTGGGGTCCACTAAGGAAGCCTGGATAGCCAATACTCCGGTGTCCCTCCATTTTGTGACCTTCTTCCTGCCCACACTCACAGTTTCCCTCCACTCTGAGGGTGTCTGGGAGGCATCTGGGCCTGAGGACCTCTGGTGTGATTTTGGTGCAATGAACTATAATTTCCAGGGGTTCTTGGGGCAGTTGGGCTTGACATGTCCCGGCTTGTTACATTGAAAACTTTGCCCAGCTGACTGGTCACTGGGGCGACGTGGGTTGCTGGAGAACGGTGTGGTGGGACAACAAGGTGTCTGGAGTGTTCCTTGGGGTGTAGTTGGGGCCTTGGGCTGCCCCGGGTAGTAGGATGTGGTCTGAGGGTGTCCCTTCTGGTATCCGCTCCAACTGTGACCAGGGTTGTTCCTCTCTCCTCCCTCCACCCGTTTTGTTCCGGTTTGCCCCGCCTCTCTGGCAGTCTGGGACTGCTTGTATAGATCAGCATAAAAAGCAAGACTTCCTGCTGAGTCCATTTTTTTATCCCATAAACACTGCTATCTATCATCCTTGGACATATTCAGGAATTGCTCCTGTATTATCAAATCCCGTATTCCTCCAAAGCTAGTTACATCCTGTCCATTGAGCCATTTCTCAAACAGATCTGTTCTCTGGTTTACATAAGCCACATTACTTAGTCCAGGTCCTCTCTTAAGGGCTTTCACTTTTACTCTGTAAGTTTCAGGTGTAACTTGAAATTGTTTTAAAACCAAACCCTTGGATTTATTATAGTTCGAAGCCTCCTCAATCACCATCTTATTGAATATGTCCAGAGCTCTTCCAGGCAATCTTGCGGCCGATCTGGTCATCTTGTGAGCTTCAGGGATTTGATGGAGTGTGCAAAGTCTCTCAAAGGTGAGAAAATATTCAGCAATATCACTGGATTCATTATACTGTGGACATAGTGTAATGGATTGTTGGGGAAGGATTTGTGGATTGTTGGGGAAGGATTGTTAGGGTTATTTAGTATATTCTGCCGAGCCTTTGCCTTCTCCATCTCCACTGTATGCTTCCTCTCTTTTTCCTTCTTCTCCTCTGCATGCTTCTTTTCTTTTTTCCTCTCCTCCATTTCTGTTTCCTTTGCCTCCATTTCTTTTTTTGCCTTCATTTTCTCTGCCTCAGTTCGACCCATCTTTTATGTTCCTTTTGTTTTTCCTCAGCCTCAAATCTGGCTAATTGCAGCTTCTGTTGAACATGGCATTCTGTCCTCCTAACCTCTCTGTTTTTAACTCACTTTACACCCAAGAGTTAGAAATAAAGCAAAAAACCCAAAAACCCTGACTTGTAAAATTTTGCTGTGCTGTAACCCGATACCTTTTTTCTTTGATAGCTGTTCTCAGCCGACAGAAAACTCCTTTTGTTATGCCTGCTGCTCTGTCCCCCAGACAGAGAGACAAAATCTACAGCTGCAATCACTTTTTACAAAACCTTTTAAAATCCTGCTGTGCTTCTGGTCCAAAATGATCCCACCACTGCCACCATGTCAAGGTTCCTTCCCCACTCTGAACTTTAGGGTACAGATGTGGGGACCTGCATGAAAGACCCCCTAAGCTTGTTTTTACCAGTTTAGGTTAGAAACTTCCCCAAGGTACAAACTTTGCCTTGTCCTTGAACAGTATGCTGCCACCACCAAGCATTTTAAACAAAGAACAGGGAAAGAGACCACTTGGAGACATCTTCCCTCAAAATATCCCCCAAGGCTCTACACCCCCTTTCCTGCAAAGGCTTAATAATAATCCTCACCAATTGGTACAGGTGAACCGAGACCCAAGCCCTTGGTTCTTAAGAACAATGAAAAATTAGTTAGTTTTTTAAAAGAAGAATTTTAATAAAAGTAAAGGTAAAAGAATTATCTCTGTAAAATCAGGATGGTAAATACCTTACAGGATCATCAGATTTATAACACACAGAATCCCTCTACGCAAAACCTTAAGATACAAAAAGACACAAAAACAGGAATATATATTCCCTCCAACACAGCTTATTTTACCAGCCATTAAACAAAAGAAAATCTAACACATTTGCTAGTTAGATTACTTACTAACTTAACAGGAGTTGGAAGGCTTGCATTTCTGATTTGTCCCCAGCAAAAGCATTACACAGACAGACAAAACCCTTGATTAGTCCCCCGCCCCCCTCCAGATTTGAAAGTATTTTGTTCCCTCATTGGTCATTTTGGGTCAGGTGCTAGCGAGGTTATCTTAGCTTCTTAACCCTTTAGAGGTGAAAGGGTTTTGCCTCTGGCCAGGAGGGATTTTATAGCACAGTATACACAAAGGTGGTTACCCTTCCCTTGATATTTATGACACACCCTGTGCCCATTGGCTCACCAAGGCGCCAGGACGGAGCCACGGGAGCCCCACTGACACCAGTGGGAGTGGCCCAGCCACACTCCATGGCAGGAGATGCTGGGCAGAGTTGGGGGAACTCCAGCCTCCCCTGATAATGTTGGGTGGGGGCTGATGGCCACGGGGCCCTGAGGCTGATGGGGCTGAGGTCATCTCTGGGAAGGGCAGGGTGGGGACCTTGATGCCATGGGGTTCCTTGTTGAGGATGGGGGACATTGAGCCATTTCTCTACCCTGCATTCTCACAGCAGTAGCATAAATGATGCTTTTCTCCTTCTCTCCCTGGTGCAGAGACCCTCAGTGCCCAGCTGGAGGAGGAGGAGGAGGAGGAGGATGAGTCCCCTGAACAAGACACCATCAGGGTCATCCAGCAGCACCTCCAGGGCAGAGTTGAGGTACAAAAATCTTCCAGCTGCACTGCCCCCAAGTCTGTCCTGCCCCTTGTTCCATCCCCACCCACATTCGGGGTCTTGTCCCAGAGAATCCATCACCCACAATGGGGGGCACTTCTCCCCTGTTACCTGGCACCCCAAAGTGGGGGTGTTCATCTCATGCAGGCCAAGGTGTCCGCTCCCCGCAGACACTGCCCCGGTTACAACCCTAGTCTGTGCAGGGTGACACTGGTTTTGGGAAGAGGGGCGGCTTTCCCTGTCCAACTCCAGGGAGGTCCTCAGACCTGAAGCTTTTGTAGGTGGGGTGGGGAGGTCCCTACCTGACCATCTCTCTCTCTCTCTCTCTCTCTCCCACAACCCCACTCTTAGTGGGTGGAGGACAGGGCCAAACAGCTCCACTTCCTCCACGCTGTCCCACGTCTGTGCTTGTCGGCACAGCAGCAGGGGTGGGACACTCTGGAGCCGCACTTCTCCAAAGCGGCCCTTGTGGAGAGCATTGCGGTGAGTGGGACCCCGTGCCTGGCTCCTGGGGTGAGGGAGCCCAACATGGGAGGAAGAGTTAGTGGGGCTGGAGGGGGAAGCAGAGGACAGGGCTTCCTGGGGATGAGGACTGGGGAGCAGGGAAAGAGGAAATTCTGACACTGATGGGGAACTGGCAGTGGGGAAACTATAAGGCCGGAGGGGCAGCTGAGGCTGAGGGGAGGGAAGAATTGGGTGGGAGAGGAGGAAGGAAAGAGTAAGTTTGATGGATGGGAGGAATGGGGAGGCCAGCTGGTTGGGGGTGGGGGTGACACTGACTGTTTCTGCAGAGCACTTTGGCCTCCTCCCTGGGAAGCGCCTGTGGGTCTACAGGGCCTGAATCTCACATGCAATTTTATCTCCTTGGGGTCTCTCAGGAGCTGATTGAAGATCTGCCCATGGTGTCTGAGCCGAGTTCCATCGTCTCCAGCTCCATGGCCGCGGTTTGCAGCCTCAGGTACCAGGACCCTCCCATCCAGCTGCTCTAACCCTGGTGCAGATCCTCTCAGGCCTAGATTAACCCCAGCCGTGGCTGTTTGCATCCCCCAGCAGAGGAGTTGGGAACATCCCCTCTTTCCTGGCTGGGGGTGATTTCACTCCCGTAACGTTACAGTGGCCATAGGGAGGGATCATTGCAGGGGAGGAGGGTCATGTGCATGACACTGCCAGCGCCACTCCGGTGCTGCCAAGCATAACACGGGCTCCTCTTTCCCTCCAGCAAACTGAAGCCACCACTTGCCCTGGAGCTGGAGTCACGCCTCCTGCGGGCTCTACAATACACCATTTTCACCATGGGCACGGGGCAGGACACCACCCACTTCCGGGTAGGTCATGATCCTACTTCTCTGTCCCAGGAGCAGGAGCGGCCTCTGGTCCCTGCCCCCTTGGTTTGATGGAGCTGCTGAGAATAGGGGAGGGGTGAGCAGAGCGGGGGGCAAGCCCGGGTAGGGCGTGTGGGGTCGGGGGGATGACACAAACTGCAAGGGAGGGCCCCTTCCCGCCAGTGAGGATTGTGTTACCCCTCTGTGGCTGATCCCAGCCTTCCCTCTTCTCCTCATTGTGTGCTCTGCTGCCTGGACTTTCCCAGGGATCCTACCTCCCACCCATTGCGGTTTGGCTTTTCCATATTCTGCTGGGTACCAGGCCCTGCGCAGAGAACTGCTAAGGGCAAGGATTGAAGAGCCAGCAGGCATCCAGCCATGAACTCTTGCTAAGTGTCCCTGCAGTGATGTGAATGGCAGAGGCCAGGATGTACCTTTTGGGTCTGGCCAGGGCTCCCCAGAGAACCCTCCTGGTCCCCTGAGAGGGGTAGCCCCATGTCCCATGACTGACGGGTGCTCCCTCTTCTTGCAGGCTGTCAAGGTTCCTTCCCCACTCTGAACTCTAGGGTACAGTTGTGGGGACCTGCATGAAAACCTCCTAAGCTTACTTTTACCAGCTTAGGTTAAAACTTCCCCAAGGTACAAACTATTTTACCCTTTGCCCTTGGATTTCCACTACCACCACCAAACTTTATCTGGGTTTACTGGGAAAACAAAGTTTGGACACGCATTTCCACCCAAAATCCTCCCAACCCTTGCACACCACTTCCTGGGGAAGGTTTGGTAAAAATCCTCACCAATGTGCATAGGTGACCACAGACCCAAGCCCTTGGATCTTAGAAGAATGAAAAAGTATTCAGTTTCCTTACAAGAAGACTTTTAATAGAAGTAAAAAGAAAAGAATTACCTCTGTAAAATCAGGATGGTAAATACCTTACAGGGTAATTAGATTCCAAACATAGAGAATCCCTCTAGGTAAAACCTTAAGTTACAAAAAAGACACACAGACAGGAATAGTCATTCTATTCAGCAAAGCTCTTTTCTCAGCCATTTCAAGAAATCATAATCTAACACCCACCTAGCTAGATTACTTACTAAGTTCTAAGACTCCATTCCTGTTCTGTCTCCGGCAAAAGCATCACACAGACAGACACAGACCCTTTGTTTTTCTCCCTCTTCCCAGCTTTTGAAAGTATCTTGTCTCCTCATTGGTCATTTTGGTCAGGTGCCAGAGAGGTTACCTTTAGCTTCTGAACCCTTTACAGGTGAGAGGATGTTTCCTCTGGCCAGAAGGGATTTTAAAGGGGTTTACCCTTGCCTTTATATTTATGACACAGGCTCTGCACAACACCTACTTAGAGAGCCTGGACACCATGCTCGGGGGCCTGCTGGCAGAGACCCCCACCACGGACAAGCTGCAGCACCTCTTGGAGGTGAGCAGAATGGGAGGGTCTGGGGGGGAATTTACCATGAACCCCGTGGGAGGGCTGCAAAGGAGAGACTAGAAGAACCATGTTTCCATTGTGTCCTCCCAGCTTGGACCCAGATGGCCACGCTTTCCCAGAGCCATCAGTGCAGTTGAATGCTGGGACCCTTCCGCCATCCGGGGTAGCGGTGGCGGGGAAGGGGCGGGGGCAGAGGGAAGGAGCTGGGACTGTCAGCCAGAGCTCTGCATGGTTCCATTGAGCACTAACAGTGAGCACCAGGCCTGGCTGGGGACTGACAGACTGAAACCCCTGTGCGATATGGGACACAGGCCTCTGAGAAAAGTTACTGGCTCCTTTCTAGGGAGACCCTGAGATACAGGAGAAGACTGAGGGAATCAGCTCTTCTGTCCTAGGGACACGGCAGTTCCTGGAGTGATTGTCCCCACGGCCCCTCCATCCATCCTACCAAGGCCTGTGGAGCTGGGGTCTGGGGGCCCAGGGCATGTGCCTCGATCCTGATGGGCTGTTGATGGATCAGGGGTTCAGAGCAAATAGAGCAGCCCCAAGGCTGAGCTTTGTCCCAGGCTGGAGAGACAGTGGCAGCTTGTGCCCAGCAAGATGTGGGCAGTGTCACGAACCCCCACATGAGGAGTCAGATATTCCACCCTGAGCACAAGTTCTCTGCCCCATGTGGAGTGGGAGAGGCTCGTTTGTAGAGCATGTAAGCCTGCCGGCTGACCCTCCCCTGCCTTCTTCTCCCGCAGCACCTCCATTTCTGGCTCGACTCCAGAAACACCCAGGAGAGAGCTAGGGCCATACGGAGCAGCGCTGCCCTGCTCCGATTTGCCACCTCCCTCTCCGGATTTGACGTAAGTGACCTTTGACCCCAGCATCCTGCAGAGCCAGGGCTTGAGTCAAATTCCTCATCCCCTGGTTAAGTGGTCCCCCCTGGCTCCGTAAGGGACTGTGACATTCCATAGGCCACTGGCTGGCAGGGTCGTGCCTGGCCTCAGTGCCCTTGTTACTCTGGAGAAGCCTGGCAGCTAGTGCTCATAGAGGGCCCAGGCCGTGGGTCCCTTTGCTCCAAGCTCCCTTGGGGGCAGAGAGAAAGAGGGCTCTAGTTCCTCTCCCTCAGTGCCTCCTACAGATGGATGGGAGCAGAGCTCTAGCCCCGGGGAGCTGGGGAGCTGAAGGCAGAATGTTGATGGATTCCCCCCTTCTCCTCCTCCACCAGACCTCCTCCGATTTCCCCAAGGCGGGCAACTTTGTGCTGCGGCTGGGTCTCTACCTCTCTGACCCAGCCGATGACATCAGCCGGCAAGCCAGGGCTGGGATCTATTGGCTGCAGAGGCTCCTGCTGCAGAGGAGGGGTAAGAAACTCAGCTGGGCAATGGGACCCCATAGAAATGAGTCCCTTGGAGACTAGCTCCAGCTGGCCATTGGGACACCAATAGAACTAAGGCCTCTGCTCTTAGACCAACTGCAGCAGGGCAGAGGGACCCCAATGGAAAGAAGGCCCCTGTTTTGGGCCCCCCACTTACTGGCCAAGGGACCCTACAGAAAGAAGCTCCCTCCTCTGAGACTGACCCCAGCTTAGATGATGACTCACACTCATCTCCCTTATTCAGGGAGAGAGAAAGGGGACGAAGATGCCAGGGAAATTGGCTGCTTTACCTCATAGCCTGGCTCTGTCCCCCAGTCCAGAGAAATCAGCCCCCCCAGGGGGCTGCCAGCTGGTGAGGGGACAGGAATGGACCTATTGAGACACATGGAGGGAAAGAGCCCATCATGAAGGCAGGGGCAGGGACCACAGGGGATGGACACAAAGCTTGTAGAATGTCACCAGTTGGGTAGCTGGGGCCAGATCCTGAAGTCAGTGGCTGTGGGGCGTTTTCAGCATTAGCAGCCACCATTAACAGGCACCCATGCCCAGAGCACAAGGACCGTAAGGGTCACCTGATTACTGTGATGAATGAGACAAATCCCCCTTCAGGTACTAAAGCACCTGGTGGGGACCCTGCCAGTCCATTGGGCCGTGGATGCCATGAGAACCCCAGCCAGTGTTCACCCAGCAAAGGGAAGAGAAGGAAACAGGCATTAAAGCCAGATGCCAAACCTCCCCAATGGGTGTGTCTTTCTCCCCCAGGGCTGAACATCAGAGAGGAGAGCGATCTGTGGTGTCGGGACGGGCTCCAAGACACCGAGCGCCTGGCGTACAGAAACATGGCCATGGTGGGGGAGGTAAGGACTCTCCGCCAGGGCATTGCAGTAGCTCAGGTGTGGAGCTGTCTCCCCCTGCAGTGAGTGTGTTCTGTAGGGGGAGGGATAGCTCAGTGGTTTGAGCATTGGCCTGCTAAACCTAGGGTTATGAGTTCAATCCTTGAGGGGGCCATTTAGGGACCTGGGACAAAAATCTGTTGGATGATTTAGTTGGGGATTGGTCCTGCTTTGAGCAGGGGGTTGGACTAGATGAACTCCTGAGGTCCCATCCAAACCTGATATTCTATGATACTTATTTCCAGCAGACAGTGTTTGGCTGCAAGAGGCCGAGGAGCCTGGGCTGGACCCTTGCTAACGATCCAGGCTTGTGTGTGTTGCATGGATCCATGGTTACATGGCATAAAAGGGATCCTCTGGTGGGTTGAGTTAATGAAGGATTGTATCTCCAGGAATCTGGCTCTGCTCACTGTCTCCCTGGCTGACACCCTGGTGTCTGAGAGGTGAGCCCCTGGGTCAGTGAGTTGGGAAGCTCACACCAGCAATTGCTGGACCAGATCCTTGTTGGATTCCCTGCACCTCTGGAAGCACAGGCAGGGTGTGGGGTTTGCCGAGCACCAGGGCGAGCCAGGAAGCAGAACCTGCCCCTGCCCTGGGCCTTGTGTGAGGGACACTGAGCTCCTTTCCTGGGCTGAGTCACTGCAGCATATGTGATGCTCGTGGGATTGTTGGTGGGATGGGGAGCAGGAACAGAAGCAGATCGAAAAGGTCCCTAACCTCTAGCGGGTGAGCTGCAGAAAATAGCACTGCTGGGAGCAGTAGCGGGTCCTTTGTTGTCTTTGTGAGCTGGGTTCCAGACTGCGCCGACACGTTCCCAGCCTGTCATGGCACCTGTGGTGACTCCCGCTCCAGAAAGAGCTATTCCTCAGTGCCTGCAACCTCTTCCTGAAGGGGGCTCCTTGGTCCATGGGACCCCAAAAGTTGGCTGCACAAGGAGGACTCTTGTCCACCTTGTGAGATACTAGAGGGATTTGGAGCCTGGTTCTGGACAATTGACAAGGGCTCTGGTGCTGTTGGTTTTAGGTCTTTGGAGAGATCTTCACAGAAGGCCAGAAAAGATCTTTCCTCCAGGCAGCGCTTCTGGCCATACATGACCCCCAGCTCCGTGTCAGCCAGGCTGGGCTTGTGCTGACATATTCTATCCTGGGGGAAGCCGGCCAGCTGATCGGGAATGAGGTAACCAAAGAAGGATCAATTGGGGAGGGACACCCAGGGCCTTTCACCTCCAGGCCATTGACAGTCACTCCCATCCCATCCCCTTGCACTGACCCGGGCAGGTGCCATTGGTAGGTGTCAGCTTCTCCCCTGAGCAGCTCAAAGCAGAGCAGACCCAGCTTGGCTATTTCCTAACAGGTGTCACATCAACATGACACGCTGCTATTGCTCATGCTAGGGGCTGCCAACTCCCCCTGTGAGAGTTTCATACCCCTCCAGGCCTCAGGCTGGTTCCTAGGGCCCTAGTATTATGTTATCCCAGCCACCACCTGCTCTGGGAGAACTGGAGGAGTCAGTCAGCAGAGGCTGCTGAAGTGCCCCATTCCCCAGAGCTACTGTCCATGGCATCATCTTAATAACAGGGGGGGGGTCCCCTTGGGAAAGGTTTCCACCTCCTCTCACCCCATAGCACTGCTGCCCAGAGCCTTCCAGCCCCTCAGCTGGAGGGGGAGAGGGTGGATAAGGGGATTCTGGGGAGTGGAGCTTAATCCCTGGCTGGGTTGGGAGGTAGAATAGCTCTCACAGGGGGACTGAGAGGAAGGGGACAGGAGTTCATTCCACAGTGGTGGGAGTGGGGTTGGAGGTCACTCGAGAGGAGACAAGAGTTCGTCTCGGAGGGTTGGGTGCGGGAATCTGTCCCTTGGATGTGGGGAGGGTTGGGGTGGAAATTTTGCTGGCTCCCAGTGCCGTTCATGCCCTTCATTGCCATGGGTGTCGGAGGCTCTGACCGATCCTTGTTCCCTTGCAGCAGGAGGACGTGACAGCAGCGATCATGGCGCACCTGTTCTACATCCGGTGCTTGCGCCAGGTGCCCAAAGCGCTGCAGGGGCTGTGCTCCGTGGGACAGCCTTGAAGGGCCCCCCCTTCCCATGCCCAGAAGCTCCCACTCCCTGCTGCAGGTACTGCTCTTTCCTGCTGGGCCTGGGGGAGAAGGGCTAGGGGGAGGGGCCATAAACCCCACAGCACTGAGAGAAACCCAGGCTGACCATCTCGCTCTCACCACCCTGCCCCACCCTGACCCCTGGAGCTGGGGCCAGGCCAGATACGGTCCCTGCCCCCATGCCCAGAGGCCAGTTTCAGAAGCATCAGGCTTTCAGGGCCATGGGACTGGCCCAGAAATGGGAGCATCCGCAGAGCCAGGGTTTATCCTCAGTAATCATTGCATTCTGGGAGGGGTGGCCCGATGTGGAGCCCTCCCCTGTCGTCACTGCTCAGACCTCCCCATTGCCCATGTTACCCCGTCGCAGTGAATGTCTGACCATCCCCCACCTGGAGCCCAAGCCACACACATGGTATCTGAACCCTTCCCAGACAGGAATGAAACTCCCCCCTAACACCTTGAGGCAAGGAAGGATCCTCCCCATCTGGCAGGTGGGGACTGAGACACAGAAGAAGGGCTGCGATCCTGGTCACACACTCCTGGGGGTAGATCTGGGAA
Organism: Lepidochelys kempii; assembly: GCF_965140285.1. NCBI lineage: Eukaryota > Metazoa > Chordata > Testudines > Cheloniidae > Lepidochelys > Lepidochelys kempii. Next base: position 7,713,489 of record NC_136385.1, read on the forward strand.
CTGGAGTGGATCCCAGGCTAGTCCCTTTCCCCAAGAGGCAACTTCACTTTCTGCCCTTTATTCTCCCCTCCTGCTGGGGGGGCGGGTCTCTGAGTGTGAAATGAACCAGGAGGGGGATGGGGTCCTGGCACAATGCTTGGGTGGGAGCTCCCCTTGGCTTGGACCCCAGGGTCAGAGACATCTTTGTCATCTTGCTCTCCTTCTTTTATTCCTAGGAAGGGAGTCCCCCGATTAGGGGTCTCTAGGGATCCAGCTGGGCAGTGCCTAGGAGAACCTGTAAGTCATCCTGGTTCCCGCCTGCATGCACCACCCTGTCCTGCCCTGCCCTCCGGTTCTTCATTGTTGACTCTGCTTTGACCCTTGGCTCCGGTCTCTGATTATGACTTTGGCGTGACCCTTCTTGGCTCCAGATGTTGCCTGCCCACCTTGATTCCATATCTCCTTGCCCTTCTTTAGCCCCACTCCAGGCCCTCCACTGACCCGCTCCAGCATTGCCTTCTCCTCCTGATCTTCCCCAACCACTCGGACGTTGACTACCCGGCTTTGACCCTCGACCTGTATCTGGACTCTGGCTTGACACTGACTTGGCTGATCTTTGCTCTCTGACTACCGGGCTATGACCTTTGGCATGGATTTAGACTCTGGCCCTGGTTCTGCTTCTGCTTTGTCAATGGACTCTGATCTCGGTTTTGACCCTGCTGTGTCCCTGGACCTTGATTCTAGGACCACTCTTAGCCTCGGCACAATCCTGCACCTTGCTGCGACCTGTGCTCCCACCCCTGGGCATCATTATCAGATGCAATACGTGACATTAGGTGGTGCAACTTTTTGGAGAAAAGCAGGATCTCCGCAAGTCAGTGGCCTGTATGCAACAGGGACACACCACACCAGGTGTGAACCAGGGCCTCACTACATGAGCCTGGCCCGATGATGTCCCTGCTGGAGCTGCACAATGGAAATGATTGAAAATGTCGGGGTTCCTTGAACCAGCCTCTGCCTCTGGACCTACTCCACCTTCTTGACTCGGACACCCGGCATTCCTGATCAATACCCGGATTACATGGATACCTTTGAAAGAAATGGGGACTTGTTGCCTCTGCACCAGGACTATGACTGCCCCCTTGACCTGCAACCTTGGTTGAAAGTTGCCTTCACCAGTATTTACACATTGGTGGAACCAGAATTAGTGGCTCTCCCTGCGTACAGGCTTGAAAACTGGTCCTAAGAGTTTATGAGCAAATTAGCGTTTCCCACGGGTGCCCAGGCCCTTTTGGGGAAGAAGAAATGTGGGACTCTACTATGTCTCTCTTTAGACAATCAGCCCCTGAAAAAAAGGATCATTTGGAACCATAACCCCCAGTTAGGAATCCCACAATTGTTTGCTCGCAGGAAATCTGCAAAGTTGTTCATCAAACTTCATCTGTGAGGATTTCCAATCTAACACTCATTTGGGCAGGGGACAAATGGAAGGCAGATTTCAATGCACACTATGGACATTTTAACTGTCAGACATGCCATTTGAACTAACTAACGGTCCCCTGCCCTTGCAACACTTCATCAGTGATGTATTTGGGGCCATTGTGGATCTGCACAGTGTCATCTATTCAGGTGACAGACTTCTTTTTTTTTGGAGAACCAAGAGCAGCATGCGCACCATACCTGAACCTGGAGAGGTTTCGGCAGCATGGTCTCAGCACAGAATTGGAAAAGCGTAACTCCGGCCAACTCTCCACAGAGTTTTTGGGCTACATCCTCTCCCCGGAAAATGTTACGATTGATCCAAATAAGGTGGAAGCCATTCATAGATGGGACACCCGCTTTACTGCCGCTTTACTGCTGCTTCGGCCCAGGGTTCTCAGAGCCAATAACCCCCACGAGTGCTCTCCTCCACATAATGGCCACGTTTGTTTGGTCACCCAAGTTCCAAAAAGCCCACAAATAGCTCACAACTGCCTTCACTACTGCACCTATTTGGAGGCTCAGTGCTCATCCTGCAAATAGATGCATCTACTATGACCACCAGGGCCTGCTTCATTAGCTGGTGCCAGATGTGGGCTGAAATTCAGACTTAGCTTGACTGATGTGACTTCTGCGCTTTCAGCAAGGCACCACGCACCAAACTCCTTGGCATTTCAGGCCTCTGGAGACCCTGCCCTGGCCATGGGCAGTCATTGCCAGGAATTTTACCGAATCAAATGGCCACATGATGGAACTGACTCTCATAGATCACCTGACCACGATGGCGTGCTTCATCCTCTTCTGAACATGTACCGTCGATTGATAGGACAGATCAGTTCCAAATTTGCAAAGGCCATTGAAACCTTTATTTTGCTAAATGTAGATTTCCCACTGATTTCATGTCATGCTACAAATGACCTCTCCGAAATTCCCAGCTATCGACCTGGGTCAACAAATCCATCACCTGCAAGAAGAATGAAGGGAGCCCCTTCAGGACACTTGGAAGGAGTTCAGATACTGTATGGACTGCTGATGACAAGAGGGAAGCCATTTGCTGAAGGGAGGTACAAAGTCCCTGGCACTGACCAAATCCCTAAGCTCTGTCCATGGCAGCAGTTCCTGGCCCATCCCCTTTGCTGACCTTCTGATAACATCTTCCTCCCCTGGGTCTAGGGAGCAAACTCTGGGTCCCTTCCCTCACTCTGGCACAATCTGTGCCCAGAGTGTCTGAGTCCCTCACCGAAAATGGGTCTCTCCTCCCTTCTCCTCCCTGTGGGGCGGGGGAGACTTGTACCCCCATTTTAAGGACAGGGAATGAAGGTGAGGAAGTGACCTCTCCAAGGTCACACCGAGCAATGTCGGGGAGAGCTGGGAACTGACTGGGTTCTACAGGAGTGCCCTCCCCAGAGGGGCAGCTTCACTTTCTGCCCTTCCTCCTCTCCTTCCCTCTTGACCCGTCTTTGAAGGGGGCTCTGAAAGGGAAATGAGCAAGGGTTTCCTCCCTGCTCTGTCTTCCAGGTTCTGGGATCTGTCCATGTCGCCAACAGCAATGCAGCCTGCAGCTGGCCCGGCTTGGGGAGCCATGGCCTCATCCTGTGAAATCGAGAAGTACTGGCTCTCAGGGATGCTTAGATGGAAAACCACACACCCCACCCGGAGGTAGGAGCCACCCATTCCCAGGTTGTCCTGAGGAGCCGCAATTCCTCCAGGAGCTGGGGAAGGGCACAGTGATCAGTTTATCAAAAGGTAGGGAAGGATCGTGTAAGAAGAAGGTCTAAGAGAGAAGGAGCATGAGCTACTCTCTGTATTTGGGCGTGGCAGGGATCAAGAGAAGGGACAGGGGCTGTTAGAGAGCAATGGTGAGGTACAAGGGGTGTCAGAGGTGGGGGCAAGGCCTGAAAAGTTCAGATACATTAGAACAATTGTGCCAGAGACTCACCGGTTGACGTGACTGAAAGCTCTGAACTTGGGTTGGCCAAAATCATCCTCCTCAGATGGGAACATCCCAAAAGTCTGTAGAAGCTTAGCCTCTGAGGTGAACGTTGTGGCCCCAACCTCTCTGCTCTGTACCTCACAGGATTCCCACTGGCTGTTCCAATCCAGGATGAAAACTATGCCACCGAAGTCTCACAGCACCTGGGCAGTGAAGTGGCCACTTAAACCCACTGTGATGCACAGACCTTGCCCTGGCTGTCTGCACAGGGCTGAATTTCACCCATTCAGAGTGTAAGGAAATAATTGGCTGAAGGCCTTTTTCTGGTCGGATGTGGTTCTAGGGGGAAAGAACCATGGAGATTTTTAACCCGTATTGCTCCCGGGACTGGTGCTGCAGTGATGCAGAGAAGTGCTGATGCACTGGATTTTTTTGGATCCCCCCCCACTATTAATCCATTCTCTTCCTCTCTTTTAACTGGTAGTCTAAGGGCACCCCATGCTTCATGTGGGTATTCTTGGGTGGGCAGATTGCATCAGACCTGCACCGCAATAAATACTTGTGAACGACATATGCAGACACTAAAGTTCTGCAGCCTAATTCTCAGAAACTTTTCTCTTCAATGTAGAATCAGGATTTTGTTTTTAATTTATTTTTTGAAGGTGCTAAGCAGATGCTATCCTGTAATAAGAGGAAACAGAAGCAAAAACTGAAAGAATGTTACTTAAACCAATGAACAGATGCAGAGAGTGGAAACACAGGAAAGCAAACGAATGAATCCTGTGAGTAAATAACCTGGAAGCAAATGGGGGAGAAAACCTCATCTGGGTAATTGTGGTTCTTGGGATAAAGATCAGGTTCCTGGTGCGTAGCCTGGCTGAGATTCTGCCTTTTCCCTGGATCCCAGACCTGGGCTTCACATGTCATTCTCCTTATTTTATTCTTAGGGAAAAAGGATCCCCAAAGGAGGTGTGAGGATCTTCGACTAATGTCTGCAAGAAGCTTCAGCCACCTTTCCAGGTAGAAGTCACTGTCTTTCCTACAACGCCACTAGTGCCCTTTCTGCTCTCCAGACCTGCTCCCTGCAGCAGGACAGAGACACCCCTTAACTCCCCGAGTCCTGATTTCCTGCCATTCAAGGGGCTGGGGGCTTGCATTGCCCCCACCCCCACCATCAGTTACTTTTCCGATGGGAATCTCCCTAGAGCAGGGGAGAAATCTGTTCTTCCCTTAGAACCAGTCTGCTCAGTAAATCAACCCACACTGACCTCATCTTGGCTGCTTTGTTTATCCATGATTAGTGGTGTTGCCGGCACCCAGCGCCGAGAGGCTGAACAACAGCTTGAGTTGGTTCGTTACCTGGTGTGCTGCACCCAATAATCACAACGGGGTGGAGAAACAGAAAAGTTTATTTGCAGCTGCAAAAAGGTACAGGGAGAATAAAATCTCAAATCCTGCACACAGAGCAGGAAGTTACACAGGCTTTTATACATTCTTTTTTCCAGCATACTTATCCAATAGCAAGCTGCCCCAAGTATCCATATAGCCAGCCAATCCAGTTCCCAGCTAGTTCCCTGATTTTCTGTATCATTTGTTAAACTATACATAAAGCTGCTTTATTTAGCATTGTTCTTCCATCTTTCCCCTGTTTGGCCTTGCTTAGTTGCAGGCAGTCTGACTCTGCAACATATTGTTGCAGATTCTTAGCATAACTGCTGTGTGTGCCTCCAGGCGGGGGGTGGGGGGGGGCAAGGACACTTGGGCCTAGTACGCAGAGCTGCTGCGAGTGCCTCCAGGCAGGAGGGGGGGCCAAGGACACCTGGGCCTAGTGCGAGGGGGCTTTATCGACAGTCGTGGTCTTCCATCCCCTCGAGTTACCTCGTGGCCATGCCCCAGTGTCCCCAACAGTGGTATCTTTGGAAATTCCTTTGCGTGTGGGGGAGAGAGCTGGAGCGGGGGATACGGGAGCTCCAGCAGATTCCCCTGAAGAACCCCACCCTGTCTTTCTCTGGTCAGGGTCAGACTAGCCGTCCATTGCAGAGGTGAAGACCAGATGGGAGCTGCTGGATTGACCTTGATATGCCATGTCCTTGTGTGGATGAAGGACCTACATCTCAGGGATGACCAGCAGCAGATGTATCATGTGTCCAGGAATAGTCTGAACAACCTACACTGACAGGTAAGTAAAGTCGTGGCCACATGCAGTGGTGAGCTGGAGCCGGTTCGCACGAACCGGTTGTTACATTTTGAAGCCATTTTAGAACCAGTTGTTAACCCGCTTCCCTGCAGGGGGCGCTGAGGCTTTGATGGGCTCCGGCCGGGAAGTGATGTAATTCCTCCTCCGGCCGCCGGGGGCGCTGCACTGTGGGAGCCACGTGGGCTGCCGCCTGGCCCTGGGCACGAGCCCTGGGGCTGCTGCTGCTCCCCTGGCCCTGGGGCTCCCACTACTGCCTGCTGGGTCCCTGGCTGCTCTGCTGGGCCTGGGCTGCGTCCTGCTGCTCTCCCCGTGAGCACCCACCACCCTGCCTGCAGCCACCCCCTGCCGCACCCCCTGCCCGCAGCCAGCCCCTGCCGCACCCCCTGCCCGCAGCCAGCCCCTGTCTCCAGCCACCCCCTGCTGCTCCCACCCCCACATCCACTCGTGCCCTTCTGTTCCCAGGGCAGTAACCCTGCACACCTGCTTCAATGGGGGGGGGAGGGAGCAGCTGGGACCTACACATGTGCACACCCTCGGGTGACCAGACAGCAAGTGTGAAAAATCAGGACATGGGGTGGGGGGTAATAGGAGCCGGGGGGTAATAGGAGCCTATATAAGAAAGACCCCAAAATCAGGACTGTCCCTATAAAATCAGGACATCTGGTCACCCTAGCACACCCCCAGGGAGTGGCAGGGACCCACACATGTGAAACGGAGCTCATTTCTAGTACAGGCCCATCTTTTTAAAAAAGAACTTTAGGCAGGATTAATATACATCCATATTTTCCCAGACAGGTCAGGCTTTTTGGTTCTTAAATCGCCGTCCAGGAATACAGACGTATGCTGACCCTGTTTGTACAAAAAATACATACTGGGGCACATCCCTTAAATCAGAACTTTTTATAGGGAACCGGTTGTTAAGATTTTGGCAGCTCATCGCTGGCCACATGTAGACACCACAGGAATTGGGGGGATTGAACCAGGGTCCTTCAGCACAAGCTCCGCTCACTCATTGTCAACCAATCCAGCTCCACCCACTAGATCTCACCCCCTTTCACAGTCACAGAATCCAGGAGCCCTAAGTCTCAGATCCATGCCTCACATCACAAGGCCAAATATCCTCCCTTTATGGGTGCTGTAGAAGGGACCATCTGCACAGACCCCTCTACATTACCCATCAGAGACTGCAGCCACTGGTGACCAGTGAATGAGCAGAGATCTCCCCTGTGGGAATCAGAGGGGATGCACATTTGGGGTTTCACAGGGAAGGCGTCTGGCAGCCATTAACAGAGTGACCCTGTGAAGAGATTTTCCATCTCTAACGAAGGGTTTCTGTTCCCCCAGATCTCAGCCGCTCAGCAGAATGCAGGAGAGCCGAGTGCTGATGGGCTAGAGGGGTCACAGGAGTCACCGTGCAGCAGCTGTGGTGTCTACAGTCAGCATGGGCCAAACCCTGTGCTCCAGGCTGTTTCTCTGGATTGCGAAGGGGAGTTTGGCTTGGGGAATCGGTTGCTGGTGCCTGTGTCCACAACTGGGATGTTTTCAGGTGGCTACTCAATGGTCCATGAAGCGCCATCCAAGCAAGTGGAGAGTGGACATTAAAGAGCGAGGCTGGGACCTCCGCAGAGCTGCTGCAGTCCAGCATCCACAGCCAGAAGAGAGACAATGGGAAAGGTACGGAGATGGCTGGCCTCAGCAGCAGCCGCCATCTCATAAACCTCTGCTCATGCTCTACACAACAGAGGCAGGACAAAGAGCCACACAGTGAGAGCTTGGGTTGCAATGAGCAATACACGGTTTTTCAGTAGATTATGCTGCCCTGACAGTCTACTGCCTGTAATGTGCACATCCAGCCTCCCAGGCTGACCTCAGTGGGAGTTAGGTGCTCTGTGCCCACAGGACACGGCTGGCCTTACTAGGAGGTGAACTGAGGTGGTCGACTCAGGTGCCAGACTGTGGGGGGCGCCACTAGGACCCAGAGTGTAGAAAACTGTGTCTGCTGCTGGTGCATGTGGATTCTCTCTGCTCGAGATGCACAGAGAGGGTGGAGTGCTGTGCTGGAGGAAGGAGGGCACAAGAGACATAACAGGCAGGCAGGAGAAAAGGTGAGAGAGAATCACAGAAAGCAGCAGGAGCTGCAGGGAGAGAGAGGAGGAGGAGCCTCTTATGTACCTCTCTAGCATCCCCAGGAGCCTGGACTGATTAACCCCAGCTTCTCAGGGAGCTTCCTGTTTCCTGCTGCTTCCCTGAACCCACGTGAGGAGAACAGGAAGTCAGCTGAGGTAGTAGGAGCCAGTTAGGCCCTTAAGATGCTGATTTCTTCCCTCACTCAGGCCCTGCTACCAGCCTGCTTATTTGTCCCCTTCAACTGAGTGTTGAGAGCCACTATAGCTGGCACAGAACAGCAGTCATGAGTGAAAGAAGAAAACGTCCCTCTGAGGCAGCATTCAGAAAAAGAGAAATGCTTCTTTTGCTTTCTTTATCTAAGTAGGAAGGAGCTCTCCTGAGATACGTAGACACAAATGTTCACAGTGAGCCTTCCAGCCCCAGTGAGGATGTGAGTGGTGAGGAGATACCTGATCTTCCAGTTCATCAGAGTGCAGGTGACCTGGCAGCTACTGCAGCGTCCCTATCTGCATCTCCAATGGATGTAACCATGCACGTTCCTGAAGAAAAGTGTAGATCAGAGAAGAGTGTGGTGGAGGCGCAAGAAACTGCTGCTGCTGAGTTGAATTCCTTGAGTCTAGATGATCTAGGACTGTGGACCCACTTGAGCAGTAGCCTGAGGGACTTCCTTGTACTGCACGGGCCACAGCAAGTGAAAAACTTCATGTTCCCCAAAGACAATGAAAATAGTAGTTCCCATCCAACACATTACTGGCATGAAATCCCCAATGGTGAGAAAGTGGAGAGGCCACGGCTTATGTATTCAAAAATCGAGAATACTGCATTCTAATGTTCCAGCCTCTTTGGGCTCTACAGAAACAAAGGACTGGAGAAATCTGGCATGCCATGAGAAGGCAGCAAATCACCAGAGAGCATTCCATAGGTGGAAAGAGCTTGAGATGAGACTAAGGTTAAAGGCCTCCATAGATGATCAGCATCAAGAGAAGATTGCATCAGAGTCTCTTTCCTGGCAAAATGTTCGGAAAAGGCTCCTTGCCATTGTGAGAATGCTTGCTACCCAAAACCTAGCACTGCGTGGCATGTCAGATCAGCTGTATGTGCCAAACAATGAAAACTTCCTTAAAATTGTGGAGCTGATGGCTGAGTTTGGTGCTGTACTCCAGGAGCTTCTAAGAAGTGTCATCACCCAAGAAATGTACACACACTACTACCTTGGAAAACCATTCAAAATGGGATCATTCAGTTACTGGCAACAAAAGTCAAATGGATGATTGTGGGAGATCTTAAGTCAGCAAGATATTACCCTTTTATTCTGGACTGCACACCTGACATCAGCCATACGAACACATGCCTTTAATGGTGAGTGTTGTGTGCAGGCCACAGAATCTCACCCACCCACTCCTAAAATAAACCTCTCACCTGCATCTGAGCCATTGAAGTCCTCAAATCATAGTTTAAAGACTTCAAGGTGCAGAGAATCCTCCAGCAAGTGACCCGTGCCCTATGCTGCAGAGGAAGGCAAAAGAACCCCAGGGCTTCTGCCAGTCTGCCCTGGGGGAAAATTCCTTCCTGACCCCAAATATGGCAATCAGCTGAACCCTGAGCATGTGGGCAAGATTCACCAGCCAGATACTACAGAGAATTCTTTTCTGGGTAACTCAGATCCCATTCCATCCAACATCCTGTCCCAGGCCACTAGGCCCCATCTACCACAAATAGTCAAAGATCAATTAATTGCCAAAATCATGTTAACCCATCATACTATCTCCTCCATAAATTTATCAAGCTTAATCTTGAAACCAGCTAGGTCTTTTGCCCCCACTGCTTCCCTTGGAAGGCTGTTCCAGAACTTCACTCCTCTGATGGTACTCTCCTCTAATTTCAAGTCTAAACTTCCTGTGGAAGTAACAAAAAGGGATTTAAGTTCAGCCATCTTAGTTCTGTTGAAAAGAAAGCAAAAGTCAGGCTAACTCTAATGCAAAACTTGTAAAGGCAAAACTGGTAAGCGTATAAAAATTGCAAAGCAAAGCTGGTTTTAACCTTGCCTTACAATAACAATAAAATGTAATTGTTTAACATTTTTGCTACAAATAAAATATAAACAAGTATAAACAAAACAAAGCTTTATTATTACATAAATAATAAAAAGGTATAAATACTTGCTTTACATTTTTTATACTTTAAAAATTTGCGTAAGGACACTCTGTCCAAATGGACATCTTCCTTCTTGCAATTGCCCAAAAATAAAACTGTCTCTAACTTGTTGCATCCAAACTAAAAGTAAGAACTTGTTTTCTTCCACAATTTGGTGCCGTGACTCGGATAACGATGCCCGGCTAAAACAGCAGCAACTACTATAAACCTTTCCCCTTCAAAGCCCAAAGCACCAAACAAAAGGTAAAAAAAAACCTATAAAAATGGATACTGGGGTATCAAAAAAAAAATCCTAACCATGGGACTGTCTGTCCCTTTGGGCTCGCGCCATGCAAACTTATTTATTATGCAACAAGGCCAAATGCAAAGTGGTGCTGAAAAACTTTTTTCCGCACCCCCAAAATGAGGTTGAGGTCAAACCTAATCAAAGCTAAAAATTTTTGCTGCCTCAATAAGGGTGTATTACGTCCAAACATAAAACATTAAGGTTATAGATTAAAAAAATGCATCTAAATATAAAAGTAAATAAAATAAAAGTAAATAATAAATGTGTAAAAAGTAAGTGCTGTTATCGAGGTCTGGGACTTAAGCTAACCTCAGGCACACCAGGGCCCTCACTCTCTAAGTAAAAAAGTTCTAAACATAAGGGGGGAGGGGTCAGCCAAACCTCGTGACCCAGCAAACAGTGCAAAAAAGTAAAAGCCCTTCCTACTTATAAGCTGCTACCCCGCAAACCCTTTCCCTAAAGTATGTAAAAATCTTTTTAGCTTTTAAGCAGCTAACACAGCAAACAAAATAAACTGGGGAAACTATTTTATAAGCCGCTAAGTGAACAAAATACTCCCTTGTGTAATTAAAAGTTTTACATAATAATCCCTCTAAACAATTCCCACTAAAAGGTACCTTCAATTTAAATAAAATCATACACATTAAAAAAAAAAAGCTACAAAAACCTCCATAAGTCTCAAGTGCAAAAGCCAAAAAACTCCCTCCCCAAATTAAAAACTCAAGTACAAAATGTAAAAACTAAATGTAATGCAACCAAATGCCTCCCTACCCAAACTATATTGTTAACCCTCTCAGCTCTTTCATATCCCCAATTAGTTAAAGCTAAATGAAAAAAAAAAATAAAGGGGGGGGGAGGGTTAATTTAAAAGTCAGTTTGGCCTAAAAATAAAAAAAGCTGCCCTGCATTCAAAAATCAAAAAACAGAGACCAAGCCAAGTAGAAAAAAACTGCTTTCACACCCAGCTGGCTGTAAAAAAAATATAAACACACATAAAACAAAAAGCAAATAAGTTGCAAAACTAAAATTACATTTGCAAAGATTGGCTGCCCGGTAAAACCCAACAGTCTGCCTTTGCAACCCTAAAGCCAGAATGGTTTGAAAACGCTAAAAAGGCCACAAACAGCCGGCGTAAACTAAAATACCAAGCAAAGATCCCTAAAAGGAACGCCCCAAAAAACCCAGGGCATAAAAATCCCTCCGAAAAGGAAAAGCAAGTTACAAAATTTTGCAGTGTACCTCTAAACAATCTATACACAAAACAACCTACCATCCACCTCTCTCTCTCTCTCTCTCTCTCTCCTACCCCCAGGGCTGGCTAGCCCGGGCAGCGTGTGTACATGTATAAAAGTGGGTCAAGGTTTAAGTATTAACATTTTTTCTTCCTTTAAGTAACGTAAAAGCAGTTCCTACACTCACCACTGTGTTAGTTTATTAATAAAGATTTAAAATTCTGTCACATGGTGGGTGCTCTTCATCTCCGCCCCTGCGATCCTGTGGTCTTAGCCTAATTAACTAAGGCACAGGCAAATTGGTAACAAAAAATCTGAGACAGTTGAAGAAAAAATTGCAAAGGGAAAAAGCCCTGAACAGTGCACACCATCTATCTGTTTTATCCTTGTTATTTTACGCTTGCTTTGTTTGGCACTGTTGGTATTATAGGTTAAAAATTGCATAATTAAAAATAAGCCCCACTCTCCATTGTAGTATGCCTAAAAACCAAAAAAAAAAAAAAAAAAAAAAGTTTAGCATTCCGCTCTCCACCCCGGGCTGCAAACAAAGGGTGCAGGTGGGTCTACCCCAAGTCATAGCAAAACTAAGCAATAAAAAAAAATTAAAAAAATATGTGTACCCAACAGCTCAAGAAAATGAAGCAACTAAAAGCATAAATCACTATCCAAGCAGAAACTCAAACCTCCACCCCAAACAAGTTGCAAGCCTTAAAACTAAACTTCCAGGCAAAAAAAGCGGAATGCACACTCCTGAAGCCCTGGCTAAGCAAGTACCAGCCTTTCAGGAACATGTGAAAATGTAACCATGTGGGCTCAGCATATGCCGCAATGGCCGTGTGTCTGCCGTAAAAGAACATGAAACAGTGACAACGCCAATTGGCCATGCATTCTGCCCAGGTGGCCAGCCTCACACGCCACCACCCGGGTAGCCCTTGGAAATAAAAATGTTTCCAAAAAATAACCCAAAGGGGTGGGGGCTAGTTAAAAAGCCCACCCTCCTTGCTAAAGTGGTAATAAAACAAGACTTGTACCCATAAAAAGGAACAGTTCAGCAAAAAAAGCAAAATCGGGCCCAAGCAAGCAACACAACATTTTTTTTTAAAGTTAAAAACTTTAAAAGCATAGCTAATTACAAGCATCAAAAATTTAAATCCCTAGAACAATTAATTAACTTAGATTTTACTATTTTAAGTGTCATTTTAAAAAATAAGTAATTTAAAAAAACTAAAGTTAACTCTATAATTGTTAAAAAAATTAAGCAGATAAATTTTACAAAATGCTGGAAAAAAAAAGAAATTCTTGGTTTTTTTGCAGCCAGTCGGAAAAAAAAGGGGCCCTTTTCCAAAAAAAGGTCTGCAAATAAATCCAGGCAAAAAAATGATTTAATTAAAATCATTTGGCCATAAACATTTTAGTCAAATGAGCTAAAAATACATAAGGGGTTTTATTAAAACCTAACTGCCCCAAGAAAAAAACGGGGGCTTAAAATGGGTCCAAGCAGCCGTAAAATCTGCAGAACACTGCCAGGCATTAATAAAATGTGTTAGGTCTCTGTATTCACAGATAAGAAAAGTCCTGCTCCAAGAAACCTCAACCAATCTGCTATTGGTTAAAAAACAGGTAACTGGGTCTATGTACAGGTCCATCAACACAAAACTGCTCTGGCCCCACGCTAAAAAGGCCCTTAGCAAGTCCTGCTAACTACCAACACTGCTGTAAAGTGCCAAGAGCTCACTGCCTGAACCCATGCTTCTCCCTGCAAAAAAGTCCCTCGGCCTCAAAATAACTCCACTTCAACTACTAATCAGCCGCTCCCTCCTTCTCGTATTGCTTTTCCTCCTTCTGGACAGCAAAACTAACAAACAAACAAACAAATTGAAGTGCTAGTAACCGCTCACATGTCCAGTAATGAAATTACCACACAGCCAGCATTTGCCAAAAAAACCCAGACCACTGCAGGGTAACGTGCTGGTCACTTCTCCCCTGCATGGTACTAAACCACAACTGCTTCAAGCAAAAAAACCCGCTCTCTCTGCTAAAACTGCCAACGTCCAAAAATTCCTAACTACAAAAAATATTAAAAACTAGCCCTGGTAAAAAAACAAAAAATTATACACTGGCCAAAAAAGCCTTGTAAAACCCATGCTTAACAAAGTGGTGTTAATTAAATGTGGGGCTTTATTCAACAGGCTGCGCCCTATGTTTTTAAATAAGTATCTTCAGCATATATTGTCCTTTCTGATTGGCTGTTAAATAACAAATACCAGAAACGCCTTGTTTCCACTGCCCCCGCCATTTTCTCCACTATACTATCCCCCGTAACACATCCAAGTACAGACAATACCATATAGTCTAATAACACCCAATAGCCAAGGCCTTCCCACTTTAGTAATTTATTTAAATATTGTTTAAAAATATTTTTAACGTTCAAAATATCCCATATAAGCAAACAATTAAGTAATACAAACCGGTCAGTAAAAGTAAAGGTATATCACATGACTACAAATAAGCCTAAAAAATTTAAAATGTAAATTAGTGGGTTTTATAATGGGGTTAATATAATGGCCATTCCAGGGGTCTGTAGTATATATATATAAAAAATGGGTCCTTATTGATTTTGGTGACCCAATTAGAAAATAATTAAATTCATATTTAAAAAAGGTGTGTTCTGCCACCAAAAAATTACCTGTACTAAAATAGTCCCAGAAATTAATAACCTAATCTGTACCATATTGCAATATACCCCTTCCTATGCTATTCATGTCAATGCTTCTTAAAGGTACATAAAAATTTTAAACAAATGTGGTACCGTATTTATTGAAAAAAAAGTTTTAAAATACTAATTTACAGTAATTTATGTTACATTAAAAAATGTAAAATTTGTTTGGCCCTATCTCATTTCAGGTCAATTTTATATATCCAAACTGCTCCAAGGGGGCTGCTGTTCTGTTGGCACAACAAAGGCCGTGGGTCTCCTCTAGAAAAAGGAAATCTGGTAAAACACCTATAAAATGGTGCCAGGAGTGCAGCAGCAATTTAAAACATTTCAAGGCCAACAGCATAATAAAAAATTAAAACAGCTAAAAAAGGCCACTGGTCTTATTACTAAAGGACAGTTAACCCAGGTACAGGCTAAAGTTGGTAAATTACATGTTATCTCCACCCTTAGTTCAAGGACCCAAAAGCTGTTCACAAAAATGGTATTAAATATCACTAAGGCAAAAAAAAAATGCAGTAAAATCTGGCATGTTCAAACATGCAGAATTTCCCAGATAACCAGCTAACAGCCATTCAAAGTAACCTTAAGCATCAGGCTTGGTCCACTGCCCTTACTAGTGCTTCCAAAGTGCCATCTGATCTGTGGCTGTAAAAACAAACTTAAATGTTTTCAGGGTAAAGTTTCAGGCACTCTCAGTGCTCCTTCCAAGCCTACGGGCCGGTTAAAGGGGTGTGGGCTCCCACATACCAAATCCTGCCAGGTCCATAAAAAAAATGCAGGTAAAGTTAAATAATTCACCGTAATATTTAAAAAATTAAACCACCTTGTATGCCTAGCCAATTTGTTGTCAGTGCTCCTAAAATAACACCTAATGTTTAAATAAAAATAAAAAATTAATAAACACTTTGGCCTTTAAAGCCCCCACAGCTTCAGTGCGTACAAAAGCTAAAGCCAAAAAAAGTCGTCACTGTTTATAACAATGGTTGTTAAAAAGGTAGCAAACAGAAAACGACCCGAACAAAACACCGAATTTCCCAGTTAGTAACAGCTGTGTAAATGTTGAGGCCACCACTTTGTAAAATATACATTTTAATCTCATAACTGCTGGCAACAATTCCATTATTGGCCTGCAAATGAAGTCCTACATTTAAATCTTAGGTTTCAAATACCTTTGAATTAAACTACCTTCATACCAAACCAATTCCAAAACCTACACTCACTCCTACCAAAGGTTCAAAAAATTTCTAAATTACAAGGTCAAATTTATGTACTTCAAGTTATATTGTATTTATGTACTTCATTGATGTACATATATATTTATGTACTTCAAAGTATATTATATTATACTTCGAATTATATATTCAATTAAAAACCATGCATTCCACAGTTTATAAAGTGTCTATCATAATGTAGTGTGTTATGTAACTAAGGCTATAAATCAACCCCAGCAGATTGTTACAATAAAAACAGTAATGTTTATACTGTTTTCATGTAGTTTAAAAATATGTTGTTGTAAAAAATGTAATAACAAAAATACCTTTCATGTTCAAACAGTGTGCTTTGTTGTTATATCCAGTCACAGTTGATAAGGCTAACCATCAACTAAAATCAAAAATACAAAATCTAATAAAAATAAAAAATTTAAAATGGTAGTTGTGCTAAAAAATGCCCAAAAGGCGGGGGGAGAGTGTAAAACAAAATTAAAAAACATTAAATGTCGGCCTCTCAGTTGATTTAAAAACAAAGCAACAGTCAGGCTAATGCAGAACCATAATAACACAAAATTTGTAAAGGCAGACCTGGTAAAGCGTATAAAAAACTGCAAACAAAGCTGTTTAACCTTGCCTTAAAATAAAAATAAAATGTAATTGTTAGCAAAAAATTTTAAAAACAAATAAAATATCAAAAAAGTATAAACAAAGACACCATCTTATATAATCAAAGGGTATAAATACTGCTTTATATTGTTTATACTTTAAAAAACTACTAAGGCAAAGGTATTCTTCATCCATTGCATTTCTTCCCTTGCAATTGCTTAAAAATAAACTCTTTTTGGCTTGTTGCATTCAAACTAATATATTATGTGTGTATATATATATATTTATTTTCTTCCACAGTACTAAACCACAATTGCTCCAAAACAAACAAACAAACAAACAAACAAAGCCGCTCACTCTGCTAAAACCGCCAAAGTCCAAAAATTCCTAACTACAAAGAACATTAAAAACTGGCCCTGGTAAACAAGGCGAAGCGTTATACACTGGCAAAAAAAAAAAACCCTTGTAAAATCCATGCTTAATAGTGTGGTATTAATTGGGTTTGGGGGTTTATTCCAAGGCTGCGCCCTGTGTTTTTCAATAAGTACCTTCAGCATGTATTGCCCTCCCTACTTCGCTTTCAAATAACAAATACCAAAGGTGCCTTGTTGCCACTGCCCCTGCCATTCCCTCCATGATACTTCTACCCCCGTAACACATCCAAATACAAACAACACCATATATTCTAATAAAACCCAATGGCCAAGGCCTTCACATTTTAATAATGTAATTAAATATTGTTTAAAAAATTAGGTTAAAGGTTCAAAATATCCTATCTAAGAAAACAATTAAATAAAAAACAAACTAGTCCATAAAAAGAAAAGTATACAATATCACTACAAATAAGCCTCAAAAATCTAAAATTAAAATTCGTGGATTTTATAGTGGGGTTAATATAAAAGCCATCTTAGGGGTCTATAATATGTCATAAAAAAGGTCCTTATTGGTTTTGGTTGCCCAATTAGTAAATAATCAAATTCATATTTAAAAAAGGGTGTGTTCTGCCACCAAAAATTTACCTGTACTAAAATAGTCCCAGTAATTAATAACCTAATCTGTACCATATTGCAAAATACCCCTCCTATGCTATTCATGTCAATGCTTCTTAAAAGTATTTTAAATTATATAAACAACAAATGTGGTATGGTACTTTACTAAAAGAAATGTGTTAAAGTAAGAGTAATTAATGCTATATTAAAAACTATAAAATTTACTCTTCCCCTATTTAGCTTTCAGGTCACATATATCTATCCCAACTGCTCCAAAAAAGCTGCCATTCGGTTAGCAGAGCAAAGCGCCCGTGTCTCCTCTAAAAAAATATTTGGTCAAACACCTGTCAAGTGGGGCCAATAGTGCAGCAGCAATTGAAAACATTTATAAAAGCCAACAACATAATAAAAAATCAGGGCAGCTAAAAAAGGCCACTAGTCTTATGACTGAAGCACAGTTAACCCAAGTGCAAGCTGAAATGGATAAATTACATGTTATCTCCGCCCTTAGGTTAATAACCCAAAAGCTATTAATAAAAATGGTATTAAATATCACTAAGGCAAAAAAAATTGCAATAAAATCTGGCATGTTCCAAATTTCCTAAATAACCAGCTAACGGCCATTCACAGTGACTTTAAGCACCAGGCCTGGCCCACTGCCCTTACTCGTGCTTCAAAAGTGCCATCTGATCTGTGGCCGTAAAAACAAACTTAAACGTTTTCAGGGTAAAGTTGCAGGCACTCGCAGTGCTCCTGCCAAGCCTACGGGCCGGTGAAAGGGGTGTGGGCTCCCACATACCAAATCCTGCCGGGTCCGTAAAAACAATGCATAGAACATGAAACAATTCACGGTAATATTAAAAAAATTAATTCCCCTGGTATGCCGAGCCAATTTGTTGTCAGTGCTCCTAAAATAACACCCAATGTTTACATAAAAATAAAAAGCCAATAAACATTTTTGGCCTTTAAAGCCCCCACAGCCTCAGTGCGTACAAAAGCTAAAGCCAAAAAAAATTTGTCACTGTTTCTAACAGCGTTTGTTAAAAAAGTAGAAAACAAACACCGACCCTAACAAAACACCGGCTCTTCCAAGCTAGTTACAGCTGTGTAAACGTTACGGTCACCATTTGCAAAACATACATTTTCATTTCACCATTGCTGCAAAAAATCCTTATCTATTGGCCTGCAAATAAAATCCTATAATTAAATCTTAGGCTTCAAATACCCTTTCATTAAACCACCTTAATACCCGAACAATTCCAAAACCTACACTCACTCCTACCAAAGGTTCAAAAACTCTCTAAATTACAAGGCCAAATCTATGTGCTTCAAAATATATATCAAATTAAAAAACATGCCTTTCATACCATCTATAAAGCATTTATCTTATGGACTAATTATAATATATTGTGCTATGCAACTAAGGCTACAAAATAACTCCAGCATATTATTACACTAAACACATTAATGTTTGTATTGTTTTTGTTTAATTAAAAAATATGTTATTGTTGTTATAAAAAACAGAATAACAAAAATACTTTTCATGTTCATACTAATTATGCATTATCGTTACATCCAACCAAAAGTTATGGAGCCGATCCTTTTAATCTAATATCAAAAATACAAGGTCTAATAACAATAAAAGTTTAAAAATGATGGTTGGGCTAAAAGCACTGAAGAGGGGAGTGTGAAAGTAAAAAAGGGCATTTAAGTGCAGCCATCTTAGTTCTGTTTAAAAAAAAAAAAAAAAAAAAGCAAAAGTCAGGGTAACTCTAACCCCTAAGAATTCAAAACTTCTAAAGTCAAAACTGGTGTAAGCGTACAAAAATTGCAAAGCAAAAACCTTGCCTTAAAAGAACAATAAAATGTAATTGTAGCAAAAACATGTTAAAAACAAATACAATATAAAAAATGTATAGACAAAGCAGATTTTTATGTAATAAAAAGGTATAAATACTTGCTTTACATTGTTTATACTTTAAAAATTTGCATAAAAACAGACACCCTGTCCAAACGGCTGTCTTCCTTCTTGCAATTGCCTAAAAATAAAACTGTCTCTAACTTGTTGCATGCAAACTAAAAGTAAGAACTTGTCTTCTTCCACAGTATCCATTTGTTCTTGTGTCCACATTGGTACTGAGCTTAAAGAATTCCTCTCCCTCCATGGTATTTATCCCTCCGATGTATTTACAGAGAGCAATCACATGTTCCCTCAGCCTTCTTTTGGTTAGGCTAAAGCAGCCAAGCTCCTTGAGTCTCCTTTCATAAGACAGGTTTTCCATTTCTCGGATCATCCTAGTAGCTCTTCTCTGTACCTGTTCCTGTATCCTTCTTAAACATGGGAGATCAGAACCGCATACAGTCTTCCAGATGAGGTCTCACCAGTGCCTTGTAGAACGGTACTAACACCTCCTTATCTCTACTGGAAATACCTCACCTGATGCATGCCAAAACCGCATTAGCTTTCTTCACGGCCATATCACATTGGTGGCCCATAGTCATCCTGCGGTCAACCAATCCTCCAAGGGCCTTCTCCTCCTCTGTTACTTCCAATTGATGCATCTCCAGCTTATAACTAAAATTCTTGTTATTAATCCCTAAATGCATGACCTTACACTTCTCACTATTAATTTTCATCCTATGACTATTACTCCAGTTTACAAGGTCATTCAGGTCTTCCTGTATGATATCCCGGTCCTTCTCTGAATTGGCAATACCTCCCAGCTTTGTGTCATACACAAACATTATTAGCATACACTCACTTTTTGTGCCGAGGTCAGTCATAAAAAGATTAAATAAGATTGGCCCCAAAACCGATCCCTGAGGAACTCCACTGGTAACCTCCCTCCAGCCTGACAGTTCACCTTTCAGTAGGACCCTCTGTAATAATTTGTATTCTTGAACTAATAATTCCCCATGTGGCACCGTAACAAACGCCTTACTGAAATCTAGCTAAATTAGATCCACTGTGTTTCCTTTGTCTAAAAAATCTGTTACTGTCTCAAGGAAGGAGATCAGGTTGGTCTGGCACGATCTAACTTTTGTTAAACCATGTTGTATTTTGTCCCATTTACCATTGACCTCAATGTCCTTAACTACTTTCTCCTTCAAAATTTTTTCTATACTACAGATGTCAAACTAACAGGCCTGTAGTTACCCGGATCACTTGTTTTCCTTTCTTAAAAATAGGAACTATGTTAGCAATTCTCCAGTCATGTGGTACAACCCTTGCGTTTACAAATTCATTAAACATTCTTGCTCATGGGCTTGCAAGTTCATGTGCCAATTCCTTTAATATTCTTGGATGAAGATTATCTGGGCCCCCCATTTAGTCCCATTCAGCTGTACAAGTTTGGCTTCTATCTCGGATATGGTAATCTCTACCTCCATAGCCTCATTCCCATTTGTCATGCTACCATTACCCTAAGATCCTCATTAGCCTCATTAAAGACAAAGGCAAAGTACTTGTTTAGCTATTGGGCCATGCCTAGATATTCTATGATTCTATGATTATCCTTAACTTCCATTCAGTCCTCAGTGTTTAACTGTCCCACTTCTTCTTTCTTTGTTTTCTTCTTATTTATATGGCTATAGCACCTTTTACTATTTGTTTTAATTCCCTTTGCAAGCTCCAACTCTACATGGCTTTTAGCCTTTCTCACTTTATCCCGACATGTTCTAACCTCAATAAGGTAGCTTTCCTTGCTGATCCCTCCCATCTTCCACACCCTGTATACTTTCTGCTTTGTCCTAATCACCTCTCTGAGATGCTTGCTTATCCAGCTTGGTCTACAAGTCCTGCCTATGAATTTTTTCCCCTTTCTTGGGATGCAGGCTTCTGACAGCTTCTGCAACTTTGACTTGCAGGAATCCCAGGCCTCCTCTGCCTTTAGATCCATAAGTTCTTCAGTCCAATCCACTTCCCTAACTAATGTCCTTCATTTTTTTAAAGTTAGCCCTTTTGAAATCAAAAACCCTACTCACAGATCTATTTTTTGTTATCCTTCCCTTCAGGTTAAGGTGAATTAGCTCATGATCACTGGAACCAAGGGTGTCCCCTACAACCATTTCTTCTAGGAGGTTCTCACAACTTACCAAAACCAAATCTAAAATGACATCCCCAGTTGTTGGTTCAGCAACTACTTGATGAAGGAATTCATCAGCTATCGCATCTATTAAAATCTGAGCCCTATTATTATTATTACTAGCACTTGTCCTCCAGTCTATATCTGGGAAGTTAAAGTCTCCCATGAGCTCACAGTTCCCATGAGTATTTACTTCATTAAAAACATTAAAGAGGGCAACAGTGGAAGAAAACATGAGTTTTTCATTGTGTCCCCCACCGCTTGGGTCACCACCACTGCTGCCTCTGTGTCTGCCTTTGCCTTCTCACCTCAGTCCTTCTCCTCCAGCAGAACTCCCCCTCAACCTCCCCTGTCTCCAGCTCTGGTGGCTGGCTCCTCTGCCGCTGCAGCCACCTACACTCCTTCCGGCCAGATGAGGGATTTCAAAACGTTCTGAAGAGTGCGCAGAAATGGGTAGAGGAGCTTCACACTGAAGCTATTTCCCCACCCATTCAAGAATACAAGAGTCACCAAAGAAGACGACATTTTGTATATGAGGCACGGGAGAATCTCATAAGAGACCCCAAACAACAATTCAAAGCTGAATTCTTTAACCGGGTGCTAGACTGTGCGATACAATCAGTTGCAGAATGTTTCATGCAGCTCAAGGATCACAGCAGCATATTTGGGATGTTGTAGGATGTTCCCAAACTCCTCACTGTACCTGAAGAAGACCTAAACCAGCAATGCAGGGCACTAGAAACCCTGTTGACACATGATGACATGTGCGATATTGATGCAAGTGATATAGGTGATGAACTGAAAGCCCTTTTCAGATACATTCAACAGGATCAACTCCAAAGGCTGTTCTGGAATATGCATGCACAAATAAGATGACCACCATCTTTCCAAATTATTTTGTTGCTCTGTGCATATTTCTAACACTTCCTGTAACAGCTGCCAGTGGAGAACACAGCTTCTCCAAGCTGAAATTAGTAAAAACACATCTATGCTCCACAATGACCCAGGAGAGGCTAGTCAGCCTTGCAACCATCTCAATAGAGTATGAGTTGGCCCAGACTGTGGACCTTCAGGAAGCAGAAGCAGTTCAAATCTCTGCAACCAAGAAGGCACGGAAGCACCACTTTGATTATTCAAACATCAAAATGCCAGTGTTAACTTTCAAATGCCTGAACAGCAAATGTAACTTTTCTTGTCTGCATAATAAAGTGTACTGACAATTTTTGAACAAGGCATTTAAAGTTGTTAGTTCTCCTTTATTGGGGTAGGTAGCAGAGCAGTACCATGGGCGGAGTAGAACAGAAAGTAGGCAGAATTGAGACCTTTCAAAGTTTTGGCCCAAGCAAGGGGGCATGGGGGTGTCATTTGAGCTCCCCGCCTGATAGGGTGACCAGACAGCAAATGTGAAAAATCAGGAGAGGGGGTGGGGGGTAATAGGAACCCATATAAGAAAAAGACCCAAAAGTCGGCACTGGCCCTATAAAGTTGGGACATCTGGTCACCCTAATGCCTGAGGTGCCAAAATGTTGTGGGCCGGCCCTGCCGGCAGGTGCAGTGTATTGAATAAAACAAACACATACAAAACAGGATGTGATTGAAGAGAATTAGTCATTAAATTACTTATTTCTTTTCTGTTTATCTTGATGGAGGTATTAAATCAGGAATCACAGACTTTGCAAGCCCCAAAGCTGTGGGAGAAAGGTGGCATAAATCCCGAGTTGGAATTAGACTTTCAACAAACCAGAGAGCCGGAGGAGACAGACCTTCCCCAAGACAATGTCCTCTTATCGCCCTTTGTTCTGTAGTGGCAGTGAACATGGTTAGAAGAGATTGGCACTGCCAGGTGTGAATGGGGCTTGTGAGAGTGAAGTATTTTCATTGTATTCTGCAGATAATATTGCTCAGATTCAAAAGGAGATGCCGAGTTAACTCAAGCTACACCTTATGCATTGCCCTAACTCGACTCCTGTCCACATAGAAAAACCCTAAAGATGTGCTGCTTATAACTCAAGTGAGCTGGCCCCTCGGGGCACAGGCTAAAGCCTAAGTTAGCACAACTCACCAGCTAACATGATCTTTCTGTAGTATGGATGCAAGCTAGCTGCACTTGAGTGCTTCTAATTCGCCAATGCCTTCCCACTCTTCCCCCTGTGTCCCAAGAAAGGACAGACAAGTTCTCCCACCATCCACTGGGGAAGAATCCATACAGTGGCTCAGCTCACTGCTGTGCAAAGAGCCTTAGGATGAGCTCCTAAAAGTCTGAGTGCCCCACCTGAGTGAGTGCAGTGCCAGTCTGGACACAGCAGGACCTTTGTTTATTCACAGTGTGGCTCTTCTCATGTGAGAGAGGCTGATTCAAGCCCAGTAATTGAGTGTAGAAAACTCAAGTTAACTCTGCAGTGAAGACAAAGCCTCAGCTCTTTCGGCTGACAGGGATCTATTCTACCACAGTGGTTCTCAACTGGGGGGGTCTGTGGCCCTGTGGGTGACGGGTGTCACAAGCAGGCTTAAGAGGATCTGCCCAAATAAACCAGAGAGCATGGCTGGCCTTAGACTCGGAGGCTTCTCTATCAAGCCTTAAAACCCACAGATTGTGTTAATCACTCCTATTTATGGACCAGGCGATTCTACAGGCTACTGCCCACTACCTCCAACTGTAACACAAACTTTAACTGTGACATCAGCAACATTAACATGAGCTTTCTAGAAACGTGAAGATACATGATCTATTCTTTTTGTGTGGGGGAAGTATGAATTCAGAGTTAAGGTTTTGTGTTGCAGTTCAAGCTAAAGGCATTTTTTTGTGTGTACTGTATTTCTTTATAGGGTTGCCTCTCGGTCCAAGTGCTTAGCAGTATTTGGGGCCTCTCCAGGTTGTTTCCATTAAGAGGAGAAATTGATTATAAATGTCCCATATTTCTTGGTACAATCTTGTTTACTTAAGAAGAAGGTGCACACAGTTCTGTTTCCCTGAACACAGTAGAAATGCAAACTTGCTTATAGCCAGTCCTGCGCCCTAACAAAGGGCTTTTTCTTGGCTTCCTCCACAGCCACATTACCAAGGCTTCTCTGGGTTTCTGCTGGCTTCCTTATTCCTTTCGATAGTTATCTGCAACATAAATCCATTCCCCAGCCCCTGCATTTTTGCAATCAGTCCTAGGGTTCTCCTCAGCCTGCTTGTCTCACCTACTACTCAGGCCTTGCCATGCTGGTCCAGGCCTTGGGTGGTGGGTTCTGTTGTTTTTGCTCCCACTAAACCATGGGGTATTTAATTGCTCCCATATTTAGCCTAACTGAAAGGGTGCGTTGTCCACACCTGAACTTCAAAGGTGGCTATCAATGGACGGGATATATTTGACCTCCTTGTAGGAGGTGGAAAGAAGAAGAAACTGCAGTCGTAGGTGGGGAGGGAGAAAGAGCACAGATCCTAGCTCAGCTGCAAAGGCCTCCTTTGCCTTTCACAAAGATCATCAGTGCTGGGATCCCCAGTGATTGAACTAAGGATCTCTTGTACCATGGGCCAATCATCAGGGAGAGAACTCCTGACTAAGGATGCATGACATTAATGGGGGGGGGGCATTTACAGAGGTTATAGCTGCCCCCACCATTCCTTCTCTCCCATGTTCCTCCCAGATATTCCTGCTCCCCCAGTCCTTCCATAGCATAGGCCAGAAGGGCCTCTCCTTGCCCCCCCAGTAACCTGCCTTTGCAGCTGGGGAGGTGTCCCATCAGCACTGGCTCCTCAGAGCAGGACATCCCTTCCCGCAAGCCGCAGGAGAAGCTCTCGGAGAGCAGAACTGGCACCTGAGCTCTGGAAACCGCTTCAGGGACAAGTTTCCTCTCTCTCAATTTGACAAGGGGCAGGAAGAAGAGGCATAAATCCCTGGAGCTGTGTCGAGAGCTGGAGGAAAGGACTGTGTGTCCATGGCTGAAGGTGGGAGGGGAATGGATGGAGATGTGGTTCTCTGCTCTCTCACACGGAACGTGTCAGCCAGCACAGCTGAGCCATCGTGGGGTTCTGTTAATTTTCTGCTGTTAGATGCCTGCCCTAAATTACTGCCTCCCATCTGAATGAAGGCAAAGCAAGAGGGGCACTGTGCCCTCACCCTTGTCTGGACTTAGGGGATGTCTTCACCACCAAGCGTGGCAACGCTTTAATGTGGCTGTGTAGTCGCAGCACCAGCGCTGGGAAAGAGCTCTCCCAGTACTGTAAAAAAACCCACCCTGACCAGGGGAGTAGCTGCCAGTGCTGGGAGCATTTCCCCACCCCCGTGTCCCACCCAGCTACCAAGTGGCGGGAACTTTTACCAGCAGCGGAGGGTGGGGAACCCTGGTGGGCCAGCTTATATTCCATCTTAGTTCTGTTGAAGACTTGCCACTTTTAGGTCTGTAATCGAGTGACCAGAGAGATTGAAGTGTTCTCCAACCAGTTTTTGAATGTTATAATTCTTGACATCTGATTTGTGTCCATTTATTCTTTTACCTAGAGACTGTCCAGTTTGGCCAATGTACATGGCAGAGGGGCATTGCTGGCACATATCACATTGGTAGATGTGCAGATAAACGAGCCTCTGATAGTGTGGCTGATGTGATTAGGCCCTATGATGGTGTCCCCTGAATAGATATGTGGACACAGTTGGCAACGGGCTTTGTTGCAAGGATAGGTTCCTGGGTTAGTGGTTCTGTGGTGTGGTGTGTGGTTGCTGGTGAGTATTTGCCTCAGGTTGGGGGGCTGTCTGTAGGCAAGGACTGGCCTGTCTCCCAAGATTTGTGAGAGTGATAGGTCGTCCCTCAGGATAGGTTGTAGATCCTTGCTGATGCGTTGGAGAGGTTTTAGTTGGGGGCTGAAGATGATGGCTAGTGGCGTTCTGTTATTTTCCTCATTGGGCCTGTCCTGTAGTAGGTGAATTCTGGGTACTCTTCTGTCTCTGTCAATTTGTTTCTTCGCTTCAGCAGGTGGGTATTGTAGTTGTAAGAATGCTTGAGAGAGATCTTGTAGGTGTTTGTCCCTGTCTGAGGGGTTGGAGCAAATGCAGTTGTATCGTAGAGCTTGGCTATAGACAATGGATCGTGTGGTATGGTCTGGGTGAAAGCTGGAGGCATGTAGGTAGGAGCGGTCAGTAGGTTTCCGGTATAGGGTGGTGTTTATGTGACCATCGCTTATTAGCACCGTAGTGTCCAGGAAGTGGATCTCTTGTGTGGACTGGTCCAGGCTGAGGTTGATGGTGGTATGGAAATTGTTGAAATCATGGTGGAATTCCTCAAGGGCTACTTTCCCATGGGTCCAGATGATGAAGATGTCATCAATATAGCGCAAGTAGAGTAGGGGCAATAGGGGACGAGAGCTGAGGAAGCATTGTTCTAAGTCAGCCATAAAAATGTTTGCATACTGAGGGGCCATGCGGGTACCCATAGCAGTGCCGCTGATCTGAAGGTATACATTGTCCCCAAATGTGAAATAGTTATGGGTGAGGACAAAGTCACAAAGTTCAGCCACCAGGTTGGCCGTGACATTATTGGGGATAATGTTCCTGACAGCTTGTAGTCCATCTTTGTGTGGAATGTTGGTGTTGAGGGCTTCTACATCCATATTGGCCAGGATGGTGTTATCAGGAAGATCACCGATGGATTGTAGTTTCCTCAGGAAGTCAGTGGTGTCTCGAAGATAGCTGGGAGTGCTGGTAGCGTAGGGCCTGAGGAGGGAGTCTACATAGCCAGACAATCCTGCTGTCAGGGTGCCAATGACTCAGATGATGGGGCATCCAGGATTTCCAGGTTTATGGATCTTGGGTAGCAAATAGAATAGCCCTGGTCGGAGTTCCAGGGGTGTGTCTATGCGGATTTGTTCTTGTGCTTTTTCAGGGAGTTTCTTGAGCAAATGGTGTAGTTTCTTTTGGTAACTCTCAGTGGGATCAGAGGGTAATGGCTCGTAGAAAGTGGTGTTAGAGAGCTGCCGGGCAGCCTCTTGTTCATATGCTGACCTATTCATGATGACAACAGCACCTCCTTTGTCAGCCTTTTTGACTATGCTGTCAGAGTTGTTTCTGAGGCTGTGGATGGCATTGTGTTCTGCACAGCTGAGGTTATGGGGCAAGTGATGCTGCTTTTCAACAATTTCAGCCCATGCACGTCAGCGGAAGCACTCTATGTAGAAGTCCAGTCTCTTGTTTCGACCTTCAGGAGGAGTCCACCTAGAATCCTTCTTTTTGTAGTGTTGGTAGGAAGGTCTCTGTGGATTAGTATGTTGTTCAGAGGTGTGTTGGAAATATTCCTTGAGTCGGAGACGTTGAAAATAGGATTCTAGGTCACCGCAGAACTGTATGA
Source organism: Lepidochelys kempii (assembly GCF_965140285.1). Classification (NCBI taxonomy): domain Eukaryota; kingdom Metazoa; phylum Chordata; order Testudines; family Cheloniidae; genus Lepidochelys; species Lepidochelys kempii. The sequence continues at coordinate 7,740,810 of NC_136385.1, forward strand.
TGTTCGTGGGGGTGGAGGGGCAGAAGGAGAGGCCCCGAGATAGGACAGAGTCTTCTGCTGGGCTAAGAGTATAATTGGATAGATTAACAATATTGCTGGGTGGGTTAAGGGAACCATTGCTGTGGCCCCTTGTGGCATGTAGTAGTTTAGATAGTTTAGTGTCCTTTTTCTTTTGTAGAGAAGCAAAGTGTGTGTTGTAAATGGCTAGTCTAGTTTTTGTAAATTCCAGCCACGAGGAAGTTTGTGTGGAGGGTTGTTTTTTTATGAGAGTATCCAGTTCTGAGAGCTCATTCTTAATCTTTCCCTGTTTGCTGTAGAGGATGTTGATCAGGTGCTTCCGCAGTTTCTTTGAGAGCGTGTGGCACAAGCTGTCAGCATAGTCTGTGTGGTATGTAGATTGTAATGGATTTTTTACCTTCAGTCCTTTTGGTATGATGTCCATCTGTCTGCATTTGGAAAGGAAGATGATGCCTGTCTGTATCTGTACGAGTTTTTTCATGAATTTCCGATCTTCCAGTTTTGGACAGTTAAGATAGCGACCCTCATGTCTGTGATTGCGTGACCAGAGAGATGGAAGTGTTCTCCGACTGGTTTATGAATGTTATAATTCTTGACATCTGATTTGTGTCCATTTATTCTTTTACGTAGAGACTGTCCGGTTTGGCCAATGTACATGGCAGAGGGGCATTGCTGGCACATGATGGCATATATCACATTGGTGGATGTGCAGGTGAACGAGCCTCTGATAGTGTGGCTGATGTGATTAGGCCCTTTGATGGTGTTCCCTGAATAGATATGTGGTAGATTGCGTGACCAGAGATCAGATATCACCATCGGCCCTTTACATGCTCCTCCTCCCACTGTCCTGTCCCTGCTTTGCCCCTTCACCCCCACAAGTCCTGCTGCTCCTCTATATCACCACCCCCCCCCCCCCGCACACACACACACAGCAGGACATATCCCACTCCCAGCGCTGTGCGGAGAACCAGCTCCTGTTTGGAGCACTGCACTTATTAACAGTCTGGCCGGCAGACTCCTTCCTTCCCCCACTGCCTCTGGCTGGGCCAGCACCCTGGGAAAGCCCAAGACCCTCTGGCCCGGGCCACTGGCCAGGAGGAGCCGAGCCCTGCGTGTGTCAAAGCCCTGGGCAATGCATGTATGGGGAAGCCGCTAAGCTCTGGACTGGGGTGGGAAACAATTTCCAGCCTGTTCCCAACCTGACCCTGCAGGCTTCACAGCAGCCCCCGGACAGGGGTTTAGTGCCCTCTTTGCCCTGCGGTCCAGCCCCCAAGGAGCGTGGGGCTGCTCTTTCCCCTAGGCACCCTCCCCTGCTGAGCTACCTCTCTGGCCGGGTTCTCTGAAGCCTCTGCAATCAGGTTACCTGGGCCCTGGTGCACAGTGCATTCTTAAGGCTTAACCCCTTCCTTCCCACGCTGTAGCCGGGGGGGACAGAAGGCATCTAGGTTATGTTGGTGGCCAGCAGAAGCATGGAGGTCTTAGCTGATTTATGTTACTGTGTGGGCAGGAAGGGACAAGCTGCTTCCAGCCACGGTGGGGGGAACAAGATGAGATGAGCTCTGCAAAGACAAGGGCCAGGTCATCATTTTCTCTCTACTCCTCCCCTGCGGCTGGAAGCAGCTCCTATCCCTTCCCTCCTGCACAGTGCCAAAAGGCTGCTGGTGGCCACATGCCACATTTTGGTATAAGCCCTGGCAGAAATGGGGGGAGGCATGTGAGCCTGCGTGCCCCCATCCATGTGTTGCCTTGGTAAGATGTGGCACCAGGTACCAGGAGGGGCAGGTCTGACCCGGGGACCCAGCCAGGCGTGGAGGGCAAAGAGCACCAGGCAGGGAAAGGGTCGAGTCCGTCAGTCACACACACATACACCCATGTGAGAGAGGTGTATGGGCGTGTGTGTGTGTCACCTCACCCTGCAGGTGTGGGAACGGGTGTGTGGGGGGGTGTCACACACCCCTAAATGTGAACCCTGAAGCCTTAAAGATAAGAAGGTAAATAAAAAGAATCCAACTAGGCAGTATTTCTTTTTAATGGAGGCTCAGTCAACTTGATGCTAATTTGAATGTTTGTACTGCATAGTTCTGATTGATTGCCAGTGAACTCACGAGTAATTTTACGAGGTGTTCATATCCAGCATAGGGAAATATGGTCACCCTAATTATAAAACACACCACCATGTTGGGCTCTCTGCCCTATTTTCTGACAGTCTGCCCTGAGATTGGCACTCACAGTTGTGAGCCACTCCAGACAGCATGAAATTAGGAGAACCTGGTATAGGGGGAAGGGGGCACATAGCACCCCTAGCATGGAGGGAAGTTGGGAATGGGGGGCAGACAGAGCTGGCCTGAGAGTGAAGGGAGGCCCTGGTTTAGAGGGAGGGAGTAATGGGGGGCACACAGAGCTCCTGGTGGGGGGAAGATTAGGGAAGTCTGGTATGGAGGGAGTGAAGGAAAATGGGGGGGGTAGGGGAATGGGAGCACATTCAGAACCCCTGCTATTGGGGGAGGAATGGGGGGAGTGAGGAATGGGGTACACAAAGCCCCTGGTATGGGGGGAATGGGAGTCACACAGAGCTGCTGTCATTGGAGGGGAAAACGGGGGGGGGGTAGTATGGGAGGAGGAGGGACTTTGGGGGGCACACAGAGCCCCTGAAATAGAGGGGCATGGGAGCGTGGCATGCAGGAAGCTTGTGGGTGGGAATGGAGGGATGTGAGGATCCTCTGGGGTGTGAAATAAGTTCACCCAACAGTAGCAACCTAGTGTGTGACCCCCTTCGACACATACACTAAACCCAGAACATAAAGTTTGCAACATCAGCCTTATCCACAGGCCTGTGTCGGGGTACTGATATGGCAGGATGTACAAGGTTGCACACGGTGACTGTTGAAAAAAAAATGAGAAAAGTGAATGAGGTGATGGGGCTGGCTGCCTAGACAGGGAAAGGTACTTGGACAGAGCAGTGCTGGGGAAGGTCAGGGGGAGCTAGGGTAGCTCTGGCCTGACCAACTCCCAGGCTGAGGGCCTGATACAGGGCCGTGAGGAGGTATTAGGGCTGCAGAGGGGCAGCCAGAGGAGGAAGAGGCAGCAGGTCCACCCCCCTTGCTGATGATGAGTGGCCAGTTCAGACTGCAGTTTGCCCCTGAGGGAAGGGGCTAGGTGAAGAACGGCAGTGGGTCACTGAGGCGAGTGGTGGGATTAGGGGTAGCCAGTTTCCTGGAGGGGCAGCACCCAGAGAGTGGGGCACCGCCAGAGGGCGGTACCCCAGGAAAGTGCACCATGGTCTGGGAGGGATGCAGGGCCTAATGTGGTGGAGCTTGGAAAAGGGCAGGTAATTGTGGGCAAGACACCACCTGCAGAGGATGCTCCTGAGTGGCGAGAGCTAATGCCCTAGCCTGGCCAGCCTCGTATCTACCTCACAGTCTGTGTGAGAATCTAAAGAGATCCCCTCCCCCAACGAAGCGTCTGTGTTATGCAGTGGACGCTTATAGTGAGTCAGACATTTCAAGAAGTATTTTGGGGAGAGCCGCTGGCCGGTGTCCCTCTGGGTTGACAGGAAATTGGCAGAAGAGAAGAAGTCACATCCCTAAAGAGCGCACATCATCCCCCTCTCCTGTGACCCTTGGCACCATCACAGGCTCTATTTGTATCCAGTCGTGAACCAAGATGAAACTGAAAGGGTTTGAGCTCAGGTTCAGACTGTCCTTCATCAGAGAGTGTGACTGGCAGGGCAAGAGCAGCTGCTTCGGGACACATATCTTTCTGCTCTCCCCCTTCTCCCAGGGTTGTGCTCCCAGCCAGGATGCTGGTATGGCAGGGCCACGTCACTACTGAGCTGTGACTAAGTCTACAGAATTAACAGTGATGATCAGATTGTGTCTGGCAAAACTGAACTGAGTTGATCAGAGTGGGTTCAGTCCAGACCTAGGCCAATCACATCATTCCCTTTCCCCTCAGGCACAGCCCTGGATCAGTTATTAGCAATCAGGTTAGAGTTCCACTCTTGGGGAGGTGACTCATTTATTAGCCTAGTCAGTCACTAGGGTTGCCAATTTTAGTTAGATGTATTCCTGGAGGTAAACTCCTCATGTTACATAATCTTTAATTCAAGATTAATCTTTAATTCCTGGAGACTCCAGGGCAACCCTACAGTCAATCTGTAATTATATGCTACTGACAAACCTAAGAGATGTGGGGAGTGTTTGTTCCCCACATTTCTAGTCACATGCCATCATGCCGTGCAGTAGAGAATCGTCCTTAACTTGGGGTCTTGAAACAAATGATCTGTTCTTTTATCACTGAGATCAATAACAAAGAGGAAGAAGTTTCAATCATGTGTGTTGCAGTCGTACCTGGTGACCAACTGAGATCGGGGCCCCGTTGTACTGGAAACTATACAAATAGAGGGTGGCAGACAGTGCTGGTCTGAGGAGCAATTCTAAATAGACCAGACAAAGACAGGGTAGGGGGAAGCGATATAACTCACAGACAGAACCATCAATGGGATGGCAGCAGACCCCATGTTAGTCCAGTGGGATGTGTGTTTTTTGGCAGTGGTGGTACTGGGTTTAATTAGGAAGGGAGAAACTAAACAGAAAGACAAGAGAAGGGAGGATGCAGTGAGGAGGACAGAGCAGGGGAGAAGGAAGGGAGGAAGGTCTGAGGGGCAGCGATTTTGTGATATTACAGTCATTTTCTTTTTATCTCCATTATTATTTGAATCAGGTTTCGCACAGCCCGAGTGCCTCCCTCCCACATTCCCAGCTGCAGTGTACAGCCCAGTGAGCCTTAGCCCTGCTCTGGGGAGTGGGGTACACGAGTAGGACTTAGATTTGCTCTCTAGCTAACACCTATGCTATATATTTTTATTGGAGGTCGTTGGGCTTCTTCACAAGCAATATTATCACAAGCAGTAAGGTATAAACCCTTATAACTGTTACAAAAGCTTCCTCTCCAGTCACCCACAAGGGAGAAAGCTTGGAAGCAAGTGCTGTGTTGGAGTTAACATTTTGATCCCACCAGATCTTTTATACAAATATCCATCGTCAGAGAGTTACATATTAAATATAGACACTGCAGCTGTCACTTCTCTGTCTGCTGGGCTATGGGAGCTAAGAAACCCTTGGCAAACTTCCAGCCATGTTAGACAGAAGAGGGCAGGACCAGCCGGTCAGATATAAACATTTATAAACAGCCTCAGAGTAACTGAGAATTAAGGTTCGTGTTGATGTGATTAGATCAGCCACTGACCTCGCTACTGTTGATCATGACATGCTGTGAACTCACCTGTGTATGTTATTAGTAGGTTTTCACACACTGTGGACAAAAGCAGGGGTGGTCAGGGCTGCTCTTGGGTGGCTCCATCCCCACCTTTGCTGAGAGAAAAGGAGTACTTGTGGCACCTTAGAGACTAACCAATTTATCTGAGCATAAGCTTTTGTGAGCTACAGATCACTTCATCGGATGCGTACAGTGGAAAATACAGTGAGGATGTTTTTATACACACAGACCATGAGAAAATGGGTGTTATCATACACACTCACTTAAGATGAGCTATTACCAGCAGGAGAGTGGGGGGGGGGGGAGGAAGAAAACCTTTCTTGATAACTGCTGGAAATGGCCCACCTTGCTTATCACTACAAAAGGTTTTCTCCTGTGCCCCCCCGCCCCCCCCAGTGGTAATTATTATTTTCTGCGGGTATCTGCTGCTGTTCTTGTGACACAGTGCCCTCTGGTGGGCAAAAGGTGGAATGCAGCAACATTTTGGCAGAAGCTTTTATTTCTACACAAAAAATTAAAGACCTGCATGGCTCATTAATTATGCATGCCTACAGTAGTACAGAATTCCTCCAGGAGTAACGTTTGGAGAAAACCTGATTTTCTTCTTTGATGAAACACAAATGCCTCATGATTAAAAAAATCCCATTCCCCATGCACCAAGTGAACACTCCAAGGGTTGAAATGCAGTAGTATTCAAGTTCAAAATCTTGGTCTTTATCTTCAAGGTGCTCAATGGCTTTGGCCTAGTGTATCTAAAAAATCAACTAACGCTACAGGACAAAGACTGTGGTCAACATTTAGTCTTGTCTGCCACAATGAAATGGAATTCTTTACAAGGGTAAAGCTCGTCTAGGTAGGAGACAGAGTTTCCTCGAAAAGGTGACCAATAATTTAAATCTGATTGAATATCAGATTAGGAGTGAGCAGAGGGATTCAAAGAGGAAAGTGATGGGTTCAAATCAACAGGTAGAGAACATGCTTTTAGCAGCTCAACCTCAAAACATTATTTCTTTTAAAAAAATGTTTATGGATACACTGGACCCAGAAATATTTTGGATTGCTTTTTCCCAAAATTGGCTTTTCTGAATTGTTTGGGATATATACTCAATGTGTGTCCACCTCAGATACCCATCCTACCTGACCTTAAATGAAATTGAGGAGTTCAGCATTAAAAATTAAACTTTGTTTTAAAACTAAGTATTTTAAATACTTGTGGCACCTTAGAGACTAACAAATTTATTTATATGCTCAAATAAATTGGTTAGTCTCCAAGGTGCCGCGAGTCCTCCTTTTCTTTTTGCGAATACAGACTAACACAGCTGCTACTCTGAACCCTATTTTAAATATGTTATTCTTCCTCTATAATGTGGTCATGGCCTTTCCAGTGTGCAGTAAATCTGAAATTACTAAAACTGAAAATTTCTGAAGCTTACTTTTACCAGCTTAGGTTAAAACTTCCCCAAGGTACAAAATTATTTTACCCTTGGATTTCCACTGCCACCACCAAACTTTACCTGGGATTCTGAAAAAACAGAATTTGGATACGTCTTTCCCCCAAAAATCCTCCCAACCCTTGCAACCCACTTCCTGGGGAAGGTTTGGTAAAAATCCTCACCAATGTGCATAGGTGACCACAGACCCAAAGCCTTGGATCTTAGAAGAATGAAAAAGCATTCAGTTTCCTTACAAGAAGACTTTTCATAGAAGTAAAGGAATCACCTCTGTAAACTCAGGATGGTAGAAAGCTTGCAGGGTAATTAGATTCAAAACATAGAGAATCCCTCTAGGCAAAACCTTAAGTTACAAAAAAGACACACAGACAGGAATAGTCATTCTTTTCAGCACAGCTCTTTTCTCAACCATTTAAAGAAATCATAATCTAACACATACCTAGCTAGATTACTTACTAAAAGTTCTAAGACTCCATTCCTGTTCTGTCCCCGGCAAAAGCAGCATACAGACAGACACAGACCCTTTGTTTTTCTCCCTCCTCCCAGCCTTTGAAAGTATCTTATCTCCTCATTGGTCATTTTGGTCAGGTGCCAGTGAGGTTACCTTTAGCTTTTTCACCCTTTACAGGTGAGAGGATTATTCCTCTGGCCAGGAGAGATTTTAAAGGGGTTTACCCTTCCCTTTATATTTGTGACAACTATTCATCAAAAGAAAGAAAGAAATTAGTAGACCTTACATATCCTGCTTTCTTTGTATGTGTCCGTCTTCCTTAGATCATAAGGTCTTTGTATTGTTAAGGAAAAGTTAGCACATGTGACTCCATTTTGGTTTGGGGCCCACCATTGTCTAAAAGCAAGCACATCATGCACCAGGAGGAGTGTTCCTTAGACACTGCATCCCTGTGAAAATCCTCCTCCTTGTCTCCAGCCTGCCTTGACTCCCAGTATCTGGTTTTTGTCAGTCTCTAACTCCCTATCTCCTGGCCTGTGATGTGAGGCCTCCCATGCTGATAATAAAAGTTCCTGATGCATGGCTTTAGGACCATGCTGTGTAATTAACATACTGGTTTAGCACGAGGAATGCACCAAGCAGGGATAGGTGGTAGATGAGAAAAGGGTTTGTATATTGGCTAAGGTTTCCGATGCAGGAGGGCAATATGCTTTGCTAAAAAGTATATAACCTTTGTATAATCTGTATTCGGGGTCCCCTCCTGGCTAGCAGGGGGGCACCACGCTGAGCCTAAAAACTTGGTGTTTTGTGGGAACTCTGCAGTTGTGGACTTTGTTTATGTGCCTCAGCCTAGATTCGAACTGTGCATGACCTATCAGGTATAATTCGTAACAGCATTTGTGTGCGTGTCCTACCAGGTATAATTCGCAGCAGTTGTGTGCATGTCCTACCAGGTGTAATTCGCAGCAGTTTTAGGGAGTGTCCTTACTCTCTCTGTTTTGTAAAGCACACACGATTGGTACTGAACAGATAAATAATGGGTACATCACCAAAAAACAAACAAAAAACAAAAGAAAACCCACCTTTGTCATAAAGGTTGGTCTCCTCAGTAAAGTAAGCCATAAAAATTAGGACCGAGGCTACGAAGTCAAGTACTCTCAAGTTAGGAAATACCAGAATGAGTATTGCCCATGAAACATTAACTCTGCAATAAATGAGGCAGGGATCCTGCAGACAACAGACTCCTTCAATACACAGCCACAGGGCAGAGAATTCTGTGCACTGAATAAGGCAGGGGTCGCGAGGGAAAAAAATAACATAGGATCATGTAACTAACATCTGCATCATCGGGCAAAGGCACAAAAGGACTGAATTAAGGGTGCCACGGCAACACTTATTTGGACATTTGCTAACCTGAAAATTCTAAACTTTGTAACCTTTTAATCCTTTTTAAAACCTTGACTTAGTATTTCCTAATTATTTGATGGTTTAATTTATTGATGAAAGCTTACCTAAGAAGCGTTAAATGAAGGGTTTTTGATTTCTTAATTTCCTTTGTTTTTGAATAGAAAGAACATCTATTATATATGTGCTGTTTAAACAATGAAGCTCTTACTGATATATTGTTTTCAGTATATATTTTATTGCCATTCTTATCTTTGTGAAGGTCCCTTTTCACCAATCAATGCTGTGTTGATCAGAGTATAGAAAGTAATTAAATTAAACTGTATTAAAATAAAACTCATTTTCTGCAACTTCAGTATCAGTGAAAGTTCTAAGCTCTAATCCTCAATTTATAAGAAGCAGATAAACAATATCCAAGTAAAAGAGCAGGAATTTTGCCTCTTATTTTCACTGAGCCTTTACTAAGGAAAGTAGCAAACAATTGCTCTTTGAAAAGAAACACTGTACTGTACCACAGTACAAACCCAAATGAGCCCAGCAGGAGACTGTCCTGCTTATCCAAATCTGGTCCTGTTTCATTACAAACTTCCTTTCTGTGATGATGTTCTGGTAAGAAGGGGGCAATCAGTTGTCAAAGGTAGCTGTTGCCATGGCAGCCAGGGGCTAGTCATTCTCCCCAGGTGTGACAAGGAGCTGGAGGCAGGGAGCGCTGAGTGGTGGATTATCTCTGATGTCACAATGCTACTGCTCAGGCAGCACCAGTGGGCAGCAAATGTGCAGTGTGTGTGTGTCGGGGGGGGGGGAACAGGCTTTCCCAGTGCTCCCGTTTCCCCAGATTTCCTAAAGAAACCAACAACATAACACCGAATGCACATTAGTGATTGTTCCACACACATGCTAATTAGTAGCTGAAATTTGATTCAAAGTCCCGATGGCATGTTTAGAAACCAGTGTTCCAAAACAAGGAGAGACCTTGTAAAACAGAAAATTTGGATGCTCTGGTGTATTTGTGGTTCTGTTAAAATTGAATACTGCGACTTTAAATTTTGGGCACGGTTCCTGGACCTACTTGCATGCTAAGCAGCTCAGTGGGGGTGTAGCAGCAGTCAGTCAGCAGGTACCCAGTGAATTGTGCCTCTCTGTTATAGGCAGAAGCTTACATTCTCTCCTTCTGATTTTGGGGTTCTTATGTGTTTTTGTTCTGGTCTTAAGAAACAAATTAGCGAGACATTGCAAACTTCCAGCAAGAATCATTTATGTTTTTCTCTAACTTCTCTGCTTGTGTGCCAGAAAACCTAAAAGACACAATCTCATAAAAAAATGAAATAAAATTCTGCAGCCAAAAGTCCTAACTTCCCCCATACTAATTTCCCCCTACTCTTACTGACACCTTCTGGTCAACTGTTTGAAATGGGCCACCCTCATTGCCACGACAAAAGTGATTTTTCCTCCTCTGGTATCCTACTCTTAATTGAATTGTCTCGTTGGAACATGTCCATCTCAATGATATTTCGTTTGCTGGGAGTCCCAACCAAAATGGGATCGTGGAGGAGTTCAGAGGTTGCTGTTGGGGGGTTACAGCGTTGCCACGCTCACTTCTGTGCTGCCTTCAGACCTGGGCTCTGAGGGCAGCAGCCAAGAATCTTTCTGAAGTGAGAGGAGGTTCTAAGATGTGCGGATGGGTCCCTGCTGCTGAGAGCACCTCAGCTGGGGGCTCCTACCTACTAGTCCCCTGGCAAATTAATGCAAGGACCAATTTGGGGGCATCCTTAAAAATGGACCCCTGAGCCCCAGAAGGAACTGCAAGGGATGCCCTGAGCCCCAGCTGCAGATGCCGGGCAGACACCCAGAGTGCCGAGAGCAGTGGGGAGGGGCATGAAAGTCCTGAGCTCAGCACCCCAGCCTTGGCTGCAGCCACAGGGGTCAGAAGCCCCAAGCCCAGACACCCAGAGACGTGCCTGGAGCAGAAGTTGCCAAGGCCAAACCCCTGAGCCCAATGCCGGGCTGATGCAGTGCACTCACTTCTGCATGCCTCTGGTGCATCTGATATCCCCAGCCCAGCAGACAAACAGCTAGGAGGCCCCTACTGGGTTCTCCTGGCTGGAGGGATCCCAGCAGGACAGGGAGATCGGATTTCATGGGGCAGGGCTAATTCGATCTTGCCAAGAAAGGCAAAACAAGAACCAACAGCTGTCAGTTGAAGCCAGAGAAATTCAGATGAGAAGTAAGGCACACATTTTTGACAGTGAGGGAGACTAACCACTGAAACAAATAGAAAAGGAGGACTTGTGGCACCTTAGAGACTAACACATTTATTTGAGCATAAGCATTCGTGAACTACAGCTCACTTCATCAAATGCATGCAGTGGAAAATACATTGGGGAGATTATTATTATTATTATTTTCTTTGTTGGGCCTGTCCTGTCGTAGGTAACTTCTGGGTACTCTTCTGGCTCTGTCAATCTGTTTCTTCACTTCAGCAGGTTGGTATTGTAGTTGTAAGAATGCTTGATAGAGATCTTGTAGGTGTTTGTCTCTGTGTGAGGGGTTGGAGCAAATGCAGTTGTATCGTAGAGCTTGGCTATAGACAATGGATTGTGTGGTGTGGTCTGGATGAAAGCTGGAGGCATGTAGGTAGGAAGAGCGGTCAGTAGGTTTCCGGTATAGGGTGGTGTTTATGTGACCATCCCTTCTTAGCACCGTAGTGTCCAGGAAGTAGATCTATTGTGCGGACTGGTCCAGGCTGAGGTTGATGGTGGGATGGAAATTGTTGAAATCATGGTGGAATTCCTCAAGGGCTTCTTTTCCATGGGTCCAGATGTTGAAGATGTCATCAATGTAGCGCAAGTAGAGTAGGGGCATTAGGGGACGAGAGCTGAGGAAGCGTTGTTCTAAGTCAGCCATAAAAATGTTGGCATACTGTCGGGCCATGCGGATACCCATGGCAGTGCCGCTGATTTGAAGGTATACATTGTCCCAAATGTGAAATAGTTATAGGTGAGGACAAAGTCACAAAGTTCAGCCACCAGGTTTGCCATGACATTATCGGTGATACTATTCCTGATGGCTTGTAGTCCATCTTTGTGTGGAATGTTTGTGTAGAGGGCTTCTACATCCATCGTGGCCAGGATGGCCTTTTCTGGAAGATCACTGATGGATTGTAGTTTCCCCAGGATGTCGGTGGTGTCCCGACATAGCTGGGAGTGCTGGTAGCGTAGGGCCTGGGGAAGAGGTGGATTCTCTGTTTCCTGGTATCCTCACATCACAACTGGTTATCATTCTGGAAGGTGCCATGGCACCTTTTTGTGAATTACAAGCAATTGGGCTTAATATGGTGGTAATCATGTGAAATGTCATAGCCAGTGAAATAGAGGCCGGATTAGGAGATCAAATCGTTTCACAACCGATGCCTCTATGAAAAACTCAGTGTGGGGTGAGGCATAGACTCTGCTGTTTTACTGGGTGGCCCTCTTGCTCCCCAGAATCAATAATGAGCAAGTGGGGTGATCCAGGGTGCAGCTGAAACATCCAGCCGGGCTGGCCAGGGGCAGACATCAGGCCTGCAAGGGAAAGGTGAGTGTGGCAGTGACTTCACAAAGGCCTTTGGCAGGAACTCAGCCTATTGGGCAAAGATGATGAGGCGGGTGTGACCCCACAGAGCTCCCTTGACAACAGCCCGGCAGGACAGGGGTGTGGGGCAGGGGGAACCTCGGAGACCCCTGTAGCCTTGCTGCAGCAAGCCTCCATCTCGCGGTCTCTCAGTGGGGACCAAGAGACGGTTGGTGTGGAGGAGATTCTCGGGATTATTTTTATGACTGTATTGATTGTGTGGAAAGAAATCGTCATCTGTGTAGAAGGTAAGAAAAAATATAGGCTCTAAGCAGAAGATGGGGGACCCTATCCTAGCAGATTCAAAGGCATCCCCACCCTCCCAGTGAAAAAGTTTTTCCTAATATCCAAGCCTTCCACACTGCAACTTGAGATCATTGCTCCTTGTTCTGTCATCTGCCAGCTCTATGAATTTCATGAGAATCAATCTTTCATTAGGAAAATAATTCAAAAATACAAAGACAAAAAACGTGAAGTGAAATGAATCCATCCTGATCTTCAGTGTCTGGGGGGTGTGGCCTCGGAGGCCAGACTGAGACCCTCATTGGCTAGGGACACCCAGGAAGCCAGTAAAATAATTCCAGTCCTCTTTGCAACCAAGCCTCCATAATCCAAGGAACACCTGAGGGCTGCGGGAGATAGAGGAGTGCTGAGAATGTCTAACTCATGGTTGAAAATACAGAGATGTGTGATTGGCTTTGGATGGGGGACAAGTATCAAATCTGTTGGGGTTCTTGCCCCAAACAACAATCACCCATTGTCCTTTAGAGCACAAGGGCTCTCACACGCCTGACGTGCTCAAATCTCTTGCCTGCTAGGACTTAGAGAATTTTCTCCATCTCCATGATAGAGAGGGAAAGAGAAAAGAAGTGACCTCTCTTTGGTCACAAACCACGGTCATACTGGAGCTAGAAAGAGAAGCATAAGAAAAACGGTGTATGAAAATGTTTTGCATTTAAAACTGATTTCTTAAACAAAGGAAATTTGAAGTGTGGCTAGTGAACTAAAATGATACGTTCTGGTTTTCACGTGTTTCTAGATTTAGGAACTAGTATATCCATCCCCTCACACCTAGTTTTTATCCATAGATTGAGGGAGGAAAAGAAGTTTGCCTGTTTTGTGAACTCTCAATGGCTTTCTTGAATTTCAACGAACGAATCATTGAACTGAACTCTTTGAATAAACTGAAAAGAAGACAATAGTTTCTGCACCTTCCAAGGAAGCTATTGCTGTCCAAAGCTGGCTTAGCATTTCAGCTAACTTTGCTTCCAGGGCTTTAGCTATCATGTCAGTGGTGTGACTCTCTCAAAAACTTGGCAGTGAACATGTTCGATTTCATGTTATTTTTTCCTCTTCTCTTTAAATTATTGAAGAGATTTTCATAAATTTTGCCCTTAATTTAAAATAGATGATTTTTTTGGTCAAGCTGGGCCTTACAAATCTCTAAGGATGAAGATTCCACCACCTCCATAGGTCACACTCAGGGCCAGGGAGGCTGGGAATAGAAGAAAATCACCAGTGAAAGCCAGGAGTCCAGATTCCCACCCCCCTGCCTCAGTCACAACAACAAGTCACACTCAGAGCCAGGGAGACTGTGAATCGAGTCCCGCTGGCACTTCCCGGCTCTGGAAGGGACTGTTCCTCTCGTGGTTAGTGCGGGAGCCTGGACAAAGGCTCCATCCCTGGCTCTATCCCTGACTCCCTCAACGACCCTGAGGCAGTGGCTTCTCCTGCCCAGGCCTCTGTTTCCCTCACTGGGGCTGGGGACACTCCCCTACAGCCCTTGGGTCATCACGCTTCAGGAATATGCTTGAGATACGAGGAGACCTGGAGATGGGAGGTGTGCTGCTGGCCATAGGTCAGTGTTGTAAACCCCCGGTTGCTAGGCTGAGTTTATCCATCCCCTGACAATAAAACGTCATCTTGTTTTCACAGCCACTTTCGATCTGCAGGCTTCTACTCCCTGCTCTGCTGGCAGAGCATTGGGCAGCACCCTTTCCAGCCCACCTTGGTGCAGGAGATCAAGGAGGAGGGCAAGAGACTAGGCCTCAGTGAGTATCTGCCATCCAGCGCTTTCCCATCTAGAGCAAGTGAGTGGAGTTCTCCAGAGCCATCCCCAGTGTGGTGGGAATGGGCCAGCAAGAGGGCTCCCAGCCCTTCCCTGGCAGGAGATTGTTCCCCACGTCGAGAGTCTTTGGGGAGGGCAGAACCTGCCAGGTGCTGAACACCCACAACCGCAATCAGTGAAATCAGTGGGAACTGAGGGCGACTCCTCCCTCCCAGCATTGGCACCTTGTGAACTTTCGCTGGGGACTGTCCGGGTGCTGCTCTTTCCCTGGCCTGGGAGGGAGCGGGGCCTTCTGGGGTGGAGGGAGCTGCTTGTCCAAACTAACAGAGAGCCCCACTGCTCTGAAAGGACGAGACTCCCCTGGTGTCACAGGGCCCCAGGGGTGAGGGGGAACGTTGGGAGCAGCCTGTGCTGTGAGCTGCTGCCAGTGGGTGTGGACGGCAGCCCCCATGCCCTGGGGTGGGGTGTGTGGTGAGGAGAAATTGCCTCAGCGGAGGGGAGGTGGATGGAGGAACAGGCAGGCACATTAATGAGAGGCTGCTTTGAATCCAGACTCATGGCTGCTCCCCACTCATTCCCAGGATGCAGCGGCTGAGGCGGATGCTGAGGAGGAAGGCCGGGCTGGTGGCTCCGGAGCCGGTAGGGAGCAGCGTCCGGCTTTCCCAGGAGGAGAGCGGCCCCTCTGTCCCCGCGGGCGGGGAAGAGGCCAGTGGCCAGGCGAGGAGGAGGAGCTCCCTGGCTTTCTGGAGGAGGAGGAAGACACCAGCTCCCTTAGCATGCCCTGAGGCCCCTTCTGCTCCCCAATGGAGGTGGCCCAGGGTGATGCTATGTAGGAGGGACCCAAGAGAGGGTGGGAGCCTGGGAAGGTGGCTCTGCAGCTTCCTTCACAGGAAGCGGAGGAGCCAGGAGCCGCACCCCAGTGCCCAACCGGAGCCATCCACCAGCCTGGCCACCGAGGAGCCCCCAGCCAGCCCAGAGCAGGAGCTGGGCGACTCTGGCACGGGGACCAGCAGCTCCTCCTTCTCCCGAGGGGCCAGCAGCCCCTCCGTAGGGTCTGAGAGCCCTGAGGCTGAAGGCTCCTTTTGTGCAGGTGAGGGGAGACCCACGGGACAGGGGGGAGGACAGGGGCAGCGTGGGACTAGTAACACCCTGTCAAGGTTTCTTCCCTACTCTGAACTTTACGGTACAGAGGTAGGGACCTGCATGAAAGACCCCTAAGCTTATTTTTACCAGCTTAGGTTAAAAAAACTTTCCCAAGGTATAAACTTTGCCTTGTCCTTGAACAGTCTGCTGCCACCACGAAGCATTTTAAACAAAGAACAGGGAAAGAGACCACTTGGAGACGTTTTCCCCCAAAATATTTCCCCCAGCCCTACACCCCCTTTCCTGGGGAAGGCTTCATAATAATATTTACCAATTGGTAAAGGTGAACACAGACCCAAAGTCTTGGATTTTAAGAACAATGAAAAATTAATTAGGTGTTTAAAAGACGAATTTTAATTAAAGAAAAGAGAAAAGAATCACCTATATAAAGTTAGGATGGTAAATACCTTACAGGGTAATTAGATTTAAAACAGAGAATTTCTTGAGGCAAAACCTTAAGTTACAAAAAGACACAAAAACAGGAATATACATTTCCTTCAAAGTTAGTAACAGCCCGTTTGTTGAGCCATTTATGAAACAGATTTGTTATTTGGTTTACATAAGCCACATTAGTTCAGGCCTTTTTTAAGGGTTTGAAATTTTACTTTGTAAGTTTTAGGTGTAACTTGAAATTGGCGATTTGGCTGTATTGCGGTACAAATGGCCTGTAATATCTGGCCAAGCCTAAGAAGGATTGGACCAGTTTTTTTTTTTTTTTTAACTTTGGGACAGGCCACTTTTGGATAGCATTCACTTTGGCCTGTAGGGGGTTGATAGTTTCTTGACCCACCTGATGTTCAAGGTAAGCTACTCTGTTTAGGCCTATTTGACACTTTTTAGTCTTAACAGTTAGTTTTGCCTCCCTTATGCGCTTGAAGACTTTTTGTAGGTATTCCAGGTGTTTTGCCCAGGATTACAAAAATATGGCCACATCATCAAGGTCTGCGAGTGCACATTTTTCCAATTCCATTAGGAGACCATCTACAAGTTTTTGGAAGGTGGCGGGTGCATTCTGCAGCCTGAAAGAGAGCACATTAAATTCATACAGCCCGACATGTGTGATGAAGGCGGACCTTTTCTTGGCGGATTTATTTAGCGGTACCTGCCAGTACCCCTGGGTTAAGTCCAAGATAGGGATGAACTGGGCCCGTCCCAGTTTCTTCACTAGTTTATTTGTTCGTGGCATTGGATAGTTATTTGGGAGCGTTACAGCATTCAGCTTATGGTAGTCCACGCAAAAACGTATTTCCCCATTTGGGTTGGGAACTAGAACCACTGGAGATGCCCATGCACTGCCAGAGGGGCAGATTACACCCATTAGTAGCATATCCTGGATCTTCCATTATATAGCAGATTTAGCTTGAGGAGACACCCGGTAAGGTCGGGCTCTAATTGGGTGAGCATTACCTGTGTCAATGGAGTTGTATGCCCCTTCAGTCAGTCCTGGGTGGCTGAGAACGTCGGCGTGTAGCTAGTGCACAGCTCCTTGATTTGCTGTCGCTGCATATGCCCAAGGGTCATGGAGAGGTTTACCTTTTCCACACCACCAGCACTTTTTCCTTTGTAGTAGACACCTTTAGGCCACTCAGCGTTATCTCCTCCCTGGGCTGTAAACTGACAAATCTTTAATTCTTTGGAATAAAAGGGCTTTAGAGAATTAATATGGTACACCTTAAGCTTTCGGTTGGAGGTGGTGAATGCTATGAGATAATTAACAGCTCCCAGGAGCTCCTGGACCATTAATGGCCCTTCCCACAACGCTTTTATTCTGTGGGCCTAGAGTGCCTTCAAGACCATTACCTGGTCCCCTACATTGAAGGAACACTTTCTGGCATGTTTATCATACCAGACTTTTGGCTCTTTTTGAGCATCCTGTAGGTTTTCTTTAGCAAGGGCTAAAGAGGTTCGGCAGGTGTTTTGTAGGTTGGTTACAAAGTTCAGAATGTTAGTTCCTGGAGAAGGTGTAAACCCCTCCCATTGCTGCTTTACCAACTGTAATGGCCCCTTAACCTCGTGGCCATATACAAGTTCAAATGGTGAAAACCCTAAACTGGGATGTGGTACAGCTTTGTAGTCAAAGAGCAACTGCTGCAACACTAGGTCCCAATTATTGGAGTGCTTATTTACAAATGTACGTATTATGGCTTCCAAAGTTTCATTAAACTTCTCCACCATGGCATTTGTTTGATGGTGGTAAGGAGTGGCAACCAAGTGGTTCACCCCATGAGCTTCCCAAAGGCATTCCATAGTTCCTGCCAGGAAATTAGTTCCTGCATCTGTAAAGATGTTGGAGGGCCAACTTACCCTGGCAAAAATGTCTGCTGCTGCTTGGCACACACTTTTAGCCCTGGTGTTGCTTAGAGCTACTGTTTCTGGCCATCGGGTGGCAAAATCCATGAAAGTCAGTATGTACTGCTTTCCTCTGGGTGTCTTTTTTGGAAAAGGACCCAGAATATTTACAGCTACTTGCTGAAATGGAACCTCAATGATGGGGAGTGGCTGGAGAGGGGCTTTGACCTGGTCTTGGGGTTTTCCCACTCTGTGGCACACCTCACAAGACCGGACATAGGTAGAAACATTCTTGCCCATTCCCTCCCAGTGGAACGACTTTCCCAAATGGTTTTTGGTTCTGTTCACCCCAACATGGCCACTAGGATGATCGTGGGCTAAGCTTAATAGCATTACCTGGTACTTAGTTGGAACTACCAACTGTCTCTGAGGATGCCAGTTTTCCTCGTATCCACCAGAAAGAGTTTGCTTGCATAAAAGTCCCTTTTTTACAACAAACCTGGATTGATTCGAAGACCTGAGAGGCGGTGGGTTGCTCCGTGCCGCCGTGCAAGCTCTCTGGAGGCTTTGATCTGCTTTCTGTTCGGTCTGGAACTGTTCCCTTGATGCTGGAGACATCAGTTCCTCATTGGATTGTGGACCTGGGCTTGGTCCCTCTGGAAGTGATGCAGGTGATGGGGCTGTTTTAGTTGACTGTGAACCGCTCTTGGCTGGTGCACTATGTTGGGGTTCAGGCTCTGGCTGAGCCTCTTGTGTAGGGTTATCCGCTGCTGCCAGTGCAGGTTGGGTGGGGCCCTCTGGTGCTGGGGTTGAAAGTACTGGATTCAGTGCTGGCAATGGTTCTGATGCTGTTTTTTTTGCCGGTTCCAGTTCTGGGACTGGCTCTGTCTGGGTCTCTGTGACTGGATTCACTACTGCTGTTGCAGACGTTGGTATGGGGTCTGGTTCCAACATCTTTAACTGGGTCCTGGTAGAAGTCTCCAGAACAGAGCTAGGTGTGACAGCTTGCTTAGCCTGGCTGCGGGTGACCATTCCCACCTTCTTGGCTAGCTTCACATGATTGGCCAAGTCTTCCCTCAACAGCATGGGGATGGGATAATTATCATAGACTCTAAAAGTCCACGTTCCTGACAAGCCCTTGTAGCGAACAGACAACTTGTCTGTAGGCAAGTCAAAAGAGTTGGACTTGAAGGCTTGAATCATTGCTTGGACCTCTGGGTCGATTAAATTGGGGTCCACTAAGGAAGCCATGGATAGCCAACACTCCGGTGTCCCTCCATTTTGTGACCTTCTTCCTGCCAACAATCACAGTTTCCCTCTGCTCTGAGGGTGTCTGGGAGGCATCTGGGCCTGAGGACCTCTGGTGTGATTTCGGTGCAATGAACTGTAATTTCCAGGGGTTCTTGGGGCAGTTGGCCTTTACATGTCCCGGCTTGTTACATTTAAAACTTTGCCCAGCTAACTGGTTACTGGGGCGAGGTGGGTTGCTGGAGAACGGTGTAGTGGGACAACAAGGTGTCTGGAGTGTTCCTTGGAGTATAGTTGGGGCCTTGGGCTGCCCCGGGTAGTAGGGTGTGGTCTGAGGGTGTCCCTTCTGGTATCCGCTCCAACTGTGACCAGGGTTGTTCCTCTCTCCTCCCTCCACCCGTTTTGTTCCGGTTTGCCCCGCCTCTCTGGCAGTCTGGGACTGCTTGTATTGATCAGCATAAAAAGCAAGACTTCCTGCTGAGTCCATTTTTTTATCCCATAAACACTGCTTTCTATCATCCTTGGACATATTCAGGAATTGCTCCTGTATTATCAAATCCCGTATTCCTCCAAAGCTAGTTACATCCTGTCCATTGAGCCATTTCTCAAACAGATCTGTTCTCTGGTTTACATAAGCCACATTACTTAGTCCAGGTCCTCTCTTAAGGGCTTTCACTTTTACTCTGTAAGTTTCAGGTGTAACTTGAAATTGTTTTAAAACCAAACCCTTGGATTGATTATAGTTCGAAGCCTCCTCAATCACCATCTTATTGAATATGTCCAGAGCTCTTCCAGGCAATTTTGCAGCCGACCTGGTCATCTTGTGAGCTTCAGGGATTTGATGGAGTGTGCACAGTCTCTCAAAGGTGAGAAAATAATCAGAAATATCACTGGATTCATTATACTGTGGACATAGTGTAATGGATTGTTGGGGAAGGATTGTTAGGGTTATTTGGTATATTCTGCCGAGCCTTTGCCTTCTCCATCTCCAGTGTATGCTTCCTCTCTTTTTCCTTCTCCTCCTCTGCATGCTTCCTTTCTTTTTTCCTTTGCCTCCATTTCTTTTTCCTTTGCCTCCATTTCTTTTTCTTTTGCCTTCATTTTCTCTGTCTGAGTTCGACCCATCTTTTATGTTCCTTTTGTTTTTCCTCAGCCTCAAATCTGGCTAATTGCAGCTTCTGTTGAACATGGCATTCTGTCCTCCTAACCTCTCTGTTTTTAACTCACTTTACACCCAGGAGTTAGAAATAAAGCAAAAAAACCCAAAAACCCTGACTTGTAAAATTTTGCTGTGCTGTAACCTGATACCTTTCTTCTTTGATAGCTGTTCTCAGCCTACAGAAAACTCCTACAGAAAAATTAATTAGGTTTTTAATTTTAATTAAAGTAAAGGTAAAAGAATTACCTCTGTAAAATCAGGATGGTAAATACCTTACAGGGTAATCAGATTTAAAACATAGAGAATCCTTCTAGGCAAAACCTTAAGTTACAAAAAGACACAAAAACAGGAATATACATTCCCTCCAACACAGCTTATTTTACCAGGCATTAAACAAAAGAAAATCTAACACATTTGCTAGTTAGATTACTTACTAACTTAACAGGAGTTGGAAGGCTTGCATTTCTGATTTGTCCCCAGCAAAAGCATTACACAGACAGACAGAACCCTTTATTTATTTAGCCCCCCGCCCCCCTCCAGATTTGAAAGTATTTTGTTCCCTCATTGGTCATTTTGGGTTAGGTGCCAGCGAGGTTATCTTAGCTTCTTAACCCTTTAGAGGTGAAAGGGTTTTGCCTCTGGCCAGGAGGGATTTTATAGCACTGTATACACAAAGGTGGTTACCCTTCCCTTGATATTTATGACACACCCTGTGCCCATTGGCTCACCAAGGCGCCAGGACGGAGCCACGGGAGCCCCACTGACACCAGTGGGAGTGGCCCAGCCACACTCCATGGCAGGAGATGCTGGGCAGAGTTGGGGGAGCTCCAGCCTCCCCTGATAATATTGGGCGGGGGCTGATGGCCACGGGGCCCTGAGGCTGATGGGGCTGAGGTCATCTCTGGGAAGGGCAGGGTGGGGACCTCGATGCCATGAGGTTCCTTGTTGAGGATGGGGGACATTGAGCCATTTCTCTACCCTGCATTCTCACAGCAGTAGCATAAATGATGCTTTTCTCCTTCTTTCCCTGGTGCAGAGACCCTCAGTGCCCAGCTGGAGGAGGAGGAGGAGGAGGAGGATGTGTCCCCTGAACAAGACACCATCAGGGTCATCCAGCAGCACCTCCAGGGCAGAGTTGAGGTACAAAAATCTTCCAGCTGCACTGCCCCCAAGTCTGTCCTGCCCCTTCTTCCATCCCCACCCACATTCGGGGTCTTGTCCCAGAGAATCCATCACCCGCAATGGGGGGCACTTCTCCCCTGTTACCTGGCACCCCAAAGTGGGGGTGTTCATCTCATGCAGGCCAAGGTGTCCGCTCCCCGCCGACACTGCCAAGTTACAACCCCAGTCTGTGCAGGGTGACACTGGTTTTGGGAAGAGGGGCGGCTTTCCCTGTCCAACTCCAGGGAGGTCCCGAGACCTGGAGCTTTTGTAGGTGGGTGGGGAGGTCCCTACCTGACCGTCTCTCTCTCTCTCTCCCCCAACCCCACTCTTAGTGGGTGGAGGACAGGGCCAAACAGCTCCGCTTCCTCCACGCTGTCCCACGTCTGTGCTTGTCGGCACAGCAGCAGGGGTGGGACACTCTGGAGCCGCACTTCTCCAAAGCGGCCCTTGTGGAGAGCATTGCGGTGAGTGGGACCCCGTGCCCGGCTCCTGGGGTGAGGGAGCCCAACATGGCAGGAAGAGTTAGTGGGGCTGGAGGGGGAAGCAGAGGACAGGGCTTCCTGGGGCTGAGGGCTGGGAAAGAGCAGGGAAAGAGGAAATTCTGACACTGATGGGGAACTGGCAGTGTGGAAATTGTAAGGCCGGAGGGGCAGCTGAGGCTGAGGGGAGGGAAGAATTGGGTGGGAGAGGGGGAAGGAAAGAGTAAGTTTGATGGATGGGAGGAATGGGGAGGCCAGCTGGTTGGGGGTGGGGGTGACACTGACTGTTTCTGCAGAGCACTTTGGCCTCCTCCCTGGGAAGCGCCTGTGGGTCAACAGGGCCTGAATCTCACATGCAATTTTATCTCCTTGGGGTCTCTCAGGAGCTGATTGAAGATCTGCCCATGGTGTCTGAGCCGAGCTCCATCGTCTCCAGGTCCATGGCCGCGGTTTGCAGCCTCAGGTACCAGGACCCTCCCATCCAGCTGCCCTAACCCTGGTGCAGATCCTCTCGGGCCTAGATTAAGCCCAGCCGTGGCTGTTTGCATCCCCCAGCAGAGGAGCTGGGAACATCCCCTCTTTCCTGGCTGGGGGTGATTTCACTCCCGTAACGTGACAGTGGCCATAGGGAGGGATCATTGCAGGGGAGGAGGGTCATGTGCATGACACTGCCAGTGCCACTCCGGTGCTGCCAAGCATAACACGGGCTCCTCTTTCCCTCCAGCAAACTGAAGCCACCACTTGCCCTGGAGCTGGAGTCACGCCTCCTGCGGGCTCTACTCTACACCATCTTCACCATGGGCACGGGGCAGGACACCACCCACTTCCGGGTAGGTCATGATCCTACTTCTCTGTCCCAGGAGCAGGAGCGGCCTCTGGTCCCTGCCCCCTCGGTTTGATGGAGCTGCTGAGAATAGGGGAGGGGTGAGCAGAGCGGGAGGCAAGCCGGGGCAGGGCGTGTGGGGTGGGGGGGATGACACAAACTGCAAGGGAGGGCCCCTTCCCGCCAGTGAGGATTGCGTTACCCCTCTGTGGCTGATCCCAGCCTTCCCTCTTCTCCTCATTCTGTGCTCTGCTGCCTGGACTTTCCCAGGGATCCTACCTCCCACCCATTGCGGTTTGGCTTTTCCATATTCTGCTGGGTACCAGGCCCTGCGCAGAGAACTGCTAAGGGCAAGGATTGAAGAGCCAGCAGGCATCCAGCCATGAACTCTTGCTAAGTGTCCCTGCAGTGATGTGAATGGCAGAGGCCAGGATGTACCTTTTGGGTCTGGCCAGGGCTCCCCAGAGAACCCTCCTGGTCCCCTGAGAGGGGTAGCCCCATGTCCCATGACTGACGGGTGCTCCCTCTTCTTGAAGGCTGTCAAGGTTCCTTCCCCACTCTGAACTCTAGGGTACAGTTGTGGGGACCTGCATGAAGACCTCCTAAGCTTACTTTTACCAGCTTAGGTTAAAACTTCCCCAAGGTACAAACTATTTTACCCTTGGATTTCCACTACCACCACTAAACTTTATCTGGGTTTATTGGGAAAATGTAGTTTGGACACGCCTTTCCCCCCAAAATCCTCCCAACCCTTGCACCCCACTTCCTGGGAAGGTTTGGTAAAAATCCTCACCAATGTGCATAGGTGACCACAGACCCAAGCCCTTGGATCTTAGAACAATGAAAAAGCATTCAGTTTCCTTACAAGAAGACTTTTAATAGAAGTAAAAAGAAAAGAATTACCTCTGTAAAATCAGGATGGTAAATACCTTACAGGGTAATTAGATTCAAAACATAGAGAATCCCTCTAGGTAAAACCTTAAGTTACAAAAAAGACACACAGACAGGAATAGTCATTCTATTCAGCACAGCTCTTTTCTCAGCCATTTCAAGAAATCATAATCGAACACATACGTAGCTAGATTACTTACTAAGTTCTAAGACTCCATTCCTGTTCTGTCTCCGGCAAAAGCATCACACAGACAGACACAGACCCTTTGTTTTTCTCCCTCTTCCCAGCTTTTGAAAGTATCTTGTCTCCTCATTGGTCATTTTGGTCAGGTGCCAGAGAGGTTACCTTTAGCTTCTGAACCCTTTACAGGTGAGAGGATTTTTCCTCTGGCCAGGAGGGATTTTAAAGGGGTTTACCCTTGCCTTTATATTTATGACACAGGCTCTGCACAACACCTACTTAGAGAGCCTGGACACCATGCTCGGGGGCCTGCTGGCAGAGACCCCCACCACGGACAAGCTGCAGCACCTCTTGGAGGTGAGCAGAATGGGAGGGTCTGGGGGGAGGGGGGGAATTTACCATGAACCCCGTGGGAGGGCTGCAAAGGAGAAACTAGAAGAACCATGTTTCCATTGTGTCCTCCCAGCTTGGACCCAGATGGCCACGCTTTCCCAGAGCCATCAGTGCAGTTGAATGCTGGGACCCTTCCGCCATCTGGGGTAGTGGTGGCGGGGAAGGGGCGGGGGCAGAGGGAAGGAGCTGGGACTGTCAGCCAGAGCTCTGCATGGTTCCATTGAGCACTAACAGTGAGCACCAGGCCTGGATGGGGACTGACAGACTGAAACCCCTGTGCGATCTGGGACACAGGCCTCTGAGAAAAGTTACTGGCTCCTTTCTAGGGAGACCCTGAGATACAGGAGAAGACTCAGGGAATCAGCTCTTCTGTCCTAGGGACACGGCAGTTCCTGGAGTGATTGTCCCCACGGCCCCTCCATCCATCCTACCAAGGCCTCTGGAGCTGGGGTCTGGGGGCCCAGGGCATGTGATGGGCTGTTGATGGATCAGGGGTTCAGAGCAAATAGACCAGCCCCAAGGCTGAGCTTTGTCCCAGGCTGGAGAGACAGTGACAGCTTGTGCCCAGCAAGATGTGGGCAGTGTCATGAACCCCCACATGAGGAGTCAGATATTCCACCCTGAGCACAAGTTCTCCGCCCCATGTGGAGTGGGAGAGGCTCATTTGTAGAGCATGTAAGCCTGCCGACTGACCCTCCCCTGCCTTCTTCTCCTGCAGCACCTCCATTTCTGGCTCGACTCCAGAAACACCCAGGAGAGAGCTAGGGCCATACAGAGCAGCGCTGCCCTGCTCCGATTTGCCACCTCCCTCTCCGGATTTGACGTAAGTGACCTTTGACCCCAGCATCCTGCAGAGCCAGGGCTTGAGTCAAATTCCTCATCCCCTGGTTAAGTGGTCCCCCCTGGCTCCGTAAGGGACTGCGACATTCCATAGGCCACTGGCTGGCAGGGTCGTGCCTGGCCTCAGTGCCCTTGTTAATCTGGAGAAGCCTGGCAGCTAGTGCTCATAGAGGGCCCAGGCCGTGGGTCCCTTTGCTCCAAGCTCCCTTGGGAGCAGAGAGAAAGAGGGCTCTAGTTCCTCTTCCCCCAGCGCCTCCTACAGATGGATGGGAGCAGAGCTCGAGCCCAGGGGAGCTGGGGAGCTGAAGGCAGAATGTTGATGGATTCCCCCCTTCTCCTCCTCCACCAGACCTCCTCCGATTTCCCCAAGGCGGGCAACTTTGTGCTGCGGCTGGGTCTCTACCTCTCTGACCCAGCCGATGACATCAGCCGGCAAGCCAGGGCTGGGATCTATTGGCTGCAGAGGCTCCTGCTGCAGAGGAGGGGTAAGAAACTCAGCTGGGCAATGGGACCCCATAGAAATGAGTCCCTTGGAGACTAGCTCCAGCTGGCCATTGGGACACCAATAGAACTAAGGCCTCTGCTCTTAGACCAACTGCAGCAGGGCAGAGGGACCCCTGTGGAAAGAAGGCCCCTGTTTTGGGCCCCCCACTTACTGGCCAAGGGACCCTACAGAAAGAAGCTCCCTCCTCTGAGACTGACCCCAGCTTAGATGATGACTCACACTCATCTCCCTAATTCAGGGAGAGAGGAAGGGGACGAAGATGCCAGGGAAATTGGCTGCTTTACCTCATAGCCTGGCTCTGTCCCCCAGTCCAGAGAAATCAGCCCCCCCAGGGGGCTGCCAGCTGGTGAGGGGACAGGAACGGACCTATTGAGACACATGGAGGGAAAGAGCCCATCATGAAGGCAGGGGCAGGGACCACAGGGGATGGACACAAAGCTTGTAGGATGTCACCAGTAGGGTAGCTAGGGCCAGATCCTGACGTCAGTGGCTGTGGGGCGTTTTCAGCATTAGCAGCCACCATTAACAGGCACCCATGCCCAGAGCACAATGACCGTAAGGGTCACCTGATTACTGTGATGAATGAGACAAATCCCCCTTCAGGTACTAAACCACCTGGTGGGGAACCTGCGAGTCCATTGGGCCGTGGATGCCATGAGGACCCCAGCCAGTGTTCACCCAGCAAAGGGAAGAGAAGGAAACAGGCACGAAAGCCAGATGCCAAACCTCCCCAATGGGTGTGTCTTTCTCCCCCAGGGCTGAACATCAGAGAGGAGAGTGATCTGTGGTGTCGGGACGGGCTCCAAGACACCGAGCGCCTGGCATACAGGAACATGGCCAGGGTGGGGGAGGTAAGGACTCTCCGCCAGGGCATTGCAGTAGATCAGGTGTGGAGCTGTCTTCCCCTGCAGTGAGTGTGTTATGGAGGGGGAGGGATAGCTCAGTGGTTTGAGCATTGGCCTGCTAAACCTAGGGTTATGAGTTCAATCTTTGAGGGGGCCATTTAAGGACCTGGGACAAAAATCTGTTGGATGATTTAGTTGTGGATTGGTCCTCCTTTAAGCAGGGGGTTGGACTAGATGAACTCCTGAGGTCCCATCCAAACCTGATATTCTATGATACTTATTTCCAGCAGACAGTGTTCGGCTGCAAGAGGCCGAGGAGCCTGGGCTGCAGCCTTGCTAGCGGTCCAGGCTTGTGTGTGTTGCGCGGATCCATGGTTATGTGGCATAAAAGGGATCCTCTGGTGGGTTGAGTTAATGAAGGATTGTATCTCCAGGAATCTGGCTCTGCTCACTGTCTCCTTGGCTGACACCCTGGTGTCTGAGAGGTGAGCCCCTGGGTCAGTGAGTTGGGAAGCTCACACCAGCAATTGCTGGACCAGATCCTTGTTGGATTCCCTGCACCTGTGGAAGCACAGGCAGGGTGTGGGGTTTGCTGAGCACCAGGGTGAGCCAGGAAGCAGAACCTGCCCCTGCCCTGGGCGTTGTGTGAGGGACACTGAGCTCCTTTCCTGGGCTGAGTCACTGCAGCATATGTGACGCTCGTGGGATTGTCGGTGGGGTGGGGAGCAGGAACGGAAGCAGATCGAAAAGGCCCCTAACCTCTAGCGGGTGAGCTGCAGGAAATAGCGCTGCTGGGAGCAGTAGCGGGTCCTTTGTTGTCTTTGTGAGCTGGGTTCCAGAGCGCGCAGACACGTTCCCAGCATGTCATGGCACCTGTGGTGACTCCCGCTCCAGAAAGAGCTATTCCTCAGTGCCTGCAACCTCTTCCTGAAGGGGGTTCCTTGGTCCATGGGACCCCAAAAGTTGGCTGCCCCAGGACTCTTGTCCACCTTGTGAGATACTAGAGGGATTTGGAGCCTGGTTCTGGACAATTGACAAGGGTTCTGGTGCTGTTGGTTTTAGGTCTTTGGAGAGATCTTCACGGAAGGCCAGAAAAGATCTTTCCTCCAGGCAGCGCTTCTGGCCATACATGACCCCCAGCTCCGTGTCAGCCAGGCTGGGCTTGTGCTGACATATTCTATCCTGGGGGAAGCCGGCCAGCTGATCGGGAATGAGGTAACCAAAGAAGGATCAATTGGGGAGGGACACCCAGAGCCTTTCACCTCCAGGCCATTGACAGTCACTCCCATCCCATCCCATCCCCTTGCACTGACCTGGGAGCAAGGAGAGGATGAACCCGGGCAGGTGCCATTGGTAGGTGTCCGTTTCTCCCCTGAGCAGCTCAAAGCAGAGCAGACCCAGCTCGGCTATTTCCTAACAGGTGTCACATCAACATGACACGCTGCTATTGCTCATGCTAGGGGCTGCCAACTCCCCCCTGTGAGAGTTTCATACCCCTCCGGGCCTCAGGCTGGTTCCTAGGGCCCTAGTATCATGTTATCCCAGCCACCACCTGCTCTGGGAGAACTGGAGGAGTCAGTCAGCAGAGGCTGCTGAAGTGCCCCATTCCCCAGAGCTACTGTCCATGGCATCATCTTAATAACGGGGCGGGGGGGTCCCTTGGGAAAGGTTTCCACCTCCTCTCACCCCACAGCACTGCTGCCCAGAGTCTTACAGCCCCTCAGCTGGAGGGGGAGAGGGTGGATAAGGGGATTCTGGGGAGTGGAGCTTAATCCCTGGCTGGGTTGGGAGGTAGAATAGCTCTCACAGGGGGACTGAGAGGAAGGGGACAGGAGTTCATTCCACAGTGGTGGGAGTGGGGTTGGAGGTCACTCGAGAGGAGACAAGAGTTCGTCTCGGAGGGTTGGGTGCGGGAATCTGTCCCTTGGATGTGGGGAGGGTTGGGGTGGAAATTTTGCTGGCTCCCAGTGCCGTTCATGCCCTTCGTTGCCATGGGTGTCGGAGGCTCTGACCGATCCTTGTTCCCTTGCAGCAGGAGGACGTGACAGCGGCGATCATGGCGCACCTGTTCTACATCCGGTGCTTGCGCCAGGTGCCCAAAGCGCTGCAGGGGCTGTGCTCCGCGGGACAGCCTTGAAGGGCCCCCCCTTCCCATGCCCAGAAGCTCCCACTCCCTGCCGCAGGTAATGCTCTTTCCTGCTGGGCCTGGGGGAGAAGGGCTAGGGGGAGGGGCCATAAACCCCACAGCACTGAGAGAAACCCAGGCCGAGCACCTCGCTCTCACCACCCTGCCCCACCCTGACCCCTGGAGCTGGGGCCTGGCCACATACGGTCCCTGCCCCCATGCCCAGAGGCCAGTTTCAGAAGCATCAGGCTTTCAGGGCCATGGGACTGGCCCAGAAATGGGAGCATCGAGAGCCAGGGTTTATCCTCAGTAATCATTGCATTCTGGGAGGGGTGGCCCGATGTGGAGCCCTCCCCTGTCGTCACTGCTCAGACCTCCCCATGGCCCATGTTACCCCGTCGCAGTGAATGTCTGACCATCCCCCACCTGGGGCCCAAGCCACACACATGGTATCTGAACCCTTCCCAGACAGGAATGAAACTCCCCCCTAACACCTTGGGGCAAGGAAGGATCCTCCCCATCAGGCAGGTGGGGACTGAGACACAGAAGAAGGGTTGCGATCCTGGTCACATACTCCTGGGGGTAGATCTGGGAACTGGAGTGGATCCCAGGCTAGTCCCTTTCCCCAAGAGGAAACTTCACTTTCTGCCCTTTATTCTCCCCTCCTGCTGGGGGGGCGGGTCTCTGAGTGTGAAATGAACCAGGAGGGGGATGGGGTCCTGGCACAATGCTTGGGTGGGAGCTCCCCTTGGCTTGGACCCCAGGGTCAGAGACATCTTTGTCATCTTGATCTCCTTCTTTTATTCCTAGGAAGGGAGTCCCCCGATTAGGGGTCTCTAGGGATCCAGCTGGGCAGTGCCTAGGCGAACCTGTAAGTCATCCTGGTTCCCGCCTGCATGCACCACCCTGTCCTGCCCTGCCCTCCGGTTCTTCATTGTTGACTCTGGTTTGACCCTTGGCTCCGGTCTCTGATTATGACTTTGGCGTGACCCTTCTTGGCTCCAGATGTTGCCTGCCCACCTTGATTCCATATCTCCTTGCCCTTCTTTAGCCCCGCTCCAGGCCCTCCACTGACCCGCTCCAGCATTGCCTTCTCCTCCTGATCTTCCCCAACCACTCGGACGTTGACTACCCGGCTTTGACCCTCGGCCTGTATCTGGACTCTGGCTTGACACTGACTTGGCTGATCTTTGCTCTCTGACTACCCGGCTATGACCTTTGGCATGGATTTAGACTCTGGCCCTGGTTCTGCTTCTGCTTTGTCGATGGACTCTGATCTCGGTTTTGACCCTGCTGTGTCCCTGGACCTTGATTCTAGTACCACTCTTAGCCTCGGCACAATCCTGCACCTTGCTGCGACCTGTGCTCCCACCCCTGGGCATCATTATCAGATGCAGTACGTGACATTAGGTGGTGCAACTTTTTGGAGAAAAGCAGGATCTCTGCAAGTCAGTGGCCTGTATGCAACAGGGACACACCACACCAGGTGTGAACCAGGGCCTCACTACATGAGCCTGGCCCGATGATGTCCCTGCTGGTGCTGCACAATGGAAATGATTGAAAATGTCGGGGTTCCTTGAACCAGCCTCTGCCTCAGGACCTACTCCACCTTCTTGACTCGGACACCCGGCATTCCTGATCAATACCCGGATTACATGGATACCTTTGAAAGAAATGGGGACTCGTTGCCTCTGCACCAGGACTATGACTGCCCTCTTGACCTGCAACCTTGGTTGAAAGTTGCCTTCACCAGTCTTTACACATTGGTGGAACCAGAATTAGTGGCTCTCCCTGCGTACAGGCTTGAAAACTGGTCCTAAGAGTTTATGAGCAAATTAGCATTTCCCATGGGTGCCCAGGCCCTTTTGGGGAAGAAGAAATGTGGGACTCTACCATGTCTCTCTTTAGACAATCAGCCCCTGAAAAAAAGGATCATTTGGAACCATAACCCCCTGTTGGGAATCCCACAATTGTTGGCTCGCAGGAAATCTGCAAAGTTGTTCATCAAACTTCATCTGTGAGGATTTCCAATCTAACATTCATTTGGGCAGGGGACAAATGGAAGGCAGATTTCAAAGCACACTATGGACATTTTAACTGTCAGACATGCCATTTGAGCTAACTAACGGTCCCCTGCCCTTGCAACACTTCATCAGTGATGTATTTGGGGCCATTGTGGATCTGCACAGTGTCATCTATTCAGGTGACAGACTTCTTTTTTTTGGAGAACCAAGAGCAGCATGCCCACCACACCTGAACCTGGAGAGGTTTCGGCAGCATGGTCTCAGCACAGAATTCGAAAAGCGTACCTCCGGCCAACTCTCCACAGAGTTTTTGGGCTACATCCTCTCCCCGGAAAATGTTACGATTGATCCAAGTAAGGTGGAAGCCATTCATAGATGGGACGAAGTTTGAAGTCCTCAAGAAGACCAGTGCTTCCTAGACTTCACCCGCTTTACCGCTGCTTCGGCCCAGGGTTCTCAGAGCCAATAACCCCCACGAGAGCTCTCCTCCACATAATGGCCACGTTTGTTTGGTCACCCAAGTTCCAAAAAGCCCACAAACAGCTCACAACTGCCTTCACTACTGCACCTATTCGGAGGCTCAGTGCTCATCCTGGAAGTAGACGCATCTACTATGACCACCAGGGCCTGCTTCATTTGCTGGTGCCAGATGTGGGCTGAAATTCAGACTTAGCTTGAATGATGTGACTTCTGCGCTTTCACCAAGGCACCACGCACCAAACTCCTTGGCATTTCAGGCCTCTGGAGACCCTGCCCTGGCCATGGGCAGCCATTGCCAGGAATTTTACCGAATCAAATGGCCACATGATGGAACTGACTCTCATAGATCACCTGA
This sequence comes from Lepidochelys kempii, assembly GCF_965140285.1. NCBI lineage: Eukaryota > Metazoa > Chordata > Testudines > Cheloniidae > Lepidochelys > Lepidochelys kempii. The sequence continues at coordinate 7,772,032 of NC_136385.1, forward strand.
CCACGATGGCGTGCTTCATCCTCTTCTGAACATGTACCGTCGATTGATACGACAGATCAGTTCCAAATTTGCAAAGGCCAATGAAACCTTTATTTTGCTAAATGTAGATTTCCCACTGATTTCATGTCATGCTACAAATAACCTCTCCAAAATTCCCAGCTATCGACCTGGGTCAACGAATCCATCACCTGCAAGAAGAATGAAGGGAGCCCCTTCAGGTCACTTGGAAGGAGTTCAGATACTGTATGGACTGCTGATGACAAGAGGGAAGCCATTTGCTGAAGGGAGGTACAAAGTCCCTGGCACTGACCAAATCCCTAAGCTCTGTCCATGGCAGCAGTTCCTGGCCCATCCCCTTTGCTGACCTTCTGATAACATCTTCCTCCCCTGGGTCTAGGGAGCAAACTCTGGGTCCCTTCCCTCACTCTGGCACAATCTGTGCCCAGAGTGTCTGAGTCCCTCACTGAAAATGGGTCTCTCCTCCCTTCTCCTCCCTGTGGGGTGGGGGAGACTTGTACCCCCATTTTACAGACAGGGAATGAAGGTGAGGAAGTGACGTCTCCAAGGTCACACCGAGCAATGTGGGGGAGAGCTGGGAACTGACTGGGTTCCACAGGAGTGCCCTCCCCACAGGGGCAGCTTCACTTTCTGCCCTTCCTCCTCTCCTTCCCTCTTGACCCGTCTTTGAAGGGGGCTCTGAAAGGGAAATGAGCAAGGCTTTCCTCCCCGCTCTGTCTTCCAGGTTCTGGGATCTGTCCATGTCGCCAACAGCAATGCAGCCTGCAGCTGGCCCGGCTTGGGGAGCCATGGCCTCATCCTGTGAAATCGAGAAGTACTGGCTCTCAGGGATGCTTAGATGGAAAACCACACACCCCACCCGGAGGTAGGAGCCACCCATTCCCAGGTTGTCCTGAGGAGCCGCAATTCCTCCAGGAGCTGGGGAAGGGCACAGTGATCAGTTTATCAAAAGGTAGGGAAGGATCGTGTAAGAAGAAGGTCTAAGAGAGAAGGAGCATGAGCTACTCTCTGTATTTGGGCGTGGCAGGGATCAAGAGAAGGGACAGGGGCTGTTAGAGGGCAATGGTGAGGTACAAGGGGTGTCAGAGGTGGGGGCAAGGCCTGAAAAGTTCAGATACATTAGAACAATTGTGCCAGAGACTCACCGGTTGAGGTGCTGAAAGCTCTGAACTAGGGTTGGCCAAAATCATCCTCCTCAGATGGGAACATCCCAAAAGTCTGTAGAAGCTCAGCCTCTGAGGTGAACGTTGTGGCCCCAACCTCTCTGCTCTGTACCTCACAGGATTCCCACTGGCTGTTCCAATCCAGGATGAAAACTATGCCACCGAAGTCTCACAGCACCTGGGCAGTGAAGTGGCCACTTAAACCCACTGTGATGCACAGACCTTGCCCTGGCTGTCTGCACAGGGCTGAATTTCACCCATTCAGAGTGTAAGGAAATAATTGGCTGAAGGCCTTTTTCTGCTCGGATGTGGTTCTAGGGGGAAAGAACCATGGAGATTTTTAACCTGTATTGCTCCCGGGACTGGTGCTGCAGTGATGCAGAGAAGTGCTGATGCACTGGATTTTTTTGGATTCCCCCCCCTCCCGCTATTAATCCACTCTCTTCCTCTCTTTTAACTGGTATTCTAAGGGCACCCCATGCTTCATGTGGGTATTCTTGGGTGGGCAGATTGCATCAGACCTGCACCACAATAAATACTAGTGAATGACATATGCATATAAAGTTCTGCAGCCTAATTCTCAGAAACTTTCCTCTTCAATGTAGAATCAGGATTTTGTTTTTAATTTATTTTTTGAAGGTGCTAAGCAGATGCTACCCTGTAATAAGAGGAAACAGAAGCAAAAACTGAAAGAATGTTACTTAAACCAATGAACAGATGCAGAGAGTGGAAACACAGCAAAGCAAGCGAATGTATCCTGTGAGTAAATAACCTGGAAGCAAATGGGGGAGAAAACCTCATCTGGGTAATTGTGGTTCTTGGGATAAAGATCAGGTTCCTGGTGTGTAGCCTGGCTGAGATTCTGCCTTTTCCCTGGATCCCAGACCTGGGCTTCACACGTCATTCTCCTTATTTTATTCCTAGGGAAAAAGGATCCCCAAAGGAGGTGTGAGGATCTTCGACTAATGTCTGCAAGAAGCTTCAGCCACCTTCACTGGTAGAAGTCACTTTCTTTCCTACAACGCCACTAGTGCCCTTTCTGCTCTCCAGGCCTGCTCCCTGCAGCAGGACAGAGACACCCCTTAACTCCCCGAGTCCTGATTTCCTGCCATTCAAGGGGCTGGGGGCTTGCATTGCCCCCACCCCCACCATCAGATACTTTTCCGATGGGAATCTCCCTAGAGCAGGGGAGAAATCTGTTCTTCCTTTAGAACCAGTCTGCTCAGTAAATCAACCCACACTGACCTCATCTTGGCTGCTTTGTTTATCCATGATTAGTGGTGTTGCCGGCACCCAGTGCCGAGAGGCTGAACAACAGCTTGAGTTGGTTCGTTACCTGGTGTGCTGCACCCAATAATCACAACGGGGTGGAGAAACAGAAAAGTTTAATTGCAGCTGCAAAAAGGTACAGGGAGAATAAAATCTCAAATCCTGCACACAGAGCAGGAAGTTACACAGGCTTTTATACATTCTTTTTTCCAGCATACTTATCCAATAGCAAGCTGTCCCAAGTATCCATATAGCCAGCCAATCCAGTTCCCAGCTAGTTCCCTGATTTTCTGTATCATTTGTTAAACTATACATAAAGCTGCTTTATTTAGCATTGTTCTTCCATCTTTCCCCTGTTTGGCCTTGCTTAGTTGCAGGCAGTCTGACTCTGCAACATATTGTTGCAGTTTCTTAGCATAACTGCTGTGTGTGCCTCCAGGCTGGGGCGGGGGGGGGGGGGGGCAAGGACACGTGGGCCTAGTACGCAGAGCTGCTGCGAGTGCCTCCAGGCAGGATGGGGGGCCAAGAACACCTGGGCCTAGTGCGAGGGGGCTTTATCGACAGTCGTGGTCTTCCATCCCCTCGAGTTACCTAGTGGCCATGCCCCAGTGTCCCCAACAGTGGTATCTTTGGAAATTCCTTCGCGTGTGGGGGAGTGAGGTGGAGTGGGGGATACGGGAGCTCCAGCAGATTCCCCTGAAGAACACCACCCTGTCTTTCTCTGGTCAGGGTCAGACTAGCCGTCCATTGCAGAGGTGAAGACCAGATGGGAGCTGCTGGATTGATCTTGATATGCCATGTCCTTGTGTGGATGAAGGACCTACATCTCAGGGATGGCCAGCAGCAGATGTACCATGTGTCCAGGAATGGTCTGAACAACCTACACTGACAGGTAAGTAAAGTCATGGCCACATGCAGTGGTGAGCTGGAGCCGGTTCGCGCGAACCGGTTGTTACATTTTGAAGCCATTTTAGAACCAGTTGTTAACCCGCTTCCCTGCAGGGGGCGCTGAGGCTTTGATGGGCTCCGGCCGGGAAGTGATGTAATTCCTCCTCTGGCCGCCGGGGGCGCTGCACTGTGGGAGCAACGTGGGCTGCCGCCAGGCCCTGAGCATGAGCCCTGGGGCTGCTGCTGCTCCCCTGGCCCTGGGGCTCCCACTACTGCCTGCTGGGTCCCTGGCTGCTCTGCTGGGCCTGGGCTGCGTCCTGCTGCTCTCCCCGTGAGCACCCACCACCCTGCCCGCAGCCAGCCCCCGTCTCCAGCCACCCCCCACCCCCTGCCCGCAGCCAGCCCCTGCCGCACCCCCTGCCCGCAGCCAGCCCCTGCCCACAGCCAGCCCCTGTCTCCAGTCACTGCCGCTCCCCCTGCCTGCAGCCAGCCCCTGGTGCTGCTGCTGCTCCCCTGGCCCTGGGGCTCCCACTACTGCCTGCTGGGTCCCTGGCTGCTCTGCTGGGCCTGGGCTACGTCCTGCTGCTCTTCCCGTGAGCACCCACCACCCTGCCCACAGCCAGCCCCTGTCTCCAGCCACCCTCTTCCGCTCCCCCTGCCTGAAGCCACCCCCTGCCGCACCCCCTGCCCGCAGCCAGCCCCTGTCTCCAGCCACCCCCTGCTGCTCCCACCCCCACATCCACTGGTGCCCTGCTGTTCCCAGGGCAGTAACCCTGCACACCTGCTTCAATGATGGGGAGAGGGAGCAGCTGGGACCTACACATGTGCACACCCTAGGGTGACCAGACAGCAAGTGTGAAAAATCAGGACACGGGGTGGGGGGTAATAGGAGCCGGGGGGTAATAGGAGCCTATATAAGAAAAAGACCCCAAAATCAGGACTGTCCCTATAAAATCAGGACATCTGGTCACCCTAGCACACCCCCAGGGTGTGGCGGGGACCCACACATGTGAGCTCCTTTTTAGTATAGGCCCATCTTTTTAAAAAAGAACTTTAGGCAGGATTAATATACATCCATATTTTCCCAGGCAGGTCAGGCTTTTTGGTTCTTAAATCGCCGTCCAGGAGGAATTTTTAAATTTTAAAAATTCCTCCCGGGAAAATACAGACTTATGCTAACTCTGTTTGTACAAAAAATACATACTGGGGCACATCCCTTAAATCAGAACTTTTTATAGGGAACCGGTTGTTAGGATTTTGGCAGCTCATCACTGGCCACATGTAGACACCACAGGAATTGGGGGGATTGAACCAGGGTCCTTCAGCACAAGCTCCGCTCACTCATTGTCAACCAATCCAGCTCCACCCACTAGACCTCACCCCCTTTCACAGTCACAGAATCCAGGAGCCCTAAGTCTCAGATCCATGCCTCACATCACAAGGCCAAATATCCTCCCTTTATGGGTGCTGTAGAAGGGACCATCTGCACAGACCCCTCTACATTCCCCCCATCAGAGACTGCAGCCACGGGTGACCAGTGAATGAGCAGAGATCTCCCCTGTGGGAATCAGAGGGGCTGCACATTTGGGGTTTCACAGGGAAGGCGTCTGGCAGCCATTAACAGAGTGACCCTGTGAAGAGATTTTCCATCTCTAACGAAGGGTTTCTGTTCCCCCAGACCTCAGCCGCTCAGCAGAATGCAGGAGAGCCGAGTGCTGATGGGCTAGAGGGGTCACAGGAGTCACCGTGCAGCAGCTGTGGTGTCTACAGTCAGCATGGGCCAAACCCTGTGCTCCAGGCTGTTTCTCTGGATTGCGAAGGGGAGTTTGGCTTGGGGAATCGGTTGCTGGTGCCTGTGTCCACAACTGGGATGTTTTCAGGAGACTACTCAATGGTCCATGAAGCGCCATCCAAGCAAGTGGAGAGTGGACATTAAAGAGCGAGGCTGGGACCTCCACGGAGCTGCTGCAGTCCAGCATCCACAGCCAGAAGAGAGACAATGGGAAAGGTACGGAGATGGCTGGCCACAGCAGCAGCCGCCATCTCATAAACCTCTGCTCTTGCTCTACACAACAGAGGCAGGACAAAGAGCCACACAGTGAGAGCTTGGGTTGCAATGAGCAATACACGGTTTTTCAGTAAATTATGCTGCCCTGACAGTCTACTGCCTGTAATGTGCACATCCAGCCTCCCAGGCTGACCTCAGTGGGAGTTAGGTGCTCTGTGCCCACAGGACACGGCTGGCCTTACTAGGAGGTGAACTGAGGTGGTCGACTCAGGTGCCAGACTGTGGGGGGCACCAGTAGGACCCAGAGTGTAGAAAACTGTGTCTGCTGCTGGTGCATGTGGATTCTCTCTGCTCGAGATGCACAGAGAGGGTGGAGTGCTGTGCTGGAGGCAGGAGGGCACAAGAGACATAACAGGCAGGCAGGAGAAAAGGTGAGAGAGAATCACAGAAAGCAGCAGGAGCTGCAGGGAGAGAGAGGAGGAGGAGCCTCTTATGTACCTCTCTAGCACGCCCAGGAGCCTGGACTGATTAACCCCAGCTTCTCAGGGAGCTTCCTGTTTCCTGCTGCTTCCCTGAACCCACGTGAGGAGAACAGGAAGTCAGCTGAGGTAGTAGGAGCCAGTTAGGCCCTTAAGACGCTGATTACTTCCCTCACTCAGGCCCTGCTACCAGCCTGCTTATTTGTCCCCTTCAACTGAGCGTTGAGAGCCACTATAGCTGGCACAGAACAGCAGTCATGAGTGAAAGAAGAAAACGTCCCTCTGAGGCAGCATTCAGAAAAAGAGAAATGCTTCTTTTGCTTTCTTTATCTAAGCAGGAAGGAGCTCTCCTGTGATACGTAGACACAAATGTTCACGGTGAGCCTTCCGGCCCCAGTAAGGGTGTGAGTGGTGAGGAGATACCTGATCTTCCAGTTAGTCAGAGTGCAGGTGACCTGGCAGCTACTGCAGCATCCATATCTGCATCTCCAATGGATGTAACCATGCACGATCCTGAAGAAAAGTGTAGCTCAGAGAAGAGTGTGGTGGAGGCGCAAGAAACTGCTGCTGCTGAGTTGAATTCCTTGAGTCTAGATGATCCAGGACTGTGGACCCACTTGAGCAGTAGCCTGAGGGACTTCCTTGTACTGCACGGGCCACAGCAAGTGAAAAACTTCATGTTCCCCAAAGACAATGAAAATAGTAGTTCCCATCCAACACATTACTGGCATGAAATCCCCAATGGTGAGAAAGTGGAGAGGCCACGGCTTATGTATTCAAAAATCGAAAATACTGAATTCTAATGTTCCAGCCTCTTTGGGCTCTACAGAAACAAAGGACTGGAAAAATCTGGCTAGAAATCTGGCATGCCATGAGAAGGCAGCAAATCACCAGAGAGCATTTTATAGGTGAAAAATCTTGAGATGAGACTAAGGTTAAAGGCCTCCATAGATGATCAGCATCAAGAGAAGATTGCATCAGAGTCTCTTTCCTGGCAAAATGTTCGGAAAAGGCTCCTTGCCATTGTGAGAATGCTTGCTACCCAAAAACCTAGCACTGCGTGGCATGTCAGATCAGCTGTATGTGCCAAACAATGGAAACTTCCTTAAAATTGTGGAGCTGATGGCTGAGTTTGGTGCTGTACTCCAGGAGCTTCTAAGAAGTGTCATCACCCAAGAAATGTACACACACTACTACCTTGGAAAACCATTTAAAATGAGATCATTCAGTTACTGGCAACAAAAGTCAAATGGATGATTGTGGGAGATCTTAAGTCAGCAAGATATTACCCTGTTATTCTGGACTGCACACCTGACATCAGCCATACGGAACACACGCCTTTCATGGCGAGTGTTGTGTGCAGGCCACAGAATCTCACCCACCCACTCCTACAATAAACCTCTCACCTGCGTCTGAGCTATTGAAGTCCTCAAATCATGGTTTAAAGACTTCAAGGTGCAGAGAATCCTCCAGCAAGTGACCCGTGCCCTATGCTGCAGAGGAAGGCAAAAGAACCCCAGGGCTTCTGCCAGTCTGCCCTGGGGGAAAATTCCTTCCTGACCCCAAATATGGCAATCAGCTGAACCCTGAGCATGTGGGCAAGATTCACCAGCCAGATACTACAGAGAACTCTTTTCTGGTAACTCACATCCCATTCCATCCAACATCCCGTCCCAGGCCATTAGGCCCCATCTACCACAAATAGTCAAAGATCAATTAATTGCCAAAATCATGTTAACCCATCATACTATCTCCTCCACAAATTTATCAAGCTTAATCTTGAAACCAGCTAGGTCTTTTGCCCCCACTGCTTCCCTTGGAAGGCTGTTCCAGAACTTCACTCCTCTGATGGTACTCTCCTCTAATTTCAAGTCTAAACTTCCTGTGGAAGTAACAAAAAGGGATTTAAGTTCAGCCATCTTAGTTCTGTTGAAAAGAAAGCAAAAGTCAGGCTAACTCTAATGCAAAACTTGTAAAGGCAAAACTGGTAAGCGTATAAAAATTGCAAAGCAAAGTTGGTTTTAACCTTGCCTTACAATAACAATAAAATGTAATTGTTTAACATTTTTGCTACAAATAAAATATAAACAAGTATAAACAAAACAAAGCTTTATTATTACATAAATAATAAAAAGCTATAAATACTTGCTTTACATTTTTTATACTTTAAAAATTTGCGTAAGGACACTCTGTCCAAACGGACGTCTTCCTTCTTGCAATTGCCTAAAAATAAAACTGTCTCTAACTTGTTGCATCCAAACTAAAAGTAAGAACTTGTTTTCTTCCACAATTTGGTGCCGTGACTCAGATAACGATTCCCGGCTAAAACAGCAGCAGCTACTACAAACCTTTCCCCTTCAAAGTCCAAAGCACCAAACAAAAGGTAAAAAAAACCTATAAAAATCGATACTGGGGTATCAAAAAAAATATCCTAACCATGGGACTGTCTGTCCCTTTGGGCTCACGCCATACAAACTTATTTATTATGCAACAAGGCCAAATGCACAGTGGTGCTGAAAAACTTTTTTCCGCACCCCCAATATGAGGTTGAGGTCAAACCTAATCAAAGCTAAAAAATTTTGCTGCCTCAATAAGGGTGTATTACGTCCAAACATAAAACATTAAGGTTATAGATTAAAAAAATGCATCTAAATATAAAAGTAAATAAAATAAAAGTAAATAATAAATGTGTAAAAAGTAAGTGCCGTTATCGTGGTCTGGGACTTAAGCTAACTTCAGGCACACCAGGGCCCTCACTCTCTAAGTAAAAAAGTTCTAAACATAAGGGGGGAGGGGTCAGCCAAACCTCGTGACCCAGCAAACAGTGCAAAAAAGTAAAAGCCCTTCCTACTTATAAACTGCTACCCCGCAAACCCTTTCCCTAAAGTATATAAAAATCTTTTTAGCTTTTAAGCAGCTAACACAGCAAACAAAATAAATAAATAAAATCATACACGTCAAAAAAAAAGCTACAAAAACCTCCATAAGTCTCAAGTGCAAAAGCCAAAAAACTCCCTCCCCAAATTAAAAACTCAAGTACAAAATGTAAAAACTAAATGTAATGCAACCAAATGCCTTCCTACCCAAACTATATTGTTAACCCTCTCAGCTCTTTCATATCCCCAATTAGTTAAAGCTAAATGAAAAAAACAATAAGGGGGGGGAGGGTTAATTTAAAAGTCAGTTTGGCCTAAAAATAAAAAAAGCTGCCCTGCATTCAAAAATCAAAAAACAGAGACCAAGCCAAGTAGAAAAAAAACTGCTTTCACACCCAGCTGGCTGTAAAAAAAATATAAACACACATAAAACAAAAAGCAAATAAGTTGCAAAACTAAAATTACATTTGCAAAGATTGGCTGCCTGGTAAAACCCAACAGTCTGCCTTTGCAACCCTAAAGCCAGAATGGTTTGAAAACGCTAAAAAGGCCACAAACAGCCGGCGTAAACTAAAATACCAAGCAAAGATCCCTAAAAGGAACGCCCCCAAAAACCCAGGGCATAAAAATCGCTCCGAAAAGGAAAAGCAAGTTACAAAATTTTGCAGCGTACCTCTAAACAATCTATACACAAAACAACCTACCATCCACCTCTCTCTCTCAATCTCTCTCTCCTACCCCCAGGGCTGGCTAGCCCGGGCAGCGTGTGTACATGTATAAAAGTGGGTCAAGGTTTAAGTATTAACATTTTTTCTTCCTTTAAGTGACGTAAAAGCAGTTCCTACACTCACCACTGTGTTAGTTTATTAATAAAGATTTAAAATTCAGTCACATGGTGTGTGCTCTTCATCTCCGCCCCTGCGATCCTGTGGTCTTAGCCTAATTAACTAAGGCACAGGCAAATTGGTAACAAAAAATCTGAGACAGTTGAAGAAAAAATTGCAAAGGGAAAAAGCCCTGAACAGTGCACACCATCTATCTGTTTTATCCTTGTTATTTTACGCTTGCTTTGTTTGGCACTGTTGGTATTATAGGTTAAAAATTGCATAATTAAAAATAAGCCCCACTCTCCATTGTAGTATGCCTAAAAACCAAAAAAACGGTTTAGCATTCCGCTCTCCACCCCGGGCTGCAAAGAAAGGGTCTACCCCAAGTCATAGCAAAACTAAGCAATAAAAAAAAATTTAAAAAATATGTGTACCCAACAGCTCAAAAAAATGAAGCAACTAAAAGCATAAATCACTATCCAAGCAGCAACTCAAACCTCCGCCCAAAACAAGTTGCAAGCCTTAAAACAAAACTTCCAGGCAAAAAAAGCGGAACGCACATGCCTGAAGCCCTGGCTAAGCAAGTACCAGCCCTTCAGGAACATGTGAAAATGTAACCATGTGTGCTCAGCATATGCCGCAATGGCCGTGTGTCTGCCGTAAAAAAACATGAAACAGTGAGAATGCCAATTGGCCATGCATTCTGCCCAGGTGGCCAGCCTCACACACCACCACCCGGGTAGCCCTTGGAAATAAAAATGTTTCCAAAAAAATAACCCAAAGGGGTGGGGGCTAGTTCAAAAGCCCACCCTCCTTGCTAAAGTGGTAATAAAACAAGGCTTGTACCCATAAAAAGGAACGGTTCTGCAAAAAAAGCAAAATCGGGCCCAAGCAACACAATTTTTTTTTTTAAAGTTAAAAACTTTAAAAGCATAGCTAATAACAAGCATTAAAAATTTAAGTCCCTAAAACAATTAATTAACTTAGATTTTACTATTTTAAGTGTCATTTTAAAAAATAAGTAATTTTAAAAAACTAAAGTTAACTCTATAATTGCTAAAAAAATTAAGTAGTTAAATTTTACAAAATGCTGGGAAGAAAAAAGAAATTCTTGGTTTCTTTGCAGCCAGTTGAAAGAAAAAAAAAGGGCCCTTTTCAAAAAAAGGTCTGCAAATAAATCCAGGCAAAAAAAAAATGATTTAATTAAAATCATTTGGCCATAAACATTTTAGTCAAATGAGCTAAAAATACATAAGGGGTTTTATTAAAACCTAACTGCCCCAAGAAAAAAACGGGGGCTTAAAATGGGTTCAAGCAGCCGTAAAATCTGCAGAACAATGCCAGGCATTAATAAAATGTGTTAGGTCTCTGTATTCACAGGTAAGACAAGTCCTGCTCCAAGAAACTTCACCCAGCCTGCCATTGGTTAAAAAACAGGTAACTGGGTCTACGTACAGGTCCATCAACACAAAACTGCTCTGGCCCCACGCTAAAAAGGCCCTTAGCAAGTCCTGCTAACTACCAACACTGCTGTAAAGTGCCAAGAGCTCACTGCCTGAACCCATGCTTCTTTCTGCAAGAAAGTCCCTCGGCCTGAAAATAACTCCACTTCAACTACTAATCAGCCTGTCCCTCCTTCTGGTATTGCTTTTCCTCCTTCTGGACAGCAAAACTAACAAACAAATAAACAAACTGAAGTGCTAGTAACCGCTCACTTGTCCAGTCATGAAATTACCACACAGCCAGCATTTGCCAAAAAAACCCAGACCACTGCAGGGTAACGTGCTGGTCATTCTCCCCTGCATGGTACTAAACCACAACTGCTTCAAACAAAAAAAACCCGCTCTCTCTGCTAAAACTGCCAACGTCCAAAAATTCCTAACTACAAAAAATATTAAAAACTAACCCTGGTAAAAAAACAAAAAATTATACACTGGCCAAAAAAGCCTTGTAAAACCCATGCTTAACAAAGTGGTATTAATTAAATGTGGGGCTTTATTCAACAGGCTGCGCCCTATGTTTTTAAATAAGTATCTTCAGCATGTATTGTCCTTTCTGATTGGCTGTTAAATAACAAATACCAGAAACGCCTTGTTGACACTGCCCCCGCCATTTTCTCCACTATACTATCCCCCGTAACACATCCAAGTACAGACAATACCATAGAGTCTAATAACACCCAATAGCCAAGGCCTTCCCACTTTAGTAATTTATTTAAATATTGTTTAAAAATATTTTTAACGTTCAAAATATCCCATATAAGCAAACAATTAAGTAATACAAACTGGTCAGTAAAAGTAAAGGTATATCACATGACTACAAATAAGCCTAAAAAATTTAAAATGTAAATTAGTGGGTTTTATAATGGGGTTAATGTAATGGCCATTCCAGGGGTCTGTAGTATATATATAAAAAATGGGTCCTAATTGATTTTGGTGACCCAATTAGAAAATAATTAAATTCATATTTAAAAAAGGTGTGTTCTGCCACCAAAAAATTACCTGTACTAAAATAGTCCCAGTAATTAATAACCTAATCTGTACCATATTGCAATATACCCCTTCCTATGCTATTCATGTCAATGCTTCTTAAAGGTACATAAAAAAATTTAAACAAATGTGGTACCGTATTTATTGAAAAAAAAGTTTTAAAATACTAATTTACAGTAATTTATGTTCCATTAAAAATTGTAAAATTTGTTTGGCCCTATCTCATTTCAGGTCAATTTTATATATCCAAACTGCTCCAAGGGGGCTGCTGTTCTGTTGGCACAACAAAGGCCCTGGGTCTCCTCTAGAAAAAGGAAATCTGGTAAAACACCTGTAAAATGGTGCCAGGAGTGCAGCAGCAATTTAAAACATTTCAAGGCCAACAGCATAATAAAAAATTAAAACAGCTAAAAAAGGCCACTGGTCTTATTACGAAAGGACAGTTAACCCAGGTACAGGCTAAAGTTGGTAAATTACATGTTATCTCCACCCTTAGTTCAAGGACCCAAAAGCGGTTAACAAAAATGGTATTAAATATCACTAAGGCAAAAAAAAAATGCAGTAAAATCTGGCATGTTCAAACATGCAGAATTTCCCAGATAACCAGCTAACGGCCATTCAAAGTGACCTTAAGCATCAGGCTTGGTCCATTGCCCTTACTAGTGCTTCAAAAGTGCCATCTCATCTGTGGCCGTAAAAACAAACTTAAATGTTTTCAGGGTAAAGTTTCAGGCACTCTCAGTGCTCCTTCCAAGCCTATGGGCCGGTTAAAGGGGTGTGGGCTCCCACATACCAAATCCTGCCAGGTCCATAAAAAAAATGCAGGTAAAGTTAAATAATTCACCGTAATATTTAAAAAATTAAACCACCTTGTATGCCTAGCCAATTTGTTGTCAGTGCTCCTAAAATAACACCTAATGTTTAAATAAAAATAAAAAATTAATAAACACTTTGGCCTTTAAAGCCCCCACAGCTTCAGTGCGTACAAAAGCTAAAGCCAAAAAAAGTCATCACTGTTTATAACAATGGTTGTTAAAAAGGTAGCAAACAGAAAACGACCCGAACAAAACACCGAATTTCCCAGTTAGTAACAGCCGTGTAAATGTTGAGGCCACCACTTTGTAAAATATACATTTTAATCTCATCACTGCTGCCAACAATTCCATTATTGTCCTGCAAATAAAGTCCTACAATTAAATCTTAGGTTTCAAATACCTTTGAATTAAACTACCTTCATACCAAACCAATTCCAAAACCTACACTCACTCCTACCAAAGGTTCAAAAAAATTCTAAATTACAAGGTCAAATTTATGCACTTCAAGTTATATTGTATTTATGTACTTCATTGATGTACATATATATTTATGTACTTCAAAGTATATTATATTATACTTCGAATTATATATTCAATTAAAAAACATGCATTCCACAGTTTATGAAGTGTCTATCATAATGTAGTGTGTTATGTAACTAAGGCTATAAATCAACCCCAGCAGATTGTTACAATACAAACAGTAATGTTTATACTGTTTTCATGTAGTTTAAAAATATGTTGTTGTAAAAAATGTAATAACAAAAATACCTTTCATGTTCAAACAGTATGCTTTGTTGTTATATCCAGTCACAGTTGATAAGGCTAACCATTTAATCTAAAATCAAAAATACAAAATCTAATAAAAATAAAAAATATAAAATGGTAGTTGTGCTAAAAAATGCACAAAAGGCGGGGGGAGAGTCTAAAAACAAAATTAAAAAACATTAAATGTCGGCCTCTCAGTTGATTTAAAAACAAAGCAACAGTCAGGCTAATGCAGAACCATAATAACGCAAAATATGTAAAGGCAGACCTGCTTAAGCGTATAAAAAACTGCAAACAAAGCTGTTTAACCTTGCCTTAAAATAAAAATAAAATGTAATTGTTAGCAAAAAATTTTTAAAACAAATAAAATATCAAAAAAGTATAAACAAAGACACCATCTTATATAATCAAAGGGTATAAATACCGCTTTATATTGTTTATACTTTAAAAAACTACTAAGGCAAAGGTATTCTTCATCCATTGCATTTCTTCCCTTGCAATTGCTTAAAAATAAACTCTTTTTGGCTTGTTGCATTCAAACTAATATATATATATATATATATATATTTTCTTCCACAGTACTAAACCACAATTGCTCCAAAACAAACAAACAAACAAAACAAACAAACAAAGCCGCTCACTCTGCTAAAACCGCCAAAGTCCAAAAATTCCTAACTACAAAGAACATTAAAAACTGGCCCTGGTAAACAAGGCGAAGCGTTATACACTGGCAAAAAAAAAAAAAACCCTTGTAAAATCCATGCTTAATAGTGTGGTATTAATTGGGTTTGGGGGTTTATTCCAAGGCTGCGCCCTGTGTTTTTCAATAAGTACCTTCAGCATGTATTGCCCTCCCTAATTCGCTTTCAAATAACAAATACCAAAGGTGCCTTGTTGCCACTGCCCCTGCCATTCCCTCCGTGATACTTCTACCCCCGTAACACATCCAAATACAAACAACATCAGATATTCTAATAAAACCCAATGGCCAAGGCCTTCACATTTTAATAATGTAATTAAATATTGTTTAAAAAATTAGGTTAAAGGTTCAAAATATCCTATCTAAGAAAACAATTAAATAAAAAACAAACTAGTCCATAAAAAGAAAAGTATACAATATCACTACAAATAAGCCTCAAAAATCTAAAATTAAAATTCGTGGATTTTATAGCAGGGTTAATATAAAAGCCATCTTAGGGGTCTATAATATGTCATAAAAAAGGTCCTTATTGTTTTTGGTTGCCCAATTAGTAAAGAACCAAATTCATATTTAAAAAAGGGTGTGTTCTGCCACCAAAAATTTACCTGTACTAAAATAGTCCCAGTAATTAATAACCTAATCTGTACCATGTTGCAAAATACCCCTCCTATGCTATTCATGTCAATGCTTCTTAAAAGTATTTTAAATTATATAAACAACAAATGTGGTATGGTACTTTACTAAAATAAATGTGTTAAAGTAATAGTAATTAATGCTATATTAAAAACTATAAAATTTACCCTTGCCCTATTTAGCTTTCAGGTCACATATATCTATCCCAACTGCTCCAAAAAAGCTGCCATTTGGTGAGCAGAGCAAAGCGCCCGTGTCTCCTCTAAAAAAATATTGGGTCAAACACCTGTCAAGTGGGGCCAATAGTGCAGCAGCAATTGAAAACATTTATAGAAGCCAACAACATAATAAAAAATCAGGGCAGCTAAAAAAGGCCACTAGTCTTATGACTGAAGCACAGTTAACCAAAGTGCAAGCTGAAATGGGTAAATTACATGTTATCTCCGCCCTTAGGTTAATAACCCAAAAGCTGTTAATAAAAATGGTATTAAATATCACTAAGGCAAAAAAAATTGCAATAAAATCTGGCATGTTCAAAATTTCCTAAATAACCAGCTAACAGCCATTCACAGTGACTTTAAGCACCAGGCCTGGCCCACTGCCCTTACTCGTGCTTCAAAAGTGCCATCTGATCTGTGGCCGTAAAAACAAACTTAAACGTTTTAAGGGTAAAGTTGCAGGCACTCGCAGTGCTCCTGCCAAGCCTACGGGCCGGTGAAAGGGGTGTGGGCTCTCACATACCAAATCCTGCCGGGTCCGTAAAAACAATGCATAGAACATGAAACAATTCACGGTAATATTAAAAAAATTAATTCCCCTGGTATGCCGAGCCAATTTGTTGTCAGTGCTCCTAAAATAACACCCAATGTTTACATAAAAATAAAAAGCCAATAAACATTTTTGGCCTTTAAAGCCCCCACAGCCTCAGTGCGTACAAAAGCTAAAGCCAAAAAAAAAAATTTGTCACTGTTTCTAACAGCGTTTGTTAAAAAAGTAGAAAACAAAAACCGACCCTAACAAAACACCTGCTCTTCCAAGCTAGTTACAGCTGTGTAAACGTTAAGGTCACCATTTGCAAAACATACATTTTAATTTCACCATTGCTGCAAAAAATCCTTATCTATTGGTCTGCAAATAAAATCCTATAATTAAATCTTAGGCTTCAAATACCCTTTCATTAAACCACCTTAATACCTGACCAATTCCAAAACCTACACTCACTCCTACCAAAGGTTCAAAAAATCTCTAAATTACAAGGCCAAATCTATGTGCTTCAAAATATATATCAAATTAAAAAACATGCCTTTCATACCATCTATAAAGCATTTATCTTATGGACTAATTATAATATATTGTGCTATGCAACTAAGGCTACAAAATAACTCCAGCATATTATTACACTAAACACATTAATGTTTGTATTGTTTTTGTTTAATTAAAAAATATGTTATTGTTGTTATAAAAAACAGAATAACAAAAATACTTTTCATGTTCATACTAATTATGCATTATCGTTACATCCAACCAAAAGTTATGGAGCCGATCCTTTTAATCTAATATCAAAAATACAAGGTCTAACAAAATAAAAGTTTAAAAATGATGGTTGGGCTAAAAGCACTGAAGAGGGGAGTGTGAAAGTAAAAAAGGGCATTTAAGTGCAGCCATCTTAGTTCTGTTTAAAAAAAAAAAAAAAAAAAGCAAAAGTCAGGGTAACTCTAACCCCTAAGAATTCAAAACTTCTAAAGTCAAAACTGGTGTAAGCGTACAAAAATTGCAAAGCAAAAACCTTGCCTTAAAAGAACAATAAAATGTAATTGTAGCAAAAACATGTTAAAAACAAATACAATATAAAAAATGTATAGACAAAGCAGAGCTTTATGTAATAAAAAGGTATAAATACTTGCTTTACATTGTTTATACTTTAAAAATTTGCATAAAAACAGACACCCTGTCCAAACGGCTGTCTTCCTTCTTGCAATTGCCTAAAAATAAAACTGTCTCTAACTTGTTGCATGCAAACTAAAAGTAAGAACTTGTCTTCTTCCACAGTATCCATTTGTTCTTGTGTCCACATTGGTACTGAGCTTAAAGAATTCCTCTCCCTCCATGGTATTTATCCCTCCGATGTATTTACAGAGAGCAATCACATGTTCCCTCAGCCTTCTTTTGGTTATGCTAAAGCAGCCAAGCTCCTTGAGTCTCCTTTCATAAGACAGGTTTTCCATTTCTCGGATCATCCTAGTAGCTCTTCTCTGTACCTGTTCCTGTATCCTTCTTAAACATGGGAGACCAGAACTGCACACAGTCTTCCAGATGAGGTCTCACCAGTGCCTTGTAGAACGGTACTAACACCTCCTTATCTCTACTGGAAATACCTCACCTGATGCATGCCAAAACCGCATTAGCTTTCTTCACGGCCATATCACATTGGTGGCCCATAGTCATCCTGCGGTCAACCAATCCTCCAAGGGCCTTCTCCTCCTCTGTTACTTCGAATTGATGCATCTCCAGCTTATAACTAAAATTCTTGTTATTAATCCCTAAATGCATGACCTTACACTTCTCACTATTAATTTTCATCCTATGACTATTACTCCAGTTTACAAGGTCATTCAGGTCTTCCTGTATGATATCCCGGTCCTTCTCTGAATTGGCAATACCTTCCAGCTTTGTGTCACACACAAACATTATTAGTGTACACTCACTTTTTGTGCCGAGGTCAGTCATAAAAAGATTAAATAAGATTGGTCCCAAAACCAATCCCTGAGGAACTCCACTGGTAACCTCCCTCCAGCCTGACAGTTCACCTTTCAGTAGGACCCTCTGTAATAATTAGTATTCTTGAACTAATAATTCCCCATGTAGCACCATAACAAACGCCTTACTGAAATCTAGCTAAATTAGATCCACTGTGTTTCCTTTGTCTAAAAAATCTGTTACTGTCTCAAGGAAGGAGATCAGGTTGGTCTGGCACGATCTACCTTTTGTAAAACCATGTTGTATTTTGTCCCATTTACCATTGACCTCAATGTCCTTAACTACTTTCTCCTTCAATTTTTTTTCTTTACTACAGATGTCAAACTAACAGGCCTGTAGTTACCCGGATCACTTGTTTTCCTTTCTTAAAAATAGGAACTATGTTAGCAATTCTCCAGTCATGTGGTACAACCCCTGCGTTTACAAATTCATTAAAAATTCTTGCTAATGGACTTGCAATTTCATGTGCCAATTCCTTTAATATTCTTGGATGAAGATTATCTGGGCCCCCCATTTAGTCCCATTCAGCTGTTCAAGTTTGGGTTCTACCTCGGATATGGTTATCTCTACCTCCATAGCCTCATTCCCATTTGTCATGCTACCATTACCCTAAGATCCTCATTAGCCTCATTAAAGACAAAGGCAAAGTACTTGTTTAGATATTGGGCCATGCCTAGATATCCTATGATTCTATGATTATCCTTAACTTCCACTCAGTCCTCAGTGTTTAACTGTCCCACTTCTTCTTTCTTTGTTTTCTTCTTATTTATATGGCTATAGAACCTTTTACTATTTGTTTTAATTCCCTTTGCAAGGTCCAACTCTATATGGCTTTTAGCCTTTCTCACTTTATCCCGACATGTTCTAACCTCAATAAGGTAGCTTTCCTTGCTGATCCCTCCCATCTTCCATGCCCTGTATACTTTCTGCTTTGTCTTAATCACCTCTCTGAGATGCTTGCTCATCCAGCTTGGTCTACAAGTGCTGCCTATGAATTTTTTACCCTTTCTTGGGATGCAGGCTTCTGACAGCTTCTGCAACTTTGACTTGCAGGAATCCCAGGCCTCCTCTGCCTTTAGATCCATAAGTTCTTCAGTCCAATCCACTTCCCTAACTAATGTCCTTCATTTTTTTAAAGTTAGCCCTTTTGAAATCAAAAACCCTACTCACAGATCTATTTTTTGTTATCCTTCCCTTCAGGTTAAGGTGAATTGGCTCATGATCACTGGAACCAAGGGTGTCCCCTACAACCATTTCTTCTAGGAGGTTCTCACAACTTACCAAAACCAAATCTAAAATGACATCCCCAGTTGTTGGTTCAGCAACTACTTGATGAAGGAATTCATCAGCTATCGCATCTATTAAAATCTGAGCCCTATTATTATTACTAGCACTTGTCCTCCAGTCTATATCTGGGAAGTTAAAGTCTCCCATGAGCGCACAGTTCCCATGAGTATTTACTTCATTAAAAACATTAAAGAGGTCTCTATCCATAGTGTGGAAGAAAACATGAGTTTTTCATTGTGTCCTCCACCGCTTGGGTCACCACCACTGCTGCCTCTGTGTCTGTCTTTCCCTTCTCACCTCAGTCCTTCTCCTCCAGCAGAACTCCCCCTCAACCTCCCCTGTCTCCAGCTCTGGTGGCTGGCTCCTCTGCCGCTGCAGCCACCTACACTCCTTCCGGCCAGATGAGGGATTTCAAAACGTTCTGAAGAGTGCGCAGAAATGGGTAGAGCAGCTTCACACTGAAGCTATTTCCCCACCCATTCAAGAATACAAGAGTCACCAAAGAAGACGACATTTTGTATATGAGGCACGGGAGAATCTCATAAGAGACCCCAAACAACAATTCAAAGCTGAATTCTTTAACCGGGTGCTAGACTGTGCGATACAATCCGTTGCAGAACGTTTCATGCAGCTCAAGGATCACAGCAGCATATTTGGGATGTTGTAGGATGTTCCCTCCTCACTGTACTGTACTCCTCACTGTACCTGAAGAAGACCTAAACCAGCAATGCAGGGCACTAGAGACCGTGTTGACACATGACGACATGTGCGATATTGATGCAAGTGATATAGGTGATGAACTGAAAGCCCTTTTCAGATACATTCAACAGGATCAACTCCAAAGGCTGTTCTGGAATATACGTGCACAAATAAGATGACCACCATCTTTCCAAATTATTTTGTGGCTCTGTGCATACTTCTAACACTTCCTGTAACAGCTGCCAGTGGAGAACACAGCTTCTCCAAGCTGAAATTAGTAAAATCACATCTACGCTCCACAATGACCCAGGAGAGGCTAGTCGGCCTTGCAACCATCTCAATAGAGTATGAGTTGGCCCAGACTGTGGACCTTCAGGAAGCAGAAGCAGTTCAAATCTCTGCAACTAAGAAGGCACGGAAGCACCACTTTGATTATTCAAACATCAAAATGCCAGTGTTAACTTTCAAATGCCTGAACAGCAAATGTAACTTTTCTTGTCTGCATAGTAAAGTGTACTGACAATTTTTGAACAAGACATTTAAAGTTGTTAGTTCTCCTTTATTGGGGTAGGTAGCAGAGCAGTACCACAGGCGGAGTAGAACAGAAAGAAGGCAGAATTGAGACCTTTCAAAGTTTTGTCCCAAGCAAGGGGGCATGGGGGTGTCATTTGAGCTCCCCGCCTGATAGGGTGACCAGACAGCAAATGTGAAAAATCAGGAGAGGGGGTAGGGGGGTAATAGGAACCCATATAAGAAAAAGACCCAAAAGTCGGCACTGGCCCTATAAAGTTGGGACATCTGGTCACCCTAATGCCTGAGGTGCCAAAATGTTGTGGGCCGGCCCTGGCGGCAGGTGCAGTGTATTGAATAAAACAAACACATACAAAACAGGATGTGATTGAAGAGAATTAGTCATTAAATAACTTATTTCTCTTCTGTTTATCTTGATGGAGGTATTAAATCAGGAATCACAGACTCTGCGAGCCCCAAAGCTGTGGGAGAAAGGTGGCATAAATCCCGAGTTGGAATTAGACTTTCAACAAACCAGAGAGCCGGAGGAGACAGACCTTCCCCAAGACAATGTCCTCTTATCGCCCTTTGTTCTGTAGTGGCAGTGAACATGGTTAGAAGAGATTGGCACTGCCAGGTGTGAATGGGGCTTGTGAGAGTGAACTATTTTCATTGTATTCTGCAGATAATATCGCTCAGATTCAAAAGGAGATGCCGAGTTAACTCGAGCTACACCTTATGCATTGCCCTAACTCGACTCCTGTCCACACAGAAAAACCCTTAAGATGTGCTGCTAATAACTCAAGTGAGCTGGCCCCTCGGGGCACAGGCTAAAGCCTAAGTTAGCACAACTCACCAGCTAACATGATCTTTCTGTAGTATGGATGCATGCTAGCTGCACTTGAGTGCTTCTAATTCTCCAATGCCTTCCCACTCTTCCCCCTGTGTCCCAAGAAAGGACAGACAAGTTCTCCCACCATCCACTGGGAAAGAATCCATACAGTGGCTCAGCTCACTGCTGGGCAAAGAGCCTTGGGATGAGCTCCTAAAAGTCTCAGTGCCCCACCTGAGTGAGTGCAGTGCCAGTCTGGAAACAGCAGGACCTTTGTTTATTCACAGTGCGGCTCTTCTCATGTGAGAGAGGCTGACTCAAGCCCAGTAACTGAGTGTAGAAAACTCAGGTTAACTCTGCAGTGAAGACAAAGCCTCAGATCTTTCAGCTGACAGGGATCTATTCTACCACAGTGGTTCTCAACTGGGGGGTCTGTGGCCCTGTTGGAGGGGGGGGGGTGTCACAACAATAAAGAGAGACTGGGAGTGGCTACGTCATTATGGAAGGTAGCCTATTTCCCCTTGTT
This sequence comes from Lepidochelys kempii, assembly GCF_965140285.1. Lineage (NCBI taxonomy): Eukaryota > Metazoa > Chordata > Testudines > Cheloniidae > Lepidochelys > Lepidochelys kempii. The sequence continues at coordinate 7,793,573 of NC_136385.1, forward strand.
TTTTCCTGCCCACCCCCCCGACGTTCTGGTTTAACTTGGATTTAAACTTGGAGAGCGGTCAGTTTGGATGAGCTATTGCCAGCAGGAGAGTGAGTTTGTGTGTGTGGTTTTTGGAGGGGGGTGAGGGGATGAGAGAACCTGGATTTGTGCAGAAAATGGCCCACCTTGATTATCATGCACATTGTGAAGAGAGTTGTCACTTTGGATGGGCTATTATCAGCAGGAGAGTGAGTTTGTATGGGGGGGTGGAGGGTGAGAAAACCTGGATTTGTGCTGGAAATGGCCCAACTTGATGATCACTTTAGATAAGCTATTTCCAGCAGGACAGTGGGGTGGGAGGAGGTATTGTTTCATGATCTCTGTGTGTATATAAAGTCTGCTGCAGTTTCCACGGTATGCATCCGATGAAGTGAGCTGTAGCTCAGGAAAGCTGATGCTCAAATAAATTGGTTAGTCTCTAAGGTGCCACAAGTCCTCCTTTTCTTTCTCCCTACACATTTACTGTAATAACTCTAACTTCCCTTTTAACTAGAAATCCCCCTGCATTCAGCTTCCCTCAGTGCTGTTACAGCCTCTCCCACCCCAGCAGTTACCGAGCTGTGCCCCGTTGTGCCTGGGCACCCCAGCAGGAGCCACCGAGGTTCAGGGCTCCCTGGAGCCTTTTTACTGCCCCAGCGCCCCCATCCCCTGTGCTGAGCTGCTCGGAGAGTGCAAACCTTTCTTCTAGACTGGATGGATGTTCTTCAAACTGTTATTAACATGAAAGATCAGTGAACTGAGGGTGTGTCTGTGTCTCTCCAGCCTCTCGCTCTCCAAAACAGAGGACTGTATGTTTCTGAGCGTGTCTTCTCTCAGTTCGGAGACGTTCCTTCACATTCCCAGGCCAGGCCGTGTCGGTAGCAGTCAGAGAGACGGGGGTCAATGGCAGCAGGAGGGGACGGCTCTCTTTCACTGAATGAGAATGTGGGAGGCTTGCAACCCATGAAACAAAGAGCTAAAAATAATGAGGTGTTTTATGAAAGGGGCCCCCGCTGTTACCCCAGCATTATGACTGAGACTGGGGTATGAATGAAGCCCAGTTTGTCCTCCCTTACAGGGGGGATCCCAAGCGTGTGACAAATGCTCCAGACCTCTCCCCTGGAGCCCCACAGAGGGGGAGCTGCAGTGACTGGGGCCTCTTGTACCCAGCTCTTGCCCCACCCTGCGCAGCACCAGAGCCTCCCGCTTCCCCTGCCGGCTCTGGGGCTGGGCCCAGACCCCTCCCTGACCCTGCAGCCCGGGCTCCCAGCACAGCCACAGCCCTGCCCAGGGGTCTGGAAGAACCGAGGAGCCCTTTATAGCTCCCCCGGCACCCAGGCCAGCCCCTGATTGGCTGCTCCATTATCCTCTGTGCAAATTAGCTCCCACCCCCGAGGCTAATGAGGGCCCAGGTGGCTGTAAGGGGGGAGGGGAGCTTGGCATGTCCTGGGGTGACAGTTAAACCGACACAGCAGAGTCACCCTGTGGAGCTGGGGGTCACTAGGGAAGGGAGGGGGCAGTTCAGGGGGGCTGAGGTGCAGGAGGGGCTGCAGGGGTCAGGAGGTGGGTTCAGGGGAGCAGAGGGGGTTGGGGGTTCATACAGGGCTCATTAGGGGGACTGAGGAGGGGGCCAGGATGGGGGAGGGGCAGAGTCCAGGCATGGGGTAGATTTGGGGGGCAGAGTTGAGGGGATTGTTGAGGAGGGGGAAGTTCAGGGGCAGTTTACAGGGGTCAGTGTTGGGGAGGGGGAGAAGTTCAGGCTGACTCCCTCCCTCCCCAAGGCAGGGCTGTGGGGCACAAACTGGCTTTATTAGCAGGCAAGGACTTTCTCCTCCTCCCAGCCCCATGCGGTTTGGGGCTGGGGGCACAGAGGTTGGAGCAGGGGAGGGGTGTTATCAAGCCAAAGGGCGGGGGGTTGTTTGCTTCAGGGCAGGGAGCAGAATGGGGCGGGTGCCGTCCAAAGGGCAAGCGAAGGAGATGGAAGCAGGAGGCGGCAGGTGGCAGTTCAGGGGGCATGAGGGGCAGGAGGGGGAAAAGGCTTTTTGGGGGTGATTGAAGGGCAGGAGGTGCAGGGCGAGGCAGGGTGTCAGGAGGCGGATTCAGGGGAGCAGAGAGGATTTGGGGGGGTTAGTAGAAGACCCATGGGGAGATTTGTGGGGGGAGGGTGTGGGAAAGGTCAGATTACAGGAACTGTTGCTGCTTCCCCCTGCCCCCCCTCCCCCCAAATCAGCCCAGCTGGGCCCCTCTGCCCTGGGGTGGGGAACTCGCACGATGGGGCTGCTTGCACTGCAGCCCCAGCCCCTGCTAGGGTGCCCAGATAGCAAGTTTGAAAAATCGGGACAGAGTGTGTGGGGGGGGTAATAGACACCTATACAAGAAAAAGCCCTGAATATTGGGACATCTGGTCACCCTAGCCCCTGCAGCGTCCCTGCCCCAGGAGACCTGTTGCCCCATCACCCCCAGGCCGAGCTGTGGGAAGGGAGACCTGAGCCGCCCCAAGGAGGGAGGCCGGAGAGCCTCAGTGCAGCAGCAGAAGGGGAGAAGAGCCCAGTGCTGGGAGCAGCGGAGAGACAGAGCCCATATGTGAGGTGTAAGAATTGGATGGGGAGAGGTGGGAATTAATGATCACCTGGAGAGTGGGAGGCCCTGAGTGGCAACACTAGGATTGGTCGTGTTCTGTGTGTTTATTATTGACCTGGAATAATGGACTAAAAACTTGAGATAGGAAAACTTGCCCGGGCTACCGAATTCTTTTGTTTGGGTGGATTGTGAGGAATTTCAAAAAGAGCTTGATAATGTCAGGCAACATTCAATGTGTCTGTGCAAGGTGCTGCCTTTCAAGAAGGCTGACTTAAGAAAATTCAGGGAGTTGGTAGGTAAGATCCCTGGGTAGCAAGTCTAAAGGGAAAAACAGTTCAAGAGTTGGCAGTTTTTCAGAGACATTATTATGGGCCTGTAGCAAGGCGAAGGCTCACCGGCATAGCGCCTCCTGCTGGTCATCTTGGAAGTTAGCTCTTCAGCACTGGGAGCCCCCTCTGCAGGCTGGTGTCTTGCCTGCCTTAGGGCCCCCATATCCCTCCTGGACCGCAGTGCCCTTTTACCTTGGGGTGCTGCCCCCTAGCTGTACCCCCACACTCTGGGTCTCCCCTCCCAGGGGAACCCCCAACCCTCTAAACCCACCTTGCCTCAGTGGCTACTGCCAGTCATCATCTAGCCCCTGCTCACTGGGGCAGACTGCAGTCTGTAATAGCTACTCATCATTGGCGAGGGGGTAGGACCTGCTGCCTTTGCCTATCCCCAGGCTGCCCCTCTGCCTCCCCAGTACCTTTCTTAGGCCTTCAACAAGGCCTCAGCCTGGGGATTTAACCAGGCTGCTGCTCCCCAGCTCCCTTTGCCCTTCCCCAGCACTGCTCCACTTCAGGTACATTGCTCCCAGGCAGCTAGCCCTTCTCCCTCCAGGGCTAGAGTGACACTCCTCTCACTTCTGGCCCCAAGCCCTCTTATAAGGGCCAGCTGGACCCTGATTGAGCTGGCCACAGCTGTGGCTGCTTCCCGAATCAGCCTAGCCCAGCTACAGCCCTCTCCAGGGATGCTTTTAACCCCTGTTTTACTGGAGTGGGGCAGTTGCCCCACAACAAGGCCTAAAAGAAAACTATTCCACTGCATAGGAAAGATAGGAAGTATAGCCAGAGACCATGCTGGCTTAACCAGGAGATCCTCAATGATCTAAAAATCAAAAAATTGTTGTACGTAAAGTGGAAACTAGGTCAAATTACGACAAAGGATGAACATAAATAACACAAGTCTGTAGGGACAAAACGAGAAAGGCCAAGGAAAAAAACAGATCATAGCTAGAGACATAAAGGGTGACAAGAAAACATTCTACAAATACGTTAGAAGAAAAAGGAAGATCAAGGACAGGGTAGGCCCATTACTCAATGAAGAGGGAAAAAACAATAACCGAAAATGTGGAAATGGCAGAGGTGCTTAATGACTTCTTTGTTTCAGTGTTCAAGAAGAGGGTTAGTGGTAATTGGACATCTAGCATACTGAATGCCAGTGAAAATGAGGTGAGATCCGAGGATAAAATAGAAAAAGAACAAGTAAAAAATTATTTAGACCAATTAGATGTCTTCAGGTCACCAGGGCCTGATGAAATGCATCCTAGAATACTCAAGAAGCTGACTGAGGAGATATCTGAGCCATTAGTGATTATCTTTGAAAAGTCATGGAAAACGGAAGAGATTCCAGAAGACTGGAAAAGGGCATCTAAAAAAAGGGAAATAAGGACAACCTGGGGAAATACAGACCAGTCAGCTTAACTTCTGTACCTGGAAAGATAATGGAGCAAATAATTAAGCTCTAAATTTGCAAACATCTGGAAGATAATAAAGTGATAAGTAATAGTCAGCATTGATTTGTCAAGAACAAATCGTGTCAAACCAACCTGATAGCTTTCTTTGACAGGGTAACGAGCCTTGAGGATGGGGAGAAGCTGTAGATGTGGTATATGTTGACGGTAGTAAGGCTTTTGATGCAGTCTCACCTGACCTTCCCATAAACAAACTAGGGAAAGACAACTTAGATGGAGCTACTATAAGATGCGTGCAAAACTGGTGGAAAACCATTTCCAGAGAGTAGCTATCAATGGCTAACTTCCTGTCAGGGTGGTTAAGCACTGAAATAAATTGCCTGAGGGGTTCCGGAATCTCCATCAGTGGAGATTTTTAAGAGAAGGTTAGACAAACACCTGTCCGGGATGATCTAGATAATGCTTAGTCATGCCATGAGTGCAGGGGACTGGATTAGATCAGTGGTTCTCAGCGGGGGAGTCAGTGAGCCCTTTCCGGGGGGCCGTGGAGCCCCACGGCTGAAACCTGGAGCCCCAGTGCTGAAGCCTGGGGGCCCCCCCTTCCTCCTAAGCCAGGAGCAGTGCGGGTCTGAAGCCAGTGGGCCCCCTGCCCTAGTTAGGAGCAGCGCGGGGCTGAAGCCTGCGGTGCCCTCCCCATCCCCCCCAAGCCGGGAGTGGCACAGCCAGAAGCTAGGTGGGGCTGAAGCTGGCAGGGTCCCCACATCCCCTCCAAGCCAGGAGCAATGCGGTGCTCGAGCCGTCAAACCTCCCCTCCCCCACAAGCCAGGAGCAGCAGGCAGGCTGAAGCCGGGAGTCCCAGTGCCTTGCCCCTGAAGCTGGGCATTGCACTGGAAGCCCCCCTGCCTGCATACAGCCCATAGATACCCCCTGCCTGCACCCTGAGCTACCCCCTGCCCATACACAGTCCTTAGCTATCCCCTCCCTGTACCCTGAGCTACTCCCCTCATTTCACAGAGCCCCTAACTAACCTCCTGCCCGCACCTGAGCGGTTTTCAAACTTTTTGAACTGAGTCCCCCCTTTCAGTTATATTTTTGGTTGCATCCTCCCAGAGCCCAGAAAGCTGGGTGCCCTCCTGAGTGAGTCAGGGGGTGGAGATGGCACATCCTTCCTGGACCCTGCTGTGTGGAGCTGGGATGAGCCATGCCAGGCCTTCCTTACCCCCCCGCCACCAAAAAAAAAATAGAAGTAAAACTATGCCTATGCCCAAGTGTGTCCCCCTGGCCTGGAACCCACACTTCCCCCCTGCCGGCCCCTGTTGTTTTTATAGGATGTTTTTATAGGGGCCTCAGCAGGAAAAAGGTTGAGAACCCCTGGATTTGATGATCTCTCAAGGTCCCTTCCAGTCCTATGATTCTATGTGGAAAGGAACAATTGAAACCGGGTGACATGGGCAAATCCACTGAGCAGCTGGGCTGACAGATAGAGTACGGCAACTGCATGGCATGTGGCAATGAAGAGAAGAGATTCCCCCGTGGGACAGTAGAGGGAGCCACTGCCCAATCCAGCTAAACTCACAGCCCCACTGTCGAGAAGGGACACAGAGAGGGAGTGTCATGAGTTGGGGTCACTGCAGAGAGTTTGGGCCATCAATGTTGTTACTGGGGATTTCTAACCCTACATATTTCAGTCTGTTTGTGTGTGTGTGTGTATAGTTATCTAATTTCCCTTGTAACTGTGGAAAATCCAGTCTTTGGGTTGTGGTTTAACTGCTTCACCTGGGGGTTGCTCCATTGACTCCACAGGTGGCCCTGCCTATCCCACCACAGCGGTTACTAACTTGTGCCACATTGGGTCTCCACCTGAGTGAGAGCTCAGGGCTCCATGAAATTTTCTCACTGTTTAAGTGAGAAAACAAAGCCCATTTTTCATGAGGTCAGTCATTCTTATCAGCATCAGGCCTCTCAGAAGGGCTCATTTAAATGTTAAGGGGTCCTGTATCGCTTGGGATCTTGGGTTTGTACTTTGGAAGCATCACATCTCCTGAAATGTTTGCTGACCTCACCCACTATCCTTCCTCTCAGGGCTAAATAAAACAAAAAGTTTCAAGGCAACATTTCAAAATAAATAAGCCACCACAAAAAAGTCCGTTCCCAAGTTTATTTTGTTTAACTGTAAATGGTTTTCTGTTGCTTCTTATGCGTGATTACATTAAAACAAGAATACTAATTTCTTATTGCACAATAGGGAGAGTAAATGATAGTCATGCTCTAAATATAGCAGTTTAATTGTCTTCAACGGATTCTTATTTGGGGGGAGAGACTCAGTTTAAAAACTCAACATACATGCCAATCATTTATCTGTGTTTACAGCCTATTCTAAAGTAATTACTTCCTACTATGTAATACTCAGGTCCTGAATCTGCCCTTGTGTTGAATAAAGAAAGTTTCACTGATGTAACTTAGGCTATGTCTACACTGTCAGATGTACAGCGCCAGGAGCTGCAGTGCCCCTCAGAGAGCGCTGCAGGGAAAGCGCTGCTGTGTGTTCACAATGCCAGCACAACGGCAACTCTTGCAATGGCCACAGAGAGCAGTGTATTGTGGTAGCTATCCCAGCATGCAAGTGGCTGCAACATGCTTTTCAAATGGGGTGGGGTTGGGTGGAGTGTGACAGGGAGTGTGTTGTGTGTATGTGGGCGGAGAGAGAGTGGGTTTTGGGGGGGCTGAGAGCATGTCAGCATGCTGTCTTGTAAGTTCAGACAGCAGCAGACTCCCCTCCTCCTGCCTCTCAAGCAGCATTCCACAGTAATGGTTTGCTTTGTCCCAGAGCAGATAAGCATGCCAGCTGTCAGAAACGGAGCTTGGAAAGGACATATCTGCATTCCTACAGCCGATTCCAAACAATGACAAGAGTGGCCACTTGACTTAAGTGGATTAGGGGACGTTTCCGGAGGCCGATCAGAGCGCAGTAATGCAACACCTCGTTCACACTGACGCTGGGGCATTTCAGCCGAGACGCACCAAGCGTTATGCTTCTGGTGGAGGTGGATTAGCAGGGGCACTCCCGCTGCTGAGTCCGGGCGCTCTATGTGCCTTGCCAGTGTGGATGGGTCGTGAGTTAGGGTGCCCGGGGCTGCTTTTAATGCACTCTAACTCACAAGTGTAGCCAAGTCCTTAGTGATTTTCAGCTATTAGGCTGGGCAGAAATGCTGTCCTGCCACAAGTAATTGTCAGCTCTTTTGAGCACTTAAAATAACAAAAGGCCCTATCTTCTGAACAGTGGGGAAGAACAGGTTAAACCAGACCAGGGACCCTTAGGGAGAGTTCATTCCTCCTGGCAGAGATACCTCTCCTCACCCCTCTTACTTTCACAGGAGTCAGGCATTCCAGCACCTGGCTTAATGAGTCCTTTCAGCTGAGGGTGACCCCTCATTTGAGACAGGTTAAGCACAATTCTGCTCCCCTTTACTTATACAATAAATGCAACAACACTGACAACAACATTTCACTACCCCTTCATTCCGTACTAAAGTGATCTGTAACCCAACACAAGTCAATATTGATCACTTTGAGCAACACCTCTATATCTGATGGATATCTAGGCAGAGTAGGTGAGTTCATGTAAATACAATTTGCTCCTAAAGTCTCTCCCGCTCCCAGCTAGCTGTCATGGGAGAACTCATTCGGACCCTGTTTACATAGTTAAGTTAGGAAGAAGCTTCTCCTCTAAACATGTTTCTATACAATTTCCATTAGATGGTTTCTTGCACCTCCCACTGAGACATCTTGTAATAGCCACTGTCAGAGACAGGATGGATCACTGGTTTGATCCAGTACAGCAGGGAGATGAGATACCGAGCTAGATGGCCTTTAGGTCTGATCCAATACAGCAAGGATGTGGGATACTAGGCTATATGGGTGATTGGTCTGATCCAGTACTGCAGAGAGGTGGGGTTACCAGGCTAGATGGGCTGTTATTCTGGTTCAGCAAGGACACAGGGATACACGGACTATCAGTTTGCTTTGGTATGGCTGTTCCTGTGCAGCAGCCTTGCACTAACTGGAAGATGTGACCTGCAATTGATTTTTTTTTAGTTTTCAATTTTAAAAAACGGTACAGGCTGTCAGATTTGTTCATATTCCGTTTTTTAAAATTAAGGGTTTTGTTTTGTTGAAGTGTATCCTATTTAAAGACACTCTTGGCATGTCTATTATTTCATGTAAAACGCTTCCTTTAGGCTCTTCAGTGCCTGCTCTTTAGTTATATTTTTCCAGTCTCCTGGAAGTTCTGCTGCTTTAGCACCATACGCTCTAGCTAACTGGTCATTGAATGATTTGAAAACAAATTTCCAGAAATCAGAAGCATCAATACTGGGATCAGGCTGAATGTGCCAGTCTGGGTAGTAATGGCGGTTATCTTTGTAGGAATGAAATTTCCCATCTGCGGCTCCAGTTCGGAATTCACGATTGGAGACCACATCAGAGGAGCATATGGAATGCTCAAGCTTTTGTGAATCACAATCCCTGAAGTTCCCTAACACTTTGGGTCGATGGACTGATACAAAATGCTCTTTATGGTCAGTGCCTCCTGCTTCACAGGGGGCTTCACAGAACGGACACTGCTTCCCACAGCCAAACACTCGCTTGAAGATCTCATCCTGAGGTTTCACTGACAGGCTGGAGAGTTTGGTCTCAAGTTCCAAATGATTAAACTGGGTTAAGATTTGTTGTTCCAGCTCCAGAAGGAAGATTTCAATGTTACCAGAAAGCTGCTCAATTTTTGCTGTGTTTTTAAACTGGACTCCAACTAAGATATTGCTGGAAATGACCAGGTCCTGCTGCAGCTCTTTGCAAAAGCTGTCTAAAAAGGCAGAAACTGTGTTATTGTTTTTATTTATGGAGTTTTTCAGAACTCCCTTGATTTTATTTATTATTCTGGATAGAATCCCTTTCTCCAAATCTCTCAAACTTGCCTTCCCTCCATAGTGGTCTATCAGACATCTCTGTATCCAGGATTTGACAAACTCTTCATAGTTACTTATCTATTTCACATAGTTGTCAAAGTTCATCTCTTCCAGCAGCTTCTTTAGCAAAAAGAACTGAAAGAAGCTTTGGCTGGCGTATTCAAGGGCCTGTTCACTGCTGAGAATATTGTCAACTATTTCTAGTCCGAGCCTTTTGTTGACATAACCCACCAGGGCAGGTTTGAGAAACTGATCACAGAAATTCCTCGCCCTCGTTTGGCTTTCCTTCTTTTCCAAATAGAGATCAGTAAATATGGAGAAATAATGAGGTTTCAGCTTCTCCAGACGTTGCTGAGGATCGTTTTCTTTGATAAAATCTTCATGCATCTTCTGAAATGCCCAAGCCGCTTCCACCAAAACGTGACGCTTCAGGTCAACTTCAAACAAAGGAGAAGTGTGAAGTTGCTCAATATCCTCCTCTTTTAACCTCTCATTAACCATATGCAGCAGTTCTCTGCAATAGGTTTCATCATAGTCTGTTTTGGATTTAACTTTTTCTTCAATGTATTTCTTGCATTCAGTCATTAAAGATAGAGCAAGCTCTTCAGTTTTACAGTAACATTCCTGTGAGAAGTATTCTACAACTGCTCTGGTCCATTTTAGGTTTAAGTATTCCTTCTTCATTGGGAAAGACTTCATTCTATAATCCAGCAGGCTTTTTCGTTGTTGCAGTATCTGTCTGACAGCACCCCCTCTGTGCTTCAGATCCTTTCTCAGCTGGAGATCCATATCTTGAACAACTTGACGTTTCTGTAAAGTACAGAGCGTTAACTCTGACAAGGTTTCTCGCCACATCGTTTCAAATTCTTTTTTCAGTTTCTCATGGTCTAATTTATCTTCTCTGTTTCGGTATTCAGACAAGAGTTTGTCAACTTCCCCTTCAATTTTCTGCTTGTACTCAGACTGGATATTGTCTATCTTGTGCTGTCCTCTTCGTATTCGAATTGCTTCCTTACAGTTACTGGTTGAAGAATTTTCAAGTTCTCTTTTGAGGCTATTTGCGCTCCTTTTGAAATCTTCTCTGTACTTTTCTATCAGGTTCAAATTTGGAGCTTCACTTTTAAAATACTGTTCTAAGTTATTCAAGAGCTTCTGTTCTCCCTGCTGTAGCTTCCCTTGTGGTTCCATTTTTAAACTGTGAAAGAGATGACCCTCTACTGTATCTGGCAGCTGATTCTGGATAAAAGTTTCTTTTACAGATATCCAGAGATACATCTCCTTGCGGAAACCCCATTCCCATTCAGAATACTTCACAGACAGCTGGTGATAGCTTTAGAAACAGCCGTGTAGCTGAAGCCTAAAGATGAAGTTCTTATGTTTCACTGACTTCCACAGGCTCTTCAACCATACAATAAAATCAGGAATATCCTTTCCAGCTCTTTTCCGTGAACAGTTCTCTATGAATTCAAACAGGTATTTCTTTAGCTCACACACACTCTCACTGTATCCAGTGTTTACGGGAGCCATGGGAGGGACTCCATGCCACAAGCCAGGCATGTACCAATTGTGTTTTTCTGGGTCATACTCCATAATATCAGAAAATGCCATTTCCCTGCTTTGCTTTTCCATCCTTGCTGCAGCTTTGGTCATTTCATTCAGCTGCTCCAGGAGGTGTTTCCTGTCCCTCATGTTTCGATCATGAGCAGACACATCACTGACATTCTGGTGCACAAACTGGCAGTTTGGCTGTTGTCCTATTTCCTCCATTCTGAGAAATGCATGGACCACAATTTGCAGAACATCCTTCATTTCTGTGGCATTCTCCATGGCCATGTTAACGATGGTGATGTCACTCAGTCTAATCACCAGGGTGGCCAGCTCATTGTCATGTTGATAACTGTCTTCCAGTGCTGTTTGTTCAGGGGCCTTCAGACCTTCAGTGTCTATCACCAGGATGAAATCACAGCCAAGCAGCTCCTGAACAGCTTCTGTAACTTTAATGAGTGTCATGAACGCTCCTCGCGTACATCGATCGCTACTCACTGCAAACTGCAGGCCGAACAAGGTGTTGAGAAGAGTGGATTTCCCAGTGCTCTGCACTCCCAGCACTGTTATAAGCACCATTCTGGATCTACCCCCTAGTCTGATATGGAGATGAGTTAGAACATCTACTACCCATTTCATGGGGATGTTGGAGGCATCTCCATCGATCAGCTCCACAGGAAACCCTTCCAGCATCAGGTCAGCTGCTATGCATGGGAGATGGGAGAATTGTCTTTGGCCTTCTTCCATTTTCCCTTCTTTAACCATTGAGCATTCAGCGTCATAGAACTGCCCCCAACTCATGCATGAAATGCTCCACCCCCAAGGAACTATCAGATATTAATTTATCTAATTCCTCCAGCTGTTTTCGGTCCACTCCTGGAGTTTCACATTTCTCTTTATAGTCTCCCCGCATTTCAGAAAGATTCCCCCTAGCAATATTATCCAGGCTAAATTTCATCCATTTCAGAAAGTAAGGTTTCTCCACTGGATTTAATGGTACTATTCCATTGATAAACTTAGTCAAACCATTAGTACGGTCACACTGATTCCGCTGTCTACGTATCTCTAACCATTTCTGTTTCAGCGCAGATTTATAGTCTTCAGTGGCCATGTCCCCTTGCCTTTTCATTTGGCACATCTCTTTTTCCAATTTAGCCAAGTTTTTCCATGGGTCTCCTTGCAGGCTCAGCATTTCCCTTTTGAATTTTGCCCCATCTCTTATTTCTGCAGTGATTTCTTCAGTATATTTCCTCGCACACTGACATGCCTGACACTCCTCATCCACCTGGATTCCTAGGTCACGTGCCGTCACAGCCATGGCTTCCAAACTCACTGTCTTCGGAGATGAATTCACTATGGTTCCTATGGTGGACTTCACCTTTTTCACAAATCCTGTATTATTCATGGTACTATCTTTCACCAGTACCTGTGATTTGCTCAGTTTCAACACTGAGAACAGCTTATTAAGAAATCCCAGAGTTTCTTTGGGTTTCTTATTCTTGCAGTTGAGGATGAAGTAATATTTAGAGCTGGATTTTTTCAGAGATGATAACAGCTCGTATTCTCTCTCACCGATGCTCTCGGTAACTATGAACACTGCGGAGGAGACCTCTGTTAAAAAGCTAAACTGTAGCCAGTGGGACTCAATGTCTCCATGCAGATTTGTAACTGCAATGGGTTCAGGGAAAAAGATCAGAATTTTCCGTCCCCCCTGGAGTTCCGTTCCCAGACTCCATGTCCCGATGGATAAAGAAATCGTGGTGCTGCTGGGAGGGGCTGAGAACCTCATTGAGGAGTTGGGACTTGGAGAAGCTGCAGCTCCCCATCCGCAGAAAAGAAATCGTTGGCATTTCTGTGAGCACCAGGCTCTCCTCTCTGAACCCTCTGCTCTCTGCCAGGGAGTGTGGCCTCCACTTCCTCACAATGTCCCTCATGGCCCACAGTAGTAGGGTGCCCTTGGGGGTGTTGAGGGCGGGTAGCAGCAGAGGGAGGGCAACTGGCACATGGACATTTTGGACAGGATCTCCTGCTGTAGGAAAATGAGCAAAGCAGAACAGCACAAAGAACATCAAGAGATTGCAGAGAAACTTTCATCTCAGTGTCACTAAAACAGAAAGTGCCATCAGTATGCAGTTTCTCCTCATAATCATCCATTTCTTCTGCAGGAGCCTTGTGCTCAATGCTTGTATTTCTGGCTGTACCATTCAGAGCCATGACCTTCCTCAGGAAATGCCAAGGTAAATCACCTAATGCCTCTGGAATCCTGTTCTTGATGCTTTCTGGGCAGATCTCCAAAACATCCCTCAGCCTGATCTTGATGCTTCTGTGCTTCTCCAGGTTTAATCTGGACAGAACATCTTGAAATGCTTTACTTCTTTCTGCAGAAGGAAGTTAAAACAAACCAAAATTTCAGAGTAGAAAATGGTGACTTTATATACAGTTTACTCATTCCATAGACAGCCTGATGTTTGTAATTTAAAGAAAAGCAGTACCCAGTAAGTAACAGATGACTTATACATCCTGGGTTCAATTCTTCTCTTACTTATATTGGTATAACAAAAATGAAGCCAATGGGATTACTTCCATGCAAATAAAACATAGTTCTGGCCCACTTTGAACTCCACTAGGTTGGTTTGCATGTTTTGATCCCAATCCTTATCCTCAGCGCAGTGCAGAGTCCACTTTAAAATGGCTTAAGTGGCCAACTGAGAATTTCCTAGAAAATCTTCCAGTATAACCAGCTCTATGACATCCCAGCTCACAGCTACTGGAGGAGGGGGCATAGACTCAGGACCCTGTCTCTGTGGTGATCCCAGAAGCTGGAATGATCCCTTGGCTGCTCTAAGCTGCTGCTCAGGATCAGACTGGTGCCTGGCAGTCTGAGGATCAGGCGGCTGTGATGGTAGCCTACACCCGTCACCCTGAGCTGTGCTGGGCATCAATGGCTCATCCGGAGGATCTGACCCTTTATTTCCCTTTCAGCAGTCAGTGCAGATTACGCCTTCTGGGAAGACTTATTTTTGATTTTCTTCATATCTTCCTCCATCTCTTTGCTGGGACATGTCTTTTACAGGTGTAGCTAACAGCACTGTGGCTTTGCTTACGTCCCAGCGACCAAATCAGTCCCTTCACTCACGCTACTTCCTCTGTCCTTTTGGGGAGCTGTGAGGACTGTCATTACTTACAAAGCAAATTTACCCACATTGCAACATAGGGAGCTAATGCTAAGACACCTCCAGGCCAGTCCTGGTACGGTAATGTCTCCAGTGCAGTGTTAGGGTATTTGGACCTGATAAACAATTAACCCATTTATTATGTGTTATAGAGACATTATTAAGGTCACAAGAGCAAACTATTCCACTGCACAGGAAAGATAGGAAGAGTGGCAAGAGACCACCCTGGCTTAACCAGGAGATCTTCCATGATCTAAAAATAAAAAAAAAGAGTCCTACAAAAAGTGGAAAGTAGGTCAGATTACAAAGGATGAATACAAACAAACAACACAAGAATGAAGGGGCAAAATTAGAAAGGACAAGGCACAAAAGGAAATCAAACAAGCTAGGGACATAAAGGGTAACAAGAAAACATTCTACAAATACATTAGAAGCAAGAGGAAGACCAAGGACAGAGTAGGCCCATTACTCAAAGAAGACAAAAAAGCAATAACAGAAAATGTGGAAATGGCAGACGTGCTTAATGACTTCTTTGTTTCGGTTTTCACCAAGAAGGTTGGTGGCGATTGGACGCCTAACATAGTGAACACCAGTGAAAATGGGGTAGGTTCAAAACAGGAAAGAGTAAGTTGAAAATTACTTAGACAAGTGAGACGTCTTCAAGTCACTTGAGCCCAATGAAGTGCATCCTAGAATACACAAGGAGCTGACTGAGGAGATATCTGAGCCATTAGCTATTATCTTTGAAAAGTCATGGAAGACGGGTGATATTCCAGAAGACTGGAAAAGGGCACATATAGTGCCTAACTATAAAAAGGGAAATAAGGACAACCCAGGGAATTACAGACCAGTCAGCTTAACTTCTGGACCCGGAAAGATAATGGAGCAAATAATGAAGGAATCAATTTGCAAACATCTAGAAGATAATAAGGCGATATGTAATAGTCAGCATGGATTTGTCAAGAACAAATCATATCAAACCGACCCGATAGTTTTCTTTGACAGGGTGACGGCCGTGTGGATGGGGGGAAGCAGTAGATGTGGTATATCGAGACTTTAGTAAGGCATCTGATATAGTCTCAAATGACCTTCTCATTAAAAAACTAGGAAAATACAACCAAGATGGAGCTATTATAAGGTAGGTGCATAACTGGTTGGATAACCATTCCCAGAGTAGTTCTCAATGGCTCACAGTCATGCTGGAAGGGCACAACGAGTGGGCTTCTGCAAGGATCAGTTCTGGGTCTAGTTCTGTTCAATATAGTCATCAATGATTTAGATAATGGCATAGAGAGTACACTTATACAATTTGCAGACGATACCAAGGTGGGAGGAGTTGCAAGTGCTTTGGAGGATAGGATTATAATTGAAAAAGAGCTGGACAAACTGGAGAAATGGTCTGAGGTAACTAGGACGAAATTCAATAAGAACAAATGCAAAATATTCCACTTAGGAAGGAACAATCAGTTGGACATGTACAAAATGGAAAATGACTGCCTGGGAAGGATTACTGCAAAAAAGGGATCTAGAGGTCAGAGTGGACCACAAGCTAAATATGAGTTAACAGTGTAAGACTGTTGCAAAAAAACCAAACATCATTCTGGGATGTATTAGCAGCAGTGTTGTAAGCAAGACATGCAAAGTAATTCTTCTGCTCCAGTCCACGTTGATTATGCCTCAGCTGGAGTATTGTGTCCAGTTCTGGGTGCCACATTTCAGTAAAGATGTGGACAAACTGGAAAAAGTCCAGAGAAGAGCAACAAAAATGATTCAAGATCTAGAAAGCATGACCTATGAGGGAAGATTGAAAAACTTGGGTTTGTTTAGTCTGGAAAAGAGAAGACTGAGAAGGGACATGATAACCGTTTTCAAGTACCTAAAAGGTTGTTATAAGAAGGAGGAAGAAACATTATTTTCCTATCCTCTGATGATTGGACAAGAAGCAATTGGCTTAAATTGCAGCAAGGGAAGTTTTGATAGGAATTTTTTCCTAATGCCCGAACTGTCAGGGTGGTTAAGCACTGGAATAAATTGCCTAGGGAGGTTGTGGAATCTCCATCATTGGAGATTTTTAAGAGCAGGTTAGACAAACACCTGTCAGGGGTGGTCTAGATGGTGCTTGGTCCTGCCATGAGGGCAGGGGACTGGACTTGATGACCTCTCAAGGTCCCTTCCAGTCCTATGATTCTATAATGAAGCACCAGCTCTGCTTTAGTTTAGGTTGAGAAGCCCTTTCTACTTAAATGTTATTTCTTCTTAGTGCTGTAAGATCTCTATGCTTACTTGGACTATCTTGAAATTTGTTGTCTCATGGGGGAACAGGATAGGGTTAGTGACCCAAATTTCAGGGTCATTTGAGCAAGGAGTTCCCCAGACACAGCTCGTCAAAAACACAGCATTTTGCAAAATCAGCAGTCTTACAATGGAGGGGATTGTGCACCACAGAGCTCAACATCCCCTACTTGATCTCAGTCACTCAGCATTTATTTCAGCCAGTGTGTGGCACTGACTGCCCGTTTGAGGAAGCAATACTGAAAACATCTATTAAAGGAAACCTTTGGCTTTCTAGAACACTGCGTGCAAACACTCATGAGCCAAAGAGATTGAAACGTGCATGTGCTGTGAGCCTAGGCAAGAGTCTTTCCAGACAGTCCACTCTCACAGTAGCTGGATGGCTCAAGTACATTTGAGCCCTACTCTACTCCACAGTATTAACAACCTTCCTCAGAATACCATCCTTGCCGCCATGGATGTCACTTTCCTATACACCAATATCCCTCACAATGACAGGATAGCTGCCTGCCCCAAATATTTAAAAGACAGTGGACAACCATCAATTATCCATCCCAAACACATAGCCAAACTCATCCAGTTCATCCTCGCCTGTCATAGAATTACCTTCAGCAATAAACATTTTGTCCAAAGCATGAGAACAGCCAGGGGTACTAGGATGGCTCCCCAATATGCTAACCTCTTCATGGGTCATCCTGAAGAAGAATTTCTGGAGAAGTGCATCATGAAACCAGTGATATACCTGAGAAATTTTCATCCTATGGGAAGACAGCTTAAACTCCCTCAGACTTCCACCACAACTTCAACAACCACCACCCATCCATTAAACTCTCTCTGGAGCTTTCCCACACTAGCATCAACTTCTGGACACCACAATCAGCTTCATCAATGGAACCCTACAGACAACCATATAGAAGAAACCCATGGATCACCACACCTACCTTCATAGATCTAGTAACCACCCCAACCATACCAAGAAATATGTTATTGACAGCCAGGCACTCAGATACCACAGAATGTGCTCTGAGGAGAAAGTAAGTGATATATACCTTAATGAAGGGATAGCCTATTTTTGTCAAGGTCTAAATTTCTTGGTCAAGGTATAGTCAAGGTCCAGACTCCAAGAAAAAAAATGTTTAAAAACCCATAATGATAATAAACAAATAAAAACATTGTGGGGTCCATTCAAAAGCATCTCGCATTCCAGATTTGGCCCATGGTCCGCCTATTGACTATCCCTAGCTTAACACACTTGTTGTCGATATTGTGAAGGCCAAAACTATAACAGTGGTCAAAAAAGACCTAGGTAAATTGATGGAAGATAGGTCCATCAATGGCTATTAGCCAGGATGGGCAGGGATGGTGTCCCTAGCCTCTCTTTGCCAGAAGTTGGGAATGGGTGACAGGGGATGGAACACTTGATGATTACCTTTTTTATTCATTCCTTCTGAAGCACCTGGCATTGGCCTCTGTCAGAAGACAGAATACTGAGCTAGATGGACTTTGGCCTGACCCAGTATTGTCACTTAAAACCACCTTCACCAAACAAGGACACTTCATCAGAGAAGTAGATTGCATCATGCAACAGGCCACACAAATACCCCAGGAGAACCTGCTTCAATACAGAAATAAACCCCCTTCTGACTGCATACCCCTATTTGTCACCTACCACCCCACACTGGAACCCATACAGTAAAGCTAGTGTAACCACCAATGGGTGTAAACAACTACACCCCATACTCGATGGGTACCCCATCATGAAAGAAATATTTCAAGAATCATCTCTTCTGGTCTTCGAACAATCTCTTGAAACTCATTGTTGCCCTGGTTTGAGGGATATGTATACCCCATTATGTGATCAAACTAATTGCAACCATATTATGTGCATTCTGCCAATAGGAATTAATGAAATAGAACACCACATAGTTAAGGGTTAATTTGGAGACAGGCTTTTAGAAGCGAGGTCATATCTAGTTGATAGTTTTTTTGCTAATCAGAATGGGAGGAGGGGACAGACAAGTAAACAACTGAGACTGAAAACCTTGGTGGTTGGAAAACTTTGAATCTAGGCACCTCTGATATGAAAAGTTGACTGAAAGTTAGAAAAGAGATGATCCAGTTGGGGTCATTATGACCTATGTGTTTTGTAGAAGTTAGTTATAAAAGATTAGCTAATAGAGTATATTGTGGAGCAGTCCTCTGAAGCCATCTTGAGACACTTTTTTCTGACACCCTTTCTCCCTGGTGGGTGAGCAACTGGCCACTGCAAACCTGCTGTTAATTACTCAATACCATTCCAGATCTTAGGGAAAAGATCTGGGATGTTCTAAACCTATTGCTTATGTCTCTGTATGCTTAAATCTAATAAACTGCAGTGTTAGATAAGAACATACTTACTTGCATTTAATCCTTGATCAGACAGAAGTGCTGTGTTCCTATTGATTGATTCCTGACACTGATTGATTCCTGACATTCCACACAAAACACCTTTCAAGATCCCAGGATCTTATACATGCCTATCACATGTAGCACACTTCATCCAGTGCACTAAATGCCTGAATAATGATTATATGGATGAAACAGATAAGCATTATAAACTCAAATGAATATACACAGGAAAATGATAAAAGACAAAAACACCCTATCACCTGTGGGTGAACACTTTTCATAAAGTAATCCTCTATATCTGACCTATCAGACCCAATCCTCAAAGGCAACTTGCACAGCATTTTCAAAAGAAGAACCAGGGAGCTTACATTCATTACTCTGCTGGACACCAAATCATGGATTATGGACATCATGGATTGAACAGAGACACTAGATTTATGGTTTATTAAAACAATCTGGAATCCACTAACCCCTTCTTTTTTTCCTATGTTTGCAGCGGTGCTAATGGCCCATTATACTTTGAATGGTCCCTTACAATATGTGCTAACTACTTATGCTAAATAATCTGTTCCATCTTGCATTTTGCTCTGACATTGGGAGTAATGTTCCCAGACCTGAAGAAGAGCTCTTTGTGGCTCAAAAGCTTGTCACTCTCACCAACAGAAGTTGGTCTAAGAAAAGATATTACCTCACCCACATTGGCTTTCCAATATCCTGGGATCTACCCAGCTACAACTACGCTGCAGACAACCCTACGCTTGTCAGAAATCTGAGAATAATCTCTAGGAATATTGACAGGTTTCAGAGTAGCAGCCGTGTTAGTCTGTATTCGCAAAAAGAAAAGGAGTCCTTCTGGCACCTTAGAGACTAACCAATTTATTTGAGCGTAAGCTTTCGTGAGCTACAGCTCACTTCATTGGATGCATTCAGTGGAAAATACAGTGAGGAGATTTATGTACACACAGAACATGAAAAAAATGGGTGTTATCATACACACTCACTTTAGATGAGCTATTAGCAGCAGGAGAGTGGGGGCGGAGGGTGGGGAGAAGAAAACCTTTCTTGATAACTTCTGGAAATGGCCCACCTTGCTTATCACTAGAAAAGGTTTTCTCCTGTGCCCCCCCCCGCCAGTGGTAATTATTATTTTCTGCGGGTATCTGCTGCTGTTCTTGTGACACAGTGCCCTTTGGTGGGCAAAAGGTGGAATGCAGCAACATTGTGGCAGAAGCTTTTTTTTTCTACACAAAAAATTAAAGATATGCATGGCTCATTAATTATGCATGCCTACAGTAGTACAGAATTCCTCCAGGAGTAACGTTTGGCGAAAACCTGATTTCACAACAGCTGTTCCTTTGTAGAAGATTTTCTTCTTTGATGAAACACAAATGCCTCATGATTAAAAAAATCCCATTCCCCATGCACCAAGTGAACACTCCAAGGGTTGAAATGCAGTAGCATTCAAGTTCAAAATCTTGGTCTTTATCTTCAAGGTGCTCAATGGCCTTGGCCTAGTGTATCTAGAAAATCCACTAATGCTACAGGACAAAGACTGTGGTCAACATTTACTCTTGTCTGCCACAATGAAATGGAATTCTTTACAAGGTAAAGCTCATCTAGGTAGGAGACAGAGTTTCCTTGAAAAGGTGACCAATAATTTAAATCTGATTGAATATCAGATGAGGAGTGAGCAGAGGGATTCAAAGAGGAAAGTGATGGGTTCAAATCAACAGATGGAGAACATGCTTTTAGCAGCTCAACCTCAATACATTATTTCTGGCCTTTCCAGTGTGCAGTAAATCAGTTACTGAAATTGCGAACTGATGGTAGTTGGCTTATTTAGGCACATTATGGTACCTTTCCTCAGTCCTCAAGTCCATGCAGTTCCATCCCCCCTCTTGAGTCACATGAGCTTGGGGAGGAGAGAAACTATGGAGACAACCCAGAAACTCAGCTGAGGGGGACTGGGCCATGCAGCTCTAATGAGGACCTGCAGATTCTGATGGTGTCATCAATCACACGTTCATAGAATCATAGAATCATAGAATATCAGGGTTGGAAGGGACCTCAGGAGGTCATCTAGTCCAACCCCCTGCTCAAAGCAGGACCAATCCCCAATTAAATCATCCCAGCCAGGGCTTTGTCAAGCCTGACCGTGAAAACTTCTAAGGAAGGAGATTCTACCACCTCCAAAGGGAACGCATTCCAGTGTTTCACCACCCTCTGAGTGAAAAAGTTTTTCCTAATATCCAACCTAAACCTCCCCCACTGCAACTTGAGACCATTACTCCTTCTCCTGTCCTCTTCTACCACTGAGAATAGTCTAGAACCATCCTCTCTGGAACCACCTCTCAGGTAGTTGAAAGCAGCTATCAAATCCCCCCTCATTCTTCTCTTCTGCAGGCTAAACAATCCCAGTTCCCTCAGCCTCTCCTCATAAGTCATGTGTTCCAGACCCCTAATCATTTTTGTTGCCCTTCGCTGGACTCTCTCCAATTTATCCACATCCTTCTTGTAGTGTGGGGCCCAAAACTGGACACAGTACTCCAGATGAGGCCTCACCAATGTCGAATAGAGGGGGACGATCACGTCCCTTGATCTGCTCGCTATGCCCCTACTTATACATCCCAAAATGCCATTGGCCTTCTTGGCAACAAGGGCAAACTGCTGACTCATATCCAGCTTCTCGTCCACTGTCATCCTTAGGTCCTTTTCCGCAGAACTGCTGCCTAGCCATTCGGTCCCTAGTCTGTAGCTGTGCATTGGGTTCTTCCGTCCTAAGTGCAGGACCCTGCACTTATCCTTATTGAACCTCATCAGATTTCTTTTGGCCCAATCCTCCAATTTGTCTAGGTCCCTCTGTATCCTATCCCTGCCCTCCAGCATATCTACCACTCCTCCCAGTTTAGTATCATCCGCAAATTTGCTGAGAGTGCAATCCACACCATCCTCCAGATCATTTATGAAGATATTGAAAAAAACCGGCCCCAGGACTGACCCCTGGGGCACTCCACTTGACACCGGCTGCCAACTAGACATGGAGCCATTGATCACTACCCGTTGAGCCCGACAATCTAGCCAACTTTCTACCCACCTTATAGTGCATTCATCCAGCCCATACTTCTTTAACTTGCTGACAAGAGTACTGTGGGAGACCGTGTCAAAAGCTTTGCTAAAGTCAAGAAACAACACATTCACTGCTTTCCCTTCATCCACAGAACCAGTAATCTCATCATAGAAGGTGATTAGATTAGTCAGGCATGACCTTCCCTTGGTGAATCCATGCTGACTGTTCCTGATCACTTTCCTCTCATGTAAGTGCTTCAGGATTGAATCTTTGAGGACCTGCTCCATGATTTTTCCGGGGACTGAGGTGAAAACCCGTTGTGGGTTTTTTATATATTTTCACTCTAGACATTAGTAGTATACAGCTCAATAGGATTCATCAATACATATATTTTTACAGGTTTCCACACCCTCTTTTGTCCTCCAGTTTCATATGTTGACACATACACATTTGGCACTGTTGACCATTTTTGAAGGAAAAAAAAGTATTTTTTCCTTTTCACAAGGCATATTTATTAGAGATGACCTGAAGAAGTCTTCTTCTGAAAGCAGTGAAATTGAGAAAGCCTTTACAAAGTACATACACCACAGGAAGCTGAGTATTTTGTACATTGTGCAAAATGTGTTTTGCCAGGGGAAAAAAGACAAATGATTATTTTAAATACAAAGTATATGGTTCTCTTTCAAAGCATGGAGATAAACTGCAAGTTACCACCCAGGCATGGCAAACGTACCCTGGGAAAACACAATTCTTTTGGGAGGCTTTTGAGGATGCTATCAAAAAGCCCACAAGTTTCTGCTGGTGGATTTAAATGTTTTAGCACCCGAAGCCTACAGGTTAAGAACAAGCATTTCTCCCCCAGACTGGCCCTATGTATACACCTTGAAAAAAACAGAAAAGTAGTAATTTTTTTAACAATCCTTAGCCATTTTAAAAAAAAAGCATCCCCCTGATAAGCATGTCTAGCCATGTACACAGAAACCTAGCTCTTTTGAAACTCCTCATCAAAGCCAGACCGCATCAAAGGAAGGTTATTCTGTGCTCAGCCTCTGACAACCTGGTAGTGGCCAGCTCAGAAATAGCACTCAACTCTGTAAAAGGAAAAGTCCCCCAGAAACCCTAACAAGTAAGCATGCTAAAAAGAAAATGGGGGATTAGTAAAACACTGAGCAATTACAAAAACCTGTTCCTCAAAAGAATAAAAGATGATTGTAAAACAGATCAGGGGTTTTATCAAACCTTTCTTGAGCTTTGCTGTCAGGCATTTTAAATAAAATGGTTGAAAAATTGTACCTCGTTCCTAGCCATCAGCTAGAACAAACACGCCTCCAGTGATGAAACATGCCTCTAGTGATGAAGAAAATATCAGAACCACACCTCCTCACCACTTGGATTCAGAGATGAAAGACATTCTTCAAAGATCCAGTTTATCAGACTCTGAAAAGGCTAAACTTTACGAGAGGGTCCTACAATGGTATCTGGTATTGGCCAAGAAGGGTGAAGAAAAAAGACTAAAAGAAGTCTCTTTCTCCCAGAGTAAGAGGAGCAGGGGGCTGGGCCCATGGCAAAAAGGCGGAGGGTCATGGCCCCTTGGCCTCCCCATCTTCCAGTATCCCTGTCACCATGTGGTCATTTTCTGGCAGGGGCATGCCTATGGACAGAACTCTAAGGCTTTCAAGCCATGTGTAGGGCAGCTTGTGTTTGGAACAAAGGAAGCACAGGCTGCATGACAAAAGACTATAAAAGGCAGCTGCATCTTCTCCATTTTGTCTTCAGTCCTGCTTCTTATCTCTGGATGAACTTTGCTACAAAATGAAGCTCTGAACAAAGGACTGAATGACCCATCCTAGCTGGCGTTGTGTTCCAGAGGGACATTCAAGCCAGCAAACTCACAAGTACTGATAGGAGCCTGATATATGGACTTTCAAATCTTTGTATATATGTAACTGCTTTACCATTTAACATCTATCTTCTTGTTCATTCTTTTTTCTTAATAATAAACCTGGCTGGCAGAGTGGTATTTTGGGTAGTATCCAAACCTATACTGGCCTGGTGACATGGCTGACCCTTTGGGGTCAGAAGAACATTTTGTATATGTGAGCAGAGTTTTTAGATAACTTCTCACTGTACTGGACGTAGGTGTTGATTGGGAGCGAGAGACTGGAAAGCAATTAAGGGGCTGTGTGATTTCATTTTTGCTTCTTGGCAACCAGTGTGGGGGATTAGAAGCACAGTTTGTGACTGGTTGGGGAGTTTAACTTCAGTGTTACCCACCAGTCTGGGGAGCATCTGCTCTCCCCTTTGCAGCCTGCCCTGACATTGGCATTTCCAGTGAGGGGTTCCCCTCGCACTGCTGGTCACACCCCGTTTGGACTGTACCAGTTAGTCACCATGCCTTTTGGTTTCTGTGGGGCCGCAGCCACATTTCAGTGACTTACGGACAGGCTGCTGCAATCTCACCACCTATATGCAGCAGCCTACGTACACAATATAGTTGTAGACAGCCTCATGTGGGAAGAACATCTCCAACACCTCACAACCATCTTGCAAGCTATAGGGGAAACCGGGCACACCACCAACCTAGTCAAGTGCCATCTTGGGCAGCGAGAGGTAACATAGTTGGGGTACAGTGTGGGCCAAGGTACCCTACACCCCTAGTTGGATAAAGTACAAGCCATAGGGGACTGCCCGGCCCTTATGACAAAAAGGCCGATAAGCCAAGTCTTGGGCCTAGAAGGATACTATTGCTACTTTCTGCCAAACCTTGCAACGCTCATGTCACCCTTACCCGACCTAAAAAAGAGCTTCCAGCTTCACAAGATACAGTAGTCAGCAGAGTGTGAGAGAGCCTTCCTGGAATTGAAGGATCGACTAACTAGGGAGCCCATCCTATTCCACCCAGACTTTGACAGAGCCTTCATATTACAGACTGACGTGTCAGAAATGGGATTGGGAGCAGTGTTTTCCCAAGAAGCTGAGGGAGAGGAGCGTCCAGTCCTTTATTTGAGCAGGACGTTGTTTCCCTGAGAGCAGAAGTATTCAACGATAGAAAAGGAGGTGTTGGTGGTGAAGTAGGCGATCAATGCACTTAGGTATCATCTACTGGGGAACCCCTTCCAGTTGGTCACTGACCACATGCAACTTCGATTGCTTAACATTATGAAGGACATCAATGCCTGGGTCATGAGATGGTAACTTTCACTGCAGCCCTACGATTTTCAAGTTGGCCACTGACCCGGAAGGCCCATGCAAATGGCAGACTTCTTTTCCCGAGTGGGCAGTAAAAACCCAGAAAAGAGACCACAACCAGATTCCCTCTTAAAGAGAAGTGTGCATGATGGGGCTCAGTGGTTGCCCTTGTAAGAACCATGATAAGTGCAATGTAAGTGAACTTAGCCAGTATGCCATGGTACCAACTCTTATTGTGAATTTAGAGTTACATGGTGTCTTTGTAAAGTCCAATAGGATCTCCTTATTCCTGGCTTTAAAATCCTGAAATTTCCCATAGTAGAAATAATCGCTGTCTCCCATTACTTGAAATGAGATTGATGCCAAACTGCCCTGGGATGAGACGACTATCATTCACTACAGGCTTTGCATGTGGAAGTAAGGCTGCCCCAAATAGAGATGGCTGCCATCTCCCACAGTTTTCCATTACACTGAAGCCAGGGTGCCCTCAGAGACAATGGCCACTTTCTGGACTCTGTGGTTAATGGCTGGACAAGTAACTCTGAGGAACTGGGAGGAACGTGGGAAGCAGGAGACATCCTCATGAGGAGAAGAGGCTATTCAGAGAGGTGCGGGGGAGGACTGAGGAGATCTCAGGGAAATAGGGGGTGAAAGAGGGAAAATGTGAGGGGTAAGATACTGTAAGGGCAGGGGAGAGGGTGGGAAAATGTGGGGGCAAGTGAATGCAAGGTGGCACTGGGGACAGAAGCCTCTGGGGGGCAATGGGAGGATTGTGGAGTGGAGGAGGGGACTTAGTGGGGCAGGGAGGGGAAGGGGATAGGATAGGGGTAAGGGAGAGAGATGAAGAGGCACAAAATGGCAGCTCCACCCTTGCAGGGGTTAGGAGTAGATAAGGGGAGTCATCTTCAAGCAGATAGGGGGGAAGTCTGCAGTTTGCATATTTGTTTAGTGTTGAATTTGACCCTAAGGCACTCCACAGACTAAAGCAGGAGGCAGCTTTCCCCTAAAGGCTCACAAACCAGACAAGAAATTTACAAACCGTGAAGTATAGTATAATTATAGTTTTACTCTTGTGATATTTAGGCCAATCTCATCTGTATTTGGTTTTTGAAGGTCCTAATGGATCATTTTTGTAAACTTAAGTAAAGCATGTTGGGTGAAATTCTGGCTCCACTGAAGTCAGTGACAAATTCCTGTTGGAGGAGAGTGGTTCTTCAACAGCCACCCAATAGGAGAAGTGGGGGGAAACAACCTAACTAGTTTGAAGATGGAGCTTGAAAAGTTTATGAATGAAATGATGTCATGGGGTTCCCTATGACAGCAGGGACTGAATTCGATGACCGAGGAGATTCCTTCAAGTCCTATGTTCTATTGACTTCAAAGGCACCAGAATTTCACCCACTGAATTTAGGTACAGTGCAAAAATTATGAGAGGAAATACCGTTAAGTCCTTCTGTCTCCTCCAGCTCCAGGACCGGCTCAATGTACCCTTCTTGCTCCAGCTTTAAGACATCTTTCTGCCTTGACTTTGGAGCTCTCTGTGTCGCTGAATCTTGCTCCTGATTTAAACCATCTGATAGTGAAATGAAAGAAAATAAATTATTGGTAATTCATCAATAATTGACTTTCTCACTAGACACAAACACATGTATTTTCTTCCCCATTTGTGTGAATACAAACAAACTGAAAATGTGGAAGGATCACTGCTAATTTCCTTGTAATAATCTGAGAAGTGCAATGTATAAGATGGAGTCCTCAGCTATTTGTAGGGAATTTTACTATGAAATCCTGGGCCATATCTGAAATAGATGAAGATGCAAAAATGCAACCTTTACTTCTGCAAAAATACGTTAAGTATTGGGTTTGTTTGTTGGGTTTTTATTATTGTTTTGGTTTCACTCAAATAATTTTAAAAGCAGCTGAAGATTGCAGGTGAAAATTTCTTAGGAGGCTTTTCTGTTCCTCACTGAGGCCCAATACCCAGGTTAATTTAGAAAAAAGAGGTGTTAAATAATAACAGTTATAACCAAAAGAAAAAAAATGTTTTTGTCGTATGTGTAGAATGAAATGTCTTCTAAATTCAGAGGTGCTTTCGTATTTATAGGACTACTGAATGTCACACAGGTTACACATTGCTATTTTACTGGGACGTTCTGCAAGCTTCATACACTTTTGACTTTGTGCAACTGTACAAGTACATAGTGAAATCAGGATAGACCGTTTTGTTTGTTTTTTGCTTGAGTTTATTTTATTTCTTTTTTCCCTGGGGAAAAAAAAAAGCACTGGGTGATATTTTCATTCCTGCTCTGGACGCTTTATGCTGGGTAAAAGGGCCAGAGGAATGGTTCCAGCGGGGGGAGAATCCCCTCTATACAGGAAGTGATGCTTTGCCACTGTTAAAAAAAATTACAACTGTTTCTTTGAGAAGGTCTAACAGCTCCATACTTTAGAACAGGGACTTGACATTTGGAGCAAGGGGGCCTTTCGCTGTCTCTCAGAAAATTCTTCCAGAACTACCCAATTTATACGCCTCTGAAAATAACTGTTGGCACATGCTCAGTAGAGGCTTTTTAGAAGCTGGCAGCCAAAATCTAAGATTCCATCCTCACTGAGCATGATCCATCCCCACACAGCTCCAAGTTAACCTTAGTGAATGTGCTCCATCCCTGAAATTCTCTGTGCCAACCGCACTGAGCATGATCTGCCTGCAAAGAACTCACAGAGTATGCTCTCGCCCAGGGCTTGAGGCTGACAAAAACTTTCCGTGCAATTGCTCCTTGCAGTTGCTGGTGGCCACCGTGGCATCGGGCATTGAACTGCTAGCAGGGTGAGTGTCTGCTGTGGTCTCAAAGCTCCCCCTGCTGGCACCCTGGCAGTGAGGATGAAAGCCTGATTCCACTGTAGATGGGGTGAGATGCAGAACAGGGACCGGAGGGCAGCTGGAGGATATTAATGGAATGTGGCAGAACGCAGTGTAATGGGAATCAGAGGCAGAATGGTGTAGGCGCTCCAGATATCCGTCCCCCTTCTACCACCCCATCCAAAAAAACCTCATCCTCTTATACCCACAAGCTGCCTGTGATGGCCCCGATTTCCATGAGTTGCTTCAGGCTCCCAGCATTGCCGATAGTGCACCCGTCACAGTTCCTGGGAGTGAGGAGTAGAGCCCCAAACCAAATGGGAAGAGTCCCGCTTACCTATAGATCCTTTGCTTTTTCTACAGAATGGGGAACATGGAAAGCATCCTTTTTTCTTCTTCCTTTTCCATTTTTCTTTGGGCTCTAGTGTCTCCTTAGCTAATAAAGAAGAACAGATTAAAAGAGTATTCAGTGGTTACCCTTGTAATAGGCATGATAAGTGAGATGTAAGTGAACTTGGCCAGTATACCATGTTGCCAACTCACACTGTGAATTTAGAGTTACATGGTGTCTTTTAAAAGTCCAATAGGATCTCCTTATTCCTGGCTTAAAAATCCTGAAATTTCCCATATTAGAAATGATTGCTGTCTCCCATTACTTTAAATGAGATTGACACCAAAATGTCCTCAGACGAGATGATTATCATTTACCACAGGCTTTGTGTTGGGTAAAATGTCCAGAGGAGTGTTTCCAGCTGGGATAGAATCCCCTCTACACAAGAACTGATGACAGCCGCAGGACCAAGGGTGCGGTCTGAATCCCTAGGGTAGGAGGCATACCCGGGCTGGAGCTGCAGGCAATCAAAACATAGCAGGGATGGACCCACAAAACGTAGCTCTGCAGAGATTGTGGGAAGTCCTGCTGCTCACAGGCAGTCAGGGACAGGCTGCTATTACTTAGAAAGCCCCTGCTTTGGAAGATGTTTTCGCCCCAGAGTAGCCCACAATCAGGAGTTTGTAAAGGTGGTTTAAAGCCATCTTGTCCTCCTCTTCATGGACTGCAAATAAAGGGCAGCACGGAATCTAAACCCATATGATCAATGTTACTATTTAATATTATTAATCATGTTTATTACATCAGTAAGAAGGGCCTAAGGCAGGGGTAATCAATAGGCAGACCGCAGGCCAAATCCAGACTGCCAGATGCTTTTGAATGGAACCCCAAATCTTTTTATTTTCTTCTTCTTATAATTTTTTTATTATTATTTCCTCTGGAGTCTGGACCTTGACTATACCTTGACCAACAAATTTGGACCGTGACAAAAAAATAATTGACTATCCCTGGCCTAACGTCTAACCGGAAGAAGCCCCATTGTGCTAGCAGACAGTCCCTGCCCTGAAGAGCTTGTAATTTAACTAGCCCGGACATACCAGCAGAGTGAACAGTGTAATGGCAGCAGACATCTTAGTTCCAAGATATATTTTTTGAGGGGGTATTTAGGAGGGGATCAATTCAATGTAAAGAAAAGGGCACAGGGTATGGGAGAGGCAGGTAGGAGGCAGGCGTGATACTGTGGTGAAGAGACTGGGAGGGAGGGTTGGAACAAACAGCCAATTAAGGGACTGCTGCACTAAGGTGAGGGGATAAAATTGGACCCCGTCAAGACTAACCCTCCCTCCAGTACCGGGACACAGAATGTGCCGTGGAAGTTAAGGTTAATATGAGAAGTTAAGGTTAATATGAGAATCTTAACTTGAGCATTTCTCGACTTTATTAAAAATTGTAACCTTCATAATACATTAATGTAATCTGTGTGTACACATAGTGATGATAATTGTGAGACAAGTTATAGAGGGAGCTAGTAACAAACCCTATATTTAGATTGCCTCACTATAAAAGATTCTCATGATTCCCTCTCCCCGACACACACAATATCTAAGACCTCCATTGTTGGAAGCAGAACAGAAAGATAGTCCCTGCCCCAAACAGCTGACAATCTAAATATAAGACAAGATAGTGCAGTAAGTACTTTAGCTTTCAGCCAAAAACTTTTTCTTTCTAATATGGACACATTTCTTTCTCAAACATATATACAATTACTGATAGCTCAGAATTATACTGGATGAAGATCATGACAGGCAATGATAGACTTACCCCATTCGTACCTTTTACAAAAGACCAGGTCTAAACTTTTGACTGAAATGTTCCAACTGGAAAGTTTGGTTTGGATATAATCAAACTTTTTTTTTTTTTGAAACTCAAAAGCCACTCCTGGAAAACACTAGTGAGTAAGGCAACAATTACAAGGGTACTATGAAAGGAGGTTTATTAATTGAGGATAGTCCTTTAACTATATCTTAAAAATACCTTTTAATATTTTATTTATATGCTAGTTTATATCATATTTGGGGAGGTGTCAAGGTTCCTTCCCCACTTTGAACTCTAGGGTACAGATGTGGGGACCTGCATGAAAACCTCCTAAGCTTACTTTTACCAGCTTAGGTTAAAACTTCCCCAAGGTACAAAATTATTTTACCCTTGGATTTCCACTGCCACCACCAAACTTTATCTGGGTTTCTGAAAAAATGGAGTTTGGACACGTCTTTCCCCCTAAAATCCTCCCAACCCTTGCACCCCACTTCCTGGGGAAGGTTTGGTAAAAATCCTCACCAATGTGCATAGGTGACCACAGACCCAAAGCCTTGGATCTTAGAACAATTAAAAAGCATTCAGTTTCCTTACAAGAAGACTTTTAATAGAAGTAAAGGAATCACCTCTGTAAACTCAGGATGGCAGAAACCTTGCAGGGTAATTAGATTCAAAACATAGAGAATCCCTCCAGGCAAAACCTTAAGTTACAAAAAAGACACACAGACAGGAATAGTCATTCTATTCAGCACAGCTCTTTTCTCAGCCATATCAAGAAATCATAATCTAACACATACCTAGCTAGATTACTTACTAAAAGTTCTAAGACTCCATTCCTATTCTGTCCCCGGCAAAAGCAGCATACAGACAGACACAGACCCTTTGTTTTTCTCCCTCCTCCCAGCTTTTGAAAGTATCTTGTCTCCTCATTGGTCATTTTGGTCAGGTGCCAGCGAGGTTACCTTTAGCTTCTTCACCCTTTACAGGTGAGAGGATTATTACTCTGGCCAGGAGAGATTTTAAAGGGGTTTACCCTTCCCTTTATATTTGTGACAACTATTCATCGAAAGAAAGAAAGAAAGAAAGAAATTAGTAGTCCTTACATATCCTGCTTTCTTTGTATGTGTCCGTCTTCCTTAGATCATAAGGTCTTTGTATTGTTAAGGAAAAGTTAGCACATGTGACTCCATTTTGGTTTGGGGCCCACCATTGTCTAAAAGCAAGCACATCATGCACCAGGAGGAGTGTTCCTTAGACACTGCATCCCTGTGAAAATCCTCCTCCTTGTCTCCAGCCTGCCTTGACTCCCAGTATCTGTTTTTTGTCGGTCTCTAACTCCGTATCTCCTGGCCTGTGATGTGAGGCCTCCCATCCTGATAAAAAAATTCCTGATGCATGGCTTTCGGAACATGCTGTGTAATTAACATACTGGTTTAGCACGAGGAATGCACCAAGCAGGGATAGGTGGTAGATAAGAAAAGGGTTTGTTTATTGGCTAAGGTTTCTGATGCACGAGGGCAATATGCTTTGCTAAAAAGTATATAACCTTTGTATAATCTGTATTCGGGGTCCCCTCCTGGCTAGCAGGGGGTCACCACGCTCGAGCGTAATAAACTTGGTGTTTTGTGGGAACTCTGCAGTTGTGGACTTTGTTTATGTGCCTCAGCCTAGATTCGAACAGTGAGTGACCTATCAGGTATAATTCGTAACAGCATTTGTGTGCGTGTCCTACCAGGTATAATTCGCAGCAGTTGTGTGCGTGTCCTATCAGGTATAATTCATAACAGTTTTAGGGAGTGACCTTACTCTTTCTGTTTTGTAAAGCACACACGATTGGTACTGAACAGATAAATAATAGATACATCACCAAAAAACAAACAAAAAGCAAAACAAAACCCACCTTTGTCATAAAGGTTGGTCTCCTCAGTAAAGTAAGCCATAAAAATTAGGACAAAGGCTACGAAGTCAAGTACTCTCAAGTTAGGAAATACCAGAATGAGTATTGACCATGAAACATTAACTCTGCAATAAATGAGGCAGGGATCCTGCAGACAACAGACTCCTTCAATACACAGCCACAGAGCAAAGAATTCTGTGCACTGAATAAGGCAGGGGTCGCGAGGGAAAAAAATAACATGGGATCATGTAATTAACGTCTGCATCATTGGGCAAAGGCACAAGAGGACTGAATTAAGGGTGCCACGGCAACACTTATTTGGACATTTGCTAACCTGAGAATGCTAAACTTCTTAACCTTTTAATCCTTTTTAAAACCTTGACTTTGTATTTCCTAATTAGTTGATGGTTTAATTTATTGATGAAAGCTAAGCTAAGAAGCGTTAAATGAAGGGTTTTTGGTTTCTTAATTTCCTTCGTTTTTGAATAGAAAGAGCATCTATTATATATGTGCTGTTTAAACAATGAAGCTCTTACTCATCTATTGTTTTCAGTATATATTTTATTGCCATTCTTATCTTTGTGAAGGTCCCTTTTCACCACTCAGTGCTGTGTTGATCAGAGTATAGAAAGTAATTAAATTAAACTGTATTAAAATAAAACTCATTTTATGCAACTTCAGTATCAGTGAAAGTTCTAAGCTCTAATCCTCAATTTGTAAGAAGCAGATAAACAATATCCAAGTAAAAGAGCAGGAATTTTGCCTCTTATTTTCACTGAGCCTTTACTAAGGAAAGTAGCAAACAATTGCTCTTTGAAAAGAAACACTGTACAGTACCACAGTACAAACCCAAATGAGCCCAGCAGGAGACTGTCCTGCTTATCCAAATCTGGTCCTGTTTCATTACAAACTTCCTTTCTGTGATGATGTTCTGGTAAGAAGGGGGCAATCAGTTGTCAAAGGTAGCTGTTGCCATGGCAGCCAGGGGCTAGTCATTCTCCCCAGGTGTGACAAGGAGCTGGAGGCAGGGAGCGCTGAGTGGTGGATTATCTCTGATGTCACAATGCTACTGCTCAGGCAGCACCAGTGGGCAGCAAATGTGCAGTGTGTGTGTCGGGGGGGGGGGGGGGGGGAACAGGCTTTCCCAGTGCTCCTGTTTCCCCAAATTTCCTAAAGAAACCTACAACATAACACCGAATGCACATTAGTGATTGTTCCACACACATGCTAATTAGTAGCTGAAATTTGATTCAAAGTCCCGATGGCATGTTTAGAAACCAGTGTTCCAAAACAAGGAGAGACCTTGTAAAACAGAAAATTTGGATGCTCTGGTGTACTTGTGGTTGTGTTAAAATTGAGTACTGCGACTTTAAATTTTGGGCACGGTTCCTGGACCTACTTGCATGCTAAGCAGCTCAGTGGGGGTGTAGCAGCAGTCAGTCAGTCAGCAGGTACCCAGTGAATTGTGCCTCTCTGTTATCGGCAGAAGCTTACATTCTCTCCTTCTGATTTTGGGGTTCTTATGTGTTTTTGTTCTGGTCTTAAGAAACAAATTAGCGAGACATTGCAAACTTCCAGCAAGAATCATTTATGTTTTTCTCTAACTTCTCTGCTTGTGTGCCAGAAAACCTAAAAGACACAATCTCATAAAAAAATGAACTAAAATTCTGCAGCCAAAAGTCCTAACTTCCCCCATACTAATTTCCCCCTACTCTTACTGACACCTTCTGGTCAACTGTTTGAAATGGGCCACCCTCATTGCCACGACAAAAGTGAATTTTCCTCCTCTGGTATCCTACTCTTAACTGAATTGTCTCGTTGGAACATGTCCATCTCAATGATATTTCGTTTGCTGGGAGTCCTAATGAAAATGGGATCGTGGGGGAGTTCAGAGGTTGTTGTAGGGGGGTTACAGCATTGCCACGCTCACTTCTGTGCTGCCTTCAGACCTGGGCTCTGAGGGCAGCAGCCAAGAATCTTTCTGAAGTGAGAGGAGGTTCTAAGATGTGCGGATGGGTCCCTGCTGCTGAGAGCACCTCGGCTGGGGGCTCCTACCTACTAGTTCCCTGGCAAATTAATGCAAGGACCAATTTGGGGGCATCCAGAAAAATGGACCCCTGAGCCCCAGAAGGAACTGCAAGGGATGCCCTGAGCCCCAGCTGCAGATGCCGGGCAGACACCCAGAGTGCTGAGAGCAGTGGGGAGGGGCATGAAAGTCCTGAGCTCAGCACCCCAGCCTTGGCTGCAGCCACGGGGGTCAGAAGCCCCTAGCCCAGACACCCAGAGACGTGGCTGGAGCAGAAGTTGCCAAGGCCAAACCGCTGAGCCCAACGCCGGGCTGATGCAGTGCACTCACTTCTGCATGCCTCTGGTGCACCTGACATCCCCAGCCCAGCAGAAAAACAGCTAGGAGGCCCCTACTGGGTTCTCCTGGCTGGAGGGATCCCAGCAGGACAGGGAGATCGGATTTCATGGGGCAGGGCTAATTTGATCTTGCCAAGAAAGGCAAAACAAGAACCAACAGCTGTCAGTTGAAGCCAGAGAAATTCAGATGAGAAGTAAGGCACACATTTTTGACAGTGAGGAAGACTAACCACTGGAACAAACAGAAAAGGAGGACTTGTGGCACCTTAGAGACTAACACATTTATTTGAGCATAAGCATTCGTGAACTACAGCTCACTTCATCAGATGCATGCAGTGGAAAATACAGTGGGGAGATTTCATATACACAGAGAACATGAAACAATGGGTGTTAGCATACACACTGTAATGAGAGTGATCAGGTAAGGTGAGCTATTACCAGCAGGAGAGAGGGAAAAAAACAAAAAATAAAAAACCTTTTGTAGTGATAATCAAGGTGGGCCATTTCCAGCGGTTGACAAGACCATCTGAGGAACAGCGGGTGGTGGCGGGGGGATAAACATGGGGAAATAGTTTTACTTTGTGTAATGACCCATCCACTCCCAGGCTATATTCAAGCCTAAATTAATTGTATCCAGTTTGCAAATTAATTCCAATTCAGCAGTCTCTCACTGGAGTCTGTTTTTGAAGTTTTTTTGTTGAAGACTTGCCACTTTTAGGTCTGTAATCGAGTGACCAAAGAGACTGAAGTGTTCTTCAACCAGTTTTTGAATGTTATAATTCTTGACATCTGATTTGTGTCCATTTATTCTTTTACATAGAGACTGTCCAGTTTGGCCAATGTACATGTCAGAGGGGCATTGCTGGCATATGATGGCATATATCACGTTGGTAGATGTGCAGGTGAACGAGCCTCTGATAGTGTGGCTGATGTGATTAGGCCCTATGATCGTGTCCCCTAGATAGATATGTGGACACAGTTGGCAACGGGCTTTGTTGCAAGGATAGGTTCCTGGGTTAGTGGTTCTGTGGTGTGGTGTGTAGTTGCTGGTGAATATTTGCTTCAGGTTGGGGGCCTGTCTGTAAGCAAGGACTGGCCTGTCTCCCAAGATCTGTGAGAGTGATGGGTCATTCTTAAAGATAGGTTGTAGATCCTTGATGATGCGTTGGAGAGGTTTTAGTTGGGGGCTGAAGGTGATGGCTAGTGGCGTTCTGTTATTTTCTTTGTTGGGCCTGTCCTGTAGTAGGTAACTTCTGGGTACTCTTCTGGCTCTGTCAATCTGTTTCTTCACTTCAGCAGGTGGGTACTGTAGTTGTAAGAATGCTTGATAGAGATCTTGTAGGTGTTTGCCTCTGTGTGAGGGGTTGGAGCAAATGCAGTTGTATCGTAGAGCTTGGCTGTAGACAATGGATTGTGTGGTGTGGTCTGGATGAAAGCTGGAGGCATGTAGGTAAGCATGGCAGTCAGTAGGTTTCCAGTATAGGGTGGTGTTTATGTGACCATCCCTTCTTAGCACCGTAGTGTCCAGGAAGTAGATCTATTGTGCAGACTGGTCCAGGCTGAGGTTGATGGTGGGATGGAAATTGTTGAAATCATGGTGGAATTCCTAAAGGGCTTCTTTTCCATGGGTCCAGATGATGAAGATGTCATTTGTGTAGCGCAAGTAGAGTAGGGGCATTAGGGGACGAGAGCTGAGGAAGCATTGTTCTAAGTCAGCCATAAAAATGTTGGCATACTGTCGGGCCATGCGGATACCCATGGCAGTGCCGCTGATTTGAAGGTATACATTGTCCCAAATGTGAAACAGTTATAGGTGAGGACAAAGTCACAAAGTTCAGCCACCAGGTTTGCCATGACATTATCGGTGATACTGTTCCTGATGGCTTGTAGTCCATCTTTGTGTGGAATGTTGGTGTAGAGGGCTTCTACATCCATCGTGGCCAGGATGGCCTTTTCTGGAAGATCACCGATGGATTGTAGTTTCCCCAGGATGTCGGTGGTGTCTCGAAGATAGCTGGGAGTGCTGGTAGCGTAGGGCCTGGGGAAGAGGTGGATTCTCTGTTTCCTGGTATCCTCCCATCACAACTGGTTATCATTCTGGAAGGTGCCATGGCACCTTTTTGTGAATGACAAGCAATTGGGCTTAATATGGTGGTAAGCGTGTGAAATGTCATAGCCAGTGAAATAGAGGCCGGATTAGGAGATCAAATAGTTTCACAATCTATGTCTGTGTGGAAAACCCAGTGTGGGGTGAGGAATAGACTCTGCTGTTTTACTGGGTGGCCTGCTCGCTCCCCAGAATCAATAATGAGCAAGTGGGGAGATCCAGGGTGCAGCTCAAACATCCAGCTGGGCTGGCCAGGGGCAGACATCAGGCCTGCAAGGGAAAGGTGAGTGTGGCAGTGACTTCACAAAGGCCTTTGGCAGGAACTCAGCCTATTGGGCAAAGATGATGAGGCGGGTGTGACCCCACAGAGCTCCCTTGACAACAACCCGGCAGGACAGGGGTGCGGGGCAGGGGGAACCTCGGAGACCCCTGTAGCCTTGCTGCAGCAAGCCTCCATCTCGCGGTCTCTCAGTGGGGACCAAGAGACGGTTGGTGTGGAGGAGATTCTCGGGATTATTTTTATGACTGTATTGATTGTGTGGAAAGAAATCGTCATCTGTGTAGAAGGTAAGAAAAAATATAGGCTCTAAGTAGAAGATGGGGGACCCTATCCTAGCAGATTCAAAGGCATCCCCACCCTCCCAGTGAAAAAGTTTTTCCTAATATCCAAGCCTTCCACACTGCAACTTGAGATCATTGCTCCTTGTTCTGTCGTCTGCCAGCTCTATGAATGTCATGAGAATCAATCTTTCATTAGGAAAATAATTCAAAAATACAAAGACAAAACACGTGAAGTGAAATCAATCCATCCTGATCTTCAGTGTCTGGGGGGTGTGGGCCTCGGAGGCCAGACTGAGACCCTCATTGGCTAGGGACACCCAGGAAGCCAGTAAAAAAATTCTAGTCCTCTTTGCAACCAAGCCTCCATAATCCAAGGAACACCTGAGGGCTGCGGGAGATAAAGGAGTGCTGAGAATGTCTAACTCATGATTGAAAATACAGAGATGTGTTATTGGCTTTGGATGGGGGACAAGTATCAAATCCGTTGGGGTTCTTGCCCCAAACAACAATCACCCATTGTCCTTTAGAGCACAAGGGCTCTCACACGCCTGACGTGCTCAAATCTCTTGCCTGCTAGGACTTAGAGAATTTTCTCCATCTCCATGATAGAGAGGGAAAGAGAAAAGAAGTGACCTCTCTTTGGTCACAAACCACAGTCATGCTGGAGCTAGAAAAAGAAGCATAAGAAAAACGTTGTATGAAAATGTTTTGCATTTAAAACTGATTTCTTCAACAAAGGAAATTTGAAGTGTGGTTAGTGAACTAAAATGATACGTTCTGGTTTTCACGTGTTTCTAGATTTATGAACTAGTATATCCATCCCCTCACACCTAGTTTTTATCCATAGATTGAGGGAGGAGGAGAAGTTTGCCTGTTTTGTGAACTCTCAATGGCTTTCTTGAATTTCAATGAACGAGTCATTGAACTGAACTCTTTGAATAAACTTAAAAGAAGACAATAGTTTCTGCACCTTCCAAGGAAGCTATTGCTGTCCAAAGCTGGCTTAGCATTTCAGCTAACTTTGCTTCTAGGGCTTTAGCTAGCACGTCAGTGGTGTGACTCTCTCAAAAACTTGGCAGTGAACATGTTCGATTTCATGTTATTTTTTCCTCTTCTATTTAAATTATTGAAGAGATTTTCATAAATTTTGCCCTTAATTTAAAATAGATGATTTTTTTGTCAAGCTGGGCCTTACAAATCTCTAAGGATGAAGATTCCACCACCTCCATAGGTCACACTCAGGGCCAGGGAGGCTGGGAATAGAAGAAAATCACCAGTGAAAGCCAGGAGTCCAGATTCCCACCCCCCTGCCTCAGTCACAACAACAAGTCACACTCAGAGCCAGGGAGACTGGGAATCGAGTCCCGCTGGCACTTCCCCGCTCTGGAAGGGACTGTTCCTCTAGTGTTTAGTGCGGGAGCCTGGACAAAGGCTCCATCCCCGGCTCTATTCCTGACTCCCTCAACGACCCTGAGGCAGTGGCTTCTCCTGCCCAGGCCTCTGTTTCCCTCACTGGGGCTGGGGACACTCCCCTACAGCCCTTGGGTCATCACGCTTCAGGAATGTGCTTGAGATACGAGGAGACCTGGAGATGGGAGGTGTGCTGCTGGCCATAGGTCAGTGTTGTAAACCCCTGGTTGCTAGGCTGAGTTTATCCATCCCCTGACAATAAAACGTCATCTTGTTTTCACAGCCACTTTCAACCTGCAGGCTTCTACTCCCTGCTCTGCTGGCAGGGCATTGGGCAGCACCCTTTCCAGCCCACCTGGGTGCAGGAGATCAAGGAGGAGGGCAAGAGACTAGGCCTCGGTGAGTATCTGCCATCCAGTGCTTTCCCATCTAGAGCAAGTGAGTGGAGTTCTCCAGAGCCATCCCCAGTGTGGTGGGAATGGGCCAGCAAGAGGGCTCCCAGCCCTTCCCTGGCAGGAGATTGTTCCCCACGTCGAGAGTCTTTGGGGAGGGCAGAACCTCCCAGGTGCTGAACACCCACAACCGCAATCAGTGAAATCAGTGGGAACTGAGGGCGACTCCTCCCTCCCAGCATTGGCACCTTGTGAACTTTCGCTGGGGACTGTCCGGGTGCTGCTCTTTCCCTGGCCTGGGAGGGAGCGGGACCTTCTGGGGTGGAGGGAGCTGCTTGTCCAAACTAACAGAGAGCCCCACTGCTCTGAAAGGACGAGACTCCCCTGGTGTCACAGGGCCCCAGGGGTGAGGGGGAACGTTGGGAGCAGCCTGTGCTGTGAGCTGCTGCCAGTGGGTGTGGACGGCAGCCCCCATGCTCTGGGGTGGGGTTTGTGGTGAGGAGAAATTGCCTCAGCGGAGGGGAGGTGGATGGAGGAACAGGCAGGCACATTAATGAGAGGCTGCCTTGAACCCAGACTCATGGCTGCTCCCCACTCATTCCCAGGATGCAGCGGCTGAGGCGGATGCTGAGGAGGAAGGCTGGGCTGGTGGCTCCGGAGCCGGTAGGGAGCAGCGGCCGGCTTTCCCAGGAGGAGAGCGGCCCCTCTGTCCCCGCGGGCGGGGAAGAGGCCAGTGGCCAGGAGAGGAGGAGGAGCTCCCTGGCTTTCTGGAGGAGGAGGAAGACACCAGCTCCCTTAGCATGCCCTGAGGCCCCTTCTGCTCCCAAATGGAGGTGGCCCAGGGTGATGCTATGTAGGAGGGACCCAAGAGAGGGTGGGAGCCTGGGAAGGTGGCTCTGCAGCTTCCTTCACAGGAAGCGGAGGAGCCAGGAGCCGCACCCCAGTGCCCAACCGGAGCCATCCACCAGCCTGGCCACCGAGGAGCCCCCAGCCAGCCCAGAGCAGGAGCTGGGCGACTCTGGCACGGGGACCAGCAGCTCCTCCTTCTCCCGAGGGGCCAACAGCCCCTCCGTGGGGTCTGAGAGCCCTGAGGCTGAAGGCTCCCTCTGTGCAGGTGAGGGGACACCCACGGGATAGGCGGGAGGACAGGGGCAGCGGGGTACTAGTAACACCCTGTCAAGGTTTCTTCCCTACTCTGAACTTTACGGTACAGAGGTAGGGACCTGCATGAAAGACCCCTAAGCTTATTTTTACCAGCTTAGGTTAAAAAAACTTTCCCAAGGTATAAACTTTGCCTTGTCCTTGAACAGTCTGCTGCCACCACGAAGCATTTTAAACAAAGAACAGGGAAAGAGACCACTTGGAGACGTTTTCCCCCAAAATATTTCCCCCAGCCCTACACCCCCTTTCCTGGGGAAGGCTTCATAATAATTTTTACCAATTGGTAAAGGTGAACACAGACCCAAAGTCTTGGATTTTAAGAACAATGAAAAATTAATTAGGTGTTTAAAAGACGAATTTTAATTAAAGAAAAGAGAAAAGAATTACCTATATAAAGTTAGGATGGTAAATACCTTACAGGGTAATTAGATTTAAAACAGAGAATTTCTTGAGGCAAAACCTTAAGTTACAAAAAGACACAAAAACAGGAATATACATTTCCTTCAAAGTTAGTAACAGCCCGTTTGTTGAGCCATTTATGAAACAGATTTGTTATTTGGTTTACATAAGCCACATTAGTTCAGGCCTTTTTTAAGGGTTTGAAATTTTACTTTGTAAGTTTTAGGTGTAACTTGAAATTGGCGATTTGGCTGTATTGCGGTACAAATGGCCTGTAATATCTGGCCAAGCCTAAGAAGGATTGGACCAGTTTTTTTTTTTTTTTTAACTTTGGGACAGGCCACTTTTGGATAGCATTCACTTTGGCCTGTAGGGGGTTGATAGTTTCTTGACCCTCCTGATGTTCAAGGTAAGCTACTCTGTTTAGGCCTATTTGACACTTTTTAGTCTTAACAGTTAGTTTTGCCTCCCTTATGCGCTTGAAGACTTTTTGTAGGTGTTCCAGGTGTTTTGCCCAGGATTCCAAAAATATGGCCACATCATCAAGGTCTGTGACT
Source organism: Lepidochelys kempii (assembly GCF_965140285.1). Lineage (NCBI taxonomy): Eukaryota > Metazoa > Chordata > Testudines > Cheloniidae > Lepidochelys > Lepidochelys kempii. The sequence continues at coordinate 7,834,375 of NC_136385.1, forward strand.
GCACATTTTTCCAATTCCGCTAGGAGACCATCTACAAGTTTTTGGAAGGTGGCGGGTGCATTCTGCAGCCTGAAAGAGAGCACATTAAATTCATACAGCCCGACATGTGTGATGAAGGCTGACCTTTTCTTGGCGGATTTATTTAGCGGTACCTGCCAGTACCCCTGGGTTAAGTCCAAGATAGGGATGAACTGGGCCCGTCCCAGTTTCTTCACTAGTTTATTTGTTCGTGGCATTGGATAGTTGTTTGGGAGCGTTACAGCATTCAGCTTATGGTAGTCCATGCAAAAACGTATTTCCCCATTTGGGTTGGGAACTAGAACCCCTGGAGATGCCCATGCACTGCCAGAGGGGCAGATTACACCCATTTGTAGCATATCCTGGATCTTCCATTCTATAGCAGTTTTAGTTTGAGGAGACACCCGGTAAGGTCGGGCTCTAATTGGGTGAGCATTAGCTGTGTCAATGGAGTGGTATGCCCGTTCAGTCAGTCCTGGGTGGCTGAGAACGTCGGCGTGTAGCTAGTGCTCAGCTGCTTGATTTGCTGTCGCTGCATATGCCCAAGGGTCATGGAGAGGTTTACCTTATCCACACCACCATCACTTTTTCCTTTGTAGTAGACACCTTTAAGCAACTCAGCGTTATCTCCCCCCTGGGCTGTAAACTGACAAATCTTTAATTCTTTGGAATAAAAGGGCTTTAGAGAATTAATATGGTACACCTTAGGCTTTCGGTTGGAGGTGGGGAATGCTATGAGATAATTAACAGCTCCCAGGAGCTCCTGGACCATTAATGGCCCTTCCCACAACGCTTTTATTCTGTGGGCCTAGAGTGCCTTCAAGACCATGACCTGGTCCCCTACATTGAAGGAACGCTTTCTGGCATGTTTATCATACCAGACTTTTTGCTCTTTTTGAGCATCCTGTAGGTTTTCTTTAGCAAGGGCTAAAGAGGTTCCGCAGGTGTTTTGTAGGTTGGTTACAAAGTTCAGAATGTTAGTTCCTGGAGAAGGTGTAAACCCCTCCCATTGCTGCTTTACCAACTGTAATGGCCCCTTAACCTCGTGGCCATATACAAGTTCAAATGGTGAAAACCCTAAACTGGGATGTGGTACAGCTTTGTAGTCAAAAAGCAACTGCTGCAACACTAGGTCCCAATTATTGGAGTGCTTATTTACAAATGTACGTATTATGGCTTCCAAAGTTTCATTAAACTTCTCCACCATGGCATTTGTTTGATGGTGGTAAGGAGTGGCAACCAAGTGGTTCACCCCATGAGCTTCCCAAAGGCATTCCATAGTTCCTGCCAGGAAATTAGTTCCTGCATCTGTAAAGATGTTGGAGGGCCAACTTACACTGGCAAAAATGTCTGCTGGTGCCTGGCACACACTTTTAGCCCTGGTGTTGCTTAGAGCTACTGTTTCTGGCCATCGGGTGGCAAAATCCATGAAAGTCAGTATGTACTGCTTTCCTCTGGCTGTCTTTTTTGGAAAAGGAGCCAGAATATTTACAGCTACTTGCTGAAATGGAACCTCAATGATGGGGAGTGGCTGGAGAGGGGCTTTGCCCTGGTCTTGGGGTTTTCCCACTCTGTGGCACACCTCACAAGACTGGACATAGGTAGAAACATTCTTGCCCATTCCCTCCCAGTGGAACGACTTTCCCAAATGGTTTTTGGTTCTGTTCACCCCAGCATGGCCACTAGGATGATCATGGCCTAAGCTTAATAGCATTACCCGGTACTCAGTTGGAACTACCAACTGTCTCTGAGGATGCCAGTTTTCTTCGTATCCACCAGAAAGAGTTTGCTTGTATAAAAGTCCCTTTTTTACAACAAACCTGGATTGATTCGAAGGCTGAGAGGCGGTGGGTTGTTCCGTGCCGCCGTCCAAGCTCTCTGGAGGCTTTGATCTGCTTTCTGTTCGGTCTGGAACTGTTCCCTTGATGCTGGAGACATCAGTTCATGATTGGATTGTGGACCTGGGCTTGGTCCCTCTGGAAGCGATGCAGGTGATGGGGCTGTTTTAGTTGACTGTGAACCGCTCTTGGCTGGTGCACTATGTTGGGGTTTAGGCTCTGGCTGAGCCTCTTGTGTAGGGTTATCTGCTGCTGCCAGTGCAGGTTGGGTGGGGCCCTCTGGTGCTGGGGTTGCAAGTACTGGATTCAGTGCTGGCAATGGTTCTGATGCTGGTTTTTTTGCCGGTTCCAGTTCTGGGACTGGCTCTGTCTGGGTCTCTGTGACTGGATTCACTACTGCTGTTGCAGACGTTGGTATGGGGTCTGGTTCCAACATCTTTGAGTGCGTCCTGGTAGAAGTCTCCAGAACAGAGCTAGGTGTGATAGCTTGCCTAGCCTGTCTGTGGGTGACCATTCCCACCTTCTTGGCTAGCTTCACATGATTGGCCAAGTCTTCCCTCAACAGCATGGGGATGGGATAATTATCATAGACTGCAAAAGTCCACGTTCCTGACAAGCCCTTGTAGCGAACAGACAACTTGTCTGTAGGCAAGTCAAAAGAGTTGGACTTGAAGGCTTGAATCATTGCTTGGACCTCTGGGTCGATTAAATTGGGGTCCACTAAGGAAGCCTGGATAGCCAACACTCCGGTGTCCCTCCATTTTGTGACCTTCTTCCTGCCCACACTCACAGTTTCCCTCTGCTCTGAGGGTGTCTGGGAGGCATCTGGGCCTGAGGACCTCTGGTGTGATTTCGCTGCAATGAACTGTAATTTCCAGGGGTTCTTGGGGCAGTTGGCCTTTACATGTAACGGCTTGTTACATTTAAAACTTTGCCCAGCTAACTGGTTACCGGGGCGAGGTGGGTTGCTGGAGAACGGTGTAGTGGGACAACAAGGTGTCTGGAGTGTTCCTTGGAGAATAGTTGGGGCCTTGGGCTGCCCCGGGTAGTAGGGTGTGGTCTGAGGGTGTCCCTTCTGGTATCCGCTCCAACTGTGATCAGGGTTGTTCCTCTCTCCTCCCTCCACCCGTTTTGTTCTGGTTTGCCCCGCCTCTCTGGCAGTCTTGGACTGCTTGTATTGATCAGCATAAAAAGCAAGACTTCCTGCTGAGTCCATTTTTTTATCCCATAAACACTGCTTTCTATCATCCTTGGACATATTCAGGAATTGCTCCTGTATTATCAAATCCCGTATTCCTCCAAAGCTAGTTACATCCTGTCCATTGAGCCATTTCTCAAACAGATCTGTTCTCTGGTTTACATAAGCCACATTACTTAGTCCAGGTCCTCTCTTAAGGGCTTTCACTTTTACTCTGTAAGTTGCAGGTGTAACTTGAAATTGTTTTAAATCCAAACCCTTGGATTTATTATAGTTCGAAGCCTCCTCAATCACCATCTTATTGAATATGTCCAGAGCTCTTCCAGGCAATTTTGCGGCCGACCTGGTCATCTTGTGAGCTTCAGGGATTTGATGGAGTGTGCACAGTCTCTCAAAGGTGAGAAAATAATCAGCAATATCACTGGATTCATTATACTGTGGACATAGTGTAATGGATTGTTGGGGAAGGATTGTTAGGGTTATTTGGTATATTCTGCCGAGCCTTTGCCTTCTCCATCTCCAGTGTATGCTTCCTCTCTTTTTCCTTCTCCTCCTCTGCATGCTTCCTTTCTTTTTTCCTTTGCCTCCATTTCTTTTTCCTTTGCCTTCATTTTCTCTGTCTGAGTTCGACCCATCTTTTATGTTCCTTTTGTTTTTCCTCAGCCTCAAATCTGGCTAATTGCAGCTTCTGTTGAACATGGCATTCTGTCCTCCTAACCTCTCTGTTTTTAACTCACTTTACACCCAGGAGTTAGAAATAAAGCAAAAAAACCCAAAAACCCTGACTTGTAAAATTTTGCTGTGCTGTAACCTGATACCTTTCTTCTTTGATAGCTGTTCTCAGCCTACAGAACACTCCTACAGAAAAATTAATTAGGTTTTTAAAAGAATTTTAATTAAAGTAAAGGTAAAAGAATTACCTCTGTAAAATCAGGATGGTAAATACCTTACAGGGTAATCAGATTTAAAACATAGAGAATCCTTCTAGGCAAAACCTTAAGTTACAAAAAGACACAAAAACAGGAATATACATTCCCTCCAACACAGCTTATTTTACCAGCCATTAAACAAAAGAAAATCTAACACATTTGCTAGTTAGATTACTTACTAACTTAGCAGGAGTTGGAAGGCTTGCATTTCTGATTTGTCCCCAGCAAAAGCATTACACAGACAGACAGACCCCTTTATTTATTTAGCCCTCCGCCCCCCTCCAGATTTGAAAGTATTTTGTTCCCTCATTGGTCATTTTGGGTTAGGTGCCAGCGAGGTTATCTTAGCTTCTTAACTCTTTAGAGGTGAAAGGGTTTTGCCTCTGGCCAGGAGGGATTTTATAGCACTGTATACACAAAGGTGGTTACCCTTCCCTTGATCTTTATGTCACACCCTGTGCCCATTGGCTCACCAAGGCGCCAGGACTGAGCCACGGGAGCCCCACTGACACCAGTGGGAGTGGCCCAGCCACACTCCATGGCAGGAGATGCTGGGCAGAGTTGGGGGAGCTCCAGCCTCCCCTGATAATATTGGGCGGGGGCTGATGGCCACGGGGCCCTGAGGCTGATGGGGCTGAGGTCATCTCTGGGAAGGGCAGGGTGGGGACCTCGATGCCATGGGGTTCCTTGTTGAGGATGGGGGACATTGAGCCATTTCTCTACCCTGCATTCTCACAGCAGTAGCATAAATGATGCTTTTCTCCTTCTCTCCCTGGTGCAGAGACCCTCAGTGCCCAGCTGGAGGAGGAGGAGGAGGAGGAGGATGTGTCCCCTGAACAAGACACCATCAGGGTCATCCAGCAGCACCTCCAGGGCAGAGTTGAGGTACAAAAATCTTCCAGCTGCACTGCCCCCAAGTCTGTCCTGCCCCTTGTTCCACCCCCACCCACATTCGGGGTCTTGTCCCAGAGAATCCATCACCCGCAATGGGGGGCACTTCTCCCCTGTTACCTGGCACCCCAAAGTGGGGGTGTTCATCTCATGCAGGCCAAGGTGTCCGCTCCCCGCCGACACTGCCAAGTTACAATCCCAGTCTGTGCAGGGTGACACTGGTTTTGGGAAGAGGGGCGGCTTTCCCTGTCCAACTCCAGGGAGGTCCTGAGACCTGGAGCTTTTGTAGGTGGGGTGGGGAGGTCCCTACCTGACCATCTCTCTCTCTCTCTCTCCCACAACCCCACTCTTAGTGGGTGGAGGACAGGGCCAAACAGCTCCGCTTCCTCCACGCTGTCCCACGTCTGTGCTTCTCGGCACAGCAGCAGGGGTGGGACACTCTGGAGCCGCACTTCTCCAAAGCGGCCCTTGTGGAGAGCATTGCGGTGAGTGGGACCCCGTGCCCGGCTCCTGGGGTGAGGGAGCCCAACATGGGAGGAAGAGTTAGTGGGGCTGGAGGGGGAAGCAGAGGACAGGGGTTCCTGGGGATGAGGACTAGGGAGCAGGGAAAGAGGAAATTCTGATACTGATGGGGAACTGGCAGTGGGGAAACTGTAAGGCCGGAGGGGCAGCTGAGGCTGAGGGGAGGGAAGAATTGGGTGGGAGAGGAGGAAAGAAAGAGTAAGTTTGATGGATGGGAGGAATGGGGAGGCCAGCTGGTTGCGGGTGGGGGTGACACTGACTGTTTCTGCAGAGCACTTTGGCCTCCTCCCTGGGAAGCGCCTGTGGGTCGACAGGGCCTGAATCTCACATGCAATTTTATCTCCTTGGGGTCTCTCAGGAGCTGATTGAAGATCTGCCCATGGTGTCTGAGCCGAGCTCCATCATCTCCAGCTCCATGGCCGCGGTTTGCAGCCTCAGGTACCAGGACCCTCCCATCCAGCTGCTCTAACCCTGGTGCAGATCCTCTCAGGCCTAGATTAACCCCAGCCGTGTCTGTTTGCATCCCCCAGCAGAGGAGGTGGGAACATCCCCTCTTTCCTGGCTGGGGGTGATTTCACTCCTGTAACGTTACAGTGGCCATAGGGAGGGATCATTGCAGGGGAGGAGGGTCATGTGCATGACACTGCCAGCGCCACTCCGGTGCTGCCAAGCATAACACGGGCTCCTCTTTCCCTCCAGCAAACTGAAGCCACCACTTGCCCTGGAGCTGGAGTCACGCCTCCTGCGGGCTCTACAATACACCATTTTCACCATGGGCACGGGGCAGGACACCACCCACTTCCGGGTAGGTCATGATCCTACTTCTCTGTCCCAGGAGCAGGAGCGGCCTCTGGTCCCTGCTCCCTCCGTTTGATGGAGCTGCTGAGAATAGGGGAGGGGTGAGCAGAGCGGGGGGCAAGCCCGGGCAGGGTGTGTGGGGTGGGGGGGGATGACACAAACTGCAAGGGAGGGCCCCTTCCCTCCAGTGAGGATTGCGTTACCCCTCTGTGGCTGATCCCAGCCTTCCCTCTTCTCCTCATTCTGTGCTCTGCTGCCTGGACTTTCCCAGGGATCCTACCTCCCACCCATTGCTGCTTGGTTTTTCCATATTCTGCTGGGTACCAGGCCCTGCGCAGAGAACTGCTAAGGGCAAGGATTGAAGAGCCAGCAGGCATCCAGCCATGAACTCCTGCTAAGTGTCCCTGCAGTGATGTGAATGGCAGAGGCCAGGATGTACCTTTTGGGTCTGTCCAGGGCTCCCCAGAGAACCCTCCTGGTCCCCTGAGAGGGGTAGCCCCATGTCCCATGACTGACGGGTGCTCCCTCTTCTTGCAGGCTGTCAAGGTTCCTTCCCCACTCTGAACTCTAGGGTACAGTTGTGGGGACCTGCATGAAAACCTCCTAAGCTTACTTTTACCAGCTTAGGTTAAAACTTCCCCAAGGTACAAAGTATTTTACCCTTTGCCCTTGGATTTCCACTACCACCACCAAACTTTATCTGGGTTTACTGGGAAAACGTAGTTTGGACACACCTTTCCCCCCAAAATCCTCCCAACCCTTGCACCCCACTTCCTGGGGAAGGTTTGGTAAAAATCCTCACCAATGTGCATAGGTGACCACAGACCCAAGCCCTTGGATCTTAGAAGAATGAAAAAGCATTCAGTTTCCTTACAAGAAGACTTTTAATAGAAGTAAAAAGAAAAGAATTACCTCTGTAAAATCAGGATGGTAAATACCTTTCAGGGTAATTAGATTCAAAACATAGAGAATCCCTCCAGGTAAAACCTTAAGTTACAAAAAAGACACACAGAGAGGAATATTCATTCTATTCAGCACAGCTCTTTTCTCAGCCATTTCAAGAAATCATAATCGAACACATACCTAGCTAGATTACTTACTAAGTTCTAAGACTCCATTCCTGTTCTGTCTCCGGCAAAAGCATCACACAGACAGACACAGACCCTTTGTTTTTCTCCCTCCTCCCAGCTTTTGAAAGTATCTTGTCTCCTCATTGGTCATTTTGGTCAGGTGCCAGCGAGGTTACCTTTAGCTTCTTAACCCTTTACAGGTGAAAGGATTTTTCCTCTGGCCAGGAGGGATTTTAAAGGGGTTTACCCTTGCCTTTATGTTTATGACACAGGCTCTGCACAACACCTACTTAGAGAGCCTGGACACCATGCTCGGGGGCCTGCTGGCAGAGACCCCCACCACGGACAAGCTGCAGCACCTCTTGGAGGTGAGCAGAATGGGAGGGTCTGGGGGGGAATTTCCCATGAACCCCGTGGGAGGGCTGCAAAGGAGAGACTAGAAGAACCATGTTTCCATTGTGTCCTCCCAGCTTGGACCCAGATGGCCACGCTTTCCCAGAGCCATCAGTGCAGTTGAATGCTGGGACCCTTCCGCCATCTGGGGTAGCGGTGGCGGGGAAGGGGCGGGGGCAGAGGGAAGGAGCTGGGACTGTCAGCCAGAGCTCTGCATGGTTCCATTGAGCATTAACAGTGAGCACCAGGCCTGGCTGGGGACTGACAGACTGAAACCCCTGTGCGATCTGGGACACAGGCCTCTGAGAAAAGTTACTGGCTCCTTTCTAGGGAGACCCTGAGATACAGGAGAAGACTGAGGGAATCAGCTCTTCTGTCCTAGGGACACGGCAGTTCCTGGAGTGATTGTCCCCACGGCCCGTCCATCCATCCTACCAAGGCCTGTGGAGCTGGGGTCTGGGGGCCTAGGGCATGTGCCTCGATCCTGATGGGCTGTTGATGGATCAGGGGTTCAGAGCAAATAGACCAGCCCCAAGGCTGAGCTTTGTCCCAGGCTGGAGAGACAGTGACAACTTGTGCCCAGCAAGATGTGGGCAGTGTCATGAACCCCCACATGAGGAGTCAGATATTCCACCCTGAGCACAAGTTCTCTGCCCCATGTGGAGTGGGAGAGGCTCGTTTGTAGAGCATGTAAGCCTGCCGGCTGACTGTCCCCTGCCTTCTTCTCCCGCAGCACCTCCATTTCTGGCTCGACTCCAGAAACACCCAGGAGAGAGCTAGGGCCATACGGAGCAGCGCTGCCCTGCTCCGATTTGCCACCTCCCTCTCCGGATTTGACGTAAGTGACCTTTGACCCCAGCATCCTGCAGCGCCAGGACTTGAGTCAAATTCCTCATCCCCTGGTTAAGTGGTCCCCCCTGGCTCCGTAAGGGACTGCGACATTCCATAGGCCACTGGCTGGCAGGGTCGTGCCTGGCCTCAGTGCCCTTGTTACTCTGGAGAAGCCTGTCAGCTAGTGCTCATAGAGGACCCAGGCCATGGGTCCCTTTGCTCCAAGCTCCCTTGGGGGCAGAGAGAAAGAGGGCTCTAGTTCCTCTCCCCCAGTGCCTCCTACAGATGGATGGGAGCAGAGCTCAAGCCCAGGGGAGCTGGGGAGCTGAAGGCAGAATGTTGATGGATTCCCCCCTTCTCCTCCTCCACCAGACCTCCTCCGATTTCCCCAAGGCGGGCAACTTTGTGCTGCGGCTGGGTCTCTACATCTCTGACCCAGCCGATGACATCAGCCGGCAAGCCAGGGCTGGGATCTATTGGCTGCAGAGGCTCCTGCTGCAGAGGAGGGGTAAGAAACCCAGCCGGGCAATGGGTCCCCATAGAAATGAGTCCCTTGGAGACTAGCTCCAGCTGGCCATTGGGACACCAATAGAACTAAGGCCTCTGCTCTTAGACCAACTGCAGCAGGGCAGAGGGACCCCAATGGAAAGAAGGCCCCTGTTTTGGGCCCCCCACTTACTGGCCAAGAGACCCTACAGAAAGAAGCTCCCTCCTCTGAGACTGACCCCAGCTTAGATGATGACTCACACTCATTTCCCTAATTCAGGGAGAGAGGAAGGGGACGAAGATGCCAGGGAAATTGGCTGCTTTACCTCATAGCCTGGCTCTGTCCCCCAGTCCAGAGAAATCAGCCCCCCCAGGGGGCTGCCAGCTGGTGAGGGGACAGGAACGGACCTATTGAGACACATGGAGGGAAAGAGCCCATCATGAAGGCAGGGGCAGGGACCACAGGGGATGGACACAAAGCTTGTAGGATGTCACCAGTTTGGTAGCTAGGGCCAGATCCTGAAGTCAGTGGCTGTGGGGCGTTTTCAGCATTAGCAGCCACCATTAACAGGCACCCATGCCCAGAGGACAAGGACCGTAAGGGTCACCTGATTACTGTGACAAATGAGACAAATCCCCCTTCAGGTACTAAAGCACCTGGTGGGGACCCTGCGAGTCCATTGGGCCGTGGATGCCATGAGAACCCCAGCCAGTGTTCACCCAGCAAAGGGAAGAGAAGGAAACAGGCACGAAAGCCAGATGCCAAACCTCCCCAATGGGTGTGTCTTTCTCCCCCAGGGCTGAACATCAGAGAGGAGAGCGATCTGTGGTGTCGGGACGGGCTCCAAGACACCGAGCGCCTGGCATACAGGAACATGGCCAGGGTGGGGGAGGTAAGGACTCTCCGCCAGGGCATTGCAGTAGCTCAGGTGTGGAGCTGTCTCCCCCTGCAGTGAGTGTGTTCTGTAAAGGGAGGGATAGCTCAGTGGTTTGAGCATTGGCCTGCTAAACCTAGGGTTATGAGTTCAATCCTTGAGGGGGCCATTTAAGGACCTGGGACAAAAATCTGTTGGATGATTTAGTTGTGGATTGGTCCTCCTTTGAGCAGGGGGTTGGACTAGATGAACTCCTGAGGTCCCATCCAAACCTGATATTCTATGATACTTATTTCCAGCAGACAGTGTTCGGCTGCAAGAGGCCGAGGAGCCTGGGCTGCAGCCTTGCTAGCGGTCCAGGCTTGTGTGTGTTGCATGGATCCATGGTTATGTGGCATAAAAGGGATTCTCTGGGGGGTTGAGTTAATGAAGGATTGTATCTCCAGGCATCTGGCCCTGCTCACTGTCTCCTTGGCTGACACCCTGGTGTCTGAGAGATGAGCCCCTGGGTCAGTGAGTTGGGAAGCTCACACCAGCAATTGCTGGACCAGATCCTTGTTGGATTCCCTGCACCTCTGGAAGCACAGGCAGGGTGTGGGGTTTGCCGAGCACCAGGGCGAGTCAGGAAGCAGAACCTGCCCCTGCCCTGGGTGTTGTGTGAGGGACACTGAGCTCCTTTCCTGGGCTGAGTCACTGCAGCATATGTGACGCTCGTGGGATTGTCAGTGGGGTGGGGAGCAGGAACGGAAGCAGATCGAAAGGCCCCTAACCTCTACTGGGTGAGCCATGGGAGATAGAGCTGCTGGGAGCAGTAGCGGGTCCTTTGTTGTCTTTGTGAGCTGCGTTCCAGAGCGCGCAGACACGTTCGCAGCATGTCATGGCACCTGTGGTGAATCCTTCTCCAGAAAGAGCTATTCTTCAGTGCCTGCAACCTCTTACTGAAGGGGGTTCCTTGATCCATGGGACCCCAAAAGTTGGCTGCACAAGGAGGACTCTTGTCCACCTTGTGAGATAGTAGTGGGATTTGGAGCCTGGTTCTGGACAATTGACAAGGGCTCTGGTGCTGTTGGTTCTAGGTCTTTGGAGAGATCTTCACAGAAGGCCAGAAAAGATCTTTCCTCCAGGCAGCGCTTCTGGCCATACATGACCCCCAGCTCCGTGTCAGCCAGGCTGGGCTTCTGCTGACATATTCTATCCTGGGGGAAGCCGGCCAGCTGATCGGGAATGAGGTAACCAAAGAAGGATCAATTGGGGAGGGATACCCAGGGCCTTTCACCTCCAGGCTATTGACAGTCACTCCCATCCCATACCCGTGCACTGACCTGGGAGCAAGGAGAGGATGAACCCGGGCAGGTGCCATTGGTAGGTGTCAGCTTCTCCCCTGAGCAGCTCAAAGCAGAGCAGACCCAGCTCGGCTATTTCCGAACATGTGTCACATCAACATGACACGCTGCTATTGCTCATGCTTGGGGCTGCCAACTCCCCCTGTGAGAGTTTCATACCCCTCCCGGCCTCAGGCTGGTTCCTAGGGCCCTAGTATCATGTTATCCCAGCCACCACCTGCTCTGGGAGAACTGGAGGAGTCAGTCAGCAGAGGCTGCTGAAGTGCCCCATTCCCCAGAGCTACTGTCCATGGCATCATCTTAATAACGGGGGGCGGAGGGGGTCCCTTGGGAAAGGTGTCCACATCCTCTCACCCCACAGCACTACTGTCCAGAGCCTTCCAGCCCCTCAGCTGGAGGGGGAGAGGGTGGATAAGGGGATTCTGGGGAGTGGAGCTTAATCCCTGGCTGGGTTGGGAGGTAGAATAGCTCTCACAGGGGGACTGAGAGGAAGGGGACAGGAGTTCATTCCACAGTGGTGGGAGTGGGGTTGGAGGTCACTCGAGAGGAGACAAGATTTTGTCTCGGAGGGTTGGGTGCGGGAATCTGTCCCTTGGATGTGGGGAGGGTTGGGGTGGAAATTTTGCTGGCTCCCAGTGCCGTTCATGCCCTTCATTGCCATGAGTGTCGGAGGCTCTGACCAATCCTTGTTCCCTTGCAGCAGGAGGACGTGACAGCGGCGATCATGGCGCACCTGTTCTACATCCGGTGCTTACGCCAGGTGCCCAAAGCGCTGCAGGGGCTGTGCTCCGTGGGACAGCCTTGAAGGGCCCCCCCTTCCCATGCCCAGAAGCTCCCACTCCCTGCTGCAGGTACTGCTCTTTCCTGCTGGGCCTGGGGGAGAAGGGCTAGGGGGAGGGTCCATAAACCCCACAGCACTGAGAGAAACCCAGGCCGAGCACCTCGCTCTCACCACCCTGCCCCACCCTGACCCCTGGAGCTGGGGCCAGGCCAGATACGGTCCCTGCCCCCATGCCCAGAGGCCAGTTTCAGAAGCATCAGGCTTTCAGGGCCATGGGACTGGCCCAGAAATGGGAGCATCCGCAGAGCCAGGGTTTATCCTCAGTAACCATTGCATTCTGGGAGGGGTGGCCTGATGTGGAGCCCTCCCCTGTCGTCACTGCTCAGACCTCCCCATTGGCCATGTTGCCCCGTCGTAGTGAATGTCTGACCATCCCCCACCTGGAGCCCAAGCCACACACATGGTATCTGAACCCTTCCCAGACAGGAATGAAACTCCCCCCTAACACCTTGGGGCAAGGAAGGATCCTCCCCATCAGGCAGGTGGGGACTGAGACACAGAAGAAGGGCTGCAATCCTGGTCACACACTCCTTGGGGTAGATCTGGGAACTGGAGTGGATCCCAGGGTAGTCCCTTTCCCCGAGAGGCAACTTCACTTTCTGCCCTTTATTCTCCCCTCCTGCTGCGGGTGGGTCTCTGAGTGTGAAATGAACCAGGAGGGGGATGGGGTCCTGGCACAATGCTTGGGTGGGAGCTCCCCTTGGCTTGGACCCCAGGGTCAGAGACATCTTTGTCATCTTGATCTCCTTCTTTTATTCCTAGGAAGGGAGTCCCCCGATTAGGGGTCTCTAGGGATCCAGCTGGGCAGTGCCTAGGAGAACCTGTAAGTCATCCTGGTTCCCGCCTGCATGCACCACCCTGTCCTGCCCTGCCCTCCGGTTCTTCATTGTTGACTCTGGTTTGACCCTTGGCTCCGGTCTCTGATTATGATTTTGGCGTGACCCTTCTTGACTCCAGATGTTGCCTGCCCACCTTGATTCCATATCTCCTTGCCCTTCTTTAGCCCCGCTCCAGGCCCTCCACTGACCCGCTCCAGCATTGCCTTCTCCTCCTGATCTTCCCCAACCACTCGGATATTGACTACCCGGCTTTGACCCTCGGCCTGTATCTGGACTCTGGCTTGACACTGACTTGGCTGATCTTTGCTCTCTGACTACCGGGCTGTGACCTTTGGCATGGATTTAGACTCTGGCCCTGGTTCTGCTTCTGCTTTGTCGATGGACTCTGATCTCGATTTTGACCCTGCTGTGTCCCTGGACCTTGATTCTAGGACCACTCTTAGCCTCGGCACAATCCTGGACCTTGCTGCGACCTGTGCTCCCACCCCTGGGCATCATTATCAGATGCAATACATGACATTAGGTGGTGCAACTTTTTGGAGAAAAGCAGGATCTCTGCAAGTCAGTGGCCTGTATGCAACAGGGACACACCACACCAGGTGTGAACCAGGGCCTCACTACATGAGCCTGGCCCGATGATGTCCCTGCTGGAGCTGCACAATGGAAATGACTGAATATGTCGGGGTTCCTTGAACCAGCCTCTGCCTCTGGACCTACTCCACCTTCTTGACTCGGACACCCGGCATTCCTGATCAATACCCGGATTACATGGATACCTTTGAAAGAAATGGGGACTTGTTGCCTCTGCACCAGGACTATGACTGCCCCCTTGACCTGCAACCTTGGTTGAAAGTTGCCTTCATCAGTATTTACACATTGGTGGAACCAGAATTAGTGGCTCTCCCTGCGTACAGACTTGAAAACCGGTCCTAAGAGTTTATGAGCAAATTAGCGTTTCCCACGGGTGCCCAGGCCCTTTTGGGGAAGAAGAAATGTGGGACTCTACTATGTCTCTCTTTAGACAATCAGCCCCTGAAAAAAAGGATCATTTGGAACTATAACCCCCAGTTAGGAATCCCACAATTGTTTGCTCGCAGGAAATCTGCAAAGTTGTTCATCAAACTTCATCTGTAAGGATTTCCAATCTAACACTCATTTGGGCAGGGAACAAATAGAAGGCAGATTTCAATGCACACTATGGACATTTTAACTGTCAGACATGCCATTTGAGCTAACTAACGGTCCCCTGCCCTTGCAACACTTCATCAGTGATGTATTTGGGGCCATTGTGGATCTGCACAGTGTCATCTATTCAGGTGACAGACTTCTTTTTTTTGGAGAACCAAGAGCAGCATGCGCACCACACCTGAACCTGGAGAGGTTTCGGCAGCATGGTCTCAGCACAGAATTGGAAAAGCGTACCTCCGGCCAACTCTCCACAGAGTTTTTGGGCTATATCCTCTCCCCGGAAAATGTTACGATTGATCCAAATAAGGTGGAAGCCATTCATAGATGGGACAAAGTTTGAAGTCCTCAAGAAGACCAGTGCTTCCTAGACTTCATCCGCTTTACTGCTACTTCGGCCCAGGGTTTTCAGAGCCAATAACCCCCACGAGTGCTCTCCTCCACATAATGGCCACGTTTGTTTGGTCACCCAAGTTCCAAAAAGCCCACAAACAGCTCACAACTGCCTTCACTACTGCACCTATTTGGAGGCTCAGTGCTCATCCTGGAAGTAGATGCATCTACTATGACCACCAGGGCCTGATTCATTAGCTGGTGCCAGATGTGGGCTGAAATTCAGACTTAGCTTGACTGATGTGACTTCTGCGCTTTCAGCAAGGCACCACGCACCAAACTCCTTGGCATTTCAGGCCTCTGGAGACCCTGCCCTGGCCATAGGCAGTCATTGCCAGGAATTTTACCGAATCAAATGGCCACATGATGGAACTGACTCTCATAGATCACCTGACCACGATGGCATGCTTCATCCTCTTCTGAACATGTACCGTCGATTGATAGGACAGATCAGTTCCAAATTTGCAAAGGCCAATGAAACCTTTATTTTGCTAAATGTAGATTTCCCACTGATTTCATGTCATGCTACAAATGACCTCTCCGAAATTCCCAGCTATCGACCTGGGTCAACGAATCCATCACCTGCAAGAAGAATGAAGGGAGCCCCTTCAGGACACTTGGAAGGAGTTCAGATACTGTATGGACTGCTGATGACAAGAGGGAAGCCATTTGCTGAAGGGAGGTACAAAGTCCCTGGCACTGACCAAATCCCTAAGCTCTGTCCATGGCAGCAGTTCCTGGCCCATCCCCTTTGCTGACCTTCTGATAACATCTTCCTCCCCTGGGTCTAGGGAGCAAACTCTGGGTCCCTTCCCTCACTCTGGCACAATCTGTGCCCAGAGTGTCTGAGTCCCTCACCGAAAATGGGTCTCTCCTCCCTTCTCCTCCCTGTGGGGCGGGGGAGACTTGTACCCCCATTTTAAGGACAGGGAATGAAGGTGAGGAAGTGACCTCTCCAAGGTCACACCGAGCAATGTGGGGGAGAGCTGGGAACTGACTGGGTTCTACAGGAGTGCCCTCCCCAGAGGGGCAGCTTCACTTTCTGCCCTTCCTCCTCTCCTTCCCTCTTGACCCGTCTTTGAAGGGGGCTCTGAAAGGGAAATGAGCAAGGGTTTCCTCCCTGCTCTGTCTTCCAGGTTCTGGGATCTGTCCATGTCGCCAACAGCAATGCAGCCTGCAGCTGGCCCGGCTTGGGGAGCCATGGCCTCATCCTGTGAAATCGAGAAGTACTGGCTCTCAGGGATGCTTAGATGGAAAGCCACACACCCCACCTGGAGGTAGGAGACACCCATTCCCAGGTTGTCCTGAGGAGCCGCAATTCCTCCAGGAGCTGGGGAAGGGCACAGTGATCAGTTTATCAAAAGGTAGGGAAGGATCGTGTAAGAAGAAGGTCTAAGAGAGAAGGAGCATGAGCTACTCTCTGTATTTGGGCATGGCAGGGATCAAGAGAAGGGACAGGGGCTGTTAGAAGGCAATGGTGAGGTACAAGGGGTGTCAGAGGTGGGGGCAAGGCCTGAAAAGTTCAGATACATTAGAACAATTGTGCCAGAGACTCACCGGTTGAGGTGCTGAAAGCTCTGAA
The DNA here is from genome assembly GCF_965140285.1 of Lepidochelys kempii. NCBI lineage: Eukaryota > Metazoa > Chordata > Testudines > Cheloniidae > Lepidochelys > Lepidochelys kempii. The sequence continues at coordinate 7,850,407 of NC_136385.1, forward strand.
CTAGGGTTGGCCAAAATCATCCTCCTCAGATGGGAACATCCCAAAAGTCTGTAGAAGCTTAGCCTCTGAGGTGAACGTTGTGGCCCCAACCTCTCTGCTCTGTACCTCACAGGATTCCCACTGGCTGTTCCAATCCAGGATGAAAACTATGCCACCGAAGTCTCACAGCACCTGGGCAGTGAAGTGCCACTTAAACCCGCTGTGATGCACTGACTGTCTGCACAGGGCTGAATTTCACCCATTCAGGGTGTAAGGAAATAATTGGCTGAAGGCCTTTTTCTGCTCGGATGTGGTTCTAGGGGGAAAGAACCATGGAGATTTTTAACCTGTATTGCTCCCGGGACTGGTGCTGCAGTGATGCAGAGAAGTGCTGATGCACTGGATTTTTTTGGATTCCCCCCCCCCCCCCGCTATTAATCCACTCTCTTGCTCTCTTTTAACTGGTATTCTAAGGGCACCCCATGCTTCATGTGGGTATTCTTGGGTGGGCAGATTGCATCAGACCTGCACCACAATAAATACTTGTGAATGACATATGCAGACACTAAAGTTCTGCAGCCTAATTCTCAGAAACTTTTCTCTTCAATGTAGAATCAGGATTTTGTTTTTAATTTATTTTTTGAAGGTGCTAAGCAGATGCTATCCTGTAATAAGAGGAAACAGAAGCAAAAACTGAAAGAATGTTACTTAAACCAATGAACAGATGCAGAGAGTGGAAACACAGCAAAGCAAACGAATGAATCCTGTGAGTAAATAACCTGGAAGCAAATGGGGGAGAAAACCTCATCTGGGTAATTGTGGTTCTTGGGATAAAGATCAGGTTCCTGGTGCGTAGCCTGGCTGAGATTCTGCCTTTTCCCTGGATCCCAGACCTGGGCTTCACATGTCATTCTCCTTATTTTATTCTTAGGGAAAAAGGATCCCCAAAGCAGGTGTGAGGATCTTCGACTAATGTCTGCAAGAAGCTTCAGCCACCTTCACAGGTAGAAGTCACTGTCTTTCCTACAACGCCACTAGTGCCCTTTCTGCTCTCCAGACCTGCTCCCTGCAGCAGGACAGAGACACCCCTTAACTCCCCGAGTCCTGATTTCCTGCCATTCAAGGGGCTGGGGGCTTGCATTGCCCCCACCCCCACCATCAGATACTTTTCCAATGGGAATCTCCCGAGAGCAGGGGAGAAATCTGTTCTTCCCTTAGAACCAGTCTGCTCAGTAAATCAACCCACACTGACCTCATCTTGGCTGCTTTGTCTATCCATGATTAGTGGTGTTGCCGGCACCCAGCGCCGAGAGGCTGAACAACAGCTTGAGTTGGTTCGTTACCCGGTGTGCTGCACCCAATAATCACAACGGGGTGGAGAAACAGAAAAGTTTATTTGCAGCTGCAAAAAGGTACAGGGAGAATAAAATCTCAAATCCTGCACACAGAGCAGGAAGTTACACAGGCTTTTATACATTCTTTTTTCCAGCATACTTATCCAATAGCAAGCTGCCCCAAGTATCCATATAGCCAGCCAATCCAGTTCCCAGCTAGTTCCCTGATTTTCTGTATCATTTGTTAAACTATACATAAAGCTGCTTTATTTAGCATTGTTCTTCCATCTTTCCCCTGTTTGGCCTTGCTTAGCTGCAGGCAGTCTGACTCTGCAACATATTGTTGCAGATTCTTAGCATAACTGCTGTGTGTGCCTCCAGGCTGGGGCGGGGGGGGGAGCAAGGACACGCAGGCCTAGTATGCAGAGCTGCTGCAAGTGCCTCCAGGCAGGAGGGGGGGCCAAGGACACCTGGGCCTAGTGCGAGGGGGCTTTATCGACACTCGTGGTCTTCCATCCCCTCGAGTTACCTAGTGGCCATGCCCCAGTGTCCCCAACAGTGGTATCTTCGGAAATTCCTTCGCGTGTGGGGGAGTGAGGTGGAGCGGGGGATACGGGAGCTCCAGCAGATTCCCCTGAAGACCACCACCCTGTCTTTCTCTGGTCAGGGTCGGACTAGCCGTCCATTGCAGAGGTGAAGACCAGATGGGAGCTGCTGGATTGACCTTGATGCCATGTCCTTGTGTGGATGAAGGACCTACATCTCAGGGATGGCCAGCAGCAGATGTACCATGTGTCCAGGAATGGTCTGAACAACCTACACTGACAGGTAAGTAAAGTCATGGCCACATGCAGTGGTGAGCTGGAGCCGGTTCGCACGAACCGGTTGTTACATTTTGAAGCCATTTTAGAACCAGTTGTTAACCCGCTTCCCTGCAGGGGGCGCTGAGGCTTTGATGGGCTCCGGCCGGGAAGTGATGTAATTCCTCCTCCGGCCACCGGGGGCGCTGCGCTGTGGGAGCCACGTGGGCTGCTGCCTGGCCCTGGGCACGAGCCCTGGGGCTGCTGCTGCTCCCCTGGCCCTGGGGCTCCCACTACTGCCTGCTGGGTCCCTGGCTGCTCTGCTGGGCCTGGGCTGCGTCCTGCTGCTCTCCCCGTGAGCACCCACCACCCTGCCCGCAGCCAGGCCCTGCCGCACCCCCTGCCTGCAGCCACCCCCTGCCACATCACCTGCCTGCAGCCACCCCCTGCCGCACCCCCTGCCCGCAGCCAGCCCCTGTCTCCAGCCACCCCCCACCCCCTGCCCGCAGCCAGCCCCCGTCTCCAGCCACCCCCCACCCCCTGCCCGCAGCCAGCCCCTGCCGCACCCCCTGCTCGCAGCCAGCCCCTGCCCACAGCCAGCCCCTGTCTCCAGCCACTGCCGCTCCCCCTGCCTGCAGCCAGCCCCTGGTGCTGCTGCTGCTCCCCTGGCCCTGGGGCTCCCACTACTGCCTGCTGGGTCCCTGGCTGCTCTGCTGGGCCTGGGCTACGTCCTGCTGCTCTTCCCGTGAGCACCCACCACCCTGCCCACAGCCAGCCCCTGTCTCCAGCCACCCCCTTCCGCTCCCCCTGCCTGCAGCCACCCCCTACCGCACCCCCTGCCCGCAGCCAGCCCCTGTCTCCAGCCACCCCCTGCTGCTCCCACCCCCACATCCACTGGTGCCCTGCTGTTCCCAGGGCAGTAACCCTGCACACCTGCTTCAATGATGGGGAGAGGGAGCAGCTGGGACCTACACATGTGCACACCCTAGGGTGACCAGACAGCAAGTGTGAAAAATCAGGACACGGGGTGGGGGGTAATAGGAGCCGGGGGGTAATAGGAGCCTATATAAGAAAAAGACCCCAAAATCAGGACTGTCCCTTTAAAATCAGGACATCTGGTCACCCTAGCACACCCCCAGGGAGTGGCGGGGACCCACACATGTGAAACGGAGCTCATTTCTAGTATAGACCCATCTTTTTAAAAAAGAACTTTAGGCAGGATTAATATACATCCATATTTTCCCAGGCAGGTCAGGCTTTTTGGTTCTTAAATCGCCGTCCAGGAGGAATTTTTAAATTTTAAAAATTCCTCCCGGGAAAATACAGACTTATGCTAACTCTGTTTGTACAAAAAATACATACTGGGGCACATCCCTTAAATCAGAACTTTTTATAGGGAACCGGTTGTTAAGATTTTGGCAGCTCATCACTGACCACATGTAGACACCACAGGAATTGGGGGGATTGAACCAGGGTCCTTCAGCACAAGCTCTGCTCACTCATTGTCAACCAATCCAGCTCCACCCACTAGACCTCACCCCCTTTCACAGTCACAGAATCCAGGAGCCCTAAGTCTCAGATCCATGCCTCACATCACAAGGCCAAACCTCCTCCCAAAATGGGTGCTGTAGAAGGGACCTTCTGCAGAGACCCCTCTACATTCCCCCCGTCAGAGACTGCAGCCACTGGTGACCAGTGAATGAGCAGAGATCTCCCCTGTGGGCATCAGAGGGGCTGCACATTTGGGGTTTCACAGGGAAGGTGTCTGGCAGCCATTAACAGAGTGACCCTGTGAAGAGATTTTCCGTCTCTAACGAAGGGTTTCTGTTCCCCCAGATCTCAGCCGCTCAGCAGAATGCAGGAGAGCCGAGTGCTGATGGGCTAGAGGGGTCACAGGAGTCACCATGCAGCAGCTGTGGTGTCTGCAGTCAGCATGGGCCAAACCCTGTGCTCCAGGCTGTTTCTCTGGATTGCGAAGGGAAGTTGGCTTGGGGAATCGGTTGCTGGTGCCTGTGTCCACAACTGGGATGTTTTCAGGTGGCTACTCAATGGTCCATGAAGCGCCATCCAAGCAAGTGGAGAGTGGACATAAAAGAGCGAGGGTGGAACCTCCGCAGAGCTGCTGCAGTCCAGCATCCACAGCCAGAAGAGAGACAATGGGAAAGGTACGGAGATGGCTGGCCACAGCAGCAGCCACCATCTCATAAACCTCTGCTCTTGCTCTACACAACAGAGGCAGGACAAAGAGCCACACAGTGAGAGCTTGGGTTGCTATGAGCAATACACGTTTTTTCAGTAGATTATGCTGCCCTGACAGTCTACTGCCTGTAATGTGCACATCCAGCCTCCCAGGCTGACCGCAGTGAGAGTTAGGTGCTCTGTGCCCACAGGACACGGCTGGCCTTACTAGGAGGTGAACTGAGGTGGCCGCCTCAGGTACCAGACTGTGGGGGGCGCCACTAGGACCCAGAGTGTAGAAAACTGTGTCTGCTGCTGGTGCATGTGGATTCTCTCTGCTTGAGATGCACAGAGAGGGTAGAGTGCTGTGCTGGAGGAAGGAGGGCACAAGAGACATAACAGGCAGGCAGGAGAAAAGGTGAGAGAGAATCACAGAAAGCAGCAGGAGCTGCAGGGAGAGAGAGGAGGAGGAGCCTCTTATGTACCTCTCTAGCATCCCCAGGAGCCTGGACTGATTAACCCCAGCTTCTCAGGGAGCTTCCTGTTTCCTGCTGCTTCCCTGAACCCACCTGAGGAGAACAGGAAGTCAGCTGAGGTAGTAGGAGCCAGTTAGGCCCTTAAGACGCTGATTTCTTCCCTCACTCAGGCCCTGCTACCAGCATTCTTATTTGTCCCCTTCAATTGAGTGTTGAGAGCCACTATGGCTGGCACAGAACAGCAGTCATGAGTGAAAGAAGAAAACGTCCCTCTGAGGCAGCATTCAGAAAAAGAGAAATGCTTCTTTTACTTTCTTTATCTAAGCAGGAAGGAGCTCTCCTGAGATACGTAGACACAAATGTTCACAGTGAGCCTTCCAGTCCCAGTGAGGATGTGAGTGGTGAGGAGATGCCTGATCTTCTAGTTAGTCAGAGTGCAGGTGACCTGGCAGCTACTGCAGCATCCATATCTGCATCTCCAATGGATGTAACCATGCATGTTCCTGAAGAAAAGTGTAGCTCAGAGAAGAGTGTGGTGGAGGCGCAAGAAACTGCTGCTGCTGAGTTGAATTCCTTGAGTCTAGATGATCCAGGACTGTGGACCCACTTGAGCAGTAGTCTGAGGGACTTCCTTGTACTGCATGGGCCACAGCAAGTGAAAAACTTCATGTTCCCCAAAGACAATGAAAATAGTAGTTCCCATCCAACACATTACTGGCATGAAATCCCCAATGGTGAGAAAGTGGAAAGGCCACGGCTTATGTATTCAAAAATCGAGAATACTGCATTCAAATGTTCCAGCCTCTTGGGGCTCTACAGAAACAAAGGACTGGAAAAATCTGGCTAGAAATCTGGCATGCCATGAGAAGGCAGCAAATCACCAGAGAGCATTCCATAGGTGGAAAGAGCTTGAGATGAGACTAAGGTTAAAGGCCACCATAGATGATCAGTATCAAGAGAAGATTGCATCAGAGTCTCTTTCCTGGCAAAATGTTCAGAAAAGGCTCCTTGCCATTGTGAGAATGCTTGCTACCCAAAACCTAGCACTGCGTGGCATGTCAGATCAGCTGTATGTGCCAAACAATGGAAACTTCCTTAAAATTGTGGAGCTGATGGCTGAGTTTGGTGCTGTACTCCAGGAGCTTCTAAGAAGTGTCATCACCCAAGAAATGTACACACACTACTACCTTGGAAAACCATTCAAAATGAGATCATTCAGTTACTGGCAACAAAAGTCAAATGGATGATTGTGGGAGATCTTAAGTCAGCAAGATATTACCCTGTTATTCTGGACTGCACACCTGACATCAGCCATACGAACACATGCCTTTAATGGTGAGTGTTGTGTGCAGGCCACAGAATCTCACCCACCCACTCCTGCAATAAACCTCTCACCTGCGTCTGAGCTATTGAAGTCCTCAAATCGTGGTTTAAAGACTTCAAGGTGCAGAGAATCCTCCAGCAAGTGACCCGTGCCCTATGCTGCAGAGGAAGGCAAAAGAACCCCAGGGCTTCTGCCAGTCTGCCCTGGGGGAAAATTCCTTCCTGACCCCAAATATGGCAGTCAGCTGAACCCTGAGCATGTGGGCAAGATTCACCAGCCAGATACTACAGAGAATTCTTTTCTGGGTAACTCAGATCCCATCCCATCCAACATCCCATCCCAGGCCACTAGGCCCCATCTACCACAAATAGTCAAAGATTAATTAATTGCCAAAATCATGTTAACCCATCATACCATCCCTCCACAAATTTATCAAGCTTAATCTTGAAACCAGCTAGGTCTTTTGCCCCCACTGCTTCCCTTGGAAGGCTGTTCCAGAACTTCACTCCTCTGATGGTTAGAAACCTTCGTCTAATTTCAAGTCTAAACTTCCTGTGGAAGTAAGAAAAAGGGATTTAAGTGCAGCCATCTTAGTTCTGTTGAAAAGAAAGCAAAAGTCAGGCTAACTCTAATGCAAAACTTGTAAAGGCAAAACTGGTAAGCGTATAAAAATTGCAAAGCAAAGCTGGATTTAACCTTGCCTTACAATAACAATAAAATGTAATTGTTTAACATTTTTTGCTACAAATAAAATATAAAAAGTATAAACAAAACAAAGCTTTATTATTACATAAATAATAAAAAGCTATAAATACTTGCTTTACATTTTTTATACTTTAAAAATTTGCGTAAGGACACTCTGTCCAAACGGACGTCTTCCTTCTTGCAATTGCCTAAAAATAAAACTGTCTCTAACTTGTTGCATCCAAACTAAAAGTAAGCACTTGTTTCTTCTACAATTTGATGCCGTGACTCAGATAACGATGCCCGGCTAAAACAGCAGCAATTACTACAAACCTTTCCCCTTCAAAGCCCAAAGCACCAAACAAAAGGTAAAAAAACCTTTAAAAATCGATACTGAGGTATCAAAAAAAAAACAAAAAAAAACCCTAACCATGGGGCTGTCTGTCCCTTTGGGCTCCTGCCATGCAAACTTATTTATTATGCAACAAGCCAAATGCAAAGTGGTGCTGAAAAACTTTTTTCCGCACCCCCAATATGAGGTTGAGGTCAAACCAAATCAAAGCTAAAAATTTTTGCTGCCTCAATAAGGGTGTATTATGTCCAAACAAAAAACATTCAGGTTATAGTTTAAAAAATGCATTTAAATATAAAAGTAAAAGTAAATAATAAATGTGTAAAAAGTAAATGCCGCTATCGAGGTCTGGGACTTAAGCTAACTTCAGGCACACCAGGGCCCTCACTCTCTAAGTAAAGAAGTTCTAAACATAACGGGGGAGGGGTCAGCCAAGCCTCATGACCCAGCAAACAGTGCAAAAAAGTAAAAGCCTTTCCTAATTATAAGCTGCTACCCCACAAACCCTTTCCCTAAAGTATTTAAAAATCTTTTTAGCTTTTAAGCAGCTAACACAGCAAACAAAATAAACTGGGGAAACTATTTTATAAGCCGCTAAGCGAACAAAATACTCCCTTGTGTAATTAAAATTTTTACATAATAATCCCTCTAAACAATTCCCACTAAAAGATACCTTCAATTTAAATAAAATCATACACCTCAAAAAAAGCTACAAAAACCTCCATAAGTCTCAAGTGCAAAAGCTAAAAAACTCCCCCCCCAATTAAAAACTCAAGTACAAAATGTAAAAACTAAATGTAATGCAACCAAATGCCTCCCTACCCAAACTATATTGTTAACCCTCTCAGCTCTTTCATATCCCCAATTAGTTAAAGCTAAATGCAAAAAAAAAAAAAAAAAAAAAAATGGCGGGGGAGGGGAAAATTTAAAAAGTCAGTTTGGCCTAAAAATAAAAAAAGCTGCCCTGCATTCAAAAATCAATAAACAGAGACCAAGCCAGGCAGAAAAAAAACGGCTTTCAGCCCCAGCGAGCTGTAAAAAAATATAAACACACATAAAACAAAGAGCAAATGAGTTGCAAAACTAAAATTACATTTGCAAAGTTTGGCCGCCCGGTAAAACCCAACAGTCTGCCTTTGCAACCCTACAGCCAGAATGGTTTGAAAATGCTAAAAAGGAAACAAAGAGCCGGCCTAAACTAAAATACCAAGCAAAGATCTCTAAAAGGAACGCCCCAAAAAACCCAGGGCATAAAAATCCCTCCCAAAAGGAAAAGCAAGTTAAAAAATTTTGCAGCGTACCTCTAAACAATCTATACACAAAACAACCTACCATCCACCTCTCTCTCTCTCTCTCTTTCCTACCCCCAGGGCTGGCCAGCCCGGGCAGCGTGTGTACATGTATAAAAGTGGGTCAAGGTTTAAGTATTAAAGTTTTTTCTTCCTTTAAGTAACGTAAAAGCAGTTCCTACACTCACCACTGTGTTAGTTTATTAATAAAGATTTAAAATTCAGTCACATGGTGCATGCTCTTCATCTCCGCCCCTGCTATCCTGTGGTTTTAGCCTAATTAACTAAGGCACAGGCAAATTGGTAACAAAAAATCTGAGAAAAGAAAAGGAGTACTTGTGGCACCTTAGAGACTAACCAATTTATTTGAGCATGAGCTTTCGTGAGCTACAGCTCACTTCATCAGATGTATACCGTGGAAACTGCAGCAGACTTTATATACACACAGAGAATATGAAACAATACCTCCTCCCACCCCACTGTCCTGCTGGTAATAGCTTATCTAAAGTGATCAACAGGTGGGCCATTTCCAGCACAAATCCAGGTTTTCTCACCCTCCACCCCCCCACACAGATTCACTCTCCTGCTGGTGCTAGCCCATCCAAAGAGTTGTCACTTTGGATGGGCTAGCACCAGCAGGAGAGTGAATTTGTGTGGGGGGGTGGAGGGTGAGAAAACCTGGATTTGTGCTGGAAATGGCCCACCTGTTGATCACTTTAGATAAGCTATTACCAGCAGGACAGTGGGGTGGGAGGAGGTATTGTTTCATATTCTCTGTGTGTATATAAAGTCTGCTGCAGTTTCCACGGTATACATCTGATGAAGTGAGCTGTAGCTCACGAAAGCTCATGCTCAAATAAATTGGTTAGTCTCTAAGGTGCTACAAGTACTCCTTTTCTTTTTGGGAAAAAAAATAAATTCTTGGTTTCTTTGCAGCCAGTCGGAAAAAAAAAAAAAAGGGCCCTTTTCCAAAAAAAGGTCTGCAAATAAATCCAGGCAAAAAAATGATTTCATTAAAATCATTTGGCCATAAACATTTTAGTCAAATGAGCTAAAAATACATAAGGGGTTTTATTAAAATCTAACTGCCCCAAGAAAAAAACGGGGGCTTAAAATGGGTCCAAGCAGCCGTAAAATCTGCAGAACACTGCCAGGCATTAATAAAATGTGTTAGGTCTCTGTATTCACAGGTAAGAAAAGTCCTGCTCCAAGAAACCTCAACCAACCTGCCATTGGTTAAAAAACAGGTAACTGGGTCTATGTACAGGTCCGTCAACACAAAACTGCTCTGGCTCCACGCTAAAAAGGCCCTTAGCAAGTCCTGCTAACTACCAACACTGCTGTAAAGTGCCAAGAGCTCACTGCCTGAACCCATGCTTCTTTCTGCAAAAAAGTCCCTCGGCCTCAAAATAACTCCACTTCAACTACTAATCAGCCGCTCCCTCCTTCTGGTATTGCTTTTCCTCCTTCTGGACAGCAAAACTAACAAACAAACAAACAAACTGAAGTGCTAGTTACGGCTCACTTGTCCAGTAATGAAATTACCACACAGCCAGCATTTGCCCAAAAAACCCAGACCACTGCAGGGTAACGTGCTGGTAACTTCTCCCCTACATGGTACTAAACCACAACTGCTTCAAACAAAAAAAACCCGCTCTCTCTGCTAAAACTGCCAACGTCCAAAAATTCCTAACTACAAAAAATATTAAAAACTAACCCTGGTAAAAAAACAAAAAATTATACACTGGCCAAAAAAGCCTTGTAAAACCCATGCTTAACAAAGTGGTATAAATTAAATGTGGGGCTTTATTCAACAGGCTGCGCCCTATGTTTTTAAATAAGTATCTTCAGCATGTATTGTCCTTTCTGATTGGCTGTTAAATAACAAATACCAGAAAGGCCTTGTTGCCACTGCCCCCGCCATTTTCTCCACTATACTATCCCCCCGTAACACATCCAAGTACAGACAATACCATATAGTCTAATAACACCCAATAGCCAAGGCCTTCCCACTTTAGTAATTTATTTAAATATTGTTTAAAAATATTTTTAACGTTCAAAATATCCCATATAAGCAAACAATTAAGTAATACAAACCAGTCAGTAAAAGTAAAGGTATATCACATGACTACAAATAAGCCTAAACAATTTAAAATGTAAATTAGTGGGTTTTATAATGGGGTTAATATAATGGCCATTCCAGGGGTCTGTAGTATATATATATATATATATATATATATATATATATATAAAAATGGGTCCTTATTGATTTTGGTGACCCAATTAGAAAATAATTAAATTCATATTTAAAAAAGGTGTGTTCTGCCACCAAAAAATTACCTGTACTAAAATAGTCCCAGTAATTAATAACCTAATCTGTACCATATTGCAATATACCCCTTCCTATGCTATTCATGTCAATGCTTCTTAAAGGTACATAAAAAAATTTAAACAAATGTGGTACCGTATTTATTGAAAAAAAAGTTTTAAAATACTAATTTACAGTAATTTATGTTACATTAAAAATTGTAAAATTTGTTTGGCCCTATCTCGTTTCAGGTCAATTTTATATATCCAAACTGCTCCAAGGGGGCTGCTGTTCTGTTGGCACAACAAAGGCTGTGGGTCTCCTCTAGAAAAAGGAAATCTGGTAAAACACCTATAAAATGGTGCCAGGAGTGCAGCAGCAATTTAAAACATTTCAAGGCCAACAGCATAATAAAAAATTAAAACAGCTAAAAAAGGCCACTGGTCTTATTACTAAAGGACAGTCAACCCAGGTACAGGCTAAAGTTGGTAAATTACATGTTATCTCCACCCTTAGTTCAAGGACCCAAAAGCTGTTAACAAAAATGGTATTAAATATCACTAAGGCAAAAAAAAAAATGCAGTAAAATCTGGCATGTTCAAACATGCAGAATTTCCCAGATAACCAGCTAACGGCCATTCAAAGTGACCTTAAGCATCAGGCTTGGTCCATTGCCCTTACTAGTGCTTCAAAAGTGCCATCTGATCTGTGGCCGTAAAAACAAACTTAAATGTTTTCAGGGTAAAGTTTCAGGCACTCCCAGTGCTCCTTCCAAGCCTACGGGCCGGTTAAAGGGGTGTGGGCTCCCACATACCAAATCCTGCCAGGTCCATAAAAAAAATGCAGGTAAAGTTAAATAATTCACCGTAATATTTAAAAAATTAAACCACCTTGTATGCCTAGCCAATTTGTTGTCAGTGCTCCTAAAATAACACCTAATGTTTAAATAAAAATAAAAAATTAATAAACACTTTGGCCTTTAAAGCCCCCACAGCTTCAGTGCGTACAAAAGCTAAAGCCAAAAAAAGTCGTCACTGTTTATAACAATGGTTGTTAAAAAGGTAGCAAACAGAAAACGACCCGAACAAAACACTGAATTTCCCAGTTAGTAACAGCCGTGTAAATGTTGAGGCCACCACTTTGTAAAATATACATTTTAATCTCATCACTGCTGCCAACAATTCCATTATTGGCCTGCAAATAAAGTCCTACAATTAAATCTTAGGTTTCAAATACCTTTGAATTAAACTACCTTCATACCAAACCAATTCCAAAACCTACACTCACTCCTACCAAAGGTTCAAAAAATTTCTAAATTACAAGGTCAAATTTATGTACTTCAAGTTATATTGTATTTATGTACTTCATTGATGTACATATATATTTATGTACTTCAAAGTATATTATATTATACTTCGAATTATATATTCAATTAAAAACCATGCATTCCACAGTTTATAAAGTGTCTATCATAATGTAGTGTGTTATGTAACTAAGGCTATAAATCAACCCCAGCAGATTGTTACAATACAAACAGTAATGTTTATACTGTTTTCATGTAGTTTAAAAATATGTTGTTGTAAAAAATGTAATAACAAAAATACCTTTCATGTTCAAACAGTATGCTTTGTTATTATATCCAGTCACAGTTGATAAGGCTAACCATTTAATCTAAAATCAAAAATACAAAATCTAATAAAAATAAAAATTTAAAATGGTAGTTGTGCTAAAAAATGCACAAAAGGCGGGGGGAGAGTGTAAAAACAAAATTAAAAAACATTAAATGTCGGCCTCTCAGTTGATTTAAAAACAAAGCAACAGTCAGGCTAATGCAGAACCATAATAACGCAAAATTTGTAAAGGCAGACCTGCTTAAGCGTATAAAAAACTGCAAACAAAGCTGTTTAACCTTGCCTTAAAATAAAAATAAAATGTAATTGTTAGCAAAAAATTTTAAAAACAAATAAAATATCAAAAAAGTATAAACAAAGACACCATCTTATATAATCAAAGGGTATAAATACCGCTTTATATTGTTTATACTTTAAAAAACTACTAAGGCAAAGGTATTCTTCATCCATTGCATTTCATCCCTTGCAATTGCTTAAAAATAAACTCTTTTTGGCTTGTTGCATTCAAACTAAAATATATATATATATATATATATATTTTTTTCCTTCCACAGTACTAAACCACAATTGCTCCAAAACAAACAAACAAACAAACAAACAAAGCCGCTCACTCTGCTAAAACCGCCAAAGTCCAAAAATTCCTAACTACAAAGAACATTAAAAACTGGCCCTGGTAAACAAGGCGTAGCGTTATACACTGGCAAAAAAAAAAAAAAAAACCTTGTAAAATCCATGCTTAATAGTGTGGTATTAATTGGGTTTGGGGGTTTATTCCAAGGCTGCGCCCTGTGTTTTTCAATAAGTACCTTCAGCATGTATTGCCCTCCCTACTTCGCTTTCAAATAACAAATACCAAAGGTGCCTTGTTGCCACTGCCCCCGCCATTCCCTCCATGATACTTCTACCCCGGTAACACATCCAAATACAAACAACACCAGATATTCTAATAAAACCCAATGGCCAAGGCTTTCACATTTTAATAATGTAATTAAATATTGTTTAAAAAATTAGGTTAAAGGTTCAAAATATCCTATCTAAGAAAACAATTAAATAAAAAACAAACTAGTCCATAAAAAGAAAAGTATACAATATCACTACAAATAAGCCTCTAAAATCTAAAATTAAAATTAGTGGATTTTATAGCGGGGTTAATATAAAAGCCATCTTAAGGGTCTATAATATGTCATAAAAAAGGTCCTTATTGTTTTTGGTTGCCCAATTAGTAAATAATCAAATTCATATTTAAAAAAGGGTGTGTTCTGCCACCAAAAATTTACCTGTACTAAAATAGTCCCAGTAATTAATAACCTAATCTGTACCATATTGCAAAATACCCCTCCTATGCTATTCATGTCAATGCTTCTTAAAAGTATTTTAAATTATATAAACAACAAATGTGATATGGTACTTTACTAAAAGAAATGTGTTAAAGTAATAGTAATTAATGCTATATTAAAAACTATAAAAATTACTCTTCCCCTATTTAGCTTTCAGGTCACGTATATCTATCCCAACTGCTCCAAAAAAACTGCCATTCGGTTAGTAGAGCAAAGCGCCCCTGTCTCCTCTAAAAAAATATTTGGTCAAACACCTGTCAAGTGGGGCCAATAGTGCAGCAGCAATTGAAAACATTTATAAAAGCCAACAACATAATAAAAAATCAGGGCAGTTAAAAAAGGCCACTAGTCTTATGACTGAAGCACAATTAACCCAAGTGCAAGCTGAAATGGATAAATTACATGTTATCTCCGCCCTTAGGTTAATAACCCAAAAGCTGTTAATAAAAATGGTATTAAATATCACTAAGGCAAAAAAAATTGCAATAAAATCTGGCATGTTCAAAATTTCCTAAATAACCAGCTAACGGCCATTCACAGTGACCTTAAGCACCAGGCCTGGCCCACTGCCCTTACTCGTGCTTCAAAAGTGCCATCAGATCTGTGGCCGTAAAAACAAACAAACGTTTTCAGGGTAAAGTTGCAGGCACTCGCAGTGCTCCTGCCAAGCCTACGGGCCGGTGAAAGGGGTGTGGGCTCCCACATACCAAATCCTGCCGGGTCCGTAAAAACAATGCATAGAACATGAAACAATTCACGGTAATATTAAAAAAATTAATTCCCCTGGTATGCCGAGCCAATTTGTTGTCAGTGCTCCTAAAATAACACCCAATGTTTACATAAAAATAAAAAGCCAATAAACATTTTTGGCCTTTAAAGCCCCCACAGCCTCAGTGCGTACAAAAGCTAAAGCCAAAAAAAAAAATTTGTCACTGTTTCTAACAGCGTTTGTTAAAAAAGTAGAAAACAAAAACCGACCCTAACAAAACACCTGCTCTTCCAAGCTAGTTACAGCTGTGTAAACGTTAAGGTCACCATTTGCAAAACATACGTTTTAATTTCACCATTGCTGCAAAAAATCCTTATCTATTGGCCTGCAAATAAAATCCTATAATTAAATCTTAGGCTTCAAATACCCTTTCATTAAACCACCTTAATACCCGACCAATTCCAAAACCTACACTCACTCCTACCAAAGGTTCAAAAAATCTCTAAATTACAAGGCCAAATCTATGTGCTTCAAAATATATATCAAATTAAAAAACATGCCTTTCATACCATCTATAAAGCATTTATCTTATGGACTAATTATAATATATTGTGCTATGCAACTAAGGCTACAAAATAACTCCAGCATATTATTACACTAAACACATTAATGTTTGTATTGTTTTTGTTTAATTAAAAATATGTTATTGTTGTTATAAAAACAGAATAACAAAAATACTTTTCATGTTCATACTAATTATGCATTATCGTTACATCCAACCAAAAGTTATGGAGCCGATCCTTTTAATCTAATATCAAAAATACAAGGTCTAATAAAAATAAAAGTTTAAAAATGATGGTTGGGCTAAAAGCACTGAAGAGGGGAGTGTGAAAGTAAAAAAGGGCATTTAAGTGCATCCATCTTAGTTCTGTTAAAAAAAAAAAAAAAAAAAAAAGCAAAAGTCAGGCTAACTCTAACCCGTAAGAATTCAAAACTTCTAAAGTCAAAACTGGTGTAAGCATACAAAAATTGCAAAGCAAAAACCTTGCCTTAAAAGAACAATAAAATGTAATTGTAGCAAAAACATGTTAAAAACAAATACAATATAAAAATGTATAGACAAAGCAGAGCTTTATGAAATAAAAAGGTATAAATACTTGCTTTACATTGTTTATACTTTAAAAATTTGCATAAAAACAGACACCCTGTCCAAACGGCTGTCTTCCTTCTTGCAATTGCCTAAAAATAAAACTGTCTCTAACTTGTTGCATGCAAACTAAAAGTAAGAACTTGTCTTCTTCCACAGTATCCATTTGTTCTTGTGTCCACATTGGTACTGAGCTTAAAGAATTCCCCTCCCTCCATGGTATTTATCCCTCCGATATATTTACAGAGAGCAATCACATGTTCCCTCAGCCTTCTTTTGGTTAGGCTAAAGCAGCCAAGCTCCTTGAGTCTCCTTTCATAAGACAGGTTTTCCATTTCTCGGATCATCCTAGTAGCTCTTCTCTTTACCTGTTCCTGTATCCTTCTTAAACATGGGAGACCAGAACTGCACACAGTCTTCCAGATGAGGTCTCACCAGTGGCTTGTAGAACGGTACTAACACCTCCTTATCTCTACTGGAAATACCTCACCTGATGCATGCCAAAACCGCATTAGCTTTCTTCACGGCCATATCACATTGGTGGCCCATAGTCATCCTGCGGTCAATCAATCCTCCAAGGGCCTTCTCCTCCTCTGTTACTTCCAATTGATGCATCTCCAGCTTATAACTAAAATTCTTGTTATTAATCCCTAAATGCATGACCTTACACTTCTCACTATTAATTTTCATCCTATTACTATTACTCCAGTTTACAAGGTCATTCAGGTCTTCCTGTATGATATCCCTGTCCTTCTCTGAATTGGCAATACCTCCCAGCTTTGTGTCATACACAAACATTATTAGTGTACACTCACTTTTTGTGCCGAGGTCAGTAATAAAAAGATTAAATAAGATTGGCCCCAAAACCGATCCCTGAGGAACTCCACTGGTAACCTCCCTCCAGCCTGACAGTTCACCTTTCAGTAGGACCCTCTGTAATAATTTGTATTCTTGAACTAATAATTCCCCATGTGGCACCGTAACAAACGCCTTACTGAAATCTAGCTAAATTAGATCCACTGTGTTTCCTTTGTCTAAAAAATCTGTTACTGTCTCAAGGAAGGAGATCAGGTTGGTCTGGCACCATCTAACTTTTGTTAAACCATGTTGTATTTTGTCCCATTTACCATTGACCTCAATGTCCTTAACTACTTTCTCCTTCAAAATTTTTTCTATACTACAGATGTCAAACTAACAGGCCTGTAGTTACCCGGATCACTTGTTTTCCTTTCTTAAAAATAGGAACTATGTTAGCAATTCTCCAGTCATGTGGTACAACCCCTGCTTTTACAAATTCATTAAACATTCTTGCCAATGGGCTTGCAAGTTCATGTGCCAATTCCTTTAATATTCTTGGATGAAGATTATCTGGGCCCCCCATTTAGTCCCATTCAGCTGTACAAGTTTGGCTTCTACCTCGGATATGGTAATCTCTACCTCCATAGCCTCATTCCCATTTGTCATGCTACCATTACCCTAAGATCCTCATTAGCCTCATTAAAGACAAAGGCAAAGTACTTGTTTAGATATTGGGCCATGCCTAGATATTCTATGATTCTATGATTATCCTTAACTTCCATTCAGTCCTCAGTGTTTAACTGTCCCACTTCTTCTTTCTTTGTTTTCTTCTTATTTATATGGCTATAGAACCTTTTAGTATTTGTTTTAATTCCCTTTGCAAGCTCCAACTCTACATGGCTTTTAGCCTCTCTCACTTTATCCCGACATGTTCTAACCTCAATAAGGTAGCTTTCCTTGCTGATCCCTCCCATCTTCCACACCCTGTATACTTTCTGCTTTGTCCTAATCACCTCTCTGAGATGCTTGCTTATCCAGTTTGGTCTACAAGTCCTGCCTATGAATTTTTTCCCCTTTCTTGGGATGCAGGCTTCTGACAGCTTCTGCAACTTTGACTTGCAGGAATCCCAGGCCTCCTCTGCCTTTAGATCCATAAGTTCTTCAGTCCAATCCACTTCCCTAACTAATGGCCTTCATTTTTTTAAAGTTAGCCCTTTTGAAATCAAAAACCCTACTCACAGATCTATTTTTTGTTATACTTTCCTTCAGGTTAAGGTGAATTAGCTCATGATCACTGGAACCAAGGGTGTCCCCTACAACCATTTCTTCTAGGAGGTTCTCACAACTTACCAAAACCAAATCTAAAATGACATCCCCAGTTGTTGGTTCAGCAACTACTTGATGAAGGAATTCATCAGCTATCGCATCTATTAAAATCTGAGCCCTATTATTATTACTAGCACTTGTCCTCCAGTCTATATCTGGGAAGTTAAAGTCTCCCATGAGCTCACAGTTCCCATGAGTATTTACTTCATTAAAAACATTAAAGAGGGCAACAGTGGAAGAAAACATGAGTTTTTCATTGTGTCCCCCACCGCTTGGGTCACCACCACTGCTGCCTCTGTGTCTGCCTTTGCCTTCTCACCTCAGTCCTTCTCCTCCAGCAGAACTCCCCCTCAACCTCCCCTGTCTCCAGCTCTGTTGGCTGGCTCCTCTGCCGCTGCAGCCACCTACACTCCTTCCGGCCAGATGAGGGATTTCAAAACGTTCTGAAGAGTGCGCAGAAATGGGCAGAGCAGCTTCACACTGAAGCTATTTCCCCACCCATTCAAGAATACAAGAGTCACCAAAGAAGACGACATTTTGTATATGAGGCATGGGATAATCTCATAAGAGACCCCAAACAACAATTCAAAGCTGAATTCTTTAACCGGGTGCTAGACTGTGCAATACAATCAGTTGCAGAATGTTTCATGCAGCTCAAGGATCACAGCAGCATATTTGGGATGTTGTAGGATGTTCCCAAACTCCTCACTGTACCTGAAGAAGACCTAAACCAGCAATGCAGGGCACTAGAGACCGTGTTGACACATGACGACATGTGCGATATTGATGCAAGTGATATAGGTGATGAACTGAAAGCCCTTTTCAGATACATTCAACAGGATCAACTCCAAAGGCTGTTCTGGAATATGCATGCACAAATAAGATGACCACCATCTTTCCAAATTATTTTGTTGCTCTGTGCATACTTCTAACACTTCCTGTAACAGCTGCCAGTGGAGAACACAGCTTCTCCAAGCTGAAATTAGTAAAAACACATCTATGCTCCACAATGACCCAGGAGAGGCTAGTCGGCCTTGCAACCATCTCAATAGAGTATGAGTTGGCCCAGACTGTGGACCTTCAGGAAGCAGAAGCAGTTCAAATCTCTGCAACCAAGAAGGCACGGAAGCACCACTTTGATTATTCAAACATCAAAATGCCAGTGTTAACTTTCAAATGCCTGAACAGCAAATGTAACTTTTCTTGTCTGCATAATAAAGTGTACTGACAATTTTTGAACAAGGCATTTAAAGTTGTTAGTTCTTCTTTATTGGGGTAGGTAGCAGAGCAGTACCATGGGCGGAGTAGAACAGAAAGAAGGCAGAATTGAGACCTTTCAAAGTTTTGTCCCAAGCAAGGGGGCATGGGGGTGTCATTTGAGCTCCCTGCCTGATAGGGTGACCAGACGGCAAATGTGAAAAATCAGGACAGGGGGTGGGGGGTAATAGGAACCCATATAAGAAAAAGACCCAAAAGTCGGCACTGGCCCTATAAAGTTGGGACATCTGGTCACCCTAATGCCTGAGGTGCCAAAATGTTGTGGGCCGGCCCTGCCGGCAGGTGCAGTGTATTGAATAAAACAAACACATACAAAACAGGATGTGATTGAAGAGAATTAGTCATTAAATAACTTATTTCTCTTCTGTTTATCTTGATGGAGGTATTAAATCAGGAATCACAGACTCTGCGAGCCCCAAAGCTGTGGGAGAAAGGTGGCATAAATCCCGAGTTGGAATTAGACTTTCAACAAACCAGAGAGCCGGAGGAGACAGACCTTCCCCAAGACAATGTCCTCTTATCGCCCTTTGTTCTGTAGTGGCAGTGAACATGGTTAGAAGAGATTGGCACTGCCAGGTGTGAATGGGGCTTGTGAGAGTGAAGTATTTTCATTGTATTCTGCAGATAATATTGCTCAGATTCAAAAGGAGATGCCGAGTTAACTCGAGCTACACCTTATGCATTGCGCTAACTCGACTCCTGTCCACACAGAAAAACCCTAAAGATGTGCTGCTTATAACTCAAGTGAGCTGGCCCCTCGGGGCACAGGCTAAAGCCTAAGTTAGCACAACTCACCAGCTGACATGATCTTTCTGTAGTATGGATGCAAGCTAGCTGCACTTGAGTGCTTCTAATTCTCCAATGCCTTCCCACTCTCCCCCCTGTGTCCCAAGAAAGGACAGACAAGTTCTCCCACCATCCACTGGGGAAGAATCCATACAGTGGCTCAGCTCACTGCTGGGCAAAGAGCCTTGGGATGAGCTCCTAAAAGTCTCAGTGCCCCACCTGAGTGAGTGCAGTGCCAGTCTGGACACAGCAGGACCTTTGTTTATTCACAGTGTGGCTCTTCTCATGTGAGAGAGGCTGATTCAAGCCCAGTAATTGAGTGTAGAAAACTCAAGTTAACTCTGCAGTGAAGACAAAGCCTCAGCTCTTTCGGCTGACAGGGATCTATTCTACCACAGTGGTTCTCAACTGGGGGGGGTCTGTGGCCCTGTGGGTGACGGGTGTCACAAGCAGGCTTGAGAGGATCTGCCCAAATAAACCAGAGAGCATGGCTGGCCTTAGACTCGGAGGCTTCTCTATCAAGCCTTAAAACCCACAGATTGTGTTAATCACTCCTATTGATGGACCTGGCGATTCCACAGGCTACTGCCCACTACCTCCAACTGTAACACAAACTTTAACTGTGACATCAGCAACATTAACATGAGCTTTCTAGAAACGTGAAGATACATGATCTATTCTTTTTGTGTGGGGGAAGTATGAATTCAGAGTTAAGGTTTTGTGTTGCAGTTCAAGCTAAAGGCATTTTTTTGTGTGTACTGTATTTCTTTATAGGGTTGCCTCTCGGTCCAAGTGCTTAGCAGTATTTGGGGCCTCTCCAGGTTGTTTCCATTAAGAGGAGAAATTGATTATAAATGTCCCATATTTCTTGGTACAATCTTGTTTACGTAAGAAGAAGGTGCACACAGTTCTGTTTCCCTGAACACAGTAGAAATGCAAACTTGCTTGTAGCCAGTCCTGTGCCCTAACAAAGGGCTTTTTCTTGGCTTCCTCCACAGCCACATTACCAAGGCTTCTCTGGGTTTCTGCTGGCTTCCTTATTCCTTTCGATAGTTATCTGCAACATAAATCCATTCCCCAGCCCCTGCATTTTTGCAATCAGTCCTAGGGTTCTCCTCAGCCTGCTTGTCTCACCTACTACTCAGGCCTTGCCATGCTGGTCCATGCCTTGGGTGGTGGGTTCTGTTGTTTTTGCTCCCACTAAACCATAGGGTATTTAATTGCTCCCATATTTAGCCTAACTGAAAGGGTGCTTTGTCCACACCTGAACTTCAAAGGTGGCTATCAATGGACGGGATATATTTGACCTCCTTGTAGGAGGTGGAGAGAAGAAGAAACTGCAGTCGTAGGTGGGGAGGGAGAAAGAGCACAGATCCTAGCTCAGCTGCAAAGGCCTCCTTTGCCTT
Source organism: Lepidochelys kempii (assembly GCF_965140285.1). Taxonomy (NCBI): domain Eukaryota; kingdom Metazoa; phylum Chordata; order Testudines; family Cheloniidae; genus Lepidochelys; species Lepidochelys kempii. Next base: position 7,871,549 of record NC_136385.1, read on the forward strand.
TCACAAAGATCATCAGTGATGGGGATCCCCAGTGATTGAACTAAGGATCTCTTGTACCATGGGCCAATCATCAGGGAGAGAACTCCTGACTAAGGATGCATGACATTAATGGGGGGGGGCATTTACAGAGGTTATAGCTGCCCCCACCATTCCTTCTCTCCCATGTTCCTCCCAGATATTCCTGCTCCCCCAGTCCTTCCATAGCATAGGCCGGAAGGGCCTCTCCTTGCCCCCCAGTAACCTCCCTTTGCAGCTGGGGAAGTGTCCCATCAGCACTGGCCCCTCAGAGCAGGACATCCCTTCCCGCAAGCCGCAGGAGAAGCTCTCGGAGAGCAGAACTGGCACCTGAGCTCTGGAAACCGCTTCAGGGACAAGTTTCCTCTCTCTCAATTTGACAAGGGGCAGGAAGAAGAGGCATAAATCCCTGGAGCTGTGTCGAGAGCTGGAGGAAAGGACTGTGTGTCCATGGCTGAAGGTGGGAGGGGAATGGATGGAGATGTGGTTCTCTGCTCTCTCACACGGAACGTGTCAGCCAGCACAGCTGAGCCATCGTGGGGTTCTGTTAATTTTCTGCTGTTAGATGCCTGCCCTAAATTACTGTCTCCCATCTGAATGAAGGCAAAGCAAGAGGGGCACTGTGCCCTCACCCTTGTCTGGACTTAGGGGATGTCTTCACCACCAAGCGTGGCAACGCTTTAATGTGGCTGTGTAGTCGCAGCACCAGCGCTGGGAAAGAGCTCTCCCAGTACTGTAAAAAAACCCACCCTGACCAGGGGAGTAGCTGCCAGTGCTGGGAGCATTTCCCCACCCCCGTGTCCCACCCAGCTACCAAGTGGCGGGAACTTTTACCAGCAGCGGAGGGTGGGGAACCCTGGTGGGCCAGCTTATATTCCATCTTAGTTCTGTTGAAGACTTGCCACTTTTAGGTCTGTAATCGAGTGACCAGAGAGATTGAAGTGTTCTCCAACCAGTTTTTGAATGTTATAATTCTTGACATCTGATTTGTGTCCATTTATTCTTTTACCTAGAGACTGTCCAGTTTGGCCAATGTACATGGCAGAGGGGCATTGCTGGCACATATCACATTGGTAGATGTGCAGATAAACGAGCCTCTGATAGTGTGGCTGATGTGATTAGGCCCTATGATGGTGTCCCCTGAATAGATATGTGGACACAGTTGGCAACGGGCTTTGTTGCAAGGATAGGTTCCTGGGTTAGTGGTTCTGTGGTGTGGTGTGTGGTTGCTGGTGAGTATTTGCCTCAGGTTGGGGGGCTGTCTGTAGGCAAGGACTGGCCTGTCTCCCAAGATTTGTGAGAGTGATAGGTCGTCCCTCAGGATAGGTTGTAGATCCTTGCTGATGCGTTGGAGAGGTTTTAGTTGGGGGCTGAAGATGATGGCTAGTGGCGTTCTGTTATTTCCTCATTGGGCCTGTCCTGTAGTAGGTGAATTCTGGGTACTCTTCTGTCTCTGTCAATTTGTTTCTTCGCTTCAGCAGGTGGGTATTGTAGTTGTAAGAATGCTTGATAGAGATCTTGTAGGTGTTTGTCCCTGTCTGAGGGGTTGGAGCAAATGCAGTTGTATCGTAGAGCTTGGCTATAGACAATGGATCGTGTGGTATGGTCTGGGTGAAAGCTGGAGGCATGTAGGTAGGAGCGGTCAGTAGGTTTCCGGTATAGGGTGGTGTTTATGTGACCATCGCTTATTAGCACCGTAGTGTCCAGGAAGTGGATCTCTTGTGTGGACTGGTCCAGGCTGAGGTTGATGGTGGGATGGAAATTGTTGAAATCATGGTGGAATTCCTCAAGGGCTACTTTCCCATGGGTCCAGATGATGAAGATGTCATCAATATAGCGCAAGTAGAGTAGGGGCAATAGGGGACGAGAGCTGAGGAAGCATTGTTCTAAGTCAGCCATAAAAATGTTTGCATACTGAGGGGCCATGCGGGTACCCATAGCAGTGCCGCTGATCTGAAGGTATACATTGTCCCCAAATGTGAAATAGTTATGGGTGAGGACAAAGTCACAAAGTTCAGCCACCAGGTTGGCCGTGACATTATTGGGGATAATGTTCCTGACAGCTTGTAGTCCATCTTTGTGTGGAATGTTGGTGTTGAGGGCTTCTACATCCATAGTGGCCAGGATGGTGTTATCAGGAAGATCACTGATGGATTGTAGTTTCCTCAGGAAGTCAGTGGTGTCTCGAAGATAGCTGGGAGTGCTGGTAGCGTAGGGCCTGAGGAGGGAGTCTACATAGCCAGACAATCCTGCTGTCAGGGTGCCAATGACTCAGATGATGGGGCATCCAGGATTTCCAGGTTTATGGATCTTGGGTAGCAAATAGAATAGCCCTGGTCGGAGTTCCAGGGGTGTGTCTATGCGGATTTGTTCTTGTGCTTTTTCAGGGAGTTTCTTGAGCAAATGGTGTAGTTTCTTTTGGTAACTCTCAGTGGGATCAGAGGGTAATGGCTCGTAGAAAGTGGTGTTGGAGAGCTGCCGGGCAGCCTCTTGTTCATATGCTGACCTATTCATGATGACAACAGCACCTCCTTTGTCAGCCTTTTTGACTATGCTGTCAGAGTTGTTTCTGAGGCTGTGGATGGCATTGTGTTCTGCACAGCTGAGGTTATGGGGCAAGTGATGCTGCTTTTCAACAATTTCAGCCCATGCACGTCAGCGGAAGCACTCTATGTAGAAGTCCAGTCTCTTGTTTCGACCTTCAGGAGGAGTCCACCTAGAATCCTTCTTTTTGTAGTGTTGGTAGGAAGGTCTCTGTGGATTAGTATGTTGTTCAGAGGTGTGTTGGAAATATTCCTTGAGTCGGAGACGTTGAAAATAGGATTCTAGGTCACCGCAGAACTGTATGATGTTCGTGGGGGTGGAGGGGCAGAAGGAGAGGCCCCGAGATAGGACAGAGTCTTCTGCTGGGCTAAGAGTATAATTGGATAGATTAACAATATTGCTGGGTGGGTTAAGGGAACCATTGCTGTGGCCCCTTGTGGCATGTAGTAGTTTAGATAGTTTAGTGTCCTTTTTCTTTTGTAGAGAAGCAAAGTGTGTGTTGTAAATGGCTTGTCTAGTTTTTGTAAATTCCAGCCACGAGGAAGTTTGTGTGGAGGGTTGTTTTTTTATGAGAGTATCCAGTTCTGAGAGCTCATTCTTAATCTTTCCCTGTTTGCTGTAGAGGATGTTGATCAGGTGCTTCCGCAGTTTCTTTGAGAGCGTGTGGCACAAGCTGTCCGCATAGTTTGTGTGGTATGTAGATTGTAATGGATTTTTTACCTTCAGTCCTTTTGGTATGATGTCCATCTGTCTGCATTTGGAAAGGAAGATGATGCCTGTCTGTATCTGTACGAGTTTTTTCATGAATTTCCGATCTTCCAGTTTTGGACAGTTAAGATAGCGACCCTCATGTCTGTGATTGCGTGACCAGAGAGATGGAAGTGTTCTCCGACTGGTTTATGAATGTTATAATTCTTGACATCTGATTTGTGTCCATTTATTCTTTTACGTAGAGACTGTCCGGTTTGGCCAATGTACATGGCAGAGGGGCATTGCTGGCACATGATGGCATATATCACATTGGTGGATGTGCAGGTGAACGAGCCTCTGATAGTGTGGCTGATGTGATTAGGCCCTTTGATGGTGTTCCCTGAATAGATATGTGGTAGATTGCGTGACCAGAGATCAGATATCACCATCGGCCCTTTACATGCTCCTCCTCCCACTGTCCTGTCCCTGCTTTGCCCCTTCACCCCCACAAGTCCTGCTGCTCCTCCATATCACCACCACCACCCCCCCGCACACACACACACAGCAGGACATATCCCACTCCCAGCGCTGTGCGGAGAACCAGCTCCTGTTTGGAGCACTGCACTTATTAACAGTCTGGCCGGCAGACTCCTTCCTTCCCCCACTGCCTCTGGCTGGGCCAGCACCCTGGGAAAGCCCAAGACCCTCCGGCCCGGGACACTGGCCAGGAGGAGCCGAGCCCTCCGTGTGTCAAAGCCCTGTGCAATCCATGCATGGGGAAGCCGCTAAGCTCTGGACTGGGGTGGGAAACAATTTCCAGCCTGTTCCCAACCTGACCCTGCAGGCTTCACAGCAGCCCCCGGACAGGGGTTTAGTGCCCTCTTTGCCCTGCGGTCCAGCCCCCAAGGAGCGTGGGGCTGCTCTGTCCCCTAGGCACCCTCCCCTGCTGAGCTACCTCTCTGGCCGGGTTCTCTGAAGCCTCTGCAATCAGGTTACCTGGGCCCTGGTGCACAGTGCATTCTTAAGGCTTAACCCCTTCCTTCCCACGCTGTAGCCGGGGGGGACAGAAGGCATCTAGGTTATGTTGGTGGCCAGCAGAAGCATGGAGGTCTTAGCTGCTTTATGATACTGTGTGGGCAGGAAGGGACAAGCTGCTTCCAGCCACGGTGGGGGTGGGGGGAACAAGATGAGAATAGCTCTGCAAAGACGAGGGCCAGGTCATCATTTCCTCTCTACTCCTCCCCTGTGGCTGGAAGCAGCTCCTATCCCTTCCCTCCTGCACAGTGCCAATAGGCTGCTGGTGGCCACATGCCACATTTTGGTATAAGCCCTGGCAGAAATGGGGGGAGGCATGTGACCCTGCGTGCCCCCATCCATGTGTTGCCTTGGTAAGATGTGGCACCAGGTACCAGGAGAGGCAGGTCTGACCCGGGGGCCCAGCCAGGCATGGAGGGCAAAGAGCACCAGGCAGGGAAAGGGTCGAGTCCGTCAGTCACACACACATACACCCGTGTGAGAGAGGTGTATGGGCGTGTGTGTGCGTCACCTCACCCTGCAGGCGTGGGAAGGTGTGTGTGGGGGGGTGTCACACACCCCTAAATGTGAACCCTAAAGCCTTAAAGATAAGAAGATAAATAAAAAGAATCCAACTAGGCAGTATTTCTTTTTAATGGAGGCTCAGTCAACTTGATGCTAATTTGAATGTTTGTACTGCATAGTTCTGACTGATTGCCAGTGAACTCACAAGTAATTTTACGAGGTGTTCATATCCAGCATAGGGAAATATGGTCACCCTAATTATAAAACACACCACCATGTTGGGCTCTCTGCCCTATTTTCTGACAGTCTGCCCTGAGATTGGCACTCACAGTTGTGAGCCACTCCAGACAGCATGAAATTAGGAGAACCTGGTATAGGGGGAAGGGGGCACATAGCACCCCTAGCATGGAGGGAAGTTGGGAATGGGGGGCAGACAGAGCTCCTGGCCTGAGAGTGAAGGGAGGCCCTGGTTTAGAGGGAGGGAGTAATAGGGGGCACACAGAGCTCCTGGTGGGGGGAAGATTAGGGAACTCCGGTATGGAGGGAGTGAAGAAGAATGCGTGGGGGGGTAGGGGAATGGGAGCACATTCAGAACCCCTGCTATTGGGGGAGGAATGGGGGGAGTGAGGAATGGGGTACACAAAGCCCCTGGTATGGGGGGAATGGGAGTCACACAGAGCTGCTGTCATTGGAGGGGGAAACGGGGGGTAGTATGGGAGGAGGAGGGACTTTGGGGGGCACAGAGAGCCCCTGAAATAGAGGGGCATGGGAGCGTGGCATGCAGGAAGCTTGTGCGAGGGATGTGAGGGAATGGAGGGATGTGAGGATCCTCTGGGGTGTGAAATAAGTTCACCCGACAGTAGCAACTTAGTGTGTGACCCCCTTCGACACATACACTAAACCCAGAACATAAAGTTTGCAACATCAGCCTTATCCACAGGCCTGTGTCGGGGTACTGATATGGCAGGATGTAAGAGGCTGCACAGGGTGACTGTTGAAAAAAATGAGAAAACTGAATGAGATGATGGGGCTGGCTGCCTAGACAGGGAAAGGTACTTGGACAGAGCAATGCTGGGGAAGGTCAGGGGGAGCTAGGGTAGCTCTGGCCTGACCAACTCCCAGGCTGAGGGCCTGATACAGGGCCTTGAGGAGGTATTAGGGCTGCAGAGGGGCAGCCAGGGGAGGAAGAGGCAGCAGATCCACCCCCTTACTGATGATGAGTGGCCAGTTCAGACTGCAGTTTGCCCCTGAGGGAAGGGGGCTAGGTGAAGAACGGCAGTGGGTCACTGAGGCGAGTGGTGGGATTAGGGGTAGCCAGTTCCCTGGAGGGGCAGCACCCAGAGAGTGGGGCACCGCCAGAGGGCAGTACCCCAGGAAAGTGCACCATGGTCTGGGAGGGATGTAGGGCCTAATGTGGTGGAGCTTGGAAAAGGGCAGGTAATTGTGGGCAAGACACCACCTGCAGAGGATGCTCCTGAGTGGCGAGAGCTAATTCCCTAGGTTGGCCAGCCTAATATCTACCTCACAGTCTGTGTGAGAATCTAAAGAGATCCCCTCCCCCAACGAAGTGTCTGTGTTATGCAGTGGACGCTTATGGTAAGTCAGACATTTCAATAAGTATTCTGGGGAGAGCCGCTGGCCGGTGTCCCTCTGGGTTGACAGAAAATTGGCAGAAGAGAAGAAGTCACATCCCTAAAGAGCGCACATCATCCCCCTCTCCTGTGACCCTTGGCACCATCACAGGCTCTATTTGTATCCAGTCGTGAACCAAGAAGAAACTGAAAGGGTTTGAGCTCAGGTTCAGACTGTCCTTCATCAGAGAGCATGACTCGCAGGGCAAGAGCAGCTGCTTCGGGACACCGATATCTTTCTGCTCTCCTCCAGCTCCCAGGGACGTGCTCCCAGCCAGGATGCTGGTATGGCAGGGCCAGGTCACTACTGAGCTGTGACTGAGAAAGGCCAAGAAACAAAACAGATCATAGCTAGAGACATAAAGGGTGACAAGAAAACATTCTACAACTACGTTAGAAGCAAGAGGAAGATCAAGGACAGGGTAGGCCCATTACTCAATGAAGAGGAAAAAAACAATAACAGAAAATGTGGAAATGGCAGCGGTGCTTAATGACTTCTTTGTTTCAGTGTTCAAGAAGCGGGTTAGTGGTAATTGGACATCTAGTATACTGAATGCCAGTGAAAGTGAGGTGGGATCCGAGGATAAAATAGGAAAAGAACAAGTAAAAAATTATTTAGACCAATTAGATGTCTTCAGGTCACCAGGGCCTGATGAAATGCATCCTAGAATACTCAAGAAGCTGACTGAGGAGATATCTGAGCCATTAGTGATTATCTTTGAAAAGTCATGGAAAACGGGAGAGATTTCAGAAGACTTGAAAAGGGCATCTATAAAAAGGGAAATAAGGACAACCTGGGGAAATACAGACCAGTCAGCTTAACTTCTGTACCTGGAAAGATAATGGAGCAAATAATTAAGCTCTAAATTTGCAAACATCTGGAAGATAATAAGGTGATAAGTAATAGTCAGCATGGATTTGTCAAGAACAAATCCTGTCAAACCAACCTGATAGCTTTCTTTGACAGGGTAACGAGCCTTGTGGATGGGGAGAAGCTGTAGATGTGGTATATGTTGACGGTAGTAAGGCTTTTGATGCAGTCTCACCTGACCTTCCCATAAACAAACTAGGGAAAGACAACTTAGATGGAGCTACTATAAGATGCGTGCAAAACTGGTGGAAAACCATTCCCAGAGAGTAGCTATCAATGGCTAACTTCCTGTCAGGGTGGTTAAGCACTGAAATAAATTGCCTGTGGGGTTCTGGAATCTCCATCAGTGGAGATTTTTTAGAGTAGGTTAAACAAACACCTGTCTGGGATGATCTAGATAATGCTTAGTCATGCCATGAGTGCAGGGGACTGGATTAGATCAGTGGTTCTCAGCTGGGGGTCAGTGAGCCCTTTCAGGGGGGCCGCAGAGCCCCACGGCTGAAACCTGGAGCCCCAGTGCTGAAGCCTGGGGGCCCCCCTTCCTCCTAAGCCAGGAGCAGTGCAGGTCTGAAGCCAGTGGGCCCCCTGCCCTAGTTAGGAGCAGCGCGGGGCTGAAGCCCTTGGTGCCCTCCCCATGCCCCCCAAGCCGTGAGTGTCGCAGCCAGAAGCTAGGTGAGGCTGAAGCTGGCAGGGTCCCCACATCCCCTCCAAGCCAGGAGCAACGCGGTGCTCGAGCCAGCAAACCTCCCCTCCCCCACAAGCCAGGAGCAGCAGGGAGGCTGAAGCCGGGAGTCCCAGTGCCTTGCCCCTGAAGCTGGGCATTGCACTGGAAGCCCCCCTGCATGCATACAGCCCATAGCTACCCCCTGCCCATACACAGCCCTTAGCTATTCCCTCCCTGCACCGTGAGCTACTCCCCTCATTTCACACAGCCCCTAAATAACCTCCTGCCCGCACCTGAGCGGTTTTCAAACTTTTTGAACTGAGTCCCCCCTTTCAGTTATATTTTTGGTTGCATCCCCCCAGAGCCCAGACTAGCTGGGTGACCTCCTGAGTGAGACAGGGGGTGGAGATGGCACATCCTTCCTGCACCCTGCTGTGTGGAGCTGGAATGAGCCCTGCCAGGCCTTCCTCCCCCCAACCCCCCCAAAAATAGAAGTAAAACTATGCCTATGCCCAAGTGTGTCCCCCTGGCCTGGAGCCCATGTTTCCCCGCTGCTGGGCGCTGTTGTTTTTATAGGATGTTGAATGGGGCCTCAGCAAGAAAAAGGTTGAGAACCCCTGGATTTGATGATCTCTCAAGGTCCCTTCCAGTCCTATGATTCTATGTGGAAAGGAAAAATTTCTGGAGGCCGATCAGAGTGCAGTAATGCAACACCTCGTTCACACTGACGCTGGGGCGTTTCAGCCGAGACGCACCAAGCGTTATGCTTCTGGTGGAGGTGGATTAGCAGGGGCACTCCCGCTACAAAGTCCAGGTGCTCTACGTGCCTTGCCAGTGTGGATGCGTCGTGAGTTAGGGTGCCTGGGGCTGCTTTAATGCACTCTAACTCACAAGTGTAGCCAAGTCCTTAGTGATTTTCAGCTATTAGGCTGGGCAGAAATGCTGTCCTGCCACAAGTAATTGTCAGCTCTTTTGAGCACTTAAAATAACAAAAGGCCCTATCTTCTGAACAGTGGGGAGAAACAGGTTAAACCAGACCAGGGACCCTTAGGGAGAGTTCACTCCTCCTGGCAGAGATACCTCTCCTCACCCCTCTTACCTTCACAGGAGTCAGGCATTCGAGCACCTGGCTTAATGAGTCCTTTCAGCTGTGGGTGACCCCTCATTTGAGACAGGTTAAGCACAGTTCTGCTCCCCTTTACTCATACAATAAATACAACAACACTGACAACAGCATTTCACTACCCCTTCATTCAGTACTAAAGTGATTTGTAACCCAACACAAGTCAATATTGATCACTTTGAGCAACACCTCTATATCTGATGGATATCTAGGCAGAGTAGGTGAGTTCATGTAAATACAATTTCCTCCTAAAGTCTCTCCCGCTAACAGCTAGCTGTCATGGGAGAACTCATTCGGACCCTGTTTACATAGTTATGTTAGGAAGAAGCTTCTCCTCTAAAAACGTTTCTATACAATTTCCATTAGATGGTTTCTTGCACCTCCCACTGAGACATTTTGTAATGGCCACTGTCAGAGACAGGATGGATCACTGGTTTGATCCAGTACAGCAGGGAGATGAGATACCGAGCTAGATGGCCTTTAGGTCTGATCCAATACAGCAAGGATGTGGGATACTAGGCTATATGGGTGATTGGTCTGATCCAATACTGCAGAGAGGTGGGGATACCAGGCTAGATGGGCTGTTATTCTGGTTCAGCAAGGACACAGGGATACACGGACTATCAGTTTGCTTTGGTATGGCTGTTCCTGTGCAGCAGCCTTGCACTAACTGGAAGATGTGACCTGCAATTGATTTTTTGTTTTTAGTTTTCAATTTAAAAAATGGTACAGGCTGTCAGATTTGTTCATATTCCGTTTTTTTTTTAATTAAGGGTTTTGTTTTGTTGAAGTGTATCCTATTTAAAGAGACATCTTGGCATGTCTATTATTTCATGTAAAATGCTTCCTTTAGGCTCTTCAGCGCCTGCTCTTTCATTATATTTTTCCAGTCTCCTGGAAGTTCTGCTGCTTTAGCACCATACGCTCTAGCTAACTGGTCATTGAATGATTTGAAAACAAATTTCCGGAAATCAGAAGCATCAATGCTGGGATCAGGCTGAATGCGCCAGTCTGGGTAGTAATGGCGGTAATCTTTGTAGGGATGAAATTTCCCATCTGCGGCTGCAGTTCGGAATTCACGATTGGAAACCACATCAGAGGAGCATATGGAATGCTCAAGCTTTTGTGAATCACAATCCCTGAAGTTCCCTAACCCTTTGGGTCGATGGACTGATACAAAATGCTCTTTATGGTCAGTGCCTCCTGCTTCACAGGGGGCTTCACAGAACGGACACTGCTTCCCACAGCCAAACACTCGCTTGAAGATCTCATCCTGGGGTTTCACTGGCAGGCTGGAGAGTTTGGTCTCAAGTTCCAAATGATTAAACTGGGTTAAGATTTGTTGTTCCAGCTCCAGAAGGAAGATTTCAATGTTACCAGAAAGCTGCTCAATTTTTGCTGTGGTTTTAAACTGTACTCCAACTAAGCTATTGCTGGAAATGGCCAGGTCCTGCTGCAGCTCTTTGCAAAAGCTGTCTAAAAAGGCAGAAACTGTGTTATTGTTTTTATTTATGGAGTTTTTCAGAACTCCCTTGATTTTATTTATTATTCCGGATAGAATCCCTTTCTCCAAATCTCTCAAACTTGCCTTCCCTCCATAGTGGTCTATCAGACATCTCTGTATCCAGGATTTGACAAACTCTTCATAGTTACTTATGTATTTCACATAGTTGCCAAAGTTCATCTCTTCCAGCAGCTTCTTTAGCAAAAAGAACTGAAAGAAGCTTCGGCTGGCGTATTCAAGGGCCTGTTCACTGCTGAGAATATTGTCAACTATTTCTAGTCCGAGCCTTTTGTTGACATAACCCACCAGGGCAGGTTTGAGACACTGATCACAGAAATTCCTCACCCTTGTTTGGCTCTCTTTCTTTTCCAAATAGAGATCAGTAAATATGGAGAAATAATGAGGTTTCAGCTTCTCCAGACGTTGCTGAGGATCGTTTTCTTTGATAAAATCTTCATGCATCTTCTGAAATGCCCAAGCTGCTTCCCCCAAACATGACGCTTCAGGTCAACTTCAAACAAAGGAGAAGTGTGAAGTTGCTCAATCTCCTCCTCTTTTAACCTCTCATTAACCATATGCAGCAGTTCTCCACAATAGGTTTCATCATAGTCTGTTTTGGATTTAACTTTTTCTTCAATGTATTTCTTGCATTCAGTCATTAAAGATAGAGCAAGCTCTTCAGTTTTACAGTAACATTCCTGTGAGAAGTATTCTACAACTGCTCTGGTCCATTTTAGGTTTAAGTATTCCTTCTTCATTGTGAAAGACTTCATTCTATAATCCAGCAGGCTTTTTGCATGTTGCAGTATCTGTCTGACAGCACCCGCTCTGTGCTTCAGATCCTTTCTCAGCTGGAGATCCATATCTTGAACAACTTGACATTTCTGTAAAGTACAGAGCGTTAACTCTGACAAGGTTTCTCGTCACATCGTTTCAAATTCTTTCTTCAGTTTCTCATGGTCGAGTTTATCTTCTCTGTTTCGGCATTCAGCCAAGAGTCTGGCAACTTCCCCTTCAATTTTCTGCTTGTACCCAGACTGGATATTGTCTATCTTGCGCTGTCCTCTTCGTATTCGAATTGCTTCCTCACAGTTACTGGTTGAATAATTTTCAAGTTCTCTTTTGAGGCTATTCGTGCTCCTTTTGAAATCTTCTCTGTACTTTTCTATCAGGTTCAAATTTGGAGCTTCACCTTTCAAATACTGTTCTAAGTTATTCAAGAGCTTCTGTTCTCCCTGCTGTAGTTTCCCTTGTGCTTCCATTTTTAAGCTGTGAAAGAGATCACCCTCTAGTGTCTCTGGCAGCTGATTCTAGATAAAAGTTTCTTTTTCAGATATCCAGAGATACATCTCCTTGCGGAAACCCCATTGCCATTCAGAATACTTCACAGACAGCAGGTTATAGGCTTCAGCTACAAGGCTGTTTCTAAAGCTAAAGATGAAGTTCTCATGTTTCACTGACTTCCACAAGCTCTTCAACCATACAATAAAATCAGGAATATCCTTTCCAGCTCTTTTCCGTGAACGGTTCTCTATGAATTCAAACAGTTATTTCTTTAGCTTTCACACCCTCTCACTGTATCCAGTGTTTACGGGAGCCATGGGAGGGACTTCATGCCACAAGCCAGGTATGTACCAATTGTGTTTTTCTGGGTCATACTCCATAATATCAGAAAATGTCATTTCCCTGCTTTGCTTTTCCATCCTTGCTGCAGCTTTGGTCATTTCATTCAGCTGCTCCAGGAGGTGTTTCCTGTCCCTCATATTTTGAACATGAGCAGACACATCACTGACGTTCTGGTGCACAAACTGGCAGTTTGGCTGTTTTCCTATTTCCTCCATTCTGAGAAATGCCTGGACCACAATTTGCAGAACATCCTTCATTTCTGTGGCATTCTCCATGGCCATGTTAACGATGGTGACGTCACTCAGTCCAATCACCAGGGTGGCCAGCTCATTGTCATGTTGATAACTGTCTTCCAGTGCTGTTAGTTCAGGGGCCTTCAGACCTTCAGTGTCTATCACCAGGATGAAATCACAGCCAAGCGGCTCCTGAACAGCTTCTGTAACTTTAATGAGCGTCATGAAGGCTCCTCGCGCACTTCGACCGCTACTCACTGCAAACTGCAGGCCGAACATGGTGTTGAGAGGATGGATTTCCCAGTGCTCTGCACTCTCAGCACTGTTATAACCACCATTCTGGATCTATCCCCTAGCCTGATATGGAGATGAGTTAGAACCTCTACTACCCAGTTCATGGGGATGTTGGAGGCATCTCCATCGGTCAGCTAAACAGGAAACCCTTCCAGCATCAGGTCAGCTGCTATGCATGGGAGACGGGTGAAATGTCTTTGGCTTTCTTCCATTTTCCCTTCTTTAACCATTGAGCATTCAGCTTCATAGAACTGCCCCAACTCACGCATGAAATACTCCACCCCCAAGGAACTATCAGATATTAATTCATCTAATTCCTCCAGCTGTTTTTGGTCCACTCCTGGAGTTTCACATTTCTCTTTATAGTCCGCCCGCATTTTAGAAAGATTCGCCTCGCAATATTATCCAGGATAAATTTCATCCATTTCAGAAAGTAATGTTTCTCCACTGGCTTCAGCTGTACTATTCCCTTGATGAACTTAGTCAAACCATTCGTACGGTCACACTGATTCTGCTGTCTGCGTATCTCTAACCATTTCTGTTTCAGTGCAGATTTATAGTCTTCAATGGCCATGACCCCTTGCCTTTTCATTCGGCACATCTCTTCTTCCACTTTAGCCAAGTTTTTCCATAGGTCTCCTTGCAGGCTCAGCATTTCCCTTTTGTATTTTGCCCCATCTCTTATTTCTGCAGTGATTTCTTCAGTATATTTGCTCACACATTGACATGCCTGACAGTCCTCATTCACCAGGATTCCTAGGTCAGGTGCCGTCACAGCCATGGCTTCCAAACTCACTGTCTTCAGAGATGAATTCACTATGGTTCCTATGGTGGACTGCACCTTTTTCACAAATCCTGCATTATTCATGGTACGATCTTTCACCAGTAGCTGTGATTTGCTCAGCTTCAACACTGAGGACAGCTTATTAAGGAATCCCAGAGTTTCTTTGGGTTTCTTATTCTTGTAGTTGAGGATGAAGTAATATTTAGAGCTGGATTCTTTCCAAGATGATATCAGTGCCTATTCTCTCTCACCGATGCTCTCGGTAACTATGAACACTGCGGAGGAGACCTCTGTTCAAAAGCTAAACTGTAGCCAGTGGGACTCAATGTCTCCACGCAGATTTGTAACTGCAATGGGTTCTGGGAAAAGATCAGAATTTTCCATCCCCCCAGGGAAATACCAGGCAATCTCAACCAGCCCATCTGCGATTTTCCGAAGGAAGTTCCCAGACTCCATGTCCCGCACTGATAAAGAAATCGTGGTGCTGCTGGGAGGGGCTGAGAACCTCATTGAGGAGGTGGGACTTGGAGAAGCTGCAGCTCCCCATCCACACAAAAGAAATGGTTGGCATTGACGTGAGCATCAAGCTCTCCTCTCTGAACCCTCTGTTCTCTGCCAGGGAGTGCGGCCTCCACTTCCGCACAATGTCCCTCATGGCCCACAGTATTAGGGTGCACTTGGGGGTGTCAAGGGTGAGTAGCAGCAGAGGAAAGGCAAACTGGCACATGGACATTTTGGACAGGATCTCCTGCTTTAGGAAGCTGTCTGAGCAAAGCAGAACAGCACAGAGAACATCAAGAGGTTGCAGAGAAATTTTCATCTCAGTGTCACTAAAACAGAAAGTGCCATCAATATGCAGCTTCTCCTCATAATCACCCATTTCTTCTGCAGGAGCCTTGTGCCCAATGCTTGTATTTCTGGCCGTCCCATTCAGAGCCATGACCTTCCTCAGGAAATGCCAAGGTAAATCATCTAATGCCTCTGGAATCTTGTTCTTGATGCTTTCTGGGCAAATCTCCAGGACATCCCTCAGCCTGATCTTGATGCTTCTGTGCTTCTCCAGGTTTAATCTGGACAGAACATCTTGAAATGCTTTACTTCTTTCTGCAGAAGGAAGTTAAAACAAACCAAAATTTCAGAGTAGAAAATGGTGACTTTATATACAGTTTACTCATTCCATAGACAGCCTGATGTTTGTAATTTAAAGAAAAGCAGTACCCAGTAAGTAACAGATGACTTATACATCCTGGGTTCAATTCTTCTCTTACTTATATTGATATAACAAAAATGAAGCCAATGGGATTACTTCTATACAAATAAAACATAGTTCTGGCCCACTTTGAACTCCGCTAATGTGAGGTTGGTTTGCATTTTTTGATCCCAATCCTTATCCTCAGTGCAGTGCAGAGTCCACTTTAAAATGGCTTAAGTGGCCAACTGAGAATTTCCTAGAAAATCTTCCAGTATAACCAGCTCTATGACATCGCAGCTCACAGCTACTGGAGGAGGGGGCATAGACTCAGGACCCTGTCTCTGTGGTGATCCCAGAAGCTGGAATGATCCCTTGGCTGCTCTAAGCTGCTGCTCAGGATCAGACTGGTGCCTGGCAGTCTGAGGATCAGGTGGCTGTGATGGTAGCCTTCACCCCTCACCCTGAGCTGTGCTGGGCATCAATGGCTCATCTGGAGGATCTGACCCTTTATTTCCCTTTCAGCAGTCAGTGCAGATTACACCTTCTGGGTTACGCCTTCATTTTTGATTTTCTTCATATCTTCCTCCATCTCTTTGCTGGGACATGTCTTTTACAGGTGTAGCTAACAGCACTGTGGCTTTGCTTACCTCCCAGCGACCAAATCAGTCCCTTCACTCACGCTACTTCCTCTCTCCTTTTGGGGAGCTGTGAGGACTGTCATTACTTACAAAGCAAATTTACCCACATTGCAACCTGGGGAGCTAATGCTAAGACACCTCCAGGCCAGTCCTGGTACGGTAATGTCTCCGGTGCAGTGTTAGGGTATTTGGACCTGATAAACGATTAACCCATTTATTATGTGTTATAGAGACATTATTAAGGTCACAAGAGCAAACTATTCCACTGCACAGGAAAGATAGGAAGAATGGCAAGAGACCACCCTGGCTTAACCAGGAGATCTTCCATGATCTAAAAATAAAAAAAAGAGTCCTACAAAAAGTGGAAACTAGGTCAGATGACAAAGGACGAATACAAACAAACAACACAAGTATGTAGGGGCAAAATTAGAAAGGCCAAGGCACAAAAGGAAATCAAACAAGCTAGGGACATAAAGGGTAACAAGAAAACATTCTACAAATACATTAGAAGCAAGAGGAAGACCAAGGACAGAGTAGGCCCATTACTCAAAGAAGACAAAAAACCAATAACAGAAAATGTGGAAATGGCAGACGTGCTTAATGACTTCTTTGTTTCGGTTTTCACCAAGAAGGTTGGTGGTGATTGGACACCTAACATAGTGAACACCAGTGAAAATGGGGTAGGTTCAAAACAGGAAAGAGCAAGGTGAAAATTACTTAGACAAGTGAGATGTCTTCAAGTCACTAGAGCCCAATGAAGTGCATCCTAGAATACACAAGGAGCTGACTGAGGAGATATCTGAGCCATTAGCTATTATCTTTGAAAAGTCATGGAAGACGGGTGATATTCCAGAAGACTGGAAAAGGGCACATATAGTGCCTATCTATAAAAAGGGAAATAAGGACAACCCAGGGAATTACAGACCAGTCAGCTTAACTTCTGGACCCGGAAAGATAATGGAGCAAATAATGAAGGAATCAATTTGCAAACATCTAGAAGATAATAAGGCAATATGTAATAGTCAGCATGGATTTGTCAAGAACAAATCATATCAAACTGACTCGATAGTTTTCTTTGACAGGGTGACGGCCGTGTGGATGGGGGGAAGCGGTAGATGTGGTATATCGAGACTTTAGTAAGGCATCTGATATAGTCTCAAATGACCTTCTCATTAAAAAACTAGGGAAATACAACCATGATGGAGCTATTATAAGTTTGGTGCATAACTGGTTGGATAACCATTCCCAGAGTAGTTATCAATGGCTCACAGTCATGCTGGAAGGGCACAACGAGTCGGCTTCTGCAAGGATCAGTTCTGGGTCTAGTTCTGTTCAATATAGTCATCAATGATTTAGATAATGGCATAGAGAGTACACTTATAAAATTTGCAGACGATACCAAGGTGGGAGGAGTTGCAAGTGCTTTGGAGGATAGGATTATAATTGAAAAAGAGCTGGACAAACTGGAGAAATGGTCTGAGGTAACTAGGACGAAATTCAATAAGAACAAATGCAAAGTATTCCACTTAGGAAGGAACAATCAGTTGTACATGTACAAAATGGAAAATGACTGCCTGGGAAGGATTACTGCAAAAAAGGGATCAAGAGGTCAGAGTGGACCACAAGCTAAATATGAGTTAACAGTGTAAGACTGTTGCAAAAAAAACCAAACATCATTCTGGGATGTATTAGCAGGAGTGTTGTAAGCAAGACATGCAAAGTAATTCTTCTGCTCCAGTCCACGTTGATTATGCCTCAGCTGGAGTATTGTGTCCAGTTCTGGGTGCCACATTTCAGTAAAGATGTGGACAAACTGGAAAATGTCCAGAGAAGAGCAACAAAAATGATTCAAGATCTAGAAAGCATGACCTATGAGGGAAGATTGAAAAAATTGGGTTTGTTTAGTCTGGAAAAGAGAAGACTGAGAAGGGACATGATAACAGTTTTCAAGTACCTAAAAGGTTGTTTTAAGGAGGAGGAAGAAAAATTATTTTCCTATCCTCTGATGATTGGACAAGAAGCAATTGGCTTAAATTGCAGCAAGGGAAGTTTTGAGAGGAAATTTTTCCTAATGTCCGAACTGTCAGGGTGGTTAAGCACTGGAATAAATTGGCTAGGGAGGTTGTGGAATCTCCGTCATTGGAGATTTTTAAGAGCAGGTTAGACAAACACCTGTCAGGGGTGGTCTAGATGGTGCTTGGTCCTGCCTTGAGGGCAGGGGACTGGACTTGATGACCTCTCAAGGTCACTTCCAGGCCTATGATTGTATAATGAAGCACCAGCTCTGCTTTAGTTTAGGTTGAGAAGCCCTTTCTACTTAAATGTTATTTCTTCTTAGTGCTGTAAGATCTGTATGCTTACTTGGACTGTCTTGAAATTTGTTGTCTCATGGGGGAACAGGATAGGGTTAGTGACCCAAATTTTGGGGTCATTTGAGCAAGGAGTTCCCTAGGCACAGCTCGTCAAAAACACAGCATTTTGCAAAATCAGCAGTCTTAGAATGGAGGGGATTGTGCACCACACAGCTCAAGATCCCCTACTTGATCTCAGTCACTCAGCATTTATTTCAGCCAGTGTGTGGCACTGACTGCCCGTTTGAGGAAGCAAAACTGAAAACATCTATTAAAGGAAACCTTTGTCTTTCTAGAACACTGCATGCAAACACTCATGAGCCAAAGAGATTGAAACGTGCATGGGCTGTGAGCCTAGGCAAGAGTCTTTCCAGACAGTCCACTCTCACAGTAGCTGGATGGCTCAAGTACATTTGAGCCCTACTCTATTCCACAGTATTAACAACCTTCCTCAGAATACCATCCTTGCCACCATGGATGTCACTTTCCTATACACCAATATCCCTCACAATGACAGGATAGCTGCCTGCCCCAAATATTTAAAAGACAATGGACAACCATCAATTATCCATCCCAAACACATAGCCAAACTCATCCAGTTCATCCTCGCCTGTCATAGATTTACCTTCAGCAATAAACATTTTGTCCAAAGCATGAGAACAGCCAGGGGTACTAGGATGGCTCCCCAATATGCTAACCTCTTCATGGGTCATCCTGAAGAAGAATTTCTGGAGAAGTGCATCATGAAACCAGTGATATACCTGAGAAATTTTCATCCTATGGGAAGACAGCTTAAACTCCCTCAGACTTCCACCACAACTTCAACAACCACCACCCATCCATTAAACTCTCTCTGGAGCTTTCCCACACTAGCATCAACTTCTGGACACCACAATCAGCTTCAGCAATGGAACCCTACAGACAACCATATACAAGAAACCCATGGATCACCACACCTACCTTCATAGATCTAGTAACCACCCCAACCATACCAAGAAATATGTTATTGACAGCCAGGCACTCAGATACCACAGAATGTGCTCTGAGGAGAAAGTAAGTGATATATACCTTAATGAAGGGATAGCCTATTTTTGTCAAGGTCCAAATTTCTTGGTCAAGGTACAGTCAAGGTCCAGAATCCAAGAAAAAAATGTTTAAAACCCCATAATGATAATAAAGAAATAAAAACATTGTGGGGTCCATTCAAAAGCATCTCGCATTCCGGATTTGGCCCACGGTCCACCTATTGACTATTCCTGTCTTAACACACTTGTTGTCAATATTGTGAAGGCCAAAACTATAACCGTGGTCAAAAAAGACCTAGGTAAATTGATGGAAGATAGGTCCATCAATGACTATTAGCCAGGATGGGCAGGGATGGTGTCCCTAGCCTCTCTTAGCCAGAAGTTGGGAATGGGTGACAGGGGATGGATCACTTGATGATTACCTTTTTTATTCATTCCTTCTGAAGCACCTGGCATTGGCCTCTGTCAGAAGACAGAACACTGAGCTAGATGGACTTTGGTCTGACCCAGTATGGCTGTTCTTATGTTCACTTAAAACCACCTTCACCAAACAAGGACACTTCATCAGAGAAGTAGATTGCATCATGCAACAGGCCACCCAAATACCCCAGGAGAATCTGCTTCAATACAGAAATAAACCCCCTTCTGACTGCATACCCCTATTTGTCACCTACCACCCCACACTGGAACCCATACAGTAAAGCTAGTGTAACCACCAATGGGTGTAAACAACTACACCCCATACGCGATGGGTACCCCATCATGAAAGAAATATTTCAAGAACCATCTCTTCTGGCCTTCGAACAATCTCTTCAAACTCATTGTTGCCCTGGTTTGAGGGATGTGTATACCCCATTATGTGATCAAACTAATTGCAACCATATTATGTGCATTCTGCCAATAGGAATTAATGAAATAGAACACCACATAGTTAAGGGTTAATTTGGAGACAGGCTTTTAGAAGCGAGGTCATATCTAGCTGATAGTTTTTTGCTAATCAGAATGGGAGGAGGGGACAGACAAGTAAACAACTGAGACTGAAAACCTTGGTGGTTGGAAAACTTTGAATCTAGGCACCTCTGATATGAAAAGTTGACTGAAAGTTAGAAAAGAGATGATCCAGTTGGGGTCATTATGACCTATGTGTTTTGTAGAAGTTAGTTATAAAAGATTAGCTAATAGAGTATATTGTGGAGCAGTCCTCTGAAGCCATCTTGAGACACTTTTTTCTGACACCCTTTCTCCCTGGTGGGTGAGCAACTGGCCACTGCAAACCTGCTGTTAATTACACAATACCATTCCAGATCTTAGGAAAAAGATCTGGGATGTTCTAAACCTATTGCTTATGTCTCTGTATGCTTAAATCTAATAAACTGCAGTGTTAGATAAGAGCATACTTACTTGCATTTAATCCTTGATCAGACAGAAGTGCTGTGTTCCTATTGATTGATTCCTGACACTGCATGGAGTGAAATAGTTAAGTTGCCCCTGCTGTGGGTTCTCAAAACCCCAGGTAACCCTCGTCATCAAGAGCAAGCTCCCCACAGACCAGGACACACCCACTCAAAGCAGCACCAGACTCTGCCAGAACTATAGATGCAAAACTTGCAGACATATCTCCATTACTATAATGATCAACATTGCACACAAAACACCTTTCAAGATCCCAGGATCTTATACATGCCTATCACATGTAGCACACTTCATCCAGTGCACTAAATGCCTGAATAATGATTATATGGATGAAACAGATAAGCATTATAAACTCAAATGAATATACACAGGAAAATGATAAAAGACAAAAACACCCTATCACCTGTGGGTGAACACTTTTCATAAAGTAATCACTCTATATCTGACCTATCAGACCCAATCCTCAAAGGCAACTTGCACAGCATTTTCAAAAGAAGAACCAGGGAGCTTACATTCATTACTCTGCTGGACACCAAATCATGGATTATGGACATCATGGATTGAACAGAGACACTAGATTTATGGTTTATTAAAACAATCTGTAATCCACTAACCCCTTCTTTTTTTCCTATGTTTGCAGAGGTGCTAATGGCCCATTCTACTTTGAATGGTCCCTTACAATATTTGCTAACTACTTATGCTAAATAATCTGTTCCATCTTGCATTTTGCTCTGACATTGGGAGTAATGTTCCCAGACCTGAAGAAGAGCTCTTTGTGGCTCAAAAGCTTGTCACTCTCACCAACAGAAGTTGGTCTAAGAAAAGATATTACCTCACCCACATTGGCTTTCCAATATCCTGGGATTTACCCAGCTACATCTACACTGCAGACAACCCTATGCTTGTCAGAAATCTGAGAATCATCTCTAGGAATATTGACAGGTTTCAGAGTAGCAGCCATGTTAGTCTGTATTCGCAAAAAGAAAAGGAGTCCTTCTGGCACCTTAGAGACTAACCAATTTATTTGAGAATAAGCTTTCGTGAGCTACAGCTCACTTCATTGGATGCATTCAGTGGAAAATACAGTGAGGAGATTTATGTACACACAGAACATGAAAAAAATGGGTGTTATCATACACACTCACTTAAGATGAGCTATTACCAGCAGGAGAGTGGGGGCGGAGGGTGTGGGGAAGAAAACCATTCTTGATAACTTCTGGAAATGGCCCGCCTTGCTTATCACTACAAAAGGTTTTCTCCCGTGCCCCCCCCGGTGGTAATTATTATTTTCTGCGAGTATCTGCTGCTGTTCTTGTGACACAGTGCCCTCTGGTGGGCAAAAGGTGGAATGCAGCAACATTTTGGCAGAAGCTTTTTTTTTCTACACAAAAAATTAAAGATATGCATGGCTCATTAATTATGCATGCCTACAGTAGTACAGAATTCCTCCAGGAGTAACGTTTGGTGAAAACCTGATTTCACAACAGCTGTTCCTTTGTAGAAGATTTTCTTCT
Organism: Lepidochelys kempii; assembly: GCF_965140285.1. Taxonomy (NCBI): domain Eukaryota; kingdom Metazoa; phylum Chordata; order Testudines; family Cheloniidae; genus Lepidochelys; species Lepidochelys kempii. The sequence continues at coordinate 7,893,200 of NC_136385.1, forward strand.
TTGATGAAACACAAATGCCTCATGATTAAAAAAATCCCATTCCCCATGCACCAAGTGAACACTCCAAGGGTTGAAATGCAGGACTATTCAAGTTCAAAATCTTGGTCTTTATCTTCAAGGTGCTCAATGGCCTTGGCCTAGTGTATCTAAAAAATCAACTAACGCTACAGGACAAAGACTGTGGTCAACATTTACTCTTGTCTGCCACAATGAAATGGAATTCTTTACAAGGTAAAGCTCGTCTAGGTAGGAGACAGAGTTTCCTTGAAAAGGTGACCAATAATTTAAATCTGATTGAATATCAGATGAGGAGTGAGCAGAGGGATTCAAAGAGGAAAGTGATGGGTTCAAATCAACAGGTAGAGAACATGCTTTTAGCAGCTCAACCTCAATACATTATTTCTTTAAAAAAATGCTTATGGATACACTGGACACAGAAATATTTTGGATTGCTTTTTCCCAAAATTGGCATTTCTGAATTGTTTGGGATATATACTCAATGTGTGTCCACCTCAGATACCCATCCTACCTGACCTTCAATGAAATTGAGGAGTTCAACATTAAAAATTAAACGTTGTTTTAAAACTAAGTATTTTAAATACTTGTGGCACCTTAGAGACTAACAAATTTATTTATATGCTCAAATACATTTGTTCGTCTCTAAGGTGACACAAGTCCTCCTTTTCTTTTTGCGAATACAGACTAACACGGCTGCTACTCTGAAACCTATTTTACATACATTATTCTTCCTCTATAATGTGGTCATGGCCTTTCCAGTGTGCAGTAAATCAGTTACTGAAATTGCGAACTGATGGTAGTTGGCTTATTTAGGCACATTATGGTACCTTTCCTCAGTCCTCAAGTCCATGCAGTTCCATCCCCCCTCTTGAGTCACATGAGCTTGGGGAGGAGAGAAACTATGGAGACAACCCAGAAACTCAGCTGAGGGGGACTGGGGCATGCAGCTCTAACGAGGACCTGCAGATTCTGATGGTGTCATCAATCACACGTTCATAGAATCATAGAATATCAGGGTTGGAAGGGACCTCAGGAGGTCATCTAGTCCAACCCCCTGCTCAAAGCAGGACCAATCCCCAATTAAATCATCCCAGCCAGGGCTTTGTCAAGCCTGACCGTGAAAACTTCTAAGGAAGGAGATTCTACCACCTCCAAAGGGAACGCATTCCAGTGTTTCACCACCCTCCGAGTGAAAAAGTTTTTCCTAATATCCAACCTAAACCTCCCCCACTGCAACTTGAGACCATTACTCCTTGTCCTGTCCTCTTCTACCACTGAGAATAGTCTAGAACCATCCTCTCTGGAACCACCTCTCAGGTAGTTGAAAGCAGCTATCAAATCCCCCCTCATTCTTCTCTTCTGCAGACTAAACAATCCCAGTTCCCTCAGCCTCTCCTCATAGGTCATGTGTTCCAGACTCCTAATCATTTTTGTTGCCCTTCGCTGGACTCTCTCCAATTTATCCACATCCTTCTTGTAGTGTGGGGCCCAAAACTGGACACAGTACTTCAGATGAGGCCTCACCAATGTCGAATAGAGGGGGACGATCACGTCCCTCGATCTGCTCGCTATGCCCCTACTTATACATCCCAAAATGCCACTGGCCTTCTTGGCAACAAGGGCACACTGCTGACTCATATCCAGCTTCTCGTCCACTGTCACCCCTAGGTCCTTTTCCGCAGAACTGCTGCCTAGCCATTCGGTCCCTAGTCTGTAGCTGTGCATTGGGTTTTTCCGTCCTAAGTGCAGGACCCTGCACTTATCCTTATTAAACCTCATCAGATTTCTTTTGGCCCAATCCTCCAATTTGTCTAGGTCCCTCTGTATCCTATCCCTGCCCTCCAGCGTATCAACCACTCCTCCCAGTTTAGTATCATCCGCAAATTTGATGAGACTGCAATCCACACCATCCTCCAGATCATTTATGAAGATATTGAACAAAACCGGCCCCAGGACTGACCCCTGGGGCACTCCACTTGACACCGGCTGCCAACTAGACATGGAGCCATTGATCACTACACGTTGAGCCCGACAATCTAGCCAACTTTCTACCCACCTTATAGTGCATTCATCCAGCCCATACTTCTTTAACTTGCTGACAAGAATACTGTGGGAGACCATGTCAAAACCTTTGCTAAAGTCAAGAAACAACACATCCACTGCTTTCCCTTCATCCACAGAACCAGTAATCTCATCATAGAAGGCGATTAGATTAGTCAGGCATGACCTTCCCTTGGTGAATCCATGCTGACTGTTCCTGATCACTTTCCTCTCATGCAAGTGCTTCAAGATTGAATCTTTGAGGACCTGCTCCATGATTTTTCCGGGGACTGAGGTGAAAACCCGTTGTGGGTTTTTTATATATTTTCACTCTAGACATTAGTAGTATACAGCTCAATAGGATTCATCAATATATATATTTTTACAGGTTTCCACACCCTCTTTTGTCCTCCAGTTTCATATGTTGACACATACACATTTGGCACTGTTGACCATTTTTGAAGGAAAAAAAAGTATTTTTTCCTTTTCACAAGGCATATTTATTAGAGATGACTTGAAGAAGTCTTCTTCTGAAAGCAGTGAAATTGAGAAAGCCTTTACAAAATACATACACCACAGGAAGCTGAGTATTTTGTACATTGTGCAAAATGTGTTTTGCCAGGGGAAAAAAGACAAATGATTATTTTAAAAACAAAGTATATGGTTCTCTTTAAAACCATGGAGATAAACTGCAAGTTACAACCCAGGCAATGCAAACGTACCCTGGGAAAACACAATTCTTTTGGGAGGCTTTTGAGGATGCTATCAAAAAGCCCAGAAGTTTCTGCTGGTGGATGTAAATGTTTTAGCACCCGAAGCCTACAGGTTAAGAACAAGCATTTCTCCCCCAGACTGGCCCTATGTATACACCTTGAAAAAAACAGAAAAGTAGTAATTTTTTTAACAATCCTTAGCCATTTTAAAAAAAAAGAGCATCCCCCTGATAAGCATGTCTAGCCATGTACACAGAAACCTAGCTCTTTTGAAACTCCTCATCAAAGCCAGACCGCATCAAAGGAAGGTTATTCTGTGCTCAGCCTCTGACAACCTGGTAGTGGCCAGCTCTGAAATAGCACTCAACTCTGTGAAAGGAAAAGTCCCCCAGAAACCCTAACAAGTAAGCATGCTAAAAAGAAAATGGGGGATTAGTAAAACACTGAGCGATTACAAAAACCTGTTCCTCAAAAGAATAAAAGATGATTGTAAAACAGATCAGGGGTTTTATCAAACATTTGTTGAGTTTTGCTGTCAGGCATTTTAAATAAAATGGTTGAAAAATTGTACCTCGTTCCTAGCCATCAGCTAGAACAAACACACCTCTAGTGATGAAACATGCCTCTAGTGATGAAGAAAATATCAGAACCACACCTCCTCACCAATTGGATTCAGAGATGAAAGACGTTCTTGAAAGATACAGTTTATCAGACTCTGAAAAGGCTAAACTTTACGAGAGGGTCCTACAAAGGTATCTGGTATTGGCCAAGAAGGGTGAAGAGAAAAGACTAAAAGAAGTCTCTTTCTCCCAGAGTAAGAGGAGCAGGGGGCTGGGCCCATGGCAAAAAGGCGGAGGGTCATGGCCCCTTGGCCTCCCCATCTTCCAGCATCCCTGTCACCATGTGGTCATTTTCTGGCAGGGGCATGCCTATGGACAGAACTCTAAGGCTTTCAAGCCATGTGTAGGGCAGCTTGTGTTTGGAACAAAGGAAGCACAGGCTGCATGACAAAAGACTATAAAAGGCAGCTGCATCTTCTCCATTTTGTCTTCAGTCCTGCTTCTTATCTCTGGATGAACTTTGCTACAAAATGAAGCTCTGAACAAAGGACTGAATGACCCATCCTAGCTGGGGTTGTGTTCCAGAGGGACATTCAAGCCAGCAAACTCACAAGTACTGATAGGAGCCTGATATATGGACTTTCAAATCTTTGTATATCTGTAACTGCTTTACCATTTAACATCTATCTTCTTGTTCTTTCTTTTTTCTTTATAATAAACCTGGCTGGCAGAGTGGTATTTTGGGTAGTATCCAAACCTATACTGGCCTGGTGACATGGCTGACCCTTTGGGGTCAGAAGAACATTTTGTATATGTGAGCAGAGTTTTTAGATAACTTCTCACTGTACTGGACGTAGGTGTTGATTGGGAGCCAGAGACTGGAATGCAATTAAGGGGCTGTGTGATTTCATTTTTGCTTCTTGATAACCAGTGTGGGGGATTGGAAGCACAGTTTGTGACTGGTTGGGGAGTTTAACTTCAGTGTTACCCACCAGTCTGGGGAGTATCTGCTCTCCCCTTTGCAGCCTGCCCTGACATTGGCATTTCCAGTGAGGGGTTCCCCTCGCACTGCTGGTCACACCCCGTTTGGACTGTATCAGTTAGTCACCATGCCTTTTGGTTTCTGTGCGGCCGCAGCCACATTTCAGTGACTTACGGACAGGCTGCTGCAATCTCACCACCTATATGCAGCAGCCTACATAGACAATATAGTTGTAGACAGCCTCATGTGGGAAGAACATCTCCAACACCTCACAACCATCTTGCAAGCTATAGGGGAAGCCGGGCACACCATCAACCTAGTCAAGTGCCATCTTGGGCAGCGAGAGGTAACATAGTTGGGGTACAGTGTGGGCCAAGGTACCCTACACCCCCAGTTGGATAAAGTACAAGCCTTAGGGGACTGCCCGGCCCTTATGACAAAAAGGCCGGTAAGCCAAGTCTTGGGCCTAGCAGGATACTATTGCTACTTTCTGCCAAACCTTGCAACGCTCATGTCACCCTTACCCGACCTAAAAAAGAGCTTCCAGCTTCACAAGATACAGTAGTCAGCAGAGTGTGAGAGAGCTTTCCTGGAACTGAAGGATCGACTAACTAGGGATCCCATCCTATTCCACCCAGACTTTGACAGAGCCTTCATATTACAGACTGACGTGTCAGAAATGGGATTGGGAGCAGTGTTTTCTCAAGAAGCTGAGGGAGAGGAGCGTCCAGTTCTTTATTTGAGCAGGAAGTTGTTTCTCTGAGAGCAGAAGTATTCAACGATAGAAAAGGAGGTGTTGGTGGTGAAGTAGGCAATCAATGCACTTAGGTATCATCTACTGGGGAACCCCTTCCATTTGGTCACTGACCACATGCAACTTCGATTGCTTAACATTATGAAGGACATCAATGCCTGGGTCATGAGGTGGTAACTTTCACTGCAGCCCTACGATTTTCAAGTTGGCCACCGACCCAGTAAGGCCCATGCAAATGGCAGACTTCTTTTCCCGAGTGGGCAGTAAAAACCCAGAAGAGAGACCACAACCAGATTCCCTCTTAAAGAGAGGTGTGCATGACGGGGCGCAGTGGTTGCCCTTGTAAGAACCATGACAAGTGCTATGTAAGTGAACTTAGCCAGTATGCCATGTTACCAACTCTTATTGTGAATTTAGAGTTACATGGTGTCTTTGTAAAGTCCAATAGGATCTCCTTATTCCTGGCTTTAAAATCCTGAAATTTCCCATAGTAGAAATAATCGCTGTCTCCCATTATTTGAAATGAGATTGATGCCAAACTGCCCTGGGATGAGACGACTATCATTCACTACAGGCTTTGCATGTGAAAGTAAGGCTGCCCCAAATAGAGATGGCTGCCATCTCCCACAGTTTTCCATTATACTGAAGCCAGGGTGCCCTCAGAGACAATGGCCACTTTCTGGACTCTGTGGTTAATGGCTGGACAAGTAACTCTGAGGAACTGGGAGGAACGTGGGAAGCAGGAGACATCCTCATGAGGAGAAGAGGCTATTCAGAGAGGTGGGGGGGAGGACTGAGGAGATCTCAGGGAAATAGGGGGTGAAAGAGGGAAAATGTGAGGGGTAAGATATTATAAGGGCAGGGGAGAGGGTGGGAAAATGTGGGGGCAAGCGAATGCAAGGTGGCACTGGGGACAGAAGCCTCTGGGGGACAATGGGAGGAGTGTGGAGTGGAGGAGGGGACTTAGTGGGGCAGGGAGGGGAAGGGGATAGGATAGGGGTAAAGGAGAGAGATGAAGAGGCACAAAATGGCAGCTCCACCCTTGCAGGGGTTAGGAGTAGATAAGGGGAGTCATCTTCAAGCAGATGGGGGGGAAGTCTGCAGTTTGCATATTTGTTTAGTGTTGAATTTGACCCTAAGGCACTCCACAGACTAAAGCAGGAGGCAGCTTTCCCCTAAAGGCTCACAAACCAGACAAGAAATTTACAAACCGTGAAGTATAGTATAATTATCGTTTTACTCTTGTGATATTTAGGCCAATCTCATGTGTATTTGGTTTTTGAAGGTCCTAATGGATCATTTTTGTAAACTTAAGTGAAGCATGTTGGGTGAAATTCTGGCTCCACTGAAGTCAGTGACAAATTCCTGTTGGAGGAGAGAGGTTCTTCAACAGCCACCCAATAGGAGAAGTGGGGGGAAACAACCTAACTAGTTTGAAGATGGAGCTTGAAAAGTTTATGAATGAAATGATGTCATGGGGTTCCCTATGACAGCAGGGACTGAATTCGATGACCGAGGAGATTCCTTCAAGTCCTATGTTCTATTGACTTCAAAGGCACCAGAATTTCACCCACTGAATTTAGGTACAGTGCAAAAATTATGAGAGGAAATACCGTAAAGTCCTTCTGTCTCCTCCAGCTCCAGGACCGGCTCAATGAACCCTTCTTGCTCCAGCTTTAAGACATCTTTCTGCCTTGACTTTGGAGCTCTCTGTGTCGCTGAATCTTGCTCCTGATTTAAACCATCTGATAGTGAAATGAAAGAAAATAAATTATCGGTACTTCATCAATAATTGACTTTCTCACTAGACACAAACACATGTATTTTCTTCCCCGTTTGTGTGAATACAAACAAACTGAAAATGTGGAAGGATCACTGCTAATTTCCTTGTAATAATCTGAGAAGTGCAATGTATAAGATGGAGTCCTCAGCTCTTTGTAGGGAATTTTACTATGAAATCCTGGGCCATATCTGAAATAGATGAAGTTGCAAAAATGCAACCTTTACTTCTGCAAAAATATATTAAGTGTTGGGTTTGTTTGTGGGGGTTTTATTATTGTTTTGGTTTCACTCAAATAATTTTAAAAGCAGCTGAAGATTGCAGGTGAAAATTTCTTAGGAGGCTTTTCTATTCCTCACTGAGGCCCAATATCCAGGTTAATTTAGAAAAAAGAGGTGTTAAATAATAACAGTTATAACCAAAAGAAAAAAAAATGTTTTTGTCATACGGTAGAATGAAATGTCTTCTAAATTCAGAGGTGCTTTCCTATTTATAGGACTACTGAATGTCACACAGGTTACACGTTGCTATTTTACTGGGACGTTCTGCAAGCTTCATACACTTTTGACTTTGTGCAACTGTACAAGTACATAGTGAAATCAGGATAGACCGTTTTGTTTGTTTTTTGCTTGAGTTTATTTTATTTCTTTTTTCCCTGGGGAAAAAAAAAGCACTGGGTGATATTTTCATTCCTGCTCTGGACGCTTTATGCTGGGTAAAAGGTTATGCTGGTAATGGTTCCAGCAGAGGGAGAATCCCCTCTATACAGGAAGTGATGCTTTGCCACTGTTAAAAAAAAATTACAACTGTTTCTTTGAGAAGGTCTAACAGCTCCATACTTTAGAACAGGGACTTGACATTTGGAGCAAGGGGGCCTTTCGCTGTCTCTAAGAAAATTCTTCCAGAACTACCCAATTTATACGCCTCTGAAAATAACTGTTGGCACATGCTCAGTAGAGGCTTGTTAGAAGCTGGCAGCCAAAATCTAAGATTCCATCCTCACTGAGCATGATCCATCCCCACACAGCTCCAAGTTAACCTTAGTGAATGCCCTCCATCCCTGAAATTCTCTGTGCCAACCTCACTGAGCATGATCTGCCTGCAAAGAACTCACAGAGTATGCTCTCGCCCAGGGCTTGAGGCTGACAAAAAACTTTCCCTGCAATTGCTCCTTGCAGTTACTGGTGGCCACCGTGGCATCGGGCATTGAACTGCTAGCAGGGTGAGTGTCTGCTGTGGTCTCAAAGCTCCCCCTGCTGGCACCCTGGCAGTGAGGATGAAAGCCTGATTCCACTGTAGATGGGGTGAGATGCAGAACAGGGACTGGGGCAGCTGGAGGATATTAATGGAATGTGGCAGAACGCAGTGTAATGGGAATCAGAGGCAGAATGGTGTAGGCGCCCCAGGTATCCGTCCCTTTTCTACCACCCCACCCAAAAAAAACTCATCCTCTTATACCCACAAGCTGCCTGTGATGGCCCCGATTTCCATGAGTTGCTTCAGGCTCCCAGCATTGCCGATAGTGCACCCGTCACAGTTCCTGGGAGTGAGGAGTAGAGCCCCAAACCAAGTGGGAAGAGTCCCGCTTACCTATAGATCCTTTGCTTTTTCTACGGAATGGGGAACATGGAAAGCATCCTTTTTTCTTCTTCCTTTTCCATTTTTCTTTGGGCTCTAGTGTCTCCTTAGCTAATAAAGAAGAACAGATTAAAAGAGTATTCAGTGGTTACCCTTGTAATAGGCATGATAAGTGAGATGTAAGTGAACTTGGCCAGTATACCATGTTGCCAACTCACATTGTGAATTTAGAGTTACATGGTGTCTTTTAAAAGTCCAATAGGATCTCCTTATTCCTGGCTTAAAAATCCTGAAATTTCCCATATTAGAAATGATTGCTGTCTCCCATTACTTTAAATGAGATTGACACCAAAATGTCCTCAGACGAGATGATTATCATTTACCACAGGCTTTGTGCTGGGTAAAATGTCCAGAGGAGTGTTTCCAGCTGGGATAGAATCCCCTCTACACAAGAACTGATGACAGCCGTAGGACCAAGGGTGCAGTCTGAATCCCTAGGGTAGGAGGCATACCCGGGGTGGAGCTGCAGGCAATCAAAACATATCAGGGATGGACCCACAAAATGTAGCACTGCAGAGATTGTGGGAAGTCCTGCTGCTCACAGGCAGTCAGGGACAGGCTGCTATTACTTAGAAAGCCCCTGCCTTGGAAGATGTTTTGGCCCCAGAGTAGCCCACAATCAGGAGTTTGTAAAGGTGGTTTAAAGCCATCTTGTCCTCCTCTTCATGGACTGCAAATAAAGGGCAGCACGGAATCTAAACCCATATGATCAATGTTACTATTTAATATTATTAATCATGTTTATTACATCAGTAAGGGCCTAAGGCAGGGGTAATCAATAGGCAGACCGCAGGCCAAATCCAGACTGCCAGATGCTTTTGAATGGAACCCCAAATCTTTTTATTTTCTTCTTCTTATAATTTTTTTTATTATGATTTCCTCTGGAGTCTGGACCTTGACTATACCTTGACTAACAAATTTGGACCGTGACAAAAAAAAATAATTGACTATCCCTGGCCTAACGTCTAACCGGAAGAAGCCCCATTGTGCTAGCAGACAGTCCCTGCCCTGAAGAGCTTGTAATTTAACTAGTCCGGACATGCCAGCAGAGTGAACAATGTAATGGCAGCAAACATGTTAGTTCCAAGATATATTTTTTGAGGGGGTATTTAGGAGGGGATCAATTAAATGTAAAGAAAAGGGCACAGGGTATGGGAGAGGCAGGTAGGAGACAGGCGTGATACTGTGGTGATTCTATTCAGCACAGCTCTTTTCTCAGCCATTTCAAGAAATCATAATTAACACATACCTAGCTAGATTACTTACTAAAAGTTCTAAGACTCCTTTCCTGTTCTGTCCCCGACAAAAGCAGCATACAGACAGACACAGACCCTTTGTTTTTCTCCCTCCTCCCAGCTTTTGAAAGTATCTTGTCTCCTCATTGGTCATTTTGGTCAGGTGCCAGTGAGGTTACCTTTAGCTTCTTCACCCTTTACAGGTGAGAGGATTATTCCTCTGGCCAGGAGAGATTTTAAAGGGGTTTACCCTTCCCTTTATATTTGTGACAACTATTAATCGAAAGAAAGAAAGAAATTAGTAGTCCTTACATATCCTGCTTTCTTTGTATGTGTCCGTCTTCCTTAGATCATAAGGTCTTTGTATTGTTAAGGAAAAGTTAGCACATGTGACTCCATTTTGGTTTGGGGCCCACCATTGTCTAAAAGCAAGCACATCATGCACCAGGAGGAGTGTTCCTTAGACACTGCATCCCTGTGAAAATCCTCCTCCTTGTCTCCAGCCTGCCTTGACTCCCAGTATCTGGTTTTTGTCAGTCTCTAACTCCGTATCTCCTGGCCTGTGATGTGAGGCCTCCCATCCTGATAAAAAAAGTTCCTGATGCATGGCTTTCGGACCATGCTGTGTAATTAACATACTGGTTTAGCACGAGGAATGCACCAAGCAGGGATAGGTGGTAGATAAGAAAAGGGTTTGTTTATTGGCTAAGGTTTCTGATGCACGAGGGCAATATGCTTTGCTAAAAAGTATATAACCTTTGTATAATCTGTATTCAGGGTCCCCTCCTGGCTAGCAGGGGGTCACCACGCTTGAGCGTAATAAACTTGGTGTTTTGTGGGAACTCTGCAGTTGTGGACTTTGTTTATGTGCCTCAGCCTAGATTCGAACAGTGCGTGACCTATCAGGTATAATTCGTAACAGCATTTGTGTGCGTGTCCTACCAGGTGTAATTCGCAGCATTTGTGTGCATGTCCTACCAGGTGTAATTCGCAGCATTTGTGTGCATGTCCTACCAGGTATAATTCGCAGCAGTTGTGTGCGTGTCCTATCAGGTATAATTCGTAACAGTTTTAGGGAGAGACCTTACTCTTTCTGTTTTGTAAAGCACACACGATTGGTACTGAACAGATAAATAATGGATACATCACCAAAAAACAAACAAAAAACAAAACAAAACCCACCTTTGTCATAAAGGTTGGTCTCCTCAGTAAAGTAAGCCATAACAATTAGGACAAAGGCTACGAAGTCAAGTACTCTCAAGTTAGGAAATACCAGAATGAGTATTGACCATGAAACATTAACTCTGCAATAAATGAGGCAGGGATCCTGCAGACAACAGACTCCTTCAATACACAGCCACAGAGCAAAGAATTCTGTGCACTGAATAAGGCAGGGGTCGAGAGGGAAAAAAATAACATGGGATCATGTAATTAATGTCTGCATCATCGGGCAAAGGCACAAGAGGACTGAATTAAGGGTGCCACGGCAACACTTATTTGGACATTTGCTAACCTGAGAATGCTAAACTTCTTAACCTTTTAATCCTTTTGAAAACCTTGACTTTGTATTTCCTAATTATTTGATGGTTTAATTTATTGATGAAAGCTAAGCTAAGAAGCGTTAAATGAAGGGTTTTTGGTTTCTTAATTTCCTTCGTTTTTGAATAGAAAGAACATCTATTATATATGTGCTGTTTAAACAATGAAGCTCTTACTCATCTGTTGTTTTCAGTATATATTTTATTGCCATTCTTATCTTTGTGAAGGTCCCTTTTCACCACTCATTGCTGTGTTGATCAGAGTATAGAAAGTAATTAAATTAAACTGTATTAAAATAAAATTCATTTTATGCAACTTCAGTATCAGTGAAAGTTCTAAGCTCTAATCCTCAATTTGTAAGAAGCAGATAAACAATATCCAAGTAAAAGAGCAGGAATTTTGCATCTTATTTTCACTGAGCCTTTACAAAGGAAAGTAGCAAACAATTGCTCTTTGAAAAGAAACACTGTACAGTACCACAGTACAAACCCAAATGAGCCCAGCAGGAGACTGTCCTGCTTATCCAAATCTGGTCCTGTTTCATTATAAACTTCCTTTCTGTGATGATGTTCTGGTCATAAGGGGGCAATCAGTTGTCAAAGGTAGCTGTTGCCATGGCAGCCAGGGGCTAGTCATTCTCCCCAGGTGTGACAAGGAGCTGGAGGCAGGGAGCGCTGAGTGGTGGATTATCTCTGATGTCACAATGCTACTGCTCAGGCAGCACCAGTGGGCAGCAAATGTGCAGTGTGTGTGTGTGTCGGGGGGGGGGGGAACAGGCTTTCCCAGTGCTCCCGTTTCCCCAGATTTCCTAAAGAAACCAACAACATAACACCGAATGCACATTAGTGATTGTTCCACACACATGCTCATTAGTAGCTGAAATTTGATTCAAAGTCCCGATGGCATGTTTAGAAACCAGTGTTCCAAAACAAGGAGAGACCTTGTAAAACAGAAAATTTGGAGACTCTGGTGTATTTTTGGTTGTGTTAAAATTGAATACTGCGACTTTAAATTTTGGGCACGGTTCCTGGACCTACTTGCATGCTAAGCAGCTCAGTGGGGGTGTAGCAGCAGTCAGTCAGCAGGTACCCAGTGAATTGTGCCTCTCTGTTATAGGCAGAAGCTTACATTCTCTCCTTCTGATTTTGGGGCTCTTGTGTGTTTTTGTTCTGGTCTTAAGAAACAAATTAGCGAGACATTGCAAACTTCCAGCAAGAATCATTTATGTTTTTCTCTAACTTCTCTGCTTATGTGCCAGAAAACCTAAAAGACACAATCTCATAAAAAAATGAAATAGAATTCTGCAGCCAAAAGTCCTAACTCCCCCCATACTAATTTCCCCCTACTCTTACTGACACCTTCTGGTCAACTGTTTGAAATGGGCCACCCTCATTGCCACGACAAAAGGGATTTTTCCTCCTCTGGTATCCTACTCTTAACTGAATTGTCTCGTTGGAACATGTCCATCTCAATGATATTTCGTTTGCTGGGAGTCCCAACCACAATGGGATCGTGGGGGAGTTCAGAGGTTGTTGTAGGGGGGTTACAGCATTGCCACGCTCACTTCCGTGCTGCCTTCAGACCTGGGCTCTGAGGGCAGCAGCCAAGAATGTTTCTGAAGTGAGAGGAGGTTCTAAGATGTGCGGATGGGTCCCTGCTGCTGAGAGCACCTCAGCTGGGGGCTCCTACCTACTAGTCCCCTGGCAAATTAATGCAAGGACCAATTTGGGGGCATCCAGAAAAATGGACCCCTGAGCCCCAGAAGGAACTGCAAGGAATGCCCTGAGCCCCAGCTGCAGATGCCGGGCAGACACCCAGAGTGCTGAGAGCAGTGGGGAGGGGCATGAAAGTCCTGAGCTCAGCACCCCAGCCTTGGCTGCAGCCACGGGGGTCAGAAGCCCCTAGCCCAGACACCCAGAGACGTGGCTGGAGCAGAAGTCGCCAAGGCCAAACCCCTGAGCCCAACGCTGGGCTGATGCAGTGCACTCACTTCTGCATGCCTCTGGTGCACCTGACATCCCCAGCCCAGCAGACAAACAGCTAGGAGGCCCCTACTGGGTTCTCCTGGCTGGAGGGATCCCAGCAGGACAGGGAGATCGGATTTCATGGGGCAGGGCTAATTTGATCTTGCCAAGAAAGGCAAAACAAGAACCAACAGCTGTCAGTTGAAGCCAGAGAAATTCAGATGAGAAGTAAGGCACACATTTTTGACAGTGAGGGAGACTAACCACTGGAACAAACAGAAAAGGAGGACTTGTGGCACCTTAGAGACTAACACATTTATTTGAGCATAAGCATTCGTGAACTACAGCTCACTTCATCAGATGCATGCAGTGGAAAATACAGTGGGGAGATTTCATATACACAGAGAACATGAAACAATGGGTGTTAGCATACACACTGTAATGAGAGTGATCAGGTAAGGTGAGCTATTACCAGCAGGAGAGAGGGAAAAAAACAAAAAATAAAAAACCTTTTGTAGTGATAATCAAGGTGGGCCATTTCCAGCGGTTGACAAGACCGTCTGAGGAACAGCGGGTGGTGGCGGGGGGATAAACATGGGGAAATAGTTTTACTTTGTGTAATGACCCATCCACTCCCAGGCTATATTCAAGCCTAAATTAATTGTATCCAGTTTGCAAATTAATTCCAATTCAGCAGTCTCTCACTGGAGTCTGTTTTTGAAGTTTTTTTTTGTTGAAGACTTGCCACTTTTAGGTCTGTAATCGAGTGATCAGAGAGATTGAAGTGTTCTTCAACCAGTTTTTGAATGTTATAATTCTTGACATCTGATTTGTGTCCCTTTATTCTTTTACATAGAGACTGTCCAGTTTGGCCAATGTACATGGCAGAGGGGCATTGCTGGCACATGATGGCATATATCACATTGGTAGATGTGCAAGCGAACGAGCCTCTGATAATGTGGCTGATGTGATTAGGCCCTATGATGGTGTCCCCTGGATAGATATGTGGACACAGTTGGCAACGGGCTTTGTTGCAAGGATAGGTTCCTGGGTTAGTGGTTCTGTGGTGTGGTGTGTAGTTGCTGGTGAGTATTTGCTTCAGGTTGGGGGCCTGTCTGTAAGCAAGGACTGGCCTGTCTCCCAAGATCTGTGAGAGTGATGGGTCATTCTTAAAGATAGGTTGTAGATCCTTGATGATGCGTTGGAGAGGTTTTAGTTGGGGGCTGAAGGTGATGGCTAGTGGCGTTCTGTTATTTTCTTTGTTGGGCCTGTCCTGTAGTAGGTGAATACTGGGTACTCTTCTGGCTCTGTCAATCTGTTTCTTCACTTCAGCAGGTGGGTACTGTAGTTGTAAGAATGCTTGATAGAGATCTTGTAGGTGTTTGCCTCTGTGTGAGGGGTTGGAGCAAATGCAGTTGTATCGTAGACCTTGGCTGTAGACAATGGATTGTGTGGTGTGGTCTGGATGAAAGCTGGAGGCATGTAGGTAAGCATGGCGGTCAGTAGGTTTCCGGTATAGGGTGGTGTTTATGTGACCATCGCTTATTAGCACCGTAGTGTCCAGGAAGTAGATCTCTTGTGCGGACTGGTCCAGGCTGAGGTTGATGGTGGGATGGAAATTGTTGAAATCATGGTGGAATTCCTAAAGGGCTTCTTTTCCATGGGTCCAGATGATGAAGATGTCATTAGTGTAGCGCAAGTAGAGTAGGGGCATTAGGGGACGAGAGCTGAGGAAGCGTTGTTCTAAGTCAGCCATAAAAAATGTTGGCATACTGTCGGGCCATGCGGATACCCATGGCAGTGCCGCTGATTTGAAGGTATACATTGTCCCAAATGTGAAATAGTTATAGGTGAGGACAAAGTCACAAAGTTCAGCCACCAGGTTTGCCATGACATTATTGGTGATACTGTTCCTGATGGCTTGTAGTCCATCTTTGTGTGGAATGTTGGTGTAGAGGGCTTCTACATCCATGGTGGCCAGGATGGCCTTTTCTGGAAGATCACCGATGGATTGTAGTTTCCCCAGAATGTCGGTGGTGTCTCGAAGATAGCTGGGAGTGCTGGTAGCGTAGGGCCTGGGGAAGGGGTGGATTCTCTGTTTCCTGGTATCCTCCCATCACAACTGGTTATCATTCTGGAAGGTGCCATGACACCTTTTTGTGAATTACAAGCAATTGGGCTTAATATGGTGGTAAGCGTGTGAAATGTCATAGCCAGTGAAATAGAGGCCAGATTAGGAGATCAAATAGTTTCACAACCGATGCCTCTATGAAAAACTCAGTGTGGGGTGAGGCATAGACTCTGCTGTTTTACTGGGTGGCCTGCTCGCTCCCCAGAATCAATAATGAGCAAGTGGGGTGATCCAGGGTGCAGCTGAAACATCCAACCGGGCTGGCCAGCGGCAGACATCAGGCCTGCAAGGGAAAGGTGAGTGTGGCAGTGACTTCACAAAGGCCTTTGGCAGGAACTCAGCCTATTGGGCAAAGATGATGAGGCGGGTGTGACCCCACAGAGCTCCCTTGACAACAGCCCGGCAGGACAGGGGTGCGGGGCAGGGGGAACCTCGGAGACCCCTGTAGCCTTGCTGCAGCAAGCCTCCATCTCGCGGTCTCTCAGTGGGGACCAAGAGACGGTTGGTGTGGAGGAGATTCTCGGGATTATTTTTATGACTGCATTGATTGTGTGGAAAGAAATCGTCATCTGTGTAGAAGGTAAGAAAAAATATAGGCTCTAAGTAGAAGATGGGGGACCCTATCCTAGGAGATTCAAAGGCATCCCCACCCTCCCAGTGAAAAAGTTTTTCCTAATATCCAAGCCTTCCACACTGCAACTTGAGATCATTGCTCCTTGTTCTGTCATCTGCCAGCTCTGTGAATTTCATGAGAATCAATCTTTCATTAGGAAAATAATTCAAAAATACAAAGACAAAAAATGTGAATTGAAATCTATCCATCCTGATCTTCAGTGTCTGGGGGGTGTGGGCCTCGGAGGCCAGACTGAGACCCTCATTGGCTAGGGACACCCAGGAAGCCAGTAAAAAAATTCCAGTCCTCTTTGCAACCAAGCCTCCATAATCCAAGGAACACCTGAGGGCTGCGGGAGATAAAGGAGTGCTGAGAATGTCTAACTTATGATTGAAAATACAGAGATGTGTTATTGGCTTTGGATGGGGGACAAGTATCAAATCTGTTGGGGTTCTTGCCCCAAACAACAATCACCCATTGTCCTTTAGAGCACAAGGGCTCTAACACGCCTGACGTGCTCAAATCTCTTGCCTGCTAGGACTTAGAGAATTTTCTCCATCTCCATGATAGAGAGGGAAAGAGAAAAGAAGTGACCTCTCTTTGGTCACAAACCACGGTCATGCTGGAGCTAGAAAGAGAAGTATAAGAAAAACATTGTATGAAAATGTTTTGCATTTAAAACTGATTTCTTAAACAAAGGAAATTTGAAGTGTGGTTAGTGAACTAAAATGATACGTTCTGGTTTTCACGTGTTTCTAGATTTATGAACTAGTATATCCATCCCCTCACACCTAGTTTTTATCCATAGATTGAGGGAGGAAAAGAAGTTGCCTGTTTTGTGAACTCTCAATGGCTTTCTTGAATTTCAACGAACGAGTCATTGAACTGAACTCTTTGAATAAACTGAAAAGAAGACAATAGTTTCTGCACCTTCCAAGGAAGCTATTGCTGTCCAAAGCTGGCTTAGCATTTCAGCTAACTTTGCTTCCAGGGCTTTAGCTATCATGTCAGTGGTGTGACTCTCTCAAAAACTTGGCAGTGAACATGTTCGATTTCATGTTATTTTTTCCTCTTCTCTTTAAATTATTGAAGAGATTTTCATAAATTTTGCCCTTAATTTAAAATAGATGATTTTTTTGGTCAAGCTGGGCCTTACAAATCTCTAAGGATGAAGATTCCACCACCTCCATAGGTCACACTCAGGGCCAGGGAGACTGGGAATAGAAGAAAATCACCAGTGAAAGCCAGGAATCCAGATTCCCACCCCCCTGCCTCAGTCACAACAACAAGTCACACTCAGAGCCAGGGAGACTGGGAATCGAGTCCCGCTGGCACTTCCCAGCTCTGGAAGGGACTGTTCCTCTAGTGGTTAGTGCAGGAGCCTGGACAAAGGCTCCATCCCCGGCTCTATCCCTGACTCCCTCAACGACCCTGAGGCAGTGGCTTCTCCTGCCCAGGCCTCTGTTTCCCTCACTGGGGCTGGGGACACTCCCCTACAGCCCTTGGGTCATCACGCTTCAGGAATGTGCTTGAGGTACGAGGAGACCTGGAGATGGGAGGTGTGCTGCTGGCCATAGGTCAATGTTGTAAACCCCCGATTGCTAGGCTGAGTTTATCCATCCCCTGACAATAAAATGTCATCTTGTTTTCACAGCCACTTTCGATCTGCAGGCTTCTACTCCCTGCTCTGCTGGCAGGGCATTGGGCAGCACCCTTTCCAGCCCACCTGGGTGCAGGAGATCAAGGACGAGGGCAAGAGACTAGGCCTCGGTGAGTTTCTGCCACCCAGCGCTTTCCCATCTAGAGCAAGTGAGTGGAGTTCTCCAGAGCCATCCCCAGTGTGGTGGGAATGGGCCAGCAAGAGGGCTCCCAGCCCTTCCCTTGCAGGAGATTGTTCCCCACGTCGAGAGTCTTTGGGGAGGGCAGAACCTGCCAGGTGCTGAACACCCACAACCACAATCAGTGAAATCAGTGGGAACTGAGGGCGACTCCTCCCTCCCAGCATTGGCACCTTGTGAACTTTTGCTGGGGACTGTCCGGGTGCTGCTCTTTCCCTGGCCTGGGAGGGAGCGGGACCTTCTGGGGTGGAGGGAGCTGCTTGTCCAAACTAACAGAGAGCCCCACTGCTCTGAAAGGACGAGACTCCCCCGGTGTCACAGGGCCCCAGGGGTGAGGGGGAACATTGGGAGCAGCCTGTGCTGTGAGCTGCTGCCAGTGGGTGTGGACGGCAGCCCCCATGCTCTGGGGTGGGGTGTGTGGTGAGGAGAAATTGCCTCAGCGGAGGGGAGGTGGATGGAGGAACAGGCAGGCACATTAATGAGAGGCTGCCTTGAACCCAGACTCATGGCTGCTCCCCACTCATTCCCAGGATGCAGCGGCTGAGGCGGATGCTGAGGAGGAAGGCCGGGCTGGTGGCTCCGGAGCCGTTAGGGAGCAGCGGCCAGCTTTCCCAGGAGGAGAGCGGCCCCTCTGTCCCCGCGGGCGGGGAAGAGGCCAGTGGCCAGGCGAGGAGGAGGAGCTCCCTGGCTTTCTGGAGGAGGAGGAAGACACCAGCTCCCTTAGCATGCCCTGAGGCCCCTTCTGGTCCCAAATGGAGGTGGCCCAGGGTTATGCTATGTAGGAGGGACCCAAGAGAGGGTGGGAGCCTGGGAAGGTGGCTCTGCAGCTTCCTTCACAGGAAGCGGAGGAGCCAGGAGCCGCAACCCAGTGCCCAACCGGAGCCATCCACCAGCCTGGCCACCGAGGAGCCCCCAGCCAGCCCAGAGCAGGAGCTGGGCGACTCTGGCACGGGGACCAGCAGCTCCTCCTTCTCCCGAGGGGCCAGCAGCCCCTCCGTGGGGTCTGAGAGCCCTGAGGCTGAAGTCTCCCTCTGTGCAGGTGAGGGGAGACCCACGGGACAGGGGGGAGGACAGGGGCAGCGGGGGACTAGTAACACCCTGTCAAGGTTTCTTCCCTACTCTGAACTTTACGGTACAGAGGTAGGGACCTGCATGAAAGACCCCTAAGCTTATTTTTACCAGCTTAGGTTAAAAAAACTTTCCCAAGGTATAAACTTTGCCTTGTCCTTGAACAGTCTGCTGCCACCACGAAGCATTTTAAACAAAGAACAGGGAAAGAGACCACTTGGAGACGTTTTCCCCCAAAATATTTCCCCCAGCCCTACACCCCCTTTCCTGGGGAAGGCTTCATAATAATTTTTACCAATTGGTAAAGGTGAACACAGACCCAAAGTCTTGGATTTTAAGAACAATGAAAAATTAATTAGGTGTTTAAAAGACGAATTTTAATTAAAGAAAAGAGAAAAGAATCACCAATATATAGTTAGGATGGTAAATACCTTACAGGGTAATTAGATTTAAAACAGAGAATTTCTTGAGGCAAAACCTTAAGTTACAAAAAGACACAAAAACAGGAATATACATTTCCTTCAAAGTTAGTAACAGCCCGTTTGTTGAGCCATTTATGAAACAGATTTGTTATTTGGTTTACATAAGCCACATGAGTTCAGGCCTTTTTTAAGGGTTTGAAATTTAACTTTGTAAGTTTTAGGTGTAACTTGAAATTGGCAATTTGGCTGTATTGCGCAACAAATGGCCTGTAATATCTGGCCAAACCTAAGAAGGATTGGACCAGTTTTGTTTTTTTTTACTTTGGGACAGGCCACTTTTGGACAGCATTCACTTTGGCCTGTAGGGGGTTGATAGTTTCTTGACCCTCCTGATGTTCAAGGTAAGCTACTCTGTTTAGGCCTATTTGACACTTTTTAGTCTTAACAGTTAGTTTTGCTTCCCTTATGCTCTTGAAGACTTTTTGTAGGTGTTCCAGGTGTTTTGCCCAGGATTCCAAAAATATGGCCACATCATCAAGGTCTGTGACTGCACATTTTTCCAATTCCGCTAGGAGACCATCTACAAGTTTTTGGAAGGTGGCGGGTGCGTTCTGCAGCCTGAAAGAGAGCACATTAAATTCATACAGCCCGACATGTGTGATGAAGGCGGACATTTTCTTGGCGGATTTATTTAGCGGTACCTGCCAGTACCCCTGGGTTAAGTCCAAGATAGGGATGAACTGGGCCCGTCCCAGTTTCTTCACTAGTTTATTTGTTCGTGGCATTGGATAGTTGTTTGGGAGCGTTACAGCATTCAGCTTATGGTAGTCCATGCAAAAACGTATTTCCCCATTTGGGTTGGGAACTAGAACCACTGGAGATGCCCATGCACTGCCAGAGGGGCAAATTACACCCATTTGTAGCATATCCTGGATCTTCCATTCTATAGCAGTTTTAGCTTGAGGAGACACCCGGTAAGGTCGGGCTCTAATTGGGTGAGCATTACCTATGTCAATGGAGTTGTATGCCCGTTCAGTCAGTCCTGGGTGGCTGAGAACGTCGGCGTGTAGCTAGTGCACAGCTCCTTGATTTGCTGTCGCTGCATATACCCAAGGGTCATGGAGAGGTTTACCTTTTCCACACCACCAGCACTTTTTCCTTTGTAGTAGACACCTTTAGGCCACTCAACGTTATCTCCTCCCTGGGCTGTAAACTGACAAATCTTTAATTCTTTGGAATAAAAGGGCTTTAGAGAATTAATATGGTACACCTTAGGCTTTCGGTTGGAGGTGGAGAATGCTATGAGAAAATTAACAGCTCCCAGGAGCTCTTGGACCATTAATGGCCCTTCCCACAACGCTTTTATTCTGTGGGCCTAGAGTGCCTTCAAGACCATGACCTGGTCCCCTACACTGAAGGAATGCTTTCTGGCATGTTTATCATACCAGGCTTTTGGCTCTTTTTGAGCATCCTGTAGGTTTTCTTTGGCAAGGGCTAAAGAGGTTTGGCAGGTGTTTTGCAGGTTAGTTACAAAGTTCAGAATGTTAGTTCCTGGAGAAGGTGTAAACCCCTCCCATTGCTGCTTTACCAACTGTAATGGCCCCTTAACCTTGTGGCCATATACAAGTTCAAATGGTGAAAACCCTAAACTGGGATGTGGTACAGCTTTGTAGTCAAAAAGCAACTGCTGCAACTCTAGGTCCCAATTATTGGAGTGCTTATTTACAAATTTACATATTATGGCCCCCAAAGTTTCATTAAACTTCTCCACCAGGCCATTTGTTTGATGGTGGTAAGGAGTGGCAACCAAGTGGTTCACCCCATGAGCTTCCCAAAGGCATTCCATAGTTCCTGCCAGGAAATTAGTTCCTGCATCTGTAAGGATGTCGGAGGGCCAACTTACACTGGCAAAAGTGTCTGCTAGTGCCTGGCACACACTTTTAGCCCTGGTGTTGCTTACAGCTACTGCTTCTGGCCATCGGGTGGCAAAATCCATGAAAGTCAGTATGTACTGCTTTCCTCTGGCTGTCTTTTTTGGAAAAGGAGCCAGAATATTTACAGCTACTTGCTGAAATGGAACCTCAATGATGGGGAGTGGCTGGAGAGGGGCTTTGCCCTGGTCTTGGGGTTTTCCCACTCTGTGGCACACCTCACAAGACCGGACATAGGTAGAAACATTCTTGCCCATTCCCTCCCAGTGGAACGACTTTCCCAAATGGTTTTTGGTTCTGTTCACCCCAGCATGGCCACTAGGATGATCATGGGCTAAGCTTAATAGCATTACCCGGTACTTAGTTGGAACTACCAACTGTCTCTGAGGATGCCAGTTTTCCTCGTATCCACCAGAAAGAGTTTGCTTGTATAAAAGTCCTTTTTTTACAACAAACCTGGATTGATTCGAAGAGCTGAGAGGCGGTGGGTTGTTCCGTGCCGCCGTCCAAGCTCTCTGGAGGCTTTGATCTGCTTTCTGTTCGGTCTGGAACTGTTCCCTTGATGCTGGAGACATCAATTCCTGATTGGATTGTGGACCTGGGCTTGGTCCCTCTGGAAGCGATGCAGGTGATGGGGCTGTTTTAGTTGACTGTGAACCGCTCTTGGCTGGTGCACTATGTTGGGGTTCAGGCTCTGGCTGAGCCTCTTGTGTAGGGTTATCTGCTGCTGCCAGTGCAGGTTGGGTGGGGCCCTCTGGTGTTGGGGTTGCAAGTACTGGATTCAGTGCTGGCAATGGGTCTGGTGCTGTTTTTTTTGCCGGTTCCAGTTCCAGGACTGGCTCTGTCTGGGTCTCTGTGACTGGATTCACTACTGCTGTTGCAGACGTTTGTATGGGGTCTGGTTCCAATATCTTTGAGTGCGTCCTGATAGAAGTCTCCAAAATAGAGCTAGGTGTGACAGCTTGCTTAGCCTGTCTGCGGGTGACCATTCCCAACTTCTTGGCTAGCTTCACATGATTGGCCAAGTCTTCCCTCACCAGCATGGGGACGGGATAATTATCATAGACTGCAAAAGTCCACGTTCCTGACAAGCCCTTGTAGCAAACAGACAACTTGTCTGTAGGCAAGTCAAAACAGTTGGCCTTGAAGGGTTGAATTGTCACTTGGACCTCTGGGTCAATTAAATTGGGGTCCACTAAGGAAGCCTGGATAGCCAATACTCCGGTGTCCCTCCATTTTGTGACCTTCTTCCTGCCCACACTCACAGTTTCCCTCCACTCTGAGGGTGTCTGGGAGGCATCTGGGCCTGAGGACCTCTGGTGTGATTTTGGTGCAATGAACTATAATTTCCAGGGGTTCTTGGGGCAGTTGGGCTTGACATGTCCCGGCTTGTTACATTTAAAACTTTGCCCAGCTGACTGGTCACTGGGGCGAGGTGGGTTGCTGGAGAACGATGTGGTGGGACAACAAGGTGTCTGGAGTGTTCCTTGGGGTGTAGTTGGGGCCTTGGGCTGCCCCGGGTAGTAGGATGTGGTCTGAGGGTGTCCCTTCTGGTATCCGCTCCAACTGTGACCAGGGTTCTTCCTCTCTCCTCCCTCCACCCGTTTTGTTCCGGTTTGCCCCGCTTCTCTGGCAGTCTGGGACTGCTTGTATAGATCAGCATAAAAAGCAAGACTTCCTGCTGAGTCCATTTTTTTATCCCATAAACACTGCTATCTATCATCCTTGGACATATTCAGGAATTGCTCCTGTATTATCAAATCCCGTATTCCTCCAAAGCTAGTTACATCCTGTCCATTGAGCCATTTCTCAAACAGATCTGTTCTCTGGTTTACATAAGCCACATTACTTAGTCCAGGTCCTCTCTTAAGGGCTTTCACTTTTACTCTGTAAGTTTCAGGTGTAACTTGAAATTGTTTTAAAACCAAACCCTTGGATTTATTATAGTTCGAAGCCTCCTCAATCACCATCTTATTGAATATGTCCAGAGCTCTTCCAGGCAATTTTGCGGCCGACCTGGTCATCTTGTGAGCTTCAGGGATTTGATGGAGTGTGCAAAGTCTCTCAAAGGTGAGAAAATATTCAGCAATATCACTGGATTCATTATACTGTGGACATAGTGTAATGGATTGTTGGGGAAGGATTTGTGGATTGTTGGGGAAGGATTGTTAGGGTTATTTAGTATATTCTGCCGAGCCTTTGCCTTCTCCATCTCCACTGTATGCTTCCTCTCTTTTTCCTTCTTCTCCTCTGCATGCTTCTTTTCTTTTTTCCTCTCCTCCATTTCTTTTTCCTTTGCCTCCATTTCTTTTTTTGCCTTCATTTTCTCTGCCTCAGTTCGACCCATCTTTTATGTTCCTTTTGTTTTTCCTCAGCCTCAAATCTGGCTAATTGCAGCTTCTGTTGAACATGGCATTCTGTCCTCCTAACCTCTCTGTTTTTAACTCACTTTACACCCAAGAGTTAGAAATAAAGCAAAAAACCCAAAAACCCTGACTTGTAAAATTTTGCTGTGCTGTAACCCGATACCTTTTTTCTTTGATAGCTGTTCTCAGCCGACAGAAAACTCCTTTTGTTATGCCTGCTGCTCTGTCCCCCAGACAGAGAGAGAAAATCTACAGCTGCAATCACCTTTTACAAAACCTTTTAAAATCCTGCTGTGCTTCTGGTCCAAAATGATCCCACCACTGCCACCATGTCAAGGTTCCTTCCCCACTCTGAACTTTAGGGTACAGATGTGGGGACCTGCATGAAAGACCCCCTAAGCTTGTTTTTACCAGTTTAGGTTAGAAACTTCCCCAAGGTACAAACTTTGCCTTGTCCTTGAACAGTATGCTGCCACCACCAAGCATTTTAAACAAAGAACAGGGAAAGAGACCACTTGGAGACATCTTCCCTCAAAATATCCCCCAAGGCTCTACACCCCCTTTCCTGCAAAGGCTTAATAATAATCCTCACCAATTGGTACAGGTGAACCGAGACCCAAGCCCTTGGTTCTTAAGAACAATGAAAAATTAGTTAGTTTTTTAAAAGAAGAATTTTAATAAAAGTAAAGGTAAAAGAATTATCTCTGTAAAATCAGGATGGTAAATACCTTACAGGATCATCAGATTTATAACACAGAGAATCCCTCTAGGCAAAACCTTAAGATACAAAAAGACACAAAAACAGGAATAGACATTCCCTCCAACACAGCTTATTTTACCAGCCATTAAACAAAAGAAAATCTAACACATTTGCTAGTTAGATTACTTACTAACTTAACAGGAGTTGGAAGGCTTGCATTTCTGATTTGTCCCCAGCAAAAGCATTACACAGACACACAAAACCCTTGATTAGTCCCCCGCCCCCCTCCAGATTTGAAAGTATTTTGTTCCCTCATTGGTCATTTTGGGTCAGGTGCTAGCGAGGTTATCTTAGCTTCTTAACCCTTTAGAGGTGAAAGGGTTTTGCCTCTGGCCAGGAGGGATTTTATAGCACTGTATACACAAAGGTGGTTACCCTTCCCTTGATCTTTATGACACACCCTGTGCCCATTGGCTCACCAAGGCGCCAGGACGGAGCCACGGGAGCCCCACTGACACCAGTGGGAGTGGCCCAGCCACACTCCATGGCAGGAGATGCTGGGCAGAGTTGGGGGAACTCCAGCCTCCCCTGATAATGTTGGGTGGGGACTGATGGCCACGGGGCCCTGAGGCTGATGGGGCTGAGGTCATCTCTGGGAAGGGCAGGGTGGGGACCTTGATGCCATGGGGTTCCTTGTTGAGGATGGGGGACATTGAGCCATTTCTCTACCCTGCATTCTCACAGCAGTAGCATAAATGATGCTTTTCTCCTTCTCTCCCTGGTGCAGAGACCCTCAGTGCCCAGCTGGAGGAGGAGGAGGAGGAGGAGGAGGATGTGTCCCCTGAACAAGACACCATCAGGGTCATCCAGCAGCACCTCCAGGGCAGAGTTGAGGTACAAAAATCTTCCAGCTGCACTGCCCCCAAGTCTGTCCTGCCCCTTGTTCCACCCCCACCCACATTCGGGGTCTTGTCCCAGAGAATCCATCACCCGCAATGGGGGGCACTTCTCCCCTGTTACCTGGCACCCCAAAGTGGGGGTGTTCATCTCATGCAGGCCAAGGTGTCCGCTCCCCGCAGACACTGCCCCAGTTACAACCCTAGTCTGTGCAGGGTGACACTGGTTTTGGGAAGAGGGGCGGCTTTCCCTGTCCAACTCCAGGGAGGTCCTGAGACCTGGAGCTTTTGTAGGTGGGGTGGGGAGGTCCCTACCTGACCGTCTCTCTCTCTCTCTCTCTCTCCCCCAACCCCACTCTTAGTGGGTGGAGGACAGGGCCAAACAGCTCCGCTTCCTCCACGCTGTCCCACGTCTGTGCTTGTCGGCACAGCAGCAGGGGTGGGACACTCTGGAGCCGCACTTCTCCAAAGCGGCCCTTGTGGAGAGCACTGCGGTGAGTGGGACCCCGTGCCCGGCTCCTGGGGTGAGGGAGCCCAACATGGCAGGAAGAGTTAGTGGGGCTGGAGGGGGAAGCAGAGGACAGGGCTTCCTGGGGCTGAGGGCTGGGAAAGAGCAGGGAAAGAGGAAATTCTGACACTGATGGGGAACTGGCAGTGTGGAAATTGTAAGGCCGGAGGGGCAGCTGAGGCTGAGGGGAGGGAAGAATTGGGTGGGAGAGGGGGAAGGAAAGAGTAAGTTTGATGGATGGGAGGAATGGGGAGGCCAGCTGGTTGGGGGTGGGGGTGACACTGACTGTTTCTGCAGAGCACTTTGGCCTCCTCCCTGGGAAGCGCCTGTGGGTCAACAGGGCCTGAATCTCACATGCAATTTTATCTCCTTGGGGTCTCTCAGGAGCTGATTGAAGATCTGCCCATGGTGTCTGAGCCGAGCTCCATCGTCTCCAGCTCCATGGCCGCGGTTTGCAGCCTCAGGTACCAGGACCCTCCCATCCAGCTGCCCTAACCCTGGTGCAGATCCTCTCGGGCCTAGATTAAGCCCAGCCGTGGCTGTTTGCATCCCCCAGCAGAGGAGCTGGGAACATCCCCTCTTTCCTGGCTGGGGGTGATTTCACTCCCGTAACGTGACAGTGGCCATAGGGAGGGATCATTGCAGGGGAGGAGGGTCATGTGCATGACACTGCCAGTGCCATTCCGGTGCTGCCAAGCATAACACGGGCTCCTCTTTCCCTCCAGCAAACTGAAGCCACCACTTGCCCTGGAGCTGGAGTCACGCCTCCTGCGGGCTCTACTCTACACCATCTTCACCATGGGCACGGGGCAGGACACCACCCACTTCCGGGTAGGTCATGATCCTACTTCTCTGTCCCAGGAGCAGGAGCGGCCTCTGGTCCCTGCCCCCTCGGTTTGATGGAGCTGCTGAGAATAGGGGAGGGGTGAGCAGAGCGGGAGGCAAGCCCGGGCAGGGCGTGTGGGGTGGGGGGGATGACACAAACTGCAAGGGAGGGCCCCTTCCCGCCAGTGAGGATTGCGTAACCCCTCTGTGGCTGATCCCAGCCTTCCCTCTTCTCCTCATTGTGTGCTCTGCTGCCTGGACTTTCCCAGGGATCCTACCTCCCACCCATTGCGGTTTGGCTTTTCCATATTCTGCTGGGTACCAGGCCCTGCGCAGAGAACTGCTAAGGGCAAGGATTGAAGAGCCAGCAGGCATCCAGCCATGAACTCTTGCTAAGTGTCCCTGCAGTGATGTGAATGGCAGAGGCCAGGATGTACCTTTTGGGTCTGGCCAGGGCTCCCCAGAGAACCCTCCTGGTCCCCTGAGAGGGGTAGCCCCATGTCCCATGACTGACGGGTGCTCCCTCTTCTTGAAGGCTGTCAAGGTTCCTTCCCCACTCTGAACTCTAGGGTACAGTTGTGGGGACCTGCATGAAGACCTCCTAAGCTTACTTTTACCAGCTTAGGTTAAAACTTCCCCAAGGTACAAACTATTTTACCCTTGGATTTCCACTACCACCACTAAACTTTATCTGGGTTTACTGGGAAAATGTAGTTTGGACACGCCTTTCCCCCCAAAATCCTCCCAACCCTTGCACCCCACTTCCTGGGAAGGTTTGGTAAAAATCCTCACCAATGTGCATAGGTGACCACAGACCCAAGCCCTTGGATCTTAGAACAATGAAAAAGCATTCAGTTTCCTTACAAGAAGACTTTTAATAGAAGTAAAAAGAAAAGAATTACCTCTGTAAAATCAGGATGGTAAATACCTTACAGGGTAATTAGATTCAAAACATAGAGAATCCCTCTAGGTAAAACCTTAAGTTACAAAAAAGACACACAGACGGGAATAGTCATTCTATTCAGCACAGCTCTTTTCTCAGCCATTTCAAGAAATCATAATCTAACACCAACCTAGCTAGATTACTTACTAAGTTCTAAGACTCCATTCCTGTTCTGTCTCCGGCAAAAGCATCACACAGACAGACACAGACCCTTTGTTTTTCTCCCTCTTCCCAGCTTTTGAAAGTATCTTGTCTCCTCATTGGTCATTTTGGTCAGGTGCCAGAGAGGTTACCTTTAGCTTCTGAACCCTTTACAGGTGAGAGGATTTTTCCTCTGGCCAGGAGGGATTTTAAAGGGGTTTACCCTTGCCTTTATATTTATGACACAGGCTCTGCACAACACCTACTTAGAGAGCCTGGACACCATGCTCGGGGGCCTGCTGGCAGAGACCCCCACCACGGACAAGCTGCAGCACCTCTTGGAGGTGAGCAGAATGGGAGGGTCTGGGGGGAGGGGGGGAATTTACCATGAACCCCGTGGGAGGGCTGCAAAGGAGAAACTAGAAGAACCATGTTTCCATTGTGTCCTCCCAGCTTGGACCCAGATGGCCACGCTTTCCCAGAGCCATCAGTGCAGTTGAATGCTGGGACCCTTCCGCCATCCGGGGTAGTGGTGGCGGGGAAGGGGCGGGGGCAGAGGGAAGGAGCTGGGACTGTCAGCCAGAGCTCTGCATGGTTCCATTGAGCACTAACAGTGAGCACCAGGCCTGGATGGGGACTGACAGACTGAAACCCCTGTGCGATATGGGACACAGGCCTCTGAGAAAAGTTACTGGCTCCTTTCTAGGGAGACCCTGAGATACAGGAGAAGACTCAGGGAATCAGCTCTTCTGTCCTAGGGACACGGCAGTTCCTGGAGTGATTGTCCCCACGGCCCCTCCATCCATCCTACCAAGGCCTCTGGAGCTGGGGTCTGGGGGCACAGGGCATGTGCCTCGATCCTGATGGGCTGTTGATGGATCAGGGGTTCAGAGCAAATAGACCAGCCCCAAGGCTGAGCTTTGTCCCAGGCTGGAGAGACAGTGACAGCTTGTGCCCAGCAAGATGTGGGCAGTGTCATGAACCCCCACATGAGGAGTCAGATATTGCACCCTGAGCACAAGTTCTCTGCCCCATGTGGAGTGGGAGAGGCTCGTTTGTAGAGCATGTAAGCCTGCCGGCTGACTGTCCCCTGTCTTCTTCTCCCGCAGCACCTCCATTTCTGGCTCGACTCCAGAAACACCCAGGAGAGAGCTAGGGCCATACGGAGCAGCGCTGCCCTGCTCCGATTTGCCACCTCCCTCTCCGGATTTGACGTAAGTGACCTTTGACCCCAGCATCCTGCAGAGCCAGGGCTTGAGTCAAATTCCTCATCCCCTGGTTAAGTGGTCCCCCCTGGCTCCGTAAGGGACTGCGACATTCCATAGGCCACTGGCTGGCAGGGTCGCGCCTGGCCTCAGTGCCCTTGTTACTCTGGAGAAGCCTGGCAGCTCGTGCTCATAGAGGGCCCAGGCCGTGGGTCCCTTTGCTCCAAGCTCCCTTGGGGGCAGAGAGAAAGAGGGCTCTAGTTCCTGTCCCTCAGTGCCTCCTACAGATGGATGGGAGCAGAGCTCTAGCCCCGGGGAGCTGGGGAGCTGAAGGCAGAATGTTGATGGATTCCCCCCTTCTCCTCCTCCACCAGACCTCCTCCGATTTCCCCAAGGCGGGCAACTTTGTGCTGCGGCTGGGTCTCTACCTCTCTGACCCAGCCGATGACATCAGCCGGCAAGCCAGGGCTGGGATCTATTGGCTGCAGAGGCTCCTGCTGCAGAGGAGGGGTAAGAAACTCAGCTGGGCAATGGGACCCCATAGAAATGAGTCCCTTGGAGACTAGCTCCAGCTGGCCATTGGGACACCAATAGAACTAAGGCCTCTGCTCTTAGACCAACTGCAGCAGGGCAGAGGGACCCCAATGGAAAGAAGGCCCCTGTTTTGGGCCCCCCACTTACTGGCCAAGGGACCCTACAGAAAGAAGCTCCCTCCTCTGAGACTGACCCCAGCTTAGATGATGACTCACACTCATCTCCCTTATTCAGGGAGAGAGGAAGGGGACGAAGATGCCAGGGAAATTGGCTGCTTTACCTCATAGCCTGGCTCTGTCCCCCAGTCCAGAGAAATCAGCCCCCCCAGGGGGCTGCCAGCTGGTGAGGGGACAGGAACGGACCAATTGAGACACATGGAGGGAAAGAGCCCATCATGAAGGCAGGGGCAGGGACCACAGGGGATGGACACAAAGCTTGTAGAATGTCACCAGTTGGGTAGCTGGGGCCAGATTCTGAAGTCAGTGGCTGTGGGGCGTTTTCAGCATTAGCAGCCACCATTAACAGGCACCCATGCCCAGAGCACAAGGACCGTAAGGGTCACCTGATTACTGTGATGAATGAGACAAATCCCCCTTCAGGTACTAAAGCACCTGGTGGGGACCCTGCCAGTCCATTGGGCCGTGGATGCCATGAGAACCCCAGCCAGTGTTCACCCAGCAAAGGGAAGAGAAGGAAACAGGCATTAAAGCCAGATGCCAAACCTCCCCAATGGGTGTGTCTTTCTCCCCCAGGGCTGAACATCAGAGAGGAGAGCGATCTGTGGTGTCGGGACGGGCTCCAAGACACCGAGCGCCTGGCGTACAGAAACATGGCCAGGGTGGGGGAGGTAAGGACTCTCCGCCAGGGCATTGCAGTAGCTCAGGTGTGGAGCTGTCTCCCCCTGCAGTGAGTGTGTTCTGTAGGGGGAGGGATAGCTCAGTGGTTTGAGCATTGGCCTGCTAAACCTAGGGTTATGAGTTCAATCCTTGAGGGGGCCATTTAGGGACCTGGGACAAAAATCTGTTGGATGATTTAGTTGGGGATTGGTCCTGCTTTGAGCAGGGGGTTGGACTAGATGAACTCCTGAGGTCCCATCCAAACCTGATATTCTATGATACTTATTTCCAGCAGACAGTGTTTGGCTGCAAGAGGCCGAGGAGCCTGGGCTGGACCCTTGCTAACGATCCAGGCTTGTGTGTGTTGCATGGATCCATGGTTACATGGCATAAAAGGGATCCTCTGGTGGGTTGAGTTAATGAAGGATTGTATCTCCAGGAATCTGGCTCTGCTCACTGTCTCCCTGGCTGACACCCTGGTGTCTGAGAGGTGAGCCCCTGGGTCAGTGAGTTGGGAAGCTCACACCAGCAATTGCTGGACCAGATCCTTGTTGGATTCCCTGCACCTCTGGAAGCACAGGCAGGGTGTGGGGTTTGCCGAGCACCAGGGCGAGCCAGGAAGCAGAACCTGCCCCTGCCCTGGGCCTTGTGTGAGGGACACTGAGCTCCTTTCCTGGGCTGAGTCACTGCAGCATATGTGATGCTCGTGGGATTGTTGGTGGGATGGGGAGCAGGAACAGAAGCAGATCGAAAAGGTCCCTAACCTCTAGCGGGTGAGCTGCAGAAAATAGCACTGCTGGGAGCAGTAGCGGGTCCTTTGTTGTCTTTGTGAGCTGGGTTCCAGACTGCGCCGACACGTTCCCAGCCTGTCATGGCACCTGTGGTGACTCCCGCTCCAGAAAGAGCTATTCCTCAGTGCCTGCAACCTCTTCCTGAAGGGGGCTCCTTGGTCCATGGGACCCCAAAAGTTGGCTGCACAAGGAGGACTCTTGTCCACCTTGTGAGATACTAGAGGGATTTGTAGCCTGGTTCTGGACAATTGACAAGGGCTCTGGTGCTGTTGGTTTTAGGTCTTTGGAGAGATCTTCACAGAAGGCCAGAAAAGATCTTTCCTCCAGGCAGCGCTTCTGGCCATACATGACCCCCAGCTCCGTGTCAGCCAGGCTGGGCTTGTGCTGACATATTCTATCCTGGGGGAAGCCGGCCAGCTGATCGGGAATGAGGTAACCAAAGAAGGATCAATTGGGGAGGGACACCCAGGGCCTTTCACCTCCAGGCCATTGACAGTCACTCCCATCCCATCCCCTTGCACTGACCCGGGCAGGTGCCATTGGTAGGTGTCAGCTTCTCCCCTGAGCAGCTCAAAGCAGAGCAGACCCAGCTTGGCTATTTCCTAACAGGTGTCACATCAACATGACACGCTGCTATTGCTCATGCTAGGGGCTGCCAACTCCCCCTGTGAGAGTTTCATACCCCT